>NW_028317852.1:11420317-12640634 GCF_062004578.1 Staurois parvus
ACATGTTTACAAACTGAATAAACTGTGCCCTGGAAACAGTACAAAGTCTAAATGCCTTTTTATGAGAGAGATTGGCATTGAGATATGATGAGCTGGGCTTTGTGTACAAGTGGAAGGGGACACAGTGATTTTCTCTGCATGCAGTGGATAAGCATGTGTGAACTGTATTTTGATCTATGCACATGTGAGATTTTATCACACTGTAAGGCTGCACTCACACCTGAGCAGAGCATTTTTCAGGCACTTTTATTTGAGAGTTCTTACGTTTTTAGAAATGTTTATTTTACTATAACATTAATATTACAAGTGTTTTAGAAGTGTATTTCAAGCATTTTACAGCTTGTGGAGTTTTTGTTTAGCCAATAGAGAGCCCTAGGGGGAGGAGAATAGAGGTGGAGAGCTGCTGTTTGAGCAGAAAATGCACAACAAAAAGCCCATAAAACATTTATGTTGCACATTTTCAGGTATTTCCATTGATGTTTGAAGGCCAAATCTGCCTCCAATTTGCCAAAAACTGTTGTGAACAACAGGCGTTTTGCTAAACATGACAGAAAGCTCAGAACTGAATATTTGTGTGTATTGGAGTGTCTGTCTCTGGGGCCCTTGTTTCAGGATTTTTCCAATTGTACATTTTTCCTTCCTCATAGCCCACCTTGCCTTGTATAAATATGGATCTTTTTGTTTCTGTGACCTCATCCTCCAGATTCTTCAAGGATCTATTCAGTTTGTCCTTCATTTAAAAGTCTAATGAACTTCACATTTTTTTCTAAAACCCCTTATATCTTACTAATTTCTTTACTCATTTCTTCCAACCATGATTTTTTATGGCTGATTATGAAATGCTATTCTGAGAAGCTTCATTTAATATCTGTGTCCATCGTGACTTGAAACTGCCATCTGTAACTTCAAATGTAGGGAATTTCTTTCTTTTAAGACCTCTGGGAATCCTGTTCTCTATCAGGTATTTCTCACACACTTGTGGGAGGGATGCTACCTCCCACAAGTGTGTCTCAGTTGAAGAGAGTTTATATAACTTCCAAAATAGATTGTCACAAATTTCTTTATCACTCTCTTGCTCTGCTGCAAACATTGCTCTACTTCTCCTAGTTCTATCTAATTCTGTATTCCTTTTGCTGGTATTTTTTTCAGATCTACTAATCATGGGTGGAGATTGTGCCATGTACTATAAATGTAAAAGTTGCCTGTAGCGAATAAATGTATAAGTCAAAAGCTAAAGTAATCATATCACTTGCGTGCAACATAGAATGATAACTGTATATGTAGTATTCATACTGTTGTATGAAAGGAGCATCAAATGAAATACCAAAATGAAAAAAATTAAAAGATGAAATAAAAGCAAAATGTGAAAAAGAATGTGTATGTAAAAAGTGAAATGGAAAAATGTAAAAAAAATCCGGTGATGTAGGTGATTGTAAGAGTATATAGCGAGAGTGTTGTAAGTTGAAAAAAACATGACAGAAATACAGTAATACATATAATAGATATATTAAATACAGTATAATAAAAACAAATCTTGTAAGCACAAGACCTGAATGACTTTTCAGTCTGCAGAAATGAGCACCTCCAAATGGTAATGTCAGGTGTAGAAACAAATATATGAAATAAAAGGCTACTTGGTCTATAAATAGTAAAAAAGTCAGACTAATGTAAAAAATGCTTTAAAATTCTTCTAAACAATAAAAAAGAAGACAAATACCAGAAAGAATAGCTAACTTATACCTATATAACACTCTCCTGCTTAAGATGAGTAAAATTATTAGCACTTTACACAATCAAATGATGAATAACCTTATAAATAGTCACATAAATTAATCAGTCCTATCTGCATTACAATGTCACAACCAATTACTACAAGCCTCACAATTACGTGACTCAAAGAGCAGAGAGGGAGATGACAGACCCTTGCTAGCCCAAATAGTTGTTCCAAACAGTAAAAAAGATCTTAGGTTTAAACTTGTATTATTAAGATTTATACACTCCCTCTTGCATATTAAGGATATATATTGATATTTTTAACTAGATCAACATGGTTCTAAGTGAGTCATTTGAGACATTGATAGTACTGCATGCCATGGTGAGAAATGCAAACATGAAAGTAAACCTAAGACCCAAACAGCCACAGCTATGTGTGCCCCTACGATTAAGCTCCAAATCGAGTGAAAGTCATTGGATGGGGGTTCTCCCACGGGTGGAGATCAGGTGAATCCATTTAAACATAACCGTAACCACTGGGGTGCATTAACAGTGTATGCAGAGGTTTGTTGTTTCAGAGCCTTACACAGGGCGATTAGAAAGGATATCTGCTGGTAATGATTTGTTTTCTTCTGTATGTTCAATGCAGCTTGAGTCACCAAACCTGTACACAAAAGACCTTTTTTTCAAAAGGTTGCAAATTGAAATAAATCTATATGTGAAAGTAACCCAAAGCACCACTTGCTGGCTCAGTAGAAGAATGCATACTATTAATATGCAATTTTTCTTATTTGCAGGACTGAAAAATTTGTCTGGAAAAGTACTGTACCACTGCTTTTAAGTGTCATGTCTGGAGTTCCAATAGAAAACAAAAGCCACTTTGCCTACAGTGATACTAAAGCTAACAATGTTTTTTTTTTACCTTAATGCATTCCTTGCAATAAGGTAAAAAACATTTTCTTTTTCTCTGTCCTCCCCCTTCCCTGTGTGAAGGGGAGCAGAGGGGAGAAAAGATCCAGAGCTGTGCATGGCTGCATCTTTTTGATCTGGGGATCAACTGTCTGATGGTTGAGATGGGAGAACATTTGGATTCTAGTGATCATGTCTTTGGCTTGATATTAAAACAAGATCTGAAAAATCAAATACAAAACAAAAGTTTTATATTTGAAAAGGACACATTTTGCTGAAATGGGTACATTTCTAAAAAATGAATTGAAAAGTTGGAGTAAAATGACAGGAGTTAGTAATCAGTGGGCACTGTTAAGGTCTACTATCCTGGAGGCAACTAGATTATATGTCAGGCTAGTTATTAAAATTAGATGGAAGAAAAAAATCATTATGGTTCACTAAAGAGGTAAGTAGGATAGCAAAGGAGAAAAAATCAGCATATAGAAGATTCAGTGAAACAGATGGTGTAGCTGACAGAGAAGAGTATAAAAATAGACAAAAGGAGGCCAAACACATTATCAGTGCTGCCAAAGCACAGAAAGAAGAGAAAATTGGTAAATCTATTAAGAAAGGAGATAAACCTGTAATAATAATAAAACATTTTTTGGTACATTAGTGACAGAAAAAATATGGGATCACTAAAATGAAAACTAGGCACAATTATGTTGAGGGAGACCTGGAGATAAACCTGCAATAATAATAAAACATTTTTTGGTACATTAGTGACAGAAAAAATATGGGATCACTAAAATGAAAACTGGGCACAATTATGTTGAGGGAGACTTGGATGTAGCAAACCACTTAAACAGTTACTTCTGTTTAGTCTTCTCAGGAATAAATTGTATTAGCAATAATAAGTTGAAGAATTGTTGGATTTTTAGACACATATAATACTTCTTCTAGTGTCTTGAGGCGATTATGAATGAAAGAGCCATTGAAATAAAAAATGAAGTGTGATTTTATTCTATCACACAATGGTGTAAAATAACAATGTAAAGCGTATTATGAACAGTTCCATGTAGATAAAACTACTGTAAAAATGACAAGCGAAAGTTCAAAGAAAGAGTCACCATTATCTGTCATGGCTGTCCTTGCCATGTGCGATACTCCATGTCCTTGTCCGTCTCAATGACTTTGTGAAGAAAAAGCCGGACGTGACTATATTGTAGCCGGAAGTGATCTTGGAACAGTATGCACCTGTTGCAGCTTCTCAGACGTGTGTATGCAAGAGTCATGTAGCGTGTAAGTGTGTGTGTGAGAGTCTCCCATGTCCGTTGTCTCATGGACTTTTAAGAGGCAAATGTACGTCATAGTTAGTGATCTTAATACCTTCTATGGAAATTATTACTGCTTAGCAAAGCCATTTCATATAAGGAAGGGATGCTATACATATGATGTTTGATGGACAGGAACATATGTATGCTGATATACTAATGACGTAACCCTCAGCTATATATTTAAAGAATAGTATAGCTTAAGAACATATCAATGTATAATCACTAAACTATATATGTATCAATGTTAGAAACATATACTAAATACACACAGATACTATTAAAATACATAATGTAATAGTAAGTCACTTCTAATAACCTTGACATAACTACCAGATACTCCTATGCCTAAATATAGTATACTCAGCTTAACTTGTATATCTTTTCGTCTCAGCTATAATTGAAGAATAGTAAATACTACCATTTGTCAAAGACCATTCACACATATTAATATTAATTATGACTAATCATAAAAACCAAATATTTTGCAAGCTTGCCATCAATATAAGTGCCGAATCATAATTTAGATTTAACAAGAATCATATTGGTTCTAGTAATGACAGTTCATGTTCAGGATTTCTGGAGACATAAGCAGCAGAGGAACTGGCTCAGTTAAAGCTTAATAAAGCAATGGGCTCTGATGGTATTTATCCCAGAGCTTTAAGAGAACTTTGAGGTATAGCTGTTTGGACCATTAGCGGATCTTTTTAATCAATCCCTTCTAACAGGAGAAGTTTCCCCATGACTGGCAGACAGCTAATAGTGTATCTATCCACAAGAAGGGCAGCAAGGTAGAAGCTGGCATTTACAGGCCAGTGAGTTTAACATCGATTGTAGTCAAGTTAAAGAAATCACTCCTGAAAAGATTGATCATTGATCACTTAAAACACACAAATTGCTTGAATTTATTGACCATATTACCAATGTTTTGGACCAGGGTGGTGCTGTGGACATAGCATATCTTGATTTCAGTAAGGCATTTGATACAGTTCCACACAATGAACTAA
Organism: Staurois parvus; assembly: GCF_062004578.1. Classification (NCBI taxonomy): domain Eukaryota; kingdom Metazoa; phylum Chordata; class Amphibia; order Anura; family Ranidae; genus Staurois; species Staurois parvus. The sequence goes on from NW_028317852.1 coordinate 11,425,260, forward strand.
TACAGTCATGGCCGAAATTGTTGGCACCCTTGATATTTTTCCTGAAAATCAAGTATTTCACACAAAAAAGGTATTGCATTAACACATGTTTTGCTATACACATGTTTATTCCCTTTGTATGTATTGGAACAAATATAAAACAGAGGCAGAAAAGCAAATATGACATAATGTCACACAAAACCCCAAAAATGGGCTGGACAAAAGTATTGGCACCCTTAACTTAATATTTGGTTGCACACCCTTTGGAAAACATAACTGAAATCAGTCGCTTCCTATAACCATCAATAAGCTTCTGACACCTCTCACCCGGAATTTTGGACCACTCTTCCTTTGCAAACAGCTCCAGGTCTCTCTTATTGGAAGGACACCTTTTCCCAACAGCAATTTTAAGATCTCTCCACAGGTGTTCAATGGGATTTAGATCTGGGCTCATTGCTGGCCACTTCAGAACTCTCCAGCGCTTCTTTGCCATCCATTTCTGAGTGCTTTTTGACGTATGTTTGGGGTCATTGTCCTGCTGGAAGACCCAGGATCTTGGACGCAAACCCAGCTTTCTGACACTGGGCCCTACAGTGCGACCCAAAATCCTTTGGTAATCCTCAGATTTCATGATGCCTTGCACACAGTCAAGGCACCCAGTGCCAGAGGCAGCAAAACAACCCCAAAACATCATTGAACCTCCACCATATTTTACCGTAGGTACTGTGTTTTGTTCTTTGTAGGCCTCATTCCGTTTTCGGTAAACAGTAGAATGATGTGCTTTACCGAAAAGCTCTATCTTGGTCTCATCTGTCCACAAGACGTTTTCCCAGAAGGCTTTTGGCTTACTCAAGTACATTTTGGCAAACTGTAGTCTTGCTTTTTTATGTCTCTGTGTCAGCAGTGGGGTCCTCCTGGGTCTCCTGCCATAGCGTTTCATTTCATTTAAATGTCGACGGATAGTTCGCGCTGACACTGATGCTCCCTGAGCCTGCAGGACAGCTTGAATGTCTTTGGAACATGTTTGGGGCTGCTTATCCACCATCCGGACTATTCTGCGTTGCAATCTTTCATCAATTTTCCTCATCCGTCCACGACCAGGGAGATTAGCTACAGTGCCATGGGTTGCAAACTTCTTGATAATGTTGCGCACTGTGGACAAAGGCAAATCTAGTTCTCTGGAGATGGACTTGTAACCTTGAGATTGTTGATATTTTGCCACAATTTTGGTTCTCAGGTCCTCAGACAGTTCTCGTCTCCTCTTTCTGTTGTCCATGCTTAGTGTGGCACAGACAGACACACAATGCAAAGGTTAAGTGAACGTCTCTCCTTTTTATCTGCTTTCAGGTGTGATTTCTATATTGCCCACACCTGTTACTTGCCCCAGGTGAGTTTACAGGAGCATCACATGCTTGTAACATTCTTATTTATCCGCAGTTGTGAAAGGGTGCCAATACTTTTGTCCAGCCCATTTTTGGAGGTTTGTGTGACCTTATGTCGAATTTGCTTTCTTTCCTCCCTTTTTTTGTTTTGTCCCAATACACACAAAGGGAATAAACATGTGTATAGCAAAACATGTGTTAATGCAATACGTTTCGTGAGAAATACATGATTTCCTGGAGAAATATCAAGGGTGCCAACAATTTCGGCCATGACTGTATAAAGGTTGTACAAGCTGGGACTTAACCCTTGGGTGGTTTAGTGGATATGCAGTTGGCTAAAGGATAGATACCAGAGTGTGGTTGTAACTGTGGTTCACTCGGAACAGAGACCAGTCACTAGTGGTGTACCACAAGGCTCTGTACTAGGTCCTGTTCTATTTAATTTAAATGTAAGTGCTATACTGTAACTAAAGGTTTGATGGGCAAGGTATGCCTTTTTGCCGATGATACAGGTGTGTAATAGGGTTGATATCCCTGGAGGTGTCTGTAACATGGAACATGATTTGGCATTGCTGGAAGATTGGTGGAAACTGCAGGTCAATGTTTCTAAATATAAAATAATGCATCTAGGGAAAAAGAATGCCTTGAGAGAGTACGACATTGGGGGTTCAGTGTTGGCCAGCTCTACAGAGGAAAAGGATTTGGGGGTACTTATTTCAGATGTGACCAGGCAGTGGGGAAAGCAAATAGAATTCAAGGATGCATCACTAGAGGGATCACCAGCAAGAAAAAGGAGGTCCTGATTCCCCTGTATAGATCTTTAGTGAGACCACATTTATAATACTGCGTCCCATTCTGGAGAATAAAAAGATATTGATAAGATAGAACGAGTCCAGAGACGAGTAACAAAAATGGTGAAAGGTCTGAGAGATAAAACATATCAGGAGAGACTTCAGGAACTTAATATGTACAGTCTGGTGGAAAGAAGAAAAGGGGGAGACACGATTGAAACCATCAAGGGGTGATTAAGGTTCAGAAGGGCAGTATTTTCAGTATGAAACTAAAATCAAGAAAATGGGGACATGACCTCAAACTAACTGGAGGAAAGTTTAAAACTAATCTTAGAAAGTAGTATTTCACTGAAAGAGTAGTTGATGCTCGGAATAAACTTCCAGCAGAGTAACAGTAAATGGCTTCAAACATGCTTGGGACAAATATAAGATAAATAAAAAAGTTTAAAAAAAAAACAAAACAAAATTACAACCCCCCCCCAGGTCGATGGACCACTTGGTCATTTTTCTGCGGTCATTTTTCTATGTTTCTTTGTTTCTATTCTCCCATCTCTTCCTCTTCACAGAGGACTTAAGCAGCAGCAGAAGCCATTGGCTCCTGCTGCTGTCAATCAAATGAAGTGAAGAGGAAATTTGGGGCAGGGCTAAGTCCTGCTGTGTGTGACCATGGAGGGTGGCTCCATAGACACACAACTCGAAAGTGAGCAGACACCATGTGCCCCATAGCAATGACTTGCTGTGGGGACACATGAAGAAGAGGAGGAGCCACGATAACTGGCGGGGGACATGGGAAGAGAAGGATCGAGGCCACTCTTTGCAAATACTATTGCACAGAGTAGGTGAGTATATCATGTTTGTAACACTTTAAAGTGGTTCCAAAGTCTAAATGTTTTTTACATTAATGCATTCTCTGTATTATGGTTAACACACCCCACTACCTGTTCCACCCCGTCCCTAAACACTTGCCTGGCTCAAAGGAACAGAAACAAAGGACAGTCGAGCCACAGGCTCCTGCTGCTCTGTCAAATTCCTGTGAGGAGGTAGTGGGGCATGGCTTATAGGCACTATTTATGTATATAGATGCACACAATACAGCTTGACATAACTCCAGCATGCTGCCAGTGCAAAGCATTTTAACTCCAGCCTCTGAACAATAGTACCTTAAAACAGTATAAAAATGTTCACATCTATTACTGTTTATGTAGGCTGTCTGAAATAAAGTATAAAAGAAGAGGCTTCCTATGGAATTTGAACACTTTACTTAAGGGCATAACTGTGTAAAATTTGAAATGTTTGGGGAGAGTGTACTGTGCTACAGACGGTTGTGTCAAATAAGCTGCAAATATTAATGTATATGCGGAGTGTTATACCAAGGGAAGAAAATAAAGCAAAATGAATACCATGGAAGAATGTGGGAGGTAACAGCTGTTAGTAAAAAATGCTAGGAATTAGGGTAGAGAATAAGTTGTAAAAACTGGGTGGTAAACTTTCCTGGGGACATTGTGTGAAGTTTAGCAATCCTTGATGCCTCACGTGAAGGACTAATTATTTAAAGTCACTACTACATGAAAAACAAACGTGTGGAAAATATGAAATGCACAGAAAAACTGGCTTTACAAGGTAACAGCATCAGATGTGTAGAAATAATCAGATATACAGACGTAATAAAACACAATTCATCTGTACTTATATTAAAAAATAAAGAAAAATGTTAGTTTTATCTTTAATCATGTTTTTTACATTTGGATAAGTAAACTGGTTCTACAACTTCAAGTACTGATGTTTAAAAAGTTAAGCATTTTCTTTGTATTGGGCTTCCACTAATCTTTGGGGCTATTGCTGGGGAGGTATGTCAGGCATCCCCTACAGCAGCACTACAGTTGCAAGAAAAAGTATGTGAACCCCTTGGGATTACGTGGAGTTTTGCATGAATTGGGCATACAATGTGCTCTGAATGTCATCTAAGTCACAACAATAGAAGAACACAGTCTGCTGAACATAATACTACAGAAACATTAGATGTTGCCATGGTTTAATTGCACATAACATGTAAACATTCACAGTGCAGGGAGGAAAAAGTATGTGAGGCCCTAGCTTAATGACTTCTCCTAGAGCTAATTGGAGCCAGGAGTGAGCCAACCTTGACTCCAATCAGTGTGATGATATTGGATGTGTTGCTGACAGCTGTCCTGCCCTTAAAAAACACACACCTGTTTTGAGTTTACTGGTTTCAAGAAGCACTTTCTGATGTGGACCATGCCTCGCAGAAAAGAGCTCTCAGAAGACCTACAATCAAGATTTGTTGACTTGCATGAAGCTGGAAAGGGTTACAAAAGTATCTCCAAAAGCCTTGATGTTCATGTGTCCATGGTAAGACAGACTGTCTACAAATGGAGAAAGTTTAGCACTGTTGCTACTCTCCCTAGGCGTAGTCGTCCTGCAAAAATGACTGCAAGAGCACAGCGTAGAATGCTGCATGAGGTAAAGAAGAATCCCAGAGTGTCAGCTAAAGACCTACAGAAATCTCTGGCACATGCTAACATTTTTGTTGACACATCTACAATAAGGAAAACATTAAACAAGAATGGAGTACATGGGAGGACACCAGGGAGGAAGCCATTGCTGCCCAAAAAGAATATTGCAGCACGTTTGAAGTTTGCAAAAGAGCACCTGGATGTTCTACAGCACTACTGGCAAAATAAACTGTGGACAGATGAAACCAAGATTGAGTTGTTTGGGAAGAACACACAACACTATGTGTGGAGAAAAAAAGGCACAGCACACCAACATCAAAACCTCATCCCCACTGTAAAACATGGCAGAGGGAGCATCATGGTTTGGGGCTGCTTTGCTGCTTCATGGCCTGGACAGATTGTTTTCATTGATGGGAAAATGAATTCCAGAGTTTATCAAGACATTTTGCAGGAAAACGTACGACCATCTGTCCTCCAACTGAAGCTCCGCAGAGGATGGGTGATGCAACAGGACAATGACCCAAAGCAAACAAGTAATTTAACAAAACAATGGCTGCAACAGCACAGAATACGCCTTCTGGAGTGGCCCAGTCAGAGTACTGACCTCAACCCGATTGAAATGCTGTGGCATGACCTTAAGAGAGCGATTCACACCAGACATCCCAAGAATATTGCTACACTGAAACAGTTTTGTGATGAGGAGTGGTCCAAAATGACTCCAGATCGTTGTGCAGGTCTGATCTGCAACTACAGGAAACGTTTGGTTGAGGTTATTGCTGCCAAAGGAGGGTCAACCAGTTATTAAGTCCAAAGGTTCACAGACTTTTTACTCCCTGCACTGTGACTGTTTACATGCTATGTGCAATTAAACCATGGCAACATCTAATGTTTGTGTAGTATTATGTTCAGCAGACTGTGTTCTTCTATTGTTGTGACTTAGATGACGTTCAGAGCACATTTTATGCCCAATTAATGCAATACTCCATGTAATCCCAAGGGGTTCACATACTTTTTCTTGCAACTGTATATTTTTTAATTTCTGCAATGTGTTGGGTCACTGGCAAACATGAGTAGCAGGTGGTTGAGAAACCAGTAAAAATGAGAGTTTGGTGCCTTCCCCATGGAAATTAAAGATGTAAATGTTATAGGGAAACTGATTGTTTTATTATAATATTAATACAAGGTGCACCTATGACACAGAGCATTATATGTTTAATAAAGAGAGCACAGAAGGATCTGTTGCAAATACAGCAATCATTTTTAAGACCTAAAGTAATGTGGCTGGCGAATATACTTTATAACTTTAGCGAATTGGGACTTGGACCTGAACAGGGGCAGACTGACAACTCATGGGGTCCCCGGGCAATAGGGGATCATGGGGCCCCTGTGTCCTTGCCCAAATTCAAAAAATCCTATGAAAAAGGTACCAGGGGCATCTCATGGGGCCCCCTACTGACCCCGGGTCCTCGGGCAGTGCCCTAGTTTCCAAATGGTCAGTCTGCCCCTGAACCTGAATATATGCTCACTAGTTGTAGTCTCTTTACTTTTAAAGTAGCTATCAGTAATCAAAGCATTCAAAGAAAAGCAGACAGACTTAGTGCAAATGTTTACAGATATAATGTCACTTCTTATATTCTCACTAAATCAGCACTTCTTAGATAGTGATGTGTGACAGAGATCCTGTGCTCTTGGCTGCCTGTGACCAGAGGCGGACTGACAACTCATGGGGCCCCCGGGCAATAGGGGATCATGGGGCCCCTGTGTCCTTGTCCAAACTCAAAAAAGCCTATGGAAAAGGTACCAGGGGCATCTCACGGGGCCCCCTACTGACCACGGGCCCTCGGGCAGTGCCCGAGTTTCCAAATGGTCAGTCCGCCCCTGCCTGTGACATTTTGAGACATATATAGCCATGTGTGGCAGTAGAAACACAGAATATATATTGTATCTAAAACCAAAACTTTTTACCTTTTAGGTTTTGATAGCATTGGGACGGTTTAAATCCTCTGTCATGCTTTTATTGCCTTATTGTGTCCCTGTAGGATAGTGTCAACTGTTTTTCCTGGTGGCTGTTATCACTTGGACAGAAGGTGATAACAAATCCAAAAATATACAATTGTTCCTAAAGCACAAGTTGAAAGGCAGCTGATGAAAATTGTTCTAGACAAGATTTGTCACTTCTTGTGTTTTCCCAATTTTTTGTTTCAAAACTACATCGCAAGTTTTGAATTTTAAAAAACTTTAAATGCTAGTAGTTTTTCAAACAAGTGAACTGGAATCACTAATTATTACTTAGCATTATGATATGGTGGGAGTAATGGGAACCAGGTTTAGCTACATAGCTAGTCTGGCTGAAAAAAGACAAAAGTCCATCCAGTTCAACCATTAAAAAAACAAACGTTTTATAATCCTATACCCACAGTTTATCCAGAAGAAGGCAACCCCCCAAGCAAAGCATGCTTCAATTTGCTCCTGCAGGGGAAAAAATTCCTTCCTGATCCCCCGAGAGGCAATTGGATATTCCATGGATCAACTGTGATAATGGATTCATAAAATAATGGTGTCTTTTCAAAGGATATAAAGACAGAAAGGTGAGGGGTGGTCTGCATGTATGATCTTGTCTTATACCTGTTGTGAATATAGGTATCTGTTTTTAATCATGTAGAGTTCACATAGGTGGCTGATGGAGTCCATACATAGGGAAAGTAAATTTTGATGTACTTGCTGTGGTTTATCATAGGCCAGGTCACATTATTTGATGCTGCTAAAGTTCAAATGCTACTACAAGCTGAAATGTAAGCAAGTATCAGTAACAATTTAAACTTCATCCAGACTGGAAATAATGTGTTACTAGGAAGGTATGTACATTTTAATCACAATAACCTAAGCAAGTGGTTACTAAACCAACTAGTCAGAAGACCAGATAACATATCAGATATGTAGGTCCCGAAAAAAGGTCCTTAGACAAGAGTAAAGTAGCTCATAGATAACAAAGTTTTAGATCATGGTTAATTAATGCCTCTCGTTGATATTGAAAGACAAACTGAATTTCTTTGAAAAAATTTGGGATCCCTGGATCAACTACCTCTCAGATGCCTCATAAGATGTAATTGCTTCGGTTACTTCTGCCTGGATTGGGTGCACTTTCCTTCTTTCTCTTTCCTTTCTCCTTTTTATTAACTATTTTTCTTCCTATTTTTCTCTTTCTATTATGGTTTTGATACAGCCTTCTTGGCCATGTGTTGTGAGCAGGGGTGGACTGACCATTTGGAAACTCAGGCACTGCCTGAGGGCCCGGGGTCAGTAGGGGGCCCCATTAGATGCCCCTGGTACCTTTTTCATAGGCTTTTTTGAGTTTGGGCAAGGACACAGGGGCCCCATGATCCCCTATTGCCCGGGGGCCCCATGAGTTGTCAGTCCGCCATTGGTTGTGAGGTACAGGCGCAAACGAGCTAACCTTAGATCTATATATTAGGGGAGTAACGTAGGCTTCCAGTACCTAGAAGAGTTACAGTATGTTCTCCCCCCTTCATACACTGAGCCTACAGAGGGTGACATGACTTCCTTGAATCCTAGTGCATTACCCCTCCATTGTCCCTCCTCCCTGTTGGAGGGAGTCAAGGATGGAGGTGGGGGCATGATTGGGTCTAAGCTCATATATCCTGATAGTATAAAGTTTCAGATTTTTGCACTATGTTTGTAGAAATTAACTGCTGTTGATCATGTCACTTTTTTTGCTTATTTGTTGATGTACACTTCAAAACGATGTACATGTACACTATTTACTTAACATTTAATTATTGGATTTTAATATTTATATTGAAAATCTAATAAAAACATTGGGAAAGAAAATAGAGAAACATCCACTGTACTGCATGTTCCTATTAACACAGCATGCCTAATACAAATTTTTCAGAAGAGAGCATTTAAAAAGGTAAAAAGACATTTCTAAATCTGTTTCTAAGGCTATGCTTTGTGAATGAGAACATGTAACAAATATAAAATAGGTTGTAGTGGATTGTGATAGACAGTCCACGTTTTATTAGATGATCAGTAAAATGACAATTTTATAGTCTTGCTACTTTATGTTTCTTACTCTTTAAAAAAGATTCCTTACTCTCTTAAGTAAACAATCAGATATAGGTTGACAGAACAATGATGATAATTAAGATGGCGCCTTCATCCGGAGTCTCACCCTTGGTGACCCATTAGGAGAAAAGTATCTTTTAATGTAAACAACCCCCATAAAAGGGAATGAGTCTCTTTGGGGACAATGATTGGAAGATATCAACACGGATGGACGAACACGCAGAAACCCAGTGGACTTTTCACCCAATCAATGTATATGCTTTGCCTGCATCATAAGCCCTATAAATGATACTGTTAGTTCCTCAATAAAACAGAATTTTAGGAAGTTGGCAAACTGCGAAGTGTCAGTGTCTTACTTCCACGTGCACGTATTCTCATATTAATTTGGCTCACTGGTAGATCACGGTAAATGGTCTGTAAGTGACCTAGTCCAAGACAAGGTGCTATCCCACTTTGGCTACAAAAGTGGGAATACACTTTCTTGGGAAAAGTAACTGCAGACGATAGAGCAAAAGCTGAACTTTTGAATATACAGTATATTTTGAGCTGTCTTCCCAGAAAATGGATACAATGTTATATTCTTGGATAGGATGAGCTGCAAACAAATGTAAAATAAATAAAGCACTGACCAGTATAGCATCCACAATAAACAGCTAACTCTAATTGTTGAAGATCCTCCTGAACTCTATTATTTTGTATTTTTCATTGCAACTAAGCACTTTAAGCTGATTTAATATCAGTTTATCTTGCCCTCTGAGAGCAGAATGGCAGAGGAAGGGTCTGTAGCTAATCAGTCTGTGACAAGAAGTGCTGTCAAGAAACAAGAAAGAGGAAAAAGATCGTATCAGTTGTCTGCTCACTGTAGTTGGGAAAAATCAGCTCACCCACCTACTTGTGCTGTCTGGCAAGTCTGTCTAAGCCCCCATTCATTCCAAATGTTTTGCAGTGTGTTCCCCTACTAACTTTCATATTCTACCTGACTATCCTTGATTGCACTCAACATGCAGAATACCATTAAATGTAATTGTGTTTACTCACATTTCAAAACCCAGCCGCTCTATGCTCAAAGAGGTAAATGGGATTTTTGTAGCATAATCAGGTGTTTTGGCCCAATAGACTTTAATGAGAATGCCTGTAAATGCATGATATGCACATTTTTGCACAGTTTTTTGTGCATTTTGACACCTGAAGAACTCCTCTCCTCCAGAACTGCTCCCCCCCCCCCCTTGATCAGTTCATAAAACAAACAATTGAAGTTTGATTCACATGCAAATATTTTGCCCAAAGCTTGTAAATTGCCTTAAAATGTCCCCCAAATATTCTTCAAAATCCCCAATAATATGCTCTGCTCAGGTGTGAATGCATGCTTAATCAGGCTCTAGTTGGAGAAATGATGTACATAAGCCCCACCCCAAAGTGCAAAACTGCTAGATGTTAAAAAAAAAAAAAAAGATGCTTACCTGAGAATTCCAACCTGTAGTAGGCCTGTAGTAGGCCTGTTAAAGTATACTTTCACATTTTACTATTTTTTTTCTGGAACCTCTAAAGCTTTGCATCTGCTGATCTGCTGTTCTGGCCCACAAAATGCATTGGCTGATTTTGACCTCTTGCTATGAACTAATTTTATCATTAAAATACAAATTTCAGACATTTGTTTTTTACTCTTTCTGACCTGGCTACAGGTGGATTTCTAAATCTAGGTGACCCTCTCTTCCAAGGAGCCACTGTTGTGTGGAGAGCTGATGAACTTAAAAGTATAAAGCCCATTTTTATATTTTATTTTTGGTTTAAATAGAGTAGGGAATAGTTAAAACTCCTGTCAAAAGGAAGTGAGGGAAATGATCAACAATGATGAACAAGTTTTTTTCTTCTATTCAGTCCCGGCAACAATGTTTGTTAGCATAAACTAAGAGAGTGTAGCTCCTTATTCGGGACACAGATGGCAAAATTAACAGGGGGTCTAACCACCACCTCACCACTCTATCCAAACAAATATAAACGTTTTAGCTTTAGATACATTTTAAGGCATTAGACTCAAGTGATTAATTCATTCATTAAAATAGGGGGTTAGGGATAGGAGCAGAGACTGTAGAAAATGGTTTGGGGGACGCAGGACAGTAGAAACATTTGATAAAGTTAATGAATGATAGTTGGCAACTTTTGGTTATGTCTGTGTTGTACTAATTTTGTGCTTTTGGGCAATTTTTTAAATTTTTAAATGTATTTAATGTAATTTAATAATGCATTTTAACCATGTATTTTAATGAGAAAATCATTGTGCACATGTTCATGTGTCCAGTTCCAGGGCACAGAAGATTACAATTAGGAGGCATAAACATATAACAGTATTGTTTCAAAAGAAAGGATATTGCAGTTTTAAATAAACTGTATAGAGGGACAAAAAACAAAAACTTCAGTGAACTGTTCTGTGCACCATCAAACCTAGTAGATATATTCCAATATTAATACCCAATAAAAGATTGGGTTGTGAAGACTAGATGGTATAAGAGTTTTTATTTATTCTTCCTCCTCTTTGCTGAGGAGGCGAAAGTGATAGGCTTAATTCTGTTGCTTAGTGGAATTAGCACATGCTACCATCACCCCAGATTTTATTAATTTTATTAGGACACCCACAAGCTTCATAAGTTATTCTTTAAAAGAGGAAGCATCTTCACTAAATGTTTTCCAAGTATTAATATGTATGACTTCATTAGACGTCCAATTAAGATATCTCATTTTCCTAGCATAACAAAATAGTAGTTTTATAAAAAAGCTTTTTTGGCTGTACCTAAATATAGTTCCAAAAATATTGACAAGACACCACTTTGGATTACATATGTTATGGGGTGAGAAAGTTATTAGAAATTCAGTAACTTTTCACTAAAAGACTCTGACTTTAGGGCATCCCCAAATCATATGTAGTATTTCTCTATCAGAGCCTGGCACTCATGACACACAGGGGTGGCTCTTCTGCCCATTTTAAATAGACAAAAGTGAAGTATGCTCAGTGAAAGTTTCTTATGGATATAACTGTGTCAAAATAGAAACCAGAAACTTCCTTCCTGTCCTGATCTGTCAGGCCTGAAATGTCTACATTCTATTGTTCATGCACCTGGAAATGTTTGCAAGAACTGTCCTGAGATAGCGCACCATTAATCCTAAAAATCAGTTGTGTTTGGATGGGTTCAATATTAGCCTCTACTGGGGATGTAAAAAAAAGAGATATATCTCTAAGCCAAACTGGGCTGCTACAGCAGCATTCCTGAGTGGAAGATATTTTAAAAGGTCAGCTATCTGAGATGTTTGATTACTATTTTAAAAAAATGTGTAAAGGTGCCTCACAGGTATAATTTATTGTAAGTCTCTATACAGCACACCAGGGTTTGTGGAAATTTGGTCCATACACATAATTACCCATTTATTTCCCATACTCGGGAGAAGCAGCAGAATGTATTTTGGGGAGTAATTCCACATATACCCATGAAATGTGTGAGCAATATATAATTTAAGTGACAACTTTGTTTAAAAAAATTTTTTTTTCCATTTTCCAAAAACTTGTGGTAAAAAAATAAATTTTTATTGACTCAACATGCCTCTCAGCAAATAGTTTGGGTTGTCTACTTTTTCAAAAAGGGGTCATTTTGGGGGGTGGGGGTATTTTATATTTCAATATTTTTATTGAGAAATAAACATATTAAAACAAGATGGCTAACAATAAAAGAAAAGAAAAAAAAAAAGAAAGGGCCCACCAACAAAATGGAACCAGATTCAGAATCATAAACATAATACTGGTAGGTAAAAAAAAAAAAAAAAAAAAAAAAAAAAAAAAAAAAAAGAAATTTAGCAGATAATAGCATTACAATGCACATGAAAAAAGTCAAAGCCATCAAAATATACAAGTTTCAAAGATCAATAAACAACAATTATAGCAAAATAGACCAAAAATAACAAAGAAAAATAAAAATGTTTAACAAATAGTAGGAAAAGAGAAAAAAAGAGGAAAAATAGAGAAAGGAGGGGGGGGGTCAGCTGCCAGACACTCACGATACAGTAATATAAGCAATCCAAGGATCCCAAGTCCTCTCAAATCTGGACACATCATCAGAGACGATACTCGTCAGTTTATCATTAACCATTATCCAGTTCAGTTTTTGTTTCACCCTATCCAGCGGGATCAAAGATTGCTTCCAACTCCTAGCTATAGTAATGCGAGCCGCCAATAAGATATATACAATTAGTTTAATCGATCTTTTGGGAACATCAGAGGGTAGTATATTAAACAAGGCTACTTCCGGCGATCTACGGATATTAATTCCTGTCACTGAGTAAAGAAAATTAAATATGCGGATCCAGAACCTACTCACGACTGGGCATTTCCACCAGACATGGAACATAGTACCCTCTTGACCACAGCGTCGGAAACAGGCAGAAGAAACGGAAGGATACATAATGGCTAGGCGAGCAGGGACCAAATACCACCGAAGTAGCGTCTTGTAATTAGATTCAACAAGATCAGTGTTAATCGAAATCTTCGATAAGGCATGGGCCGCCGTCCGCCAGGTATCCAAATCCAATGAACTATTTAAATCCCGTTCCCATAAAGTCATGTAAGACAATTTTGTTAGAGGATCAACCAACAAAGCATAAACAATGGACAAGCGACCCCGCATTACCCCACTCGCCCCACAGGAGACCTCGAGGGAAGTAAGCGCACAAGGTTCTGTGAGTAGTCTAAGTTTGCTATCAATAAAAGAGCGAAGTTGATGGTAACGAAATATCTCTCCACGAGGCATCCCACAAAAATTCACAAAATACTGACGAGACCGAGGGCGAACCCCATCTAAATAATCACCAATACGTAGCAAACCCTTATTAATCCACCATTGGAACCCCGCGAAAGACAAACCCGGAACAAACTCAGGATTACCAAACACCGGAGCCAACGGAGTATGCGGAGAGAAAAAAGGTTTACGAGCTCGCCATCTATCCCACACTGACAATGAATAAGATAGAGTAGGACACAAAATAGGAGGGCGCAATCTATTGGGAAGCCACATGAGAGTACCAATAGCATATGGACGGCACGAAAGAGCCTCAATCCCAACCCATTGGGGGACATATCCCCTGGCCGTAGTACAAGATAATTGTGCTATTTGGGCCGCCTGAAAATATGCGAAAAGATTAGGGAGTCCCAAACCACCATGCCTCTTCAAAGAAAACAAGGTAGATTTGTTCAGCCTAGGGCGCTTTCCCCTCCAAACAAATCTGGAGACTGCAGCCTGCAGGAAGACTAGTTCTCGTTTGGGAATCAAAATTGGTAACGTCCTAAAATAGTATAATAATCTAGGTAGGAAGGTCATTTTAATAGAATTAATTCTACCGAACCAGGAAAGAGAAAGATCCTGCCAGGCTAATAAGTCATTCTTAAGTCGCTTGAAAAGCGGGATATAGTTGGCCTGGTATAGCGTCGATACAGATTTCGTAAGAAGAATCCCCAGATAGGGGAGAGAACCAGGAGCCCACTGAAAAGCAAAGTTTTCCCGGCAGTAGCGAACCTCTGAATCGGGTAAAGAGATATTCAAAGCAACAGTTTTAGAGGAGTTGAGCGTAAGACCGGAGACCTCAGAAAAACGATGAAACAGATGGAAGAAACCAGGTAGAGACGTTCGAGGATCAGATATATACATAAGAACATCATCGGCAAATAGGGCACATTTATGAACCCTTTGACCACAGATAACACCCGATATAGAGGAATCAGCGCGAATAGCAATCGCAAGAGGTTCCATCGCCAATGCAAAGAGCAACGGAGAAAGAGGACATCCCTGTCTAGTTCCTCGCTCTATCGAAAAAGGAACTGATTTATGACCACGAATGGATACCTGAGCTGACGGGGTAGAATAGAGGGCCCGCAACAACGTCGTAAAATAAGGGCCAAACCCAAACCTGTCCAACGTTTTAAACAAATAATCCCAGGACAGACTGTCGAATGCCTTCTGAATATCCAGTGACAGTAGAAAAACATCCCTTTGCGACGATCCATCCCAATTGGACTGCACAGCTGACAGCAAAGCTATAGTCCGCCTAATTTGGTCCGATGTTTGTCGACCACTTATGAATCCTGATTGGTCATCATGAATGTATAAGGCCAAGAAATTATGGAGCCGTAAGGCCAGGATTTTAGTAAGAATCTTTAAATCACAATTAATTAAAGAAATAGGCCGGTAATTGGAGACCATAGCGGCATCCTTGAAAGGCTTGGGAATGACACTAATGAATGCCTTATTTTCCTCTGGGAGAACCACACCCCCCTCCCGCAAATAATTAAAGTACAGGGCCATATGGGGTATCAGAATGTCCGGGAAAGCTTTATAGTAAGTATTAGGAAGACCATCCGGTCCCGGGGCCTTGTGAGAGGCCAGGGATTTCACCGCATTCCCAACCTCTTCACAGGAGATAGGTTGTTCCATTAGCTCCCTATGTGCCTCCTGGAGGGGGGAAAAGGAGATAGACTCCAAAAAAGCCTCCAGAGAGGAAGAAGAACAGCCCCCCGTGGGCGAACTATAAAGCTGAGAGTAAAAAGACTGAAATTTGTGGAGGATCTTACCCGGGTCCTGGGATAACGAACCATTGTCCAGTCTGAGCTTGGGGAGGGCCGTCTGGGAGTGTCTAGGAGTCAGCTTGCGTGCCAACAAGGTGCCAGGTCTGTCCCTCCACGTAAAGAATTTATGATTAGACCAACGAAGTTGTTTATCCGCAGTGGTAGTAAGACATAAATTAAGTTCCAGTCGGGCCTGGTCAAGTTTAAGTAACAAATCAGAACTGGGATGATGTTTATGTTGAGCAACCAGGTCAATATATAACTGAGTTTTAGTAGCAAGTAGGTCAGTTCGGGCTTTTTTTAAACGAGAAGAGAGTTGAATAATATAGCCCCTGACTGAGGCCTTATGAGCTGCCCAATTAATCGCCGGGTTCGTGTCCTCTGCTTTATTAAAATCAAAAAACATTTGTAGGTGCGATGAAATTTCCCGACAATGAGATGGATTACCCAAAATAGAGTCATTAAGACGCCAATGAAAAGCCGTCTTACCAAGAGTCTCGGACGAAAAGGTGATAGAAACTGGGTCGTGGTCAGACCAGGGCGTGGAAAAGATTTTAGCAGTGACAAGTTTGGGGAGTGAATATGTATGAAGAAAAATATGGTCAATGCGAGAATAACTATCATGAGCCCTGGAGTAGTGGGAGTAGTCTCGGGAAGTAGGATTAGCCTCCCTCCATGCATCAATAAGATCATAGCGATATAAAAGTTGAGCCAATTTACGGCTCCGTCTAGAAGGAGGTTGAAGCGTGGCGGTTTGGGAACGATCCAGAGTCTGATCCAATGCTAAATTAGAGTCACCAGCTAGAATAACGTCACCCTCAAATTCTCCTACCAGAGTACTTAGCAAAGATTGGAAAAATTCAACCTGATTGGTATTGGGGGTATAATAAATTATAAAAGTGATAAGGTCGCCTCCCAAGTGGCCTTTCACCAAAAGATATCTCCCCTCCTTGTCCCGGATAATTTTAGAGTCAACAAAGGACACTCGACGAGAAAAGCAAAGGGCCACCCCCCGCTTTTTCTCTGTGGCATTAGCAAAAAAGCAGAGAGGGTAATTTTTATGAATATAACGTGGAGAGAAGGAGGGTGGAAAATGAGTCTCCTGTAAGGCAACTATATCCGCCCCAAGGGAGTAGTATGAGCTGAAAGCCTGTATACGTTTGGATGGGGAATTGAACCCCTGAACATTATGAGAAAGGAAGCGAATTTCTCCGCTAGTGGACCGTACGGAAGACATGACAAATAATTATGGAACTAAGCAGAATAAAGACCCCTCGTTCCTTAAAAGTAAGAAGATCCCTATAAGTCCCTAAATGTCGCCAGCTGACCCCCCAAAAAATCAGAAAACAACAAAAAGAAAAAAGACAGAAAAAAACAGAAAAAAGAAAAGAGAACATTCGGATCACAAAAGTCCAAATGCCAAGTGACCGCGGTACACAAAACAGTAGCAGAAAATGAAGGAAACAATGTACCAGGAAATACAGAGCAATAGCCCTGCGGTGGAATAGGTCTGCCCAGAGAAACATTCCCGGGGAAGAGTCTTCCAATCAGGGAGAGCGCAAAGACACTCTCCGGCACTAACAGCAGTTACAACCCAATAACAATAAATCAAACGCACAGTGCATTAAACAAAAAAACAAAGCAATTAGAGCCACTGAAATGATATTCAGCAAACAAATGTAATTAACATCCTAAGTCCCACCCCCAGCCCATCCCCCCAAACCAATATAACAACAGCGGCCAATGCTCCGAAGAGCCACAGAAAGGCCGCCATAAACGAACATATTCCAGCGAAAAGTCCCCAAAAGAACACAAAAGTTCAAGAAGTCCACCCGGGCGGATTCCGGGACCCCTTCTTCTTAGACGATGGAGTAGTCCACAAAGGCTGGAGCGACGGAGGTCGAGAAGCCGATCCCGTGGGAGAATGGGACGTCGGACTGCGAGATATAATACCCAGCTGAAGCAGCAACTCCTCGCCATCCTGGAATGTAGTAAACCCATAGGATTTCCCATTAAGAGTGAACTGCAGACGAAAAGGGTAGGCCCAGCGATATTTAATGCCCTTTTGAACCAAGTGAGAAAGAAGTGGCTTGAGGGAGCGCCGCCTCTGGATAGTGGCCGACGAAACATCAGCAAAGATTTGTACCTTGTGCCCTGCAAGCTCTATATCCGGATTCTCCCTGCCAAACCGCATAACCGCTTCCTTAACCTGAAAAAAATGAGGCTTGACGATGATATCTCTAGGAGGCCCCCCTTGCCGGGGGGGGATCAATGCCCGGTGAATGCGATCAATCTCAAGATGAAGATCATCAATTGCAGGCATAGCGGACCGCATGAGGGTATGCGCGCAGCTAGTAAGCTCCTTAACCGACTCAGGAAGACCTCGAATGCGAAAATTGTATCGCCTAGCCCGATTCTCCAGGTCATCAATTTTAGAATACGCCTCCTCCAGGCGATCTTGCAAGTCGGTGATCATGTTAGAATTTTGGGAGATACTTTGGACTGTCGCATCAACTTTAGCCTCAATACAGTCTAAACGGTGGCCCAAGGCCTGAAAATCCTGCTTTAAATCCGCCGCCAATTTTGAGGTAGCTCTGTCTAATTCGCGTTGCAGCAAATCTGCGAATCGAGCTATCAAAGTCGCATCACAAGAGTATAGAGGCGGGTCAGGAGGAATCGTTGGCGAGGAAGCCGGGCTGTCATCAGCGGGATCTGGACCGCTATGCTGGCTTGAAAAAATGGCAGCTATGTCGCTGCTCAAGGGCGAGGATGCAGGGGAGTCACGGCTCAATGGACAGGCCGAAGCCTGGGACTCTAGTGGCACAGGGCTGGAGGATGACTGGGGGGGCTGCAGGAAGTCACTCACCCCACCTAGCGATGCTGCTGTAGTCCTCCCTGGCCCAGCGTGGGACGAGGAGCCCATCTTCTCTCTCCGAGGGAGAGGTGCTGCTGTAGGAGAGGCAGAGGAGACCCCATGAGCCGCGGGCGCCGATCCGGCCGCCATCTTGGTCCTCCCAGTCCCCGCAGGGAGCCGCAGCTGGGAGCCTCCACGGCTCTTAATCGCCGACTTGCCGGGCATAGTGACAGGTGCCCGAGATCCGGAGATAGGCAGGGGGGGGCCCCGGGGGTGAAGCGGCACTATGCCCTTTTATGGGCTGCTGTCAGTGCCGGAGATGTGCGGAGCTAATGCCGGGACATCCGATCCCGGCGGCCGCGCATGCGCACTCCGGGTGGGGGTATTTTTTGCTAGGAAATTACTTTGAACCCCCAAATATTATATTTTTTTTATATTCAAATAATTTTATTGAAAAATTTCAACATACAAAAAGGAAATATGTGAACATTTACATGGAACTGGAAGGGTTCACATTTGAGGAACATAATACATGAAAAGAGAAATAAGAGTGGTGGATCCCCACCGTTTGGCCATGGAAACTATAAATTCAAGTTGCGTACATGAGAGGTATGCTCATTGTCTCGTGAACATTTCTAGAGGTCAATAGAGTATAATTGGGGGAGGGAGATAGGATATGGGGAGGAGGGGGAAAGGAGGGCACCAGTGCAGTAGGGGTAACGTATATTACAATGGGTAGTATTAGTAATCAATTTACAGAGCAGTTTGGGTTTTTTAGCCATCGAGACCATTGGGCTTTAAATTTGTGATAGGAGGAGTTGTGGAGGACTATTCGTCTTTCCATCTCACATTGGAGATTGAGATCGAATAAGAGGCGGGACAGAGGAGGGGTGGTGGTAGATCGCCATAATTTGGTAATATTAGTTTTTTCAGCTGCTAACGTGTGTACAATGATGGTGCGTGAGTTTATAGGGAAATTATCTATGCCAATATGTAGGAGAGCTAAGGCGGGGTTTGGGGTTACTAACATATCTGTAATTGAAGAGATTATTTGAAAAACTTTGTTCCAATAGGACTTTACTGACTTACAGTTCCAGAGTATATGGAGAAGTGAACCAGATTCTCCGCAATGTCTCCAGCAGGCTCGCGAGTGTTGTGGATAGAATAAGGATAATTTAGTGGGGGTTAAATGCCATTCGTGAAGGATTTTCAAAAATGTTTCCCAGTGGGAGGAACATTTCGAGGCTTTGTAGGTGATGGTGAATGTTTTTTCCCATGTGTGTGGGGTTATAGATTGGAGAAGATTTTTCTCCCAATTGGTTAAGGAGGAGGTATATGTTGCAAATTGCGTTTCGGTTATAAGTGTGTAGAAGGTTGAGATTCCTTTTTTTGGATAGATCGTTCTATGGAAGAAGTGATGTGCAGTTGCAGGGATTCCTGTTGCATGCAAAATATTTGATTTGTGAAGTGCATGGGCTATGCGCATATAGGTGAATTGTTCATTGTCAGGATGGTGAAATTTGTTTTGGGTAATATAGAAGGAGTCTAGTGTGCCTGAAGTATAAATGTCTTGAATGTGGAGTATGTTAAGGGCCGTCCACATTGTTAGGTTTAGGTGGGGGATGATAAAATGCAAGGATGAGAGTGGAGTGGATGAGAGTGGAGTAGGGGTCCGCACGTTATTGCTCCCTAGTTGGTTATAAGTATGCACATTTTTAAAGTTGCTATTCTACCTAATGTCGACAGAGTAGTAGCACGAAAGCTCTTGAGGTCCTGTGGGATAGTTTCAAGTAACGGTCTGTAATTAGTCGTGTAAAGTTGGTTAGTAGTAGCGGTGAGTTTAATCCCTAAATATGGGATGCTGTTATTTTCCCAAGTAAAAGGGAACTGTTTAGAAAGCAGGTTTTGGGTTATAGAGGGCATGTACAGATTTAATATTGACAATTTGGGTTCATTAAGTTTGTAGTATGAGACTGCTGAGTACTCATGCATATGCATGCGTATCGTCTAGAGTGATTTATATGGATTTGTAATCATCAGGATGATATCGTCTGCGAAGAGACTGATTTTGTGTTCGGTTGTAAGAAATTTGATTCCCGTAAACTTTGGGTCGTTTCTAAGGTTAGTCGCTAGTGGTTCTATAAGTAGGGCGAAAATTATGGGGGACAGGGGGCAACCCTGTCTGGTTCCATTGGATATGTAAAAGGCTTGTGAGAGCGTGCCGTTAGTTAGTACTCTGGCAGAGGGTTTGGAGTAGAGGGCGAGGATCGCCGACAGCATCCAATCAGTTATGCCGAATTTTTGTAGTGTAAGTGTCATAAATTTCCAGTGAATTTGGTCGAATGCCTTTTCCGCGTCCAATGATAGAAGGAGGGAGGGTCGTTTGTCAGATTCAAGGTGATGCAGTAGTGATATAATTTGCCTGGTAGCATCAGGAGCCTGTCTACCAGGTATAAAGCCCACTTGGTCTGGGTGAATTAATGTAGGTAGGTATGGGAGTAGTCTTTGGGCAATTATTTTGGCGTATATTTTTATGTCTGTGTTAAGTAGCGAGATCGGTCTGTAGTTTTGGGCCAATTGGGGGTCTTTGCCCGGTTTCGGGATAGTTGTGATTATCGACTGTAGCATGTCAGGGGGGAATTCCCCGTTAGACGCAATGTGATTATAAAGGGCAGATAGGTGTGACTTAAGATTGGGTGCGAATGTTTTGTAGAATTCATTGATGATGCCATCATTCCCTGGCGATTTGTTTAAGGGTAGGGAGGTTATGACTTTTTCAATTCCTATGGGTGAGATTGGCACTGAGAGAGATTCAAGTTGAGAGGGGGTGATGTGGGCGAGGTTAGTGTTACGTAGGAAGTGTTCATTGGAAGGAATCGTTGGTTGAGTTGTATTAGGGTCGTCTTTTATGTTGTATAGATTCTGATAATAGGATGCAAAGGCGTTGGCAATATCCTGTGGGTTTGTAAGAGGAGAGTGCGTGGTTGGGTGTTGGATTGTAGATATTTTGGTCTTAAGTCATTTTTGTTTGATGATTTTAGCGAGAAGTGAATTTGCTTTGTTTCCGAGTGCATAAAATTTGGTCTTTGTTTTTTGGAGGTCAGTGTCATAAGAGTGGAGTAAAAGAGTGCATAATTTGTTTCTATCTTGGTTTAGAGTCGCGGATGTGGAGAGATTAGTGTTTTTTTTGTTAATTTCTCCGTTTAAGTTGATGGAGGTTAGAAGTTGGTCAATTTGTTGGGAATGCTGTCTATTTATATGGGAGTTTAATTGTATGAGGATACCTCTCATGTAGGCCTTGTATGTTTGCCAAAGTGTAGTAATTGAGATATCCGGAGTGGCGTTGGTGGCAAAGAAGAGGTTGTGGGCTTCTAAGACATGCTTCTGATTGTCCGAGATCTTCAGGAGTGAAGAATTAAGTCTCCAAATCGGCGGGAGTGCCGAGCGTTGATCGTCGTCCAAGGATATACTGATTGGTGCGTGGTCTGACCAGGAAATGGTTCCAATGTTGGAGGAAGTCACTTGTTGTAGTGTCCATTTGTCAGTAACAAACATGTCTATTCTTGAGTATGAGAGATGTGCGGGGGAATAGTAAGTATAGTCTCTCTCAGAGCCATGTTGGCATCTCCATATGTCGTACAAGTCGTGATTATGTAGAAAGTGGTTAAAGGTATATTTGGTGGGTTGTTTGTTGGAGGATGAGTCCAAGAGTGGGTTGCTCATAACGTTGAGATCTCCACCAATGATGAGTCTGCCTTGTTTATGATCAGAAATGGTTTTGTAAAGCGTACAATAAAATTGCATTTGGTTGCTGTTTGGGCCGTATACGTTCACCAATGTGTGGGTTATGTCATTTATCTGGCAAATTAGGATGTGAAAGCGTCCAAGTGGGTCGGCTATTTTTGAGATGGTGCGGAAAGGGAGAGAATCGTTGATGGCCATAATAACCCCGTTCTTCTTCTTGGGGTTGGTTGCCATAAATATTTGTGAGAAACAGTGGAGGTGTACTTTGGGTGTTTTTTCTGTGGCGAAGTGGGTCTCTTGTACAAAGAGTATGTCGGCGTGGGATTTCCGGGTTTCTTTGAGAAGCAGCGATCTCTTAAAAGGAGAGTTTAGGCCTCTAACGTTAAGAGATGTTATATTAATCATTGGTGAAGGTTTCTCCAATGAGAATATACAGTCGGGTTGTTGTTTGAGAGGGTCGGAACTCGGTAGTCTCCTGGAGAAGGAAAGTGGTAGCATAGTTGTAGTACCAATAAGGCTCGAGTGAGGGCTTAGAATGAGTGTTCCATGTAGACTCAAGGATTGCATGGTTAGGGGTAAAGGGGAGTAGCTGGTGGTGCCATAGAAAAAGGGAGGTAGAGACACAAAGGATAATAAAATAGTTTTGCAAAAAATGCAAGTAGGCCAAGTAGCCAACATCGCTACTTTAGAGCTGGGGGGTTTAAACAGGCTTTGACCACTTAAGGGGTCATGCCAAACATAACCATGTAGAACGAACTTCATCAAGTGTGGGCAGATCGCCAGAGATTTGAATATTGAAAAGTGGCCCTTGGGGGGGGGGGTAAAAATATGCCTGAGCCTGGAGTGCGCCATGCAGCTGTGCCATGATTTCTTAGGGCCTTGGTAATGGAAATCATTTTTTTCCTGTTAAGGAGCGTGGCTTTGGATAAGTCCGCATAGAGGCGGAGGTTTGCGTGTGATGGCGGGAGAGGTGGTGGGTTTCTAACCGCAGTCATAATTTTTTCTTTAATGTGGTAAAAATGTACACGAATCAGTACATCTCTTGGAATAGATGCAGACAGAAACGATGGCTTGGGCAGTCGGTTGGCTCGATCAATCACGAGCTCTAGATCCGAGAGTGTTGGGAGGAGGAGTTTAAAGTATTGTTTTAGGTAGGGTTGCAAAGTTTCGCTCGTAACTGATTCAGGAATCCCTCTGAGTTTAATGTTGTTCCGGCGCGAGCGATCTTCTAAGTCGGCTTAGGTTGATTTGCTCGATGTCAGATGAGTGATCAGCGTGAGCGTCGATCAAATCATTATGTGCTGTTATTATGTCTCCCAAGCTACTTTTGATATGGCATATTCTGCGTTCTTGGTGCTCTTAAAGTTGCAAAAATGTCATTGTGCAAAGATTGTCGCAGTGACGTCAGCATGTGTTTCATGCATACTTCTGTTAGCGGCTGGTCCACAGCGGAGAATGCGTCTATGTCCGGTAGGGCTGTAGCCGGAGATGGAGGTGGGAGATTTAGCGCTTGGTAGGGCTGGGCCCTGTAGTCCTCCTTGTGGCCTCTGCTGTCTCCCTGTGTGTTGCTGCTGCGGGTGCCATCTTGGATTCCCAACATAACAGCCGGGAAGAATTTAGTTAGTTTCCCGGGCTGATTCGGGGTTCTCTGCTTGCGGGGCATATTGGCTGAGGTGTGGGCAGAGGTCAGTAAGGCAGTCGGGTGCTTTTTTCCCCCCAGGGCTGGTGTGTGCCGCTTCACAGCTGGCGGGTGGATGGAGCTGTGCTCAAAGCCCTTCCATCCCGGAGCCGGCCTATATATTTTTTTAAAGCAGACACCCTAGTGAATAAAATGGTAGGTGCTGCAATTTTTTAATGTCGCATAGTACTCACGCAGCAATTTTTCAAACACTTTTTTTATTTTTAATGCACAAAAACACAATATATTGGCCATTTAGTTGGTAAAATATAAAAGATGATGGTATGCCAAGTAAATAGATACCAAACATGACATCCTTTAAAACATGCGCATGCCCCGTGCAATGGCGACAAACTACATACATTTTTAATATTCATAAGCAACGCTTTAAAAGCCTTTACAAGCTACCATTTTAGATTTAGAGGAAGTCTAGTGCTAGAATTACTGTCCTTGATCTGATGTTCGTGGTGGTACCTCACATACATGGTGCAGCTGCTGTTTACATATTGGCACGGGGTCAACACTCGCGCATGCGGGGGAGCGAGGGTGCTTTTCTTTATTTTTCTTTCATTTTTACACTGTCCCTTAATTTTTTTTTAATCACATTCACTTAAAATCTGGGATCTTTCAGAATCTAGATATGTCCTCTGCCCTTACAATATCTAATCTCACCAAGATCGGTGTGATCAGATGTTTTTCAATTTACAAATGGCGCTGTTTATATCCTACGAAACTGAAGTGATGAAATGCTCGTAGCTTCCGATTTCTTAGACTATAAAGATGATTGGCACCATTCCAGTCTCCAATCAACTCTATGGTCAGCTAGCAGAAACACTAGCTGCATTCTCAGGTTTCCCCGATGGGACTGCCCAAGAAGGCCGTGGAAGGCAGCGTGGGAGGGGGGTCATCTTCAGGCATCATCCTGGTATAACCAGTTAAAGTCCAGTGGTGTACCAGTACATCACTGGTATTTGTTGGGTGTATATGTTATATGTTTTTTTTTTATGTAGCCTGTAGGCTGAATGAAGAAAAGAGAAGAAATTTGTACCAGAAAAAGTGTGTGGTATGTCCACCATTAGAATATACTGCCCTGCATCCACCCAATTCTAATGGTGGCCACACATGAAATGTGCCAAAAAAAATTATAAATTAGGAAAGCCGAACCATAGGGGCCATCCACCCACCGGCCACCCCAGACCCCCATGCTTTGGCATATATGCTCTTTTTTAACTGCAGATGAAAAATCTTATTATAAAAGGGCTGCCCACACTGACTTCTGTATATTCTGAGAGAAAGTTCCTCTTACTGTCAGAATAAACAGCTTGGTGCTACAGCTGAATGGCATTCTTGCAAAGAAAACAGCAATGGTTAACAATAAAACAGTAACAGTAAACCAGTAAAATTGTAACTGTAACAACAACGACAACAACAAAAAAAAAAAACTATTTTGAGTTTTTAAAATTTAAAATTTTTAGGGGGATTTGTCCTTTTTATTTGCTATTTTTTAACCTTTAAACTTTTTAAAACAGATCCAAATGTGATGGCCAGTTTCCTGACTACCTAACATCTTTCGAGACCTTGTGTAAATATGTGCCCTGATATGTGCCGTGCTGTACCTTATACTATTACTCCACTAGTGTATGGTAGCGACAGAAGCAGTCCTTGAGGCAGAGACCAGGTTTTCCAGGACAGGAGGGACAAAAAAGCAGGTGTCATGCCTAATTCCATGCCTGCTACAGACACAACATCTTTTTTTGACCAATCACAGCAGGTTATTTGACAGTTGTATACAAAGGATGGCTTCCTTTCATGCCATCCTTTGTATACAAGTGTGTCTAGCTGTGAATAGTCACAGCGATCACATGCACAGGCTGGGCCAATCACAGTCCATCTGTGTCATGTGATTAGCTGTGGCCAATCACAGCTAATCTCAACAAAAAACCCTAAATGAATCTATTTAATTCAGTTAAATGCTTGCTTATAACAAAAAATGATTTGCTATAATCAAATCGTGTAAAAAAAAAAAAAAAATCTGATCACTTCCACAAAGTAGTACAATGTTACAATGATAACATTATACTACTTTGGTCATAGTGCAATATGAAAAAAAATCTTAAAAGAAGAGAAAAAATTAATAATAAAAAAAATAATAATTAAAAAATCAAAATTATAATTTATTTTTTTTGTACTGTCACCAGTCAGTGTCCCTTATCACTACCACACCAGTTATATGCTGATACATTACTTCACTGGTGACAGTATGTAAAAAAAAATGTGAAAATACATTGTTTAATTTCTTCATTTTTCGAAAAATGACAAAACAATTACAACTTCAAAAAACTCGCCATGCCTCTTATGTAATACGTCGAACTGTCTACTTTGCAAAAAGGGGTCGTTTGGGGGATACCTGTACTGTTCTGACATTTTTGGGTCTCAAGAAATTAGATTGGCTGTCAATACTTCTGGATTGATCAATTTTCAGATATATCCCATAGTTTGTGAACTCTATAACATTCCTACAGACTAAATAATAAATACTGATTTGGGTTATTTTCATCCAAAGAAATGTAGCAGAATACATCTTGGCCTAATTTTATGAAAAACAATTATTTATTTGCAAAATCTTATAACAGAAACAAAGAAAAACTTTTTATTTTTTCAAAATTTGTGTTTTTTTGTTAATTTAGCAAAAAATAAAAACCCCAGCGGTGATTAAATATCACCAAAAGAAAGCTTTAGTTGCGTGAACAAAATGGTACAATTTTAGTTTGGGTACAGTGTTACATGACCGCGCAATTGTCATTCAAAGTGTGCGAGCGCTGAAACGTAAAAATTGGCCTGGGCAGGAAGGGGGTAAAAGTGTCCAGTATTGCAGTAGTTAACATCTAATATTTTTCATTTTTACATCATTAAAAAAAAAAAAAAATTACAATTATAAAATTCATGAAATGAATACCATTTGTATATAATTCTTCATTATTCAAAATTATCCCTAACCCAACAGCAGAAAATTAAATCGGCATAAAATCGGTCAGTAATAAATAGTAATATGACAATCCTGTGATATCTTATAATGCCATCAGTGAATATTATAATAAAACAGATCAGGAAGGAGCGGTGGCGACTTGATTCAATGCGTTTTCCAGAACATGAATTTCATTTCCTCAAGAGTATGAACAAGACCAGTTATTACTTATGCCACATACACTGGAGAATCATTACTTAGAACCATCCCTGGGTGAGCACAAGAATTATATTAACAAAGTGGGAAGACACCAACAGAAGAACCTCATCTGTCATAGGAAGGTAATGATGTCAAATTTTTTGCTGTTTTTACAACAAGCTGGCTTTAAGCAAAACAAACTTTTAAAGGCTCAGCCCCAACAAACTCATGTTTCCTTAGATTAATAATCTGTAAATCTAGAGTGGTTGTTTATAAGTGCAAGTATAGGGGAAGAGAAAGAGGAAGAGGAATTCTTTTGCTATCGCTGATGGATGGGTCATAATGAAAGGTATATGGGAGAGAGGCATTGGCAGTAACAGGCGTACTTGTCAAACGCTGTAATGGACCCAGGAGACTGTTTAGCCTCCCCTGAAGACACTCATCTGCTTAGATAAGCCCTGTTATTATCTTTCAAATAGGATAATATACTATGAGAATATCACAAAGGGCCAATATTACTCTGATAATTTACCTGAAACTTGCATATAAAAAACTTTCCTTTACCTTTAGGCTGACAATAAACAAAAATAAAATCATTATTAACCACTTTAAGTCTGCCCTATAGTAGTAATACTGCTACAGGGTGGACTCTCTGTGCAAAATCTTGTGTGTGTAAAATATATATATATAATATATATGGGATTCGCTCTCCCGCCGTGATTGCGAGCCGAGGGCGCGTGTGTGCTCGCCGATCCACCGGTGCCGTGATGCGGTGCCTGATCGATCAATTAGCAGATTTAGGCCAGTGATGTTTGCAGATTCCATATGAGTAAATACACTACACATTTACAGTAAAATCACAGCTAGGTAACATTTAACCTTCTGATCGCCCCTCCCCCGGTTAACCCCTTCACTACCCTGTCACCAGTGTCATTACTAGTGTACAGATTTTTTTTTTAACTGATCACTGTATTAGTGTCGCCGGCAACTTCAGATAGTGTTAGCGTCCCTCCCAGATAGCATCAGATTGCCCGCCACTACATCAGTCATCACATTTAACCCCTTGATCGCCAGGAACACGCTCACATACACAATAAACCTCCATTGCTAGTATAGTGTCTGAATGGATCAATATCTTTGATCAGACCAGCACTATACCAGCGTTCACATTAGTATAGTGTCCCCAAAAATTCAGCGTTAGAGGGATCAGCCCCAGCACCTGCCGGCACCTGCGTTCATCCCCTACGCTTACCACCCCCACTAGCAAGTGCAGTGTCAGTAGGTCACTGTCACTTAATACATTGCACACAAAACCACAGTGTTCACAGAATCAGGCCTGATCTCTGTTGGCACTTTTTTTGTAGTGGTTCAAGCAGTCCCCGACAGCCAGGTGCTCTTTTTCCCGTGAGTTACACTAGGTATCGGGGGCGGACTGACAACTCATAGGGGATCATGGGGCCCGTGTCCTTGCCCAGACTCAAAGCACACCCAAAAAAGCCTATAAAAGGGCATTTCATGGGGCCCCCTACTGACCCCTGGCAGTGCCCGAGTGCTAGAATGGTCAGTCCGCCCCTGCTAGGTATCTATAAATTTAGTGGCTAAAATGTCTCAGAAAAGGTACTCTAGTGAAGAGGCCTACAGGATTCTGAGTGTGTCAGATGAGAGTGAAAGGGAAGCCTCACTGACAGAATCTGCCTCAGAAGACGAACCTGTAGACAGCAGCAGCACCCTGACAGATAGCTCAGATGATGGAGAAGAGGTCCCTGCTAAGGTCAGGCGTACCTGACCCCATTCCCAGATCGCTGAGATGTTACAATTGCATGATGATTCTCATATGCAGCAGAGTGCCAGTACTAGTGCCGCTCTATCTTTTGGTGAACTGGCGAGTACCCGTGGCCTAGTACATCCTGGACTTATACATATCAGCACTGCAGTATCACTTGGTGATGTGGTGAGACCCATAAGTGCAGTACAAGCTGATGCGGTGGCTAGCACAAGTAGTGTTCCGCAGCTACTAAGAATTCGCACACAGGCCGGTAGAGCCCCTAGTATCCTCATCTTAGAAAGGGGGGAAAAAGCCTGCTTGAGAAATGAGGAATTGCTCGCACTGAAGTGGAAGGACAGACAGGATGTTTTCATCCTCTCTTCCATTTACGCAGATACTACCATCCAGGGCACATATTTGAAAGACGTTAGGTAGTCAAGAAACTGGCTATCATATTTTGAGAGACCCTACAAAGTTAAAAAAAAATAAAATTAAATAAAGACATAAAAAATAAAAAAGTAAAAAAAAAATAAAAAATGGTAAAAACCAAAATTAGTTGTCTTTTTGTTGTTGTCAAGTTTCTGATTTACTGTTATGGTTTTACTGTTTTTTTTTTACTGTTTTATTGTTAACCATTGCTGTTTTCTTTGCAGACACAAGAAAATCACTATTGTGCTGATCTTCTGTAAAAATCCTTCAGGCTGGTGTTATGAGGAGTGAAGGGAAGGATATTGCAGCTCTCCAAAGTCTCCACAGGGTGGCGGACATGGATCTGGACAACAAAACAAAAGGAACAGAGAGCGCGCAACATCAAACTAATTGATAAAACTGCACTCTCATGAAACAAAGGTAATAGAGCACTTCTAGTGTGATAATCCTCCTTGGTTCCTTCCCAGCACAGATAGTATCACTCATGTAGTCAGCTGGTAGCTGAGCAGCTCCTCTAACTCCTGGCGTAGCCTGACAGTGTGTGTGCTGCTCCTGCACATGCGCCAGGGCCAGTCAGCACACGCTGTGTGTATGCGTCTTTCTGCACCGGAAAGGAAGGAGGAGGAAGTGTAAGCGTGGTTGCTATGATGATGTGTTTAGGAGGCGTGGCCTCCTTTGTCAAGTCACTTGTCAAGGGACTTGACAAAGGAGGCCATGCCCCTGAAACATGTCATCATAGCAACCACGTTTACACTTCCTCCTCCTTCCCTTTCTGTAGCAGAGAGAGGCACACACACATCGTTGCTGGGAAGAAACCAAGGAGGATTATCACATCAGAAGTGCTCTATTACCTTTGTATCATGTGAGTGCAATCAGTTTTATGTTTTTTAATTATAAATAAATGGAGTTACACTAGGACGGTTCTGTGCGCTTTGTTCCTTTTTGTTTTGTTGTTTTCTTTTCAAGAATGTCATTCAGCTGCATCACAGATCTGTTTATTCTGACAGCAACAGGGTCTTGCTCCCAGAATGTACGCGTGGATAAGATTTTTCTTCCACATTTAAAAAAAGAGCATACATGCTAAAGCATGGGGGTCTAGGGTGGCCAGTGGGTGGATGGCCCCTATGCTTCAGCATATATATTTTATAATATTTTTTGACACATATTTCAATAAAGTTGTTTTGCTTTATTGGTTACTATTTTATTTTATTCTTTCTTTGCAGGGATGTCATTCATCTGCAGCACTGACCTGTTTATTCTGTCAGCAGCACGGTCTTGCTCTCAGAAAAAACTTAAGTGTGGCCAGTGGGTGGATGGTCCCTATGCTTCAGCACATATTTTTAAAACTTTTTTTGGCAGAGATTTCTTCATCCACATCAAGCGATATGAGTACAGGAATCTATTAGGCCTTTTTTGCTCATTCAGCCTGTGGGCTAAACGACAAAAAAAGAACATTTCATGTGGGTGGATGCAGGACGGTATATTCTAATAGTGGGCATACCACACACTTTTTCTGGCAGAGATTTCTTCTCTTTTTTTCATTCAGCCCACAGGAAGGATAAAAAATTAACATAGCATATCTACCCAACAAGGACCAGCGACTACTATTACATCACTAGACTTTGAGTGGTTTTACCAGGATCTGCAGCTGCAGGCATCATCCTGGTATATTTTTTTTCAGCCAGCGATCGGCTTTCATGTAAAAGGAATCCTAGTGGCTAATTAGCTGCAGGATTGCTTTTACAAGCAGTGGGATAAGATGCCCCCCTCCACTGCTGCCTTCAACGGCCTTCTCGGGCAGTCCCGTGCCATCGGGGGAACCTGATAATGCAGCCGGTGTTTCTGCCAGCTCACCACAGAGCTGATTGGAGATTGGAATGGCACCAATCTTCTCTATAGTCTAAGAAATTGTAAGCTACGACTATTTCATCACTTCAGTTTTGCAGGATATAAACAGCGCTATTTGTAAATTGGGAGAGCATCTGATCACACCGATATTGGTGAGATCAGATGATGTAAGGGAAAAGGAAATATCTAAAGTCTGATAGACCCCAGAATAAAAAAAGGAAAGGGTCATTGTAAAAAAAAAAACAACACAAAACAAAAAATGTTTTAAAGAAGCACCCTCACCCCCCAATGCGCGTGCGCACCTACGTATGCAAGCGTTGACCCCATGCCAGTATGTAAACAACGGTTGCATGTGAGCTATCAACGTGAACATCAGATTGGGGGCAGTAATTCTAGCAGTATACCTCCTGTGTAGATATAAAATGGTAGCCTGTAAAGGCTTATAAAGTGCCACCTATGGATATTACAAATCTATGCAGTTTGTCGCCAAAGCACAGATCATGCGCAGTTTTAAAGCATGTCGTGTTTGGTATCTATTTACTTGGCATACTATCATATTTTATATGTTATCAAACAATTGGCCTATATAGTGTGTTTTTGTGCATTAAAAGTAAAAAAAGTGTATTTTTTTTTACATTTCGTTAGTACTTGCACAGCAATTTTTCAATGTGACATAAAAAATTGCAGCATCCACCATTTTAGTCACTAGGGTGTCTGCTTTAAAAAAAATACATAATGTTTGGGGGTTCAAAGCAATTTCCTAGCAAAAAATATAGATTTTTTTCGTGTGAACAAAAAGTCTCAGAAAAGGCTTGGTCTTAAGGTGGTAGAAGAGTGAGTGATGTGTGGCATAAACTTCTAATGCTGGGCAGAAAATGCCCCCTCCCCCAAATGACCGCTTTTTGGAGAGTAGACACCCCAAACTATTTGAGAGGAATGTTGCGTCAATAGAAATTTTTTTTACCACAAGTTTTTGGAAAATGTGTAAAAAAAAAATTATTTTTTTTTCCAAAGTTGACACTTAAATGATATATTGCTGACACATTCCATGGGTATATGTGGGATTACTCCCCAAAATATATTCTGCTACTTCTCCTGAGTATGGGGATACCACATGTGAGAGACTTTTTGCTAGCCACAGACAGGACCCCAAAAACTGTGTAAAAAAAAAAAATTGTCATTTTTCCAAAGACGTGGAAAAAAAAATCTTTCATGGACTCAACATGCCTCTCAGCAGATAGATTAGGGTGTCTACTTTCCGAAAAGGGGTCAGTTGCGGGTGTTTGTACTTCCCTGGTCAGAAAGTAAAAGTTTGTAGATACTATAACTTTCACACAAACCAATTAAAATTAAGTTATTGGATTTGTTTTTACCAAAGACATGTAGCAAAATACATTTTGGCCTAAATTATGACAAATTTGAGTTTATTGGATATTTTTTATAACCGAAAATTATGAAAAACATTTTTTTATCATTTCTGTCTTTTTTTGTTTATAGCTCAAAAAAAAAATCCCCAGAGGGGATTACATAACACCAAAAAAAAGCTCTATTTGTGTGAAAAAAAGGACATAAATTTAATTTATGTATAGTATTGCATGACCATGCAATTGTCAAATTAGCACAACGCTGTATAGCAAAAAATGGATTCAATTGCAGTTTCTATAACCATAGCTTGTAGACGCTATAACTTTCATTCAAAGCAATTAATATACACTTATTTGGATTTTTTTTACCAAAGACATGTAACAGAATACAGTTTGACCTAAATTTATGACTAACTTTGAGTTTACTATATATTTTTTACTTTCGGCTATAAAAAATATAGTTTTTTTTTCAAAATTATCTGTATTTTTTTGTTTATGGCGCAAAAAATAAAAAACCCTGAGGTGATCAAATACCACCAAAAAAAGCTCTATTTATGTGTAAAAAAGGACATAAATTTTGTTTGGGTACTGTGTTGCATGACTGTGCAATTACCAGTTGAAATAGTGCAGCGTCGTAACACAAAAACGGTCTGGTCAGGGAGGGGGGTAAATCCTTTGGAGGGCAAGTGGTTAAAATATGTGAACCCTCACCATGTAAAACAACCCATTCAGTTTAAAATAGAAAAAATGGAAGGCAAAACATTTGTATGTGTGTATGTACATATATATATCATTATAAATACCTTTTCCCTCATTTTTTAAATAAGTGATCACATTCCCTCTGTTCTTAGCTGCAAAAGATGCTAGAGTTGGAGAAAGCGCAGCATACCAATCTTCCCAGTGAATGGCTGTGCAGGGGTGGGGGTATGTCAGCATAAGACTATGTCAGCATAAGACTGATCATTGGAATAACTCCCAGCACAGCCAGAAAACTGGCCATACTGTGTTGTCATGCCTAATGTTGTCAGCTTTTAATAGGAAAGCAGGGAGACCAGCAGGAATACCTGGTATTTCACACAACAGAAGCACTACAAAGAGAACAGGATACTTTTTAATACCAGTACATGGCACAGCAGGCACATAGTGTTGCAGGAACATGAAATGTTGGATTTACATTTTCTTTAAATAATAGAAATATCACAGTATTAACTGAATATTACATCTAAAGAATGCAATAAAACAGGGTTTCTTAACCAGCGTTCCATGGAACCAGAGGTTGCTACGGGTTCTTTAAGCAATAAAAGCTTCCTGCCTCTCAGATAAGTTTCCACTGACACAACTGATATTTTTAGTTACACTATATTGCCAAAAGTATTGGGACGCCTGCCTTTACATACACATGAATTTAATGGCATCCCAGTCTTAGTCCGTTGGGTTCAATATTGAGTTGGCCCACCCTATGCAGCTATAACAGCTTCAACTTTTGTGGGAAGGCTGTCTACAAGGTTTAGGAGTGTGTCTATGGGAATATTTGACCATTCTTCCAGGAGCGCATTTGTGAGGTCAGGCACTGATGTCGGACGAGAAGGCCTGGCTTGCAGTCTCCACTCTAACTCATCGCAAGGGTGTTCTATCGTGTTGAGGTCATGATTCTGTGTAGGCCAGCCAAGTTCCTCCATCCAAACTCACTCATCCATGTCTTTATGGACCTTTCTCTGTGCACTGGTGCATAATCATGTTGGAAGGGACCAGGAAACAGGAACAGGAAGGGACAATCCCCAAGCTGTTCCCACAAAGTTGGGAGCATGAAATTGTCCAAAATGTCTTGGTATGCTGACGCCTTAAGAATTCCCTTCACTAGAACTAAGTGGCCAAGGTCAATCCATGAAAAACAACCCCACACCATAATCTCCCCTCCACCAAACTTTACACATGGCGCAATTCAGTCAAGCAAGTACTATTCTCCTGGCAACCGCCAAACCCAGAAATGTTCTCTGGAGTGACGTATCACACTTCTCTATCTGGCAATCCAATGAACATGTCTCCACTGCTCTAGAGTCCAGTGGCGGCGTGCTTTACACCACTGCATCCGACACTTTGCATTGCACTTGGTGATGTAAGGATTAGATGCAGCGGCTCGGCCATGGAAACCCATTCCATGAAGCTCTCTAAGCACTGTTGTTGTGCTAATCTAAAGGCCACACAAAGTTTGGAGGTCTTTAGCTATTGACTCTGGTGACTTCTGCGCACTGTGCGCTTCAGCATGCGCTGACCCCATTTTTCACCACTTCATGAATTCGTTTTTTTTGTTCCCAGTTGCTTCCACTTTGTTATAATACCACTAACACTTGAGTGTGGAAGGTTTAGTAGCCAGATGGACTTACTGCACAGGTGGCAACCTAGCATGGTACCACGCTTGAATTCACTGAGCCCCTGAGAGCAACCCATTCTTTCACAAATGTTTGTAGAAACAGTCTGCATGCCTAGGTGCTTGATTGTATACACCTGTGGCCTTGGAGGTGATTGGAACATCTGAATCCAATGATTTTGAGGGGTGTACCAATACTTTTAGCAATATAATTTTGTCTGTAAGCTGGAAATTTTTACCAATGTCCACAAGTATAAGGAGCATTCTTCACAATGACCATCACATTAATGTATCATGAGTTGTAGATATAGTTCTTTTTAAAAGCGGTTCCCTGAGATTGGAAAAGATTGATGAGAGGCTGCAATAACATATATATATCTAATATTATATTTATATGACTTCCTATTTATATAATAAAATGATAAAAACACTATGGGAACTAGAAGGGGATGATTTTGTTGTGAATGTGAGCGCTTAAATAAGGTGGCAGTATTGTTGTTTTAGAAACCGCACACAATATTGGGAAATGAGTCAAAATATTTTAAGTAATTTCAAGTACAAGGAAATCCCATCCTCCTCAGGGGAAATACTAAAGAGCTTATAACTCCATCCATGACAAAAAAAATCAGTCACGATGTAGACAGAAATTTGCAACTAGTCTTCCATCATAGGATACTTTTCATCTTCATAAGATCTTAGAAGGCAAAACATAACTGATTTAACAGAGTTTTTTTGGCCACATTAGAAGTGGATGCATTATACTTTTAGGATATAATGTCAATTATGCCTTTCTATGGCAAAACATTTTTGGATGAGACAGATATGAATAAAGGTCTCTTAATTAATTTTTATTCTCACACTAGTGAATTTGTATTAACAAATAACATTTTATGTTTGATGGCTTCCTAGCCCATTCAGGTGCAGCTTGTGCATCAGTCCACATGAGCCTGTGCCTGGGAAGGGGAGAAGCTGGGAACGTGCCTTATTTAGAGGAGACATTTTCAACATATATCTTGTAATGATTCTTTAAAGTACAGGTATGGGGACATTTTTTAGCAATGGGAATAACAAGCGTTTAAGGAGTTTGTGGGCTACCTCCCTGTGGAAGGCATGAACTTGACATCTACATTAAAATTCAGATAATTCCATTCTAGGAGAGAAGAATGTGGAGAATACCTTCAGTCAGCAGCTCTTCCTCAAGCATATGGAAAATGTTTGAATAGTAGGTATCTGACTATACTGTTTTTAAGATCAAAGCAAATTTGGTTTCCCACTCTCTCCATTCTGATGTGGGGGACTATTGTTTGTACTCTAGCAAAAAAAACTTCCTCGAGCCTATGGAAAGTAGTTTAATGAATTTCTGTCTATTCGTATAAAAGGCCAATAGGGCTATATTTACTGCTAATGTTTATGCAGAATGGAAAGCACAATACTGAGCACAACCATGTTACAGGAAGCAAATATACTGTAACGGAATTCATATATTGAAATATGAAGCATTTTACATACTCTATGCTGTGTTTATATAGTGTTTCCTGTATAAGTAGCAGAATATATGATGTAGGATGTACCAACCTACATTTAAGTAAAATAGAATTTGAGATAATTACACAGCCTATAAGTGTTACATATATCAATTAACTCTACACAATTTTGTGTATACATCAAAAAGATACCTCCAAGTTCCTCTTTCAGTATTTCAGAGGTAAATATTATATTAAAAATATGGATTTTTATCTTGGGAACTCATTTTCCAAAGGGATTTCATTTTAAATGAGACATTAATTTATTGACTCCCTGGGACTTTCTTGTATCATGAGACTGCAGATGGTTGGGAGTCTATTGTGTTTATCTGTGTGAATTTCTACTATGGTTCTAAAAGGATTTTGTGCCCATGACTGATAAGGTTTAATTTATTATGAATAAGATGTTTCCTATTATTTTGGTGTCAAATGGATGCATCCGTGTATGAAGGGATTCCATCCTGGTTTTTACTATTCTTGGATGCTTGCCTGTCACATTGTCTGGCTATAAAGATTGTTTGTATGTATTGTATTTCTTGAGAAAGGACTTGTTGTCTGAAATCCGTAGCTTTGATATATTGATTTTATGCCAGTTTCAATAAAGTGTTGAAAATTATAGTGCTTAGGTCTGGAGTACTGGTTTACATATTTGTCCAATATGTCAGAGTAACTAGGGGCTGCAGCTAAAGCTAATATCACTGGCTATGACCAGTGGCGAATTAGATAGATAAGCCAGGAAATTATGCTGGGATTAGATAGGTTGCATCTTGACACAGATAGTAAGGTAATGTATAATGGCTGAGGTGTCTTTTGTGTGCTATAGTACAGTATTTTAAAAAGGCATTTTTTGCCCAACAGCAGTTTCACATTGTTTTGGGAAGGATAAAAATTATCAGAACTTAAAAGCATATCTTCCCAATTGCTCCTGAAGCCTTGTATACATTATGAGAATATTGGACGGGTGAACATCCATTTCTTTTTTTTTTTTTTTTGCATGCTAACCTCATATTGAAAATGGAGGTTACTAAAGTTATGAAAATTTTCGTACAGAAGAATATAACTTTAAAATCATGTAATGTGTTGTATTGCAATGTATTCTTTTATTTCTGAACCTGCATGGTCTTGGTCTTCCAATTTTTTTTAGACACATTCTGTACCAATGAAATGAGAATCGTTCATTCTGGTATTGTATGAGAAAAAGATATGTTTGACCCTTTGGATTGGCTCTCGACAGCTTTGCACTAACGATCAGATTATCGTACGATTACTCCTGAAAGCAGTATTTTTCATCCAATTTTCTGATCATGTGTACTAGGCACTATACACAATGCCACAACACGTCAACTTTGGAGCAGAGTGAAGGTGTCTTTTTGACAGGAAGATTCTGTTGAAGATAAAATATTTGTCAATGCTCTTTTGTTTACTTTTTTTTCTTACACAGCACCTTAAACTTTAGAAACATTCTTTTTTTTCCTTGTCCAGACAATTTTTTTTTTAAGCTGGTCCCCTTTTGCCAAATTTCCCTTCTCTGAAATTGAAAAGTGCAAATGTTTCTTTCACTTTCATAACTCACGGTACATTGGAAATTTCACATCACAGATATAGCCCTTTAGGGAGTGTTCAGTGGAAAGAATTCTATTGCAATAGATCTATCTACAGTGATGGGCAGAGGGCATGAAATAGCATGGTCAAAAAATATTCTGCAGCACAGGAAACACACTGTGCTGTGTCTAATCTGTATCAATGATATCCAACTGGTATGATGCTAAAAATATGTTTTTTATGTCAGATTTAGCAGCATACCAGCTGTATATCATTGTCACAGAGTAGATAGAGCTCAGTGTGTTTCCAGTAGAAATCATTGACTGTCACCATTTTAACACAATTTCCCAGATGAAAAACTCACAGTAATTTCTGTCCACCCACAAATGTTTCAACATATTTTGGAATTGAAAATCGGCACCTACCAAAAATAAAAGTAGTTATGCCTTTGCATGCCAATATATCCCAATGCCTAAGAAAATACATCTTTTAAATCCAAACTCATGCTTACTGCCCTCCACAAAGCTGCTAAAAATTTATCTTGAACATGGGGATAATGTTAAATCCAAGACTCCAATATGGACAGCATACTGCTATCAGATGCCATTTTTTTTCTTAGGCTGGACGGTCAGAACTGGACATGGAGGTCCTTGCCTTACACTTTGGATTTTTCTGGACTATAACCAGATGTGTCTCCATTGCCTACAGCACTTCACAGCCAACAACATTTACAGGACCTCTTTCACCTTGTGAGGATCTTGAAGATCCAAGATCCACTACAGTAAAATAGGAAACTACCTACGTTTGAGCAAAGTGAGTTGTAGGGAGCAAATTTACTACAGAAGAATTAAAATTGAAAGCTCCCTGCATCTTTTTAGTAGCAAAAGCACATTTAGATCCTTAAACAAGAATAAATCAGTTTCTGATAGAACAAGTCCAGCTTTATTGGGTCATCACTACAACCACATGAGGGTATATGTTAGGCAGGAGAATACTCATAGAAGCAAGCTAGTGGAGGTGTCACCTTGTTTCCTAGCCAGCACCAGCCTCATATATGTAGAGGACTTACCTCTAAATCACTAGATCAGAACAAATATATTTCTTTATTTTGGATTGGCTTACTCTAATTTTGTCATGTTATGCAAAAACTGATGTTAGGTATTATACCCTTTTTTAAAAGTTCTGTTGTTTGCATCTATCCATTTGGATATACAGAATGTTTGGGTTCCTCTTTCCCCCAAAAAAGTAAAGTTAGAAGTAGGTTTTTAGGGTCTATGCAATATGGGTCTCCATTCTGATTTATAATTTTACAAGAGAATAATTTGAAGATTTGCTTATGATTTCTATCCTATTACAATAAAAAGTTGTTAATATATTGGCTGTCCTAAAAACTTGCTTTGTGGTTCACCTATTAGGAATTAGTATCCCTCCAAAGGCCAGTAAATTGCCAGGAACTTGATCTCGTCAGAGGTGCTGCAAACTAGAACTTTTTACTTACTAATTTATGATATGTTTATTTATAAATCTTTGAGTTCAGTGTAATGCTGGCAATGATTGTAGATTACTGATAAAGTCTTAATGGTACCAGTATGAGGCTTAATCGAGGCCCTTGTGAGGTATCTGTTTGTGTATTCTTTTGATTGTGTTTATTTGATGCAGGTCATGTATTGTGCAAACATCCTTCGATTGAAAATTCAAAGGAGCTGGGTGAAAATTTGTCATCTGAACAGTGGCTACATCCAAGCAGCTGGCTGTCAAAGCCATTGCAGAAGATTTGTCCAGTCATGCTAAATAGGCTGCATGAAGAAATTTGTTAGATATTTTTCATTCACCCATTCACCCATATGTGTATGGCCAGCTTTAGCCTGTTGGAATGCATCCCATTCCTATTAATCCAGAGCCATCCTCTGGTGTGGAAGAGGAGTAAAAAAAAAATGTCCCTGTCTGGAGCTTGTGAATCTTAGCATAAGGTTGCACTGTGTTTTCTTATCAAAGTTTTGGGGTTCCTCATTATATTCACATTTTATTCAAACCTGTATCTAAGCCCCAGCTCACCAACTATTTTTTTTGGTGCTAAGTTATTGCATGGAAATTGGGTTAGTTAAGCAACAGCTTAATAATGGAATGTGTTCTAGTATAAGACATCACAGACACAGTATGCAAAATGAACAGAAACGTTAATTTTCTTCAAAAAATTTTATATTTTTTGAACAGCCAAAAATACACTTCTACTAGTGATAAATATTTTGAAGTGTATATTACAACTGTCAGCAAAGTGATACACATCTAGAATCTAAGCATTTTGAAACTGGCATTATCAGTATCGACACTGCACCTCTTAATATATTTTGTGAATATCCCATAGGCATATTTAGAGGGCAAAAAAAAAAAAGGTAACATCTAACAGGTTAACATTTATGTGAATACAAAAAATAAAACCTATT
This sequence comes from Staurois parvus, assembly GCF_062004578.1. Taxonomy (NCBI): domain Eukaryota; kingdom Metazoa; phylum Chordata; class Amphibia; order Anura; family Ranidae; genus Staurois; species Staurois parvus. The sequence goes on from NW_028317852.1 coordinate 11,465,295, forward strand.
GGAACCCTGTCTGCAGACCATTACTTTTGCTAAAGTCTGCGATGTATGCAGGGCTGTGGATAAGGGGGTACCACCAGTCCTCCTGTATGAGGCCTAGGCCAGCAGGGGGGCCCAGGCAGCTGGGTGAATCTGATGTGGGAAGAGAGGATGGTTGTTACAGCGGGGGCATTTACTGGAACCAATCCCCTGTATGGCTCTCTCTGCAGCAGCTGAAAGCTGGCTTATTCTCCTTTTCCTCTCCCTAGCATTCAGCTGCTGTAGAGAGAGCCATACAGGGGATCAGTTCCAGTAACTGCCCCCTGCCACACTCATCACCCTCTCTGTGCACCATACTTTTCCCCCACCCCCAGAGTGCTGTCATCTTTTCCTTCCCATTGGCATCTACAAGCACACAGTTCAGGATGGAGAGTGGGGTAAGGGTCTGGTAAATATGTCACATTAACCAGCCCCTTCCTTTACTGAACACAATGAGTGATTGGCACCGATCACTCACTGTGTTCATTCATAACTGAAGCATCGTAAACTGTGTTTTTTGGGGGAAAGGGGCCTGTCAGGTTGGCTGTATGAGGCCCCGTGGTTTCTAACAGCAGCCCTGAATGTATGGTGTGAGCATTTTTGTACCTGTTTCAGGAACACAGTTGTGCAAAACATGGTTGCAAGTTAATGCATGAGTATGTACAGTATGTGAGTCTTTGTACTGTTCAGAATTGTACTTTAATGCACAGGCACTATAAAGCACTACAATGCACAGCTGTGCGTTTTTAGGGTGCTTTGATAGCCCGTGCAAAATGCATGGGCTGCCTCAAGGTAGTGCACCATAACGTATGCAATATGAAAAATGTGAATGGGCCATTCTACTGGTTCAATTTATGAGCATATTAATGAAACCCTGATGAACTCAAGTCACATTCTACACACAGTTTGATTGTCTATCCTTGCAATGCTATCTTTTTATAATAATGTGATGAATATTTCTCACATCATGCACATTCCTTTCTAGAAATATATATCTAATAATCATTGACTTACAAATGTTGACTAGAAAACTGCTTATTCATGTGTATCAACTTATGTTTATCTGGAGTCCAAAACAGTTTTAATTTGTTACCTTATTTTCTTTTATCTTACTTAGTTTGCCTATAATAGTTTTTTTTAGATATTTTAACACAATACCATACTGTATAAATGTCTTTTAGTATAACAAATTAATTCATTTTTATCATAAACGTTTAGTACAAATCAAAACTGTGGTTAAAAAACAGTTTGGAAGCAGCCTAGAGGTTTATTTCTTTCTCTACGCTTTTATTATCATAATAGTGAATGTGTTTGTATTCCATACAGAAATGCTTCTAGTTAAACCACTACAGAAGATCTATAAAACAACTTTTAAGCAGCACTTCAGAGTGGTGATGTACTAAATAAAGTTTTTTTTCTGTGAATCTATGGTGAATAGCATACGTACTGTATGAAGAACAGTACAGTGAACACTTTTTGCCACTGAAGAACAGATGTTACTGAATGTTACATGAATTATCATTCATGCAGCAAATGTGTAGGTGAATCTTCTGAAGAATATACTTATTTAGATAAGGTGAATATTTTACTGGCGAATATGCATGGCATTTGTTTTGTACACTCACCAGTTTAAAAATATTCACATAAGAGTTTAGTTAATTAGTGATGGATGAATCTGCCTGGGGTCCTGAATTTAGGTTTTTTTTTTCCTTTTCAAATGATGAAGTGGCATGCTGTGAACGAGATAGCTCCAGGAACAAATATTCAGTAACAAGTTGATGCTTGAATTTGAGCACCCCAGCCCTATCAACTTAAATTATAACTAAAGGCACAACTTTTTTTTTAGTTTTGGATAGAGGGGGGATGGATTAGAACACTTGTTAGGTTTTATTGCTGTCTGTGTTCCCTTTAGGGAGATTTACCCTCTCCATTTGTCCTGTTCATCATTATAACTGAAAGTGAAAGAAAAATAAAATCCTAAATTTTAAGTTGTCCCTTGAACAGTAATAGAGGGGAAATCTTCCTATGGGGACACTAGTTCTGGTGACCTGAATGGCAACAAGAGATTTCATCAAAGTGTTAGTTCACCTTTACCAGAAACCTACCTATGCAGATAAGGAGTGTCTGTGGATAATAACAAACTGTGCAGTTCTGACCAAAGTTGAATAATACCCTTGCTATAGGTGTAGGCCATTTATGTACCTCATTAAGCCTGACTAGAATACTCCCAGGATGTTGCTAGGAAGTTGCTAAATGTGGCCTAGTGATTGCTGCTCACCTCACCGTCACAAAATGAGCTTTTTCCCTGAATCAAATCCCCTCACATGCTCTTTCTTTTCCCTGATGCAGTAGCTCACTCCTGTGATGGTGGAGGTGAGCAGTAATGACAAGGCCTCACTTAGCAACGCCCTGGGAGTTTTCAGGTCAGATTTCAGGAGGCATGTAAATTGGGCTACACCTATAGCAAGGGCATTATTCAACTTTAGTCAGAGATGCACAGTTTGTTTTTATCTACAGACGCCACTTATCTGCATAAGCAGCTTTTTGGTAAAGGTGAACTATCTCTTTAATTCTCACAGATTTCCTCTCACTTTCTGTTTTGGCTATGCGACAGGAAGTGAAGGTAAATCTTCACAATGGAACACAGATGACGAAAAAATAACTGACAAGGGTTATCACCCTTCCTTGCTCTATCCTAAATGAAAAAAAACAACCAGAAAACTGTATCATACTTATAATTGTTCTTTCCTGGTGCCTATTCATGGCAGCATACCCGAGATGAGCTCCACCTCAGACTCCTCCCTCAGGACCAGTGATTATTATAAAAAAGGAGACAGAGACACCCCTAGCATTCTCAGCATTCTCCATAACATAGAATAGGTGGGAATGTATGCTGCCACGGAAAGGCACAGGAAAGGAAAATTAAGGCAAGTATGATACAATTTTCTGTTTTCCTAGTGCCTCTATGGCAGCATACCATAAATAACTAGCTGAAAATGAGTGGGATTGTGCTTAGGAAAGAAGTTTATTTTGTCAAAACAAAGGCTGAGAAGTGTTTTCTTTCCAAACTCCACTGAAAGGAGAGCTCCTGGGTCTACTCTGTAGTGCCTCATAAATGTGTGTTGGGACGACCATGTTGCTGCTCTGTAAATGGTTTCAATAGAAACATTTGCTCTTGCTGCCCATGATGAGGAAACTGATCTGATAGAATGTGCTCTCACTGAAGAAGTGGGGTACAAGCCCTTAGCCCTTAGCCTTGTCTGCCTGATGGATTACTTTGGCTATCCAAGATGCGATTGTCCTTGAAGATGCTTCTTTGCCCTTGTTTTTGCCCTGTGGAATTACAGATAGCTTAACTGAGTCCCTGAAGGATGTCGTAGCCTGAAGGTAGCATATTGGAACATTAAAGATATCCAATTCATGGAGAAAGCCTCAGGTCAGGTTCCAAAAAGGTTGGCCGAGCCCAGGGTTCTGCAAGACTGGAAAAAAATACTTTTGGGGACAAATCCTGTGTAGCTACACTTTATCCAGGTAAAAAGCAATGTATTCATTTTCTGCTCCCAGGGCCTGAAATTCAGAAGCTCTCCTGCCCGAGGTAACTGCTATTGGGAAAGCCTTCTTAAGAGTTAGATTCCATAGGGAAGCGGACTCTATTGGGGCAAAGGGCTGACTTGACAAATTTTCCAGAACAAGTAAGAGGTTCTATATGGGAAGAACTTGTTCAACAGGTGGGAGTATCTTCACCGCCTTGAAGACCTAAAACACATGGGAATTTTCTGCCCATCTTTTGTCTGTTGCTGCAGATGTTGCTACAACCTGGACCCTGAGAAAGCTTAGGTCCAGACCAAGATCTGGACTTGTTTGAAGAATGTCCAGTAGATGGGAGGCAGAGGGAAGGACAAGTTTAAACTCCTTCTCAACTCCAAATGATCTGAATTTGTCAGAGATTCTGGAATACATACGGTTTGATGGCTTTCTGGCTTTAAGAGGTAACTTCTGATGAACAACCTAGAGACTGAAACCTCTAACTTTCAATCTCCATATTTGAAAATTTAGCCTGTGAGGATTTGGATGTGTGAGCTTCCTTTGTGACAAAAGACGCCGAAGACTGAGATGCACTGCCAGGGGAAACCATGGGCACCTCTGCCAGTATGGCAGGATTGTTATTAGGAAAACAAAAAACAAAAAGGATTAGTTGTGGACTCAACCAAGATTGTTGGGTTTTCTATACTATTAGTATATATTCTAAATCAAAAAGGCTGGTAGTCAAAATGCATGAACAACTTCTTTATTTATACAAAAATATATAAACAGACCACACTCCATGAGTCTCACTTATTCCCCAAGTAGATACCAATCAATGCCATATATTGTAAACATTTAGCATACACTCTTCTTAGAATGACCATAACCACTCAACATATTGAATTCAAATATCCTTAAGCCATCTTCAAAAGTAGATATCTCCTGTATCACAAGTTTATGCCACTCAAAGGAAATATGATTGGTTAAAGCCCCAGATGGATAATAATGTGTAGTCCAGCGGAGAATATTTTGTACATAATGTAATTCACAGTGACCTCCCTCTTACACCGAGATTGTAGCTATCTAGATAACTCATTATGGACAAATGTTGAAGTAATCCCAGAGTGGTTTCCAGACTTGATGTAATCCAGAGGAGGAAATAAATCAACTATATACATGTCCTTACCTCCCTCTAGTGCTTGACAATTAAAAGCGCCATCCAGGGGAGGATTGGTATACAGAGTTGTGGCCTCCTTCATACATCAGTGTGCATTGTTGTAAAAAATCTGGTCTGAACAAACAAACTCATGGGTCATCAATTGAGTAGCATTTCATGAGACAAGAGAGGCAGTCCATAAATATGTAATAGTCGAGAAATTCCTTGGGAGTAGAAGAGTTCAGAGCAGTAACATAAGGTTATAGTAAAGTTGGTAATGATGCTTATCATGCTGTTGGCACCAAGCCAAATCCCATTAGGAGACCAGGGAGTGTGGAAATAACCCCTCCTGACCGGTTTCGCCGGTACATCCTGTTGCCTCAGAGGTAGGCTCAAACAAATGAAGTTTTGAATAATGCTCCCAGGTATATAATTTGTTGTGTTGGGGAGAGCTGACTCTTTTTTCCCAATTTTACTAACCAGCGGATTTCCAAAATTGATGATATTGCAAACCTCCCATGCTCCACAAGTTGGACTAGGCTTTTTGCTAGCAGTAGTATATCGTCTAGGTAATGTTGTTATACTGTGAGCCCCCTCTTTCTTTGGGCAGCTAGGACTGCAATTAGGACTTTATTGACAAATCTTAGATATCCCTGGAAGGGTGGAAGGATGGTTATATGTAAATAGGCATCCTGAGGGTTCACATAGAGCATCCAGTCCCCTGGCTGCACAGCATGGATGATGGCCTGTAGTGACTCCATTTTGAAACTTTCCAGGTGTATGTAATGATTTAGTTTCTTTAGATTACTGGCCTCCAACCACCACTTTTTTTTGGATACAAGAAAGAGAGTGGTGTAAAAGCCTGTTATCGAACCTGGGCCTTCTGCGGTGAGAGGCAATGTTTCTTCTCACTGAGCTACCTGGGATACTGGACTACACACTGCCTGATCTATTGGATAATCCTGCCTTGTGCCTTGTTTTCTCTTGAACCTTGAACTCCTTGCTCCTCCCATGAACTTCCTATAAAAGCCATGTCCATGCACTTCCTCCTTGTCAGATTATTGTGCCTTCCAGCCAATATCCCGCTCATCCCTATTGCTGCTGTCTATATCATTTGTGAACGACTTTTGGCTTGTAACTGACTTCGCTTTTGTCTTATCCCTAAACTCTTTGATCAGCTCTTGGTTTCCAGCTTGCCCTTTCCCTGGTGGGGTGATCCTGAGACTGCGACCTGGTATTCACACGCAGCCAAATCCATCTCCACCATTAGGAGCTCTGGGGAAGACCGGTGGATACTTAGACCCCGCACCTCAGGTGAGCCTGCGTGACCCACTGGTGTACCAATCCTGCTGGTTTCAGGTAAGCCTTACAACTGCTATAGCAACTGGTCTCTGAACCTGACCCAGACCGTGACACCTGTATAGCTTTCAGAAAGGGGAACTAGGATCACTGCCTTTTGAGCTGCAGGAACTGATAGAGACCTTTTGCCTTTTAGGGAGAAACTCAAACCCTTGTCGGAGTGAAGAAATATTGAGATGTATGTTTTAAAAAACTCAGAAGTGTCCGAAATGGACTGTAGAGACTACTGAGGGATATTCGCACTGCTGTGTCAAAATGTGGTGAAATGTTTCAACCTGGCTCTGACTGGGATCAACTAGGATGGCCTATCATCAGGAGGACTTTGTGGAGTCCTAAGCATTGGGAAAAGCTTTCCATTTGTGAGCCTTCAGGAAAGTCACCTGAGTGCTTCTTTAGAACTTCCTAGAATCCTTGTTCTGTTGAGATTGTCTAAAATTTCTGGCGCTTGACTGTTGAAATTTGGATGAGAACACCCTGGATTGCCTCAGCTTCTGACTTGTGGTAGAGTATTTCCCATCAAAAGAGATCCTGCACCAGTTCTGTGTTTGTGCCATGTTGGCTTCCCATCTCTTCATCCACAAAGCCTGCTTGGCCATTACTGTATGCAACATTGATCTCGCAGAACATTTTTGCTTGTATTGATGACTGCACACAATGAAATCTGCAAACAGCTTCAGTTCTTCAAGTTCGTTTTCATGTCCTCCTTTGGGACCCTTTGTTGAATAGCCATCCCTATGTTATCTGTCCACACCCTAATGGCACTTTGTACAGATGTCAGTACAATAGCTGGTTTGCATGCACTCCCAGCTGTCTAATAGGCTCTTTTTAGATCAAGATCAACACGTCTGTCAAGAGGATCTTTAAACAAGGCTGAATCATAAATGGGCAATGTTATATTTTTGGCCAAACAGACCACTGTCACGCTGACCACTGGGGGACTATTCAATATTGCAGATCTAATATTGAGAGGAAAAAAGGATAGATGTTTCTTTAGAAATAGGAAGTAACTTTTTGCATTCTTTTGGTGGTTCTTCAGCTTCTTCTCAGCCGATGGCTTGCTTAACTGCTTGGATGTGAGGTTGGACTGAAGAGAAGCTGATGCCTGAGGGTTCTGTCTCATTAAATGAGCCCTCCAACAGATCATTATCAGCTGCTTCTTTGTATGATCGACCTGCTGCTGAGTCACAGTCTCAATGCTACCCAAAGGTCCTTACCTAAGAGATAAATGAGGGTCTTGGTCAGGTGGCAATCGACTCATCTTCACCATTGGGAATAGAGACCAGCTGGAAGAAAAGGAAAGGATTACTGGATCAAACAGGAAAGAACAGAAGAATAAAAAGTGTCAGCCCAGCAGACTTACCACACTGGCGATAAAACAGAGCCTCCAGGAGCTCCCAACACAGGAACACTCCTCCAAGGTCAACAGCATGCCATACTGAGAGCTCTGAGGCTTATAAAGCAAGGAAGGGGGTGGTCTCGGAGATAAAACATCAACCTAATTTCCAACTAACTAGCTGTTAGGACAAAAGGTTTGGTTTGCCCTCAACCAAAATGGTCACCAGGGCTTCTGGCCATATCACACATGCACCACATCAACCAGCATTGCCCATCCTCTCACCTAGCCTCATCCCTGCTGACTGCTGGATACCGGCACATGTGCAGCAGACAGGATAGAAACTGAGAGGAAAAGCATAAAGCCTGGTGAGGAACAAGCTCTGGGCGCTAAGGACAGCAGCATTTGTGGGGGAAAGTTGCAAGGAGAATAAAGGAGAAATATAGAAGTCTGAGAGACTGAATGTGCTGCAACCTAGCTGACTGCAGATTAATGGGTCAGAATACAGGAAACTGAATAAAGAAGTGAAAGGTAAAAGAAAAGGAAAAAGAATATAACTGCTCTCTTTGTCCTACTTTCAAAGCAGAAATGAGAGCTCCTGGTTAGCAGACATCTGCAGTCCCAAAAGACCTACCAAATGGGCTCCCCACCTTATTAGCAAGTTTAACAGCCCAAGGCAGAGGTAAGAACATTCATCTCCAATTCACTGACCATGGGGTATGAGGAAGAAAAGGAGCATGCTGGGGGAGGCTTAGTCTTTCTTTTTACAATATTCACTGGTACTGAGGAAGTTTATCACAGGTATGCTGCCAGGAAAAGCACCAGGAAAAAGTTTTGCCTGTTGTTCTACTTTAAAAACACCCAAAAAAAACCCCATACCACCCCTTTAAAAATACCGTTACTAGAAAGTCTAACTAAATATGTTTTGCGTTTTTCAGGAGAGTACCTGGAGAGAGTGTAGCTCTACATATTTTCCTCAGGAAAACTGCATTCAGATCTCTAGCTTTTTCACTGCCAGAACCATTTTTGCATTTTGTGCACACGTTTAATATATAATTTTAGGCTTTGAATATTGCATATACATTATCTATTTTCTGAAAACATACACCCTAGAGAATAAAATAGTGGTAGCTGCATTTTTTTTTTCCACACAATATTACCGCAAAGGTCTAGGAAATGTAAAAATTCAGTAAACAAATACACTAAAGTTAATTTTAGGGCACACAAACACAAATTACCCAATTGAGGTTGTACCAAGTAAATAGATACCTAACACGTCAAACCTTAAATTTGCATGCACCCGTGAAATGGAGACAAACTTCAATACCCTATATTTTTTAATCAGTGATGTTTTAAAAGCCCCCTATAGGTCATCATTTCGCATTATGGAGAAGAACTGGTGCTCTCACTCCAGTGTACACGGCGATATGTAATGTGTATCGCAGTCATCGTTTTCTTGTGTAGAAGCCCTCTACACTTATGTTTACATTTGTACGAGAGTATATGTGGGGGTGGCAGGGGCCTCAAAAAATTTTGGGGGGGGGAATTTTATGTGCTTGGGTGTAACTTTATAAACTTAAAAATATTATTTTGTACTTAACTTTTTTTTTTATTATATAGGGGACAAAAAGTCCCCTATGTGATAACATTTTGGTGACAGGTTCTCTATAATGAGACATCCAGGCTCTAAAAGACCCTGGATGTCCCCCCTGTGCTCCGCTGAATGTAGTGCAATGCAGACTGGGGACACTGATATGCTTCCGGGTCAGCAACAAGAAGGGGAGAAGAGTGGATGTGTGTCTGCTCTGCTCCCTCCCCTCTATCTTTTCAGGTGGACAACAAAGGGAAGCTAAATTCTGTTCTGACCACTTCAGAATTTTCTCTGCCGAAGATAAGAGGCTTCTGCTGCTGGTCCCTTCTTGCTTTATGTATGCAACTTCTTACATTGTCTTAAAGAATCTGAAGGGATTGATGAAAAGAGATGAGAGCCAGAACTATGGCTTTTTCCACTCCCTCCAATTTTAGGATCTTCTGACCTTCTGTCTTAACTGGGAACCCTGGGCCATTTGTTCCTCCAGATGTTTCCCCAACCCCAAGCACTTGCATCCATGGTAGGTCTTTTGACTGCTGGAAGGCGCCACAGCAATACCTTGATCAGATTTGGTCTGATCCCTCCACCACCAAAGAGCCCTCTTTACCCAGTGCCTGATGATGTTTTTCACAGACTCTTGACAATGATCCCATTTCTGAAGAATACGTTGTTGAAGTGGGCAAGAGTGTAGACAAGTCCACTGTACCGCCTGGATAGAATCCATGAGTAGGCCACGAGCTGATATGGCTGACCTCACAGACACTATCAGGTTGAATTAAAGATAATTAATAGCTATCTGAATTTTCTCTTTTTTTTTTTCTACTGAGAGATTCTTTTCTACCCTGAATTCATGGTATATCACAGGAACTAGACCACAAGATTTGATTATGCAGAATTAATAGCCATCCTATACCCTCCAGATGAGAGTGAGTCACTTTCAAATTTGCCACCATGTGATCTGAACTGGCAAACAGTCAAAGATTACCCAGATATGGGACAATCAAGATTCCTTTCACTCTGAGGCCCCAGGGCTTCCATCATCACTTTGAGGAATAATGTTGAGGTGTAAAATAACCCAAAGGGGAGGGTTCTGAACTTGAGATTAGAAGTCTTTCCCCTACTTTGACTGCTACCCGAAGATGTTGGGAATTCTGAATATGGGAATGTGAAGATACACATCCCCCAGATTGATTGACACCATGAAACAGCTAGGGGTGAATAAATTTTTCACAAACTTTCATTCAAAATTTTTTTGTAACAAATTGACTTCTTCAAACCTTCTGTTCAAAATCAGAACTTCCTGGACGGCTTTTTTTTTTTTTTAACAAGGAGTAAAACCCCTATTCCTCTTGATTCCTGGGTACCACAATAACAACTTCCTGCTACATCAACTCTTCTAGAAGAGAAATCATGGCTAAGGATTTTACCCGGTCCCCCGAAAGCTGACAAAGAATCTTCTTGGAGGGATTTCTGGAAATTCTAACCTGTACCCCTGAGTGATGACATTCAATACTAAAGCAGTAGATGACACACTCCCACTATGAAAGGAAAGCTTGAAACATCCTCCCCACTGGTAGAGACACCGTCACTGGTTTGTGATTGCCTGTTCAGGAGGTTGGAACAAAACATGTTCCCTTTGCCTTTCTGGGAGTTCTGCAATGGCACTTTGCCATTTTGAGACAGTTAAAAAAAGATGAATACTACATTTAACTTGGTCGCTTTTTTTCTTTACCAGAAACTTTCTTATCAGTTGTTTTATACAACACTACCTCCAAAGCTGTCCATAGATCGATCAGCTGAACAAGATTTGAACCTTCTATGGGCAGGCTGATTGTACCCAATTCAATTTTTGTATGACTTGGGTACAACCAGCATGTCGGTTGTCCACATACGATTATTGCCAGCGGCCAAAGTGACTAACAATAATCACTTTGTACTCCTGACAGGGACTGCTCCCAGCTCTAATCCAACCTCCCCCCCCCCCCCCCCACACACACACACAATAGCTCCATGGGAGGGACTTTCCCATCAACAGTGGCTGTGTTGATGGCGGAGTTGAGTTATTTCTTTTCGTGGTTGCAGGAAAGAAAATCCTATGGTCTGTCTAAGTCTGGCCTGAACAGGAGATCCCCTGAAAAAGAGATACCACAGAGCTTGGCCTTAGATGCAGAGTCCCCAGGCCAAGTTTTGAGCCAAAAGGCTTGTCGGACTGAATTAATCAGAGCTGATGACCTAGCGGACATTCTTATAGACTTGGCCTAGGCATCTAACATGCAACCTTCTGCTTTTAAAATTGTAGAAAATTTCTCCCTAGAAGTGCCTGCCTCAATGTGCTCTTTAAATTGACAAAACCAATACTCCAGTTTAAGGCCACCACAATCGAACCCATAGATGGTTTTAAATTTGACAACGTAGATTCCCCAGCTTTTTTGAGAAGTGAATCAGCACTTTTGTCCATAGCCTCTTTTATTACACCCATATCTTCAACCGGTAATCGGTACTCTTGGAAAAATGTGAAAAAGCTGCATCTAAATTTGTTTTTTCTTGTTCCAGACCATAGATTTGACAATTTACTTCATCCAGTCCTTAGTACATTCAATTGTGCAAGGATAAGTGCTGTATCTCAAGAGTAGTGTAGATTGCTTTCAGTAAATCGTCTACCACTTCTAGAGATAATTATTTTTGGATAGAGACAAGAACTGGGAGCCACCTGCACACCCACTTGGAAGTCCTGCCCCAACCCAGATGTGACTTCACCCACCTCCAGGTCAAGTGCACAGATGATTTGGTCCTACTGCCTCTGAGTCTACCCCCAAGGCTTTTGTGAATGCTCCATGATTCACCACACTGATGTGTTCCAATCACCTCCATGGCCACAGGTGTATAAAATTAAGCAGCTAGACAAGCAGACTGCTTCTAAAAACATTTGTGAAAGAATGGGTCGCTCTCAGGAGCTCAGTGAATTCAAGCATGGTGTCATGATAGGTTGCCACCTGTGCAATAAGTCCATCTGTGACATTTCCTTGCTACTAAACATTCCACGCTCAACTGTAAGTGGTATTATAACATAAGTGGAAGCAATTGGGAACAACAGCAACTCAGCCACGAAGTGGTAGGCCACTTAAAATGACAAGGTAGGGTCAGCGCATGCTGAAGCACACAGTGCACAGAAGTCACCAGCTGTCTGCAGAGGCAATAACTAAAAACCTCCAAACTTCATGTGGCCTTCAGATTATCACAACAACAGTGCATAGAGAGCTTCATGAAATGGTTTTCCATGGCCGAGCAGCTGCATCCAAGCCTTACATCATGAGCAGTGGAGACATGTTCTCTAGAGTGATGAATCACTCCTCTCTGTCTGGCAATCTGATGGACGTGTCTGGGTTTGCGGTTGCCAGGAGAATGGTACTTGCCTGACTGCATTGTGCAAGTGTAAAATTTGGTGGGGGATTATGGTGTGGGGTTGTTTTTCAGGGGCTCGCATTGGTCCCGTAGTTCCAATAAAGGGAACTCTCTAAGGAATTAGCATACCAAGATATTTAGGACAATTTAATGCTCCCAACAGGCCCCTTCCTGTTCCAACATGACTGCATGAGGTTCAAGTTGCATGAGGTTCAGTGTGAAGTTTCCATAGTCAATGATAATATGGGGACCAATGTCATCTGCTGGTGTTGGTCCTCTGTGTTTAATCAAGTCCAAAGTCAGCGCACCCCTCTGCCAGAAAATTCTAGAGCACTTCATGCTTCCCTCTACTGACCAGCTTTATGGAGATGCTGATTCCATTTTCCAGCAGGATGTGGCACATGCCCGCACTACCAAAAGTACCAATACCTGATTTAAAGATCATGGTATCACCGTGCTTGATTGGCCAGAAAACTCTCCTGACCTAAACCCCACAGAGAATCTGTGGGGTATTGTCAAGAGGAAGATGAGACACCAGACCCAACAATGCAGAAAAGCTGAAGGCCACTATCAAAGCAACCTGGGATTCCATAACACCTTAGCAGTGCCACACCACATTGATGCAGTAATTCATGCAAAATGAAGCCCGGACCAAGTACTGAGTGCATACTATATTGTACATGGACATACTTTTTCAGTAAGTCAACATTTCTGCATTAAAAATGCTATTTTAAATTGGTATTATGCAATATTCAAATTTTTTGAGATACTAAATTTCGGGTTTTCACTAGCTATAAGCCATAATCCTCAGAATTAAAAGAACGAAATGCTTGAAATAAATCACTCTGTGTGTAATTTATAAGAGTTTCACTTTTTTGAATTGAATTACAGAAATAAATTAACTTTTTGATGATCTAATTTATTGAGATGCACCTGTACATATTTTCTGATTTAACAATATATAATTATTTTCTATATGTAGTGAAGCCCTCAGGTCATATTGAAGCCATAATTCTGGCGAAACGCATTGATCTTTTGACCTTGATAACTGAAAGTCTACAATCATTGTAGTTATGCTCATTATTGTACAGTACATGCAACTGTTAATTGATATAATGAGCACTTCCGATATTTAGAGAAGGGCATCTATTCTTAGCCCTGTCAGTCTATCGCAGGGCAGTCAAACTGGTGGCCCTCTAGCTGTTGCAAGACTACAAGCTTTTTGTAGCCAGCCAAGAGTCTTTCAATTCTTGCTTGAGGTATCTTTGCCCATTCTTCCTTAGAAAAGTCTTCCAGTTCTTTGAGATTTCTGGGCTGTCTGTCACACACTGCTCTTTTCAGGTCTATCCATAGATTTTCAATTATGTTGAGGTCAGGAGATTGTAAAGGCCATGGCAAAACCTTCAGTTTACGCCTCTTGATGTAATCCCCCGTGGATTTCGAGGTGTGTTTAGGATCATTATCCATTTGTAGAAGCCATCCTGTCTTTAACTTCAGCTTTTTCACAGATGGCATCAAGTTACCATCCAAAATTTGCTGAAATTTTATTGAATCCATTTTTCCTTCTACTCCTGAGATGTTCCCTGTGCTACTGGCTGCAACACAACCCCAAAGCATGATTGATCTAACCCCATGCTTAACAGTTGGACAGAGATTCTTTTCATTAAATTCTGTGCCCCTTCTTCTCCAAACGTACCTTTGCTCATTCTGGCCAAAAAGTTAAATTTTAACCTCATCTGTCCACAGAACTTGTTTCCAAAATGCATCAGGCTTGTCTATATGTTCATTTGCAAAGTTCAAACGATGATTTTTGTGGTGAGGACGTAGAAGAGATTTTCTTCTGATGACTCTTCCATGAAGACTATATTTGTACAAGTATCTCTTTATAGTGGAATAGTGTACCACAACTCCAGTGTCTGCCAGATCTTTCTGGAGGGATTGTGCAGTCAAACGTGGGTTTTGAATTGTTTTTCTCACAATCCTGCGAGCTGTTCTGTTTGATATTTTTCTTGGTCTTCCAGATCTTGCTTTAACTTCCAATGTTCCGGATGACTGCCATTTCTTAATTACATTCCGAACAGAGGATATTGACATCTGAAAACGCTTTGCTATCTTCTTATAGCCTTCTCCAGCTTTGTGAGCGTCAACTATTTTCAGTTTCAGTTTTCTAGACAACTGCTTAGAAGAACCGATGGTTCTGATTGTTGGGGCAAGGTCAGATGAGTCTGGGCATTTAAAAGCTTTGAGATTGACATCACCTGGTCTTCCCAGATGATGATTGAGAACAATCCATGACTGGATTCAATGGCAGGTCTCAGCTTGGCAAAGGGGGCAGTGCATGCTATAAATTCTGCAGGGTGCCCAAACTTTTGCAGACGCCAATTTTTTGTTTTCTGTTATTTTGAAAGTGTAAATGATGGAAATAAAATCTAACTTTTGTTGACATATTATAAGAATGTCTAATCTGTAATTTGATGCCTTTTGGAGATTTTTCCATCTTTCCTTGGCTTCTTTATGCACATTAATACAAATTTTTAGCCAGGGTGCCCAAACTTTAGATCCCCACTGTATATAAGGTGGAGATAGCTTATGCAAGTGGCCTGGAGATTCTTGAACCAATACTATGGGTGACTAATTGTAAGTCTAATCATTTGTATCTGAATTTTTGTATAAGTCTGATCAAATAGAGCGGGATTGTTTTGTGATAATAATTGGTACTTGAATATATAGTCTCTTTGGTTGAAGACAGTGTAATTCTGGATTAGCTCTTTGCCAATGAATTTTTGCCAGAAATATAGGAGATGTTTTTCTTTCCCAATTTTAAGAGCAAGAATATAGACTAGGAAAATGTATTTTGCCAAAATTATAGGTGAAGGCCCAAACTATTCAACCAGTTTAAATAAAGTGATTCTATATCTCTCAGGTGTTAAAGTCAGATGTATTAGCATCATCCTTTTTCTTTATAACAGTGGGCGGTGAGGTGTAAGAGGTCTTTGTGTGAATCCATAGGGGCGATGGTGGTAATCATTTGTCACACTTCGGCTATAGAGATGGCTTCCATATCTAACAGATTGTTATATGTAAGAAAAATCTCTTTTGTATTGTGATATATATTTGAGAATATTTTGTTTTTTTCTTTAAATATTATTTGCTGTAGTGTGGACATAGTTGATTGTGATAAGAACCTTGTATTGCAGAGTGTGATAAGAACCTTGTATTGCCGAGTGGTATGATTTCCATGAGAAAGGAGCTATTTAAAAAAGCATTGAAATGCATTGGATACCCCAAGCTAACCAACTAACAATCAAGAATCAACTAGTTGTGAAAGTGTGGACATGTTTATACATGTGTCAGCTGGGGATACCATTGTGTAGAGATTGTTAACCTCTTGCCGTCCGCCTGCTGTTTATAAATGGCAGGGCGGTGGCAGTCCAGGGTCGGGTTGCCGTCCATAAACGGCACCCGCCTTTTCTAGCTGTGCGCGGTCCCTGGGAGCGCGCACCACCACGATCCGGTGCCCGCTGTGTCCTCCGGCCCGCCAGTGAAACACCGATTGTCGGACGGGACCTCTGTACGAGGTCCCAATCATGTGATCACTGATTGGCCAATCAGTGATCACATGCAAAGTAGTAAGCAAGATGTCACTTCTGACATCATTGCTTACTATGTGTGAAATCTGTGAATGATCACAGAGGTCACATGGTACAAGGCTATTCACAACAGCCTTGTACCATGTGACAAGCTGTGACCACTCACAGCTCACTCAGTAATTCTCAATGACTGCAAGAATGCAGACAGAGAGAAAGAGAAATGATTGCTCTTACATCCTATATGGGTGTAAAAGCAATCAGTGTAAAAAAAAAAAAAAAAAAATCTTCATCACCCTCCACAAGTAGTACAGTGTCACCATGGTGACAGTGTACTGCTAGGGTGACAGTATGTAAAAAAAAATAAAAAAATAAAAAATAATAATATAAAAAAAATAAAATAAAATGTAAAAAAAAATGTTTAAAAATTATAATTTTTGGTTATAAACTAATTTGTATTATTTTTTTTTTACTAAAAAAATAACGGAATACATTTTGGCTAAGATTTATGATGAAATATTATTTATTTGCAAAATTTTATTTAAAAAAACACTTTTTTTCAAAATTTTTGAACTTTTTCATTTACATAGTAAAAAAAATAAAAATCCCAGCGGTGAATAAATACCACCAAAATAAAGCTTTATCTGTCTCAAAAAAATGGTAAAAAATTCATATGGGTACAGTATTGCATGACCGTGCAATTGTCATTCAAAGTGTGATAGCGCTGAAAGCTAAAAATTGCCCTGGTCAGGAAGGGGGTAAAAGTGTCCGGACAGGAAGTGGTTAATGACTGTACTGTCTTGAAAATGAACCTTGTAACAAGGATGCAAACAATTCAATGTTCTTGTGGAAAATATGGAAATGTGAAGTAGTATATACAAAAACTCCTTTTTAATGTTTAGCAACTCTTTTATCATAATTATATGGTTAATAAAATAATGCTTTTATAAATACACATTGCTTGTTTTCTTTGTTGCCTTTAAAATCCCATGGGGTTTTAAATCGATGTATTCACTGACCCTATGGCTACTCTGTGCCCCTTCTTTTATAGTGAGGGCTGGCCTTTTGGCCACAGCTCAAAAGCAGTGCATTATGGTTTTCAAAATCTGCAAATAAATTCACTGGAACAGCAAATCTCAGACCTGCAGTGTGGCAGCTAACATGAACCTCATCCAAGATTTTTTTCATCAAGTTCATATTGCCCTGGAAAAATGAATGCATTATATGCCCTACAATTCCTCTTTGTGTTAACCACATAAACATAGAAGCATAGTTATAAAACATTAACTGACTACCTATTAAATCAAAATATCCCAATTTTTCATGTGTCCTAGTTATAAAAGCAAATGTGTACCTAGTGAGTGTGACAGCCAGCCACATCAAAAAAGTGTGTCATATTTACAGAAGCTGCCAATGGTGCTTTTTGTACATTTTGTAGGACTAATGAAAAGCCCCCCTTCCTCATGCTGAAGGACATTTTGGCTAGTAACAATATGGCAGAGAATCTAATTTTGTTATGTCCCTTTGCCATAGGGATTCCTGCCCACATCAAATGGGAAAAGTGCAATACTATGTTATTGGATCCGGTCCCAAGCTGATCTATTAGCAGAGGTGCCTGTTTACAGGAGAGGCAGCTGGCGACATATACCCCATAAGTCTATGAGTGTCACAGAAGCTACCACTGGAGACTGGACCAGAGCAGCTTCAGAATAGGTAAGTATAGTGATCTTCTCTTTACAGGGTTAGATAGAATAGTTTTTGAATAGGGGTGGGATCAGATTTAGCCTTAGTTAGCTATTAACTGGAATTCATTTTTAATTGTTATTTTTTTATTCATTTTTTTAATTGTAAGGCCATCCCTGCCCAATTGAAGCAAGAACAGGTAGGGATGGCAATGATACTTGGGAACTAAATCCTAAACACCACCCTAGGCATAGTTGAAAAAGGGTTTCCTTGCAAGATAAGTCTGTCAGGTGAGACACTTGCCTCACAGAGATTATGGCTTCAAGGAATTCTGCTTTGTAGGTGTGAGTAGACAAGAATGTTTCTAATGTTAATATAGGTAGTTTCTGAAGCACAAAAAAAATTAGAATAGGGCTTCTTTTTTCAAGGAGTTAGAAGCCAACTTTCTCTAAAACAAGTTACAAAAGGCAGACACATGACCTTTGATAGTACTGAGAGCCAACCATTGATCCACACTCACTCATTTTCCAAGGGGTCAATAGTACTGCTTAAGTTATTTATTTGGAACAAAATTCTTCAAGTACGTTTTTTGTTGTAAAGGTCATCCCTGCCATGGTCAAGCAAACATGATGGGCAGGGACAATAAGGCTGTAAATAAAATGCATACAAATGACCACTTCATAAACTATGCTGAAGCACTGCCTGGAGGTGGCCCTACAAGTGGTTTAAGTACCAGTCTACCCTGCTGCATGTGTATCCGGGAGCCCTCCGAATAGAGGAGTGCCTGTTATTCTTCCTCCTGCTACTGCACAGGGACAGAGCAGCACAGCTTCAGGCTGTGTCTAAGAACCCCTGATTACCCCCACATTCTGTCAGCAGCAGTGAGGTCTGTGAGGTGAAAGAGGACTCACGAGTACAGCCACTCCTTCCCCCTCCCTCCTGTATGATGCTGACACAGTGGATGGCAGGACATGTAGTCCCAGTGGGGAGTGCTGTACCATAGAGTGGACAGGCTGAAAACTTTAACTCCAAGAATACCACAAGAGAGGAAGAGAGAGCACAGACTTTCTTGGGCAAATGTGCGGAGCTCTGGGCAGACAGTGTGGGGAAACCTGAGTGTGAGAACCTGTTGCTGTGCATGCCTACAATGGGAGAGAACCTGATGGAGACTAAAGCTGTGTGCTGTGTCTGTAGAGGCTGAGGACTGAGCCGCTGAGAGCCTCTTGTGCTCTGGGGTACAGACCTGCTGCCCCTACCTGTCTGTGCCCACCTTGAGAGAGACTGACCCCGAGAGAGACAAAAGTCTGAGCCACAGGAAAGTCTTTCGCTGTGTTGGAGAGACCTGTTGCAGTGTGAGGCCTAAACCAAAGAGAACAGAGCCTTTTTGGTACTAGGGATGGGGCCGAACAGCCCCCTATTTGGTTTGTGGTCAAACATTCAAACCTAATGAACGTTCGACCCCGAAGTTTGAACCAGGACAATTCACTAAGTGGTATCTTACTGTATCCAAGTATGTGGCAAGATACCATACAGCATTTTTCCAAACAAACCTACTAAAATAACATGAGTTATATTATTAAGTCATGAGGTATTTTAGTAGTGAAAACATTCTTTAATGTTTCAGCTCTCAGCAGGGTTCCCCCCAATCCATACCAAGCCCTTCGGGTCTGGTATGGATTTGAGGGGAGCCCCCACACCAAAATAAAAAAAAATGGCACGGGGGTTTCCCCCCAAATCCATTCCATACCCTTATACGAGCATGCAGCCCTGCAGGTCAGGAAAGAGGGGGGGAGAGTCAACATGTCCCCAACATGGGGGGGTGCATTGGGGCAGGGGGGCTTTTCCCCACAACCGTGGCTGGTGGGGTGCATGGTATAGCTACTCATTCACAAAAAAAAGTGTATTTTAAAAAATGACAGAACATTTGACAAGTCCTTTAATAAAAAAAAGTCCCCCAAAGTAGATCCAATGGCAATCACGACTCCAGCCGCCACTGCCGACATGAAAAAATAAAGGGAAAAAACGCTCCGCTCTCAACTCTGGCTCCCACCGTCTGACAACTGTGCCAGCCTGACAGTTCTTAAATTTCTAAGGGCGGGGTCACCCTGTGATGCCAACTTGGTGACCCTGCCCCCTTGTGACATCGTGTGCTGTGATTGGCCAAAGCATTGCACCTGACTTGTGGCCAGGTGCATGGCTTTGGCCAATCACAATGCACTGTCAGAGCACAGTGCATTGTAGGGTGCGACGGGCAAACAGCATGCAGAATGCCCTTACCATTCGCGTGTTCGCTAAACACACAAATGGCCAATGTTCGAGCCCAACATTAGTTGGCACCAGATCATGAGGATCAGGCCACTGGGGACCACAGATCACCATGCATTCTAAACTGGATATGTTACGTACCAGAAACGGAAACAACTGTGCTTATCCCATCATTGCCCAAAGCTAATGTCAGTAGAGACTGCCCCAGTCCAACAGTCATCCACTGCATACAGTAATGCGCACACCACCGTACAGACAAGCCTCAACATTATCCAGCTTAAATTTGCTAATCAAACTCAAAGTACTTTACAGCCATCCCCAAGGGTACCCCTCTCAGAAATGTGTATACCCACCCTTAGGGATGTATGAGAAGAGTGCACTAGCTGGTGTGGGGATCCTTTTCCTTGTATCCATAGCTTGGATACAAGGTATACTTTTCATCTAGCGCACTAGAGGACACTTTCTGATTAATTATTGCCAAGAGGTACAGCGAGAGATTCTTGTGCTGATTTAATTAATGCTGTGTCTACTCGTGTAAATTTGGTTTAGCCTTATTGTGGTTTAAATCATTGCCATCAGGCTAGCTGAGACTAGTATTCACACCAGGTAATCTAATATATTCAAACGGACTAGTTTATAGTTTGTGCATTGCATGTACAGTATCTTACCCTGCAATAATACACTTATTTTTTTTACCATTTAGCAGCATGTGACCTATTTCCCATGTGTCAATATAGTTTGGTAACATACTAACACTTATGTTGTACAGGTGTGTGCAGCCTTCACAGTAAACACAGTAACCAGGTGTTTCGGGGGGGGGGGGGGGGTGGAGATTTGTGGCAGAACAGAGAACCCATTATACCCATTAAACCTATTATACTAAGGGACTCCTGTGGGGATAAGTACTACACATGTCTTATGTCAGAGAGGTCCTCCAGCAGGCCAATTTGCTACTGAAAAGGTGCATTTGTATAACATTGGGTGAAAGTACCTGGTATTTTGGTTGCAGAGTGGTTTTCTATTTCACAGGGCTTTTAAAGGGTTCAGTGAGGTGGTGGGGCAATATATGCAGCTCTTGATTATACTGACATTGGTGTTACTGTTAGTAACATTTAAAAAAACAAATACATAATATATACATATCTGTATATATTCAAAGACAACAGCCATAAATATTGTACAAACCACAGAATTTAAGCACTTTTACAATACTTCTATTTAAGAGAGATAAACCAGACTGGTTTATGATTAAAAAATAAAAACCAAAGAACATTAGTTCACAGAATAATAGTGAAGTCTATTCACAATACTATGCGAGGAACTTCAGTAGGTTTCAGTTTTTAAGGGAGACAGCAGGCTGGTTTATAGTGAAGATAACAAAATTAGAAAATTTTACTTCACTGAAAAAATGCAAAGATATTGTACTGACTCTCTGCACGGCATTTAAACACATTTACTATGCATTTTGAACAGTACCCATACCTGCCAGTTTTTGATAAAAAAAAAAATCAAGAAAAAAATATATTGTAGTGACTACTGTATGTGTACAGCAATTATGCATATGTTCTAGGCTACATTTTCAACAGATCCTACATTGGTCAGCTTTTAATTAAAAAAACAACAGTCTTTGATTGGATTTATTGATGAGAAAATCCCCTGAAATATAGTAGTGAACCCATGCACGATATTTAAACACTTTACATTTTCAATAGGACACAACCAGCCATTTTTAAATCAAGAAATCAAATTAAAGCAGAAATTGTGGACCTTGCAGTGGAGCCATCTGCTTGTTTTTGTCTAGGAGTCATAAGAGTTAAGATATACTTACCCAATCTGCTGATCCTCGGTGCACAAGACAAGTTCCTACCACTTCTTCCCTCCTGCACGCTAGCGGTCTTGTGAATGGACTGGCTCTGGGCGTGAGGACGGCAGGAACAGTCCACCACTGGACGTGGGGGAGCGTGCTTTTCTGGAGGATCTGCAGATGGGGTATAGCTTTTCCACTAAATCCCTGGACAAAAGGAGCAGCTTTCCCATGCAGTGTGGGCACAGCCCCACCGCATGTGAAAATAAAACATTTTAATGGAGTTCTGCTTTAAGAGTGTATTTATTTTGCTAAAATAATCAAGCGAGCGCTATTTAGACAAAATAAATAAATAAAAGCAGCTTGCAAAAGGAAAAAAACTCTAAATCCTTGAAATCATCTATATCAAAATTGCAGCGCTAAAGACACAAATAAAAACAGTATATCTGACATAAATTGCAATCTAAACGCACATCATAAACGTATAGCAGTCAACGAATTAACTTTTCCTTAAAATTGTAAAGCGCTGCGCAAACTGTTGACGCTATATAAATCCTGTATACTAATAATAAAAGTGCTTATATCATCCAGTGTATGGGGATATTGGTCGCTTCTCACTGGAATTGCATAAATAAGGTGCTTGTGACTTCTTGTGGATCAGAGAAAAGAGGTGTGCTTGCACTCACCAGACGCACAATCAAAATGTGCATGTAAATGATATTCAGAAGGGCACTAGTGGTCATCTAGGAACCGATAGGGATAAGGCACTTCTCAGGTACTCGTTGCACCCTAGAAACGGACTCCAGACCTCTCAGTGGGACCCTCACAGCAAACTGGGACAGCACCTTGGAATTACCTACACCCCGGCTTCACAGCAAATCAGCAGCATGTGGTCTGGTATGGTTCAAAAGAGGGAGCTGTATGCTCGTCCACCCCTTTGCTGGTCAGCCAGGCTGCATGCTTGGAATAAGGGTTTGGTGTGGATTTTTAGGGGGACCTCATGCTTTTTTTTGTGTGGAGTCCCTCTTAAAATCCATAGGTCACCTGAAGGGCCTGGTGTGAATTTCCTGGGGGACCTCATGCATGTTTTTGTTTTCTTTGCATGAGGTACCCCCTTAACCGCTTCATGCCTAAGGATAAAACAAATCTTATGTCAAAGCTGCAAAATTGTGCTTAGGCATTGTGTTAGTAAAACCGTACATATCATCACAACTACTTTGTGATGGATTATGCCTTGTTTTTTTTCAGGAGAAATAGGGCTTTCATTTGGTGGTAAATAGTAATGGATATCTCCTGATTTTTTTAATTATCAAAGGAAAACTGGCCCAAAATAGTAAAAAAAAAAAAAATTTTTTTTAATTTAGTTGTGTGTTTCTTGTTATTACCATAACCTACCACCAAAGAACAACCCAAAATAAATTTTCCAGCTCTTGACGAACACGAGATCATATATTGGTGAAACTTGAAAAATTAGAATATCGTGCAAAAGTTCATTTATTTCAGTAATGCAACTTAAAAGGTGAAACTAATATATGAGATAGACTCATTACATGCAAAGCAAGATAGTTCAAGCCGTGATTTGTCATAATTGTGATGATTATGGCTTACAGCTCATGAAAACCCCAAATCCACAATCTCATAAAATTAGAATATTACATGCAATCAATAAAACAAGGATTGTACATAGAACAATATCGGACCTCTGAAAAGTATAAGCATGCATATGTACTCAGTACTTGGTTTGGGCCCCTTTTGCAACAATTACTGCCTCAATGCGGCGTGGCATGGAAGCTATCAGCCTGTGGCACTGCTGAGGTGTTCTGGAAGACCAGGATGCTTCACTAGTGGCCTTCAACTCTTCTGCATTGTTCGGTCTCGTGTCTCTTATCTTTCTCTTGGCAATGCCCCATAGATTCTTTATGGGGTTCAGGTCAGGTGAGTTTGCTGGCCAATCAAGCACAGTAATCCCACGGTCATTGAACCAGGTTTTGGTGTTTTTGGCAGTGTGGGCAGGTGCCAAGTCCTGCTGGAAAATGAAGTCCGCATCCCCATAAAGCTCGTCTGCAGAAAAAAGCACGAAGTGATCCACAATCTCCTGCGTTGACCCTGGACTTAATGAAGCACAGTGGACCAACACTAGCAGATGACATGGCTCCCCAAATCAACACAGACTGTGGAAACTTCACACTGGACTTCAAGCATCTTGCAGTGTGTGCCTCTCCATTCTTCCTTCATACTCTGGGTCCTTGGTTTCCAAATGAGATGCAAAAGTTGCTCTCATCAGAAAAGAGGACTTTGGACCACTGAGCAACAGACCAGGTCTGTTTTTCTTTAGCCCAGGTAAGACGCTTTTGATGTTGTTTGTTGTTCAGGAGTGGCTTGACAAGAGGAATATGACATTTGAAGCCCATGTCCTGGTGTGTGGTGGCTCTTGATGCACTGACTCCAGCCTCAGTCCACTCCTTGTGAAAGTCCCCAACACTTTTGAATGGCCTTTTCCTGACAATCCTCTCCAAGCTGCGGTCATCCCTGCTGCTTGTGCACCTTTTTCTTTCCCTTCCACATAACTTTCTATTAATGTGCTTTGATACAGCACTTTGGGAACATCCAACTTCTTTTGCAATTACCTTTTGAGGCTTTCCCTCCTTATGGAGGGTGTCAATGATGGTTTTCTGCACAACTGTCAGGTCAGCAGTCTTTCCCATGATTGTGATTCCTACGGAACCAGACTGAGAGACCATGTAAAGGCTCAGGAACCCTTTGCAGGTGTTATGGCCTAATTAGATGATTAGAGTGGGACACTTTGAGCCTAGAATATTGCACCTTTTCACAATATTCTAATTTTCTGAGATTGTGGATTTGGGGTTTTCATGAGCTGTAAGCCATAATCATCAGAATTATGACAAATCACGGCTTGAACTATCTTGCTTTGCATGTAATGAGTCTATCTCATATATTAGTTTCACCTTTTAAGTTGCATTACTGAAATAAATGAACTTTTGCACGATATTCTAATTTCTCGACCTGTATACACACCTGTATGTGTGTCATTTGTTGTTTATACCCACAGTACAGTCCAGAGACAATAGTGAACATTTTGTTTTTGTTTTTTTTTATACCTAAAACACACTGACACTGATACCAAGAAAAAAAATATATATTGATCCAAACACTAACCCTGGCACTGAACTAGATCAAACCTTTATCTAGGTATTTTTTCTTTTATGTTTTAATATTTATTTATGTATTTAACATTTTTTTTCTCTATGCAAGGAGAACAAGATGCAATGTATCTCTCTCCTCCATTCAGAGAGAAAAAAAACAAGGGGGGCGGGCTTCACAGTGACTGATCACTGTGATAGCCAATCAGAGGCTATCACAGCAATCATGTGACCCAGAATTGAGAGTCCTGATCGTTAGAACGGGACTTGGGGCTCTCAGTGACACCACGGTCTTTGTGCTGGGAGCACTCTGTGTGGCATGCTCCCAGCACAAATACAGGTACACAAATATGCGGAAAAAGCTCAGTTCTGTGAGGCGCATATTTGTGTTACGTCGCCGTGAAGGGGTTAAAATTCATACCAGACTCAAAAAGTCTGGTATATACTTTGGAGGTGACTCTACACAAATGTTTTTCATTCTTTCCTTCATTTACAAATAATAAAAAAAAAGAGATACATTTTAAATTGCTGAAATCTTTTTTTTTGTTTTTTAAAGCAAAGCACCCCCCTTCCCTAAAAGTCCCCCCAAATACATAGAAGACCATTGGATGGGGTCTTTGGGCTGTTTTTCTTAAATACAAGGAAACTGACAATGACAGCTGTCAATTTGCTGGCAATTGTAAAACTTTTTTCCCCTTTCTGTACATCACAGAGATGCTACCCTTCACAAGCAGGATTAACGCACCCCCAGGCATGTCTTTTAAAGGAATTGGACATTTATAATGCTTCCCTTTATGCATTAAAAAAATAGATTTTTCCTTTTTTTTTGCATTGCTACGTGTTTACCTAGGCAGCGCCCACCCCCTAATTCTATTTTTTGACACCCCCTTGCCCATTAGCCCAGAAAACGGTATTTTTTAATTTGATAAATTTGACTCTTATATATTTTAGTGGGGTTCTGGTTCTGCATCTGAACTTCTTTGAAGTTCACCAAACCAGGCTCAAAATAGACTCAGGTCAGTTGGCTCTGCACTACACTTGACTCCAATGTTTCTTCTCACACCCTAAAACCCATACTGGTAGTTTTAATTTTGTCCCGTTTACAATATTTGTAGTATGTCTGTGTGGAGCCTTGAATAATGTAAGGTCCTTGAGGGCTAGGCCTCATATGAATGAGATTTATGTAACATGCTGTGCATATTGATGGCCCAATGCAAGTGAATTTGTTTATTGATATTAACTTATACCTTTAATTTACATAAGCAATTGGCTAGGCAGAAAATACAAAGGATAGTGAGTGGGTGGTAGTACATTCATCTCCACAAATTATACTGGTATTTAAATTTCTTTCTGTCACTTTTTTATAATCACTACAGTATATCTACATTTCTTTATTTATGCATGCATGTCTATCTGCCAGCATATGCCATCTTTGTATCTATTTATCTACAGTATCTATCTATCTATCTATCTATCTATCTATCTATCTATCTATCTATCTGTACAGCTATATTTATGTCTATTTCTATATATTTCTTTCCAATCTTGCCATCTACAGTCAGGTCCATAAATATTGGGACATCAACACAATTCTAACATTTTTGGCTCTATGCACCACCACAATGAATTTTAAATGAAATGAACAAGATGAGCTTTAACTGCAGACTGTCAGCTTTAATTTGAGGGTATTTACATCCAAATCGGGGGAACGGTGTAGGAATTACAACAGTTTGCATATGTGCCTCCCACTTGTTAAGGGACCAAAAGTAATGGGACAGAATAATAATCATAAATCAAACTTTCACTTTTTAATACTTGGTTGCAAATCCTTTGCAGTCAATTACAGCCTGAAGTCTGGAACACATAGAAATCACCAGACGCTGGGTTTCATCCCTGGTGATGCTCTGCCAGGCCTCTACTGCAACTGTCTTCAGTTCCTGCTTGTTCTTGGAGCATTTTCCCTTCAGTTTTGTCTTCAGCAAGTGAAATGCATGCTCAATCGGATTCAGGTCAGGTGATTGACTTGGCTATTGCATAACATTCCACTTCTTTCCCTTAAAAAACTCTTTGGTTGCTTTTGCAGTATACTTTGGGTCATTGTCCATCTGCACTGTGAAGCGGCGTCCAATGAGTTCTGAAGCATTTGGCTTAATATGAGCAGATAATATTGCCCGAAACACTTCGTAATTCATCCTGCTGCTTTTGTCAGCAGTCACATCATCTATAAATACAAGAGAACCAGTTCCATTGGCAGCCATACATGCCCACGCCATGACACTACCACCACCATGCTTCACTGATGAGGTGGTATGCTTAGGATCATGAGCAGTTCCTTTCCTTCTCCATACTCTTCTCTTCCCATCACTCTGGTACAAGTTGATCTTGGTCTCATCTGTCCATAGGATGTTGTTCCAGAACTGTGAAGGCTTTTTTAGATGTCGTTTGGCAAACTCTAATCTGGCCTTCCTGTTTTTGAGGCTCACCAATGGTTTACATCTTGTGGTGAACCCTCTGTATTTCCTCTGGTGAAGTCTTCTCTTGATTGTTGACTTTGACACACATACACCTACCTCCTGGAGAGTGTTCTTGATCTGGCCAACTGTTGTGAAGGGTGTTTTCTTCACCAGGGAAAGAATTCTTCGGTCATCCACCACAGTTGTTTTCCGTGGTATTCCGGGTCTTTTGGTGTTGCTGAGCTCACCGGTGCCTTCTTTCTTTTTAAGAATGTCCCAAACAGTTGTTTTGGCCACGCCTAATGTTTTTGCTATCTCTCTGATGGATTTGTTTTGTTTTTTCAGCCTAATGATGGCTTGCTTCACTGATAGTGACAGCTCTTTGGATCTCATCTTGAGAGTTGACAGCAACAGATTCCAAATGCAAATAGCACACTTGAAATGAACTCTGAACCTTTTATCTGCTCATTGTAATTGGGATAATGAGGGAATAACACACACCTGGCCATGGAACAGCTGAGAAGCCAATTGTCCCATTACTTTTGGTCACTTAACAAGTGGGAGGCACATATGCAAACTGTTGTAATTCCTACACCGTTCTCCTGATTTGGATGTAAATACCCTCAAATTAAAGCTGACAGTCTGCAGTTAAAGCACATCTTGTTTGTTTCATTTCAAATCCATTGTGGTGGTATATAGAGCCAAAAATGTTAAAATTGTGTCGATGTCCCAATATTTATGGACCTGACAGTTATTATAGATTTAGGAGATATATAAAATTTTATTTTTTCTAGGACACTGCAGTGGTGGAGAGGGAACCTGTCCAGATGCAGGCCAAACAGCTACATATACACCATCAGCAGCTCAGCAGAAGAGAAACTTACAACGACATATACTATAAGTGGTGATAGAGATGCAAGAGCATCAGTCCATCAACCAACCTGTCTGGGATGTCTTCCCACAACCCAATTACTACTGGGTCACCCTCTACCACAGTATCCATGCAATGCAGGAAGGTCTCTCTGCTGATCATGAAATGAAGATTACTATGAAAACATAAATGACAGCAACACGGTGCACATCAAGGAAACACATCTGTCCTCAGTATGCACTATGCACTTTGTTGCTTTAAGTGATTTTAGACTTTGTGTCACATGTGCACATCGTATGTTCATGCTGAAACAGTTCTAACACCATGGGGCTTCAACTTTCTCAGCATGGGCAAACTGCCATCTCATCTGCCATCTGCTCAACATGACCAGCAAGATAGCTTTATCGATCAGATCGACAATGGGGTCCATAATATCTGCCAAAGTAAGATACCCAGAACAAAGCCAGCTTACACACTTCTCTCAAGAGAGCAGCAAACAGATGGAAAAAGGCACCAAGATTAGCAGTAATTTCATTACAGTCAAGTGTATTAGCCCTAGACGTATATTTATTTAACTGAATGAGCCCCCAAATATTGTAATGAGTAGATGCACAGTGTTTAAACATTTTGATTAGGCTGCTTTATCAACAGAACCCACACCATTTTTACCATATTATTTTTAAACCAAGAAATCAGCATTGGGTTGTAAAGCCCCAAAATATTGTTGAGTGTATGCAGTCTTCACATACTTTGTCTAGGCTGCTTCTTTTAACAGGACTAAGATCAGCTAGCTGTTAATAAGAAAGAAAAAAAAAGATCAACAATATAGTATATTTATTTTACCTAAAAAAAATGTAGAGATTGTGTGAACAGTCTTTATAAACTTTGACTAGGCTGCTTTTTCAACAGGGCCCACACCAGCCATTTTAAATTAAGAAATCAAAAAATTGAGTATATTTACTTCTCAAAAATATATGTTGAAAAAGCTTTGTGCACAGACCAGCCATCTTATTTAAATAATCAGCATTATAGTTTAATTTTTTTGTGTCTGAATAAAGCCTTCAAGATGTGGCGCATATATGACTTATACCACCCAAAATATTTTAGTGCGTACGTACATAATATTTATAACATTGACAAGGAGAGGACCAATATCAGCCATTTGTAACAGTGACTAAAATATTTGGGGGGATTTTTCATCTAAATAAATATACTCTGCTGTTGATTTTCTATGTACTTTGGTCTATATATAAAAAATATTGCTTAAATAAATGTCTAAGCATTCATGTAAAAGTTACAAAAATACTGGTAAAGTTTACAGGACATTCATCCAATATAGAAAATACCCTAATACTAGGCTAGGAACATGCTACCATAAATTGTGCACAGTGCAGAGATCTCATATTATTTCAATGCTTTATAGCAGCAGATTCTTGAAAAGTTCAGCAAATGGCTGAACTAATTCAAGGAGACAGTGTAAAACCGAAATGGTATGGGGCCCCCCTAAAATTTAAATCAGGCCCTTCAGGTCTGGTTACTTTTTTGAAAAAGCATGGTGTCTGCCCAAATTCTATGTCAGACTGTTCTGTCTGTTTTGAATTTTAAGTGGAATCCTGATGCAAAAAAAACAAGGAAAAAAACAGTTAGGTCTCTTACAAAATTCATTCTAGACCCTTGTTTGAGCATGCAGTCTGACATACGGAAGGGGGGAAGGCAGTGTGTGGCTTTCCCCTCCTTAACTGTAGCAGGCCATATACTGTCAACATGGGGGAACCTTGCCAGGGGGAATTCCCTGACAAAGCATCATGTGCCTACATGAAAAGATGCTATTTATTCACCAAAAAAAGGAAACTGTAAAAAAACAAACACACAACAAAAAAAAGTCCTTTAACCGCTCCCCGTAGACCGTATAGAAGAAATACTGCTACAGGGTGGCATGGATGCGCAAAATCATGTATATATACGTGATTCACGCTCCCGCAGTAATTGTGGGCCGGGGGGGTGCGCCCGCTGACCTGCGGGTGCTGTGATTTGGTCCCCATGGAATCAATCATTCGATTTAGGCCAGTTATGTTCGGCCTGAATCGGATGATCGATCCCTGCACTGTCAGGGATCTTCCCGCAATCTTCCCTCTCTGGGCACGTTCCGTCCCAGAGAGAAGAAAGAAGACACATATGAGTAAAAAACAGCAAACAAATTCAATTAGAACACATATAGGTCACATTTAACCCCTTGATTACCCTCCCAGTTAACCCCTTCACTGCCCTGTCACCAGTGTCATTAGTACAGATTTTTTTACTGATCACTGTATTAGTGTCACCAGAGACTTCAAAGAGCGTTATCATCCCTCCCAGATAGTGGCAGATTGCCCGTCACTACACCAGTCATCACATTTAACCCCTTGATTGCCAGGAACACGCTCACATACACAATAAACCTCCATTGCTAGTATTATGTCTGAATGGATCAATATCTTTGATCAGATCAGCACTATACCAGCGTTCACATTAGTATGGTGTCCCCAAAAAGTCCCGGCACTTGCCAGCACCTGTTTAGCCCCTATGCTTACTCCCCCTCCCCCTCTGCAAGTGCAGTGTCAGTAGATCACTGTCGCTTGATATATTGCACACAAAACCACAATGTTTGCAGAATCAGGCCTGATCTCTGTTAGCACTTGCAGGTAAATTTCTTTTTTTGTAGCTGTTCAAGCAGTCCCTGACAGCCAGGTGCTCTTTTTTTTGTGAGTCCCACTAAGTACCTATAAATTTAGTGGCCAAAATGTCCAACAAAAGGTACTCTAGTAAAGAGGCCTACAGGATTTTGAGCATGTCAGATGAGAGCGAAGGGGAAGCCTCACTGACAGAGTCTGCCTCCAGAATACGAACCTGTAGACAGCAGCGGCACCCTGGCAGCTCAGACAATGGAGAAGAGGTCCTCAATAAGGTCAGGCATACCCGACCCTGTTCCCAGGTTGCTGAGATGTTACAATTGCATGATGATTCTCATATGCAGCAGAGTGCCAGTACTAGTGCTGCTCTATCTTTTGGTGAGCTAGTGAGCAACAGGGGCCTTGTACATCCTGATCTTTCACATATCAGCACTGAAGCATCACTTGGTGATGTGGCAAGTCCCATAATTGCAGAACAAGCTGGTGCGGTGGCTAGCACAAGTAGTGTCCTGCAGCCACAAAGAATTCGAACACAGGCCTGTAGAGCCGCTAGTGTCATTCTGGATGTGCTTGCTGGCAGCACACAAGTTCTACCGTATCTGTACTTCCCCCAAACCAGAATTCAGATGGAAACAGCAAATTTAAATACTCCCCTTGATTGTTTGGAGCTGTTTTTCACAGAAGATCTGTATGCATTGATTGGATTAAAGCAATTTATATGCACAACAGTTTATCGCCGCCAACCCAAATTCAAATCTTGCCAGACCATTTGCATGGAAACCTATCACAGTTTCTGAATTGAAAGTTTTTTCGGGCCTAACCCTCAACATAAGCATTCCTAAAAAAAAATGAATTGCGGTTGTATTGGTCCACAAACCCGATTCATCATATGCTCGTGTTCTCTGCTACCACGGTCAGGTATAGTGTCAGAGCTCCCGGGTGTGACCAGAGGTGTGTGACTGACGCAGGGAAACGCAGACTTCAGATATGTTATAAACAATATAATTTATTAACACTAACAATGCAAACATAAACGCAGTGCAATACTAAAACATAACACAGTGCAAACAAACCAAACCAACCACCCACAGATAACAGTATATACAATGCAAGCGTCGTCAGGCAGGCCGGGTCAATATCAATCAGGCAGGTAGGTACAGGGGGAGCAAGCGGAGAATGGTCGGGGTCACAGGCCAGGTTCAGCAGGTAGCGGGCAGCGTGGTACAGAGGGTCAGGTAGAGGGATGGTCAGGGTCACAAGCCAGGGATCAGAACAGGAGAAGTAAGCAGAGGTCAGAATCAAGCAGGGTCAGCAACAAGACAGGAACAGGAACGCAGGTTTACAAGATACAGGGCCCAGGAAAAACACACACCAAGGCAGACTCTGCAGGTCTGGCCATCCCTTAAATACACCAGTATAATTAGTTCCAGGTGTTTGATTGGCTGCAAAGTTGAGTCTCTGATTGCTGGGAGCACCCGCTGGCCAGCCCTGGTACTGCAGCTCATAAGGCAGGTGAGTCCCACTATTGCTGGCCAGTCCATTCCTGACACACAGATATGAGAATATAATGCGTTTTATGTATTTCAATGACAATACACTCTGTCGTCCTTGGGGTGACCCTGAATTTGACCGGCTCCACAAAATTCGGTGCTCTCGTAAATCACCTTAGATGTTTTGCTGGGGAGTATAGACATCTGCAAATGTTTGGCTGTGTTGATGAGTCCCTTATTAGTTTTTCTGGCTGCCTTGCATTCAAACAATTTCTCCCCAGCAAGAGTGCCAGATTCGGGGTCAAGATGTATAAGACCTGTGACAGGGCAACAGGCTATACATGTACGTTTTGGATTTACTAGAGAAAAATTAGTCAGGTGGAGCCCCCCGAATGCCCAGACTACATGGGGAGCAGTGGCAAGATAGTTTGGGACTTGATGTCATCCTTTTTCCATATGGGGTATCACTTATATGTGGACAATCTTTATTCGAGCGTGCCACTATTTAGACATTTGTACAATCTTGGAATTGGTGCATGTGGCACCGTGCGACCTAATCACCTGGGCTTCCCCCAATAGCTTGTAAATACCCATCTTAGGGGGAAAAAGCCTGCTTGGGAAATGAGGAATTGCTCACAGAAAAGTGGAAGGACAAATGGGATATTTTCAACCTGTCTGTCAGGATCCAGGTGTTCTGCGGCATCGCGTCGGGCGGCGCATGCGCGGAACACCCACTCTCTCTACCCGGCGGGCGGTAGGACCTGGCCGCGCATGGCAGCGGCGGGGTTCGCGCATGCGCACTCGGGATCACGGACGCGCGCCTGGCACCAATGACAGCGGGAGGCGGGCTATTTAAACGCAGGAACAGGTATGTTAGTTGCCGTTTGGTCTTGTATCCTGTGTCCTGTATCCTGTTCCTGTGTTGCTGTATACTCCGTTGCCGACCTCTGCTTGTTCCTGATCCTGCTCTCTCCTGTTTGACCCCTGGCTTGCCTGACTACTCTTCTGTCTGATCCCTGGTACTGTATTTGCCCGCATCATGCTGAACCTGGCTTGTGACCTGACCATTCTTAGCTCGCTCCTCTGTACCTTGTTGCCCGCATAATACCGACCGGCCTGTCTGACCACGCATACCGTATCCATCCATCCATCCGGTTTGGGTCAGACCTGTGTATCTGTCTGCCTCTTCCAAGTAGATTCCGTTCCTGCACTCCCCTGTCAGTATTCTCTACCACCGCAGGACGCACTCGGGGGTCGCGACCTGGTTTCAGTCTGCACCAAGTCCATCCCCACCATCAGGGGCCCTGGTGAACAGCAGGCTGGGACTTAGACCCCGCGCCCTGGGAGCGTCCGTGCGGTGGGCTGCTAGAGACTCTGCCAGGCAGCATAACACTGTCTTCCATTCACGCAGACACAACCATCCAAATTGCCACGGCAGCTGGAGTTGTTGAGAAGCCGTACTTAGTTTCCCAAAAAGCCAGACGCTGGTACAAAAAAGTGTCTGCTTATTTATTTCAGTTGGTTCTATAGAATGCTTTTGTGCATCACAAAGCAACTGGACATACTGGATCTGTCACATACCTGATAGAAGTCTAAATTGACGAGGTCATCCTCTCTTGCATCTCCAGCCCAGGCCCCACTGAAGGTGGGACAGATGGTGCCGAGGGACAGGAAACACGTGAATGCCTGCAGATGTTGATTGCAAGACTTGCAGCTGGAGGTATAACCTCGGTAACTCAAGCAGGGCATCTGGTCAGGAACAGAGGAGATGCAGGACTGACCAGCTGAGGTTAAGGAAGCACTCCACTAGAGCTGCAAGATCTGGGTGCGGGGCTTGCGGGAACTTCTAACAAGCGTAAAGCCGGAACACACCATGACAACCGGAGCTGATATAATAGATAGCAAGGACAACCACTCGGCAGGACTGTAGAGCCGAACTGGAGCAGGAAGCATAGTCAGAGTAATAGCCAGGGTCAGCAACGAATAGGCAATTAGGTACCGGAACATCAGGCAGGGACGTGGTCAGGAGGAAGCCAGAATCAGAAACCTATGAACAGAAGCATAAACAGGACAAGAGCAGGTCAATGGCAAGTCGGGCCAGTAATGGATAGCGCATGCGCAAGCCTATGCTCATTTTTATTAGCAATGTGCCTGGGTTCATTTCTACATGCTATGTTGTGCACATACGCATTTCTATGCGCCAGTCCCCGTAGAGGAATTCCCTTACAGGATCCTTCCTAAAATTCCAGGAAGAGATCATGACGGCTCTTTTGTATCCAGAAGGTGCTATGGCCCAAACCCCCAACACAGATGCAGTTAACCAGCTGCATGAGCGGCATTTTCACGATGCCATTCCTGGTACTCCAACCCAAAGGATACCCCAGAAAAGATGTGTCTGTAGCAGATACGGAATTCGGTGTGACACTCGCTTTTTTTGTCCCTTCTGTCCTGTCCAACCTGGTCTCTGCCTCAAGGACTGCTTCCATCGCTACCACACACTAGTGGAGTATTAGTATAGGGTACAGCATGGCACAGTTCAGGGCATATATTTGCACAGGGTCTCAAAAAATGTTAGGTAGTCAGGAAACTGGCTATCGCATTTTGAGAGACCCTACAATCTTGTTACGTTAAAGGTAAAAAAAAAAAAGAAAAATTAAAAGTACAAAATTTTTTTTACATTTTTAAAACCAAAAATAGTTTTAGTTTTTTTTGTTGTTGAGTTACTGTGCTACTGTTACGATTTTACTGTTTTATTGTTAACCATTGCTTTTTTTATTGTTAACCATTGCAGTAAAAAAGAGCATATATGCCCAAGCATGGGGTCTGGGGTGGCTAGTGAATGGATGACCCTATGCTTCGGGATATATTTCAAAAATAATTTTTTTGGCAGACATTTCTTCATACACATTGACCAATGTGAATAGAGGAATCTGTTCATGAGTACACGCCATTAGAAGTGGGTGGATGTGGGGCAGTATATTCTAATGGTGAGCATACCACAAACTTTTTCTGGCACAGATTTCTTCTTTTTTTTTTCATTCAGCCCACAGACTGCATAAAAAAAATAACATAGCATATATACCCAACAAAGACCAGCGACATACTGATACATCACTGGATTTCGAGTGGTTATACCAGGATGATGCCTTCTTTGAGCATGGAGTGGGGTGATATGTGTTTCACATGGATAATGTTTCATCCACTAGCAATTGAAGATGCACATTTATATTCTCAGATTTTTTTTCCATTCTCTTTTCACTTTTATATTTTCCATATTGTATTGGGATTTATGTCTCGTCTAACTTCACGGATGTTTAGTTAGGAAAGCATTAATATTGTTTATTTACATTTTTTAGTCCTACACTTTTATTTGTATGTCTTGTAAATTCTTTGTATCAGAATTTAGTGTTTGCAGCTTACGATCCAACTGAATCAGCGCAGATTTTGATGTTACATTTATATTTTTTCTTTTCTTTTTTTATATTTCAAAACCTTGTGAGAAAAAATGAGATCTGCAAAATACTCACAATGCCTCTTTTTAAATTTCTTGGGGTAGCTACTTTCCAAAAGGAGTCATTTGGGGGGGGGGGGTTGGTGCTATCCTGGCTTTTTAGGACCTCCACAGCTGTGATAGGTAGTGAGGAAGTGAAATGAGGAAATTACGCACCTTCAGGCATTCAAAGTGGTCATTGGATTTCAGGCTTCTATATGTGGCTAGGCTCCCAAAAAGTCTCCCCCATGTGGTATCCCCATACTCAGTAGAAGTAGCAGAATGTATTTTGGGGTGTAATTCCACATATACCCATGGCATGTGTGAGCAATACATCATTTAAGTGGCAACTTTGTGTAAAATTAAAAAAAAATATTTTTAGTAATTTTCCAGAAACTTGTGGAAAAAAAGAAATCTTCCATGGACTCAAGTGCTAATAATACTTGTGAGCTAATATGGTGAAATTCAAAACTGCTTGAATTAATCAATTAATCAAAAATAAATGCACATATGGTTCGCTAGCCCCTTACACTAACTCATAAATAGTGCTGACACCTGAATCCAAATATTAATAGTGCTGTGCTCCCGTGCTAATAATAGTGTTTACCCATAATATAATGTGATAATAAAATTAATACTTAAAACGAACATATATTCATCTGTGACTTGTGTTCGTGATCAAACTGTAAACCTGATTATTAACAA
Organism: Staurois parvus; assembly: GCF_062004578.1. Classification (NCBI taxonomy): domain Eukaryota; kingdom Metazoa; phylum Chordata; class Amphibia; order Anura; family Ranidae; genus Staurois; species Staurois parvus. The sequence continues at coordinate 11,501,854 of NW_028317852.1, forward strand.
AAAAACAAAAAAATATATAAAATATGGTGACCAAAACAAAATTATAAAATTTCTTCAATGAAATCCAATAAACCAAATAAACAATTATAACCACAAAAAAAAAAAAAATGTCCGTATTAGGTGAACAGTCCTCCTAATATATGGAAAAAACTTGTGACATCAAATGGGTGAAAAGACCAATGAGTATTGCTATATTATGTGCTCACCTCCTTTTTAGCCCAATAAAATTTAAGCTAAAATCGCTTTTTGTCCTGAAAGGACAGATGCAACTACTCCTGCTCCAAAAATCCTTCTCAGATGATTCCACGTTGCAATATACTAATAATCCACCCGGTGGTTCTCCAAAATGATGCTCCCTGTGATGGATATGGATGGATGGATATCTCACTCTCACCTCCAGGGGTCTATCTCTCCTTAGATCCCCTCCAGAACTCCACATATATGTTGTAAAAAAAGAAGAAATAGTGCCTTATCCTTTTAAACGTTTTATTATTCAAATATTAGTCCCACTCACATATAAAACAGTTATGATGCACCTGTGATAAAAAGCCTTTGTGTGTGCTCTGCACACTTTCTATACTCGCTGTAGACAAGCCGACAGAACATGGTGATGTCAGAGCCCCTCCCCTACGCGTTACGCCACAGGGTCACGTGGCTTCATCAGGGGGAATTGATTCATCAGGGGGAATTGATTCAATTTTATTGGGCTAAAAAGGAGGTGAGCACATAATATAGCAATACTCATTGGTTTTTTCACCCATTTGAAGTCACAAGTTTTTTCCATATATTAGGAGGACTGTTCACCTAATACGGACATTTTTTTTTTTTTTGTGGTTATAATTGTTTATTTGGTTTATTGGATTTAATTGAGGAAATTTTATAATTTTGTTTTGGTCACCATATTTTATATATTTTTTGTTTTTTTGTTAATAATCAGGTTTACAGTTTGATCATGAACACAAGTCACAGATGAATATATGTTCATTTTAAGTATTAATTTTATTATCACATTATATTATGGGTAAACACTATTAATAGCACGAGAGCGCAGCACTATTGTTAATAATTCCATGGACTCAACATGCCTCTCAGCAGATAGCTTAGGGTATCAACTTTCCAAAAAGGGGTCATTTGGGGGTGTTTGTACTGTCCTGGTATTTTAGGACCTCAAGAATTGTGATAAGCAGTCAGAAAGTAAAAGCTATGTAAATTCCAGTATCTATATCATAGTTTGTAGACACAAGCCTTTTAATATGCAGTTATTTGGATTTTTTACCAAGGACATATAGCAAAATCAATTTTGGCCTAAATTTATGATGAAATTTGAGTTTATTGGATATTTTTTACAACAGAAATAAGAAAATATTTTTTTCTTCACAATGTTCGGCCTTTTTTTGTTTATAACGCAACCCCCCCCCCCCAGAGGTGATCAAAACCAAAAGAAAGCTCTATTTGTGTGAAAAAAGGACACACATTTAATTTTTGTACAGTATTGCATGACCGCACAATTGTCAGTTAAACTAGCACAGTGCTGTATAGCAAAAAATGGCGTAAACTGCAGTATCTGTCCCATAGTTTGCTTTGTGTAAAAGTTGCAGCATCTACAATCAATATACACTTATTGGGGTTTTTTTTACCAAAGACATGTAGCAGAATACATTTTGGCCATATTCCTGGAATTAAGTCATGAATTTGCAAAGTAAGCAATAAAAGTGAATATTAGCATTAACTGCAATGTGAATCATAATACTATAACTAATCTAGAGTGCACTCTAGGAGAATGACAAGGATATGGTGTAACCTTACCCACGAGAGGTACCTTTTTAACATAAGCAATATATAAAGGTCTCTGTGTAGCACCTGTAAAGGGGATGTCTTTAGCCCTAACTCTTCAGTCGGCTAGCGTTGGGGCCAAATGTTACCGTTGGTGCACATGAGAATAGTCCCAGTCAAACCTACAGGTAGCAAAAGGCTACTAGATATGGTAAGTTCCTAAAGGGCTCGGTCTCTCTAGCAGCAGATAGTAGATCCCCAAAACAGTAGTATAAGACATAACACTGTAGAACAGGGGTGTCAAACTGGCGACCCTCCAGCTGTTGTGAAACTGCAAGTTCCATCATGCCTCTGCCTTTGGGAGTCATGCTTGTAACTTTTGGTCTTGCAATGCCTCATGGGACTTGTAGTTTGGCAACAGCTGGAGGGCCGCCAGTTTGACACCCATGCTGTAGAATGTTGATCCATTGCCTTTGCAAATCACAAAGATTTTTTTTCATTGTTGGAGCAAATTGAACAATGCTTTATACAGGTTTTTTTTTGGCCCTGCTCTATAAAAGTTTTGTGCTTTTCTCCGGATCAACTGCATGTTTGGCGTACTGAAAACAAATAATAAATACTGTTTATTTAAGTATTTTATAGGACCTAAGTGCAATCACTCCCCAACCAAAAATTGTATTGTGTATTAACAAAATTAAATGCTAATTGCCAACAATTCCAAAAAATTGCAATATAAATTCTTCCTGCTATTATTGCATAAAAAAAGTAGAAAGGTTTTTCCTGTTAAAATGTGCACATATATTGGTGCACAGCGGTTTACATACATTTCAAGTTGAGTTTATGGAATGTGTTATTTTGAATAAAGAAATATTAGTGATTATATGGAGAGCACTAGATATAATTTCCTTTCTTTGAGCTGTACGTGAATAACAACCTAATGATTGCAGCGAATGGAGATTGATTAAAAGGGCATCTTGGCATCGGAGAGAGAAAGCAGCAGTCCAAACCTGAGACCCTTTAAAGGGACAGCACATGAGATCTGATATGTATTGAGCCAATATATAAGTTGAGAGTTTTAGAGTGTTGGTGAAGGGAAATGCAATTAAGGTTAAAAAATATCACAGAGATACATCCTTATAAGAACATATGACATTTGTGGAAGCACTGTATGCTATGAAGTTTTATGTTTACATTGGATGAAGTTATATAAGGGATATGGACACAGTGGACGTTTTTTCACATTTTCAGCAGAGGTTGATTAGTTACAATTTAATGGTATGATATATAGGTGTTTGTACTGTGTAGCACTGGTTTGACATGTAAAATACTGTTTTGTTCTTTGGTTAAATATGATGACCTTTTTAAAAAATGCTTATTTAATTATGACATTGTCCAGGGAATGTAATATTCACCGTTTTTGAACAGGGTGAATTTACCAGTAGGCGACTTTTCCCATTAAGAAACATGTTAGCAAATGTCAAGAATTTTTTTTTTCTATCTAATGTTACCCAGTGAATGTGCTTGTGAGTGTGATAAGAAATTCCTTATAAAAACAGGCCTTAAACATATAAAGTTGATACGTAGAGTCAGGTCATCTCTTAGCAACTTTATCTGGCTGTAGGCAGTCCCCAGAGTTGTAAAGAATGAAAATACTTGAATCAAAGCTAGTGCATGAAGATCCTTTAGTTTATATTAAATTGTGCTTGGCATCAAACACAACACATAAGACAACCAGTTTGCACTAGCAAGCAGACATGAACATTTGAATATGCTTGCTTCAATCAGTCAATGCAAATATGGATAATGACATTGCTTTCCGAAGAGGTTAGTGTATTCTTCATATTTTTCCTTTTTTTGTATATTGTAACTGGCATGCATCTCCTGAAAAGATTTTTGCAAATGGTCTTGCATGTTGATTACATAATAGAACTAATTGTAGATTTCCGCAGGCAATTTGGAATGCATAAAGAAGTGGGAATAATCAGATGTTTGAAACCTGTGGAGAAAAAAAAAAACGATTATTATTGTAACAACATGTTCTCATTTCTTTATTGTGCAGTTAAATACATACACACAATAACTAAGGGAAGAAGAAAATGTTGTAAGAACTGATTTAAGAGAATCACAAAGGGTGCTGTACTATAATTTAATCTATTTAGAATATTTGTTAAATGCCCATTATATAATATACAGAGTGTATGTTGTAATGAATGTCCAGAGCTTTTTTTGTTAGAGAATAGGTGCCTTAACTCAACCATGTAACCCCCCCACCCCAAACAACCCCCCCACACACACACCAAGAGGCATCAAATAGTAGGTGTGGCCAAATGGGAGGGTCTTAAAAAGGCCATTAAATACCAGGAGTACATTACCTCCAAAGGGCAGAATTCGGGGGTGCATTACACACAGTGCAGAGTTCAGGGTTGTACTACACACAGAGTGCAGGGTTCAGGGATGTGTTATGTTTACAGTGCAGTGTTCCAGTGTACACTACATAAAGAGTGCAGAGTTCATGGGTGTGCTATACAAGAGTGTAGATTTCAGCCCTCTTCCACATCTTCTTACTTCTGCATCCCCCATCAACTTCTCACTTTTGCCTCTTTTCAGGTCTGATCTCTGCACAGAACTCTCCTCCACTGCCCTCACCTTCTCCCCACTTCTTAAAGGTTCCACCATCTTCCACATATATTACTTTTGTCACTGTATTAAGCTAAAGCAAAACAGTCGGCTCTAGTACCTCCCCACACACTGCAGGCAGCTCCACCTTTCTCACTTGCAGGGAGATCATCCAGTGAGGGCATCAGCATCCATGCACCAGGAAAAAAAGGACATCACAGAGGGCGAACCCCTCCCACCTATGACTGCACTGCTCCCCAGACATCTGCATCTCCCTTGTCCCTGTACTGCACTCAGTGGGATCTGCCCAGGAGCAACGATCTGTGGGAGTCACTGGGAGACAAGCTATAACTTGTAAACACAGAAGATGGTCTTTTGTATTTTCAATTGATAGTGGTGAGCAGAGGGCCTAAGCCAGAAGTGGTGGAACCTGGTTCCACCAAGTTCCAGCTGCAAAAAAGCCCTGTGTATGTCAAAATTGTGCTTATATGTAACTGTTCCTTTAAATCTCATATTGTGTAAAACAAAGTGTCTTGTGCAATTAGTTATGTAACATCACCTTTAATATAAAAGTGGTATCAATATTAGAGTGTCTTGTGCAGAATATATCAATGTAACATATACTTAAGTAAATCTAATATAAAAAAATCAAGTGTTCAGTGCTTTAATGATGTGTGGATATTAGCATCAAGGGTAGAGCTTTTACAGCACACAGCCACTCACTTTCTTTTTTTTAAGGCCGTTTTAGCCCACTTTTATTTAAAAGTAAGTTTAATAAATCCAAACATAAATGATTTCCCTCACAGGGGTTTTCAGCATTTCACTCTTCCATATACAGACTTTTAGCCTCCTGGCTTATACATACAGTCCTGACGCTCTGGCCTTCCACTTCAGGCTCACGTGTGTCTCCAGCAGACTCTTTTCTGAAAGGCTGTTTTGCACACAGCTAGTAGCCCCTTGCTCTGGCTTCCATCTCTCCTGACTCCTGGGCAATGACCTCCTGTCTGGTGGGGTGGAGCCCAGAACCATGGTTAGGCCTGCACACACCTGTGTAATCAGTGTGCTGGATATTACCAAAACATGGACCCAAGATTGGAGATTTCATCCCTCCCAAATCACTTTGAAATCTCCAGGCCCCAGGTCCCAAAATGGGCTTTACGAACCAACGAGGATGTATAGAGATGTATAAAGTCAATACTCTATTACATAATGTGATTCACCAATGTGCACCCAGAAACACTACAGCATAACATAAGTGTTAACAGTGGGGAGAGAGTATTTTTAAGACTAGTTATGTTAGGCCTGGAATTCTACTTTAATTAGTACTAACTGTATCATCACTCAAAACTTAAGCTCTTCTCCTGATGAAGTCAATTGGATGTACCGCATAAGGCAGAGTTATCCCTGGATGCCATCATTACGCTAGTTGGGAGCTAGGGTATTGGCATAAAAAGTTGAATACAAGCTTGTATGTTGAAGGATGACAGGAGGAAACATTACTGTAGAGCCCAAAACTAAGGTTTTCATGTGAATGTTTTTAATCTATTTTAATAAATATTGCACACAATTTATATTGTAAACAATCCTATACCTCATTAACCACTTGCCTACCAGGCACTTATACCCCCTTCCTTACCAGGCCAATTTTCAGCTTTCAGCGCTGCCGCACTTTGATTGACAATTGCGCGGTCATGCAACATTGTACCCATATGAAATTTTGATAATTTTTTTCTCACAAATAGAGCTTTCTTTTGGTGGTATTTAATCGCCACTGGGCGCTTTACGTTTTGCGCTATAAATAAAAAAAGTGCAAAAAATTTGAAAAAAAAAAAAGTTTATTTGTTTCTTTTATAAAATTTTTCAAACAGGTATTTTTTCTCCTTCACTGATGTGCGTTGATGAGGCAGCACTGATGGGCATTGATAGGCAGCACTGATGGGCACTGATAGGCAGCACTAAAGGGCACTGATAGGCAGTACTAATGAGGTGGCACGGATAGGCGGCACTGATAGACAGCACTAATTAGGGGTCACGGATAGGCGGCACTGATATGCAGCACTGATAGGCGGCACTGATAGGTGACACTGATTATGGGTACTGATAGACGGCACTGACTGGCATCACTGCTGGGCACTGACTGGCGGCACAGACTGGCACAACCCCTGGGCACTGACTGGTGGCACTGACTGGCAGCACTGCTGGGCTGCACTGGTGGGTGGCACTGGTGGGTGGCACTGGTGGGCAGCACTGGTGGGTGGGCACAGGTGGGTGGCACTGGTGGGCACAGGTGGGTGGCACTGGTGGGCACAGGTGGGTGGGCACAGGTGGGTGGCACTGCTGGGCACATGTAGGTGGCACTTCTGGGCACAGGTAGGTGGCACTGCAGAGTGGCACAGGTGGGTGCACTGCTGGGCACAGGTGGGGGCACTGCTGGGCACAGGTGGGTGCACTGCTGGGCACGGGTGGGCGGAGCTAGTGGGCGCACTGCTGGGCGGAACTTGCGGGTGTCACTGCTGGGCACCAATCATCAGGGCACTGATCATCAGTGCCCTGATGATCGGTGCCGATCCCTGCTCTGACAACTGCCGGTTCTCGGCAGTACTTTCCTCACGATCTGACAGCGTGAAGAAAGTGCAGCCGAGAACCGGCACTTGCATTTCCCTGTGATCAGCGTGTCATTGGACACCGCTGATCACGTGGTAAAAGGCCGCTGTGATTGGCCTTTTACCACATCACGTGATCAGCTGTGTCTGGGGCGCGCAGGAGAGCGCGTTCTGGGAGGACGTCATATGACGTCCACCCAGAACTGGCCGGCCGCGGTGAAGCCGTCATTCGGCTATGCGCGGTCGGCAAGAGGTTAATCAAAGGCATTCCAAAATATCACAAATAACACTCCCTAAACATTATCTAGCAGCTCTTTAAAATTCCAAGTAACTTTTCCCATCTTTTTTCCTACACTGTAGGAGAATGAGTATCCAGTTCCACAATATCTGATCTAGATGAGTTTTACTTTCCTTTTCCAAAAAAGTATTAACAATTTATCCATACAAGTGACAGAAAATCTGTTGTGTAGACAAAGTCAATGCAATTTTATAGTAGAAAATATAGGATCAGAAGAGTAGAAATAAGTGACAGCTCTTGCATAAATTGAATGAAAAATCAATATATTCAAACAACAAAAACACACAACCATGAAGACAAAACAGACAAAAAACGGGTGTGTAGGTATCTCTTCTTGGCTCATCAGTAAATCCTGGCTCATCAATCTTGTTATGGTGGCCCACCTTGTATTTAAATCAGTAGGCATATGACTTAACATGTTCTACTGTGTAATACTGACTGAGACTGATTGTAATATCTTTAACAGTCAGACTATTTTAGAACAGTAATCTCTTCCAGCAGGTATATTTTGTCTACTCAGTAGTATCCATTTGGCCACTGGTGGGGGTCTAAGGATTTCTAGATGAAACTCTTGAGAAATGACAATGCCGTGCTAAACAAATAACAATGTGTATTATAAATCAAACATATAATTTCAGATATATAGGAAAAACAATAGTCCCAAAGAGAAGAAACAATAGGCCCAACTTGTGAATAGTGTGGTAAGGAGATCCTGGATGTTCATAACACCAAAGTGTTTCATCACCTTGAAAATATAGAACTCCAGAGCATATGGAATCTTTATGTATAGAAAGAGTCACATAAGCTTGTGTGTCAATACACCATCTGTTGAGGATTAGGTGCTGCCTCCAGGTCTCCACATGAGATCACCAATTCACACCCAATAGGACAGGGTAGTCAGCCATAGCATATAAAGAAGACCGGGAACATTAACATAGTGTAAAACCGTATATAAAATATTTTATTCTAAAAGTACTAGCCACTCGCCAAAAACAACAAGACCTTATCTGTAATACCAATCCCGGGATTCACATTAGGTGACATCACAATGACTCTGCCCTATGCATTTTGTCACATCTGACATCATCAGAAGCCATGCTCATCACCATGCTATTTATATACAGTATTACACATACTAGGAAGGAACCTTGAATAGAGATGGATTAGACCGCTATTCCAGCCTCACTCTGGTTTTCAAAAATGGCTGGATCGTATCCTTAAGCACAATCTAAGTCTCACTTTGAGTCCAGGCAAACCTTATCGTTGACATAATGGTAAGCCAGGAAACTAGGATAAACTCTTAGCTGCATTTAAAAGATGAGCTATCAATGTTTTCTTACAGTTGCAAGAAAAAGTTTGTGAACCCATTGGGATTACGTGGAGTTTTGCATGAAATGGGCATAAAATGTGCTCTGAACGTCATCTAAGTCACAACAATAGAAGAACACAATCTGCTGAACATAATACTACACAAACATTAGATGTTGCCATGGTTTAATTGCACATAACATGTAAACATTCACAGTGCAGGGAGGAAAAAGTATGTGAGCCCCTAGCGTAATGACTTCTCCCAGAGCTAATTGGAGCCAGGAGTGAGCCAACCTTGACTCCAATCAGTGTGATGATATTGGATGTGTTGCTGACAGCTGTCCTGCCCTTAAAAAACACACACCTGTTTTTGGTTTACTGGTTTCAAGAAGCACTGTCTGATGTGAACCATGCCTCGCAGAAAAGAGCTCTCACAAGACCTACGATCAAGAATTGTTGACTTGCATGAAGCTGGAAAGGGTTACAAAAGTATCTCCAAAAACCTTGATGTTCATGTGTCCACGGTAAGACAGACTGTCTATAAATGGAGAAAGTTTAGCACTGTTGCTACTCTCCCTAGGCGTGGTCGTCCTGTAAAAATGACTGCAAGAGTACAGCGCAGAATGCTGCATGAGGTAAAGAAGAATCCCAGAGTGTCAGCTAAAGACCTACAGAAATCTCTGGCACATGCTAACATTTTTGTTGACACATCTACAACAAGGAAAACATTAAACAAGAATGGAGTACATGGGAGGACACCACGGAGGAAGCCATTGCTGTCCAAAAAGAATATTGCAGCACGTTTGAAGTTTGCAAGAGAGCACCTGGATGTTCCACAACACTACTGGCAAAATATACTGTGGACAGATGAAACCAAGATTGAGTTGTTTGGGAAGAACACACAACACTATGTGTGGAGAAAAAAAGGCACAGCACACCAACATCAAAACCTCATCCCCACTGTAAAACATGGCTGAGGGAGCATCATGGTTTGGGGCTGCTTTGCTGCCTCAGGGCCTGGACGGATTGTTGTCATTGATGGGAAAATTAATTCCAGAGTTTATCAAGACATTTTGCAGGAAAACGTACGACCATCTGTCCGCCAACTGAAGCTCCGCAGAGGATGTGTGATTCAACAGGACAATGACCCAAAGCATACAAGTAATTCAACAAAAAAATGGCTGAAACAGCACAGAATACGCCTTCTGGAGTGGCCCAGTCAGAGTCCTGACCTCAACCCGATTGAAATGCTGTGGCATGACCTTAAGAGAGCGATTCACACCAGACATCCCAATAATATTGCTACACTGAAACAGTTTTGTGAAGAGGAGTGGTCCAAAATTACTCCAGATCATTGTGCAGGTCTGATCTGCAACTACAGGAAACGTTTGGTTGAGGTTATTGCTGCCAAAGGAGTGTCAACCAGTTATTAAGTCCAAAGGTTCACATACTTTTTCCTCCCTGCACTGTGAATGTTTCCATGTTATGTGCAATTAAACCATGGCAACATCTAATGTTTGTGTAGTATTATGTTTAGCAGACTGTGTTCTTCTATTGTTGTGACTTAGATGACGTTCAGAGCACATTTTATGCCCAATTCATGCAAAACTCCACTTAATGCCAAGGGGTTCACATACTTTTTCTTGCAACTGTATATTTTTGAATTGGGTGAATTGTGGAATGGCAGTACTCAAATTAAAAAAATCACTAGCCTTGCACAAAACCTTTAACTGAAAATCTGTTGTCAGAAAACATGTATTAGCTCACACTCTCACCAAATATGAGAAATTGTGCCCACGGATGGTCCACAGCTGCAACACAACAGGAAGGTCTGGGAATCCTATCTACTTAGATGCACTACTCTATGATACATTAGTATTATTAGAAGGTCTCAATGGGCCAAATACCTTGAGCAGCAATTTGGATAGCAACTAGTCACCATGTGAAAACCTAGTGGTGGGCAAGGATATCTATTCTATTAGGTCAGATTTGACAGTTTACAAAATTACAAAACTGAAGACATTTCCAAAAATCTAGAGGCATGAGAGCCTTAGTAATTTCTCATATCAGAGAGGTGGGAGTCACATAGTTATGTTGTGTAATCACAGGGGGTTCTCCACTTTTATGCCCTGGTGAGCGGCCATCCAATTGAATTGGTGAAGGGACACTTTGATTTGGAATCTACACTGAATGTTATGGCACTTGCACGTTTTACTGCCGGGATAGTTTTTTGCTCCTTGCTTCACATACTTTGTGACTGCTTTGCAAGATACAGTATATGTTTGCTTATATATGCTTTCTAATACATACAAACCTGGTCTATCAGTATTATGCTATGCATTGTTTCATTTTTTATGAGCTCATGATATGAATGTTATGGAGAAAAGAGACGATGGAGATCTAATAGCAGAGAGAGGCAATGTTAACTGGTGAGTGGCTGTCCATTTAAATTGGTGACTTAGAAACAAATGTAGATCTTGAAATTTTGTGTTTATTAAAATTACTTTCACATAATGTCACATGCCTGCTGCTTACAGATATTATAGCAATGTACGTTAGCACAAGCTACGCCCAACTTAAGTTTCATTTGAAAAGACATTGTCAGGGGTATTGATCCTCTTGAGAACATCTTTTTGGATGAAACATACGTTGGGACAGAGCTTGTGCTGACCTCACCCACTGCTGGAGCCAATACTAGCAGTAATGTTTGTGGATTTCACATGCATTTTTTGTCTGGAATTATGTGAGATTTTTAATTAATAAATCTGTCAGAGTTAACACTATGAAAGACTGTCATGTGTGTTTCTCTTTCAGGTATGTCTTTGGAGAGGAAGCTTTGATGTGCAACCTTTTGTCGGCATGATCTATGATCCAGGAGTGGAAACATCCAACACAGAGAGTCTGCACACCTCTAGGCTTTGCATAGACCACCTATACTCTGGGGTCTTCACAGTTGGTAAGAGGCTGTGTGTGACAGGGTGAAGGGAGCCATGGTTGTATACACAAGGATCTGTGGATGGACTTTTAATTTATTTTATCTTGATATGTTCACATATGGTGTTACTTAATACTCACACTTTGGACAAGATATTTTTTTATACACGTTATCTGGTATTTATACACTTTATTTGTTATGTGTTTTATTTATATCAGTGGTATGTGACATCTGGTACAGCTCTCTTAAGGATTGGTTCACACCAATGCAGTTTGCGTTTAGTCTGTTTTGCAGTGCTTTTGCTGTGCATTTTGCATTTTTTACTCACATGTTTTATGTTTTTTTAACGTATTTTGCATTTTTTTGGGAGGGTGTTAACTTGTTGCTAGGCAGATTAAAAATGCATTTAAAAAAGCCTACCCTAACCCTTTCCCAAAATGCAGCGGCTCAAAAACGCATAGAAGTGAACGTGTCCCATAGGAAACGAAGTTAAATGGACTGTAGTGAGTTTCTGCAAAAAGCACTAAAAAATGCATTGGTGTGAACCAGTCTTTTCAGCACAGCACTATTGGGATATATGGTTTATAGCACCCCAGATTTTTGTGTTTATATGAGTGCTGCTGTGGATTTAGGTTTATTAGAGCATTGAGTGCAACTTTTCTTTAATCAAATATATTAAAGATTTAGCAAAGAAGTCCTTTGCTTAGAATTTCAGATTTTGTGGACTTAATTTTAAAATTTGAAAGATGACCATATACAGTTGCAAGAATAAGTATGTGAACCCCTTGGGATTACGTGGAGTTTTGCATGAATTGGGCATAAAATGTGCTCTGAACGTCATCTAAGTCACAATAGAAGAACACAGTCTGCTGAACATAATACTACACAAAAATTACATGTTGCCATGGTTTAATTGCACATAACATGTAAACATTCACAGTGCATGGATGAAAAAGTATGTGAGGCCATAGCTTAATGACTTCTCCCAGAGCTAATTAGAGCCAGGAGTGAGCCAACCTTGACTCCAATCAGTGTGATGATATTGGATGTGTTGCTGACAGCTGTCCTGCCCTTAAAAAACACACACCTGTTTTGGGTGTTTTGGTTTCAAGAAGCACTGTCTGATGTGAACCATGCCTCGCAGAAAAGAGCTCTCAGAAGACTTACGATCAAGAATTGTTGACTTGCATGAAGCTGGAAAGGGTTACAAAAGTATCTCCAAAAGCCTTGATGTTCATGTGTCCACAGTAAGACAGACTGTCTACAAATGGAGAAAGTTTAGCACTGTTACTACTCTCCCTAGGCGTAGTCGTCCTGTAAAAATGACTGCAAGAGCACAGAGCAGAATGCTGCATGAGGTAAAGAAGAATCCCAAAGTGTCAGTTAAAGACCTACAGAAATCTCTGGCACATGCTAACATTTTTGTTGACACATCTACAATAAGAAAAACATTAAACAAGAATGGAGTACATGGGAGGACACCACGGAGGAAGCCATTGCTGTCCAAAAAGAATATTGCAGCACGTTTGAAGTTTGCAAAAGAGCACCTGGATGTTCCACAGCACTACTGGCAAAATATACTGTGGACAGATGAAACCAAGATTGAGTTGTTTGGGAAGAACACACAACACTATGTGTGGAGAAAAAAAGGCACAGCACACCAACATCAAAACCTCATCCCCACCGTAAAACATGGCGGAGGGAGCATCATGGTTTCGGGCTGCTTTGCTGCCTCAGGGCCTCGACGGATTGTTGTCATTGATGGGAAAATGAATTCCAGAGTTTATCAAGACATTTTGCAGGAAAACGTACGACCATCTGTCCGCCAACTGAAGCTCCGCAGAGGATGGGTGATGCAACAGGACAATGACCCAAAGCATACAAGTAATTCAACAAAACAATGGCTGCAACAGCACAGAATACGCCTTCTGGAGTGGCCCAGTCAGAGTCCTGACCTCAACCCGATTGAAATGCTGTGGCATGACCTTAAGAGAGCGATTCACACCAGACATCCCAATAATATTGCTACACTGAAACAGTTTTGTGAAGAGGAGTGGTCCAAAATTTCTCCAGATCGTTGTGCAGGTCTGATCTGCAACTGCAGGAAATGTTTGGTTGAGGTTATTGCTGCCAAAGGAGGGTCAACCAGTTATTAAGTCCAAAGGTTTGCATGCTTTTTCCTCCCTGCACTGTGAATGTTTACATGTTATGTGCAATTAAACCATGGCAACATCTAATGTTTGTGTAGTATTATGTTCAGCAGACTGTGTTCTTCTATTGTTGTGACTTAGATGACATTCAGAGCACATTTTATGCCCAATTCATGCAAAACTCCACATAATCCCAAGGGGTTCACATACTTTTTCTTGCAACTGTATAAGGAATTCTTGCAAGAGTATTGGTAAGGACATTTTGGGGTTGCATACATGCAACAGGAAATCATCTATGAAAGCATTTTATGTCATGATCCTTGATGACATGTTAGGGCCCTGTCGCATATGACATGAGGCCATGAACATAAAGGATTAGCCTACATGGTTGAATGCATTTATGGGATAAGTAGATAGAAGGAGCAGGGGTGTTTTGTGTAGGTGGGCAAAGTGTGTAGCTAAAATTGATCATAGAGAATTGTCTCTGGCTTCTCTTCTTTGAAAAAACCAGTTTGAGGTGAAACACCAAAATTTGCTAAATAATTAGCAAAAGTGCATACTAATCAGGGAGATTGGCCAAAGATTTTGGCATAGCAGAGGATCTTTCCCTTTTTTGGGGCTAATATAATGATATGTTTCCTGGAGCGTCACACTATATATAAGTGTAGTCCATCCTGTATAGTGATTCATGCAGCTGTGATATTTATTAAGAGATTATTTTGCATTATGCATTATTTTGCTTCTAATAAATACACCTGGTTTTAGCAGTATCACACTATGCAGTGTGTTTCATTTCCTATGGTCCTAAAGTTGTATCTATGTAGAGAGATAGGAGGAGGAGGAGGAAGTAAGCTTTTATGGGAGAAGCAGCTGCATTGAAATAATGGAGCTGAGAATATGTTATGTCGATCTTTGAAAAAAGGCAATACATGCCGATGAGTTGCTGTCCTTTAGGGCTCGTTCACACTTGACTGTTTTTCCAACTCTTGCCAAATGCCCGGCGTTTGCAGAGCATTTTTAATGCTCCGCAAACGCCGTATGCGCGGTTTAGCTGAAGTTGCTAGGTGTTTGCCAAATGTTAAAAACACCCCAAAACAACCTTTAATGAAGTTTGAATGGTGTTAACGCTCCGCAACCGCGTCGCAACCACACCGCAAACGCCGGCCGGGCATTTGCGGAGCGGCACCGTAGACTTGAATAGGAGGCTTCAACTCCTGACTCGACCAGAGGCGTCCGTTTTGCCACAACGTGATGCTAACGGTCCCGTTTGAACAGCACCATGTGCTGCAATGTGCAGAATTTTCCCAGGCGTTTGGGAAGCGTTTTTACTGTTTCCCAAATGCCTGTCTGCCGCTTGCTAACAAGGCTAGTGTGAACGTTGCCTTAGAGTAGTGAAGGGATGCATGGATATGTAATTCTCACAATGTATTTAATGTAATTTCTTGTACTTATATAGTGCCGTCAATTTACACAGCACTTTATATATATTGTACAAGTGTAACCTGGACAGTATTATCCTTTAGCTGTGTGGACAGGGATAAACTAAATATTGATTAATACAGAATTTTAGCAGCCATCGTAAAGGAGACCAGTTTACAATGCTCATCTATGGCGTGTCTGCAGTGCAGGGGACAGCCATCTTGGCTGGTTGTGGAGCACAGTGATTGGCTGGTGCAACAAAATGATAGGAAAGAAGGCAACGTCTCAGCAGGATTGAAAGAGTTACAGCAACTTCTATCCCTGTCTGACTTGAACATGACTTTTTCTGAATCAGAGCACATGTCTGGAGATCCAGAAGAGGGTGCCCAGGGTCTGGGAAGAGGCCAGCATCATACAAGTAGATCTATTGTCTTTAGGGAACTGTTGTGCATTCTTCAAGAGCCTCAACTTTGCCAGCCAAATTTTTTTTTTCATCAATTACTGGCCAATGTGGCAAGATATGGACTATTATAGCAAGTTAGTGCTGTCTTTATATACTGTTGCTAGGTAAATGCAGTTTAGTTCTGTTAATTGCTGTTATTCAGAATACATGCAGGTGTTTAACCATATCTCTATCAGAGATATCAGAGCAACTTTATTGTTTTATTGACTGTATAAGTATGCTGCTAATCGCCTTTTCATTTTAGACCATGCTTGACCTTTAAAATATCTCAAGATGTGTCAGTAAGGGCTGGGTAAAAGAGGTGTGGCATCTTCAGTTGTGCAAAGAAACCACAAAACAATTCAATGACTCCTCTGGGGGTAGCACTACACAAAGATTTTTTGTTTTAGTGAAAGAAACACAATTGACTTGACTAGTAATACTTTCTGTATTGGATACTAACACTGATGATGGTTTGATACTCATCTATAAAGGACTGATTTAGCATTTGTTACTAGACTGTATCACAGAGTGAAAACCCATGGTTAGTCTTACGAGTAATGGTGTTTCTAGGAGTCTTCCAGAACAGCTACATTAGCAATAATTGGATGATTGGCTCCACCCTCTACAGGAAATAAAGTCTCACAAACAGTTAAAAGGCCCCTCCCACCCCCTCATCCCCAGTTATTTAGGAAAAGAAAGAACTGCCATCAAAGTACATGAGGGGAAAGTATACAATTCCTGTAAACCCCAACCATCACACCAGAGTAAAGATAGGAGAAAGGTCTTATGGTGGGAAAAAAAGGATGCTTTCTTGGAATACTCCTGGGAACATCGTTACCGTAAGACTAACCATGGTTCTCCCAAAGCCTTTACCAGGACAGCTACATGAAAGGATGAACAAGGAGAGCTGGCTCAAGCTCCCATAAATAACGGAGATAGTTTCACAGATACACCTGGCTATAGGACTTTTGGAAGCTGAAAGACCTCTATTAGGCCTGCTGAAAGAGGTAAAAAAAGAGCTAAAAGGAGAAGAGACCTTCTGAAATCATGGGAGTTTCAAATACCTGAGAAGACACGGTTTCACATCCAAGAAACTGAACTGTGTTCCCTTATCATGAAAGTCCAAATACACCTTAGGTAGATACTTAGGGGTTTATTTACTAAGCTGGAGAGTGCAAAATCAGGCTCACTTCTGCATAGAAACCAATAGGGTCTGGCATGATAATTACCTTGTCTTCCAGAATACACAAATCGGGATCCTCACAGAAAAGGGATTGCAATCCCCCCTCTTTCTGGCTGAGGTAATGGCCAACAAAAAGTTCATCTTGAGCATCAAGCATCAGAAGTTTAGGTGAACAGTTGGAAAGGGGCTCAAAAGGTTCCTTAGTTAAAGCATTCAAAACTAGGAACAGGTCCAAAGAAGCTACTGCCTTTAACACCCTAGTAGTACATCTTTGCTGGGCTAGTAAGAATCTCTTGACTAGGGGAAGACTGCTGACAGAACTTCTACATATTGACTGGGTGCAAACCCTTTGTCCATCCCTGCTTGAAGAAAATATAGAACTGTAAGGATGCAATTGTTCTGTTTGCCTGATTTTACTTTCCAAGAAGAGAAAATCTCCAAATGCTTGGAAAAAATCTTTCTAGTGCAAAGTTTACAGCAGTTTAGAATCGTATTGATTATTTTCTCTGTACATCCCTTGTCCTTGAGGATTTTTCTTTCAGCCTCCACGTTGGAAAAATAGAAGAGACATGGATTGATATACAACCTTGCCCCTGTTGGAGAAGGTCCAGCCAAACATGAAGGGTCCATGGTGGGAAGTTTGACATGGACATGAGAGCCAAAAACCAGCTCCTCCTTTGCCAATAGAGAGCGATGAAGATGACCTAACTTTCCTTCTGCATGATGTTCCTGTGAGAGAATTGAGATCGGAAGAAAATACATAAGCTAGGCCAAAGTTTGATCTTTGAGTAATAGCATTTGTTCTCTAGAGCCAGAGACTCTCTCTGCAGAGAAAAATACCTGCTTGCTTTCTTTTACTTGCAGGAGGCAAAAATATATATTTTAGGTGTCCCCCACTAGGCAGTGATCTCTGTGAAAACATCTGAGTTCAACTCCAATACCCCTGCCCTACTGGGAATCTGTGAGTCTGCTAGAACATTTTTGGTTCCCCTGAGATGAACAGCCTTTAAAAAATTTGGGTGAACCTTTCCCCAACACAAGATCTCTTGGGATAAAGCTAGTAGAGAAGGGCCTCATTGTTTGTTTATATATACACCACAGTAGTAGAGTTGTCTGAAAAAATTAAAATATCTTTCCTTAATTTCTGAAAAAGCTTGTAAAGCATATTCAACCTCTTCTGTAGTTGGAAGAGACTACTGCCACACCTGGACTCTAGGACTCATGTGCCTAATGAACACCTGAATGAGCCCCCCACTCCAGGTACTGGCATCTGTAGTTAACATGCAAGGGGTTTCCTGGGCCCAGGGGTGCCCTAAACACAAACTTTAAAGAATCCATCACCAGGTGAGACCTAGCGAATCCTTTGCAGCTATCTTGTCCAGGGATTTGCACTTGCAATCCTAATTCTCTAGTAATACATTTTGGATTTTGGATCTTTCTTGAAAGCAACTAGGTCCAAGTCACTCTTGGGATGGTGGCCTTCATCAGTCCCAGGAAGCGCATGACCTGTCTGAGGGTAAATTCCCTGAGATGACAGACCTGCTGCACTTCAGAAAATGTGTTTAATTTCTCTTCCATGAGAAAATTTTTCTACAAAGTTGAATCTATCCTGTAACCTAGAAATTTTACTGACCGGGACAAAATTAGATTGGACTTTTCTAGGGTGACCATCCAGCCTAAGTCCTTTAAAGTGTGTAAAACCAGATTGATTTCCAAGGATAACTTCTCTATGGATAGAGAAAACATCAAAAGTAGACATGTGTGGTTTGTTTTGTCCCAAATTGAATTTCGGACAAATATTTTAGTTATTTAGAGATTCGGATGTATCAGAATTCCGAATTACAAAAATAACAAATTTAAATGAATTCAAAATAATGAAACAAAATTTGGCCAAAATTTGATTAGAAAACAAATCGAAAACAAAATTGAAAACAAATTCTAACAAACATTAGAAAACAAATTTAAGGCGGAGCTTCATCCAGACGGGGAAGTTCCTCTTTAAGGACTGGTCCCACGCTCCCCGTTATGGATTGTCACCTTTCCTCCACATAGTCTTCTGGGAAATGTGACAAGTCCCAGAAGACTACAGAACCGATCACAACGCGCAGACGTGGGCACCTGACTCTGAAGTTGCAAGCTGTCACAGTCTGGTACACAGATGCCGGCACCGGGAACACAGGGCGGCCAGAGGGACAGGTAAGTGTTCATTTTTGTAGCTGCTGACTTTTATTTATTTTTTTTATTTTCACTGGTACTCCGCTATAAACTCGAATTTGAAAACAAGAATACGATTAGAAAATCAAAACGAATATTCTTGAAACAAAAATTCTTGAATTAAAATCTTTATGTGTATGGCCAGCTTAACGATTAGAAAATCAAATGAATATTCTTGAAACAAATATTCTCAGCTGAAAATCCACACGTTTATGGTCAGTTTTAAGCCCCATACACATGATGAGAGCATCCTTCGTTTTTTTTCGTCTGCTAGTCTCACATCGAAAGTGAAAAGGTTACTAAACATAC
Source organism: Staurois parvus (assembly GCF_062004578.1). Taxonomy (NCBI): domain Eukaryota; kingdom Metazoa; phylum Chordata; class Amphibia; order Anura; family Ranidae; genus Staurois; species Staurois parvus. The sequence goes on from NW_028317852.1 coordinate 11,521,107, forward strand.
GAAAATTATAGTATGAAAGAAATACATTTTGAAAGTGATATCATGTATTTGTATTGTATTTTTGGACAACTACTGTACTGAATAAATGAAAATTATACGATCTGGTATCGCATGAGAAAAAGTTTCACACTTGTCCCTTCGAATATTGTAGCACAAATTGTCATGATCAGATCTCGAAAGCTGTGTACTAATGATCCGATTATTGGACAATCGATCCTCGTACGAAAATTTTCATACGATTTTCTTATCATGTGTATGGGGCATTAAGCTGGCCATACACATGTAGATTTTCAGCCAAGAATATTTGTAAGAAAAGTCATATGCACATTCGATGAATGGACGAATGTCGTTTTGAAAATTGTCTTTTGCTTTTAACATTCGATTTTAAAAGGAATATAATATCTGAACGAGAACCACATACATTGGCCAAAAATTCTTCAATAGAGAAAAGTTTTCCTTCCTGCCCTTTCGAATTTTTCTGTCACTGCCGTCGAATACAAACATCGATTTGACCCCACTAACGGCTAGAAAATCAAATGAATATTCTTGAAATTAATATTTTCGGACAAAAATCTACATGTGAATGGCCAGCTTAACTTTTTGAATTCGGTCAAATTTTTTTGAATTTGGTTGAAGTCTTTTCGATTTCAAATGACTTTTCGAATTTTGTTGAATCAATTTTGAATTTGGTTGAACCAATTTCGAATGTGAACGACTTTTCGAATTTGGTCAAAATATTTTAGAATTTTATTTGAATATGAATTACCAAAATGAATCCTGAAAACGAATTGAACGAATCCAACTACACGAAATTTGTTAGATTTTGAATCAAAATGAAACTGGTCCATCCAGTTCAACCATTAAAAAAAAAAAAAAAAGTTATAATCCTATACCCACAGTTGATCCAGCGGAAGGCAAAAAAACCCAGCAAAGCATGATCCAATTTACTGCTGCTGGGAAAAATATTCCTTCCTCATCCCCCGAGAGGCAATCACATGTTCCCTGGATCAACTTTACCTATAAATGTTAGTATCCAGTTATATTCTGTGTATCTAAGTAACAATCCAGGCCTTTTTTGAAGCAATCCACTGAGCTGGTTAGAACCAACTCTTGAGGGAGTCTATTTCACATTTTTTTGTGAATAAATCAAAGAGTGCGCTAAATATAAGTAAATACAAAAATTATTAGTTTAAAATAATGATGTCTGTGATAGAAAAAATTTTATATAAAAGTCCATCCACCATAACAAAGTAATTAAACAGTTTTGAAATCTTGTATAAATCAAATACTGTGCAAAAAAAATCCACCACCGAAGGAAATGGGTACACTCACCAGAGCTCCATGCTGACAAAATTATAAGTCAGCAAAGATAGCGTTTGCTCTGGGAGCGATGATCAGCAGAAGTAATATACTGGAAGCAGCCAGTCAGCACAATATGGAATAGCCTTTAACAGCAGGTAGTCATCACTTCTCCATACCATAGATCATGTTCGGGGAATCAAAAAAAGAAATCATGGTGCAGTACAGTTAAAACCAAAATGTTTTATTAAAACGTCAGAAATGCACTCACAAACAGGGTGTCTAGCCGACACCAGCAATGACAGCCTCAAGAAAACAGGGACGAGCCTCGCTCACCGCTATATCACAGCCGACAGTCTACGAGGAGCGTCCAGACATCACATCCAAAAGAAGCCCCGCCCTACTAGTTTCATCATCCGACGTCCTCACTGGGTGGAATGGATGATAGACGTCTCTACACAACTATATATCACACACTCAGTCTGCATTGCAGACTAATTGCAGCCAATCAAAAACGGCATTATGGTAACACAATACAGCTCGATCTCTGCAGATTCATAAGAGTGATTGCACATAAAATACATATAAAAAAATTTAATTCAAATTTAAACTTTTTTTTATTTTTTAAAAAAATGTTTTTATATAAATTGAATAAAAATTTTTTTTATGTATTTTTTATATGCATTTTTTTATATGTATTTTATGTGCAATCACTCTTATGTATCTGCAGAGATCGAGCGGTATTGTGTTACAATAATGCCGTTTCTGATTGGTTGCAATTAGTCTGCAACACAGACTGAGTGTGTGATATATAGTTGTGTAGAGACGTCTATCCAGTTTGGATTACTTCTGCTGATCATCGCTCCCAGAGCAAATGCTATCTTTGCTGACTTATAATTTGGTCAGCATGGAGCTCTGGTGAGCGTACCCATTTCATTCGGTGGTGGATTTTTTTTTGCACGGTGTTTGATTTATACAAGATTTCAGAACTGTTTAATTACTTTGTTACGGTGGATGGACTTTTATATAAAATTTTTTCTATCACGGACATCCTTATTTTAAACTAATAATTTTTCTATTTACTTATATTTAGCGCACTCTTTGATTTATTCACATTTTTACCTTTTTTTGGTTAGGAGTGCAACTTTTGTTCTATTTAGTTTGTGGCGCTTTTTTTTTTTTCTCTATTTCTCATATTACCTATTTCACATTATCACAGCTCTTACTGTGAGGAAACCTTTCTATGTTTGAAGATTACATTTCTTTTCCTCCAGATGTAAAGAGTGCCCCCTTGTCCTCTGTGATGACCTCAGGGTGAATAGCTCTACACCGAGTTCACTATATGAACCACTGATGTATTTATACATGTTGATCATATCCCCCTCAATCTCCTCTTCTCAAGAGAGAATAAATTCAGTTCCTCTAATCTTTCCTCATAGCTGAGCTCCGCCATGCCTTTTATCAGTTTGGTTGACCTTTTCTGTACTTTCTCCAGTTCCCCAATGTTCTTTTTGTGAATCGGTGCCCAAAACTGAACTGCATATTCCAGATGAGGTGTTACTAATGATTTGTACAGGAGTAATATGATATCACTCTCTCTGGAGTCTATACCTCTTAATATAAAAGAGGATTTTGCTCACTGTAGAAACCACAGCTTGGCATTGCATGCCATTATTAAGCTTGTGCTCTACCATTATAATATATTAATATAATAAAACGAGCGCTGGATCTATGTGGACAAAGCAGCTGGCATGAAAGGCAACACCCCCAAACCTTCTAGGAAAACAAATAAAATAGCATGCAGCGCTAGAATAAACAATGTTGATCATACAGATGTGATCTTAGTAGTAGGTCATGAATTCTTATTGTCTCTTAGGTGGATAAAATAACCCAAAAACTAATAATCAGATTGAATAAAAAGTTATACAGCACGCTGTGGTTAATGCAAGTGCTTATAGTGAAATAACAGTCAATCAGCAATAACAAGTTGGCAACCGTGACATCAGTGGTATGGTGGATAGATATAGATTGCACTAACCAGATAGCGCAAATAAAGCACATTTGAGTGAGTAGACCAACTCCTGGTCATCTGTAACTGGGCATCTGGAAATCCGGGTCGTCTGATTGGCAACAGCAGGAATTACAGTATACCATCCGAGCTTCCAGGTACCAGGAGTGCTATCCAAGACCACCAGGGGGAGCCAACACTTGTGGATGTCATCAATGGTCTCCTTGAAAAGGAAGGCTAATGGCAAAATGAGCCCAAGCACAAAGAATTCCATAGTGCAAAACTGCTTTATTGAGGTAAATCCAATTATAAAGGAATAAAACTTACACTTGATATGAACAATAGCAAAGATGGCCGCTGGCCATATGAGGAAAACCACGTGGTAAGTTGGTATGTCACTGAGGGCAGCTTCCTGACATGTTTTGTACGAAAGCACATTATCAAAGGAAGCTTGCCTCCCTCAGTGGCAGCTCTTATATGAGTTCGCACATGCGCATAGTGGGACAGTGACGTCGATGCTGTTCGCTCGCGAATGCGCAGACCGCGAGAGCGGTGGCCATTTTCTAGAAGTCTAGTCACTATATATAGTTGTCCACTTGCCCTCTGTGATGACCTCAGGGTGAATAGCTCTACACCGAGTTCACTATATGAACCACTGATGTATTTATACATGTTGATCATATCCCCCTTAATCTCCTCTTCTCAAGAGAGAATAAATTAAGTTCCTCTAATCTTTCCTCATAGCTGATCTCCTCCATGCCTCTTAGCAGTTTGGTTGACCTTTTCTGTACTTTCTCCAGTTCCCCAATGTTCTTTTTGTGAATTGGTGCCCAAAACTGAACTGCATATTCCAGATGAGATCTTACTAATGATTTGTACAGGGGTAATATGATATCACTCTCTCTGGAGTCTATAACTCTTTTAATAAAAGAGAGGATTTTGCTCGCTTTAGAAACCAAAGCTTGGCATTGCATGCCATTATTATGCTTGTGCTCTACCAGAACTCCCAGATCCTTCTCCACCATTGATTCCTCCAGTTGTACCCCCCCTAGTATGTATGATACATGCATATTCTTAGCCCCCAAGTGCATAACCTTACATTTATCAACATTAAACCTTATTTGCCACATAGTTGCCCAATTAAACAGTGCATTGAGTTCGGCTTGTAAGTTGAAGACATCCAATGTACCACTTTTCCCTTTAGGGACTGTCCCAGGCATCCTCCTCCATGTTGAGGATTCTTGAGTGCTGGGGTTTGATGACACTCCCTGCAGGGAAAATTTGCATGTAAGTATACAAAACTCCTTTGTGGGTCTTTCTGCCTTTAGTTTTGCCTTCAGCAAGTGAAATGCATGCTCAATTGGGTTGAGATCAGATGATTGACTCGGCCATTGCATAATATTCCACTTATTTTCCTTCAAAAGCTCCTGGGTTGCTTCTGCAGTGTGTTTTGGATCATTGTCCATCTGTACTGTGAAACGCCGTGCAATCAACTTTGCTGCATTTGGCTGAATCTGGGCCGACAGTATATCTCTAAACACTGCAGAATTCATCCGGCTGCTTCTGTCTTCTATCACATCATCAATAAACACCAATGACCCATCACACTGCCTCCGTTCTTGTTTTACAGATGACATTGTGTGCTTTGGATCATGAGCTGTTCCAAGCCTTCTCCACACGTTTTTCTTCCCGTCATTCTGGTACAGATTAATCTTAGTTTTATGCATCCAAAGAATGCTTTTCCAGAACTGGTCTGGCTCTTTTAGATGTTTTTGAGCAAAGTGTACTCTGGATTTTCTATTCTTCAGGCTTATGAATGGTTTGCACCTTGTGGTGAACCTTCTGTATTTGCTCTCGTGAAGTCTTCTCTTGATTGTAGACTTTGACAATGATACCCCCACCTCCTGGAGAGTGTCCTCACTTGTCTGGATGTTGTTAATGGGTTTTTCTTTACCATAGAGAGGATCCTGCGATCATCCACCACTATTGTCTTCCGTGGACGTCCATGCCTTTTTATGTTGCTGAGCTCACCAGTGCGTTCTTCTTTCCTCAGAATATACCAAACTGTTGATTTAGCCACTCCTAATGTTGCTGCTATCTCTCTGATGGATTTGTTTAATTTTTAAGACCTTACAATGGCCTGTTTCACTTGCATGGACAGCTCCTTTGAACGCATGATGTAGGTTCACAGTAATAGATTCCAAATGCAAATACCACAATTAGAATCAACTCCAGACCTTTTACCTGCTTAATTGATGAAGAAATATCGAAGGAGTAGCCCACACCTGGTCATGAAACAGCTTTTGGTTCAATTGTCCCAGTTACTTTTGGTCCCTTAAAACAGGGGGGGTGGCTACTCTTAAGAGCTGTAATTCCTAAAGCTTTCCTACAATTTGGATGTACATGCCCTCAAATTAAACCTGAGAGTGTGCACTTTCAGTCCATATCCATTATATAAGTATAGCTTGCATATGTTTTGGTAAATACCTGAAAAAAACTAAAATTGTGCCTGTGCCCAAATATCTATGGGCCTAACTTTATATCCAAGTGGCTAATTAGCTGCTGGATCACTTTTAGAGGAGGCGAAAGGGGTACCCCTTCCGCTGCCTTCCCAGGCTTTGCTGTCCCACCGGGAGCTCAGGAATGAAGCTGTCGGCTGTGCCGCCTGATCATAGAGATGACCGAGGACCTGATTATCTCTATGGTCTAATAAACCAGAAGCAATGAGTGCTTTGTCACTTCAAGGTTCAGTCTAATAGACCCCAGAGTACCTGTCGCTGTGCTCATGCTACCGCAAGGGATGATGTTTATCCCTTATGATAGAAATAAAAATGATTAAAAAAACCAGAGTGTAAAATTAAATAAATAATAATATTAAGATGAAAAAAGTTAAATCGCTCTGCACCTCCATGCTTGCATGCAAAGGAGAACACATATGTAGATCGGGCACGCATATGTAGACGGAATTGACACCACACATGAGGTATTGCCGCAAACGTTTTTAGCAAGAGCAGTAATTCTAGTACCAGCCCTTCCTCTATAACTCTAAACTGGTAACCTGTAAAGGCTTTTAAAGTGTCACCTAGGGAAACTTTTAAGTACTGTAGTTTGTAGCCATGTCGCTCCCTGCAGGGCAAATGTGTATGTAAGAATAAAAAACCTCCTCTGAGAGCAGGCCTCTTTAACCACTTGCTGCTCAAGGATGTCCCTGTACATTCTTGAGTTTCAGTGTGTATACTGGGGCCATAGCTGCAGCTGTAAGCGCAATTTTAAAGCGTTACATGTTAGGTTTTTACTCCAGTGTAACATCATCATTTTTAAATTTATGCGAGAAATATCGGGATAGGCTTGGGAAGCAAGTGGTTAAAGATGCCGCCTCTCGAGGGTGCCATCTTGGAACACCTCTAGCATCCAAGGTGCACCTGAAGACTGAGGCCACTAGAAAACGCCACCTCTTGAAGACGCATCACGCTTGCCACCAAAAGTGACAGAGCCACTCCCGCTGCTGAGAGTGACTCCCTTGCTTGCTCACACTGCCTATGTAGGGCCTAATAGCCCATTAAAGGTCCTGACTCTACCTGCAGCTTCTGCCACTGGGAACCATGCCCCAGTGCCATTTTGGGATTTCCCATGTGAAGCATTGTCCCACTGGCAACAGGCTACTGGAGTCAACCCACATCATCACCCACAGATCCCAGAAAAGAATGGGACACTCCCAGGTAAGGGAGGACAAGCACCTCACTCACAGGCTTGTCCACCTGAGAAGGGCAGGTACCAAAATTACCCACCTAGGAGAAAACAAGAAACAGTACAATGTGCCTTCTTGGAGTGTCAGAAACACAATAATAACTGAGGAGCAGGGGGGTGGGAGGCGTCTTTAAACTTTTTGTGGGATTGTGTTTCCTGTAGGAGGGTGGAGCCAATCATTGTGTAGCTGTCCTGGAAGACACTTTGGGAAAGTTATATTGTTTAACCTCCCTGGCGGTTTAACTAATCAATATTTTTGAATGTCAAAGCGGTACATTGTTTTTCATGGAAATGTATTGTTTTTTATTGTAGGCCTGTAATTCTTAGGAATACCTCACTTAAATCTGTCCAAACAAGAGTCTGGTAAACATCCCGGGCATGATAAAGTTTGAAACACGAAATAATAAATTATAATATAATAAATAATTATAAAAAATAATAATATAATAATACATTTAATTCAATAATGTGATCAAACCAAAAACACTGAAATTTGCTCAGTGATGTGCGAACTTGGTGCTCTATTTCAAAGTCTCAAAATCATTTTCAGTGTCTGATGATGAATTTCCCCACAAATCAGTAACACTCAATTCTGCAAGCAATTCTAATTCACTATCGCTGGTTTCTAGCTGGTCTAAAACCGCTTTTGACCAAAGGGACACTTTTTGGATGCCATGGACGTTTCTCAGTTTTCAGGCAGAAAGGACGGTAAACATGCAGGCAAGGCACAGGATAAAGCACTAGGGACAAAATTTAGGTGAAATGGTTTGATACAGTAATGTAATACTAAGAGATTACAGTGTATTGTGTGTATGTAAAAATTTTACTATTTTGAATTTCCCGCCGGTTCCGCCCCCCATACGCCCCGACGCTCACAGTGAACTGAACCCAGAAGACGGATACCGGCATTGGCTGGCAGACATGGCCGGGGGACACAGCGGGAAGACCTTGCGAGATCGTGGGATAAGGTAAGGCTCGAGAGATCGTTGCAGTGTAATCCCGAGTGTTGCTCAGGGTTACCGCTTCTGGTACTGAAATTAACCCCGAGCTACACTCGGGATTACTGCCAGGAAGCTTAAGTGTGTCAATATTTGTGAGCATGAGTTTGCTCAGGAACGTAAGCTGAGTTTGGTAAAAGCAAACAGTCTCTTTCTCTCCAAGGAGGGTTCCAGTTATCCTGGGATTGCTGCACCTGGGAGATAGCTAGTGAGAAAAGAAATTGCAGTCTGGGCCTCAGCAGGTGCTGAGCTGAGGGTCTGGAGAAGACCGCTAAAGAATTATGTTTGCTGGAGGGCACTTTCCTGAAGTCCAATTCCGGAGAAGGATCTTTTGTTTCCCTCACTAAGGAACTGCCTGTGAATGCTGGGTGACAGACAGCTCCTGGGACATTGAGAGTAAAGACCTTGTTGCAGACTCTTAGGTGTGCAAGTGCTAGAAGGGTTCCAAGTGCCAGAGTGTGCTATATGGACTGAGGCTGCTCTTATACAGTCCTAGATATACTAGCCATCCCCCTGTTAAATCTGATCCCTGAAGCTCTCTTCTGTTCAAGTTATTCAGCAATAAATTCTAAAAAGACATCCCCTAGACAGAGCTTGTGTTGTCGGTGAGCATGCAACTGTGCCCGTGGTAGGCAACCTCTGTACAACCAAGGAGACCTAGGTAATATTTAGCCGCACCTATGAGGGTGAGCACGGCACCTGTAAATCAATCTTCCATTGTTAGAACAGTCTCCATAGCCTACATCATGGCAGATGTGATCTTGTCAAGGTCAAACTCTGGCAAATATTTGGTAATGTCTGTCTATCTAGAAAAGGATGTGGCATAGGATTCTACAAGTCTGACAATATAAAGGGATTAATAATAGTGAGAAAAGGTTTATTGCATGACTGCAAAACAGTAGTGTGTGTGGAACCCTCCCAGGCAACTAGGGGGAGCCAGACTCAAATTGTTAGATAGGGGTTGAGTAGCAGCCCAGGTGCAACAGTCAGAGGGAAATTAAATTTGGGTCAGAGCAGGGAGGCTCTGCAGGCCAGCTCTCTGAGACTTCCCCCTAGAACTTTAAAGAACGTTTTAAAAGCAGTGGGCGGAGGTAAGGAGTGGCTGGTGTGCACTCTTGAGGAATCCTGACCAATCCCCAACAGGAGCCTTGGCATGGGGCCAGGACTGCTCCTATGGGTAAGAGAGCCTGCTCAGCTGGAGGAGAGTTGCAGGAGAGTTTTTGGAGGAGAGGTGAGGAGAATGTGAGGCTGAAGGGCAAGAGCCTGGGAGGGAGCCCAGATGGAGAATGGCTCACCTACAGGCAGAAGGATCTAGGAAGGCTGAAAGCTTGGAACTTCACTGGCCCCCTGAGAGAGGACCACCTGTATGGCAGGGAAGGAGCAGCCCAGCTAGAAGGCCTGGTAGCAGCCACCGACCCACCAGCAACACAGGAGAAGGACTAAGTGAGTAAACCTGCACCTCCTGGGCCAGATAGCGGAAGGAGGCATTCTAGTGGGAAACTGGATTAGCCTGCCACCTAAGACTGGTTCACCCTTTTTTATGTGACAGACAGTGGATCCCCTGTCCAGGGATTCCTCCAGGAAGCCAGATAGAGGAGCATCTGGGGTCTGGGGTGGTACTGCAGGAGATGCTGGTTAGCTCTCCAGATGAGACTGTTTGCTGTGACCACTTGTACATAGTTCAGGAAGTTGTCCTCAGTTTCATTGGGCATCTTGTACACCCCTTACCCCATCCAAGTTCCACATCCTCTAATAAAACTTCAAAACAAGCACAAGGACTGGTTACTGACTCCTGGATGCAAGTCTATGTGGAGGTGCGTGTTGCCTGGCTGTACAGGACTGCAGGGGGACCCAAAAACTCTGCAACTCCTAAGGGGATAGTGCTACATGTGTTTATTCTTTACTGTTTTTACAATGAGAAATATAGTCTGTTAGCATGAAAAGCTGAGTAAATGGAGCTGCACTGCAACCACTCTGCAACTGCATGTAATGCACAGGGTTGCTGTGTGGTTGTGCAGCATTTACAACAAGCTGTGAAGGAGACAACATATCTCCACTTATCAAATTCATCTGAAAAGGGATCTACCGTAGATTGCTTTTCAAATGTGTGTCAGTGTCAGCTGCAAGTCTAAGGTCCCATTCACACCTGATTGTTTTGTAGCGCGAAGCTTGAAACTCCAAACCGCTCTTGGAGAGAAATCAATATTACTCTATGGAGATGTTCACATCTCCACTCCAAGTTGCCTGAAGCTCCAAAAAGTTTTGGAGCTACTTTTGTAGCTCAAATTGGTCATATTTGCATGTTTTTGTTGTGTTTTTATTCACATAAAAAAGAACAGAAATGCACAAATCTGCTCAAATTAAAAAATGTAAAAAAAAGAAAAAGTAATAATCTATGAATAAATAAATACATATATAAATAAGAAATTGTGATAAATAATTAACCCTTAACCTTAAAAAAAATGTAATATATTATTCATAATAATAAACACCTGAACAAAAAATAAATTATGAATAATAATTAAATGTAAAATACAAAAATAATCATAAATAAATGTAATAATAAATTAATAATAACCCATAACCGTAACACCCTAAAACCTAAAAAAAAGTAATGTAATAATAATAAAAAATTATTGTTATTATATTATTTTATTACTTTTTTAGGTTTTAGGGTGTTAAGGTTATGGGTTAATTATTATTAATGTATGATTATTTTATGTGTAATTATTTTACACTTTATTCATTTATTATTAATATAATACTGTATTATTTTTGTTCGTGTTTAGGTGTAAATAAAATACTAACCCATACCCTGACCCCTAATCCTAACCCTAACCTAACCTTTATTCTAACCCCTTACCCTAACAAAAAACAAAATAATAAATTAATAATAATAATATTTAAAAAAAAAAGAAATAAAAGCTGATGGAATAGCTGAAGCAGAAAAACCTAGCAACAAATGATGCAACGGATGATATTTTTCTCTGTTGGATAATAAAAATACACCAAAGATTAAAAACTGCTAGAAATGCTGTATGTAAATGAGCAAAAACTGCAGTAAAATATGAAAAATGCTACATTCAGATGTGAATGAAGACTAAATATGGTATTGGAGTACAATAGGGAGGAGTTTTGGGTTTAGGTCAAGAACCGGTTCGAGACCAACCTAACCCTTTCCCAATTCTTGATTCCAGAGAACTAATGATGATTTCACTGCCACAGCAACCAAGTAGAATAATGCACTTCCTGACCTTTGAACTTTGGTCAGGTGGCTTAAAAGGGCCAGAAAAAGGGGTATTTGGATAAGCCAGCCCCCTTATTATAAAAGGGGAATTCTCAGCAACCATATTGACAATGTGCATAGCTGTGACAGAGATAGCATAGAACTTTCTCTTAAAATAGATGTAAACCTTTAATGACTGTCCTGTAGGTAGCAAACTGCTGGAAACTTGGGACATTTTAGGGTGAAGGAAAGAAAAGGATTTTTTTTTAAATCTTAATGTTATTGATATTCTGTAGCTTTTTTTGCAGCATGTCCCTGTCCACATGTACTACAGTGATTAAAAAAACGACATGTGTGTCATATATCTGCAGCTTTGTTTCTAATATATCACCTCTATTCCCAAAGACCAGCAGGCATGCTGGCGCATGTAGTTCAGGCATTGTCTTCTGATTCTGCTGTTACCTATTATCCCACAAGACTTGTATTCAAGACTGGTTAACTACCTGCTGTTGATTCAGTTAGCTACACACCCAACCAGACCATCTCCTTTTCTCTTTAACCACTTCCCTTCCTGCCCATGTAGATAAACGGCCAGACAGGAGCAGTGCAGGAGCGGGTGGCCATTTATAAACGGCCTCCGCATTCACTGCCTGTATGCGCTGCTTGGGAGTGCTCGGCACCGCAATCCGGTGCCCACTGTGTCCTCCGGACACAGCAGAACACCGATCGCTCTATGTGAGGGGTCCCGATTCATGTGATCACTGATTGGCAATCAATGATCACAGGAACAGTAGTAAACAAGATGTCACTTCCTGACATCATTGCTTACTACTTGTGAAATCTGTGAATGATCACATAGGTCACATGGTACAAGGCTATTCACAACAGCCTTGTACCATGTGACAAGCTGTGACCAATCACAGCTCTCACAGTATTTCTCAATGGCTGCAAGAATGCAGCCAGAGAGAAGGAGAAATTATTGCTTTTACAGCCTTTATGGGTGTAAAAGCAATCAGTGTAAAAAAAAGAAAAGACAATCGTCATCACCCCGCCTACTGCTAGGGTGACCGTATGTTAAAAAAAACATAAATAATAATATAAAAAAAAATAAAAATGTAAAAAATGTTTTGAAAAATTATAATTGGTTGTAAACTAATTTGTTTTTTTTTACTAAAATGATATCTGGATACATTTTGACCAAGATTTATGAAGAAAGATGATTTATTTGCAAAATGTTATAAGAAAAACACTTTTTTTTATAATGTTTGGACTTTTTCATTTATATAGCAAAAAATGAAAATCCCAGTGGTGAATAAATACCACCAAAATAAAGTTTTATCTGTCTCAAAAAAATGCAAAAAATTTCATATGGGTACAGTGTTGCATGACCACGCAATTGTCATTCAAAGTGTGATAGCACTGAAAGCTGAAAATTGGTCTGTACAGGAAGGGGGTGAAAGTGTCCAGACTTGAAGTGGTTAAGCTGGGTTCATTCCCTCATGCATTGCCTGAGCAACAGATGATGTTGCCTGGTCCCCCAATAATTCAAAGACGATGTTTAATGTCTCCTGGTGAAGTGGTTTCCTAGCATCCCAGACTTGCTGGGAAAATTCCATGTGAACTTTTGAGTGACCCCAAGACTCTAGTGTCCCTGACTTTGAGAGACTATTAGTGACCTTGAGATCTCCAGTGATCCTGTAGTTGGACCCACCTTGTTCCTAGGATCTGTTGCAAGCATCTCCCCATGCCTTCCAGTGTGATTCCCCTACTTCCAGTGTATTTCTACCTTTTCCAAGTGACTCGTAGTGTGTTCCTGATTGCAACCTGTGGCCATGTGCCTCTATTTTCCTTGTGTACCTTTGCCAGCTTTTAGGCTTCCTGCAACCCCATGATCTTTTGTGACTTGTTTGCTATTCATTAGCATCACCTGTGTCTGCCAATGCATTGCTACTCACTCCTAGCTGTCCTGTTTATTTCTGTGTAACTGTTCCCAGCATCTGTGCTTCCATGCACATTTGCCAGCTTGTGATCACCGTGCCTCATAGCTGCAAAGGATTCTTACCTTCGCAGTAGCTGCCTCTGAGTCAGAGAACTGCAACCCAGGAATCATCTGCAGGCCAACCTATCTCCACCTTCAGGGCCTCTGGAAAAGACCAGGCAGTTCCTTAGACTTTGTACCTTGGCTCTTCCAAGGGCCCTAACTAGGGTTGCCACCTCATCCCTTTAAAACCAAACACATATTAATTACATATGTTCTGTGGCTGATTATGGTGGTAATTAACCACTTCAATACCAGGCACTTATACCCCCTTCCTGCCCAGGCCAATTTTCAGCTTCCAGTGCTGTCGCACTTTCAATGCTTAGATTGGAGAGACAGAACAATTGTCATTCAAAGTGTGATCTCTGTAACTTACAGTTGTGATGAGATAGCGATAACTCCAATCTTAGTTGAATAACACAGGCAGTGACTCGATCATGACACCTTGTAGATCTTGTGAAGTTTATTCCATAAACTGAAAGAATCTTATAACAATGAACATCGGATAGGTCAAAAGATCATAATGTGACCTGCTTCATGACATGAGGTTTGAAGCTGCAATGCATTATTGGGAAAAGGGGGTGGGCTATCTATACAGCAAGAACTAAACCAGCAGAAAGGGAGGAGCAGGGACAAAATACAAAGAACACTTAAAGGCATAAGACAGTCATGTGAAACATGACAACAATTGAGCAGTCATGCAACACTGTACCCATATGAAATTTTTATAATTTTTTTCACACAAATAAAGCTTTCTTTTGGTGGTATTTAATCACCACTGAGTTTTTTATTTTTTGCTAAATAACACCTGAAACGTTTGAAAAAAAAACCACACTTTTCTTCATTTCTGTTATAAAATTTTGCAAATAAATAACATTTGTTCATACATTAAGGTCAAAATGTATTCTGCTACATTTGTTTGGTGAAAATTAAAATAGTAATTGAATCTGTATTTTTTTTCCAGATGTTTCTATTATGTTTTTATTAAATTTTTTTCTTTTTTCTACTATTTTACTTTTTATCACACTGTGACCAAAGCAACATTGTACTACTCTGGGCAAGCGATCAGGATTTTATTTTTTAACACACTCTGATTGCTAATACCAATGTATTTGCAATTGTTATTGAATTAAACTCTTTTGTTGTGATTACTGTGATTGGGCAAAGCTGACCACATGATACAGATGGGCTGTGATTGGCCCTGCCTGTATCATGTGACTGCCTTGACCAGTCACAGCTAACAAAATAATTGTATACAATGGATGGCATGACAGGAAGCCATCCATTGTATACAATGACATGTGATCTGCTGTGATTGGTCACAGCGGTCACATGACACTGGCAACGGGCCAGTGTAGTGATATGTCAATCTACTATAGGCCGGGCGGGAAGGTGTTAAACTCACCTTGCACCTTATCTGCATTAAATTAGCCCCAGAACCTGTGTAATAAATATGTGTTCGGTTTTAAAGAGATGAGGTGGCAACCCTAGCCCTAACCTTGCTGTACATGTGGACAGACTGGCTTTTTCCCCCCTCACAGTGTGAATGGGTATCCTTCCTGTCCAAGACTCCTTATGTAACTTATGCATTTCCTGGGCCCGCCTGTGCACCTCAGCCATCCTCACACATATTGTTACCTCTTTGTACCTGTAAGCTCAGCATCCCACTGCTACTAATATACTGTTATACTCCTGTCTCCCTTTGAACCCTGCACCTCAGTGTAGGTGGTGTCTCATAGGAGCATTCTGTGTTCTGCCTACCTGTAACACCAGCATTCCAGTGCAGCACTATACTCCTTCTGTTTATGGGAGTCCTGCATTCTGTACTTTAAGATCATCTATATGCTTTCCTGTATTCAGTCAGTTGTAGCTTGCCATCTGGTGTGCAAGCTGCATGGTGCGTCTATGAGCCTCACCATACATAACAGTCCTGTTCATGACCATGTGTTTTCTCACAGGGCATATTTCCTAAATGTTGCTGGCTGCAATTGTTTTTTTTCAAAGGCCTTTTTCCAAGTAGTATTCCAATGTTTAACTCCTTGGTGCCGGCGCCTCCCGGCCCTTTAAGGGTTTCAGAAGCCGGGAGGCGGGACTGGGTTTTAGGGTCATGTGACTGCTGTGATCCGCCATCACGGCAGTCACGCGATCGGGAAAGGTCCCGATCGAAAGAGGAGATCGGGACCTTTCCACGAGTACCGAACATGTGTGCTGGGAGCACCCAGGGCGCGTGCTCTCAGCACATACGGTAAAGGAAATAAGTATTTGATCCGCTGCTGATTTTGAATATTTTCCCACTCACAAAGAAATGATCAGTCTAAAAATTGAATGGTAGGTGTATTGTAACACTGAGAGACAGAATAGCAACAAAAAATTTAAAAGAAATGCATGTCTAACAAATTATGCACTGATTTGCATGTTCATGAGGGAAATAAGTATTTGATCCCTATAATTCAGCAGGATTTATGGCTACCAGGTGTCTTTCATACAGGTAACAAGCTGAGATTGGAGGCAGTCTCTTAAAGGGAGTGCTACCAATCTCATTTTGTTACCTGTATAAAAGACACCTGTCCACAGGAGCAATCAAACAATCAGATTCCAAACTCTCCACCATGGCCAAAGGCCAAAGTCCAAAGAGCTGTCCAAGGATGTAAGGGCAAGATTGTAGAGCTACACAAGGCTGCACTGGGCTGCCAAACTATCACCAAGCAGCTTGATGAGAAGTTGACAACAGTTAGTGCAATCATTCGCAAATGGAAGAAACACAAAACAACTGTCAGTCTCTCTAGGTTTGGTGCACCATACAAGATCTTACCTCGTGGAGTGTCAATGATCATGAGAACAGTGAGGAATCATCCCAGAACTACATGTGAGGATCTTGTCAATGATGTGCAGGCAACTGGGACCACATTCAACAAGAAAACAATTGGTAACACACTACACCGACAAGGATTGAAATCCTGCAGTGCCCGCAAGGTCCCTCTGCTCAAGAAAGCACATGTCCAGGCCCATCTGAAGTTTGCCACTGAACATCTAAATGATGCACAGGAGGACTGGTTGAAAGTGTTGTGGTCAGTGCAGACCAAAATCGAGCTCTTTGGCATCAACTCAACTTGCCGTGTTTGGAAGAGGAGGAATGCTGCCTATGACCCCAAGAACACCATCCCAACTGTCAAACATGGTGGTGGAAACAACTGCAAAAGAGACGATGGATGGGGCAATGTACCGTCGAATCTTGGGTGAGAACCTTCTTCCCTTAGCCAGGGCATTGAAAATGGGTCGTGGATGGGTGTTCCAGCATGACAATGACCCAAAACACATGGCCAAGGCAACAAAGGAGTGGCTCAAGAAGAAGCACATTAAGGTCCTGGAGTGGCCTAGCCAGTCTCCAGACCCTGATCAGATTGAAAATCTGTGGAGGGAGCTGAAAGTTCGAGTTGCCAAACGTCAGACACCAACCTTAATGACTTGGAGAGGATCTGTCAAGAGGAGGGGGCCAAAATCCCTCCTGAGATGTGTGCAAACCTGGAGGTCAACTACAGGAAACGTCTGACCTCTGTGATTGCCAACAAGGGATTTGCCGCCAAGTACTAAGTCATGTTTTGTGCAGGGGATCAAATACTTATTTCCCTCATGAACATGCAAATCAGCACATTTGTTAGACATGAATTTCTTTTGCATTTTTTGTTGCTATCTGTCTGTGTTACAATACACCTACCGTATTTGCCGGCGTATAAGACGACTGGGCGTATAAGACGACACCCTACTTTTCCTGTTAAAATATAGGGTTTGAGCTATACTCGCCGTAGACTACCCCTCTTCCAACGCACACCAAATAAAAATGAAAAAACATCAGATTTGATTTCAATATGGTATGGTATTTCAGTATGGTATTCCAATGATGGGGTGCTATTCCTCCCACTGACACCAATGATGGGGCATGATTCCTCCCACTGATACCAATGATGAGGCACTACTCCTCCCACTGACACTAATGGTGCCCCATCAGTAGTGTCAGTGTGTGAGGAATAGTGTCCCATCATTAGTGTCAGTGGGAGGAATAGTGCCCCATCATTGGTGTCAGTGGATGAAATAGTGCCCCATCATTAGTGTCAGCGGGAGGAATAGTGCCTCATCATTTGTATCAGTGGGTGGAATCATGCCCCATCATTGGTGTCAGTGGGAGGAATAGTGCCCCATCATTAGTCAGTGGGAGGAATAGTGCCCCATCGTTGGTGTCAGTGGGGAGGAGGAATAGTGCCCCATGGTTGGTGTCAGTGGGGGAGGAATAGTGCCCCATCATTGGTGTCAGTGGGGAGAATAGTGCCCCATCATTGGTATCAGTGGGGAGAAAAGTGCCCCATCATTGGTGTCAGTGGGGGAGGAATAGTGCCCCATCATTGGTGTCAGTGGGGGAGGAATAGTGCCCCATCGTTGGTGTCAGTGGGGGAGGAATAGTGCCCCATCATTGGTGTCAGTGGGGGAGGAATAGTGCCCCATCGTTGGTGTCAGTGGGGGAGGAATAGTGCCCCATCATTGGTGTCAGTGGGGAGAATAGTGCCCCATCATTGGTGTCAGTGGGGAGGAGGAATAGTGCCCCATCATTGGTGTCAGTGTGGAGGAGGAATAGTGCCCCATCGTTAGTGTCAGTGGGGGAGAGGAGCGGCTGCTCCTTCTTTCAGTTCGGCAGCTTGATTTTCACGGGGGCAGTTCGGCTCCGCCTCCTCGCCGGTGATTGGTCGCCTGTGTGCGCTGGCGCCCAATCACCGGTGAGGAGGTGGAGCCGATTAGTGTCAGTGGGAGGAATAGTGCCCCATCATTGGTGTCAGTGGATGAAATAGTGCCCCATCATTAGTGTCAGCGGGAGGAATAGTGCCTCATCATTTGTATCAGTGGGTGGAATCATGCCCCATCATTGGTGTCAGTGGGAGGAATAGTGCCCCATCATTAGTCAGTGGGAGGAATAGTGCCCCATCGTTGGTGTCAGTGGGGAGGAGGAATAGTGCCCCATGGTTGGTGTCAGTGGGGGAGGAATAGTGCCCCATCATTGGTGTCAGTGGGGAGAATAGTGCCCCATCATTGGTATCAGTGGGGAGAAAAGTGCCCCATCATTGGTGTCAGTGGGGGAGGAATAGTGCCCCATCATTGGTGTCAGTGGGGGAGGAATAGTGCCCCATCGTTGGTGTCAGTGGGGGAGGAATAGTGCCCCATCGTTGGTGTCAGTGGGGGAGGAATAGTGCCCCATCGTTGGTGTCAGTGGGGGAGGAATAGTGCCCCATCATTGGTGTCAGTGGGGAGAATAGTGCCCCATCATTGGTGTCAGTGGGGAGGAGGAATAGTGCCCCATCATTGGTGTCAGTGTGGAGGAGGAATAGTGCCCCATCGTTAGTGTCAGTGGGGGAGAGGAGCGGCTGCTCCTTCTTTCAGTTCGGCAGCTTGATTTTCATGGGGGCAGTTCGGCTCCGCCTCCTCGCCGGTGATTGGTCGCCTGTGTGCGCTGGCGCCCAATCACCGGTGAGGAGGTGGAGCCGAGCGGCCGCGCGACCATCGAGCGGCCGAACTGAAAGAAGGAGCAGCCGCGCTTCCTGGACCGGATCATCGTGGGACCGGGACCGGAGCCAGGTAAGGTACAGCAGCCCCTCTGCCCACCCCTGTACTTAGTGTCCGTTGGAGGACACCGCCCCTGGAAAAAGTGCTGCCCTGACACACTGGCTCGCCGTATACCGGCGTATAAGACGACCCCCGACTTTTCAGAAGATTTTGAGGGGTTGAAAAGTCGTCTTATACGCCGGCAAATACGGTACCTTTCAATTTAGACTGATCATTTCTTTGTGAGTGGGCAAACATTCAAAATCAGCAGGGGATCAAATACTTATTTCCTTCACTGTATGTTTTTCTTAATTGCACGCAAATGTGCGGCCGCTCGGCGTCAAGACCCAGATGCCAGGAGGCCACACATTTGCGTGCGGCCGGCGCCAAGAGGTTAAGCTTGTGAGATTTTACTGGTTGGGTTTACATTTAATTCAACAGATTATGCTTCAGTTCTTTTTTTTTTTTCCTACATGCCTTGTCTGCCTCCTAAACCACCTCACATTTTATCTCTATGATTAGGCCTCGATGGGTGAGCTGAAATGCATCAGTGACAGGACTCAGGAAGAGCTCATGGCTTAGGCCGTTCATATTCCTTTTCAGCTGTTGAGTGGTGTTCAGCATCTCTCATACGTCACATTTTATCACTCACATTCACTGCCACCCCCATCCGCATAGATAAAATAAAATTTAGGCATACATAATTCAGGCCTGTTTTCCTTGATTAAAACTGTTGTTCTGCTGGCAATTTTTACACCGCTGTATTCTAAATGATATTTTAATTTTTGTAGTAAAACACCTGCCTTCATCATTTGTCTTTAGTACATTTTGGTCTATATCCTGGTTAAAACTCTCCTGCTGTTATACTGAAAGAAAGCAAAGAAGGGACACACTCTCCTCGTGCATTACCGTGGTAAAAAGGAAATTATTTGAAAATAACAAAAAAAAATATAGTCACCAACCAAGATTCATCAAACAAGCTAGGAACCAATGTGACAGTCCAATCAACCGGTATTCTAACAGCTGGGTGTGCTAACGCGTTTCGGGAGACATACTCCCTTCCTCACAGCTAAAGCAACTATACAAAGAGCAAGCTTATATAGAGGAGTAAGATAAAATTGGAGGCCATTTGAGCAGATCATGTGGGAGGCCAAAGAGGCTCTTCCCTAGCCAGGTGACCACTCTAAGCCTGGGTTCACACTTGTACGGTACAACACACTGTATGTGATTCACACAGGAAACACACTGCATTCCTGTGCAAATCACATGCAAATTCTGTGCAGTGCGATTTGAGCCATACATATTGTATGGCTCAAATTGCACCACATTCGCACCAAAAAGGTGCAGGACCCTTTTTTTGGTCCCCACTAGAATCAGATCGCATTGGTGTTCACACCTATGCAATCCGATTCTGCACATCACATTGCATTTTGCGAACTGATTTCGGGTGTTGTTAACTTAAAATAAACACCCGCAATGATTTGTGTGAATGAGGTGCACTTATGATGCAGTGCGGAAATCTCACAGAAACTGGTGCAAATTTCACAGTGTGATCCCAGGCTTACAGTGGGTCAGCCAATCGACAGAGACGTCAAGCGTCCAGTACGTCAAAAACAGAGCAAAAAACAAAAATTAGAGAATTAAAAATATAATATACCTAAGTGTGTGTGTTCATAATTTAAATGCTATTAGTGCTGGTAAGAAAAAAGAATAGAGAAATTTTGAAAGCATATCAATGTATATGATTTACTAGATCACAGATGGGCAGGTTTTCATGAACGGAATGCAGTGTAAATGGCGTCTTCCACGTGTGTGATGACACCGGCATAACCAGGAGGATCAATGAACTACGAGTGCTAACCAACGCCCTGGTAGTTCATTGGGAATTACAAGCCGTCAGGCTCAATGGCTGATGGTCCTTGTAGTCTATTCATTAACAGGAAGCTGTAAATGAATGAAGCTGCCAAGTGGGTGGAGCGCCATAGTTTTTACATTATGACAGTGAGAAAAAGTAAATTCTCCCACGCAATGCTGTAACATGTTTCAGGCACCTTGCCCTACATTTACTCCTCGGTGTCTTGGGTCTCAAAGCTCTCCCACCCCCACCCTAGGGTAAGAAGGTGCAGAGATGAGCAGTGTTGGAAGAGTGTGGAAAAGGGTTGCAGGTGTGAACAGTGCTGGAAAAGGGTTGCAGGGGTGAGCAGTGCTGGAAAAGGGTTGCAGGGGTGAACAGTGCCGCAAAAGGTTTGCAGGGGTGAGCAGTGCCGGAAAAGGGTTGCAGGGGTCAGCAGTGCCAGAAAAGGGTTGCAGGGGTGAGCAGTGCTGGAAAAGGGTTGCAGGGGTGAGCAGTGATGGAAAAGGGTTGCAGTGGGTAAGCAGTACTGTATGAGAGTTGCAGGGGATATAGGGAAGAGCAGTGCTGGAAAAGGGTTGCAGTGGGTAAGCAGTATTGTATGAGAGTTGCAGGGGATATAGGGAACAGCAGTGCTGGAGAAGGGTTGCAGGGGTGAGCAGTGCTGGAAAAGGGTTGTAGGGGTGAGCAGTGCTGGAAAAGGGTTGCAGTGGGTAAGCAGTATTGTATGAGAGTTGCAGGGGATATAGGGAAGAGCGATGCTGGAAAAGGGTTGCAGGATTGTGCAGTGCTGGAAAAGGGTTGCAGTGGGTAAGCAGTATTGTATGAGAGTTGCAGGGGATATAGGGAAGAGCAGTGCTGGAAAAGGGTTGCAGGGGTGAGCAGTGCTGGAAAAGGGTTGCAGTGGGTAAGCAGTATTGTATGAGAGTTTCAGGGGATATAGGGAAGAGCAGTGCTGGAAAGGGTTGCAGGGGTGAGCAGTGCTGGAAATGGTTGCAGTGGGTAAGTAGTGCTGGAAAAGGGTTGCAATGGGTAATCAGTATTGTATGAGAGTTTCAGGGGATGTAGGGAAGAGCAGTGCTTGAAAAGGGTTGCAGGGGATGCAGAGGGGAGCAGTGTTGGGAGAGGAAGGCAGGGAGTGCAGATGTGAGCAGCAGTTTTGTAAAAGTCTAAATCAAAACAATGCATTTTCAATTCTAATAATGTTTGCACAATCAGTTTTGCTGCTCATACCCAGTTTAGGAGAAGCCTCTTCAATCAGAATAGATTGAATTGAATAGAACCTGTTCAATCATAATAGATTGAATGCAGTATAGATAAAGCACAATGCTAATTAAATGTGCCTACAAAAACCCATATTTAGCATAAGTGTACAAACTGTGCAATACGTTGTGTCTTATATATCAAAAACAATTGCATCTATAAAAAATAAAACGCTATACTTTTAATTCAGAAATCAAGTTGAAAAAGCATTGTATCAAAATAAATTCCTTGTGAAACAAAATGAAGTCCAAAATATCTATGTTTGTGAGTTCTTTTAAATATTGTGTTCTTCACACCACCATGCCAATGTTACAAAGAGAACGTGCCCAGTGCAAACTCAGCAGACAATATGTGACCTTACTGCAGATTCAGGTCAAAAAAGCTCTTTGTTGTCAATTATTCCTTTCAAAACTCTTCTCCTGGCAACAGCCGCAACCTCAGCTCATTTCTTGCAATTTTTTCAAAATGGGGTTTTAAATGTAAAAACACATGTTTTAAAACTCTAAAACAGTTCTAGAACATCCACACAGGTGCACGGACCTGCATTAGCATGACACATGTAATATATATGACAGATTTTTGTGGCTACAATGCTCTCATCTGTGCAGTGCTGTATTTAGGATTTTTAATCAAGGAAAAAATCTGCCACCCCACAACCAACCTGGCCGGCTTAGACTGATCACTGCCTCTCTGCATCAGCTTTCAGTAGTTGGATATATCCAAAAATGTGCTTAGGCTCCTCAAACAACTTGTTTCAAATCCCTTGACAAAGTCCTGAGTGACAAAAAGAGTAAAATCAGTCATACACACGAACTTGGATGTTTTTTTCTTCAAAATTACTTTGTTTTAATACAATGTTATTTACAATTGAGTGTTTTGTATTAGAAGTATTGTTTTATTTTTATAGATACAATTGTTTTTGGCATATAAAATACAATGTATTTCACAGTTTTTATACACTATTAGGTTGATTATGGGTAATAAGCATTTTGCTTTATTTTCAGTTTTGCAAGATGCAAGGGTTACCATTTTTTGAAGAGAGTTGCGGGGATGAGCTCTGTTGAGCTGGGGTGGCAGAGGATGCAAATGTGAACACTGTTGAAAAATGTGGCAAGGGGGTGCAAAAATGAACAGTGTCATAGGGGTGAGCAGTGTTGGAAAGGGGAAGCAAATTTGAACACCATTGGAAACTGGATTTTGAACTGTTGTGTGTGTGTGGGGGGGTTTACCAATGTGTCCTTTTCACCTGCAGCAGCAGAGCAATCACACAGATTGCAGGAGTGGCACAGAGTCTGGAGAAGACACCAGAAGCATAGGCGAGTGGAGAAGACCTACATTGAATTACACACACTTAGCACTGCGTAGGTGAGACAGATGTCTTGCCTGTATAATGCATTTTTATGTAAGTCTATTGATCTACTTTGCAGTCATTTTAGATGATGGTCAAGAGGAGATAATTTGGGGTAGCTTCATGGGGGACATTTCACCTCTCCCAGGTTGAAGGGGAAAATCATACAGAGGTCAATGCTACCACCCCAGAGGGAACACAAAGGGCCACATTCTGAGGTAGCACAGCAGAGAACCTTTCCTGATAGTGGCTGGATTCCCTGGCCTATAGGCATGGGTAAAGGAGGAATATCTGGTAGGAAAAGGCTGTCCACCCTCCTAAGAAGGTGGAAATGGTTTCACACTAGTTGCTAAAACAAAGCTTTCCCCTTGAGTTTGACACATCACAGCACAGTTCTGCAAAATGGAAGTGTGCTCCAATGAACGCATTCCCCCACATTTGCCATAGTTGCCTTTACATGTATGAAATCTAGTTTCTGGCTCCACTGCACTGGAGGAACTACAGGGGAAACCCAAAAGACAAAGACTGGCTACTCTCACACAAATTTAGCTTTGGTTTGCCATTTGTACCTGACACAAGCAGAGACACCTTGCACATGGAGGTGATAGCTTCAAAGAATCTCAGCTTGTAGACAGGAGTAGAGATAGGCATATAATTAGTATGAAAAAGGAAACATGATATCTTGCACAACCAACAGAAAAAATAGCCTATTTTTTAACATTAGATATGTTTCTGAAGCAGAAACAAGATTAGGGCTTCTCATTTAAGGAGTGAAAAGTCAATGTTCTCTGAAACAAGATAGGAAGTGAAGAAACATTACATTTGATAGTGCTAAATGCTAAATACTGGTTCAGACCCACCTATTTTCCCACATGCTAAAATAATTTTGTTATTTATTTGAAATATTATTTCAACATTTTTTGGGGTTATTTTTAATCATAAGACTTTACTTGTACATGGAAAGCAGGGACAGAAAGGTAATAAATAAAGCACCTACAAGTGATCACATTCATGAAATATTGGGTGTCTAGGCTGGACCACTGGCTGGTGGTGGTCCAACATACCCTTGAGGCATACAAGGAAAGATCTGGACAGTTGCATTCCTTTAATCTTCAATGAATCACATTTAGTGAAATAAAATAAGTCTGTAAAATCAGCAAAAATGTAAAGATGTACACACTGGGGAGAGAGAGGTTTAATCTATATCTCTCTCCCCCCATGTCTACATCTGTAAATTTTTGCTACTTTTATGGACATTTTTAGATTTAGTATGAATTTTGAAAGTTATTGGCTATTTGTATGCACTAATATTGATTTTAATGTATTTTTTTAATTGAAAATATAGTTTTTATAAGCATTTGCACAACTCTTTGGATGTACAAAATTTGAAGCACCATCTTTTATTTCTACAGCTCCTTTACATTCAGTAAATCTAGTGTGTGTGTGTGGGTTGCTAACTTTTAACCACTTGCCATCCAGAGGATTTACCCCCCTTCCTTACCAGGCCTCTTTCTGCTACTCGACGCTGCTTTTACATGAAAAAAATGATACCAGGATGATGCCTGCAGCTGTAGGCATTATCCTGGTATAACCACTCAAAGTCCAGGGATGTACCTGTACGTCGCTGGTCCTTGTTGGGTATATATGCTACGTTCGTTTTTTTTTTTTTGTATGCAGCCTGTGGACTGAATGAAAAAAAGAGAAGAAATCTCTGCCAAAAAAAGTGTGTGGTATGCCCACCATTAAAATATACCACCCTGCATCCACCCACTTCTAATGGTGGACACACATTAGGTCACACTTTGCCACAAGCGCCAGTTCCAAGATTGTACAAATGTCTAAATAGTGGAAAGCTTGAATAAACATTTTCCACATATAAGTGGTACCCCATATGGAGAAAGGATGACACCAAGTCCCAAACTATCTTGCCACTGCTCCCCATGTAGTCTGGGCATCCAGGGGGCTCCACGTGACTATATTTTCCCTCGTAAAACCGAAACGTATAAGTATAGCCTGTTGCCCTCTCACAGGTCTTCTACATCTTGACCCCATATCTGGCACGCTTGCAGGGGAGAAATTGTTTGAATGCAAGGTGGCCAGAAAAATTAATTAGGGACTCATCAATGCAGATTTTTTGCTGAGGAGTATAGACGTCTGCAAATATTTGGTTAAGGTGATTTGCGAGGGGCTGAATTTTGTGGAGCCGGTCAAATTCAGGGTCACCCCAAGGATGACAGAGTGTATTGTCGTTGAAATGCATAAAACACATTATACTCACATATCTATGCCTGGCCATGGCAGCAGAGAACACAGGATATGATGAATAGGGTCTGCAAACCAATACAACTGGAATTCATTTCATGTTGAGGGTTAGGCCCCCCAAAAAAAGTAAATTCGGAAACCGTAATGGGTTTCCATGCAAATGGTCTGGCAAGGTTTGAATTTTGGTTGGCGGCGATAAGTTGTTGTGTATATAAATTGCTTTGATCCACAATCAACGCATACAGATATTCCGTAAAAAACAGCTCCAAAAATCAAGGGGAGTAGTTAAATTTTCTATTTCCACCTGAATTCCGGGTTGGGCAGTGGATGGGTAAAGTACGGGAGCTGCAAAATTTGTGGACTGCCAATCGGGAGTTGCAAGCACATCCGGAAGGATATTAGAGGCTCTACGGGCCTGTGTGTGAATTCTTGGTGGCTGCGGGACAATACTTGTGCTCGCCACCGCACCGGCTTGTACTGCACTTTTAGGACTCGCCACGTCACCAAGTGATACTGCAGTGCTGGTATTATTATTATTATACAGGATTTATATAGCGTCAACAGTTTGCTCAGCGCTACAATATAACGGGAGACAATACAGCAACAATACAGTTCAATACAAGTGGGTTAGGAGGGCCTGATCCTGGGAGCTTACAAACTAAGAGGCTGCATATGAGAGTCATCAAAATTTACCGGCAAGTGCTAACAGAGATCAGGCCTGATTCTGCGAACACTGCTGTTCTGTTTGCAATGTATCAAGTGACAGTGACCTACTGACACTACACCTGCTGGGGGAGAAGGGGGGGGGGAAAGCATAGAGGCTAAACACAGGTGCTGGCAGGTGCCAGTGCTGATCCCGCTAACGCTGCGTTTTTGAGGACGCTATACTAATGTGAACGCGCTGGTATAGTGCTGATCTGATCAAAGATATTGATCCGTTCAGACACTATACTAGCAATGGAGATTTATTGTGTATGAGCGTGTTGCTGGCAATCAAGGGGTTAAATGTGATGACTGGTGTACTGATGGGCATCTGGGAGGGACGTGAAAACCACGGGAGCACAAATCATGTGTGTATATATACAGTATATATATATATACATATATGTGATTGTGCGCACCCATGCCGCCCTGTAGCAGTATTTCTGCTATAGAGCGGTCAGGAAGCGGTTACAGAAGAGGTTTGTGTTACGTCGCTGCATTACTTTAACTGACAATTGCGTGTTCATGCAACACTGCACCCAAATTAAATTTACGTCCTTCTTTTCCCACAAATTGAGCTTTCTTCGGTGGTATTTGATCGCCTGTGCGTTTTTTATTTTTTGCGCTATAAAAAAAAAGGCTGACAATTTTGAGAAAAAAAAACAATATTTTGGACTTTTTTGCTATTAAACATGTCCAGTAAAAAAATTTAAAATTAAAATTTCGGCCAAAATGTATTCTGCGACATGTCTTTGCAAAAAAAACCCAATTTTGGGATTTTTTTAAATAATAATAATTGCGGTGATCAGCGATTTATGACAGTGATTAGCGACTTATGGCGGGACTGTGGCGGACATTTTGACACTGTGGGGGAACTGACTTGGGGTCACTGACGTCCCCAGTGACACCAATACAGTGATCAGTGAAAAAAAATCCACTGACACTGTACTAATGGCACTGGGGAGGAAGGGGTTAACTTTTTTATTGAATGAAAGGGTTAACTGTGTGAGGGGAGTGTTTTACTAGTGGGCGGGGGGGTGTACTTCACGGGAACACACAGTCCCGGAAAGCTAATCTCTGCTCTCTGTGACAGTGTGTTAGGACTTGACAGGGAGCAGAGGTGCAGTGTAAACACTGCAGCCATGCTCTCTGTCAGTGAGTGCCGCGATTGGTAGGGCGGGCGCGCACCCCCTGCCTGTTTTTGCTAGACGCCGTTTTTTAACGTGCTCTAGCACAGCGGTGACGCCCTGCCGCAGTATATACACTGCGGCAGGTAGGCAAGTGGTTAAAGCTGTAAGTGAAAATAGCAAAAATGGCCCAGCCACCTGAGGTGAAAAATGTGAGGCTGGTCTTTGCAGCAAAAGGGTTAAATTAAATAATTCTGTTGTCTTCGGTGGTCAGAAAATATTTTCTTCCCTGTTCCTTAAGAAAAGTGGGTCAGCTTTTGTTTTTCTTGGTTAAACTTGGAGTGTATTTTCAACCTAACTAATCTTACTAAGTAACATACATACTGTAAGTATGTTATAGAGTTCTGCAATAATCAAAGTTCTTCATAAACATAAGGCAACACATTCTGTATCTAAAATGTTCCATGTAGCACATTGCTTTAGTGATTCTTGATATGTTTACAGACTAATTTAAGGCAAATTGTTATCATCACCACTTTGACTTATTGTATTAATACAGGAAAGCTGTTGCACAGAATTTATTTTCCCATTCAACCAATGTTATGTCCAAGTCTCTCTTTTCTGTTTTGACCCAGTGTACCTTATATATGTATTCATGATTTTACCCCTTGAAATGTGCATTGTGTAAGAAATGCAAGCATAAATTTGTAGAGCGTGGAGACATTTAGTTGTGTGAACCAAACATTCAGAAATACACTTTGGGATGAATTGCCATCTTATTTGGGTACAGCCTGTACTACTGTCCTTTTATTATATCTCAGTATCTTTTTTCTTACCTTATTTACGTCTTTCTATCCCCATGCTGTGCATTTTGATTACATAAAGAAACTTGTTTTATATAGCCCAGCTAATAAAACTGTACAGTACGCATACTTTCTTTACAAGGCAAATATGAATCTGAAAAAAAAAATCATGAAAACACACCTGCATAACTATTTTTTTCAATTAAGTATTGCAATTATTGCCATATGAGCTTAGAGATTTGAAAATGGTATTGTGGTAAAGAATTTTTTATAGAATGTTGCAATATCACAGCAAAACAGAATTGTAAGCCCTGAAAGGCAACCTTCAACAATGGAGATCAAGCAGAGACTGACAATGAAAAAAAGAATTACAAAATACAGCAATACCACAGAAAATCAGAGAGGGATTTTGGAAGGACTACCTATGTGGACATCTAAGCTAGTTAAACATAATAAAAAAAAATATATATATATAGGTTGGACAACAAAAATGGAAACACTACATAATTTGCATGTCTGAAAGTGACCACATGTTTCTCATTGAAAGCGAAAGTGATATAACATTTTTTTGCTTCCATTGTGTGATGAGACACCTAACTAACAGGGGGGAAACCTCACACTTGTCATTCACTGCATGCCCTGCTAGTAATACAGAGTGGAGTCAGAGCTTACTGACCTTCAAAGAGAGCAAATTGTTGGTGCCTGCTTAGCTAGTGCCTCTGTGACTGAAGTTGCCAATTTACTTGCCATGTTGCGAGGTACAGTATCAAAGGTTATGACGGCATATACAGTTTCTGGGAAAACGTCATCTGATAAGTATAGATGCGGTTGACTTGGTCAACTGACCAAAAGACACAAAAGGACATTGCGCAGGATTGTTACCAGAAATAAGAAAACAACTGCTGCAAAAGTGTCTTCCCACAGTGAATGATTAAAGTGCAGCTTCCCACCAGTTAGCTAGGTGTCTCATCACACAGCAGAAGCAAAAGAATGCTACATCACTTCCACTTTCAATGCAAAACATGTAGTCACTTTTTTTTTGTCCAGCCCCTGTATATACTTTTTTTTTGAAAGATCATTAAGCAAACATTTTTTGGATGTCTAATAATACATTTTGTAAAAAGTCTAAACCCGGAGCAAACCAAAAAGCCAGTACTATTACAAGATTTCAATGAGTTAATACAAAAAGGGCAAAAGTAAAGTAAATTTTTGGTCCATGGAGTATCTTCTCAAAATCTTCTTATTAAATAGAATATACAGTATATATAATATATAGGTGGAGAAAATGCTCTCTTGATATGCCCAATATGTACCTGCTATGTCTAGAAAAACATCTAGGTAAAAATATTTTATGACAGGAAAAAAACAAATTAATCTTTTCCCATTATTTTATTTTCTGTCTGTTTTGCTGTGAAGACTGGACATGCATGGGAGTTAAGTTCTTTTACTGGAACGGCAGAACTAAGGTAATTGTTGGTAAAGAAAATAACTTTTTTTTGTTTCAGTGGTTGCAGTGTAAGGTAGCAACAATGGAAGGTAAAGAATAAAGGGCATGGACAGTAAGTACTGAAAAATCGAAGACTGGATTGTAGCCTACATGCATCAATATCCACTTTGTATACTGCAAACGAAAAAATTACTTCCTGGAAGCTGGTATGATATCCGTGTGTACCAGAGGTGGTTAAGTGTACCCTAAGCATTTTTTTTGTTCATGACACCTTGCCCAAAAATTGCTGCCTATATGGTTCAATTAAGTCTAAATGCTGCAGACCCTACAAAATTCTCCCAAAAACGTGAAAGTAACTGTCAACAAGCAAGGCTTTATGGAGTTGATTTACTAAAACTGAAGTGTGCAAAATCTGGCTCAGCTCTGCATAGAAGCTAATCAGCTTCCAGGTTTTTTTTTTGTCAAAGCTTACTTGAACAAGCTGAAGTTAGAAACTGATTGGCTACAATGCACATCTGCACCAGATTTTGTACTCTCCAGATTTAATAAATCAACCGCTGTGTAATTGCAGTGAAAATATTATGCCACCAAATCAACCACCGGTTATTTACAAAGGAAATAAAGGTGTTTTTAAAATTGTTTGTATTATATTAGGATACTACAAAATGAACACAGTTAAAAAAACAAAAGATCTTTTCTATGAATAGTAAAATACAATAAATAATTTCTAAGGTTGGATTCAGACTGTTCCATTTGGCTCTTCATTCACACCTACACTCTCTATAACACAGAGTTCTTCCTTCTAAAACAAACTAAACTTATGAACATAGCTATGAACCAATCACATTAAAATGCATTTTAATGCAGTAAAATACCTGGTTTTGCTGCATGAAAGCATTCCTTGCATTAAGGTAAAAAATGTCCCTGTATTTGTATTACCCCCTCAACCCCCTGTATACGTACCTTTGCCTGTCTGAAGTGACTCCCTTCTCTCTCTCTATGCTTACAAAGGCAGCAGCGTGAACCATTGGCTGGCTCCTGCCACTTTCAATGACATCCTGGGAGCGGAGATGGAGATGAGCTATGATGTGCGTGTCAATTGACACACACAGCCCCGTTTGGAAATGAGCCTGTGGGTGTGCCCCCATAGCAAGCCACATTCTATGGGGGCACACAAAGAAGAGAAGACAAGAGTGCCAGCAGGGGACCTCAGAAGAGGAGGTTTGGAGCCACTCTGTGTAAAACCTTTGCAAAGATTAGGTAACATAGACATAGTGTCAGGGGTTGCAGGGTTCACACCTGCTATCCCACCCATGCTCTAGAGCAGTGGTTCTTAACCTGGGTTCGATCGAACCCCAGGGGTTTGGTGAGTCAGTCTCGCGGGTTCGGCGGAGGTGAAGACCCACACCCGACTCATATGATTCGTGCAGTAAGTATTCATTATTATGTTTTTGTTTTTGTGTGAAAATCATGTTTTAATGGTTTTGTTCTTTGTTCTTAACGGTTTTGTTCATTTTGTGCACCTATGTATAAATATATACCTAAATATATACCTATGTTTTGAATTTTAAAAATCATATTTTATTTTTCCAATTAAGAAGGGTTCGGTGAATGCGCATATGAAACTGGTGGGGTTCAGTACCTCCAACAAGGTTAAGAACCACTGCTCTAGAGGGCCTGGGCGGACGCTCTAGGTCCAATACAGTAATTCTGCACTGAACGTGCAACTGCTCTGTGTAATGGATAGTCAGATCACTTCTGCTATGACTTCCCTGGGTAAGCAACACGCCTTCAATCAGCACTTTCTACTACTCTGTCCGGGCTTCTTGCAAGACTCGGCAGCATTGCTCTGCACTCCTTGCTGTGCACTCTGGGGAGCTGACAGGTAGGTACAGTAGTCCAGGATCTCAGGAAGGTCCGCAGAGAGAGCTTGAATGACAAATTCCTTTTGGAATTCAAGGATCTTCGATGTGCAGCCCAGGGAGATAGCATCAGCTTTAACCTTTGCCAGCCTGAGCAGTACTTAGTGCAGCATTTCAGTCATATTTTTGGGGACAGTGTGCAAGCTCAGGTCAACTTTTGCATCGGGACCCACAAGCTTCAAGCTATGCCTCATGCAGGTAAGTATAACATGTTTGTTCCTTTTTTTTTTACTTTTTGTAGCCTTATTTATTTCTAATGTGCCTTAAAGCAGTTGTAAAGGCTTGTTTTTTAAATAACAATTTGTATTAAAAAGTAACTTTTTTTCCATTGGTGATGTTGCTCTTAACTGATATATGCAGATGAAAGGGGTATCCTTTTATCTGCATATAAGAGTCTTATCACATTGGGATAATATGGTTACAGTACATTTATCAGTGAAGCTTGCAGATACATGTAAATGCATGCTGAAAATGTGCCCTCTTCCACCTCCTCCTTTGCTAATCCCACTCTAGCTTTGCATACTGTCATAAAGAAGTCGGATGAATTATTTCAGCACAGAACTAGTAACTTGCTGCAGAAGGATGTGCAATAATTCATATTATGCAACATGTGGAAGAGGGCCTCGGGAGCAAAGAGGGAGGGTACACCAGGCATGGGATAGCGATGGTCACTGATTTCCCTGCAGCTTACTGCCAAGTGGATTTGAGCAATAAGGAGGCTGGAGATGATGATGTGACAAACCATACTTGGGTGCTAAAGATGAGAAGAGATGCAGAAAATCAAAGAAATATGATTTCATCAGGATTAGCTTACAGTGGACTACAAGAAGCAGCCATCCTACTCCCAGAAGATAGCACTGACCCATGGATACAGGCTACATTAAATCTCCTTTACAACTTACTGGGAAAATTTGCTGGTGAATGGGAAGGATCCAGGAAAGAGCACACCACTGGAGCTGGTGATGCTGTCTCATGTTCTGCACCTTGGTGATGTTGGAAACGTAGTTATCTCTATTTCCTTCTCAACAAACAACTGCCTCCTCAAGTGACCCAAGAGCCTATGCAATAGAACAGGCAAACCAGTGTCATGCTATTTTGCAGTTGGTATGCCTGGGGGACAGGAGCCATACTGGGCCAGAGGTTCTGGCAGCTCTTCAGGGGCAGGATGAGAGTTGGCTGACTAAAGGCTATCACATGCAAGGCAAGCTCTTGTGTGACAAAGGCACGTTCCTGTTGACCTCATACAAGTTCACAGATATGCCTTGCCTGGCACATATTCTGAACCTATTAATTCAGCAGTTCCTGGTTGGATACCCTGGCTTTTAGCCTGTCCTGCAGGTGGCTAGAAGATTGGGTATGTGTACACTTAAGTTTGTCATACCCTGTAAGTGTCCACCAGGTCAAAATGTACCATCAACACAAGCTAACTGTAAACTGCCTGATATGCAATACACCCATATGACTTTGGTCATGTTGCAGTGGCTTCAGCAGCATCAGTAATCAATTAGGGAGTACATGAGGCAGGCTGTGATTGGGAGGGGTGAGTGTTCCTGAAGCAGGCTGTGATTGGGAGATGGGTATGGTGGCTGTGACGAGCATGGTGTCAGACCCCCAGCCCTTCTCACCGACTTGTGACCGAAGGACTATCCAATCTAAAACTGCGCTGTCACGTGCGTAACAATGCCACACTCAACTGCACCCTGCAAAAAGATTTTCCAGCTCACTGGACCACAATCTATGTGCCGCAGCCTGAGAGCGATTGTTACTGGGTCAAGTAATTATGCAATTAACCCTTCACACTGCCACCACCACCTTTTTGTACAGAGGAGGAAACTCACAAATCTTAGCAGTAACACTATGATGTTTGAATAAGCGTCTGTATACACACTGTCACCGCAGGCAGATGTATGCAGAAGTTTAAAACACACAGTAGCGCTCTTCAGAGATAGGGATTCTTAGTTTGCATTAAAGAGCTTTAGAAACAGCTCAAAACTTTTCAGAAAATAGGATTTATTACTAAAAAGGTCAAAATGGTGCAATAAAAATATTTACAGAAAAAGATGTAGCCAATATATATATATATATATATATATATATATATATATATATATACAGAGAGCAATAACACAACAGAGAGATAACAGAAAGAAGTTTATAGAGGTAGAGTACTTGCCAGAGTCATTGATTTAAGCAGATTCAAGTGTCCTGAACAAAAGGGTACCGTTTCTCCCAAAGTTGGTTCCTGATGTTAAAAAAAGGGAGAATCTCTTCATCTTACCTCTCTCAGGCCTGACAGCCTCCTTTCTAGTCCTCCAGCAGGGGGTGTCTCTGAAGCCAAGGGCCAATCGCCTCATTTGGGGGAGGGAGTTTTAGGCGGAGACCCAGGCTAGGACCCAAAACCCTCCCAGGGTATACCATGGTCAATAACCTTCCATAGGTACATGTAGCATCCTATCCACTGGTAGGATAATATGCAGAATGATATTCTGAACGTCCAGACATCAAATATGGCATATCTGCTTGGGACGGTTAAAGAGATATCGCTTTCTGCTCTAGGGTAGACGTAATCTAGGGATGTAAGGTATCAGGTGACTCGCATTAAACTGACCTATGTGAATATATGCTTTGTTTTATTGTATGTATTTTCTGCTGGGAGTTTATGAAATTGTATGAAAAAGTAGTTTCGAATGGGATGAAGGTTTTACTGCTATTTCGGAATGCTTTCAAGTCCAGTGACTGACGGGTTTATAGCTTTACGATCCGCTCAGAGCAAGAGTCTGTCAGACACTATGGCACCAGCTAATTGGATTTACAACAATGGAGTGTATCCAGCTGTGCCCGATGCACACCTGAACTCAGCACACACACAGACCACATGCTATACAACAAAAAGGGAGGGGGGGCTGATTTGGAGTGAGAATGACACAAGATGGAGGATCTTTAGCAACATGGTTGTCCGCGTCCATATCTGTGTGCACAATTGCTACAGTGACTACCTCAAAAAAAGGTATCCTGTGTGTCCTGTACCTCTGAATTGCCAGCTAAAAGGATGGAATCTGACCACGCTAACACAGATCAGCTTCTGTGCTTTATGCGGTCAGTTTAGAACAAGAAAGACAAGTGATTGTCAGGATCAACCAGATACTACAGATAGAAGAAATACATGAAATTGATAGAGATTATGAATGATAAAATACACATATGTGAACACACATATAGAAAAAAATTACATATTTAGGATAACACTTTAAACCATAGATTTACTTTAGGCCAAATGCTTACCTTGAATTTATACAACAATTTGCACTGGAAAAAGACTTAAAAATAATCAATGAATGTTAATAATAACTTCTCATAAATTATACTATCAGACCCTTAATTCAAAATAAAAAGAATGGTATGCCTATACATACACCACTTTTTATTTTGGCAAAATGCGTTCAATGGGGAATGTGAAATTAAGGTACTTTTGCTAGTTAAGCATAAAATTAGCTTTAATGGCTACTAGGGGGTTACAGAAACTACATTAAATCTTTTTTAATGCTTTACATATTATTCAGAACCTGTTTTTACTGTTTTTTCTTGCTTATCTATTGAAAGTGGTGGCCCCCTCCAGTGTTGCTATCCTTGGGCTGTGCCGTGCAGTAACTCCCTGTAGACTTGTATGGAACTGTACTCCTTGTGGCTATAGTGCTATGCCGATGTGTACGTCAGTCTTTTTCAACCTTTTTCCAGTCAAGGCACATATAATAGTTTTAAATATTGCAGCGGCATCCACACACATAGGACAATCAAAATTAGAGATGATTTTGTCTGCAAAGCAATTACACTTTTGCACATGGGTAGTCACTAAATTCCAGCATTTGTGCTCAGTGTTCACTCATTTTCTCTCCACCATGCTGCTAACGTGACCGCAGTGCTAACAGAGAGGGGTGAGGGGTCAAACAAGGATGCTGTGCAGGTAACAGACATACTCTTTATCAACTGATGGCATCAGCAGTTGTTAAGGTGCTGGCAACTGGTCCACACGGTGCCCAAGGTTATAATGTTGCACAATGAAAACCTAAGGCTTTGTGTAACAAAAAGGAAGGCTTGATCCACCCACTGGCCTGCAACCAATTTTAGGGCAATTTTTAGATATTTTGTCAAGGCACCCATGAAGAAACTAGAAGGCACCCTGGTTGAAAAAGGCTGGTGTAAGTACACGTATACACACACACACTGAATATTATCCTTGAACCTGACTAGCAAATAGCACACTAATGTTCAGTGCAAATGGTGCCTTGCATTGCATGCTGTACGTTGAAATATTGTTAATTTTGTTCCTTCTGCTCCAATAAGGAGCATGTCCACATTTTATCATGTTAAAAAATAATTATGACTAATGTTTTAGGATATGAAATGTACATAGAAATTGCAAAGTGAAAGGTCAAAAAGTCTAATTCTCTGTTGGAACAAAATATAAACATACTTATTGGTATATATTGATTTTTTAAATCATGTACATAAGCTTGCTGTTTTCACTGGAGGCCTATCTGTGCATGGTATCTGCTTAGCATGAGCTCTTCAATTTTTTTATTCTTACTGATTTTTTGTTTCTTTTACAGTCACATTGATATGCATTTCAAAGGGTTTGTTACAGCATCAAATTTTATTTTTATATTAGGCACTCCACTGCTTAGCTGACATGCCTTTGTATGCTGGAGTGTGCACTCCATAACAAATTACAATTGTTAGTAAATTCACTGTGTGTGCACCCTTCTCTGGCTCCTGGTAAATGCTGTGAGTACAAATAAGTGGAGTGATTTTGGCAAAATATATTTCCCCCCAAAATGGTAGATTTTACTTTTGGCAAAAATAAAATTAAAATATAAGATTCTAATACTCAAATATTGTATTGTTTTAAATTTATCATCCAATTTTTTTACTGATTTTTGACAATATTTGTGTAAATTGTTAATTTCACACATCCCTAACTGTGAGAATATGATATGATTTTCCATTTACCTGTGAATGTATTTAACAGCTTCCCACATGGCCACTGCACTTAAATGGCTAGGTGGAAGCTTTGCTGTTCTGATGGGTGTTCGTGTATGCAGTGGTGTATTTTGGTTTTGTGCTGTCCTAGGCAAGACTAAAATCAGGCCCCCCCCCCCGCATCTAAATTTGCCCTACCCTTTCCTGTTTAAGATCCTCTCCTTCCACTTAAGCTCCACCTCTTCCTATTAGACACCAATGATGGGGCACTATTCCTCCCACTGACACCAACGATGGGGCACTATTCCTCCCATTGACAGCAACGGTGGGGCACTATTCCTTCCACTGACACAAATGATTGGGGTACTATTCCTCCCACTGACACCAATGATGGGGCACTATTCCTTCCATTGACACCAATGATTGGGCACTATTCCTCTCACTGACACCAACGATGGTGCCCCATCATTAGTGTCAGTGTGGACCGGATCGAAGTGGGCACGGAGTCGCGGACACAGGTAAGACACAGAAGCCCCCGTCCTTTTCCCACGGTAGTGTCCCTTTCATGGGAAAGGGGGGGGAGGCACCACTGCACCACCCCCCTAAAAATGTTGCCCTAGGCAAATGCCTTGTTTGCCTTCTGGCAAATACGCCCCTACCTGTAAGTCCTAAGGACATGGGCGAGTGTGCAGCCAAGCTTGGCCGCATGGATGTGCTCTCTTGGTGTGCCTGTGTCCCTGGACACAGCGCAACACCATGCGGCAGAAGCACTCTGTGATTGGCCCTTCTGATCACAAGATGTCTGTGTCCAATCACAGCCATCATGTAATGTAAACACGGCCGCCTATCAGTTTATCGGCTCTGCTTCTCCTCACACAGAGCCCCCCAGTGAGCAGAAGCAGAGCTGACCTGTGAGCCAGTGAGTTTCCAAGCACACACACACACTGATCACCCAGATAGTGTACCCTACACATCTGTCGCAGTGATCATCCAAATCTGTCAGTGCACCACTGGTGATCCACATCTGTACCAATCATCCACATCTGTCACAGTGTACCAGTGGTCATCCACATCTGTATCAGTGATCCACATCTGTACCAGTCATGCACATCTGTCAGTGTACCAGTGTTCATCCACATCTGTACCAGTAATCAATATCTGTCACAATGTACCAGTGTCAAATCCACATCTGTACCAGTGATCAATATCTGTCACAGTGTTCAAGTTTCAAATCAACATTTGTCACAGTGTACCAGTGAACATCAAACTCAACATCAGCAATATTAGCAGTGCAGCATCAACATGTCTAAAAATATTAAAAATAGACAAGAGTAGTGGGGACTCTTTCTGTCTGACTCAGATTCCAAGTATGAGCCAGTTGAAAGCAATGGATCAGCAATGGATGCTGAGGAGGAGAGAGTCCATGCAAAGAGATTCAGGAGATCTGAGGAGGAGCAGGCACCCACCAGTATTAGTGACCACGCCACTGCCTGCTACCTGTACTGCCTGCTTATGGACCATGTTGCTGCCTACTGCAAGAACCAATACTTTGACTGGGGTCACCATGTCTCTGCCTGCTGCCTGGACAATTCCTTTGGCTGTTGCTGACCACATATCTTCCTGCTTCCTGGACCAATGCTTTGGCTGTGCTGGCAATATCTCCACTTGCTGCCTGTACTGACTATGGACAGTTCTCCCGCCTGCTGCCTGGGTGATTCCTTTAGTTGTCGCTGACCACGTTCCTGCCTGCTGCCTGGACGAATGCTCTCCTCTGTAGACAACTGTACTACTAAGACCACAGGTAATCTTTTGTTTACTCTTAGCTCAGCAGAATGTATTTTGGGGTGTAATTCTTGGTAAATACAGTACATGCTATGTGTTAGAAGCCTGAAGCTGCTACTTTGATGTTGGGCCTCTAGATGTGGCCATGCTGTGGAAAGGTCTTACACATGTAGTATCCTCATACTCAGGAGGGGTAGCAGAATGTATTTTGGAGTGTAATTATTGGTAGGTACATGCTGTGTGTTAGAAATATCTCACAAGTTTGTGGGAAAAAAAATAAGTTTTCCTTTTCTTTCTGCATTTTCCGAAAACTTGTGGAAAAAAAATGACATGTTCAAAAGACTCATTATGCCTCATAGAATATACATTGGAGTGTTTGCTTTCAAAAAGGGATCATTTTGTGAGTACTTCCTTGTCTTGCTATTCTGGGGCCTTAAAAAAATGTGACAGGTAGTCAGGAAATTAGATGTGGAATTTTTTCTCCCTATAACGCCTAAAGGTGCTACTTGGATTTCGGGCCTCTCTATGTGGCCAGGGTGTGGAAAAGTCTCACATATGTGGTATCACCATTCTCAGGAGGAATAGAAAAACGTATTTGGGAAGTCATTTTTGGTATGTACTACATGCTATGTGTTAGAAATATTTTATAAATAGACAACATTGTGTAAAGAAAATATGTTTTCTTTTCTTTCCACATTTTCCAAAAACTCATGGAAAAAAATGATATGTTCTATGCCTCATAGAATATACTGTATGTTGGGGTGCTTGCTTCTCAAAATGGGTTCATTTTGCGGGTAATTCCATTGTCCTGGTGTTCCATGGCCTTCAAAAATGTAATAGGTAGTCAGGAAATTAAATGTGTAATTTATTCCCCTAGAACACCTGACAATGCTCCTTGCATGTTGGAACTCTCTATGTGGCTAGTCTGAGAAAGTCTCACACATGTGGTATCCACATGCTATAACATGAGTAACAGAATGTGCTAATTGGAGTGTAGTTGCAAGTATGCATATGCCGTGTGAGAGAAATAGTATTTTTTTTCACACAATGTTAATTTTATTTACTTCATTTTCCAAAGAACTGTGGGAAAAATTTTACAGCTTCAAAATACTCACCATGCCTCTTACTAAATACCTTGGAATGTCTACTTTTCAAAAAGGGGTAATTTGGGTGTATTTGTGCTGTCCTGGATTGTTAGAGTCTCAAGAGATGAGATATGCCAGCAGTACATCAGGTGTGATCAGGTATGATAAATATTCAATGACTTGTACCATAGTTTGTTGAATCTATAACTTTCACACAGACCAAATAATATACATGGATTTTGTGTTAGTTTTACCAAAGCAATGAAGCAGTATAAAGCCGTAGGTGCTTGGTCTGACGGCACCTGGCAGGAGGGAGGGGACAGGGGCACTGGAGGAGGACCTGAGAAGAGGAGGATCAGGGATACTCTGTGCAAAACCATTGCATAGAGCAGGTAAGTATGACATGTTTGTTACTTAAAAAAAGCAAATTACCTTTAATATCACTTTAAGCTTTAGAAAATCTGGTTCATTATCTCAAAATCCTAATATAGAATACTGAGATGTTGAAGCTGATTTACTAAAGGCATTGAGATTATTCACATAATAAATTATGTGAAGATTTACTTCATTTATTCAGTGATGTGAAAAGAAAATTCATGTTTATTTCTGTATTTATACAATTTATTTCTTACCCCTCTTACCCTTTTAAATAAATCATCCTCTCTGAGGTTGGTATACTAAAAAAATTGAGAATGTTTACTTCAAGTATTCGGTCACATGCAAATGATATTAAAAAAAAAGGAAATAATTTTCTATAGGATTGAATAATCAAAGTGAATTTTCATTCATTTAGGCTCATTTATTAAAGGATATGGGAATGTTTGCACAAATTGTGTGAAGATTTACTCCAATTATTCAATCGTGCAGAGGATATAAGTAAAAATGGATTTTCTTTTCACATGATTTAATAGCTGAAGTGAATCATCACACATTTTATTGTGTGAACATTCTCAAATCCTTTGGTAAATCAGCTTTATTATTGCAGGATTTTTACATTTCCTAAAGCAAAATCACCTGAGCAGAGATAAATCGCAATAGTAAGCCTCCATCACAGATATCCATGCACTTAGTGATCACAATCCCTTTACCAGTCCAGCAGATCATTCTCTAATATTTACAGTGTGCAGACAGAGTGGTCCAAGTATGCTGAATGCATTAAACATCCACATTACCCCTGCTTTAGTGACTTCTGCTCCTATAAGTGAACATTCTTATGAAAAATAAATTACAAAAAAAATTGAATGCCCATACTACAAGCTACTTTGCAAAAATAAAGTGCACAGGTTGCAAGCTACATGGCATGCTAAAAATACTGTACAGTATGCTGTTGTAGTTAAAAAGTCAGCATGTATTTACAGTATCACTGGAATCTCTATTCCAGGCTTCAGCATATGAAAATCAGATACAAAGAATGGAACTTCTGCACATGCTTGTATCTTTCTTCCATACCCTTCTTTGTACATTTAACTAGACTTTCTACAAAGGAAGACTTTTTTACAGAACCCTTTGATGATAGCCATGCACACTTTATGCAGTTTTATATAAATTAGCGTTTTTGGTATGGGCATTTAAAATACTGTAAGGAAGGTACTCAAAGGTTTCCAGCAGGTAGCAAATGTTCTAAGGACTATGTTATTGGCTAGGCAATACAACCATAAAGATTTGAAAAAAGGCTTATCAAAAGGCATGTCTTAGATCTCATAAATCCCTACTGTTTAGGAAGGCTATCGAAGCCAAATCTGTGAAAGTCATTACTAGACACACTAGACAATACCAACATATTAGATAATAGACACATCATTGGCATATTTTGACACTGGGTCCCTAGATAATTTATAAAGATAAAAAGATACAAAGAAGTTCCCTTTTTCCAATATGTCATTTATTTTACCAGTACACCTCCCTTATTCTTGTTTTCCCTCCTGAGGTCCTCCCTTCCCTTGACTATTCCCTTAATTTTTACAAATATTAAATTGCTTTTGTTTTGGTGCATCAGTGCACACGATAGTCTTCTTTCACCATGTAGCAGCTTTTTTCTAAGCTTTTTCATTAAAAGTTACTTTTTAATTATGTTTTTGCCATCTGGAAATAAATATGAGCTCATTCCCTGTTGGTAACGTAAAGGATACGTTCAACTCTGGAAACGTGTTGCACGTTCCACCCGTTTTTAGGGTGGAAAATGTAACATTTTCGTGATCCTGCAGCCACTGCCCCCCTTTCTGTGACAGCTAGTACGGGGAACTTCTCCACATACTTCTATTACTTTTTAAAACAGCGCGGCTCCACCCACACATCCTTTTCATTAATTCACAGTCTTCTGGGAATGAATGGACTACATGTCCCAACACCCTTAGTGGCTGTCAGTTAGGAAGACTCAATGAACTACCACAGAGCTCAGAGCACCATGGTAGTTCATTGAGGACTACAGTCAGTAAGTATTGGCTTGCTCATATGGGATATGCAGGAGAGCTGCATGGCATCAGTGAACTGCTGATCGCTGGTGCAATGCTCTACAGGCTCCTAACACAAAAAATAATAAATGCTAATTTTTTTACCTGCAAAAGGTTTTTGTGGAAAGGTGAACTTATCCTTTAACTTGACTTGAGAAAGGAGTGAATACTCTATGATGCATTGTGGTAACCAGCAATGCTTTCTTTCCTCCAGGCCACACTCTCTGGATTCCTTGCACAGTGTGCAGAAAACAGCTGCCTTGCTACTCTACTGATTGCACACTGTTACACAGTATCCTTGCTGCTCTACTGACCATCTGCTTCCAGGCTTTCCA
Source organism: Staurois parvus (assembly GCF_062004578.1). Classification (NCBI taxonomy): domain Eukaryota; kingdom Metazoa; phylum Chordata; class Amphibia; order Anura; family Ranidae; genus Staurois; species Staurois parvus. The sequence goes on from NW_028317852.1 coordinate 11,563,364, forward strand.
CACACTATCGCCAGCATCCTGGATCAAGTATGTCCATGTGACTTTAGCTTTAAGGAAGATAGCTCCATACACCTCATCTCCTGTGGGCTCCTTTGTTTGGAGGAGGTATTGTGGAGCATTGCCTTCATATTGGACCTTGGCCATAAAAATAGTCTATACAGTATACACAATATCTTCCTGACACATGTACCCTTTTTTGAATTACATTGGATACATTAGTAATGGCTGAACAACTTTGATTCTTTAGAGTGGAAACATTTTTGATATGATATGGATGTATAGTGATGATCCATCATCTTTATTTTTAGGAGAGTATTTGGCTGGTTTGATGTGAGAATCTTTTATGTGAGTAAAAAGTATGTATCTTTATCTTATATTGTGCTTACACTTATGGACCTTTTGGATATTGAGTCCATTGTGCTACAAAACACTACTGCTCCCACTGGTCTGCAGCAGTTCTCCCCCCTTTCACAGTGTCCATGTTGTTAGGCAGCAGTCAGCTCATACTGCTTTGCCTCTTTTGTCTTGATTGGCTGCAGCCCTGTGGCATTCTATTGCAGCATTACAAATCTAGGGTCCAGGACTCGAGACAGAGCTGGGGATAGCATTTCCTGCCTAGTTCTTGTATCCTCTCCTTGCCTGTTTCTGTAGGTGTTGTCTTGTCATCTCTAAATTCTTCTGTTGATTGCCCCTTTGCTTGGATAATGGATTACTGTCTCAGATTGCCACCTGCCATGACCCTTGCTTGGATAACAGACAATTTTTTATGATGGCCTCCTGCTCTGACTCTTGCTTCAATAGCTTAATACTCTAAGTATTGTCTGCCCTGACCCTTCTGGTATAATGTACCTGTCTAACAAATTCTCCTCCTCAATTATTACCTACTTGAAGACCACCTAACATACAGATACGTTGCTGCTTTCAAGTGGTATTGCAGCTGCAGGCATCTTCCTGGTGTTTCTTTTTTCTGCCAGCGGCTGGCTTTTTTGCAAAAGCCATCCTAATGGCTAGTTAGCCACTGGATTGCTTTTACAGGTGGCAAGAGGGGTTGCTCCCCACCCACCAGTGTCTCTTTCCTTTCTCCGTCCCACTGGAGAACCCGGAACTGAAGTTGGTGCTTCAGCCAGCTTACCATAGAGCATTTCATGGATTCCAGATCTCTCCATAAAGAGTACCTATCTCTGCCTATTGCTGCCAAAATGGGATCATTGTAATTCAAGGTAATTCCTTGTCCTGCTTTTCCGGGGCCTTAAAAAATGTGACAGGTAGTCAGGAAAATAGATGTGTAGTTTTTTCTCCCTAGAATGTCTAAAGGTGCTAAAACAAATAAGAGAAAAAAAAAACCAATGTATTTGGCCAGGAACAGTGATTTTTATATGCCTAAACTGAAATGTTCAATTCCTTTAAATAACATGCCTGGCAGGTGTTCTAATCCTGCATAAGAAGGGGCTCATCTCTGTGTTGTATAGAAAATGCTGCAGCAGCACTGACATTTATAAGGAAAAAACTGTTTAACATTGTCAGCAAATGACATTGAGAGCTTTTGGGGGACATTTGGAGGGGTTTGTGTGCTAGTTGTTTTGGCAATGAATGTCATTAAGTCACACTAACTGTAAAGTTAAATAATGAATTCCACATCCAAAATATGTGATGCCAGAATATGGTGTCGCTGACACTGTCCATGAACATCATACTGGTCCATAAAAACAACATACACTTTAGAGGCATCTCCCAGGAGATTGGCGTTTTTCCCACTTTAAGTTTCATTTAAAGTGAAATTCCAGGCTAAACCTAACTAATCTTAAAAAAGATGTACTGTACATGCTTACCTGTGCTTTCTCTTTTTTTTTTTACTTTGTAAAATGTCATGGCAATCCCAATCTCCCCTTAACCTTTAAAAACAATAGCTTATGTTCAGCCTTGCAAAATGGCCATTTATGATTAAGATAGTCCCCATAGCCTTCAATGAGGTTCACAGTTAGGTTCAGGTTTTGCGGATTTCAAGCAGGATACGATGAGTCCCCATGTGAATTGGACCTGGGCAGATTCTCTCATCCCTACTTGTTACAAGTAGTCATGATAACTTCAATACCAACACATTTTTCAAATGGTTAATTTGCGTGGTAAGGTAGTGGTAATGATTTTATATGGAACAGGCCTGTATTATCCAGCTATTCAGAACTGGGGGCTGGAAAGATTGTTCAAATCCTTTAATCCATAAATAGGATTTCAGAAGAGCTGGGCAGTGCTCCAAAACTGTAATCTCTACTGTATGAATTATTACAAAGAGATTAGGAGGTTGCCACTAATAACATTTCATATAAATCAGCTTTCACTGGAGAACAACAAACTGATATTGGAAATTAAAAAAAAAAAAAAGCTATCGGCATGTGCTGGTTAGTGTTCTGTTAACTCCTTTTTAGAGATGAGCTGACTGATTTGCACAAATCAGAGTTTGTAGCAGATTGGACTGCTATACTTGAGTTGAATACTTGCAGATAACGAGTGATCCACACCACCACTGAGATTCATGCATTAATCGCACACCATATGGTCCATATACTTTGATAATAGAGGTGATGAAGTAATCCAGAAATCGGCATCATGTTGAACTGAGTAATGTGGTCAATAATATTGTTTTTTGTGCATCATATGCTTATCATAACAATATAAATAAATAACCTTCTTAAAGAAAGAATGGTGTGCTGATGATATCCAGTACCATTGTTCGCACCATATGCTTTTTTTTAACATGCTCATCTATAATACATATGTTGGTTGATTTACTAATGAAATAATAATGCTTTTTCATTTTATAGTGCGTATCTTCACTTTGTCAAGAAAATGGCAAGAATCCTGTTTTTCTTTTTCCTGTTTCACATGATTGAGTTATCAAAGTGTACAAGTACAGCTTTATCTTATTTAATAAATTAAGTGAACATAAACATCACAAATAGAACACTCAGGATATACATCACTATATTGGGGGGGATACAAAATAAGTTGGTTCCCTAGCTAGTATTTAGCCAGTATTTACCATACATTGTCCAATTCTGTGAAATGACTCAAAGCTAAATTAGCTACTATCTGAACATTCTAATTAACTAGTAATCTAGTAACTTATAGTTGTTCTAGAAATGTTAAACATATGCTCATACACAGCTACCTAAGAATGGAAGAACTAGTAAGGTCAAAATAAAATTATCACCTTCAACAAAACAGGGATGCAGATGTGGTCATTGAAAGGCTTACAATTTTAGTGTATCTAAACGAGCTTGTGGATCCAAAAACAAATGCCAGTTCAGATGTTCAGTTTAATTCCAAACTTTAGAAACGTTAGGCAGGAATTGCTCTGCTGAACATCCCATAATGCATTCCAAAAGCTGTAATTGGCCAATGACGTTTTTTTTAAGCGATTGCAACCCACCTTTATAAAATACTGCTGTAACAATAGCCCTTTTTCAGTGTGTGGGAAATTTAGAGTGAGAGACTGCTATAGCTATACAGTGATATATAGAGCACTATATTCAATGCCTTATATTGCCAATGGCATTTTTCAGTATTTGTTTAACTGTATTCACTGATTAGATAATACTCAACAGCCCACTGTAGGACTGCTGTTTTTGTTTTTTCCTTTCAATAGTTTTTTTAATGGTTTTTTGATATTCTTAAGTACAAAGTACAAACTCGACAGCTTTCTAGTACAGAAACAGAATTACAACTATGAACAGAAGTCAACAAAGGTCATATACAAATGGAACATAATTAGAATAGGTAACATTCTAGATAACATGCCAAAGAAGTAGAAATAAAACATACATTTTGTGTCGGTTAATTAGTTGCACAGAAATGCTTGACTATCTGTAGCTCAACCGCCAACACTGGTAAAAGAGTTATATCATTTAAGAAATGCTAATATGCTATCAAAATAAGAGACGTGTAGGACACCTCATGGGTCGTGGGGCATCCCTGTGGAAGAGCCAAAGAGCAAGAATCAGAAAAAGAGAGAAAAAGGAGAAAGTGGAGACAGATTGGGAGGATGGACATCCAAAATGCTTGTGTTCAATTTGGAAAGTTTAATGAGGCTATAGGGAGGTGAAGCTGTTCACTGAAATATCGGGGAGGGCGTGTTGGATCCATGGAGTCCAAGTTTTGAGGAATCTCTTGTGGGTGTCTGAAAGGATGCTAGACAGTTTTTAGTTTATTAACCTCCCTGGCGGTATTCCCGAGTGTAGCTCGGGGTAACATTTCAGTACCAAAAGCGGTAACCCCGAGCTACACTCGGGCTTACCATGCGGCGCTGCTCCGGCATTTGTTCTTCCCTTACCTTACCCCGCGCTCCCGCGATGTGTCCCCTGCAGCGTCCCCGGCACTCTCCTCCGGCCGATGCCGGCATCCGGCTTCTGTGTCCTGTCCCTGTGACGTCGGGACGTACGGGCGCCGGCGGCGGCGGGAAATTTAAAAATTTTAAAAAATGTCATTTTTTTTTTTTGTACATTTTACATAGTAAAACATTGCTGTCTCAACCAATTTCACATACATTTTGTCCCTAGTGCTTTGTCCTGTGCCCTGCCTGCATTTTGTCTGTTCTTTCTGCCTGGAAACTGAGAAACGTCCATGGCGTCCAAAAAGTGTCCCTTTAGGTCAAAAGCGGTTTAGATCAGCTAGAGAACAGCGATAGTAAATCAGAACCACTTGCAGAATTGAGTGATAATGATTTGTGGGGAAATTCGTCATCAGACACTGAAAACGATTCTGCGACTTTGCTCAGCGATGTGCGAACTTGGCGCTCTATTTCAAATTTCAGTGTTTTTGGTTTGATTATATTATTGAATTAAATGTATTAATATTATATTATTATTTTTTATGATTATTTATTAAATTATAATTTATGATTTTGTGTTTAAAATTTTATCATCCCCGGGATGTTTACTAGACTCTTGTTCAGACAGATTTCAGTGAGTTATTCCTAAATATTACAGCCTACAATAAAAAAACTACATATTTCCATGCAAAATAATGGTACCGCTTTCAGCACCAAAAATCGGAAAGAATCATACCGCCAGGGAGGTTAAGAAGAAATCAAGGTGGCGGTGAACTTCTGCAAAGGATACAAATTGCTGTTTCCAGGCTTTTGCTATGGTTTGTTTGGTCGTCAAGAGTACGCGAGTAGCTAGTTTAAATTGGTGTTTAGACATGCCCGGAGGTTTTAAGTGTAAGAGAATATACCAAGGGTCTCTCAGAAAGGGGCAAGTGAGCAATGATTGAAGTAGTTTGAGAACCTTTGACCAAAACCGGGAAAGCATAGGGCATGTGTAAAACATAGCCCAGTGCTTTACAGCCTCGGTAGCAAATATTAGGGGCTGATGGGTGAATAAATGCTAAGCGGGATGGGACAAGATACTATCTTGTCACTGTTTTGAAAGCCGATTCCATAGTGAAGTTGTTGATGGAGCATGAGGTCAGAGTTAACCATATCTGTGACCAGCATGCACAATCTTTAGTGCCTTTAAGGTATCTTTCCCATCTGGAAACATAAGTGTTATTGTTGTGGTTCTATAAATTAGTTAATTGTGAGTACAGGAGAGAGAGGCGTCCGGTGGCACATGTGTTCAAACAAGGATAATTGTGTGGTAGAGTCTCTATTGGTAAGGGCCAAGTTTACCCAATGTTTGATCTGGAGATATCAGAAAAGTTCCAAGGAGGGGGCTTGATGTTTGTCCCTTACTCCTGCCCAAGTATAAACTGAGCGGCCTGTGAGAAATGAGTGGATACATTTGAAGTTGTGGGAGATCCACCAATAGAATGCAGTAAGGGATTCGAGGCAGGGTGGAAATAGAGGTTTGCCCACGAGGGGGAGGAGAGGTAAATGAGGTGAGAGCAGGCCACTGGTGTATTTTATGAAATCCCATATACGCATTGAGTGGGCCATAAGGGGACTGAAAGATGTGGGTCTGGATTTTGAGGGTAGTCATAACGAAGAGAGGGAAATCGAGTTGTAAGAGAGCTCTTCTAAAGTTACCCATATGGGGGCTTGTTGTGCTGCATACAATGAGGTTAAAGGTGTGATCTGAGCTGCCACATAGTACTTAGGGAAGTTAGGGACACCCAAGCCTCCCTGTTTCTGGTGTGTGAGCATAGTATGATAGGCCCAGATAAAGCGTAAAACATGATTTTGAAAAGATTTCAGGGCATAGGAAGGGATTGGGACAGGGAAAGTGTGGAATAAGTATAGAAGTTTAGGAATGATGATCATTTGTTACTGCGTTTAATCAACCCATCCATGAGAGAGGTTGGTGTGACCAGAAAGGGTCTTGAGGGAATGGAAAGTTGAGATATAGTTGGCCTCATAGAGGGTGTAGTAAGCATTTGTAAGGTCAATCCCTAGATATTTTAGATGTGCGGGGGGCCACGTAAAGTTGTAATTTTGTTTTAGCAAATTTACGTCTGCGTGGGGAGGGAAATTTGGAGGGCTGAAGATTTGTCTTCGTTTACTATTAGACCCAAAATGTTGGAAAATCTGGTTAGAATGGAGAAGAGGGTAGGTACGAAGGTGTGTGCTTGGGTCAGAGTCAGAAAAAGATCATCAGCAATTGCACTAACTTTAAAAGTTTGATGAGCGAATGTGACGCCTTTGATATCTGGATTGGTTCTTATAAGCTCAAGCAAGGGTCCCAGGGCTAGAACACAATTATTGGGGAAAGAGGGCATCCCTGGCGTGTTCCTATATGAATAAGAAAGGGGGGGATTGTCTCAAGAGGTAACAAACCATGGTGGAAAGTTCACAGTAGAGAGCCCTCATCCAGGATATGAAGGTAGGTGGGAAACCTACCTTGGGGGGGCCAAGGTTTCAGCAAATGTTTTATAGTACGGTGCCAAAAAACCATCAGGTCCAGGAGTTTTTTGTGTCTTGAGTGTTTCTGTAAGGACCTCTGGGACAGTAATATCATCTTTTAGCTTGTCTAACATAGGGGTAGATAATTTGCTAAGGTGAATATCCTGGAAAAAGATGTCTACCAGCTGCTTGAAAAGAGGTTGCGGGGATTGATATAGCTTGGACAGGACGGTAGTGAAAGTGTCCACAATTTTTTGGAGGGGTTGGCTGTAATGATTTTGTTAGGTAGGTATAATCTAATCTGATTGGAATTACAGGTGTGGGCCTTAAAAAGGTTAGCTAACATAAGACCTGGTTTGTTGGTGCAAGTGTAATATTTATGTCTTGACCATCTAAGTTGTTTTTCAGCTTTATCGTCGAGAAGGAGATTTAGTTCTACTTTTTATATCTTCTAGTTGTTTAGGAAGGGAGGTAGAGTGGGATTGTTTGAATTAAGTTTCTAACTGTGTTAAATGGGATGATAGGAATGTCACTCTAGAATCCCTGTTTCTCTTTCTGCAGGAGGTGATTTATATTAGCTTTCCTCTAAGTGTGGCTTTGTGGGCCTGCCACAGAATCATGGGAGTTGAAGCCGACGTGCTGTTGTCTTCAAAGTAGTTGGAGATAGAGTTACGTATGGTCCCCAACACCTCGTCGAAAGACAAAAAGCTTGGGGGAAGAGAACATGATTTATGTGTGTATGGCAGTTACCGAACAATAGGTGAAATCTCGTGTTTGACGGTTGAATTCTCTCCAAGCATCCAGCAATGCATGATCGGATAAAAGATCTGCAAATCACTTTGTTTGTGAGTTCACCTCAGTGGAATCTTGGTGAAGGATCAATTGGGGGGGGGATCGAGATAGTTGCTTTTTCCTCACTAAATTGCTGTCACCCATCATGATCAAGGTACCTTTCATGTGTGAGAAGATTACCCTCAATAGGTGGGAGAAGAAGCGATATTGATGAATGTTTGGAGCATAGTAATTGCCTATGGTCACTTCAGCATCAAGAATTGACCCCTGTAATATTATGTATCGCCCTGTAGGGTCTGCAATTTCAAGAGAATGTGTAAAGGGTGTGTTTTTGTGAAATGTCACAAGGGCGCCTCTTCTCAAAAGTTACCTGAAACACCTTTAGGATAATTATTGTGAAAATATTTAGAGCAGGAAAATGTGGAAAATCAAGTTTCTTGCAGCTCTATAAAGAAAAGCATAGTAAGTAAAGGCACACTTGCGTTTCTGAGGAGAGTTGAATCTCTGTACGTTGTGGGATACGATAACAAACCTGGAAGTATCCATCATGGTAGATAAAAGGTGAAGTAGCTAAAGAAATCAAGGATGAGCTGTTTTGAACTAAATGTAGTGTGTTCAAGCGTTTTGACATCCTGGAAGGAAAAAAGGAAAGAGAGAATTGAGAGTACAATAAGGTAAAATGCAGCAGGCTCAACCACAATGGGTCTGAAAAGGAGGATTGTCTAAAAAACCAAAGGCAGTGGTTACATGGACTGAAAAAAAAAGGGGGGGGGGAGAGGGAAGGGGAGAAAAGAGCATAGATGGGAAAAGAGAGAAGAACGAGGGGGAGGAGGGAACAGGGAAGAGATGAGTGCAAATGAGAAAACCAACTTGTATATATACTTATTTGCATGTTTAAGTAACATTAATGGGAGCAAATGAGGGGTCGCCGGCCACACAGTTGGGACCAGGGGGATCCACGATTGTCTGAATTAGGGAATTTGATGCAGTGCAGTCAAATGGGTGAGATGCCAATGGGGGGGGGGTGCAGTATGATCCCACTCCCCGCTGCCCTCCAGTTCGGCTGAAAGTGTTGTTGCCTGGTCCCCAAGCATGGCAGCGAGCCCTCAATCCCAGTTAAGAAGGAGAAAGAAAAACAAGGAAGAACCCTCCTTATAACCAAGAGGCAAGCATAGAAGCTAATGTGTTTTGAGTTCAAAGGCTGGAATACACTTTGTCAGAAGGTGTGTTTACTCTTAAGTAGCTGGACCCACTCAAGTATAGGATGCTCAGAGATATGGGTACAGTGAGGTATCAGTCCTCTTCCGGAACTTCTGGTCAAGGGACCAATTTGTTTTGTCTCAGAGCTGGTCATCATCTGGGAGAGAGAGGATCCCAAAGAGCAGTAGGGCAAGGATTTGCCGGGGGTGGTTGGGGCGGTCTGCGAAGTCTGTGAGCCAGTGGAGGATGGGAGCAGAAGCTGTAGCCTGGTGAGGACTTCTTGGGCTTTGTCTGGTGTGGAAAAAGCATAAGGGTGACCTTGGAAGGAGAATGTTATTTTGAATGGGAGGTTCCAGTGGTACTTAATATGTTGACTTTGTAGTGTCTGGATGAAGGGTTCTCTGCATCTCTGAAGTGTTTGGGGGGCAAGGTTGGAGAATATATTTGGTATTTGTGGGATTGAAAAGTCAAGTCTTTCTTTGACCAGGCTGCTTGCATGACAGCCTCTTTAGGTTTGTAAAATATAGGTTTGATGATGTTACGAGGAGGTCTTTTAGGGCACAGGGCTCTGTGGATTCTGTTGAATTCTAATCTTTTCATAAGGGTTCTTAGGATTAGCTCCTGTAGTAATGCAGTGACCATGGAGGTTAAGTCCTTTATAGATTCTGGGAGGCCACTGATCCAAAAGTTACCACTCCAAAAGTTCTCCAGATCTTCAAATTTCTGCAAGGAGGAGGAGAGGTCTAGTTTGATTGTGTCGATATCTTGCTCGCGATTATCAATCACCAGAATAGCATCGTCCATTTTGTGTTCAAGATCGTCAGTAAGGGAACATATGTCCCTGATTTCAGTGCAATCTTAGTGGTAAGTTGTTCCATAGCTGTGCTCAGTTCCTTTTGAAGAAGCAGTTTATAGAGTGCGCATGCGCGGCCGGTGGGAAGGACATGTCCCGCTGAGGCTCCGTCTCCCCGTCAGGTGACAGTGCCTAGAAGCAGCGGGTCCCGGCCCGCAATACACAAGGAGGGGACCCGGTCCCCGTGGCAATCCTCCCAGGGTCCGATCCGCCTTGGTCTGCGGCGGATCCTCCGCGGCAAGTCGGAGAAATCTGACAGGGGACTCTGTCCCTGCAGTGAGCCGTCCATAGGCCCGCCCACCGCTACCCACGTTACACGAAGGCAGGGGAGAGAGGAGAGAGAGCAGGGGGGGCTGAGATTTGAATAACAGCCCCCCTCCATTAAAAGCTGCAATATGGTCAAAGGGGCACCTCGGCACCAGGTCCCCCCATCCACCAAAACCATCAAGGAGGCCCTGGCAAAGGCCTCCAAAAAGATGGCCACCGCCCCAGCACGTGGAAGCAAGCAGGCAGCAGGGGCATATGCAGCCCTGCAGGATCTGCAGCCCAGCTATCCCTGCACGTCTGAGGGTGAGTCTGACCCTGAAACAGATGTCCCTGCACAAGCCCTGACGCCTGACCTTACACCCCCAGACCTATTGTCATGCTTTGAAAAAATGCTACACAAAACTTTGAAGCAAACCTCAGACCGCATCACTGCCACGCTATCTAGGGAAATCCGTGAACTAGGACAACGCACTGCGGACCTAGAACAGAGGGTGGATGGTCTTGATGCCTCACTTCAGACGCATACGGATGACCTTGATCTCCTATGTGACGAAAACGCAACTTTATTGACACGACTAGAGGACTTTGAAAACCGAGCACGGCGCTGAAATCTACGTGTCCGGGGCCTTCCGGAAACGATCGTTGATGTCCAATCAGCAATAACAGCTCTGTTCCAAGAGCTTGCCCCAGCTATCCCAATCGATAGATTAGAATTGGATAGAGTTCACAGGGCATTAGCACCACGACGCACTGATGGTCCGCCACGTGACATTATAGCCAAGCTTCACTTTTTCCGTACCAAGGAGCAACTTCTACAAGCTGCCGTAATGCAGAATCTCTACAGTTCCAAGGTCATACCTACCAATTATTCCAGGATCTATGCCCCACAACCATCGCCAAGCGCAGGGCTATGAAACCTCACCTACAAGTACTTCAACAACACGCAATACAATATAGGTGGAGTTTCCCTTTTGCAGTGCGATTCCGACACCAGTCCCGGGATTACACCTGCAAGACTCCTGAAGACCTTTTAGACACCCTGCGGACCCTGCAACTACATCCCCCAGCGACGCCTTCAGAAAGCGCCAAGCGGAGGTCCACATCCTTCCCTGCGCGTACAACTGAAGGTCAATCCAACTTCCACAAGAGAGGGCGTTTTTCGTCTCCGGGCCTACCCTCACAAGATACCATGGACTGAACTATGTCCCAAGTTTATCCTTCTCCCCCCCCCCCTTTTTTTTTTATCGCACACACCATGCAATATACTCTTTTGGTTATCATTACGGTTAACACCGTTAGTATTCTCTCTCCCTCTACCCATTAAATCTTGGTTGCCCCACAACATGGGGACTGTTCTGCGCCCCCCCTCCTGGGTTCCATATTAGTTTATAACTGGGAGCCTAGGCTTTGACGGTATGCGATGTCGTACCCCTGCACCCATGAGGTTTCACTAGCACTACTAGTGCCGTCTGAGTCTGGGATGCCCTGATTTTATCGGATGTTTTTTTTTTTAATATACCTGTTTTTTCTGCCGGGACCTTGCCATCATTTAGTAATCCAATTGCTGTCATCCTTACGGTCCGCGTACCTGCACACTCCACCCTAGCCCCTGTGTTATTGGTTATTTAATAACACTTGGGCTACTATTGCTCCCTAGACCACCCTGATCCAGGGTGTCCTTGGGAGCCCACCTTTTAGGCCTTAAATGGCCTCCTACACCCCTTCTTTCCTGTTACCTCTCTCCTACTGTACCCCTCTTCCCTCCCTCCAACATGACTCCATGACCTTGCTCAACATACTCCACAACAATCTTATCCCCCCGGGCGGTGGTGCCATGCTATCCAATCCACTATGCGCTTTCCCCATGGGCTCGTTAAATGTCCTTACCCTGAATGTTCAGGGCCTCAATATCCCGCAGAAACGTAATAAGGCTTTCCGAACCTTTGCTACACTTAAAGCCCACGTGGTCTGTCTTCAGGAAACACACTTTACTTCCAACTCCACTCCTAAGTTTTTTGGTCCTCGATATCCTCAGGTCTACACAGCCTCTGCCACCGCCAAACGTAGGGGGGTACTGATTGCCTTCCATTGCACAACACCTTTCATGCCATGCACCGAAATCAAAGACCCGGAAGGTCGTTACCTCCTGTTAGTAGGGCAACTCCTTGACGTAGATGTCACCATTGTTGCATACTATGCCCCAAACCAAGACCCTTTACCATTCCTTTCACACATACTCTCGGTTATAGACCATCATAAACGCGGAACTTTAATTGTTAGCGGAGACTCAACAAATCTCCTCAACCACCTCCTATCCCTGCTTCTAAACAAACCTTCCAATCCATACTACAACGTTATTCTTTGATAGACTCATGGCGAGAACTTAACCCGACCAAATGCCAATACACCTTCTATTCTCACCCCCACCGGTCATTCTCTAGGATAGATCATATTTTTGTCACCACTGCCTCTTCCCCTCGGCTTTTGACCTCTGAAATAATTCCCATCCCCTGGTCTGACCATTGCGCCGTGTTCACATCTATGGCTTCGTTGGCCCCATCCCCCGCTGAATCCTCTTGGATCATTAATGATAACCTGTTTGTAAACCCAGCTCACTGTCTAGAAATAGAAGCAGCCCTTAAAGACTATTTCTCTCTTAATCAGTCACCTGATATTTCCCCTCTCCTGCTATGGGAAGCGCACAAACCGGTATTGCGAGGGTTTTGCATTAGCAAAGCATCCTTCTTAAATAAAACCAAAAGGCAACAACGTCTTCTACTGGAGCAAACCTATGATCGTTCTCATCAAGCCTTCCAGGCGGCTCCTATGCCTGCCAATCGTGAAACCCTGGAGCTATCTAGATTGGCCCTAGATCTCTTTCTCACAGACCAAGCGGAACTCTCACTCCGTAGATCTAGGCACAAATACTATACTAGGGCAAATAAACCCAACACATTCCTGGCTCTCTCACTTCGCAGGCTCGACCAGCTCACTAAACCTATCAGGATACGCACCTCCTCTGGCAACTTCACTAGTAACCCGGAACACATTCTACGGACGTTCCATAAACACTTGTCACAGCTTTACTCCTCTTCCACACCTTTCGACCCCACACAAGCTGATACCCTTTTAACTTCCATTTCTTTCCCGAAACTCTCAGAGTGCCAGTTAGCGGCACTTGAACGACCCATCTCCCCAGCCGAAACCTTAGACGCTATTAAAAGTCTAAAGCTACGTAAACGCCCAGGGCCAGATGGCTTCTCAGCCACTTACTATAAAAAATTTGCTCATCTCCTCACACCTATCCTCACTAATGCTTTTAACGCTTTACTATCTGGCCAAACCTTCAATCATGAAACAGTGCAAGTGAACATTTCAATGATCCCAAAGCCGAATTCTGATGACACACAGTGGTCCAATTATAGGCCAATCTCTCTCCTTAACATTGACATCAAACTGCTAGCAAAAGTCCTTTCTTCACATCTTAACCTGTATATTGGCTCTTTAATTCATAATGACCAAGTGGGCTTTATCCCAACTAGACAAGAGGGAGATAACATCAGACGTGCATCCCTTTTGGCAAACTTAGCAAGATCTCGTAATATTTCCGCATATTTCTTGTCCCTAGATATCCGGAAAGCATTTGATACAGTCTCATGGCCATACCTCGATTATATTTCGCATCGGTAGGGTTTTGGCCCACATTTCTTAACCTGGATCTTGTCGCTGTATCGAGAGCCTTCGGCCAGAATTAGGTATCTGGGGCACAGGTCAGCTCAGTTCCCGATCTCCAGAGACACGAGACAGGGCTGCCCTCTGTCCCCCTTGCTCTTTGCTCTGGCTATAGAGCCCCTAGCCCTCTTAATTAGAGCTAACCCGGATGTCAGGGGACTCGAGATAGGGGGCACACACCATAAGTTATGTCTCTTTGCGGATGACGTCTTGCTCTTTCTCACGTCTCCGTTGACTTCTTCTCCCTCCCTACTCCGGCTTCTCGAGGCGTTTGGCGTGCTTTCTGGTCTAATAATAAACCCGAATAAATCTACAGCACTCAACATTTCTCTCCCCCCTAAAGTGTTGACGCATCTGAAACAGATTTTACCATTCCCTTGGTCACAGTGTCATATCCCTTTCTTGGGAATCAAACTGACTCCTAAGTTATCAGACCTTTACGCAGCTAACTATCTTCCGATGCTAAACCACCTTTCTGCCCTTCTGTCCAAATGGTCTTCCCTCCCCCTCGCATGGCTAGGCAGAATAGCAGTTATCAAGATGTCAATCCTCCCAAAAATTCTATATCTGTTTAGAGTCCTTCCAGTCCCAGTCCCCCCTCATTACCTCTGCACACTGCAGCGTCGCATCTTTTCCTATGTATGGGGCAATACTCGCCCTCGTATACCCCGCTCCACCCTATACCGCCCTAAGCTCGATGGAGGTCTAGGCCTACCCGACATCAGCAAATATTATCAAGCAGCGCATTTAGCCCAATTACCTAAATATCATGCAACCTTTGAAAGCCCTCAATGGGTTGCGCTTGAATCAATAGAATGTGATCCCTTATCCACCGCTAACCTACTCTGGTTGAGTCCAATAGACCGCCGCTTTATAACCAACCCCATCACTTCTCATTTTTTATCCTTATGGGATAAACTGAAAACCCGTTACCTCCTCCAATCACTACATAATCCTATGCTCTCGTTTCTACGAAACCCAGCTTTTCGCCCGGCGTGGCAGACACCCCGTTTATTCAAAGCCTGGTCCTCTGCTAATTTGCTCCGTACGCATCACTTCCTACAGAGGAATAAGTTTAAATCCTTTGCCTCGCTGCGGGAAACGCATAGCCTCCCGGCCTCCGAGATATTTAGATACTTGCAGCTACAACACTTTTACGCCCCATACGCTACAATAACCAATCGGCCAGACACCATGTCTCTCTTTGAACGAGCGTGTTGCAAAGACCCTCATAGACGTGGGCTTATCTCCTGCTTATACTCACTCTTCGCCACTTCGACCACCACATCCCCCCCTCTATATACCCATAAATGGGAAGTGGATCTAGGTAAGAAATTCGACCCGTCTGATTGGGACCACATTTGGGCCAACACAAAATTGTCTTCGCAGAACGTTGTAGCATTGGAAACGAATTATAAAGTTTTAACCCGCTGGTACTTGGTCCCAGCGAGAATCGCAAAATTTACCCCTAATTACTCGCCCAATTGTTTCAGAGGCTGTGCGGATCTGGGAACACATTACCATATATGGTGGGACTGTCCTGTAGCCCGAACCTTTTGGGATGAAATTTTTACCATGATATCTACATTTAGCACTATCACTATACGGCCCGACCCAACAACAGCCCTACTCAACCAATGCCCTTCTGGCATCTCCAACTCGCAATTCAAGCTCCTTATGCAAGTCACGACAGCGGCTAAACAGGTTATAGCAAAGTCTTGGAAATCCCCCACCCTAAGTGTCGCGGCCGTCAAAACCAGAATAACACAAGCCATGATACACACAAAGGTGGAAGCCACAGTTCTTGACACAATTCCTAAATTCCTGCGCATATGGAGCCCTTGGGTAGAGCACTTCCTTCCGTCTAACTTTGACGAATCACTGCTTCTCCCTTGAGTTCTGTACTGTACGCCAAGGATATGGTCAATAACCCCTCGTGCGTAGCGCGTAGAGGCTGTTGTGAACTTGATGAATGTTCATGGAGTCATGGTTGTTGTTCTTCTTCCCTTTCCCCCCCCCTTCCGCCCCTGTCTGACCCCCTCCAGACTTCCCCCTATTTCTTTAATGCACTTGGGAGACATTGCCATGATTGGCTGATACCATTTTGTGATCTGTTGTTGGTTTTTATTTACCTGTTTCCGTTAGAAATGTATAGGCATTAATGCCTTGACCCTCATTCATTTTATTATGTCCTACTGTCACTTTAATGCCTAGTATACATTAATGATGTAGGTTCTTTGTTTTGTGCAGCTGAAAGACTGTCATTGGATGAGTCAGCTCTTGGGAAAAAAAATTGGTGTTCAAGCGAAGGTTGAAGGGAAGCCATATTGGTTTGAGATCGTTTAGCAGGATTAGTTGAAGCTTTAGTGGAGCTTGCTGTTGATTTGGTCAACTTGGCCCGAGTGGCTAGAAAATTTTTCCCCATGGTCCCTGTGGTAGGGTCTCCCCTCGATGGGTTGTGGGATGTGAGTGTGGCTTCACAAGATTTCTTCCGTGGAACCCCTATGTGACGAATGTGGTAGAAGGGATACAGCGAGCAGGGGGTTATCGGCCACCAGGTGAACAGTGGATGCATTTCGGGAGAGGAGTGGGGGATGAGAATATGCCGTGATGCTGTGTCAAGGGTTCAAGGAAGTAGCCAAGTGTCTGTGGTGTCCCAGTGGGGGAGACAGGAGTGATCAGGAGGCCTAAAGGAGGCAACAGACTTCTAACTACTCCCGCATATCCAGTGAGGCCCCTCTCAGGGATGTCAGCCCTCTATTCCGGGCTGTGAGCCTACTATGCCCCTGAGGTTTGGGGAGCCTGGGGCTACAGTACCGTCACTCACCGGAAGGAGAGAATGTGATCCCTTTATGGAGGCCACCTGCCTAGGGTAATCGACAGTGGGAGTCCAGGTCCACGGGAGGAGGATGCCAGACACAGTCGCTGAGGATTGAGAGCGGAGGAGGTGTGCACTGGCAGCGGGAAGATGGTGCCTGTCACTCTCCTGCAAGCCCAGAGTGGCTTCCTCAGGCTTTGAGGCGGATGGCCAGGTGTTTCCCACTCGAAGCTCAGTCTACGGGGGGTAGGGGGAAAGAACGTTCAAGTGAGCAGGCTCATCTCTGGCGGAGTTGATGTGTGCCTGGGAGATGAGGAGCCGGATTAAGGAGCTGCCATCACACTCGGCTGATCAACAGCGCCCCCCTGTTTTTATTTTTCTTGTTGTTGTCTTTTTTGGCAACAATGTGTGTTGTTAATGTTCCCCCTATTTTTATTTCTTGGGGGTGTTCATTTTTTCTTCATGTGTTTCTTGTTTTTTTTTATTCTTGAAGTGTTTTAGGTTTGATGTTAATATTTGTTTTACTTATTTTCCCTTTTTGTCCCTCAGCTCTATTTTATCTGTTTAATTTTGTTAAGGTTTATTATTATTATTATTATTATTATTTTATTTTTGATTAGGTCAGCAACTGCTGTGTAAAGTTGTTGGTGACACCACAAAAGCTGTTCATTGTTTGCTGCAGAGCACCACATATTATTGTGTTGCAGTTTAGTCCACAAGGCCCCCAGCACCACCTTCCCCATGTAAAGTTCTTGCCATAGCTTTAACCCAATCTGTCCAACCATCTACTACTTTGTCCATTTTTAGGCTATCCCTAAAAACCCTGTACTTTCATTTACTCCATCAGCTCATCTCCTGCAATTATCTCCTTTTATATCACTTGTCCCCTCCTTTATAGATTGTGAGCTCTAACGAGCAGGGTCCTCTGAATCCTCCTTTATTAAATTGTATTGTAACTGTACTGTTGCCATCATGTTGTAAAGCGCTGTACAAACTGATGGCTCTATATAAATTCTATATAAATAATAATACGCCAATGATCCCCCAACTGTTCTTCTGCTAGAATGTATGATGTATGTGTGTTTATCTTTACATTGATAAACTTTACATTTGTCAAAATTAAATCCCATTTCTGACCCAGGGTCTATTAAATAGTGCATTGAGAATGGCGTGGATACATGTAGGTTTGAGACATGCGTTACAAATTTTTCTACTAGATAGCTTGGTGTCATCAACAAGCAATGAAATGGCACTGTACTTTTAATCCCAAAGTCTATATCATTTATAAATAGAATAAAAAACAAATGTCCTAATACTGAACCCTGTGGTAACCCACGAATGACCTTAGACCATTCAGAGTATTAATCATAAATTACTACTTTCTGAATACGGTCTTTATTCATTTACAATCTGAATTTTTTAAGTCTGTAGACCTTAGCCATGCATGGGGAACTGTGTCAAATGCTTTAAAAAAATCCAAGTATGCTACAACCAATCCTTTGTCTAAGTTTCTGCTTAATGCAGTCTTTAGCATTACACTTCCTGTGGTCTTCCCGCTGGAGCAAACAGTGCATGGAATTAGAGACAGGGCACTAGAGGCACAGCAGCAGGAGGATGAGGAGGACATTCTAGCATCTCTACACCTGCTATACCCAGACACCATCCCTGTGAGGCTTCATCATGTACAGGATCAGAAAGAGGAGGAGTATGGTTGCTGTGGCAGAATTCAAAAGAGGAGGAGGACATGGGGCAGGCTGCCAGGCAGTTGTAAGTGGGAATAGATAGCTGAAGACAATGCAATCCATAATGCCCTTGAGGGCTTGGGTTTCTCCACCTTCAATAACTTGTGGCAGATAGGCTCATTCATTCTCCAGAGCCTACAAATAGGTCCTAGGAGTCATGGCACCAAGAAGTGGGACCATTACTGGTTGGCAACTCTTCTGGTTCCACATTACATGGGGAAAGTCACAGAGCTCATCCTGCACTCATAGAGGAAGCAAAGGATAAAACACCTGGATGTGCTGTGGAGGAACCTGTTAACCACCCTACCAAAGACCAGAAGTACACTGCCTCATGGAGTACATGACTTGTAGCCTGCTGTTGTTGAAAGAAGGAACAGCAGTGGGT
Organism: Staurois parvus; assembly: GCF_062004578.1. Taxonomy (NCBI): domain Eukaryota; kingdom Metazoa; phylum Chordata; class Amphibia; order Anura; family Ranidae; genus Staurois; species Staurois parvus. Next base: position 11,581,988 of record NW_028317852.1, read on the forward strand.
ATGGTTGCCTAAGTGAAGCTTTCAAACATTTTTCTTTGCTCAGTGCCAGGGCTGTCAGCTGGCAGCATCTTTTGGAAGCAGCTGCATTATATGGTGGGGGAGTATATATGATCAAGAGCAGATATTGACACTCTTAAAACACACAACCCCATTGATTATTGGGTAATGAGGATGAACCCCTGGCAAGAGCTTGCCTAAATATACAATTGAGATTCTGGGCTCCTGTGCAGCGAATGTCCTTTCTGAATGTACATTTAGTGCTGTGGGGGGCTTTATGACAGAAAAAAGTCATGACTGAGATTTGTTTAAATGAACCAGTCCTAGATCAGCGACAACTACCAAGCCTCTGCTGTAGATTACATTGAGTATTCTGCAACCCAAAGTATTTTTTTTTTTTGCAGTCTTAGTTTCTACTTTCATAATTGCAGATCTGAAATAAATCCAATCCCCTGCTGTCATGGGTGCCTAGCCACCATTACCATCTCTTTTCACCACTGTTGGCCTGCAACTGTTTACATCTATTGCCACAACCGTATTACCATCTCATACTGCATTAATATTGGTCATTGCAATTTGGCACACCCAGTTTTTTTTAGCTGTTTCACAATTCTGAAAAATAAATTTTTGGTCAAGTCCTGTGCTCTACATGAATATTTCTGTAAGGTTTCAGTGTTTTAGCACCACTAACTCCTCCAACCCCTACTTTTTTATGACTTTCACAGTTGCAAAGAATTTCAGTTTTTTAGTCAGGTAACATCCTGTGCACTGCACAAATATTTTTGTAGGGTTAAAAAGTTTTAGCACCACTAAAACACCAAACTCAATTTTTCAGCAGCTGTTTCACAGTTGCAAAGACTTTACATCATCCTATGACCTGTAAGAATATTTCTCTTGCTTTACAATGTGCAGGCACCAATAAAACTTTTAATCAGCTGTTTTCCAAACCTAAAATGTTTAGACATTTTTTTGGGCTGGGCAACTACTGTGTTGTCCAATAAAGTTTGCATGCAATTATGGTGCATCATCGTCAGTAAAAATGAACACTTTGGGGTTGATTTACTAAAACTGGAGACTGCAAAATTTGGTGCAGCTATGCATGGTAGCCAATCAGCTTCTAATTTCAGCTTGTTCTGTTAAGCTGTGACAAAAAAAAAAACGAAGCTGATTGGTTTCTATGCAGAGCTGACATCATTTGTCTAGGCCAGAATCTAGGAAGTAACTGAAGAAATTAAAAAAAAAAAAAAGTTTTACTAATTACTATTTACTAATGCTAGCAGCATAAGGATTAAAAATAGTCAATGTTTATTGAAAGAGTGAAGTTCCGCTTTAAACTCTGTTGTAGGACAAGGTTTTGCTGGCGGTGAGCTGAAGTGTTCCTTCATACCTGAGGTGATGGACCATTCTGTCCTGTTTTCATGCTGAAATTAAGCTGAGTTTCTTTTACCTTTTGAACAATAAAGTTTTATTTTATGATCATAGCTGACTGGTGATTTGGACGCCCCAAAATATCACAGCATAGACTGTATTTTTCGCTCCATAAGATGCACTTTTTCCCCCCCAAAAATGGGGAGAAATGTCTGTGCGTCTTATGGAGCGAATATTGACCAGGCCTCCCCCGTCACCGCTGCTGTGTTAGAATACCGTGCTGGCCAGCCAGCAGGGAGGGGGTGGGGCCAGGTCCGGAAGCTACACTGACCCCACCCCATGCAGTCTATATGCTAGAGAGGGAGCTGCTGTAGTAGAAGTTGTGATGTGAGTGGAAGTCTTGCCACTGGACCTCAGAGAGGATGTTGAGAACGGCTTGCCAGGTATGTCCTTCCTCCCAATAACTGCCTATGGACTGTTATACCAAACCCTGAGCTGTTTACATCTGTGCATCGCTGAAAGAACTCTGTTCATCCCCTGTAATATGTCTGCAGTCTCTGGTCATCTCCAGTAGTGTGTCTGCAGTCATCTCCTGTACTATGTCTGTAGTCTCTGGTCATCTGATGTACTGGGGTTTATTTACTAAAGCTGGAGAGTCCAAAATCAGACTCCCTTCTGCATAGAAACCAATCAGCTTCTAACCTCAGCTTGTTCAATGAAGCTTTGGCAACGAAACCTGGAAGTTGATTGGTTTCTATGCAGAAGGGAGTCTGATTTTGGACTCTCCAGCTTTAGTAAATAAACCCCACTATGTCTGTAGTCTCTGGACATCTCCTGTACTATGTCTGCAGTCTCTGGTCATCTCCTGTACTATGTCTGTAGTCTCTGGTCATCTCCTGTACTATGTTCGCAGTCTCTGGTCATCTCCTGTACTATGTCTGTAGTCTTGTTCCAGAATATTAGCTTTCTTGTTTTCCTCCTCTAAATCCTACGTGCGCCCTATGGTCAGGTGCATCTTATGGAGCACAAAATATGGTACATTACCTATATATATATATATATATATATATATATATATAGCACAAAACTGTACATATGTGGCTGACAACCTACATGTTTTAGATGTATGCAACTGGAGAATGTGACACCTGCACTGAGGGATAATGGACTGATGGGGGTACTGTACATTAGTCTTGAAAATTCAGCAAGATTCTATGGTTTCATTGAGACCACATAGTGAAAAGTGTTAAGCTGCGGAATTCTGCGGAGTGCGGAATTTGTTCAACGATAACTCCTGACACTAGGTCTGGATTTCTGTTGTGATGAGAGAAATGATGGGAGACACAATGGCCTGGGAAACTGTTCTTGATGCTCTCTGTATATGTTGAACTGTTGGCAGAAAGTCTGGGTCTTCATGAAATTAATATTAATAATTATGAACAAAAGTCCAAATAACTCATTAATCTACTTCACCACTGTGTAATATTCCACATGTGAATGGACTCTCACCAGATACTCAGATTTTTGTATCTCAATGGGTCATATCAGACATGGAATAAAGGGACATAGCTCCCAGGCATCTTCTTCCTTCTTTCAAATTCACTTTTCAAACCACTATCAGTGCTTTCAATTGCTCCAGGTATGATATCACAGGAAAAAATATGCTTTGATATACTGACTATATACTGATAAGACTTTTCCTGTAATTCTGTAAGCATATTTTATTTAATAAATTGGTTTACTGCATGGAATTGTGAACATTATGTTTATGAGCACAGATGTATGGACACAGGGACTATATAAATTGTGTTTACTTTTGAGAGGGATTTTTTTGCCTGATGAAGGAATCCTGCGAGATTCCGAAATGTTGCTTTGCTGTAACTATGTGAGTGTGAATTAAAGCTTCAGACCCTTATTGGAGATCCACGGTGTGCTGGTGACATTTATTTTGCTCTACTTTTGAGTGGGATCACTGTTTTGACAATAGAGTGCTGGTATTTTTTTAATCATATTTTCTACCTGCCCAGGGGAACAGGACCATTCCAGCTTCTGGGGGTTGTTGTATACATTAACTATTTTGAGAGAGTGTTGGGATTAGATGTTTATTGTCCTTCCAACATACTACATTTTGGAGGGGTTGATGAGTAAGCAGATTACAGCACAATTAAAATGAAATATGATAGGCCAGGTTGCTAAATTGCTAGTGGATTGGATGGTTTTACTGCCATCCATCATGAATGAAAGGTATCTAGAAGTACTACATCTTAAACAGCTTACATTGTCTGTGGGGGTGGAATCTTTATGAATTGGTGGTATTCTGCTTAGAGCCAGATGGTTTTTGAGTTTTGGCTCTTTGGAATAAACCATACACGCCCCTGGAGAGGGAGAAATAGAGGGAGAAGTAGAGTTGGGAATCCCCAATATCAGAGATTCCCACACCAGCAGGGGGGAATTGAGGGAATGGCGAGAGCCTTACAAACCTTGCCCATCCCAGAAATGGAGCGCATTCTCAGTGATGAGAGCACATATAAAAAGCAAAAGGGGACCCCAGCATATCTCTTAAGCAATCACTTCAGGTGTTAATGAAGATGAAAGAGAACATTTTAGATAAAAAAGAGAGCAGATATGTGATACCAGGTGCCCAAAATCCATAAGAATCAGGAACATCATCCAGGGCAGCCCATCATCAGCAGGGCAGACTCCCTGTTTTATAGGTTGGGAGAGTACCTTGATATCTTTATACAACCATTGGATAGTAAGGAACCCTCCTATCTCAAGGATAGCAGGAATGTTATGAATGGAGGTAGATGAATCCAGCTTACTTGTAACAATATATGTAGTCTTTTTATACAAATATTGATCAACAACATACATTAGAGGCAGTAAAATGGGCTCTTAACATGGAATCAATTGTAAAAATTAAACACAATTTTATCCTGGAAGGCCTTAATATGGTTATGACAAATAATTGTTTTTTGCATGGTGGACAATTTTTTAATCAAGTTAGAGGTGTGGTGAGGGGAGTACCTCCTGAAGACGATCTATTGGTCGAAACGCGTTGAGGGCTTATGACGCAAACATCCGCAGATGTCACTTCCGGTGTTTTGAATGCATGCTGGAATATGCCATCCATCTTAACTCCCATTCATAATTAACAAGGCTGAATACACCCAGTGCCAGGAAAGGCATTTTTTTTGTGAGTGGCATTTTTATTGTTTGACCCCATTATTAAAGTTCTATACGTATTTACACTATGGGATGTCTGGTTTTGTTTTAATATATGCTGAAAATATGCATTACTGCCTGTGGAGGAGAGGATCTTTCTAATATTGATGCAGCCCTAGTGGAGGGTTATCGGTTACCACCAGCAACTACGGTTAAGAGGGTAAAGGAATATCGGCCATCAATACCATATTGCATACTGGGATAGTCCCCAAAGTGCGTTTGACTAACCTAGAGATAGGTGGTCATGAGATGACGGTGAGTTTACATCCATGTGGGGCACCAATGTGAGCACAGTGAAGCACTTGCCATTTCAGTATGGAGGTTCACTATTAAGGATACAGCACCATTGCACTAAAATTCACATGTTGGAACTGAATACCAATATTTTATTTGAATTTTGTTCATTGTTATCACTTTAATTTGTACACTGGCATTTTATTGATTGTGTGACCTTAGCATGGTCTATTTGAAATATTTACGATATTTAATATATTGATGGTAAATAACATCCTATTTTGGGAAAAGTTAGGTTAACTAGTTGCTGACCGCAGATAGTCGAACGACGGCTGCACTGAGGCCGGCCAGTTCTGGGAAGGCATCATATGACGTCCTCCCAGAACGCTCTCTCCTGCGCCCCCCGGTGATCTCCATGATCGATGTGTCCACATCTGATCATGTGATGTGGTAAAAGGCCAATCACCATGGCCTTTTACCACGTGATCAGCTGTGTCCAATGACACGCTGATCACCGGGAAATGCAATTGCCGGTTCTCGGCTGCACTTTCCTTACGCCGTCAGAGCGTGAGGAAAAGACTGCCGAGAACTGGCAGTTGGCAGAGCAGGGATAGGCACCGATCATCAGGGCACTGATCACACTGTTCAACAGGTAAAAAGTTTTGGGCATAAAATTAGCTAATCTTACATAATTTTGGGGTGCTGAAAACGAAAATGACCCTAAAAAATGTTGATTGGCTCTAGTTTCCATGATATATTCACCCATCTAATGACGTAAGCCATTCAAAATTATGATGCAACTTCAGCTGCATATTGCGCAATTGATACTGGTGACCAATAGAAAATTGCATGTATACTGAGATGATGCAATATTAGCCTTTATTTGCATCACTTCACTGCATAAAAGCTGCAGTATCTGTAGCTGATTGTAGTTCGACAGCGTCTTTACATTTCGTTTTATGCTTATATAGGCTACTCAGTAATGCCTCGAACTTGTGTGAATAAAGCAGATAATTTCTGCTATATCTGCGGTGAAATAACTTTTATCTCACAAAAAAGGAGGATAACAGGAATGATTAAGAAAGCCTACAACTTGTATTTTGGCTGCAAGATAGGAGACCAGGACAAGAGCTGGGCACCACATATATGCTGCAATTCTTGTGGGACGGCACTGGAGCAATGGTTGAATGGAAAAAAGGCATCTATGCCTTTCGCTGTGCCAATGATTTGGAGAGAGCCAACAGATCATGTTAGTAATTGTTACTTTTGTATGGTGCCTCCAATTGTAAAAGGGCTAAATAAGAAGAAAAAGTTATCTGTGCACTATCCAAATATTCCATCGGCAATACGTCCAGTTCCTCATGGAGAGGGGCTACCAATTCCTAAAGCACCAGAATCCTTCGTGGTTGAGTCAAGTGAGGAAGAACCTGAAGCGTGTAGTCACGTGCAGTTGTAAGAGATAGCCCTTTCCTCGAATACAAGAGAAAAGCCAAGAGAAGCAAAACCGACACAAACTGAAGACAAAACTAGTGAGAATCCTAAGTATTAAAATGATTCAACTTAGCTTATGGCTATAATTTTTCTTGGTAATCCTATGCAATATATTATGCCATTTAGGCTTTGTTATGTAGTCAATATCACTTGCTTTATATTTGTGGAAAGACATCTATCTATATAATTATTGTGCATTATGTAGTCATTACGCCTATAGTAGAAAACTTTCTGTTTACAGAAAAACTAGAGCCAATTGACAAATTTCATTGTTATATTTGAACTCAGAATGTGAAATTCATTAAGAAATGGATCCTTTTGTTTCCAAAACTGGCAAAAAAATAAAAATTTGTTGAACAGTGCATCGGTGCCCTGATGATCGGTGCTCAGCAGTACCACCCACCTGTGCCACCCACCTGTGGACAGCAGTGCTGCCAGTCAGTGCCCAGCAGTGCAGCCAGTCAGTGCCGCCTATCAGTGCTGACTATCAGTACCCATCATCAGTGCCGCCTATCCGTGCCACCTCATTAGTGCTGCCTATCAGTGCAGCCTCATCAACACACATGAGTGAAGAAGAAAAATTACCTGTTTTATAATAGAAACAAAGAAACTTTGTTTTTTATTTTTGCTCTTTTTTTGTTTGTAGCACAAAAAGTAAAACACCCAGCAGCAAGTAAATACCACCAAATGAAAGCTCTCTTTGTAAGAACAAAATTATAAATGTTTCATATGGGTATAATGTTGCATGATCGTGCAATTGTCATTCAAAGTGTGACAATGCTGAAAGCTGAAAATTGGTAAGGAAGGGGGTTTAAGTGCCCGGTAGGCAAGTGGCTAATGGAATCCCCAAAAAATCTTTTGGGCAGAGTTCCTTTTTAATTTTATATTTAAAGAAGAGTGTACAGTTCCCCTTTAATTCTAGTCTTTTACTTTAGCCTGCTTTTCAGTGAATTTATGTGCTTGTGGTTTAGCCACAGCACATATACCTCTTAACCACCAGAGGGCAGAGATACCAATTTAATATTTTAATTAAAGTGACAACTCTTTCTGCGCCAATCAAAAACTACGTAGTCTAAACTTCCGCTGTGCAATGTGAAAAACACAAATAATACCAGATATACAAAAACAGCGCAAAAATAGACCTTTAAATAAAATAAAAACTTTTTTACATAAAGTGAATAGTACTAATAAATATATCATAAACCATAAATGAATAGTGAATGTCCCCAATAATAATAAACACCAAAAGTCTGTGTATGATAAAAATAGAAATTTCCAAAAATTCTTCAAATGTAAAGAAGCTTCCACCTTCCACTCCTGCAAACCAACATCAAATACACTCACCAGATATTGGTGAATGAGAAGCCTTTAGGGATTTTAAAGGGATCCTACACCCTCTTTAGCATCCACTCTATGGAATTCTTCACCCTCAGAATGGGCTCCACCGTTCAACCGGGAGAAAAAAATCTCAAATAGTGTAATATTGCCAATCAACAATATAATTTAAAAGCAAAGATTAAGGCCACTCACATGTAAGCAACTTTAAAAAGCACATTTATTGAAACTATGGCTTCCAGATAAAAAACAAGCACTTTACAGCCTCCTAATTCAGGAATCCCACATCACAGCCACAGGATACAGCAGAGGATCCACACAGAGACCAGCACAGTTCCCAAAGGTGGCAGCTGGAACGCACTGCTTGGTGTGTGCTCCACTCACCGGAAATGACGTCAGACGCACGGAGTGCAGACCGGAAATACGTTGACGCGTTTCGCCCCTCCCATCGGGCATTCTCAAGACCCTCAAGATAGGAGGGGCAAAACGCATTGACGTATTTCTGGTCTGCACTCCGTGCGCCTGACGTCATTTCCGGTGAGTGGAGCGCACGCCGAGCGGTGCGTTCCAGCGGCCATCTTTGGGAACTGTGTTGGTCTCTGTGTGGATCCTCTGCTGTATTCTGTGGCTGTGCTTTTTAAAGTTGCTTACATGTGAGTGGCCTTAATCTTTGCTTTTAAATTATATTGTTGATTGGCAATATTACACTATTTGAGATTTTTTCTCCCGGTTGAACGGTGGAGCCTATTCTGAGGGTGAAGAATTCCATAGAGTGGATGCTAAAGAGGGTTTAGGATCCCTTTAAAATCCCTAAAGGCTTCTCCTTCACCAATATCTGGTGAGTGTATTTGATGTTGGTTTGCACGGGTGGAAGGTGGAAGTTCTTTACATTTGAATAATTTTTGGAAATTTCTATTTTCATCATACACGGACTTTTGGTGTTTATTATTATTGGGGAAATTCACTATTAATTTATGGTTTATAAGGACACCCTCTGTCCATAAGGGACTTGAGGCTCTTAAAACTAAGTGGCTAGTTGATTTTCCAGACCTGGAAAACGAAGACTGGGAAGATATATGGGAATGTTCCTTTCAACAACTGGTTTATGTTAAAATCAGTTTAAAATTCTGCACCATCTTTATCTCACCCCTATACATCTTCATAGAATATATTCCTCAGTCCCTGCTGATTGTTGGAGATGTGGGGCGACCTCAGCCGACTTCCTTGATATTTTTTGGCAGTGTCCACATATTCTGGAGGTCAGTGGTCACCTGTATCCTTTTGGTTACCACCATTCAGGTACCATTGTTGGTGGATTGATGTCTGTTGGGGCTGGTTGACTCTCTGGCACACAGTAGAGCCTCCAGAACTTTATCTCCAGATGTTCCCACCTCTAATTCCTGGAAAAGGTTAATTAATTCTATGATCTCATTGTATAAGGCTACTTACCTATCTCGGGATGTCCCCACAAATTCCAAAAGGTCTGGGATATTTGGGTAGACTCTCCATCCATGAATGAGGAGCAGGATGCTTCCATTTAGCTTGAGAAGGTTTAAATAATATTCTGTAATGATTCCATGAAGCTCTATGAGGTTATATTGGTAACACTATTGCAGATGCCCTGAAGTTGTCATTCCTGAGTTTTTGAGTGTCTAGGGAATGTTCCAGACTCCTGCAGTGACTGAGCGTACTGTTAGTTTGTTTATTTTCTTTGTTTTGTTCTTGGAAATTACTAGTTTGTAACTTTGTTAAAGTGTAGTACCGAGCCTGGGTATGCCCTATAGGCTCTGTTTTGTATATTTCTGAACTTATAAAATTTAATAATAAAAATTTTCACAAAAACAAAATCTTGCTCACACATGCTATGGGTATATTTGGAATTACACCCAAAATATGTTCTGCTCTTTTTTTGCAGCCTAGCTGCATACTGGAGCCCAAAATCCAGTGACCACTTTGAAAGCCTTATGGTGCATAAATTCCTCATTTCATTTCCTCACTACCTATTACAGTTTCAGGGGCTCTGAAATTCCAGGATTGCACAACCCCCCCTCCCCAAAATGACCCATTTATGGATAGTAGACACCCACAAACTATGCTGTGTGGCATGTTGAGTCAATGGAAGATTTTTTTCCAAGTTTTTGGAAAATGGCAATTTTTTATTACGCAAAGTTGTCACCTAAATGACATATTGCTCACACATGCCATGGGTATATGTGGAATTACATCCCAAAATATATTCTGCTACCTCTCCCAAGTATGGAGATACCACATGTGTGAGTTTTTTTGGCAGCCTAGCCACATACAGGAGCCCGAAATCCAATGACCCCTTTGAAAGCCTAAAGGTGCATAATTTCCTTATTTCACTTCCTCACTACCTATCACAGTTTCAGAGGCCCTAAAATGCCAGGATAGCACCCCCCCCCCAATAACCCCTTTTTGGAAAATAGACACCCCAAGGAATTTATTAAGAGGCATGGTGAGTATTTTTCAGATCTAAATTTTTGTCACAAGGTTTTGAAAAAGAAAATAAACACATTTTCGTTTTCTTTCTTCATTTTCCAAAAACTTGTGGCAACAAATGAGACCCGCAAAATACTCACCATGTCTCTTAGCAAATGCCCTGGAGTATCTTTCCAAAAAAGGCATCATGGGGGGGGTTTGTACTGTGTGACATAAAAAAATTGCAACACCCACCATTTTATTCTTTACCCGTATGGAAGAAAAATATATTTGAAATATATTTTTAAAATATTCTTCCCAATTATATTAGCACAAATTTGAAATGCTACAATTTTGGCCATATTCAATATATTTCAAAATATATGTCAATAAATATATATATGTATATACTGCATGTTGAAATCTATCTCATCTATCAGCACTGCACGCATTGACATATATTTTGAGAGCACACCTTGTTGCTGTCAGAATAAACAGATCAGTATTCTTGTTCCTGTTGTCACCTGAATTTGTTGAATTATTCCTCGCCAAAACGATTGGATATTAGGGCAATCCCACCATATATGTGCCATGGATCCTTCAAACCCACATCCCCTCCACCATAGCAGTGAATTTTGTGATCGTTGTTTATGTGCTACACTCTGTGTACAGTACCATTTTATTAGACATTTATAGTTCATTTCTACTATATTCAAATTTACAGCACTATGGGCCAATCTAAATATTTTCTTCTTATCATGCTCCTCTAGTTTTGTTCCAAGCTCTTTTTACTATTTTTTAAAGTACAGCGGACAGACAGCTCCTGCAATATTAGTAAGAATCTTATAAATACAAGAAGTTGGAAGTTTACATTTCATCTCCTGACAAAACAATCGTTCCAGAGGATACATACTGTCCACCATCCTTAATGGTTGCGGAAGAGCTGACACAAAATGACTCAATTGGTGGTACCGCCACACATCTAACCTAAAAAACAAATCCCTCTTATCTTTTAATTCTAAAAAACAAAGCAACTTCCCCTTTTCTGTGATATCCTTCAAACATGCATTTTTATTTTTTATCCAGTTACCTGCAACATCTTCCTTCACTGGTGGGAAAAAAATCTGTTCTCTCCAGTAGAATTAATAGTGAATTATATTCCCATCCCATTCGCTTATGTAGTCTATCCCATTCTCTTAAAACATTCTGTGTTAACATACTTATGTTTTCCGAAAAAGTTTGGTTTTGTTGTGGAAGCCATATTATCTTAACTAACTGTGACCCACTTAGTGTATTTTCTATGTTTACCTATATCATCTCCGGTGTATTGTAAATCCACTCAATCATTTGTAAAATCAGTACAGCGCGATAATACCTCCTTAAAATCCAGTACTCCTAAACCACCATTAACCTTATCTCTACATAATACTTCAAAACTAACCCTTGGTTTTTTATTTGACCAAATTAATTTACTTACCATTTTTCTTATGGTCTTAAAAAAGGACTCCGGTAAATATATTGGAAGCATATGGAATTTATATAGAGTGGAGGATTTTCAGAACTATAACCATTTTTATAATATTTATGCGGCCCAACCACAAGAGTACCCCTCAGTTTTCCTCAATTCTTCCTTAACTTCATTTACAAGTGAGATATAGTTTATTTGGTAAATATTTTTCCAAGAGAGAGTGAGCTTTTCTCCTAAATAACTTAATTCTCTTTCTCTTCAAACAAAAGGGAAGGCTTCCTGCAAGTTCTGTTTTTCTTACTTTGAGACTGAAATATTCAATATCTCTAATTTTGAGGGATTGATCTTTAAATGTGACAGTTTGCCATAGTATTTTAAAATCTTCATTAGATTAGGTAATGTTACTCTAGGGTTCGTAACAGAATAATATGTCATCTGCATAAGCCGCAACCTAATGTTTTTCCTTCCCAAACATAACTCCTTTTACTTCTAAAGACTTTCGAATGGTCGCCAGAAGTGGTTCCAGTGAGATAACAAAAAGTAGTGGTGACAAATGCATAAAAACATAAAATGCAGCGCTACTCACAAACATAAAACAGGAAAAGGTGTATACGTCCACAAAAAATACAGTGAAACACTATGTGGAAATCAGTGAAAAATAGCTCTCATTTGGAACATAAAGCACATGCTTCCATAGTGTAATAAGTTTATGTTCCAAATGAGATATTGGCGCTGTATCTGACCCTATCTGGAGAGGAGCTATTATCTGGGTGCTGACCTGTTGAGGGAAATTTGTTTGCGGTGGAAGAAGATCAGTGGAGTGGCTGCAGACTTGAAGGATCTGAGTGAGGGATCCCTATAGCGCTTTGACCCGCAAGGATCGAAGTTTTAAGGTGAGAGGCTTATCTAGCCGGTGGTTGGATTGTTGTCTGTCAGCTGTTATATCCACTGTCACACAATCAGCATGAGTGTCATCGTTTATGTGAAAGTGTTATGATCCATGGTTATTGGACTTTTGAGCACAAACCAGATGTTATTATTTAGTCCATTATTGAGTGTGATTGCACCATTTTTTATTCACTTGTATACACATTGATTACGTTTATGCTTCACTAACATGTTTTGCATTGTATTGGTATTGTTCTGTCACATGTTCTGTCCCCCTTTGTAATGTACAGCACTGAGCGAACTATTGGCGCTTTATAAATACTGTATAATAATAATAATAATAATATATGAGTGTATATATATTTATTTATTTATTATTTCTATACATGTGTTTTTCAAGATATATTTATTTGTTTGATGGTTTATTGGGAATAGATCGCATGTATATGCATTAATTGTGGATACACATATGTATGACCTTTCACCATCACTGTCTGTTTTGCTTATTTTTATCACACGGATTTTGCATTTTTTGTGGTATTGCATTCAGTTGTTTTTGCATGATTCCACTTATTGTTGTTGGCACTGAGTGAGCTATTTTTCACTGATTTCCACATAGTGTTTCACTGTATTATTTGTGGATGTATACACCTTTTCATGTTTTATGTTTGTGAGTAGTGCTGCATGTTTTTATGTATTTATGTAGAGATCATTGGTATATGATTTAATGTCAACAGCTTCTCTGGGATAGATAGTGTTAGGTTAATTGGAGTGCAGGAGGTTCACACCATTAGTGGTGACAAATGGCAACCCTGCCTTGTCCCGTTATACATTTTGAAGAATTGTGATAATGAACCATTAACCTTCACTGCCGCTGAAGGAAAGCTATGCAATTTTTTTATCCACTGAATCATCTTATATCCAATACCCAATGCATCAGCTGTGTGGAGATCGTTTGTCTCCCCTTGTCTGGACCATGTTTGTGACATGCCTTCTTTTATCTTCTTTCTGTGAGTTGCCAATCGTCTGTTTTCAAATAAATATATATTCTAATGCTGCACTTAGTTCGGTGCCCCTCTGCTTCCTTTTCACATATAGAGTTCAGCTTTGCTCTAAGGGTGCTGCCACTGATGCCTACTTCTGCTCCTTCATTTCCACTGTGAATGCTAATGGTCTTCCATATGGACTTTTAATGGACTTTTATGGACTATTTATATATAGTCACACACTCCTCCAGCGCCAATTACTGTGTTTTTTTTATACTTATAATCCTGTAGGCCTCTTCACTAGTGTACCTTTCTTTGGACATTTTGGCCACTAAATTTATAGGTCCATTGTGTGACGCATGGGAAAAAGAGCACCTGGCTATCAGGGACTGCTTGAACCGCTACAAAACAAAATTACCTGCAAGTGATATCAGAGATCAGGCCTGATCATGCTAATGCTGCAGTTTTGTGTGTAATCAATCAAGTAACAGTGATATACTGATACTGCACTGGGTGGGGTAGGGGGGATTGGAGTGTGGTGGGGTAAACGCTGGTGCTGGCACGTCGGGGCTGATCCTGCTAACGCTGCATTTTTGGGGACACTATACTATTGTGAACACTAGTATAGTTCTGATCTGATCAAAGATGTTGATCCGTTCAGACACCATAATATGGAGGATTATAGTGTGTATGTGAGCGTGTTCCTGGAAATCAAAGGGTTTAATGTGATGGTAATGTAGTGGCAAGCAATCTGATGTTATCTGGGAGGTACGCTAATTGACGCTAACGCTATTTGAAGTCGCTTGTGAAACTAATAGTGATCAGTAAAAAAATCTGTCACACTGGTGACAGGGCAGTAAACGGGTTAACGGTGGGCGATCAGGGGGTTAAAATGTGTCTAAACTATGTGTTTTAGTGCCAGTATTGTGCTTCTACTTACATACATCTGCTTTCTTCTCTCTCTTAACAGAATGTGCTCCAGAGAGAGAAGGTTGCATCATTTCCTGTGCCTGTGTTCTGTAACCACAGGTACAGTATGAGTTCGGTACAACTGATCAGCAGGTCCAGGCCAAACATCATTGTCCTGGATCTGATGAGAGATTGATGCTGTACATGCCCACAGATCAGGGACATGGCGATTCTGTATCTATACATGCTTTTGTGCAGGGAATCTGTCCTGTAGCAGTAACACTGCTATAGAACGACCTTGGTGAAGGTGCTAACCAATCCAATCCAGGACGAACTACACTCCAGATATTGGTGGTATTTGATCACCTTTGCAGTTTTATTTTTTGTGGTATAAACATAAAAAGACCATCAATTTTGAAAAAAAAAACAATATTTTTACTTTTTGCTATAAAACATATCCAATGAAAAAATTTAAGAAATCAAATTTCGGCATAAATTTAGGCCAAAATGTATTCTGAAACATGTCTTTGCTAAAAAGAAAATCCCAATACGTGTAAATTAATTGGTTTATGTGAAAGTTATACTGTCTACAAATGGTGATATATGTACTAGAATTAAATTTTTTTTTATACTAGTAATGGCTGCGATCAGAGACCTATAGCGGGACTGCAGGACTGCGGCAGGCATTCTGACACTAATACAGTGATCTAATACAGTGATCAGTGCTAATGAAAAGCATTGACACTGTACTAATGACACTGGGCAGGAAGGGGTTAATTTTTGGACGGACAAAGGGTTAACTGTGTGCTGTGTGTGTCTTACTATGTATGCTGTGTGCTGTTTCTCAACAGAGACATGCTGCTTTGTATTTCTTTGCTGTGCAGAGAAATACAAAGCAGCGTGTCCTTGCTGGCAGCAGAGAGACCTTTTTTACACACAGGTTTCTGCCCTGTCAGCTTTACACAGAGATCGCTGGGTGCTGGAGGGGAATCTGCATCTGGAACCTGGTGATTGACATCCCTAGCCGCCAATGGAATGGAAGTGCAAATCACATATATATACATTATTTTGCACAGCCCTGACACCCTGTAGCAGTACTTTTACTATTGGGTGGCAGGCAAGCGGTTAAAATCCATAATTTTTTACAAACGCATGTTAAAAGCAAAGGGAGCAGGATCCCAATCATAAAAGTTATTTTGTAACAAACTAATAGTGTCTACAGGCAGCAGCCCCAAACACCCTGCTAATAATGTTATCTAAACATATATAATAGTTCATAGGGTACCAAGATCATAACCTCCAACAGGTTTGCATATTAGGCAAAAAGGAGGATGCGCATCTAGGTCTCCTCAGGGGCTCAAGGGCTACAGTTGATAAAGAAAAAGACACTGTGAATCAGGGGCGGACTGACAACTCACGGGGCCCCCGGGCAATAGGGGATCATGGGGCCCCTGTGTCCTTGCCCAAACTCAAAAAAGCCTATGAAAAAGGTACAAGGGGCATCTCATGAGGCCCCCTACTGACCCCGGGCCCTCGGGCAGTGCCCGAGTTTCCAAATGGTCAGTCCACCCCTGCTGTAAATTAGAACAGTCATTACAAATACAATATACATTTATACATACACACAGTGCATAGAAAAATAATACTATTACAGAGGATTATACTGTAAAAAGGTACCAGATAGCATAAAAACTCCCCCAAACACAGAAAAATGGGAGGGGGGCGTAGAGAGAACAGTAGACCACTGGTGGAGGGGGAAATAGACCCAAAGGAGAAGAAGGTGCAATGGATGGGGGGGCCTTTCTGTTTGGGGCCTTTGAATTCTCTTATGTTTCTTACAAATAACAGGCGTTTTGATCATAATTCAGAATATTCAGCCTAAGTAAGGTGTTAATTTAGGGGATGTGCACTAGTATTATTTTGCTATATTGTATATTTTTGTAAATGTTAACTATGTATGATATTTATATTTTCATATTGATATTTCTTTGTTTTTTCATTTTTCTTTGTTTTAGATGGATTCCAGGATGACGCTGGCCCTTTTTTGATGGGTGACCCTCGGTTTGAACATCCGCCAGGGGATATGGATGGCCTTATGGGGGAGGTTCTTCCCTTTTGGGCTGTTCCATGCTCCTGGCAGTGTAAAAGTAAAGTTTGCCCTCTAGAAGCATCTAGATAAAGCAAATCTCCCGTGCCTGCAGCATCCTATGACTGCCCTGGACATTGTGCAGTACTGCATATGCGCCCGACGTGGGTTGTGTCCTCACAACCCACGGATGTCGGTGTGGCCACATAGAGATGCCGTCTGGTGTCATTGATGACACCTGCCGCCCTATCTCTTTGCTTGCAGCACAGGTGGATCTGATTACTTTCTGATAAGACAATTATAGACTATGTATACTGGATGTATTATTGCAGTTTGTTGTTGGCTTGCTTGAAGGTGGTCCCCCATGCTATATTGGACAGTTTGGTGAGCATTATAGTAGTTTTTTTGGTGAAGAGATTTATTTATTGCTATGGGTAGTTGTGCAAGTATTTTCATACAGTAGCTTTATTTGACTTCTATTATAGACATAATAGCTGGATACAGTTGTGGTCCATTGGGATCTGGAACATCTCTACATCTTTACAGTTCAGTAAGCATTGTGGTTACCTGCCCTAGTGAAGGTATATATGTACTATTATGGATAGTTGGGATACAATTTTTATAACTTTTGATTTCTATTATAGATTAAACAATTGCATAGAACCTTTGGTCCTTTGGGACTTGTAACATCTTCACCATAAAACAAGGAATATTTCAGTTCATTGTGTTCATTGGCTATGCCCTATATACTGTTAGCTTTTCTCTATATATTAACTAAATTACCAGTTTTTAGGTCTGTTGAATAAGTTCTGTATCTAATTCATACCATGTTTTCTATCATGATTATAGAGGGATATAGAGGGTGATCTGGCATTCTTCTGTTGCCGTCAGCATTATGAAATAGATATTTGACCACCCTTGTTCTTCCAGTTAAAATTTTGGACCATGCAGCCTTATCTTGGATATCAGTATTTTATGATTGCTCTGATTACTATTCATTGCTCAATTCTCTTGTAAGTACCAAAAATGGTAATTATGTGAATGCCATTGATACATTTCTTATATGCAAATTACCACTTATACCTAAAATGTGAATTTAAAAATTCTTGTGTTTATGCTGCCTGAAGATCAAAAAGTGGAATGATCAAAATAAGTTGGGGTAACTTTTGGGAATTGTGTTGTAATGTGAAGGAAAATACCCTTGCAATATCTATTAGAGCCAAAGTTTTTAAAGATAACATATAATTTACAAATACTTTTATGTAATAAAGTATATGATTAATAAAGTTCCCTTTGAGTGCATGTGTAATGATATGTTTGCTGCATTAAAGTCCCATAGGGGTATTCTTTATTCACATGTAAATGTGAAGATCTTTTGGAGTTCCAAATAAAGTACTGAAGAATGTTCTGTATCTTCTTAGAATGGGCTCAGAGGAACAAAAGAGGCAATGTCCGAAACAGGGAGTAAAAACATTTTAGTCAATGATATATCGCCTGCCCAAGAAGTAAACACAGAACAGAGATTTGCACAAATGGTAGTCAGTTTTGTTATAAGTGCTGAGTAGTTGAGAAGACGTTTAGAGCTAGGAGAGGTGAGTTGCACATCTAAATATTGTAAGGAAGAATGAGGAACCCATGAGAGAGGAGTGGCACAGGAGACCTGGTGTTTAGAAGAGGTATATAGGCCAATGGACCACATATGAGACTTTGAGTGGTTGAGTATGTATAAGGAAATCAATCCAAAGTGACCCAATGATTTGCAGAGGTTTGGTAAGGACTTTACTAGGTTGGTTAGAAATAAGAGGGCATCATCCACACATAGGCCAATTTTATGTTGGACAGATCTTACAGTTAGACCAGAAATCAGGGGTTGAGAATGGATATGTTCCACAAAGGGTTCCATGATTAAAGAAAAAATGTTTGGGGAGATAGTGCAGCCCTGCTTGGTACTATTAGTAATAGGGAAGGGGGATGACGGAAACCCTGAGGTCAAAACCCTGGCACTAGGTTGAGTGTAAAGAGCACATATGGCTCAATGTATCCGGCCAGAGAAGCCAAATCTGGGAAGGATGACAGTCATGTAGAGCCAATGAACCTGGTTGAATGCTTTCTCAGCATCAAGTGAGATCAGCAAAGAAAGCATAGATAATGTTCTGCCCACAGTATCAAACTGACAACACGTCTAATGCCATCAGAGGTTTGATGACCTAAAACAAAGCCAGCTTGGTCTGGGTGAACTAGCATGGGGGTCAGTTTAGCAAGGAGGTTAGCTATGTGTTTAGCATATAATTTCTGTGTTCAGAAGAGAGATGGAACAGAAGTAAACAGGCATGTCTGTAGATTTACCTGGTTTAGGGATAGTAACTATTATTGATTCCAGAAATTCAGTAGGGCAGGAGCCATGATCTGCAATATTACTTTGGGAGTTGGTAAGGTGGGGCAGTAGGAATGTTGGAAATATCTTATAATATTCATGTATAAAACTGTCAGGGCTTGGGGATTTATGTAAAGATAAGGAGGTGATGGCTTTACTAATCTCCGCTTCAGAAAAGGTGAGGAAATGTCCTGAAGCTATGCAAAAAGGCTTGTATGGCTGTGGGGTCGGGGGTGTATTACTGGAATCCTTTAAATTATAAAGAGTGGAGTAGTAATTGTGGAACTGCTACGCAATGTCTGAGGCCCGAGCGATCCCCAAAAAATTGAGTTTTGAAACAGACTATTTGCCTTTTGGGTTTATCTCCCAAAGCGTAGAAGTTAAGAAAAAGTAATTTACTGTAAAAGTCATATGACTTTTGGAGTGGAGTATTGAGTTGAATACGGAAATCAGGTATCTCTTCAGTGAGAAGGGGGTGAAGGTGAGCTTTATTGTGAGATTCAAGATCGTGGAGTTTGGGCAGTAATCCGAGACAACTGTCTTGTGCATTGTTTTTTTCTCATGGGCTGAAATTTTAATAAGTAGGCCTCTAATAAAGGCCTTATGGGCATTGATAAGGTAGTCTGATCTGACAATGAACCTATGTTGGCCTGAAAAAAAGAAGCTATTTGCAAATCGATCTGCTGCCTATAGGTTGGGTTAGTGAGAATTGAGGAGTTAAGGATCCAAGGTAAAGGTGATCCAGAAGTGTTACTAAGGAGCAGGTTGATGGAAATAGGTGACTGGTCAGACCATGCTATTACGCCAGTGCAAGCATGGTTAACCCTTTGTAAAGTGAATTTGTCAAAAAGGAAAAATCCATTCTAGAATACACCTTATATATTATGGAATAAAAGCTCTAGTCTCTGTTGTTACCATGGATACAGCACCACCTATCATACAGGTCCCCAGAAGAGAGGAGATTAGATAAAGCAGAGGATGATTTTTGGGTGAGATTGGTAGGGCTCCATAGAGGGTTCTAAAACATCATTAAAGTCCCCACAGAGAAATAAAGATTGAGATGTAATTTGTGCCTCAAGCATACACATTTACTATGGGAAAAGGAAAGTTATTAATTGATGCAAAAAAGAAAAGGAGCGACGGTTGGTGTCTAATTCTGCAGAATAAAATTCAAAGGTAACCACAGAAAAACAGTCCTGATCTGGCTCTACGCACTATGTATGAAGGGAACTCAATTGAGGGGCTGCATCTCTATACTGTACAAATATTTCACTACCCCACTGGTCAAACTTTCTTATCAAGTCAACTGAGAAAGAAACCTGGATGTGTCTATTGATGAGGAAGACTGGAACTCTCGTGTTCACAGAGGCATATTAAATGCTGCCCAGATAGAAGTGGCATAAAGTGTTTGCAAGATGATACCTGGTTCCAGACTGCCTCTCCTGCATGTTCCCAGGGGTGTCAGCCTTATGCTTTAGGGGTTGTGGCCAGACAAGCACAATCTTACATATATGGTGGACCTGCCCCAAAGTCTGTTGCTACTTGATGAGGATACATTTCCTCATATTCTTGGTCACTATGGTCAGCATAATCAAAGATGCTTGTATCTCTTTTTTAAATAAACCAGTTGACAACATCTCCAGACACAATCAAACCTTGATTTACTTTATGTTTTTGGCAGCGAAAATTGCCATCGCCACAGCTTGGAAAAGTCCAATCATTGATATTGCACTGATGAAGCGTAAGGTCAAGGTCACTTGGATTATGCTTAACGAAAAATTGGTGAGTGTACTGCAGGACAAACAACCCCTATTTGACAAAATGTGGACTCCATGGTTCACTTACCTACAAGTCCCAGAAGGTCAGGACTGACTCCTGGGTTGGTGTGGGCTGGACTTGGACAGACTGGTTCTTCTCTTCCTCTCTCACTGCTGATTTCATTCTCTCCCCTTCTCATCTTTCTCTCCCCCCCCCCCTTATGCTGGTCCTTTGCCTTTACCCTCCATCTCCTCTCCTCCCTACCCCTTCATTTTATTTTTCTTCCCCTCCCCCCCTTCTTCCCTTTCTAATTTTTTTTTTGTGGTTTGCTCATAGGTGTCTTGGTTGAATCGGGGAGCTCACTGCCTTGAGCATCAGTGCTCCCTGGTTCTATACCTGGACATCTATTGTAATTGCTAACTATGATATTGAATTATGGTGTTCTTTTATTTTGTTTATCTGTATGATGGATGTTGATGATGGCCTCCGTGGGCCCCACCGGGGGGAGGATCCAAAGATTATTTTGTCTTGGTCTGACCTGATGGGACCATGGTGGGCCAGCAG
The DNA here is from genome assembly GCF_062004578.1 of Staurois parvus. Lineage (NCBI taxonomy): Eukaryota > Metazoa > Chordata > Amphibia > Anura > Ranidae > Staurois > Staurois parvus. The sequence goes on from NW_028317852.1 coordinate 11,603,110, forward strand.
TCTTTTAAGACTCAGAGGGATTGGCTCGACTGCTCGCTCTTTGTCTGATGCCACCACGCAGTGGCTATACGTAAGTTGCTGATCAGACATTTACTGCAGAATACTCTTTATTATGTACTCTTAGAGCACCAATTATTGCTGCAATTCTATTCCTACCTCCGATTTCACCCCCTGGGGGAGTAGAAACATGTATCTGGCTATCCATATGTGCCTTTCTTTTTTTGTATGATTCACAATATCTTTGTGGATGATACAATCCGAACATCTATGCACATGTTATGTCTTGTTCCTTCTTTTTGTAAAGAACAGATGCTGGCTGGGGGTACAATAGGAGCAGTCGCTGTAGCTGTGTGCGGCTGTAAATTCCACTGTGCTGGTGGGGAGAGAGAATCAATCAGCCATTCTGGATTGTGGCCAGGCTCTGACCTCTGTTTGTGATTTTTTTTTTATACATTCAGAAAATGATTAAAAAAGGGACATTCAAATTGTCTGTGATTAGAAAATTGCTTTCATTCAAGTGCAGTAAGTTGTTTGTACGTGCTTGTTTGAGGAAATGATGTTGTTCTACAGAAAAAATGTCCACAAGGTTTTCATTCGGCTTGAAAAATTGTGTTATAGAGCTGTAGTTACCTGCAACACTGTGATAAGGAATATATATATTAGCAAAACAGAAATATATACAGTATATATGTATATATCCAAAATGTTTAACAGCTTCCCGCCCACCATATAGTCCAATGACGGATGCAAGGCGGTTCTCTCGTTCTGGGAGGACGTCATACGACGTCCTCCCATTCTCACCACGCATGCGCAGCTCCGGGAGTGCGTGGCGATCGGCGGTGCGCTGTGTCCCTCGGACACAGCGGATCACTGATCCACGGAAAGAGCCGAAGATGTTGGCTCGGTCATGTGATCAGCTGTGTCTAATCACAGCTGATCGCATGTAAACAGGGAAATGCCGGTTATCAGCATTTCTCTCCTCACGAGCTGTCACGCTGACAGCTCGTGAGGAGGAGAGCCGATAAATCGGCATTCCTTGGAGGGGACATGTGCACTGATCATCAGGGCACTGATGATCAGTGCGCCCTGATGATCAGTGTAGCCCCAGCAGTGCCACCTGTCAGTGTCCATCAGTGCTAGCTCTCAGTGCTCATCCATGCCACCTGCCAGTGCCCATCAGTGCCACATCAATGCCACATATCAGTGCCTACCAATGCACATCAATGCCACATATCAGTGCCCATCTGAGCTACCTTTCAGTGTCACCCATCAGTACCTGTCAGTGCTACCTATCAGTGCCAATCAGTGCCACCTATCAGTGCCAGTCAGTGCCGCCTATCAGTGCCAGTCAGTGCTGCCTATCAGTGTGCATCTGTGCTGCCTATCAGTGCCAGTCAGTGCCACCTAACAGTGCCAGTCAGTGCCGCCTATCAGTGCCACCTATCAGTGCTACCTTTCAGTGCCCATCAGTGATGCCTGTCAATGCCCATCAGTGCCACCTACCAGTGCCTCCTCATCAGTGCCCATCAGTGCAGCCTATCAGTGTCCATCAGTGCAGCCTCATTAGCGCACATCAGTGAAGGAAAAAAATAACTTATTTACAAAATTTTATAACAAAAACTAACAAAAAACATATTTTTTTTCAACATTTTCAGTAGTTTTTGGTTTGTTTAAGAAAAAATAAAAAAACCCAGAGGTGATTAAATACCACCAAAATAAAGCTCTGTCATCTGTCAAAAAATGATAAAAATTTCATATGGGTACAGTGTTGCATGACCACGCAATTGTCATTCAAAGTGTGACAGCGCTGAAAGCTGGAAATTGGCCTGGGCAGGAAGGGGGTATAAGTGCCCTGTAGGCTAGTGGTTAAACATAAACTTCATAACTATAAACAACTATACGTAACGTGCAATCATCTCTAGGGTCTTGGGCTTTGTATAGGCAAGTGTAACCTGATTGTGATGGAGCTTGTTTTTTTTCCTTTGTTGGTAATTTGTCCTAGTGTTGTAATGAGCTTTCACATTATATTTGGTGTTTTTGTGCATGGGTCGGTATAATGATTTATTAGGGATAGGATCTCTTTGTACACTCTCATGCGGTATCTTTTTCAAAAAGTCTTATAAATCAAATGGGTTATGAAGGAAATAAAACAAGACCATGGGAATATATATATCTTTTTTAATTTATGTATTTCTTTATTATCTTTCACTTTTTGTAATGTCTTCCAATTTGAATAACATGGTAGTATATTATCACAAAGTTTCTTGAAGTGAATCACTGTATGGAAGTAGTTTTTCATGGCTTCTAATGATTTTTGGTATCAAAATGTATACAATGTTCTGCAATATTTTTATATAAAGTAAAAGCAGGTGGCATGGTTACCTATCTCTAGGGACTTGTTGGTCTGTTTTATACTTCAGTAAAAATTCAACATCTATGAAATGTTTAATTTATGTTCTCAAAAACTCAAGTTGGTTGAACAGATATATAATTTTATCAAGCTGACTAGTAGATTCTTCCAGGGATATTTATAATTGGTCAACTGGTAGAGCTTGGCACTCCAGTCATCCCTCTTTTGGTGGTAATCCATGATGTTAGTTATCCATGATGTCCTGCTGCTGATCTTTTCTCCTCTGGAGGGAGCAATATTTATCTGATGTGTGTGAAATCATACTGGACCATTGAAAAAATTGGAATTGGTGGATACACAATGGAGTGAGTCTTCTTTCCAGGGGGCTAATACCCTATGAGATAAGGTGTAGGTGAACCTTACTATGGTCTCAGGCTGCTGCCTATCTGATAGCAACAAAGAGAATGCTCAGCAGAAATGTCTGGGATGTGTATAGAGGAAGTTTATTTGAACCCTTTCACTGTCAGGTCCGTGCGACGTACGGACCTACAGCACTGCTTCCAGCAAACCAGATCCGTACTCCATATGGACCTACATTCCTCCTCTGCTATTAGCTCATGGTCACTTCAGTGACCATGAACTTATAGCAATATTGACCATCAGATTCTGCTGAACAAATCAATAGCTCTGATTAGCAACTGACAATCCGCTGATCAGCATTATTTACCTAAAATGTGCACCCCCACCCACCCACTGCTGCCACCACCACCACCACCACCAACACCAATACCACCACCATCATCACCTTTGACATTTCTCCCACCTGCTTCTCTGCCTCCACAAACTACAGCTAAATTGCCCCCTGCCGCTACTCTAATATTCCTTCTTCCAGGACCGATCTTCTGCACCGATCACCCCAAGACCAACACCAATCTCGTCAGCATTGACTCCTTGTGTCTTCCCTGCAGCCTCCAGCTTCCCTCCTCTACCCCCCTGCCAGCTTTAGGGCCTGCAGAGGAGACACAGTGGAATAACTAACAAATATCCACCCCCCTGCCAATCCGACCCCCCTGCAGTTATTCCCCCCCTTACCTGATCCTCGGCACCCCCTCTGTGCTGTGTTCCTGGAATGGCTGGCTCTCCCTCCTCCCTCTCCCGCTAGCTGCAGCTTCCTCTGTGCACACAGAAAGTGTCAGGATAGAGAGCAGTGTGTGTGTACTGTTTGCTCCTATGTTAATTCATCACTGGAGCATGGAAAACAATGTTTACTATGATTCCATTTTGTGAATAAATGGGAGTCTCTATGCAGAGATTTCTATTCATTCATATGGAAAAAAAGTACAAAATATTGAAAATAAAATAAAAAAAATAATATAAATAATATAAATAAAATTAGTAAAGCCTCGTTCACACAGGACATACTACAGTGTACTCCCATGCAAGGCAATGTTTACCTGTATGTGGATGCACATGGGTTCTGTGCATCTCAACGCAGGCAGTCCTATTGATGTCAGTTGGGATGTAGCAACTGCACAAACACAGCCGCTGCTCTCAATCTGACATCCATGTGGGTCTGGATGCATGTTCCTGAGCTCACACTGTCTGCGCTCGGGGCCCATACACCCCCACCCACACAGATGTGAGATTGGAAGCAGCAGCTGCATCCCAATTGACATGTATTTGACTGCCTGCACAGGGATGCACAGAACACTTGGGTGGGTAAACACAGTCCTCCACAGACATAAACTTTAGTATGCCCCATGTAAATGAGGCCCTAGTAGCAATTTAGCAGGAATTGTGTAAGTTATGTTGTGTTTGTGTACACTAATAATGATTTTAGTGTATTGTTAGTGAAAATAGCAAGTATAAACTATTGCGGGGCCTACAAAATCGGTAGCACTTTTTTTTTCATTCTACAGGTCATGTACTTTTAGAATATTTATGGTTTGTGGGGGTCTTTTACAAAAGTTGTAAAAAATAATAACCTCCAGATTTTTAGAGTAAAGTGTTTTTATTTACAGTTTAACTCACCTTCAGTTTTCACCATTTCACAAAAAGGCACAATTTAAAAAGTACAAATATTTGTTATTTATTAACTCAATACAGTTTTAACTTTTATATTTAGTAGGAACATAGCATGAATTTTGTAAATGCCATATATGTATCCAATAATAATGATTTTAGTGTATTTTCAGTGAAAATAGTGAATTGATAAACATTTGCGGAACTATTTCGGGGCCTAAAATATCATTAGTGCCTTCTTTGTATTCTACTGGTCATGAGCCTTCAGAAAAGATATGATTTGGGGGGTCTTTTACAAACACTGAAAAAAAAAGTAAAAATACAAAAACTATAGAAAAATCACAAAAATTATCTGGCCACCTGAATTTAACGCAGTAGTAAAGCACACTTTAAAAAAATAAAAAGTTTTCCCTGCAAGGTAATGTAATAATGTGCTAGTATACATTGAATACTAGCACATTATGAAGGACTTACCTTAAAAAAAAGCCTTCCAGTAGTGAGCTGTCACCACTGCAGAGGCTTCCATCTTCACCTGGTCTTCCTTCTGAGTTCGTGAGCTCTGGCCGTCTGACTAGCCGAGCTACGCAGGAGTCCCTAAGACATTCCTTCAGAGCACATGCGCTGGCAGTCAAAAGGAGCAAATATCTCTTAAACGGTGCACGTTTTGGAGATATTCATTTTTACCTACAAGAAAGCTGTATTAGAAGCTTACCTGTAGGTAAAAGTATACAAAAAGAGTTTACTACCACTTTAACAGTGGAATACAGGGCCTTGCAGCAACAGGGTTAAATTTTTAATGATAAAAACAAGTAAAGCCAAAATGTTTTCAAGGAAATGCCTTTCCCTTTCCTTAGGGCTAGTGTGTAAGGAAACAATAAAAAGCGGGAACATACAATAAATATCTCATAAAGATAATACAGATATAGAAATAGCTAAATAATTTGTACATAAGATGGTAGAAAATGAAACAATCATGGTGAAAGTCTATAACATTTAGGATATATCCATTTGAATCCAATGGTCATGAGTTCAACACACAGGGTAGACCAACAGTAACAGAAATAATTATGTGAATTTGTTAATCATGGTAGATTGATTAGGTCTATATAATTTATGGGAAATATCTAGAAAACATCCAACCCAATGGAAATGAATTTGACAACAAGATTAAATAAAAAGTCACATAGACACAAAATTGTATAAAAATATACAGGTAGTGTATATAAAATCTTATAATAAGCAGTGAGGCGGAACTGGCCTGAAATAGTAAATGTAGTTTGAACAGCAATGAGATGCACTAGAAGGCTTATAGCTTAGCTTGATAAAAACTGTAGGTAGACCACTTTTCTTGCATTAAGCTTTACTCCCACAAACCCCCAAGCTCCTTGTGAAATAACACCCCCAGTGTTTCAACTCATACAACATCCAATATTCCAGTGTTATGAAATGTGAAAAAAACTTTACACTTCCCTTAATGTACAGTGAACTGTGACACAATAGGCTAATCCAATATTAATCAAGTCCAGTAAAGTGGTAATTTAAGTCCAAAAATTGATATCCAAAGTATCACTGTGTACATACAAACATAGGACTAGCATAGCAAAGAGGTCTCCAATTTTATCTTTCACCACCCTATCCCTCAAGTGGAAAGCAGGATTACCAGAGTTTAATGAGCCCTTAAAATAGTGAGTCACATAGTGTTTTTTCATATAGCCTCATCTCACAACAAACTCTGTGAGTATTCCTTTCTTCTCATACATCTCTGCTTCCTCAAGTTCACTCCATAATGTGATGTTTCATAAGAATAAAGAGGATCTCATAATGTAGTATGTTAATTTTCAATAAATTGCATTAAGCATACAATTTACAAGTATTTCTCATTCATAGCCCTCAAGTCATGTAACCAAGCAGGTAGAACACTCATCAGAAAACAATAACCCACTAAACATGCGTAGATCAATAAGGATCATGCAGATTTCAGCACTCATTAATAAGCTCTTAACTTATGTAAGTAGGCAGATAGGATTCTCACCAGAAGATTTATATCCAGGTCAAAACAGTATTTTTATGAAACTCCTTCAATCAAAGTCCCTCCATTTCATCCATGTGCACCAGTACTTCCAGTTGTTTTCCTTGCTCTTGTCCTCAAGACCAGTGTGTAAACCAAAAACAAAAAGAGAGATTATTAGCCCCAATTTCCAAATCATGTTTTCTATGCACTTACACAATAATCCACATAACCTGTCCCTTTAGAAATGCCAATTACCAGTGTGGAAACGTTCTACTCAATTTCAATGTCTGTCAAAGTGGACAAAGGCTTACCAGACATATCCATATAGAAGTAGCCCAATCGGAGTCCTTTTTTACGTGCCCCTCTTGATATGAAAGAGCCCCCCTAACGTTGCTCCACTGGAATCTCAGACAAAAGCTCCTCAGATTGTCCCCTAAGGTTCAATGCAAAAAAATGGAAGCTGTGGATGATAAAGGGTTCAGTTAGAAATTGAGACAAAACAAATGGATAGGTGTTGGCTATATGCAAAAGTGGTTTGCAAAAAAAGGTTTTTTTTTGATGGCCAGAAGGGCCTGGAATAGGATGGGTAAAAATTTGTAGGAGTAGTCCGCTTTACTGAACAAAAAGTTTCTTTATTTTACCAAATAAAATGTTTTTCATTGCTCAACTTGCCACTCCCTCAGTCAGGGTGAAAACAAACATATCTTTGGGTAAAGGTTACATAGGGAAAATTGGGGTTTATTACATAACACATGAAATATATACAAAAAAATGTTAAATATGGGAAAGTATGACAGGCCGGCGCACTGTGGTGCCTGGAAAAGTAGGCTCACAGCAGAAGAATGTGGCAGCACTGCCAAACGAATAACATCAGTGGGATGTAAAGGGAAATGGGATGGCATGGGATTGGCAACGAAAGAGTGAAGATAAAAGAGGAAGATAAAGTGAAAAAGTATGGGCATGAGTTTAAATAAAGATTACAAGCATTAAATTCACAAGTGATGGTAAAAAGTAATTAATAATGAATGATTAATGGGAAGCAGTGGTTGAATCAATAAATCATTAAATGAGTAATAAAACATCATGCTTAATAAATAATTAATGGGAAATAATGGTTGAATCAATCAATAAATAAATAATTCATTGGATAAATGCACTAATAAATAATTAAATAATGCGTTAATTGAATGATAGATTAATAAGGTGAGACAGGTATAAGAATAATAAAATAGAAAGATGGTAAAATAAACTAATCGTATGTACTCTCCAGTGCCTCAGGATATGCACAGCCAAAAGGGAAGCCAAGGGTACCAGGACAGCGACAACCAAAGGAAATGCTCCAGGGGTGCAGCCCTCCTCAGACGGGGAAATCAGCCACTGGATAGAGAGAAAAACAGGTGGCGCACACACCTAGTGCATTATCCAAGGTTTATTGTAGGAGTGAAATAATAAAAACATACTCACAGACGAAGCATGTATCTAAAAAGCATAGAAAAATGACAATGGCCACAACGGCAGGCAAGGTGTTCTCACTGTCAGTGCGGTCAAATGGCTGACGCGTTTCAGGGACGAATCCCTTTCCTCAGAGCTGATGACCAACCTCTGATGCTGATGTATGATGAATGGAAAGTAAGAGCCTCACTTTTGAAGCATCAACAGTGAGGCTCTTACTTTCCATTCATCATACATCAGCATCAGAGGTTGGTCATCAGCTCTGAGGAAAGGGATCCGTCCCCGAAATGCGTCAGCCATTTGACCGCACTGACAGTGAGAACCCCTTGCCTGCCGTTGTGGCCATTGTCATTTTTCTATGCTTTTTAGATACATGCTTCGTCTGTGAGTATGTTTTTATTATTTCACTCCTACAATAAACCTTGGATAATGCACTAGGTGTGTGCGCCCCCTGTTTTTTCTCTCTAAAATAAACTAATATTGTAATGCGATCATTTATAAAAATAGATGGTAATATATAATATAAAATATATTAATTATTATATTAATGCCCAATAATATAAATATAATTGAATAATACATGGTAAGTAGTAAGTAATTTGTGACTATGCAGCTATTTGCATCAACTTTTAAAAAAAAAACGTTTTTCTGAGGCTATTGCTATTATTCCCTCATCAACACAATCAGTATTGATAGGGGATTCCCTCCTGCATAGCTGTTGTGTTCTTCTAGCAGGGAGGCACGGGGAGCCATCCCTGCCAGGAGAACACAGTAATTATTGCTAGTGGCTATAGCTGTTGGCAATAATCGCATGTAAAAATCTGATATGCTGGTTGTATCCAAGTCATACATCAATAGTATTGGGTACAATCAGCCTGCTCATAAATCGTTTGAATCTCGACTGGTTCCTCCTGAACCAGCCAAGATTTGAATAATCTATGGCCGTTTTAAGTCTTCAGTGATGTAGAGATATAGATCCTGATCTAGTATATATAAAGGAAACTTCATTTCCATTCAGAAACTTCTCAAAGTTTGGGATACCGTTTGAGTTTTCGTTCACTATGATTATGTTTAATCTGTTTTCCTTGTCAACTTTACATATACAAAAAGTACATGATGGAACATATCCAATTCAAGATAATAAAACCAGGCATGTATGGCCATAATATAACTACATAGGTAGGTCACAAACAGTCCACTACAGAAATAATAGTACAATATTACAAACAACAGGAACAACAGAAAACATAATTTTGGCATTTGGACCTAACATACCCAGACTCAGGCATAAAGATGGAAAACAGAACAATGAGGTTATAATGACTATAAATATGAAAGTGGTCTCTAAAAAGGTTGGGATATAGTGCCACTCTGTAAGAGTCTGCTGCACCTTTTAGGTTTGTAAGGAGTCCACTTCCGATTTGCGGCAGTTATTGGATAGAATGTGAAAATTTGCTGCGGTTAAAAATGGTGAAGTAAGCATTTTTGTTCTGTTTATATGACCTAGGTAGCATTGACAATAAAGTGATGGTTGGAGTATTCGGAATCCTATCACTAACAGGTTTGTGATACAACTGAAGGATTTTGCCCCAGAAAGAGGTGATTAAGGGGCATTTTCACTAGATATGTGTCCTGGGGCAGTCATACATCTCCAGCAAACATTTGAGATTGAAGCATCTATGTTATGCAGTACTGTAGGACATTGGTACCATCTGGATAAGATTTTATACTTACACTCCTGAGCTCTGATCGATATGGACACTTTGTGTGTAAATGTTAGCATCACAGTCCAGTTCCTCTTACCACTTAGAGAAGAAATCTGGGTTTGATGGATAAGCCATTTGGTCTGTCCAATTGGAGAAACAGAGATTCAAAATCTGTGGTAGGTCTGAGAAGTGCATCTCGTGATATTAAAGTCTGTAGATAGTGATGGAATTGTGAGTATTCCACCCAGGCAGTCAAGGGGTTATAAGAACTGAAAGGTGCAGCGCTAAAATCTACAATAAATCAAATTATGTCTGTTAAATTAAGTATAAATGAATGTGTCATAAAATAAAGATAAAATGTTCATAAAGCGACAGTTCGTGCTAAGGTGCCAATCACAGCTGTTGATTACTTCAATATTCAGTGATGTGCCCAAAGGTGTGGTAAAAATACGCACTCACCAGATGTGTATTTTAAATATGCATGTAATATGTATAACCAGAGGTCCCCTTTAAGGATGGATGAGGTAATCTGGGTACAGAATCTCCTCCCTCTGGATGGTGTACAGCCCAGCGGATGTCTCCTGGAGCCCCACTGACTGATGTAGGAGCCACCGTCCAATGTAGGAACCACCGACCGGGATGCGGCACATTTTTCTGTTTCTGAGATTCCACATCTGGTGAAACCAATCTGGGTTCTTGAAGCTGACCTGTCTCCTTTCAAAGTTCAGAGCGCACCCTCGGAAGTTAGCTGCAGTATCCCACAGGACCCAGAGGAGGGAGTTTCCTTCTCAGGCTCCAAACACCCATCCATCCTTAAAGGGGACCTCTGGCAGGAACAGATCCTTGTATATCCAGGAGACATTCGCTGGGCTGTACGCCATCCAGAGGTAAGAGATTCCGTACCCGGCTTACCTCATCCATCCTTAAAGGGGACCTCTGGTTATACATATTACATGCGTATTTAAAATACGCATCCAGTAAGTGCATATTTTTACCACACCTTTGGGCACATCACTGAATATTGAAGTAATCAACAGCTGTGATTGGCACCTTAGCACATACTGTCACTTTATGAACATTTTATCTTTATTTTATGACATTCATTTATATTTAATTAATCGGACATAATTTGATTTATTGTAGATTTTTGCGCTGCACCTTTCAGTTCTTATATTTGTTGAGGTTCTATCTGGTTACCTTAGTGTGCAAAAGCAGCTATTTTTAAGTGTTCACTGATCCCTACTCTCTTTAGTCAAGTGGTTACGACAGTATAGCAGAAGTATGGATAGAGGTGGCAGAAAACCTTGAGAAAACGTATGGTAGAGAAACATGCTGGAAGTGTTAGTCTATGAAAAGAAACAAGAGAGACACAGGGTTGGAGGGAAGGCATTATCACCAATAATGGTGCCAAGGGACTAGGCCTAGTAGATAGCTGCCCCTTATTCAGGTATGTGTCCCAAACATGTAAAGTGTATGAGACAAAGAGAGGTGAGGATTCTGTGGGAGGTCTTTATGATGGAGGGGCACGTGTAAGAGTTGTGAGATCAGGGACAATAAGATTGTTTTCAAGGACAGTTCACGATTTAGTTTAATTACCATGAAACCAATCTAGAAGACGAATCAGCACGTGGAGGTATAAAAACAAATGGGGGAGCACCGCACCCCCCTTATGCTTGGGCAGTGATAGAACAATGGTTTTAATCCTTTTTCTTTTTGCGTGGCCAAATGAAGTTGCAGGTAATAGTCTTGATATTCTCTATGGGGCTTGGGAAAAGAAGGACAGGGATTGTTTGGAATACATATAACATTTTGGATAGTATATCCATTTTTATAAATTATATGTGCCCGAACCAGGAAAAATGTGGTTTGTTGTAAGATTGTAGGCAGGTAGGAACTGTGTTTAGAAGAGGTTTGTAATTCAAATCTGCAAGAGTAGACAGAAAGGTAGGAATATATATTCCTAGATATTTAAAAGTGTGTCTTCAAAAGGGAAATTTGACTGGATAGGAGAGATGGGGGCACACTTCTATTCCTTTAAGGGTGGGATTATCCTGAATTGCCACTGTTAAATGTTCCATTGTCAGAATATGTACTAGTGGGGATATGAGACATACCTGTCTAGTGCCATTGTGGATGTTCTTGAGGTGAGAAAGTTATCACGCATCACCACTGCTATATATTCCATTGTCAGAATACTTTATATAATAGTGGGGATAGGGGACATACCTTTCGGCTGCCATTGTAGATGTTCAAGTGGCGAGAAAGATGGCCATTTTACCTGGCTTGAGCTGAAAGTTTGTGATAGAAGGCCAGGATTTTATGAAGCATATTAGGTCCTAATTCATTTGCTGAAGGGGTGTCTCAAACTCGCAGTTTACTCAGTCAAATGCCTTTTTGGCATTAATCAATATTAGGCAAGTGGGTAATTTATGTTTTTGGGCATACTCTAGAAGGGATATAGATTTTAGGGCATTATCATGGTCCTCCTGCCTGGAGTGAACCCCACTTGGTCAAGATGAATAATCTTCACAATGAGGGGAGTAAGGCAGATGGCTATCATCTTAGAGTATAAGCAAATATGAATATTTATGAGAGATATGGGGTGGAAACGACCACACAGAGTAACATCTTTACCTGGTTTAAGCCTAATTGCTATGTGGGCCTTTAGCGCCTAAGGTGGGAAACCAGTTTCAGGCGATATGGCATTGTAAGCTTTAGTTAGGACTAAGTAAGAGAATCACAGAAAAGTTTATAGAAAGAGGAAGTAAAGCTGCCTGGTATATATGTATCTACTAAATTAGCTGAAAGGGAGATAAAGGCACTGCATGATTACTAATTTACTATTATATTGTTATAACATTATGGTTGAGTATTATGTTGAAAGGGAGGGGGGGGGATAGAAAACACAGCCAGATGTATTATACAGTATATTTTTGTACTGTTTTTTTATTTTATTTTTGTGCATATTTGAGATATACAGTGAGGAACAGAAGTATTTGAACACCCTGTGATTTTTCAAGTTCTCTCACTTAGAAATCATGGAGGGGTCTGAAATTCACATTGTAGGTGCATTCCCACTCTGAGAGACAGAATTTAAAAAAAAATCAGGTAATCGCATTGTATGATTTTTAAAGAATTTATTTGTCTTGCACTGCTAAACATAAGTATTTGAACACCTAAGAAAAAGCAAGAATTCTGGCTCTCAAAGACCTGTTACTGTGCCTTTAAAAGGTCCACCTCTACTCCACTCATTAATCTAACTTAGTAGCACCTGTCTGAGCTCTTTAAAAACACCTGTCCACCTCACAGGCTGTCAGACGCCAACTACTACCATGGGCAAGACGAAAGAGCTGTCAAAAGACACCAGAGACAAAATTGTGGACCTCCACAAGGCTGGAAAGGCCTACGGGGCAATTGCCAAGCAGCTTGGTGAAAATAGATCAACTGTTGGAGCAATTGTTAGAAAATGGAAGAGGCTAAAGGCAAATGTCAGTCTCCCTCAGACTGGGGCTCCATGCAAGATCTCACCTCGTGGGGTATCACTGATGATAAGAAAGGTGAGGAATCAGCCCCGAACTACAAAGGAGGAGCTGGTCAATGACATGAAGAGAGCTGAGACCACAGTTTCAAAGGTCGGTAGAACACTACGCCGTCATGGTTTCAAATCATGCATTGCACAGAAGGTTCCCCTGCTCAAGTCATCACATGTCCAGGCACGTCTGAGGTCTGCCAATGACCATCTGGATGATCCAGAGGAGGCATGGGAGAAAGTCATGTGGTCAGATGAGACCAAAGTAGAACTTTTTGGTCTAAACTTTACTAGTCGTGTTTGCAGGAAAAAGAAGGATGCATCCCAAGAACACCATCCCTACTGTGAAGCATGGGGGTGGTAACATCATGCTTTGGGGGTGCTTTTCTGCGAAGGGGACAGGACGACTGCACTGTATTAAGGAGAGGATGAATGGGGCCATTTATTGTGAGATTTTGAGCAACAACCTCCTTCCCTCGGTCAGAGCATTGAAGATGGGTCATGGCTGGATCTTTCAACATGACAACGACCCGAAGCAAACAGCCAGGATAACCAAGTGGCTCCATAAGAAGCATATCAAGGTTCTGGAGTGGTCTAGCCAGTCTCCGGACCGAAATCCAATAGAACATCTTTGGAGGGATTCCTGATTTTTTTTTTAAATTCTGTCTCTCAAAGTGGGAATGCACCTACAATCTGAATTTCAGAACCCTCCATGATTTCTAAGTGGGAGAACTTGCACAATCGCAGGGTGTTCAAATACGTCTGTTCCTCACTGTATATATATATATATATATATATATATATATATATATATATATATATGTTATGTAAAGTCATAAATACAGTTTATGCTCCTGGAATACCTGGGGGTTGGGAGATCCTGTGAAGAGAATAGAGAATGGCAGTCTTTCCTGCAGCAAAAACATATAAGGCTTCAGTACTCTGCCTGCAGGAAACACACCTGGTTAAGGATACTTAAGATCAGTTAAAGTGTAAACATTTTAGTGTACAGTATAATTCCATTTATACAACATATTCTAGAGGAGTGAGTGTCCTGATTTGGCCAGGTGTGTTTTTTTTTTCATGCAGGAAACCCTGTCTTAATGAGGGGGGTTGTATGTCTTTCTTTATTGTTCTTGTGCATCTTGGCAAATGTGTTTGCGAAATCCCACTAGCTGTAAGTATTCCTGCTTTTCCCATACTCATTTTACAATCTCAAGGATTGACCTTGCCCTGGGAAATGACAATGCTCTGGGTTTTATATCTAGGCGGAAGTCTGAGCGGAAGTCATTGTCCAGCAGAACGGAAAATAAATACCTTTTTGGTTTGAGCTAATAGGGAAGCAAGAATTTGTGTCAATGTTAAGGTAGTTTGTGGAGATGAATATAGGTACCTTGGCCCCAGGGGTAATGTGGGATGCTCTCAAAGACTTTCTTCTAGGAGAAATAATACAGCAAAAAAAGGAGAATTATCTATTATGGAAGAGGTGATATTAGCAGAAAGACAATATGTGGATGATCCGGCTCCTGGTGTGTTTCTTAATTGGTTGAATAAACAGGAGGAATATAGTAACCAGATCCTTGAGAAGCCAGAAAATAAAGGTTGTTTCATAAAATGCATTGCTATCAGGAAGGGGAAGGTGTAGGCCATATGTTGCCATTAATAGCAAGGACAAATTTTGTCTCTTCTGTTGTACCAGCTATTAAAACAAACACAGGTAGAATAATCTCATACTCCCCAGAAATTGTGGATACTTTTATAAGGTTTTATGAGGGGTTGTATAGCTCCTGCTGTGTATAAGTGGAAGGGGGATCTGGGATTTTTTTTAAAGAATTGAGAATTCCATGCCTCTGTAGCAAAGGGGTAGATAGAGAGATGCTAGGTGCCCTTATAAATTTATAAGAGTTGCAGGCTGCAGTAATGGTGCCCCCAAATTAGATATCTCCAGGGCCAGATGGCCTACCAGCAGAAATATATAAGTATTATAGGGATGTATTGCTACTGAAGTTGTTGCAGGTTTTTAATGGAGCGATACTAAAAAGAGCTCTACTTGTCCCTATTATGGAAGCTACTATTATTGTTTTGTCCAAAGAAGGAAAAGATCAGCTTAATTCACCTTCATATAGACCAATATCCCTGTTGTGCACAGCTGTGAAACTTTTGGCGAGGGTTCTAGCCAATAGGCTCTGTAAAGTCATTGAGGTACTTATACATCCAAACCAGTCTGGGTTTATACATAATAGATCAACTAGTGTGAATATAAGACCAGTGTACCTTAACTTACAGATTCCAATGTTAAATGTTATGAGATTGAGAGCTTTGCCAAGGCTTTTGATAGCATGGAGTGGTTTTATCTTTGACATTCATTGGAGGCTTTTCAGTTAGATTCCTTCTCCATTAATTGGGTTAGGTTGCATTATTAAGCTCCTAGAGTGAAAGTATGAGTAAATAATGAATGCTTGGATACCTTTCATTTGGCTTGGGGATGCCCTTTGTTGCCCTTCCTCTTCACCCTAGCAATAGAACCATTGGCAATAGCCACTAGCTAATCGCTGGATGTTTCGGGGGTTCCAGCAGACATCGGGGGGAGCTGAAAATAGCTTTATATGCGGATGATGTCCTCCTATTCCTGGGAGACACTCAGTCCTCATGATTAATGTAATGGGTATAATTGTGACTTCAGGCAGTTCTCTGACCTTACCAATAATTAGGATAAATCAGTTTTGTTACCCATGGGCCCATTAGAGGAACCTTTACCAGCCAGTCTTCCTCAGATGAAGATATCTAATAAAATTATGTATCTAGGGGTATATATAACAGGAGATCCTAAGCCCTATATTATTGATAATATAGCCCTGTTAATAGCTAGGCTTCCATCATCTGTGGTAGGATGCTGCAACCTAATTAAGATAATCTGGTTACCACAACTTTTCTATGTATTACTTAACTCCCCAGTATGGATCCCTAAACAGTGGTTTCAGAGATTGGATACTAATTTTAGAAAACTAATTTGGAGAAAAGGGGTGTCAAGGATACGCTTATGTACATTACGATTGCCTAAGGATATGGGGAGATTAGCTTTGCCTCACCCCTGGAGTTATTTTCTGGCTTCATAGTTACAGCACTTAAGGAATAGTGGATTAACAAAAGGGGGATGCATGTATATGTTGATGGCCTGCACTGGGCACAATACAGTGGTGGAGGCTTTAGAGGCAGAATGCAGGGATGACAATATAGGCTAGATGGCTTCTAATTGGTCAGAACCATCATGGTGCTGACCAATAAGAAGTCGCCCAGCCCGTACTGTCATTCCTGCAAGTAGAGGAGAGAAAGCCACTTCACAGGTCTGGGGATTTGAAATCCCCTTGGATTTCTCTCCTCTCCTTGGTAGGATGACAGTACAGGCTAGACAGCTTCTGATTGGTCAGCACCATACATACTGTATAGGTGCATATTGCAATGCATTTTCATGAGTACTTGAGAAAATACTCAGTATCGGCATTGGTGTATTCCTACTAGCTAGTAGCCTACCAGGTTTGTTTACTTCTACATAAAGCTTTTTGCAATAGTGATCTCTGTTAGAGAGGATTTTCTGGTTTTGTAGGTCCATGAGTTGGTGTCTAGCCTTTGCCAGATGAAGTAATGTGTCATTAGCCACTTGCTCACTGCCCACAGTACTTTTATTGTGGACGGGCAGCAGCTACAGGCAAAACAATGTACCGGTACGTCGCTCTGCCTATACTAACACAGGGGAGTGCTCCCCCCACTTCTGTTCCTGGTGAGCTATGATTGGCCCAAGCTCAACCATGTGACCAGATGGAGCCAATCACAGATTACTATAGTTTGAACTGTCATGAATTTAACCTATTCATGACAGTTCAAAACCAAGCATTGCATTGCAGAACAATAATCTTTATTGTTCCTGCAATGCTAAATGTAAAGTAAAACAAAAAAAAAACAATCCCTGATCACTGCCTCAGAGAAGTACAATGTTACTATGGTAACATTGCACTATTCTGATGAAAGCATTTTTTTTTATAGTTAAAAAAGAAAAATAATCTTAAAAAATAAAAATAGAATATTGAGAACTTTTTTAAAGGTTTTTTTTGTTTTAACTGCTTGCCAACGACCATTGACAACCAATGTAAAAAAAACACTTTTTCTTTACAAAAAAAAAACAGTCAGAAAAGGCTTGGTCTTCAAGTGGTTAGAAGAGTGGGTGATGTGTGGCAAAGGCTTCTAATGTTGGACATAAAATTCCAGGAGAGTGGAAGCACCCCCCCACAAATGATCCCTTTTTTGGAAAGCAGACACTCCAATGCATTTGCTAAGGGGCATGGTGAGTATTTTGCAGATCTCATTTGTTGTCACAAGTTTTTAGAAAATGCAGAAAGAAGACAAAAATATATATTTTCTTTTCTTTTTTTCTATTTCAAAACCCTATGACAAAACTTATATCTGAAAATATTCACCATGCCTCCTTTCAAATTTCTTGGGGTCACTTACCAAAAGGGATCAGTTTGGTTTTTTTTTGTACTATCCTAGCATTTTAAGGCCTCTGAAACTGTGATAGGTAGTGAGGACATGACCTGAGAAAATATGCCCATTGAAAGCCTGAAGGTGGTCATTGGATTTTGGGGGCCTGTATGTGGTTAGGCTGCCAAAAAGTCTCTCACATGTGGTATCCCCATACTCAGGAACAACAGGTCCACATAGCCACATCCTGCACCTGGAGGTAGTGGGTACCGTCAAATGAAAAGTAATTATGGCGGAGGATGTAATCCAATCTTGCCAATACAAAATCATTCATTTATTTATTTATTTATTTATTTATTTATCGTGTTTATATAGCGCCAAAGGGTTTGCTCAGCGCTGTACAATGGGGGGGGACAATACATGAAACAGAACAGTAACATCAAACAGTAACATCAAACAGTATTCATAGGCCAATCTTGGATTTGTCGCTGAGAAAGAATGCGTCATACAGTTTAATCCCCCATGATCGGGGTGTTGCCACTGTACAAGGCCTCAATGTCAATAGTGACCAGAAAGACTTCCTTGGAAATACTGGAATCCTCAATAATCTGCAAAAAATGAATCGTATCCTTTACAAATGAAGGTTGTGATCATACATGAGGTTGTAAATACAAATCATTTACACGACTCAAATTTTCTGTCAAACCCCCATTCCCTGAAACGATTGGATGCCCTGTTGTCAAGCTCCTACCTTTCCTCAAGGTTTGTGCTGCTCCATGTGCTGGAATCCATCTTAGGTGTCTGCAAAACATTGTGGGATCCTTTATGCTTTCAGGCCTCTGCGGCTCCTCCTCCAGGAGGTGGTGGCTTATCACATTTAAGCCTGCTGTCGGCAGCTGCTCATTGCATTCGTGTCCTGTCTGTTGCATTGCAACAAGCTCCTGTTGGTTTCTCATTGCTCTCTTGGATACCGACTCGGTTTTGGCAAGACTCCTTCCTGGCTTCTGACCCCAGCTCTGGCGATCATCCTTCCTGGCTTCTGACCCGGCTGTGGCGATCATCCTCCCTGGCTTCTGACCCCGACTCTGGCGACCATTCTTCCTGGCTACTGTTCTACCAAGTCATCTGCTGTTGCTGTTACCCTTGCATAGACTCTGTCTTGTTTTTGTACAATAAACCTACCTTTAATTGCACCTCCTTGTGTGTCTGGCTCCTCGCTCCCTGACACTACACGAATACCATGAATCCTGACGGTGCAGGTATGCTCTCACTCCCTATGTTGGTTGCCAGGCTTGATCAGCAGGATAGCTTGTTGGATAAGTTCGCTCAGGCGTTGCAAACCCTGCTTGCATGCACAGTGCACCTTGTCCCCGGTGCTATTGGGCCAGTTGTCACTCCTGTGGTCGCTTCCAATGTTGCTCCGGTTGTTGCGCCTACCTCCGCATCTGCTGCCGTACCTGTGGTGCCCAGGGGCATGACTGGTTCAGCCCCACCTCCTGAGGATGGCTTGTCTGGCGGTGAGCCCATGCAGCTGGGGTTTGCTCGCCTTTCCGAGGGGGAGTGGGACTCCCGGCGTCAGGAGGGTCGCTGCCTGTACTGTGGTCTCGGTGGGCATTTTCGGCAGTCGAGTCCGGTCTGTCCGGGAAACGCTCGCACCTGAGATCCTGTCGGGGGCAGATCTTGGGTGGAGTTTCCTCATCCCTGGTTTGCCGTAAGGATAAACCGCTAATCACCGTTGTCCTCTCTTGGGCGGAAGGCTCGGTGACGGCCCAGGCGTTAGTAGACTTTGGGGATGGTGGGTTGTTTATGGACAGTTCGTTTGCTGCCCAGTACTCCATTCCTCTGCAGGCTCCAGTTACTCCATTGGTCCTCGAGGCGATAGATGGCAGGCCCCTGCAACCGTCGCAGGTTACCCACGAGACCCTGCCGGTTGAAGTAGCTATTGGGGCTGTTCACAGGGAGTTGGCCTGTTTCCAGGTAATTTCTTCCCCGCACTACTCCGTGGTTTTGGGCTATCCCTGGCTTCAGAACCACAATCTGACCTTTGATTGGCGGTCAGCCGAGATTCTTTCATGGTCGCCACAGTGTGGGGCCGGTTGCATCTGTGGACCTGTTAAGGTGTTGTGTGCCTCCTCGGACTCTGTGTTGCCCACTGAATATGGGGAGTACCTGGACGTGTTTGACAAGGCGCCAGTGCCTCCTCATCGTCCATACGATTGTCCCATAACCTTACAACCCGGTGCCACTCCTCCGCGTGGCAGGGTGTATCCTCTTTCGGTTGCGGAGAATCAGGCCATGGAGGAGTACGTTGCGGATACGCTTTCCCAGGGGCACATTCGCAAGTCTACTTCTCCAGCAGGAGCTGGCTTTTTCTTCGTGAAAAAGAAGGGCGGTGAGTTGAGGCCTTGCATTGATTTTAGGGGCCTCAATCGAATCACGATTAAGAATGCTTACCCAATTCTGTTGATTACCGAGTTGTTTGACTGCCTCAAGGGAGCAACGGTCTTTACTAAACTCGACCTTAGGGCTGCGTACAATCTCGTATGGAATAAGGAGGGCGACGAGTGGAAGACCCTGTTCAACACCAGAACCGGTCACTATGAATCCCTGGTTATGCCCTTCGGGTTGTGTAACGCGCCCGCGGTCTTTCCGGAGTTCATTAATGATGTCTTTCGTGACTTATTGCAGCAGTACGTGGTGGTTTACTTGGACGACATCCTGGTTTACTCTGCATCCATGGAGTCTCATATCCAGGATGTTAAGCGGGTGCTGCAACGGTTACGTGAGAACAAGCTTTTCTGTAAGCTCAAGAAGTGTGAATTTCACCGATCCCAGGTTGCCTTTTTGGGCTACATCATTTCCGCTGTGGGTTTTTCCATGGACCCTTAGAAGGTTTCAGTGGTTCTGCAGTGGCCTCGTCCCAGTGGTCTTCAGTCCATTCAGCACTTTTTGGGATTTGCCAACTATTATCGGAAGTTTATCAGGAATTTCTCCACACTGGCCAAGCCTTTCTCAGATCTGACCATGAAGGGCAGTAATTCTCACGAGTGGTCACCCGAGGCCATTTTAGCTTTCGAAGCTCTGAAATTCGCCTTGGCTTCGGCTCTGATACTGTCTCACCCCAGTCCTGGGTTGCCTTTTGTACTCGAGGTTGATGCATCTGAGATGGGAGTAGGCGCCCCTTGTCTCAGCGTCAGTCACCCAATCGACCCCTACTTCCCTGTGGGTTCTATTCCAGGAAGATTTCCTCCGCAGAATGCAACTACCAGATTGGAGACAGGGAGTTGTTAGCCATTATTCAGGCTCTCAAGGAATGGAAGCACCTGCTCGAGGGTTCTGCGGTTCCGGTTCTCATTCTCACTGACCACAAGAACCTAACGTATCTCTCGGAGGCTAAAAGGTTGACACCCCGTCAGGCCAGATGGGCTCTGTTCTTGTCGCGCTTTAACTATGTGGTCTCCTATTTGCCTGGCTCCAAGAATGTCAGGGCTGATGCCTTGTCGCGGCAATACTCTGAGCTGTCCAGGGAGGACTTTGAGCCAACCTCGGTCATACCTCTGAGCCAGATCCTGGCTGCCATTCGTACCAACCTGACTTTTCCCCTTGGGGAGCAGATTTTGACGGCTCAAACTGATGCTCCTCCTGAGAGACCGGCTGGCACATGTTTCGTACCTGAGGGATTGCGTACCCGCTTGCTGCGTTCCTACCATAATTCCAAGACTGCCGGTCATCCAGGGAGGAACCAGTTGTCCTGGGTCATTTCTCGGTTATTCTGGTGGCCATCTCTCCGTTCCGACATAGCCTCATATGTAGCTGCATGTTCGGTCTGTGCCCAGAATAAATCTCCTCGGCATCTTCCATTGGGCCTTCTGCAACCCATTCCCAATGGGGAGCGTCCTTGGTCACACCTGGGCATGGATTTTATTGTAGACCTCCCTGTGTCTCGAGGCCATACGGTCGTTCTTATGGTCATTGATCGTTTTTCCAAGATGTGCCATTGTGTTCCGTTCAAAAAATTGCCAACTGCGCAAGAACTGGCTACGGTTTTCGCCAGGGAGATCTTTCACTTGCATGGGTTGCCCAAGGTGATTGTCTCGGATCGTGGGAGTCAGTTTGCATCCAGGTTCTGGCGTGCCTTCTGCTCCCAGTTGGGTATCAAGCTCTCCTTCTCTTCGGCCTACCACCCGCAGTCCAATGGGGCTGTGGAGCGTTCCAACCAGGCCCTGGAACAATTCCTTTGCTGCCATATATCAGACCCTCAAGACAATTGGGTCGATCTCCTGCCATTGGCAGAGTTTGCGAGGAACTCGGCTGTCAACTCCTCCTCCGGGATGTCTCCCTTCATGGCCAACTATGGGTTCCAACCCGCTGTATTGCCTGTGTTGTTCTCGCCACAGGACATTCCGGCTGTGGATAACCATCTTGCTGCCCTGCGTTCCTCGTGGGGGCAGATCCAGAGGTCCTTGAAGGGCTCAGCACAGCGCCAGAAGCTCCAGGCTGATTGCAGACAGTTGCCCGCTCCTTCATACCAGGTTGGAGATCGGGTGTGGTTGTCCACTCATAACCTCAATCTTCGGGTGCCCGCACCGAAACTGGCTCCCCATTTTGTTGGTCCTTTCCGCATCCTCCGCAGGGTGAACCCGGTTGCCTATGCCCTTGCTCTTCCTCCTGGGATGCGTGTCTCCAATGTCTTCCACGTATCCCTGTTGAAGCCTCTGGTCTGTAATCGCTTTACTGCCTCCCCGCCTCGGCCTCGTCCCATCCGGGTTGACAGTCATGAGCAGTATGAGGTGAGCTGCATCCTGGGTTCTTGGTTGGTCCGCGGTCAGGTGCAGTTCCTGGTCCATTGGCGTGGTTATGATCCTGAGGAGCGTTCCTGGGTTCCTTCCGTGGATGTTCATGCTCCTGCCCTTCTCCGCGGTTTTCACGCCCGCTTTCCCCAGAAGCCTTATGTTGAGCCACGGAGCGGGAGGGGCCCTTGAGGAGGAGATACTGTCAAGGTCCTACCTTTCCTCAAGGTTTGTGCTGCTCCATGTGCTGGCATCCATCTTAGGTGTCTGCAAAACATTGTGGGATCCTTTATGCTTTCAGGCCTCTGCGGCTCCTCCTCCAGGAGGTGGTGGCTTATCACATTTAAGCCTGCTGTTGTCAGCTGCTCATTGCATTCGTGTCCTGTCTGTTGCATTGCAACAAGCTCCTGTTGGTTTCTCATTGCTCTCCTGGATACCGACTCAGTTTTGGCAAGACTCCTTCCTGGTTTCTGACCCCGGCTTTGGCGATCATCCTTCCTGGCTTCTGACCCAGCTGTGGCGATCATCCTTCCTGGCTTCTGACCCCGTCTCTGGCGACCATTCTTCCTGGCTACTGTTCTACCAAGTCATCCGCTGTTGCTGTTGGACTCGCATAGACTCTGTCTTGTTTTTGTACAATAAACCTACCTTTAATTGCACCTCCTTGTGTGTCTGGCTCCTCGCTCCCTGACACCTGTGGGATGTTTTGGGTCCTTATGTATCTTGGGTAGGCTGTAAAAAGTTGGAGTTCTAGGAAATTTTACCCTAACAAATTCCCACAATTCTTTCTGAATTATACTGTTCTCTAAGGCTCGAACTATCAGTTCATAGAAATCAGAAACAAATTTTTCGATCAAAGTTACAGGGATGGGACGTTACCAACTATTATTGCGCAAAATCTTATAGTACATTTCCTTATATTGTATGTTGTCCATAGTGACCAGGTTGCCACCCTTATCGGATGGTTTAATTATAATATTGTTGTTTTCCTGTAAGGCATGTAATGCTGTTTGTTCTGTCTGCAATAAATTGTCAGATTTTGTCCGATTTACATGAAAGTTTTTTGATGTCCCTCAAAGTTTGCTTGAGAAATATTGCAATATTTGGGTAACTGTTCAACGAAGGAAATTTTGAGAATGTTTTTTTTAATTGGGCTAGGGAATCAGACCAAAACTTATTGGTATCACCTAGTAGTAGGTCAAGATCAAATTGATCAATAAGATCACTCGATTGGCTTTCTTCCAGCAGAAGAGTCAAATCCCAAAGGGATTTGAAGTCCCTACTGGAGTACTGGGACCAATCAAATGATTCTGTCCTATTATCAGATTTTGCATATTTGCATCTGAGGGAGAGTTTTCTGGCAAACAACTGAAGATCTTTAACCACTTCAAATTCATCAGCGTTTTGGTGTGGACGTTTGAGTTAATGTACATTATATGAGGACAGATTAACAATGTTTAATGTAGTAGTTAATGTAGTAGTTAAGCTCGGGTAATGCTCTATACCCCAACCCGATCTCCCCAGTCGGTGGCCAAAGCAGGGGGATGTGACTGGTGCATACCCAAAGGATTTAAAATGTACTGACTAGCTGTGCTGGAAGAATTGGAAAAGGAAGATTCCGCCTCGCCTGCCACCTTCTTCAGTGCGAGAAGACCACATAATAGAACTCTGTGACTCACCTGATGTGTTGTCATGACAATATGTTGAATTAGTGTCTAGTGAACATTTTTTAACCTCTTGTTCAAAGGAACCCCTACTGTTGCGATTTCTTTTTGAGATGACCTCGTTCGCTGTTTGGAGTGACGTTCAACCGAAGAGAGGAAGAGGAATCAGAATCAAATAGTGTTTTCTTAGATTGTGAAACTCCTTGTGTGTCATGTGTAATGTGAGGGTATCTCCTCTTCTGGGGGTAAGTATTATGGAAAACTGTCCACCTATATGTTTTCCCTTCCTTAGTTTTCTCTCCAATTCAGGTTACAAAGGGTTGGTTTTAAATACAAATAACAATTTTTCTACATTCTCAATACCTTTATCAAGAGACATCTGTTTACTGTATTCTGTGGTCAATATGGAATATCATTCTCTGTGAACATAACTGTAAATTTTCTTCCCACTGCTTTTTAAATTCTTCAGTTATTTATTCGATGTTGGGAAAATCTGGATCCTTAACCCCCATAGGCTTAATCTTCTCTCTAGTATATATTTCAAATGATTTGATATGCCAAAAAAGTGCAAATTTCTTCTCCAAAAGTTTTCCCAACCTCAAAAATAGTGAAAAGATCTCTGTTTCAGTTTGTTCTATTTGACAAAAATCAGTCTGGTAGATAGACATTACATTTACCTATTCCTGGCCCTGGAACTCACTCATGTTGTGTTTTTTTCTTTGGGAAAGGATCGAAATTCAACATTTGGAAAGTAGACTATAGTGCACTATACAAAAAATAAGAAATATTTTTTTAAAACAAATTGTTATAACATTCTAGCATAAACAAGACCTCTATTGGGTATAAAAAAGTCATAACCAGAAGGTCAAGCTGCTCATCTCCAATACAATAGAAAGCTCAAATAGACACCCCTATAAGGAACTTTAATGCAGCAACCATAGTACACAGTACATGTGGTCCTGATGGTTTGGTGAGCACTGAAAGTTTGTTGGTGAAGAGAAGCATTTTTTAATCACAGAAGTCCTATCAGCCAACAAACTCACACCCTCAGCAAATTCCATGAGATTTTGAATATATTTACTACTCAAGGCAATTTGGTCATCGTTATTGATATACATGTAAGCAAAAGTGTAACTTTTGCTGTTTAATGTAAGTTTAAGGAAGAGATATCTACCTTCAGGGTCTGGTCATGTAGCCTTTCCATATGATTATAAGATTTTCAATAAAAAAGTTTATATAGGATGATATTCAGTGTGTTGGCTCCGAAGGTTTGTCTCAATATATTCCATTACTAGGTTCGCAAGGCTGGAGGCAAACTTGGTCCCAATAGCTGTGCCTTTCTTCTGTGTGAAGAACTGGTCATTAAAGGAGAATGTGTTTATAGGTAAGGATAAATCAGATACTATCCATTAGGAAGTCCTTTTGTCTCTCTGGCATTAGTGTATCAACGGTAAGGAAGTTTGAAACTGCTCTAATGCCTAGTGTATATTGCTACAGTATATAGAGAATAGAGAAGTGATGTCCAAAGTTATCCAGTGATAGGTATCTTTCCATTGTATGGTTATGAGTAAGTTGAAGAAGGTTGTGTTGTAACATATGGGTGTAGGTGGAAATCAATGAATTCTGGTAGCTTACTGGTGAGTGATCCAATGCCCAATATAATAGGATAACCTGGGTTTCAATAAGGGCCTTGTGCATCTTGAGGAGGTGGTAAAAAAATGGTTGTGAGTGGTGGTCTTTTCTTTTCTTCTGTTTTTGTGATGATGTGATTGTTGAAAACTGTGTTAATAAAGAGGTTGTATTCTTTCTGGTGGTCTTTCAAGGGATTGTATGATAGTTTATGATAGTAAGTTTCATCGTTCAGAATTCTATGAGCTTCTTATTGTAGTCATCTCTGTTCTACAGTACAATACCACCTTTTGTCAGGACTATGAATGATGAGTTCAAGAGTGTTTTGTAACGACTTAAGAGCTTTTCCTTCCTTATTTTACAGGTTGTGAGGGGTTTTTATCTTTTTTTAGTGAGATTGTTGAATTTATAGGAATGCTTTTATTCATAAATTCCTCTATTTCTGATGTATAATCTGTCTCTGAATAAATTGTTGTCATCTGTGTCGCTGTTGTTGGTTATGATAGGTAGGGTCTTTTATTTGATGTAAACTTTCTGTTTTTAGGTCCTTTATGGCAAAGTGATTTTTTCACGTTCCCTTACGTATTTAAATGATTTAGGTCCACAGATAGTTCACACATGTTAAGTTTGGCTGTGAGACAGGAGGATACTTGTGGTCTGGTCTGGGTGGATATTTGTGCCCTTGGCCCCTTTGTCGTCCTCATTGGTAGTCCTGTAGATTTCTCAAATACGGGGGAGTTGATAAATACAGTAAATGTGACTCTGTCCATGAGATTGTAATAGATGTAGTTTATACACTCAGCTATGGACGATATCTGGTGGACTGGACCGCCATTGGCCCTGGGTCCACCAAGGTGGTGGAGTTGAAGTGGTGGAAGTCGAATGATGGCCAAATTTGGCCACTATGTGGAACTCCTCTGTTGTGCTTAGGGTCGCTTTTAAGGTGCATATAGCTGAGACTGTGGGGTTATTAAAGATAACATATAGGTGTCATGGCCGTCTCTGAGATGTGAGGATGCACTTCCGCCCAATTACTGGTAAAGGTGGAAGTGAGATAGACGCGCATGCACTATATGTGCCAGCCGCGGGATGGGCGGTTCATTCCCGCTGGATGAATCACTCCGGCCTTGATTGATGACATTATTTATATTCCCCCGACAGATGACTGTTTTGGTGAGAAATGTGAATGTTTCCACTGACTTTTTATTACTATTATGTTTAGATTGCTCGGTGGAGAATATGCACAGGATATATTGCATATGATTGATATCGGCATGTGAATAGATTTTCTGTCTGCCTCTTTTGTCAATGAGTTACTTAGTGTGAGTTTGGTATTTTTCTGGATCCCCTCTCTTTTTTTTTTCGGTTCCTTTTTTTCTCCTCTCCCCCTATCTGTCTTAGGATGAAAAGTGATTATTTGGTTAATTTACAGGGCCTTGCTGTGTGGGGTACGAGGGGAGGTGGCCTCAGGTGCTGGCTTGATTGCAGGAGTGAGATTATGGCTGCTGAGAGCACCCGCTGGCCAGCCTTGGTACTGCAGCCCACAAGGCAGGTGAGTCCCACTACCATTGGCGAGTCCATTCCTGACAGTATGTGGTTAGTGTTCAGAAATTACATTAATTTTAAAACCGAATGTTATAAACAAAGGGCAATTTTCAAACTACATTCATCGAATGGGCAAAGAATTTTCACATGACTTTTCTTACAAATATTCTTGGCGAAAAATCTACACGTGTATGGCCAGCTTAATTCAAGGGAAAAAAAATTGAACTTTGAATTCGATTGAAATCTTTTCTAAATCAGTCAAAGTTGTTTCAAATTTGAATAAGACTAGACATAGTGTGTAGATTTTCATCCACGAATATTCATTTCAAGAATATTTGTTTGATTTTCTAATCAGTAGTGGGATCAAATCAATGTTCATTTTCGACAGCAGTGATAGAAAAATTTGAAGGGGCATGAAGAAAAACTGTAGCTGCTGGCTTTTAAAAAACAGCCACTCACCTGTCCCTCGATCTCGTGGTGTCCTCCCCGCAGCCTGTTTCACCCGCCGTTCTGTGTTCCCGGCACCGACATCTTCAGTGTGGGCACCTGGCTGTGACAGCTTGCGGCTTCACAGCCGGGTGCCCACTGCGCATGCATGAGAAGGGCTGCACTTTGTGAAGGATCCCATAGTCTTCTGGGACCTGTCACATCTCCCAGAAGATAACGGGGAGGGAAGGGGGAGGACAACTTCCGCTTCTGATCGCCTTAGGCGATCACAGCAAAGTGGGAGCGGGTACCTGTCAATTTTGGGTGACCTGCTCCCCCCAACTCCCCAAAGGTACCAATCCTTAACATTTTTGAATATTTTTTTTTATTTTTGTTTTTGAATTCGAATTTGTTTTTGAATTTGTTTTCAAATAGAATTTCATCCAAATTTCATTTCGGATTTTGTATTTGTTTGAATTAGTTATTTTTGTAATTCAGAATTCTGATACATCCAAATCTCTGAATAAAGAAAATATTTGTCTGCAATTTGATTAGAAACTAAATTAACCGCACATGTATGGTGGTTAGTGAAGATTATCCCATGATGTGTAAGGTTCTGTGTTCCTGCACCTCCTCTTTCCCATGTGTTGGTAACTGGCCTCTTTGGTCTGGACTGTTCTTGTTTCTTAAGTCTTTCATACCCACCATTACCCACCATGACAAGCTAATCAGAGACAGTCATTGTGGGCTGTCAACCTTCTTTATATCTCCCTGTGTAGAGGTCTCATACTCTTTGTTTGCTGTTTTGGATATTATGGATTCCTATGGGAGTTCTTGTGGCATCATTATCTGCTTATTCTATGTTCTTTCTTTTTATTCTGAATATTTCTTTATGTTTTAGTTATTCTAGTCAGTCTCTTCTAAATTTAAGCTTTGCCAGCATTAGGTCATATTTGAACTTCAGTATATTGCTCATTTGCCTGGAGCAAATTTTGTAGTCTGGGTGATCTTTTATGGGTAGTAAGGAGACTTAGTATGTTTTTCACTATCTATTTTGCATCTTTTATATATTCTAGAACTTTTCAGGATCAATCTTTCCATCAT
This sequence comes from Staurois parvus, assembly GCF_062004578.1. Taxonomy (NCBI): domain Eukaryota; kingdom Metazoa; phylum Chordata; class Amphibia; order Anura; family Ranidae; genus Staurois; species Staurois parvus. The sequence continues at coordinate 11,631,814 of NW_028317852.1, forward strand.
GCTCCTTGAGCAGGGTTCTAGATAGTTGCATCATTCCTCCTGTAAATGTATGATGGTCTGGAAAAAGCTTAGATCCCCAGACCTTTATCTGTATTATTTACATATTTATATGTATTTAGAAGGCCCTTAACTGACTTATGGTGGAGCTCATCTTTCAATATTTTTTCCAGGGTGAAGAATAGTTTCCTAATATCTGTATTTTGGTCCTGTGTAGTTGGTATTTTGTGCTCTATTTTTGGAGAGGCCCAATTTGAATTGGGAAAAAGTGAGTTTCTGTAAAGGGATCTTTCTTCTATGTTGCACATTTGTTGGTGACTCTTATAGGTTTATTGTTTTCATAATGGATATTTCAAGTTTCTGACTGACTAGTTTCAGGTTGACTCTTTTTATAGTTGAATTGTGGTGGATCAAGGTAGTCTTTAATGGATAGGTGAGAGATGGCATAATAGGGTTCTGTAGTAATGACAGCACATTGGGAACAGTAGAGCTTTATAAAGAGAACTGCGACAGCAGAGAAGGAGAAAAAATAAGATGTGATGCTAAATGACTGGTTGTGGATGGGTGTGAGGAAAAAGAGCAGAAAAAGGAAAAGAAAAATTGGAATGGAGAGTGGCAGTGAAGTAACAAGTGAGAGGGTGGTTAAAGGGATTTTTAATGGCAATGTGTACTGTACTGTTAATGTTATCCTAAGCTAGGTTGAAAGGACCAGGAGGAGTATTTGAGCAACAGGAAATGGACTGTCAAATTAAGCAGGGCTGTGTTGAACTGAGCAGAGGCGGAGTGACCAGGTAAAGGTTTGACTGCTGTTAATATGCTGGACTATATATAAAGAACAGAGCAGGGGCAAAGGAGAAGTAACTGGGGAAAGAAAGCAGATCTATAATACATTGCCGATTGTATTGGGACAATCCTCCAAATCATTGGATTCAGGTGTTCCAATCACCTCCATGACCACAGGTGTATAAAATCAAGCACCTAAGCATGCAGACTGCTTCTACAAACATTTGTGAAAGAATGGGTTGCTCTCAGGAGCTCCATGAGTTCAAGCATGGTACCGTGATAGGTTGCCACCTGTGCAATAAGTCCATCTGTGACATTTCCTTGCTACTAAACATTCCACGTTCAACTGTTAGTGGTATTATAACAAAGTGAAAGCAACTGGGAACAACAGCAACTCGGCCACGAAGTGGTAGGCCACTTAAAATGACAGAGTGGGGTCACAGCATGCTGAAGTGCACAGTGCACAGAAGCCGCCAACAGTCTACAGAGTCAATATCTAAAGACCTCCAATCTTCATGTGGCCTTCAGAATAGCACAACAGTGCATAGAGAGCTTCATGGAATAGATTTCCATGGCCGAGCAGCTGCATCCAAACCTTACATCACCAAGTGCAATGCAAAGCATCGGATGCAGTGGAGTAATGCACACCGCCATTGGACTGTAGAGCAGTGGAGACCTGTTCTCTGGAGTGATGAATTACACTTCTCTATCTGGTAATCTGATGGGAGTGTCTGAGTTTGGTGGTTGCCAGGAGAACAGTACTTGCCTGATTTGCAATGTGTCAAGTGTAAAGTTTGGTGGAGGGGGGATAATGATGTAAGGTTGTTTTTCAGGAGTTGGGCTTGGTCACTTAGTTCCAGTGAAGGGAACTCTTAAGGAGCCAGCATACCAAGACATTTTGGACAATTTCATGCTCCCAACTTTGTGCATTTGTGCACAGTCATGTTAGAACAGGAAAAGACCATCCCCAAACTGTTCCCACAAAGCAAGGTTCATAAAGACACGGATGAGTGAGTTTGGGTTGGAGGAACTTGACTGGCCTGCACAGTCTTGGCCTCAACCCAACAAGACACCTTTGGGATAAATTAGAGCGGAGACTGTGAGCCAGGCCTTCTGGTCCAACATCAATGCCTGCCTCACAAATGCACTTTTGAGGAATGGTCAAACATTCCCATAGACACACTCCAAAATCTTGTGGACATCCTTCCCAGAAGAGCTGAAGCTGTTATAGCTGCAAAGGCTGGGCCAACTCAATCTTGAACCCTACAAACTAAGACTAGGATGCCATTAAAGTTCATGCACATGTAAAGGCAGGCGTCTCTACGTTCGGCAATATAGAATATCTGGGTTTAAGGAGGTGTTGAATGGAGATGAGGAGATGCTCAGAGATTACTGTGGCCTTTCAGATTTTTTTTACAATTGCAGACTGATGGCATGGTCTGGGATGGATGTTGGTGCTTACAATGGTGACTAAAATGTAAATAGATAGTGAGAGGCATGGGCAGATGTGGGGTTGGAGTTAAAACATGAGAGGGATCTGTGGATTTAAGTGTTCTAACAAATGGGGAACAAAAAATTAGTCCCAAATTGGATAAGTTTAATTGGAAAAAATACTAATAAAATACAACAAAGCAAAATAAAATGAAATACAATTAAAAAAAATACAAAACGTACACAAAACTATGAATTTTAAAACTTAGTACGAAGTAGACGTAGAATATGTAAGCACTTTTACTGGACTGCAGATTCAGTGGAAGTCAGCCGTTTTAATCAAGAAATCCAAATTAGACTTTATTACTAAAAAGAAAAATGCCAAAGAAATTAGAGTCAATGCAAACTTTATAACCAGCTTTGTAAGCCACAGTTTAAGAAGGGCAGACGGACAGATTTTCACCCTAAAAAGAAAAAAAATCAAAATTAAGTGTTGTATTTCACAGTAAACAGAAATATTGCATAGACTTGATTCAGACTATATAAGCAACTTTAGTGCATCATGGATGGAGAAAGAGGGACCAGAAAGACTTAAAGCAAGAAATAAAAACTATAGTGTCCTATTTAACATAAAAGCATACATTTTGTATGGTTTCCCTACACAATGTTTAAGCACTTTTACTAGGGCACATTTTAACAGGAGAAACACCAGCTTTAAATATAAAAAATCAACATTAAAGTTCAATGGGGGGAGGTATTGTCCTTTTGAAAAGATAAGGAAGAGTGAGGACACATATGTTCCATTGAATAAGGATCCCACCTTTCAATATTAGAAAGATTTGTATGATGGTATGATAACATTCTTATTAAAAAAGAATGATAATACCTTTTACTCATAGCTCCTTGAATTCCTATAATACACTACCTCCCTAAGGTTTATAAGGATCCAGTTAATCTTCTGGGGAGAACCACCATACAGTAAGTGTTATCAATACCCTCACAGTGAGGGTGGGGGAATATATGGAACAAATTTAGCAACCAATGGTAATCAACATGTCTTCACATCTTTGAGATACTAAGCATGTAATATATGCCTTAAGCCTTTTGCTGCCAGGTCCGTGCTGCCTACAGACCTACAGCAGTGCTTTCAGCTAGCCAGGTTCATATGCAGCACAGACCTGATTTCCTCCTTCTGCTATAATCTCATGGTCACTTCAGTGATCATGAACTTATATCAGAACTGTTGAGCAGAATCTGATGAACAAAGCAATAGCTCTGATTAGTGGCTAACAAGCCACTGATCAGAGCTATTAACCTAAAATGTGCCCCCCCCCCAGTTGCTTCTCACCCACTCCTTTCTCTCTCCACTTTTCTATCTCTAGCTGCTAAAATGCCCCCTCCACCCTTAGTGCCCCTTTCCTGCACCCCCCAGCACCAACACCTCCCCCCCAGCCCTGACTGATTACCAGCACCAGTCCCCTGTGGCTCTGCAGTTACTGGTTTCCCTCCTCTGCTTCTCTCCCCTGATGTCTCTCCAAAGCCCCCCCCCCTCAAAAAAAAAAGGTAAAAAAAATGTTTAAAAAAATGTACCTATTGTAAAAAGACCCAAAACAATAAAAGCCTAGTAAGAGTAGACTTAGACATGCGTCTAAATCTCCCTTGCCTCTGAAGCCCGATCTGAATTTGGACTGAGCTCCAGAGGCTGCTGACTGGATGAGGAAGCAATTAGATGCCTCCTCACCACCTGTTTTAACCCCATTTTTGCTGACAAATGTGCTGCAACCGTGTGGATTGCACGGTTGCAGCACATTTGCAGGGCATTTGCTGCACTTCAACATTGACTTGAATATGTAATGTTTGGAAGGCTGTATCACTACAAGTCAGGTCAACTTTGCTGTGGGTGCAAATCTAAATACCCTCATCTGCTGCCTATTGCAGCTTAAGAGGCGTAGTTGGCGGGCCGCAGAAGTGCAGCTCAACCACGCATTTTTTTCTGCAAGTGTAAACCAGGCCTAAGGCCTGGTTCACACAGAGCATACTACAGCGAGGCCATGTTTAGGTGCACAGGGATGAACAGGTGTTCTGTGCATCCCCAGGCAGGCACTCCCATTGATGTCAACTGGAACACAGCGGCTGCTTGGGAATGCACGGGCGTTCTGTGCATTCCTGTGCAGGTAGTTCCATTCATGTGAAAAACAAATTAGTGCTGCGTAGGGATATTAAAGTCCCGTGTCCATTAAACTCTGTTACATATTTGATACAAGCTGAGTCATATAAACAATATTATATGAACTTCATATAGTAAGCTATAAACTTTCAGAGTGCCACATCCAAAATATTAAAAAAAATAATAAACTGGAGGAGAAAAAATAGTATCTCCGCCAGCTCCTATTGAATGGACTCTATAGGCACACCTTACAGACTTACAGGTGAAACTCAAAAAATTTGAATATAATGCAAAAGTTAATTTATTTCAGTAATGCAACTTAAAAGGTGAAACTAATATAGGAGATAGACTCATTACATGCAAAGCAAGATAGTTCAAGCCGTGATTTGTCATAATTATGATGATTATGGCTTACAGCTCATGAAAACCCCAAATCCACAATCTCAGAAAATTAGAATATTGTGAAAAGGTGCAATATTCTAGGCTCAAAGTGTCCCACTCTAATCAGCTAATTAAGCCATAACACCTGCAAAGGGTTCCTGAGCCTTTAAATAGTCTCTCAGTCTGGTTCAGTAGGAATCACAATCATGGCAAAGACTGCTGACCTGACAGTTGTGCAGAAAACCATCATTGACACTCTCCATAAGGAGGGAAAGCCTCAAAAGGTAATTGCAAAAGAAGTTGGATGTTCCCAAAGTGCTGTATCAAAGCACATTAATAGAAAGTTATGTGGAAGGGAAAAGTGTGGAAGAAAAAGGTGCACAAGCAGCAGGGATGACCGCAGCCTGGAGAGGATTGTCAGGAAATGGCCATTCAAAAGTGTTGGGGACTTTCCCAAGGAGTGAACTGAGGCTGTAGTCAGTGCATCAAGAGCCTCCACACACAGACGGATCCTGGACATGGGCTTCAAATGTCGTATTTCTCTTGTCAAGCCGCTCCTGAACAACAAACAACGACAGAAGCGCCTTACCTGGGCTAAAGAAAAACAGACCTGGTCTGTTGCTCAGTGGTCCAAAGTCCTCTTTTCTGATAAGAGCAATTTTTGCATCTCATTTGGAAACCAAGGACCCAGAGTATGGAGGAAGAATGGAGTGGCACACACTGCAAGATGCTTAAAGTCCAGTGTGAAGTTTCCACAGTCTGTGTTGAAACTGTTGGGGAGCCATGTCACCTGCTGGTGTTGGTCCACTGTGCTTCATTAAGTCCAGGGTCAACGCAGCCGTCCAGGAGATTTTGGAGCACTTCATGCTTCCTTCAGCAGACAAGCTTTATGGGGATGCTGACTTTATTTTCCAGCAGGACTTGGCACCTACCCACACTGCCAAAAGCACCAAAACCTGGTTCACTGACCGTGGGATTACTGTGCTTGATTGGCCAGCAAACTCGCCTGACCTGAACCCCATAGAGAATCGAAGGGGCATTGCCAAGAGAAAGATGAGAGACATGAGACCAAACAATGCAGAAGAGCTGAAGGCTGGTATTGAAGTTTCCTGCTCTTCCGTAACACCTCAGCAGTGCCACAGGCTGATAGCTTCCATGCCACACCGCATTGAGGCAGTAATTGCTGCAAAAGGGGCCCAAACCAAGTACTGAGTACATATGCATGCTTATACTTTTCAGAGGTCCGATATTGTTCTATGTACAATCCTTGTTTTATTGATGGCATGTAATATTCTAATTTTCTGAGATTGTGGATTTGGGGCTTTCATGAGCTGTAAGCCATAATCATCACAGTTATGACAAATAACGGCTTGGACTCTCTTGCTTTGCATGTAATGAGTCTATCTCATATATTAGTTTCACATTTTAAGTTGCATTACTGAAATAAATGACCTTTTGCACGATATTCTAATTTTTCGAGTTTCACCTGTATATGTAAAACAAAATACGTTTTTTGTGCATACAACCTCTTGTTGTTAAATGACAATATACCCATATATATACTTAAAATCACATTTTTTGCAGATTCCCTTTACTGGACTGGTACATCAGCTAGCCCGAATATGTATGCACACTTCTATAAGACAGTTATTGTATATGCACAGGCATGCTTGTCCAAATGCAGGTACAGCAACATGTTTCACAATTACAAACTAAAAAATCCCAGCGCCAATCAAAGAAAGTATACAATTATGCAGCTGTGCACCAGTGAAAACCACCAATAATGAATAACATAAAAAACAGCGCAAAAATTAAATAAATAAAAATAATCACAAATAAATAAATGTCTGTGCAAAAAAAAATATATATATATAATATAATATTTCAAACATAAGTCCTTATTTTCCCAAAAGGATTTTCAAGACAATGTTCCAAAATGTGCTTCCACCTAATCACCACGTGAATAATAATATTGACCGCACTCACCAGATGGAGGTGAGTAATAAGCCTCATAGGATATAAGGGATCCTATAGCCCCTCAGGAGGAACTCAAATCGCCTTCTTCATCCTGCTTAGATACAGCAATCGACTCCACTCTACTTCTCCATGGAATCCTCAATAATGTGCAAGGAAAGAAAGGCTACATAGTGTAATACTGCCACTCAATACCATATAAATCGATAGAATAAGGACACTCACGTTTCAATAAAATAACAGGCCTTGTTTAATAGCCTCAAAGGCTTCAAAGGAACAAGTTTCCAAATTGTAAATATAGGGATCTCACGCTTTAAGGATCACTGTAGAAGATGACCAGCTTTCCACCTCTAAAATGACCGCTTGAACCGCAAAAGTCGGCGTGCGTTCCAAATACCGGAAGTGACGTAGGCCAAGATGACGGCAGACCTGAAGTGCGTCAACGCGTTTCGCCCCACCCACAGGACATTCTCAAGACACCACCTTCAGTCTCCAGCCGTCTTTTATACCCCTTAGGGAGAGCTCTCATCCATCTCCTATGCAAATTCATAGAAACTACCTCCCACTACCACACCTGATCATTAAACCATTATAATTACCATACAAAGTACCCACCCTCTGACCTTACCTCATCCTCTATATACTCAGCGTGAGAACCCTTCACAACTTAAATATAAGACAATGATCCGCAATTAAAACAATTAAACAAAATTCCTCATAAATATAAATACAGATCACCATATATTCCAATTATCTTTAATACTCTTTGGAAAATAATGAAAAAATAAAAATAAAAATGTATTATGAATAAAAAATAAAAAATCAGATAAAAAATATATAAAGTAAAATATAATATTAAATAAAAATAAAAAATATATACTAAAAATAAACAAAACATGAAAATAAATGAAATAAAAAATGAAAAATAATAATATAAAAAAAAAATTATAAGAAATAATAAAAATAATAAAAATAAATCTAAATAAAATGATAATAAAAATAAAAATAAAGAAAAGTAAAAAAAATTTAAAAAAATTAAAAAATGAAAAAAATAAATAAAAAAATATAATATAATAATAATAAAAAAAAAACAACAGAAAAACAAAACAAAAATAAACAAAACAAATGTACATATGTAAATCAAAATTCCTTAAAAATCTCTGAAATATTTTGAAGCTATAGCACCACAAAACTCTCTTGGATACAACCATTAACTTTCCACTAAGTAGAGTGTCTGAAACCACCCACAACTACACTATTAATGCTCTCAGTCAATCCACTCACCAATTGGATAAGAAACAATTAATGTCAATCTCTGCATTTAAACCTTTGGGGGCCAATGTCCCCATATTATAAATCCACTTAGTTTCATTTTGTGAGATGCCTATCAAAATATCTCCTCCTCTCCATGGCGTTTCCACTCTATCTATACCACAGCCACTCTATCTATACCACATAATTTTAGACAAGTTGGGTCCCTATTGTGACAAACCCTAAAGTGATGTGATAAACTGTGATACTTAAATCCTTTTTTGATGTTTCTGATATGCTCACCTAATCTCACAGATAATTTTCTAGTAGTTCTTCCTATATATTGAAGGTTACAAGAACATTCAAGCACATAGGTAACATGGTTAGTGTCACATGAAATAAACTTCTTAATTTTATAGGATGAACCCTTAGAGCTAGATTTGAAGCTATCAAAATATTTTTTATTATTATCCCCTTTTAAAATTCTACATGCTGAACACCTTCTGCATTTAAAAAAACCCACTCTATCCAAAAAAGTGGTTAATTTCCTTGGTTTATCAGGAACATTCTTTACCAATTTATCCCTTAATACAGGCAGTTTTCTGTAAATGAAACTAGGCCTCTCCGGAAGTAATTTACTCAAAATCTCATCTCTTTTTAGAATTGGCCAGTGCTTCCTTATAATCCTTTCTACTAATTTAAATTGGCGAGAATAACTCGTTATAAAAGCCATTTCTCCTGTGCATCTATCTTTAGATTGTTTGACCAGCAAATCTTCCCTATTCATTCCCTTAACTGTTCTAGAGCACATTGCAAGGACTGTTCTTTATAACCTTTTTCCCTAAATCTATTCAATAACATATCAGATTGATTTTGAAATACTTTATCATCATCACAGTTGCGTTTTAACCTAATAAGTTGACCTTTCGGAATGGCCTTAAGCCAGTTTCTGTGATGGCAGCTATGGTTCGGAATATACCCATTCCTGTCAACATCTTTAAAATGGGTCTTTGTAAGAAACCTGTTACCTTGCCTATACACCGTCAGGTCCAAAAAATCAATAGCTGTCTCATTCAGGTTATAAGTGAATGATAAGTTAACATCATTATTCCCCATCTTATCAATAAAGTCAACCAGTCCTTCTTTATCTCCTTTCCATATAATGATGATGTCATCTATGAACCTCCTATAAAGTAGCAGTTCTTTCTTCCTATTTTCAAAGATTGCCTTACTTTCCCACCCACTCATGAATAAATTAGCTACTGACGGTGCATACTTAGCACCCATCGCTACACCCATAATCTGTTTATAAAATCTTTTAGAATGCCAGAAATAATTATGTGTCATAGCCAGATCCAGACATTTCATGATAAATTGTATTTGGTCAGAATCAACTCCTGACTTAGTTACCATTACTCCTTTAACCGCTGCTGAGGGGCTATAGGATCCCTTATATCCTATGAGGTTTATTACTCACCTCCATCTGGTGAGTGCGGTCAATATTTTTTTTCACGTGGTGATTAGGTGGAAGCACATTTTGGAACATTGTCTTGAAAATCCTTTTTGGGAAAATAAGGACTTATGTTTGAAATATTATATTATATATATATATTTATATATTTTTGCACGGACATTTATTTATTTGTGATTATTTTTATTTATTTAATTTTTGCACTGTTTTTTGTGTTATATATGTTTCACAATTAGATAGCTTGATCAGGACAATGAGTATATAGGAATACAAACTAAGTTACCATATTTCAATAAGAGGCTGTAAATATCTGGTGTGATTTAGCACCTTGTATATGTGAGCGGGATTTTATGTTTTTAAAGATGAATAAAGTGGTGTTAAGGATAAAGCACTATAGCATTCTATTTACATGGTGTGGAGGCTGCAAGAGAAGGAATGATCCATGACTGACAGTATGGCTCTAGGTGGAAACTGCTGCTTAACAGACATTCTGGACGGCTGATCACTTGTATTTTGTCACATTATGGACATTTGTTTATCCACATTATAATATTATCACATAATAGTACTAGTTTATAATATTGTTTATATGACTCCATTTGTATTAAATATGTAACAGAGTTTATTGGAAACAAGACTGTAATATCCCAGAGCAGCACTGATTTGTTTTTCACTATTTGCTTTATGACTGGTATGAGAATCTATAAAGTGCATTGCTGCTGGTTCACATATATTTCTTCTTTTTATCACAGCAGTATATATTTTTTTTTAATTTGTATTTATGTTTTGACTTGGGACACATTGTTGAGGTGTATACATAGCCGCGCACAAGGATTATATTTGTTAGTCTCATGCATTTCAATTGGAACACAGCGGCTGCAAGGGAATAGGTGTTCCATGCATTCCTGTGCAGGCAGTCGCATTCATGTCAATTGGGACTCAGTGGCTGCACGGACACAGCCACTGCTCCCAGCTTGACAGCTGTGTGAGTGTATGTCTCTGTACTCACACTGTCTGTGTGACCATGCACCTTCAACCACACAAATGTCAGATCTGTCCTTGCAGCCACTGCGTCCCAACTAACATGAATAGGATTGTCTACACAGAGATGTAAAGAACACCTATAAACATGGCCCTCCATGGGTGTACTCTTTAGTACACCTCATGCTAATAGTAGGAATTTAGTAAGTTATGTTGTGTTTATGTGCGTCGATAAAGATTTTTGTGTTTTTTAGTGAAAATATTGATTTGATAAGCATTTGCGCAAATATCACGGGGCCTTAAAAATCAGTAGCACATTCTTTGTATTCTATTTGTCCTATGCTTTTAGAAAATATATGGTTTGGGTTTTTTTTTATAAACACTGAAAGCTGTAAGTGAAAAATGATGAAAAGATTTTTAGAGAAATTTTGGTTATTTACATTTGATTTTCACCATTTCATAAAAAAGATACAATTTAAAATTGACAGATATTTGTTATTTATTAACGCAATATAGGTTAAGCTTTTATAATTAGTAGCAATTTAGCAGGATTTTTGTAAAATTTGCTGTGTTTGTATCTGCTAATAATGATTTTAGTGCAAATATTGTTTTGATAAACATTTGCGCAAATACAATGGAGCAATAAAATCCATAACACCTTTTTATTCTACTGGTCATGTGCTTTGAGAAAATGTATGGCTTGGGGGCAGGGGCAGACTGACCATTTGGAAACTCGGGCACTGCCCGAGGGCCCGGGGTCAGTAGGGGGCCCCATGAGATGCCCCTGGTACCTTTTAAATAGGTTTTTTTGAGTTTGGGCAAGGACACAGGGGTCCCATGGTCCCCTTTTGCCCAGGGGCCCCATGAGTTGTCAGTCCGCCCCTGCTTGGGGGATCTTTTACAAACCCTGAAAGCTATAAGAGAAAAATAAGAAAGCAATGGAAAATTTGCAAAAATGGTTCGACCACCTGAGTTTAAAAGTGTAACGCAAGGCCTGGCAGCAAAAGGGTTAAAGGATATTAAAAAGTATAAAGATTTTTTGCTAGTAACAGCTGATCCTGAAACATTGGTGTACAAGGATGTAACATGCTGGTGGGAACACCAGCATGGCATTGAGGCAGTTACCCACTCTCTGAACCATAATGATTCTATTCTGATTTGTCAGAAATAATTTATTATAGATATGAGGGGCATTCAAGTCAAAAAGGACTTTATATAATAAAAAAACAATTTCAAGGAGTGCAAACTGCATTTATTTTTCAATGTTCTCCCCTGCTACATTTTTATACACATATCCCAGTGTTTAACTAATGCCTGGAAAGCTTTGGCATAGAAATATTTATCAGTATGCCTGAACCATCCTAGAATAGCCTTCTTCACTTTGTCCTCAGTGCTGAAATAAGGAGGAACTGTACTAATATTGAGGACTTTTACCAACAAATACAGTACTCAAAAGTAGATTTTCAGAGAAAGGATCTAAAGGGAGAAAAACTGAATAGGCGTGTAAAAGAGGTAGCAGAAATGGACAGAGGAGCTATTGGAGAATAAATAAAACAAAAAACAGAAATGAAGAAGATTTTGCATTTATTGCCACTTTTCAATACAATACCAAGAGGTAAAACATATTTTAAAGCAATTGTAAATGTTTGCCAATTTTGAAGAAAGATTCTATTTTATGTGACATTATGGCCCTTGATATCATTGATCCTCCAAAACAAAAAAAAATACTGAATTTATGGGTGTGATTTGTTTCTTTCCTAGGAGTGGATGCTGCAGAAAGACTGCTACATTGACATATCCCAACAAAGAATACAGCATTGATTCCTATGATTCATGTAACTCTTAAAGCATGGTTTATATGTTACAATATCCTTGCAGGCTCCAGTATAGAGTAGAACCACATGGACACTTTGCATACGCTTGCATGAACATTTTTATAATTTACATAAAGGGTTAACTAGACATAGTGTTTCTTCCCATTCTACATTACATTATAATAAGAATCCTCAAGGAAATAGATTTATGGGTATCAACAAACGTAGCATGCATTGGAGAGGATCTAATAAAAGCAGGAGATCTCTGGGACAGAGACAAAATTATCTATGAACCTAAAACACATGCACCTTATGGCTTAGATATTGAATGGGGCATAAATAGTTTCATTGGCACCAAGTAATTGTACAGTATATATAGGTTTATGTTTAGGTTGAGATCAGGTTTTAGTCACGATTTGCAGACTAGGGTCACATTACTGAAATAGTTTGAAAATAATTTCATATTAGTATTATTTCATTATTGAATGCTGATTACTATGGAGTATTAATGAGCTTATTATTATTTATGAGTTCATTATTAATTTCATTAGTTAGTTAATTAGTAATGAAAAGCAGCTGTTAGGATTGAAAAAATACGTATATAACCTCTATGACTGCAAGGGCTTATTATCTGGTGAGTTAACACCCTGAGGGTTTGGTGGAGGTTATAGTAAAACACACATTTGAATTTTGTCTGCACTGATGATCTCTATGGATGGTGGAATCAGACATTTTATCACACTTTGACTGATCTATTTAGCATTGTAATTTACATTGATCTATAATTGCTTCATAAAGAATATCACTTCTTTTTTTCTAGCTTCTCTAGTGTATAAAGTGTGGACTGATTGTTTATCTTTATATTAAAGTGTATATAATTTGATGAAAACAGCCTTCAAACTGTTTTAGAGACTCATTGCACAGTATTTATCCAATTTCACTAGGCATTTTGAACACAGACTGGTGAACACAGGACACAGACTGGTGCTGTAATGACAAACAAGTTATAGTGGGAAAGAGAGGTACAGTGAAGGAAACAAGTATTTGATCACCTGCTGATTTTGAATGTTTGCTTACTCACAAAGAAATGATCAGTCTAAAAATCGAATGGTAGGTGTATTGTAACACAGAATAGCAACAAAAAATTCAAAAGAAATGCATGTCTAACAAATTATGCACTGATTTGCATGTTCATGAGGGAAATAAGTATTTGATCCCTTGTCATTCAGCAGGATTTCTGGCTACCTGTATAAAATACACCTGTCCACAGGAGCAATCAAGCAATCAGATTTCAAATCAGTGCATAATTCGTTATACATGCATTTCTTTTGAATTTTTTGTTGCTATTCTGTCTCTGTGTTACAATATACCTACCATTCGATTTTTAGACTGATCATTTCTTTGTGAGTGGGCAAACATTCAAATCAGCAGGGGATCAAATACTTTTTTCCTTCACTGTAAGCGAAGAGAAAGATCCCAAATGTAGGAAATCCCAAAAATATATATTCTATATGAGCACCTTCACATATATGGATGTGCTATTATTAGATGCTATTCTATTCATCAAATGTAACAATATATCAGGAATGTGAACAAAGACACTGTAAAACGAGGGAACAAAAAAGGCAGACATATCAACTGTTATCAATAAAACAATTGATGTCAATGTTATGCCCTAAGAGTGCTAAAGTCTGCATTTCAAAAATCCACCTTGTTTTGAGCATGGATATAGCTCTATATTTGTTGTTGCCTCTCCAATGAGGGTGGATCAGATCAATGCCAATAAACTTGAACCTGAAGGATCCCTATGATGGTGATACCTGAAATGTTTGGAAAGGGAATGTTCCTTAAAGCCTTTATGTTATAAACATATTCCCTTAGTCTATCTTTTAATCTTCTTGTGGTCCTGCCAATATGTTGCTTTTTGCAAGGACATTCCAAAAGGTATACTACATATTTACTATTGCAGGCATTAAGAGAATCCATGTTATAACACTTTCCAGTAGAATGAGACATAAGTGTCTATCATTCTTTTGCGAGTGCCATCACATCTATAAATCATGCATTTGTTGCATGGAAAGAAACCTTTCATTCTCAAAAAAAAGGATGTAGTACTAGATGGATCTATTATGTTTGGTGCTATTCTATTCCTCAAAGAACAAGCTTTACGAAAAATTACCTCTGGTTTTTCGGGTATGAAATCTGCTAGCATAGGGTCATTCTTTAGTACTCCCCAATTTTTCTTGAAGATCCTAGATATCTCTTTATATTGAATCAAAACATTTGTTACAAAAAGGACAGATGTGAGTGGGTCTATCCTCATTTTTATTTGTCAACATGGAGGATCTGTCTAGCTCCACCACATCCCCTAATACCTTGATTCAGTGATGAGCTGTTATAACCTCTTTCTAAGAACCTGCCTTTCTAGATCTCTGCATGGGAAAAGAAGTCATCTAGATTGTCACAGTTTCTATGTATCCTCAAAAATTGGCCCTTTGGTATGTTTTGAAGCCAAGAGGGGTGGTGGCAACTGCCCATAGGAATATAACTGTTCCTATCAGTGGATTTTAAAAAAATGACCTTAGTACCTTCATTCATCAGAGTTAGGTCTAAAAATGTAATCTCCTTGTGATCATATAGATCAGTAAGTTTAATATTTAGGTCATTATTATTCAAGGTACCAAAAAAATTCTGTAGTGACTCCTCACTTCCTTGCCACAAAAGGAAAATATCATATATGTACTGTATCACCAGTAAAAACTTAATTCTGGCCACTCCCTAGAATATATAATATCTTCTTCCCACCTGGCCATAAATAAATTGGCTAGGCTTGGTGCAAATTTGGCTCCCATTGCAACGCCCCTTATTTGAAGATAAAAAATCTTGTTGAACCAAAAATAAAATAAATTTCTTTTGACAAAAAGGAATATTATCAGCCTCATTAAGATAAACTTCCGCAGCAGACATTCCATCAGAATGTCCTATATTACTATAGGGGCGGGTCACATCCTCTGTAACTAAAAAAGTAGATAGATTCACAGAAATTTAATTTATGTCATTGAGGACTTATTTAGTGTCCTTCAAGAAGGCCGGGGTTGAAGAAACCAAGGGCTGTAGAAAAAAATCGATATACTCTCCTATCCTAGAGCATAAGAATCCAATGCCACTGACTCTTGGTCTACCAGGAGGATGTTGTTGATCCTTATGTGTTTTAGGGAGACAATATAGTATGGCTGTGGATGGACATAAAAAGTCTTTCTTTTCTGTTTATGATGTTCTCATTATTGCCTCTTTTAATGATGTTCTTTAAATCCCATTTAAAGGTTGTCAGTGGATTTTTGTATAAAACGCAATATGTTTCTTTATCATCTAAAATCCTATGAACCTCTGTCATATATAGTCCACCTTACCTATGATGACTACCCCTCCTTCCTTATCCACAGGGCAGATAACCAGATCTTTTTTCTCAAAAGTGTTTTAATCCCTGCATCCACTTATTGTTGGATTACCAGGATTCTTTACCCTTAAGGTTTCTAACTCTTTAATGACTAATTCCCTAAAGATGTTAACATGGGAATGGGTATGAGCAGGAGGATTATGGAGTGAAGCATTTTCAGGTTTGAAAATTTTATTTTGCTAGTCATCCTTTTATTACTTGGAGGAGGATTGGTCAAAAAATATCTCTTTAGAGACAGTTGTCTAGTCAACTTGTACAAAAGACTAAAAAAAGGGGTTAACCAAGGGCCTGAACAGCCGATATAGGAGGGATTAAATTCAAAATCACCCAATATCAATATTGGACACCATATGATGACTCACCCATAAAAAACATAAGTGAAACTCAAACTTGATACATATGTGCATAGGGAGAAAAGTTCCCCAAAAAAGATAAATGTGGGACCATGCAGCTTTATCAAATGTATATTTACACTGCTATTTATGAATTTGGTCACTTGGTAACTGTGTGTTAATGGAGCGGATGGTGGTAGATTATATGTCCTAAACTGGCCAATTTATGGGACATTCCAATCTGGATTGTGACCAGCTAGCCTCACTCGCAAATGTAATTGGACTCTCAGGAGTCCTATAATTAATCATTATATATGGCTATAGGACAACCGGTCCCCAACCTGACCCCTATTTCTACTATATGGGACACTACTGAATGATAATCATCTACTCCTTACATTTAATATATGGTCTATCTTTAGCCTTTCTCCCCCCCCCCCCAAGTGTGTATGTTGGAGGTTGTATGAGCAGCTGCTAAGGTGAGGAGACAACGTTGTCTTTTTAGTTTGGTGAGGTTACGATGGTGGTGTGCTCAGCTTCTGTGTGTATACTTGTGCAATGTACATTTGTTTTCTAATAAAGCCCTTTGATAAAGCTGCATGGTCCCACACGAAACTATCTTTTTGGGGAACTCTTCTCCCTATCCTATGCACATATGTCTAGTGAACTTGTGTATATCAACATAAGTCTGAAACTTATTCAGATTAGCTTTGGGTGCAAATTTAAGCCCCTTGTTCAACAAAGAATGTTCATTAGTGGACAAAACCGTATGGCTAAGTTTGAATATACCATTGTTACTTGGGTACGTCTCTTTTTGGGGCCTCTTAACTCTCTTTCCCCCTTGTTTTCCTCTGTGCGTATGCTTCTTTTTCTTGATGGTCCCTCCCTTCTGGGAAGGCTGTCCACAAGGTTTAGGAATGTGTCTATGGGAATGTTTGACCATTCTTCCAGAAGCGCGTTTGTGAGGTCAGGCACTGATGTCGGACAAGAAGGCCTGGCTTGCAGTCTGCTCTAATTCATCCCAAAGGTGTTCTATTGGTTTGAGATCAGGACTCTGTGCAGGCCAATCAAGTTCCTTCACCCCAAAATCGCTCATCCATGTCTTTATGAACCTTGTTTTGTGCAATGGTGCACAGTCATGTTGGAACAGGAAGGGACCATCCCCAAAGTTGGGAGCATAAAATTGTCCAAAATGTCTTGGTATGCTGATGCCTTAAGAGTTCCCTTCACTGGAACTAAGGGGTCAAGTGCAACCCCTGAAAAACAACCCCACACCATAATCCCCCCTCCACCAAACTTTACACTTGGCACAATGCAGTCAGGCAAGTATTGTCATCCTGGCAACCGCCAAACCCAGACACACCCATCGGATTTCCAGACAGAGAAGAATGAGTCGTCACTCCTGAGAACATGTCTCCACTGCTCTAGAGTCCAATGGCTGCAATGCTTTACACCACTGCATCCGACACTTTGCATTGCACTTGGTGATGTAAGGCTTGGATGAAGCTGCTCAACCATGGAAACTCATTTCATGAAGCTCTCCATGTAGCCTTCATATTAACACAACAGTGCATAAAGTTTGGACGTCTTTAGCTATTGACTCTGCAGACAGTTGGCGACTTCTGCACACCATGCACTGACCCTGCTCTGTCATTTTACGTGGTCGAGTTTCTGTTATTCCCAATTGCTTCCACTTTGTTATATTACCACTAACAGTTGACCGTGGAATATTTAGTAGTAAGGATATTTCACAGATGGACTTATTGAACAGTTGGAAACGTATCACGGTAACATGCTTGAATTCATTGAGGTTCTGAGAGAAGCCCATTCTTTCATAAATGTTTGTAGAAGCAGTCTGTATGCCTAGGTGCTTGATTTTATACACCTGTGGCCATGGAGGTGATTGGAACACCTGAAGCCAATGATTTGGAGGATTGTCCTAATACATTCGGCAATGTATTATAGATCTGCTTTCTTTCCCCAGTTACTTCTCCTTTGCCCCTGCTCTTATCAAATGTTTGGGTGTCTTTATTTCTGTGTTGCAACTTTTTTACCGTGACTTAGTAGGGATATTATATAATGTCATTTACATGGATGGACTGTAAATTGGGTGCCCCTTTACTGTTAAAAGGAACTTTCAGATTCTAATAATTTCCTCTCCCACAGGCCATCACAACCACATGCCAGGGTTGTGAGGAAGAGCCCTTATCCTCATCATGGTGACAAGATGCTGGCAAGGTTCCCCTCCCCCCCATATTGAGAGTGTGTGGCCTGAATGCTCATCTCTCCTCTTTCCTGGTATGGATTTTTAAGGGGACTCTCCTAAATTTTTATTTTGAATGAAGTCCCCCTAAAAATTATTAGATTCAAATGGTCTGGTATGGATTTCCTGGATGATTTTACCCATTTTTTTGAATTTTTGTGTAGGCCCTTGTCTTCATCATAGTGACAAGGTGCTGGCAAGATTCCCCTCCCCCCCATATTGAGGGTGTGTGGCCTGCATGCTCATCTCCCCTCTTTCCTGGTATGGATTTTTAGGGGGACTCTTCTAAATTTTTATTTTGAATGAGGTCCCCCTAAAAATTATTAGATTCAAATTCTCTGGTATGGAATTCCTGGGGGATTTCAAGCATTTTTTTTTTTTTTGCATTTTTGTGTAGGGTAGCCTCTAAAATCCATACATCCATAGCAGACTCAAAGGGTATGAATTGCCAGTAACTGACATTTCATGTACAAAAAAGTGGCAAACACCCCAACCTATAACTAGCCTTTGTGGTAAGGTGCACATGGAAGTGCAAAGCACATCACAAACAAAACATTTCATAGCACACTTACCAGCTAGCCTGCAAAACAACCAAACTGATCCTGTTTAACAATTCACTTTAAAAACTGAGGTTTTGTTTGCACACATTTGTAAATGTATATGTACTGTAAACCACAATGGCTACATCAAGGCATCTCGGTGCACTGTGGTTCTAACTCTATAATTTTCAGAGACTCCCAAGTTGGAGCACATATAGCAGTGGATAGATTAAGGACAAGTGTGCCTAGAGGGAGCCCACCTCTCCTTAAATGCACAGGGACACATGTGACTCCTAGCAAGAGCACAACGGCAGGTAGACATCCAGTGTGCCCCTGCACCAAATTCAACCAACTATACAAAAAAAATGTAGCAATCACCTCAACCTATAACTAGCCTTTGCAGTAAGGTGCACATGGAAGAGCAATGCATATCACAAACAAAAGATTTCCCAGTACACTTACCAGCCAGCCTGCAAAACAACCAAATTGACCCTGTCTAACAATTCACATTAAAAATAGAGGGTTTTGTTTGCATTGTGCTCTAGCTGAAAGTCCATGTGCCATTAAGGAGGGAAGGGGCTTCCATCAGGCACACCTGCCATTATCTATCCACTTCTATGTGTGCTCCAACTCAGGAGACTGAAAATTGATATAGGCACTGTGACTTACGCATATACTGTATTTGCAAATTTGTGCAAACAAAATCCTCTGTTTTGAACATGAATTGTTAGACAGGGTCAATTTGGTTGTTTTGCAGGCTAGCTGGTGTGTTGGGAAATGTTGATGGATGTACAGTACATCATGAGATATATATAATTAAGAAAAACAAACAAACAAATGTCATACATTTGGGTGTGTTTATTTTTAGGGTAAATTATTTTTTAACCAGTAGTGGGTACTATATACCCCTGACTCATTTACATAGGGTGCACTTTCTTGGGGCCCCTTATTTTTAAAGGGGGCTTCAAGATTCCAATAGTTCCTCCATACACAGACCCTGGCAAGGTACCCCCCCCCCATGTTGAGGGCACGTGGCCTGGTATGGTGCAGAAGATGGGGGCACATACTTACTCAGCCTTGTGATATACTTTTCGGGCACATGACAGAAGTCCCCATCTCACTGTTTGAAACACAGCGCTGTATAATGTATTTTAAAAGGAAAAGTTGCAGCTCTCTAAAGTGTAATAAATTAGAACAAATTCTCTAAATACCAAATACTAAGTATATACTGTATGATGTGCTAAACCAGTCGTGATCATATGTTGTGTTCACAATTGTGTCTTTGTGCAGCAATATATCAAAAATTAAAGTGCTCCCAAAAAATTTAAATTTTTGTTATCATGCTCCTACAGCAGTCCATATGATTCTCAGTACTTATACAAAGTTACCCACTTCTCTGTGCAGATTATATTACAAATGCTTCTTGTGCCACAAACATTCATTACTTGTGAATTCTGAGTGCCTCTCCACACTTCCCCTTGTGAAAAATGCACTCATAGGTCTGTATGACCCCTTAAGTTATTAAGTAAGTCTTAATGTGCTTTTTAAATATTTTCTCCAACTGCACAGGGCATCCTTCTCTCTCACTGTCTCCTCTGGTAATGCTGCTTAATACCAGCCTCCAACAAACTCCACCATAGGACACATATTGAAAAGATTCATTAACAGTCTAATATTAATTTTATATTAGTTAAAAGAACCAACAGCTACAAATGCTGTTTTTTGAGACATTGTGGTGTGGGTTTTTGTACTTTGAACTTTATCACTATACTATTATAGATGCACTTTTAAACTTGCACTAACGGAGTAGGTAGGGGGTAACTGCCATTTATGACCTAATTAGCTAATTGTATGGCTTTTATGATGCAGATTAGCTGTATTGTATCCTTCATACACCTCCCAAACTTGTTCATGGTACATGCAGAACACTGTTGTGAATTGGTGGATGACTCCACCATACTATTTATAAGGATCATCTTGGTATAGCAATAACCTTGTCCTTTATTCACACAAAGCAATAGGTATCACAAGTTAAAATTTCAGGAATTCACAGATCTATTTCTCAAGGCTTTTGATACCTGTTGCTTTATGTGTGCTAGTGAAGATTTTTCTTTCCTTATGGCTGTCTTGTCCTAGCGCTCTAGAGGCAGAAATTACACATCTAATTTCCTGACTACCAATCGCATTTTTGAAGGTCCTGGAGCACCAAGACAATTACCCACAAAATTAACCTATTTTGTAAAGGAAACACCAAAATGTATATTCTTTGAAGCATAATGAGTCTTTTGAACATATCATTTTTTTCCACAAGTTTTTGGAAAATGTGGAAAGAAAAGGAAATCTTATTTTTTTTTTACACAAAGTTGTCAATTTATAAGATATTAAACATAGCATGTACAGTACATACCAAGAATTAAACCCAAGAATTAAAGTCTACTGCTCCTGAGTATGGCTATACCACACGTGTGAAACTTTTTCACAGCCTGGCCACTTCCAGAGGCCCAACATTCAAGTAGCACCTTCAGGCTTCTAAGACATAGCATGTATATACCAAAAATTACACCCCGATTTACATGCTGCTGATCAAAGAGTAAACAAAAGATTACCTGTGGTTTTAGTAGTGCAGTTATCCACAGAGGAGAGCATTGGTCCAGACAGCAGGCAGAGATGTGGTCAGCAACAGCCAAAAGGAATTGTCCAGGCAGCAGGCAGAGACATGGTCAGCAGAGCCAAAGTATTTGTCCTGGCAGCAAGCACAAACCTGGTCCATACGCAGGCAGTACAGAGCAAGCAGAGGTATGGTTAGTTCCAGTGACAGGCAGAGGCATGGTTGATTAACATGCCAGGGTCAGATAGCAGCAGGCAGAAACATCAAGCTTTGTGACTTGGTCAGGTAGGACCTGGACACAGAGGTAGAGGCTTCTTCCCACCCAAATGTGTTTGAAGCCTGCAATCTGCAGACCCTAATCCAAGAATTACAAAACCTGGAGAAAGACAAAAACTTAGTTTTTTCCCGTGTTGTCTTGAGGGCGGGGCAAAAGATCAATTCAGGCCACAGGCAAGTCAATTACCAAGCTAAGGTCAGTTCATATGGAAGGCAGAAATGTGGTTGATAGTTCAAGCAGCAGGCAGAGGCATCATCAATAAACAGTCCAGGGTGAGTTTAGGCGGCAGGCAGAGGCATTGTCAACAGTCCAGGTCATACAGGGAAATAGCAGGTAGTGGATACTAGTAAAATATCTTCACTTCACATATACTTCAGTAATAGTGTAGTGATGTGTGATAGATCTCGAGGCCTATCAGAGGGTCTATACAGAGGCCTAGCTTGGAGAGACATTGGGGACAGAAGTACTGTTGCAGTTCCAGACAGTTACTGGAACATACACAACATTTTCTTTGGGATTTGCAACTCATTTGGGTAAGAGAGAGGATATCAGGGAAATGCCTTTCATAGAGTCTGGTCAATGAGTCAGAGCAAATTTGTTCAGGGGCATGGCCATGTGGATAGAGAAGGACTGTACCAATGCCCTCTTGGTATTTCAGGTAGGTTAGGGATCTTTGTATGCACTTAGAAAAGATGACATACTAATTGTACAAGGCTAACTGAAACAAGTGGATGGCAACCTTTTTATACCAATAGATTGATCTCCTGTGGCCAAGTAGGGCTGCAACATAGTTACATAGTTAGGCTGGCTGAAAAAATAAAAAAGTCCATCTAGTTCAACAAAAAAAAGTTATAATCCTATACCCACCATTGATCCAGAGGAAGGCAAAAAAACCTCAGCAAAGCATAATCCAATTTGCTCCTGCAGGGGAAAAAAATCCTTCCTGATCCCCTGAGAGGCAATCGGATATTCCCTGGATCAACTTTACCTATAAATGTTAGTATCCAGTTACAGTATATTATATGTATCCTGGAAAGAATCCAGGTCTTTCTTAAAGCAATCTATTGAGCTGGCCAGAACCAACTCTTGAGGGAGTCTATTCCACATTTTCACAGCTCTCACTATGAAGAAACCTTTCCATGTTTAGAGATTACATTTCTTTTCCTCCAGACGTAAAGAGTGCCCCCTTGTCCTCTGTGATGACCTCAGGCTGAGTATCTCTACACCGAGTTCACTATATAAACCACTGATGTATTTATACATTGATCATATCCCCCCTTAATCTCCTCAGTTTCTCTAATCTTTCCTCATAGCTGATCTCCTCCATGCCTCTTATCAGTTTGGATGCCCTTCTCTGTACTTTCTCAAGTTCCCCAATGTTCTTTTTGTGAATTGGTGCCCAAAACTAAACTGCATATTCCAGATGAGGTATTACTAATGATCTGTACAGGGGTAATATATCTCTCTCTCTGGAGTCTGTACCTCTTTTAATACAAGAGAGGATTTTGCTCGCTTTAGAAACCGCAGCTTGGCATTACATGCCATTATTAAGCTTGTGATCTACCAAAACTCCCAGATCCTTCTCCACCATTGATTCCCCCAGTTGTACTCCAGTTGTATGTATGATGCATGCATATTCATAGCCCCCAAGTGCATAACCTTACATTTATCAACATTAAACCTCATTTGCCACATAGTTGCTCAAGTAAACAGTGCATTGAGGTCGGCTTGTAAGTTGAAGACATCCTGTAAGGACCTTATTCTACTGCACAGCTTGGTGTCATCTGCATATATAAAAAGTAAGGGTCCCAACACTGAACCCTGGGGTACACCACTGACAACCCCAGATCATTCAGAGTATGAATCATTAACCACTACTCTTTGAATACGATCTTTTAGCCAGTTTTCTCTTCATTTACATTTTTTCTAAGCCTGTAGACTTTACCTTACACATTAGCCGTGTGTGGGGAACTGTGTCAAATGCTTTTGCAAAATCTAAGTATACCACATCCACCGCCACCCCTCTGTCCAAGGTTTTGCTCACCCCCTCATAAAAAGAAATCAGATTTGTTTGACAACTTCTGTCTTTCATGAATCCATGCTGTCTGTTGCTTAAAATATTTTTTTCCAGCAAGAAGTCATCTATGTGGTCTTTTATTAAACTCTCCAGTATCTTCCCAACTATAGAAGTTAAACTAACAGGTCTATAATTACTTGGTAAAGATTTTGACCCCTTTTTAAATATTGGCACAGCATTGGCTTTATGCCAATCCAGTGGTACTATGCCAGTCATTAAAGAGTCCCTAAAAATTAGAAACAATGGCTTTGAAATGACAGAGCTCAATTCTTTAAGGACCTGTGGGTGTATGCCATCTGGTCCAGGTACTTTATTCACCTTTATACTGTCTAAATATTTTTGGATCATATCAATTGTGAGCCAATGTGGATCATCTGGAGCTGTGTCAATACCATGCCCATTATGGACAAGAGCTCCCCCATGCTCCTTTGTATACAGAGAGCTGAAGAAGGTATTTAATAAATTTGCCTTCTCTTTGTCCCCAGTCACCCACTCTAGATTATTTTTAAAGGGCCTCCATGCTCGGACCTGACTTTTTTTTACCATTAATATATTTGAGGAATTTTTTGGGGGTTTGTCCTGCTATCTTTTGCATTCATTTTCAGTTTTTGCTGCCTTGATTTCCTTTTTACAAATTGTTACATTTTTGTAATATTTAATCAATGATAGCATTCTTTCATTTTTATAGTATATAAAAGCTCATTTTTATTATTTATAGCTTTTTTTTAACTTTGGCCCTAAGCCACATAGGTTTTATTTTTAGCCTTTTAACCTCCTTGGCGGTATTCCCGAGTGTAGCTCGGGGTAACATTTCAGTACCACAAACGGTAACCCCGAGCTACACTCGGGAATACCATGTGGCACTGCTCCGGCACTTGTTCTTCACTTACCTTACCCAGTGCTCCCATGATGTGTCCCCTGCAGCGTCCCCGGCCATCTCCTCCGGCCGATGCCGGCATCCGGCTTCTGTGTCCTGTCCCTGTGACGTCGGGACGTACGGGCGCCGCTGGCGGCGGGAAATTTAAAAATTTTAAAAAATGTCATTTTTTTTTTTACATTTTACATAGTAAAACATTGCTGTCTCAACCAATTTCAGATACATCTTGTCCCTAATGCTTTGTCCTGCGCCCTGCCTGCATTTTGTCTGTTCTTTCTGCCTGGAAACTGAGAAATGTCCATGGCGTCCAAAAAGTGTCCCTTTAGGTCAAAAGCGGTTTAGATCAGCTAGAGAACAGCGATAGTAAATCAGAACCACTTGCAGAATTGAGTGATAATGATTCGTGGGGAAATTCGTCATCAGACACTGAAAACGATTTTGCGACTTTGCTCAGCAATGTGCTAACTTGGCGCTATATTTCACATTTCAGTGTTTTTGGTTTGATTATATTATTGAATTAAATGTATTATTATTATTATATTATTATTTTTTATGATTATTTATTAAATTATAATTTATGATTACGTGTCTCAAATTTTATCCTACCCGGGATGTTTACTAGACTCTTGTTCGGACAGATTTCAGTGAGTTATTCCTAAGAATTACAGGCCTACAATAAAAAAACTACATATTTCCATGCAAAAAAATGTACCGCTTTCAGCACCAAAAATCTGAAAGAATCATACCGCCAAGGAGGTTAAACTTGTTGCCCATGGGAATATATTTTGCAGTCTTTTTGAAGAACTTTTTGTGTTGTGTTCATTGATGCCAATATTCCCTCCCAGTCTTTTTGAAGAACTCCCATTTCTGTGTTGTGTTCATTGATGCCAATATTCCCTCCCAGTCTAAGTCTTGGAGAGCAACTCTCAGCCTTGGAAAATTAGCTCTCTTAAAGTTGAGTGCTTTTATGTTTCCCGCATGCGCTTGTTGTTTACAGCTAACAATAAATGAAATCATACTATGGTCACTGCTACCCAGATGTTCTTTAATATGGACATTAGTAATAAGCTCTGCATGGTTTGAGATTACCAGGTCCAGCAGAGCATCATTGGTAGTTGGGGCCTCTATGAACTGTACCATAAAAGTTTCCTGTAATAGGTTTAAACATTTTTGTCCTTTAACTCTTCCTGCATTCCACATTATTATCACTGTCCTAGCCCTTGCAACCCTTTTGATCTGTGCAAGAAGCTGAGTCTCCACCTTGTGGTGGTTTATGTAAGGATCTATTCTACTTGTAAAGGGCGGTGTCCCTTTCCCTTAGAGGAAATATTATAGTGCCTCCAGTCGTTAAAATACGGCAAATATTTAGTAAACCAATAATTTGGACACCTTGATAATTTGATCACCACTTTTTATTAAACCTTGAATTCTTTTATCCAGTATGATTTCGTACCATACACACAAAATTTGCCTTATAATAGATAAATATAAAAATTTATTTATGTACAAAATTATATATATATTAACACAAAACGCAAAAGACTGGTGATGAATGAATAATGATACACACGGTCAAAGATATATCCTACCAATATCATACACAATAATAATATTTCTAAATAATGGGAAACAATATAACAATCTTCTAAATGATAATGATTAAAAATTAAATTTATTAATAACTAATAATTTAGAGTATCTCAAGGTTATTTTCTCACAAAACGTGGCCATAGGATTGGAAGAAGATATTCTCTGATAAATTATACTCTAATTATTAATATTTAATAATTTATAAAATATGAAAAATTTGTAATATGACACCAACAATATTTACAGTAATGCGGGATCTCTCTATATATATAAACACCCAATACAGTTGTGATACACTAAGGTAATTCTTATTACTCTACACAACAGATAAAATATGCAATACAAAATTAAATGGACAGTCTCACCACACCCAGATCTAGGAATATGACACCTCCCAGTGGATCCAACTGGCAATGGAACGCCTTCAGAATGATGACCACAGGGAAAAGTGAGATATAGTTCAATAGTGTGGGAGAATGTAGGAAGATAGAAGTACAGAGATTTAGAAATTTAGTAAAGTTTTTAGAAGTTTGAAAGGATGGAAGAGTTGATAGACAGCAGAGATGGATTTCAGCTTCTTCAGATATCTTCAGTCAGTTTTCAGTCAGTTGTTCCTTTTTCAATGAGGTTTTCTTTCAATGAGTTTTTTCTTAGTGAGGTTTTTTCTAAATCAGGTGCATGGGTTTTTATACCAACTAAACTATTGTTCTAAGAGACCCTCCCACCAGGCTTTTTGATTGGCTGGTTGAGAAATGTATGTATTTAAGCTATCTCTCACCTGTCCACTAAGTGGCGGTCAGAGCTCATAGAACAATTTGAGTATTTGTGATGACTCACACCTCGGGTGGAACTCAAGGTGATTTCAGGTATTAACTATATGTCTTATCCTAGATATACAGTCATGGCCGAAATTGTTGGCACCCTTGATATTTCTCCAGGAAATCATGTATTTCTCACGAAACGTATTGCATTAACACATGTTTTGCTATACACATGTTTATTCCCTTTGTGTGTATTGGGACAAAACAAAAAAAGGGAGGAAAGAAAGCAAATTCGACATAATGTCACACAAACCTCCAAAAATGGGCTGGACAAAAGTATTGGCACCCTTTCACAACTGCGGATAAATAAGAATGTTACAAGCATGTGATGCTCCTGTAAACTCACCTGGGGCAAGTAACAGGTGTGGGCAATATAGAAATCACACCTGAAAGCAGATAAAAAGGAGAGACGTTCACTTAACCTTTGCATTGTGTGTCTGTCTGTGCCACACTAAGCATGGACAACAGAAAGAGGAGACGAGAACTGTCTGAGGACCTGAGAACCAAAATTGTGGCAAAATATCAACAATCTCAAGGTTACAAGTCCATCTCCAGAGAACTAGATTTGCCTTTGTCCACAGTGCGCAACATTATCAAGAAGTTTGCAACCCATGGCACTGTAGCTAATCTCCCTGGTCGTGGACGGATGAGGAAAATTGATGAAAGATTGCAACGCAGAATAGTCCGGATGGTGGATAAGCAGCCCCAAACATGTTCCAAAGACATTCAAGCTGTCCTGCAGGCTCAGGGAGCATCAGTGTCAGCGCGAACTATCCGTCGACATTTAAATGAAATGAAACGCTATGGCAGGAGACCCAGGAGGACCCCACTGCTGACACAGAGACATAAAAAAGCAAGACTACAGTTTGCCAAAATGTACTTGAGTAAGCCAAAAGCCTTCTGGGAAAACGTCTTGTGGACAGATGAGACCAAGATAGAGCTTTTCGGTAAAGCACATCATTCTACTGTTTACCGAAAACGGAATGAGGCCTACAAAGAACAAAACACAGTACCTACGGTAAAATATGGTGGAGGTTCAATGATGTTTTGGGGTTGTTTTGCTGCCTCTGGCACTGGGTGCCTTGACTGTGTGCAAGGCATCATGAAATCTGAGGATTACCAAAGGATTTTGGGTCGCACTGTAGGGCCCAGTGTCAGAAAGCTGGGTTTGCGTCCAAGATCCTGGGTCTTCCAGCAGGACAATGACCCCAAACATACGTCAAAAAGCACTCAGAAATGGATGGCAAAGAAGCGCTGGAGAGTTCTGAAGTGGCCAGCAATGAGCCCAGATCTAAATCCCATTGAACACCTGTGGAGAGATCTTAAAATTGCTGTTGGGAAAAGGTGTCCTTCCAATAAGAGAGACCTGGAGCTGTTTGCAAAGGAAGAGTGGTCCAAAATTCCGGGTGAGAGGTGTCAGAAGCTTATTGATGGTTATAGGAAGCGACTGATTTCAGTTATGTTTTCCAAAGGGTGTGCAACCAAATATTAAGTTAAGGGTGCCAATACTTTTGTCCAGCCCATTTTTGGGGTTTTGTGTGACATTATGTCATATTTGCTTTTCTGCCTCTGTTTTATATTTGTTCCAATACATACAAAGGGAATAAACATGTGTATAGCAAAACATGTGTTAATGCAATACCTTTTTTGTGTGAAATACTTGATTTTCAGGAAAAATATCAAGGGTGCCAACAATTTCGGCCATGACTGTATATAGTTGATTATACCTATAATGTTCTAAATAGGAACCATGGAATATCTGTGTATGTTCAGTTATTCATCTCTCTGAGATACAACTTGTGTGAAAGCATTTGTTTCCTGATAAGATATACAACTAATGCTAATTCACAATATCTCTTATTTTCTCTCATCTCAATACTCACGTTAGTGATATACAATCCCCATTCAGCTGAATATTTTGTGGCGTGTGAAACAGATTCTTTATAACATCCATTGATACTATGCTTTTTGGTAATATCTCCGTGGGTAGATATATTAAATTTTTAGCCTTAAATGTCCTGAATTTAACCTTTTTGTTTCAGAATCAAACATTCCCATGGGTAGGAAAGACCCTCTGTTTACCTGGCTATTGTGTTGGAGTCAGAGTAAACATCCATTTATACTTTCAACCTTAGTGGATAATAGCATATTGTGATAGTTCGAGAGGTTTGTAGGTTCATCACACCCTACAAGGTTTGGGTAAACTTTCAACCAGTTAAGTTCCCGTCTTATCATTGTATTTTAGTTATGTGTGATGACTCAATGTTTGAAGATCCAATGTCTCATCTGGCTGTCTGTTTAACTTTTGTAGATGTATTCAACTCAACCCCAATATATAACCAGTATTTGTTGACATATCCCATTCTTGCTAGTCCCATAGTATACACTTGAAACTCCTCAGAATCCTAGTCTTAGACCACCTATGGATAAACAAACAGTCTATTGTCTCTAGGAAAAAAAAATTCCTTCACCCATTATTTACATTTCTTAGCTGGAGGGTCATTCGAATTTTCAACCAAGACAAGTTAACCCTTAGCAGATGACTAGGCTGGTTGGCTGTCAGAAGAACATTATATTTTGATAACTAATTTTAAAAGTCCACAACAACCTCCTCATTAAGACTGGGTGGCCTATAACAAACTACAATGATTACCTTTGTTGTACACACCCCCATGTGCAGTTCCACCCATTAGGTCCTCTTTCCTACTTGCTTTGAGATCGCTTCTCTCATAGTGACAGACTCCACCACTTTACCTTTTTACCCTGTCTCTCTGAAAGAGAACATACCCAGGAATATTAATGGCCCAGTCATGTGAAGAATGAAGCCAAGATTCAGCAATACCAATTAAATCATAGTTCTCTTCATGCACCAAAGCTTCCAACTCACCAGTTTTGCTTCACCATTTATATCCTCCCCATGCCATGGTTATGGTCATGTATGCACTTTGGTTTCTGGATGGGGCCATGTCATGTTTGAAGTTCCATGGAGGTGTCATAATGGATTAAGGAAAGGATATATACATCTTTCCACTTTAGGGCTAGCATCTCTTCATTCCACAAACTGGCTGTTTCCCCCATTTAAGTTTTGTGGTGACCAATCTTTGTGAGAAGCCCTTGCAGTTGGCCTGCGCTGTCCCACAGGCCACAATTTGCTTTAGATAGAGATGATGGAATAGTGGGAGACTTGTGTAGAAATAACCTACATACAGATGGAAAGTCTTTTCGAACAACGGTTCTATAAGTTGCCAAACAATCTCAACACTTGTCCCTATATAGGTAGGACATCTGAGGGGGTCTAAATGGCTGTCCTTTCCTCCATAAATTTTGAAGTTATAGGTATATCCCATGGCTCTGTTGCATATATTGTAGAATTTTACCACATATCAGGCCAATTACTAGGGATGTACTGTTTAGTTCCAAGCCTTCAGGTGAAGTGGACTAGGGATTCATCCACACAAATATTTTGTTAGAAGTAAACATTTCCCTTGAACATACAGCAAAAAAAACTTGATTAGTGGACAATTTTGAACAGTTTGTCGTAATCAGGATGATTTTGAGGAGGGCACTGGCTTATTATTGAAATGTAATAACCTCATTATCATCTTGTAGCTTGCTCTAGGCATACAAGATGAATAGACTGGCATATGCCGTATAGGTAGACCGTATTGGGTAGACCAGTAGGTGTTGACTTCATATTTTCTTGTCAGTCCCTTGTAAGGCTAAGAAAAATTTTTAATTCTTTCATAGTGAGGAGTTTCCACACAAATGGGCAGGCATATGACAAATTAGGATTGTTGGCAATGTATTGGCTGGCATACAGAATGCACCACTCCACAATGTAACGTAGCAGATCATCAGTAAAAATAAATTTAAAATATTCATTGGATTAACATTTTCTGTTTGTATCTGAGGGCCTGGCTACGCTGTAAAAGGGGGAATTGCAGGTTCTGCTGAATTAGCTGGCAGCCATGTAGAATATAAAAGTAACTCTGGGAGGTCAGTATAGGCCCTACATCGTTGTTGTGGATGGGGCACCCAGTTACTAATGCCTGGCCTATCATCCGGGAATGCTGCCCTGCTTGTACTCACCACTTCACCAGGATTTGCAGCACTACTGGTGGATGCCTGCTCCTTCTCAGATCTCCTTAACCTCTTTGTTTGGACCCTCTCCTGTTCAGAATCTGTTGCTGACCCACTTCTTTCAACTGGCTCATACTTAGAATCTGATCCTGACAGAAAGTTCCCCGCTACTCTCGTCCATCATACTCAGTATCTGGAAAGCTTCCTAGCTGGTGTATAATTTTTTAGACATGTTAATGCTGCATTGCCATATTACTCACTGGTACTGTGTGACAGGTGTTGATGATCGCTGGTGCACTGTAACAGATTTTAAAGTTCACTTGTACACTGACAGATGTTGATCGCTGGTACACTGTGACAGATGTGGAGACGATCACTGGAATGCTGTGATAGATGGGGATTGGACACTGGTACACTGTGACAGATGTTGGTTGTTGGTACACTGTGACAGATGTGGAGATGATCACTGGAATGCTGTGACAGATGGGGATTTGACACTGGTACACTGTGACAGATGTTTGTCATTGGTACACTGTGACAGATGTTGAACACTGGTACACTGTAACAGACATTGATCACTAGTATACTGACAGATGTGGATTTGACACTGGTACACTGTGGCAGATGTGGATTTGACAGTGGGGACACTGGGGACACTAGATGGGTGATAAGTGTGAGTTAAGCAGTAAAAATGCTATACTAATTGATCCCCAGCTGGCAACACAGATCAGCTCTGATTCCCCTCACTGGCAGGTTCTGGGTGAGTAGAAGAAGAGTCAATCAAATGACAGGCGGCTGTGCTTACATTACATGATGAATGTGATTGGACACCAATCACAACAATCATGTGACCAGAAGGGCTAATCAAGAGCCCTTTTTCAGAGCAATGATGCGCTGTGTCCAGGGGACACAGGCACATCGGGAGCGAGTAGCTGTGCAGCCACGTTCTGAGGGACATATGGATACATCCACTCAAAACAGTGAAGCTCCCACCCAGCCATTTAAGTGCTGTGGCCAGGTGGTAAGCGGTTAAAAGCTCAATGGATTTCTGTCCATATCTACAGGCATATTTTGCATTTATCAAATGACAATAACAAAATACTTCAATTATACAGGATATTTACTATACCAAAAGAGAATGCAGTATGGTCTAAAAGACATTGAGTGAGCTATTCTAGTAATGTACAACTTTCCTCAAAAGACTTTATATTCAAAAGCTAAGAATCATATTTACCTGTGAATAGTAATTATGCTAAGATTTGTAACAGTATGCCATTTCCTACATTTCCTTTTTTAAATACAATAAAAGATAAAAAATCCATAGTGCACACTGTGCTTTGGGCATCACAGTATGCATGCTGCAAGAGTGTGCAAATTATTTTGTACTCTGCTTAAAATGAAGGCTATGATGATAAATAATGACATAGGCTGCCTTTCCGTTGCTTTCCTTAAAACAGGCACATTATATTGCTTAGTGAGCAATTATGGTACTTGCCACAATCATATTTTTTTAAACTTGTATAAAATGTGAACACATGCATTTCTTAAAGTTTACCTTATCAAAACAGATGGCACATAAGCAGCATTATTCAATACACAATTCACACCCAAACTGGGACTCCACCATACACATTACCAGTGTTCCAAGATCAATTTCACTGTGGAAGTGTACATCAATGCACTCATGCAGCCCCAGTATGCAGACATACCATACTCTGCTTTTGTTCATTTTCTTTTAGTAAATCATGTCCACAGCCTCAGTGGGACTAAAGTTCAGAGCTGTCCACCTGTCTGCATGAAGAATTATGACACAGATGTGTAAAATGAGCACTGCGGCTGTATGTAGTTAGAGGAAAAAGTACTTATTGATAATTTATTACTTGCCTCTGATCATTTACTGTGACTCACTACTCTGTTTCTTTTTCTTCTGCATACAACATTGGGATTTGTCAGCTCAATGTGTCAGCATTAGTGTTCACCAAAGGCAAGGTGTCACTTTTTAGAATGCAGAGGGAAATGTGTCTTTACTTTCTTTTTTGATGAAGAATTGCAGATATATTTCAACATTTATTTAACCAGTTCCAGACCTCTTCCTGTAGCTTTACAGCAACAGTATGGCCCTGCTGCACTGGATCACATATATACAGCGTACGTGATCTAGCATTTCCGGATAGAGGGTGCAAGCACCGTCTATGCTGTAATTTTGCTACAGCAGAAGCCAATCAGCAGGCCCTAGCAAATTATTTATGGCCAGAACCTGCTGATCAGCTGAGTGAATGACAGAAGAGAGTCCTGTGTTGGTAAAAAGAACCATAAAAACCAAATGGGACTTTACTGGTACAGAAAGTGGACAACATCATATTGTTGTATAAAACATGTTTATTGAAACATATTTTCCAAAAATTTACCATAAAACAGTATTTTGGCTAATCAGCCCAATATATCCAAAATACTGTTTTTATGGTAAATTTTTGGAAGATATGTTTCAATAAACATGTTTTATACAACAATATGATGTTGTCCACTTTTTGTACCAGTAAAGTCCCATTTGGTTTTTATGGTTCTTTATATGATAGATGAGGGATGAGGTACATTTGCAGTCTGATTTATATAATTATGTTGATAAACAACACAGGGCTCTCTATGGAGAGCAGCAACGTGGCTGCCTTTTTTGTCCCTGCAAAACAGGGAGTAAAAACAGTCACGTCCCTTAGTAAAAGCAAAAAAGACTACACACCCTACACTTGTTAGGCACACATTTAACCCTTTGATTTCCCCAATTGTTAACCCCTTCCTAGCAGTCTGGACTGGCCAAAGGGCACAAAGGGCTCCTGTTTGTGGCTAGGCTCCCAAAAAGTCTCACGCATCTGGTATCACCATACTATGTAGAAGTTGCAGAATGTATTTTGGGGTGTAATTCCACATATACCCATGGCATGTGTGAGCAATATATAATTTATATAACAACTTGTGGTAAAAATAAAGTATTCCACATGCCTCTCAGAAAACAGTCTGGGGTGTTTACTTTACAAAAAGGGGTCATTTGTGGGGGGATTGTGCTATCCTGGAATTTCAGAGCCTCTGAACTTGTGATAGGAAGTGAAATGAGGAATTTACGCACCATAAGGTTTTCAAAGTGATCATTGGATTTCAGGCTCCTGTATGCGGCTAGGCTGCCAAAAAGTCTCACACGTGGTATCCCCATACTCAGGAGAAGCAGCAGAATTTATTTTGGCATGTAATTCCAAATATACCCATGGCATTTGTGAACAATATACCATTTAAATGACAACTTTGAGTTAAAAAAAAGAATTAATTTTCCAAAAACTTGTAAAAAAAAAAAAATCTTCCATGGCCTCAACATGCCTCTCAGCAGACAGCTTAGGGTGCCTACCTTGGGGGCCTTATTTGGGGGTGTTTTTATAGCCCTGGCATTTTAGCACCTCAAGAAATGTGATAGGAATGAGTAAACTAACGCTGTGTAAGCTACATTATCCGTACCATAGTTTGTAGACGCTATAACATTCGCACAAATCAAATAAGATACACTTATTGAGATTTTTTTACCAAAGAGATATAGCAAAATATATTTTGGCCTAAATATATGAGAAACTTTGAATTTATTGGACATTTTTTATAACAGAAATGAAAAAATATTGTTTTTTTTTTCAAAATGTTCAGTCTTTCTTTTTTTATAGTGCAAAAAAATAAAAAAGGTGATCAAATACCACCAAAAGAAAGCTCTATTTGTGGGAAAAAAATGACATAAAGTTCATTATTGCATGACCGCAAACTAGCTCAGCGCCGTATAGCACAAAATGGCGTAAATTCCAGTATCCAGTAATATACACTTATTGGGATTTTGTTTATCAAAAACATGTAGCAGGATACATTTTGGTCCAAATTTATGATTAACTTTGGATTTACTGTATATTTTTTATAACCAAAAGTAAAAAATATGGTCTTTTCAAAATTTTTGGCCTTTTTTTTTTAAAGAATATTTATTGAATTTTATACACTTGATAAAAAATATCTTGACATACAACTCTGTAAACCATTTTTCCATAAGAGTGGTGAGTACAGAAGTCAGTACAACTTCTGGTAACAAAAGGCAGTATCCAAATAGGCATCGATGTCACAACAAATCAGTACAACATAAGCTGAATTCCAAAAATTAGGCAATTCCCTAGGAACGGAAGTTTGGTTATGAAGGCCTGAACAATAACATCTCTATTAAAAAGACAATTGAATAAGAGTGTCGTATGAGCTAAGAATCATAAGGAGGAGCATGGGCTCCATTGCATGACTGGGGAATAGAGAGCTGTGGGGTGGGGCTACAAGAGGACTTGGACAATCATAGTTCACCCAACGTATTGGTAATTTGAGCTTTGAGATACCAAACCGAATATTGAAAAGGTTCCATACGAATGGCTAGTTCTGCAGGAGTAAAGGAGTATTCCATGAAGGACTGCCATCTAGAGATGAAGTGGTGTGTAGTTAAAATTCTGAGTAATGGCGTCCAGCTTCTCAAGATTAAATAGGGCAGCTAGTGTCTGTATTACCATTTTAAGCTGTGGAGGTGTCCAGCTTCTCCAGATTAAATAAGGCAGTTAGTGTCTGTATTACTGTTTTAAGCTGTGGAGAGTTTGGCTGTATCCAAGCTTGCATGAGTGCTCTGCAAGCTACCAATAAGCAAATATGGATCCACCGAGGAAGAGCATTAGGACTTGCCAACATTGCTGGATCTTGATAATTGAAGAGACAGAGTATAGGGTTTTTGGTGAGAGAGATGTTGTACAGTTGATAAATGTAATGAAGAACTCGATCCCAGAAGGTCGAAATTTGGGCACATTCCCAAAGGCGATGAAACAAAGTAGTTCAAGTGTGGTCGCACCAAGGACACGTAGGGTGGGGAGTAACAGCTGGATTAGCTGAGAAAGGATAGTAAGCTCTGTGAATGATTTTGAATTGAGTTTCCCACCATGTTTCGCAGAGAACAAGTGAAGAGATTTTCCGGTATCCCGACAGTATATTGTCCGGAGCTTCATCAGTAGACAGTATGGGAGTCCATGGCTTAAAAGAAGTAAGATGGTATTTTGCAAACTGGTGTGAGATTAGATGAGACTAGATTGCCAAAATGAAATAGTTATCCTAATGCAGTAGAATTTCTATAAAGGAGTGCTGAAAGGGATGTTGTTTTGGAGAATAGCCAGTCAAGAGGACAGCCACCAGCTGAAGGTAGTAAAAGATATGAGATCCCGGTAGGGAGTTTTTGGCAGCTAGTACTGAAAAGGGCTGGAAGGTACATTTGGTATCATCAAAGATAGATATGACTTTAGTAAGTCCACTATGAGACCAGTGGGTAAATGATGCATGCTCAGTCGCTACAGGGAAGATAGGGTTTCTAAGAATAGGCAGGTGGGAGGATATTCTTAGCGGTAGGCGAAGTACTTTCCGCATTTCCCTCCAGGCCAATACTGTGTCTCTAATCAGGAGATTCAATTGGAGAGATCGAGGTAAGGCCTTGAGGTTAGAATGCAGAATGGCTGGAAGGTGTAGCGGAGACACCAGGGCCTCCTCTAGATAGTAGTTTAAATAACGTGATTTCCCAGTAATCCAATCAAGACTCTGATGAAGGAGGAAGGGCAGGTTGTAAAATCGAATATTCAGCAGGTCTGCTCCCTCCTCACTCTTTGGGAGACTAAGCTTTTGTAGTGCAATACGCGTTTTTTTATGCTGCCACAGAAAGGTCTGTAGAGCCCTATGAATCTTCTGAACATAAGAACGTTTTAACAGAAGAGGGAGTGTTTGCAAAGGACAGAGCAATCTTGAAAAAGAAACCATTTTGTAAAAATGACATCTCCCAAAGAGTGAAAGGGGAAGAGTTGTCCAAACTTCCAGTTCCTATACAATTTTGTTGATTAAAGGAGGGTAATTTAGGTAATAAAGAGATGATGGTTCTCTGCCTATGCGGATGCCCAAATACGTAATGGATTGAGTAGCTATACCAAAGGGAGAGGAAAGAATCCAACACTTTGATGTAGTAGCATTCAAAGGGAGTACTTTGCTCTTATCAAAATTGCTTCTTAGGCCGGAGCATTTACGGAAGGTCGCAAACAGGTCCTGAAGTAGTAGGAAGTCTTTGGGTAGTTCTGGGGAGAACAGTAACATATCATCCGAGAAGAGAGCTGAGCGGAGAGTAAGGTCGCCAATTGTGACACCACTAACCCCTGACGTAGAATTGAGCAGTCTGGATAAAGGTTCAAGGGTGATGTTAAAGAGGAGGGGAGAGAGCAGGTAGCCCTGCCTGATGCCTTAGGTCAAGGGAATGCTCGGCGAAATAAAGTCAGGTGTGATTAATCTAGCTGTGGGCAAGGAGTACGTGTTGTAAAAAATCCAAAATGGGGCCCGAAAAACCAAGCCTTCTCATAACTATGAAGAGTCAGGCAAATCTTATGTTGTCGAAGGCTTTTTCAGCATCTAAAGATATAAGTGCTAGATTCATCTGTGGGTTTGTTTTAGTATGTTCCAGGGCTAATAGTAGTTTGCGAATGTTGAACATTGTTGATCAACCCAGCACGAACCCAGATTGGGCAGAATGTAGTATTTTGGAAAGCAGTAGGTCCAACCTGGATGCCAAGATTTTTTTAAGTATTTTGGCGTCTATATTAATTAAGAGATAGGTCGGCATGATCCTGCGAGCAGTGTGTCTTTTCCCTTCTTAGCTATGAGTTTAATATGCGTCTGGGAGCCAGTTGCGAGATATGGGCCATCCTCTCACATTGCCTTATAGATGTGATACAGAGTGTCTGGGATGAATTTCAAAGTCAATTTATAGAATTCCACACTGAGATTGTCAGGTCCAGGAGCTTTAGCCGAGGGTAGGTGTTTGATAGTGGCAGAAATGTCGTCTCGTGTATTGGGAGCAGTTAAGGCACTTAGCTGGGATCCAGAAAGCTTGGGAGGTTTATAGAGGCTATAAAGTCCTCAGCAGCTCTAGCATCAATCAGGTCCTCTGAATACAAGGAAGTGTAATAGGATGTGAGAAGGTCATTAATATCAGATGACAGCATTAAGACATTGCCCACGGGTGAATGGAGAGCAGAGATATGAGTGGGAGTATGAGGGCCTGCACTAAGCTGTGCCAAAAGCTTTCCCTTCTTATTGCCATATCTATAAAATTTTAAGGTGGAAAAGTCAGATTTGGCTGCTTACTGGTGCTCAGCCCAATAATCAAAGGCTCGTTTGGCAGATTGCCAATTCAGCCTATTCTCGTGCATGCGATTGCGGGAGAGCTCAATACGTGCCTGACGAAGAGATTTGCTCACCTGTTGGTGAAGCAGTTGGCACCTTTTCTTAAAATGCGTGGTATAGGAGATTATGCGCCCTCTAAGGAATGCCTTCCCAGCTTCCCAGAATAGATTAAAATTGGTTAAATGTGCTCTGTTTGTGTCTACAAATTCCTGCCACGCTGCAAATAGTTGAGACTTGAAGTCTTTGTTATTGGCTAGATAAGCAGGGAAGCGCCAAGGGCTAGGAGATTTTGGAGTTTTTAACCCAGACAGCTATAATAATATGGGAAAATGGTCAGAAATGGCCATATCAGAAATGGTCATTCTACGTAGCATGGGCAAGACAGGCTCTGAGCAAAAATGATAGTCAATACGAGAAAAGGAGTCATCATAGTTCAGATAGCGTACAATCACCAGCCTAGGTTTAGTGCGAGAATCGGATGGCGGGCCAATACAGTGGGCTAATTCAACTGCACAGACGTGTTGCAGGCCTAGGTGCTGCAGAATGTACTAAGCACTTTTCCAGATCATCTACTTTACCTTGATCTTGAAGATCCCTTTAAGCCATGATGAGTTAGGCTACTGCAGCAAAAACAGCCAATGAGTCATCTTCAACAGAGGAGATCTTGTCTTCCATCTGTTTAATGCGCTGAGTCTGTGCGTAGAGATCTTTATGTAGTTGTTCTAGCCCTTTAAGAAAAGCACTGTTGACCGTGAGAGTAGGCGTTAGGATTGCCATGACTGCGTGGGCAATGCCCGCTGGTGAGGCAGGGTCCGGAGGCTGAGGAGTAGGAGGCTGTGGCTGCTGTGGGCTCTGCTGATCCCCTGTATCAGTGTGGATGATTGCAGCGGCAGCCAGCTTGGCTGCAGTGGCCGCTGTGTCCCCCTGTGACAAAAGAGGAGCGGGAGTGGGTCTGCTCCACAAAGCAGTCCATGTGTTCCCCCAGAGCCATTGGCAGGAAAGGGGGCAACCCCCGAATTGTAGCAGGCGTGGGAGAGCAGCGGTGGAGGAGGGTGGTGGGAGCAGGGACGGCTCACCTCTGCTCCACACAGCTCCAGAATCAGTCTTTTTTTGTTTATGGCGCAAAAAATAAAAACCCCAGTGGTGATTAAATACCACCAAAAGAAAGCTCTCTTTATGTGAAAAAAGGACATAAATTTAGTTTGGGTACAGCATTGCATGACCGTGCAATTATTAGTTAGAGTGTCAAATAGAAAAAAATGGCCTGGTCAGGAAGGGGGGTAAATCTTCAAATATTAATGTATGTAATAATATTAAAAATAATTTCTGAATATTAATTTATATAATGCATTTTTTTCTATTGGGATTAAACTAATTTGTGACAAATGTAATATAATGATTTTCAAATGGCTATTAATTTTACATTGTTTTAAATATTGAAAAAAAAATATTTATTAGACAATATATTTTTTTTTCAACAGGTCATAGATTTCACTTTTTAAAAACAGTCTTTGAATTTGTGATATCCACATAAAAAAGCATATATATATATATATATATATTAAACATATAGGTATTTGATTTTAAAGTACATTTTCTTTTTTATTTTACAGAAATGCCAAAATGCATTGTACCTTCTTGTTATCATGGTACTGGGCAAAAAACACTGTTTCCCATCATTAGCATTCATTTTATTTACAAAAGACAGCACCCTATTTTGCACCTATATAAGAAATTCTGTAATGGGAGATGAAATGATTGAAGAGTTCACAAAATTAATGGCTGAAGATAAACATGGTGATAAATTTTCCATGTGTTTAGCTCACTTCATAGAAGATTGTTTTATAAAGCAAGGTTCTAGAAAAATTCTCATGCAAGATTCCTTGCCAGCAATTAATCCAGAAATAACAGTTGGAGAAATGTCCCAGGGAAAGACGTTTAACCAAAATAATCAAGAATAGAGTTTGAGAGGTACAGCATCTCAAGGTACATCAGAAACCGGGGCAGTTTGCTAGTGTAATTGTTATAAGATACCCATTCCAAAAGTTACAAGTAGAAGAAATGCTACCTCTCAAACAGAGGATAGGTATTTCTCATCATGTGCTTCTGAAGAAACATACAAATTAGCTAGTGAAAAGATTGTTGATCTAGAGCATTCATATGGGAAAAAAAAACTACAAACAAACCCTGTGCAACAATATATTCTAAAAGAGCAGTCATCCCAATGTGATAAATAATCACTATTATGAAGCAAACATCAGTAAGGGGCATTGTTTGTGTGTGAAATCTACTATTTACACAATTACAAACCATACCAATTCCAAAAAACATAAAAATAAGAAATTTAAATGATATGCATTCAAAGTGATATATAAAATCCATTATTGGTCAATTTCCATATACATATATATCAATTATATAAGTGAAACAGTTCACAAAGTGGTAATGCAGTAGCAGTCTCTCAATCAGAATACTTGGTTCTTTAATATGCCTCCACCACAAACAAAATGTGCTTCACTCAGTGAAAGTGCAGTAATTAAAATACTAACTAGACCACATCTAAGGAAATAAGGTCTTATTGTGCTTGGTTTAGTATCCAGTTGCCAAGGTCCCACAGAGCCTGGGATATCTAAAGCTGTCTTCTAATTTGCTTCACAAAGTTATATAAAGAAACCACGGAAAAGAAAAGGATTGCTCCTCTGCTACCACTTCCAGCAATGTCTCCGCATGGGAGGAATTAGGTGGAGGCAGAAGTAGGTGGGGGCAAACATATCTAGGGCTGCTACCCCTAACAGCTGGGAGAGCAACGCATCCAATATGGGTGGTGAGGGTAGTGCAGGAAGGCCTAGACAGTTGGTGATAATAGGGGGATTCTATAATCAGAAGGACTGATAGAATAATTTTTGCCATGATTGCCTCAACTGAATGGTTTGCTGTTTCTCTGGTGCCAGGGTTTGGCATGTTGTGGACTGTGTTGATAATTACTAGGAGGGGCTGGGCATGACCCAGCTGTCTTGGTCCATTTAGGAACCAATGACAGAATGCATGGAAGGTGGAAGCTCCTTAGGAATCAATTAAGAACTAGTCTGCAGGTTAAAGGGAAGGACTTTCAAGATGATATTGTCTGAAATATTGCCTGTGTCATGCGCAACACAGAAAAGACAACGGAAGATTAGAGAACTGAATACATGGCTAAAGAC
The DNA here is from genome assembly GCF_062004578.1 of Staurois parvus. NCBI lineage: Eukaryota > Metazoa > Chordata > Amphibia > Anura > Ranidae > Staurois > Staurois parvus. The sequence goes on from NW_028317852.1 coordinate 11,673,439, forward strand.
TTGGTGAAAGAGGGAAGGATTTGAGTTTCTACAGCACTGGGCTGACTTTTAATTGGGGTACAACCTATATGTTAAGATGGTTTGCATCTAAATGGAAGGGGGTCTGCTGTGCTTGCTGCAAGGTTTATGGGAAGGCTGGAGGAATATTCAAACTAGGATTGAGAGGGAGTATGAACTAGAATTCAATGGGGCAGACAGGCCAGTTAAGGGCCAGACAATAATGGAGGGTGGAATGGGGATAGATGGGGGGAGGGTTATGGCAGGTTCCCATGTTATAAACAACAAATTATATTACTATTTGTGCTACTAAAAAAGATGCAAAACACAAGTGCTGTGATAATGAATTAAAGTGTTTGTTCACCAATGCCAGAAGTCTGTCAAGCAAAATAGTGAGTTGGAAGCTTTGGTGCACGAAGAGAACTATGATTTAAACGGTATTGCTGAATCTTGGTCTAATTCCTCACATGACTGGGCTATTAATATTCCTGGATATGCTCTCTTTTGGAGAGACTGGGGAAAACGTAAAGGTGGTGGTGTCTGTCTCTATGTGAGAAGCGATCTCAAAGCTAGTGTGAAAGAGGACCAGGTTGATGGAGAGTGAGATGAAGCTGCAGCATTATGGTGGAACTGCATATAAACGTGTGTAGTTCAAAGATAATCATAGGAGTTTGTTACAGGCCACCAAATGTTGTTGAGGAGTGGGGACTCCTTGCACAAATGGAAAAGGACTGTAAGGGCTGAGACAGTGATAATAATATCAAGGTAGTTAAAAATCCCCCATTATTCCCCATTAAGTATTGGCACTGCTGGAACAGTTAAAGGGCAAAAATATATAAACCTACTACAGGACAATTTGATGGTACAGTTCACAGACGCACCGACTACGAATGATGCTCTGATGGACCTGGTAATCTCAAACCATGCACAGCTTATTACATCTGGGTAGCAGTGACCATAACATGATTTCATTTAATGTTAGCTATAAACAACAAACACACACTGGAAAGATAAAAACACTTAACTTTAAGAGATCAAATTTTCCAAGGATGAGGGCTGCTCTCTAAGATTTAGATTGGGAGGGAATATTGGCATCAAAGAACACAGAACATAAATAGGAATTCTTCAAAAAGACTGTATGTGAACACACTGCTAAATATATTCCCACGGGCGATAAGTATTAAAAAAGGCTAAGAATAATGTGGCTTATGTCCAAAGTTAAAAAAGCTATAAACAATAAGAAAAGAGCTTTTAAAAATTATAAATATGAGGGAACACTATCATCATTTAATAATTACAAGGAATATAACAGAATATGTAAAAAGGAAATCAAGACTACAAAAATTCAAAATGAGCTACAGATTGAAAAAGATAGTAGGACAAACCCCCAAAAATTCTTCAGATATATTAATAGTAAAAAGGTCAGGTCTGAGCATGTAGGCCCTTAACCAAATAATCTAGAGTGAGTGACTGGGGACAAAGAGAAGAAAAATAAGTAAATAACTTCTTCATCTCTGTGTATTCAAAGTAGCATAGGGATGGTCATGTCCATAATGGGTATGATATTGACACAGCCTCAAATGATCCGCTATAGCTCAAAATTGATTATGGTCCAGAAATATTCAGACATACACCCCACCCACAGATTCCCAAAAGAATTGAGCTCTGTCACTTCAAAGCCATTGTTTCTAATATTTACTCTATAATGACTGGCATAGTGCAACTGGTGCCCATATTTAAAAAGGGATCAAAGTATTTACCAAATAACTACAGACCTGTTAGTTTAACTTTTATAGTCAGGAAGATACTGGTGAGTTTATTAAAAGAGCACATAGATGAGTTCTTGGTAGAAAAAAATATTTTGAGTAACAAAGAGCATGGATTCATAAAGACAGAAATTGTTAAACAAATCTGATTTCTTGTTAATAGGAGGTAAGAAAAACCTTTGGCAAAGGAGTGGTATACTTGGATTTTGCAAAAAGTGCTTGTTACACTTCCCTACTTGAGGGATGCTGAGTTTTTGCGTCCCCCTAAGCTCTGCACAGTTAGGCAAAACGTACTTGCCTCCACAGTCAGTAAATGGTCCATGAGCTTGTTTTTTGTTGTTTTATTAGGTATTAACAAATTGGATGGGGTCTAGGGGTATATGAGATGTCCAATGGAACTGAAATGACTTGGAGGATAACTTCTTAGGCATTAAAATGTCAAAAATTCAGCAAAACGCACAAAACCTATCACACTTTGCATGCGTTGTGCACACATTTTTGCGTAAATTAGCATGGCCATATTGTACATTGGTGCATTTGCTAGGATTTCTCTGATTTCTTCCCTGACAAGCGTTCTGGTAGATCATAAGCTTAAAAACGGCATGCAATGCCAAGCTGCAGTTTTCAAAGCGAGCAAAATCCTTTCAAGTATTAAGAGAGGTATAGACTCCAGAAAGAGAGAAATCATTTTGCCCCTGTACAAATGATTAGTAAGGCCTTATCTGAAATATGCAGGTTAGTTTTTGGCACCAATTCACAAAAAGGATATCAAGGAACCAGGGGCGGACTGACCATTTGGAAACTCGGGCACTGCCCGAGGGCCCGGGGTCAGTAGGGGGCCCCATGAGATGCCCCTGGTACCTTTTTCATAAGCTTTTTTGAGTTTGGGCAAGGACACAGGGGCCCCATGATCCCCTATTGCCCGGGGCCCCATGAGTTGTCAGTCCGCCCCTGCAAGGAACTGTAGAAAGTGCAGAGAAGGGCAACCAAATTGATAAGATGTATGGAAGAGTGAAGCTATGAGAAAAGATTAGAGGAACTGAAATTATTCTCTCTTCAGAAGAGGAGATAAAGGGGGGATATGATCAACATGTATAAATACATAGGTGGTCCATTTAGTGAACTCGGTGTAGAGTTATTCACTAGAGTTAGACATCTGAGGGACTGCCTAAGGGAGCATTTTAATAATATTAAAAAGGGTTTTAAGTACCATTCACTGTCCAAGCATTTTAGGGACCACCATGACAGAGACCCCACACTACTGACGTGTATGGCCATTGATTCCATCACACCACATTGGAGAGGGGGGCACAAGAGGAGAGCCATATCACAACTTGAAACAAAATGGATAGTGGATATGAAGCCCCTATCCCCTCATGGCCTGAATGTGGATCTGGACATCAACTGCTTCATAGACAACAGTTGATTTTAGCGTGTTTTGTTCTTAATCCATATGGATTGTTTTTAATTAACATTAGGATTATTTTAATTGTTTTAAATATTTACCCTAAGGATTTTTATAGCATGTAGTGGTATCACCTCTAAGCTGTTTATATTCTGATAAAAGGAAGCACTATCTACACACAACTTTATGTGAATATGAATTCTTGTAATTTTAACTGTTTCATTGCATTTAGCATTACTGTATTTTGAGAGGTTGATTTTTATTCATATTTTATGTTTTATTATATTTTTTGTGATGGGGATATACTCACATGAATGGCAAACATTGTTATATATGTATAAAATATTAACACTGTGAATTTATGACAGACGGCCTCAACAAAATGGAGTCTGTCGGTTCAAATCTGGGGACGTGCACCCGGTTATTTGTATGGCCTTCTGGTCTATGTCCTCCAGGTTGTATGTTCCCATAATTAACTTAAATGTGTTTTTTGTAGGGAATTCGGTGTTTGGTGGTCCACATTGCGGTTTTGTCACCATGGCTTGCCCCTTTGAGGTATTGATTACCCGTATACAGGAGGTAGCTGTGGGAGGAGACAGGTCCGTGGTGTGGAAACGACCAACAAATGCGCCTCACAGTGCACGCCACCTCCAAGATGGCCGCGGCGTGTGACGTCATTCGCGCATGTGTGGTCACCAGCGGTTGTGGGTGGACTGCAGAGGAAGAGCCAATAGTGCACCTCTAAGGTGCGCACTGGCTCCAATACGATCGTAGCGTGTGACGTCATTCGCTCATGCGCGGTCGTTTAGAGCAGCGCGTGGCGACCATTGCGCATGCGCGACTGTATACATTTAAGTGGCATCTTATGGAGAGGATTCACCCCTTTGATAACGTGCAGTTCGCACGAAACATGTCAGGGGAATCCCCTCATTTGACGCTGTTTTCCTTCCGGATGTTAACTCTTTAAAGGGTTATTCCTGAGAGCTCTGTTTTGCTGTATCACATGTGAGTGTCCTACAGTTTACTTGAAATACTTTGGATCTTTAAATAAACGTTATCACACTATTAGCACCATTTTGCCTCCCGCGCTCGTTATATTTCGAGCCAACTAAGGTGAAGAGGTACCAGGAGTCTGGACGGCGTTGGACCCTCTGGTGAGCCTGTGATGACCCCCAAGTGTGAGTGACACCATCCCTGGGAGTCTGCTGCAGCCCTAGATGACGCCATCCCGGTGACCAGACCCTGATGTCTTCATGGATTATTTATATACAACGCTCAGTTTGTATGTACTTCTGGTAAGTGCATTATTGTACTACTACCTCACGGAGCAGCCAGGAGTATATCACATCACTTTAACCTCGACTGTATTGGAGTATTTCTCGTCTTCAGGACATTTTATATATTCATAATATGAATGAACAGTCTATATGAACATTCTTTCTGTATGTTATGGTCATTTACTACTATTTCAATTTCAGCGCTGCATTTCTTAGACTTTATTTTATCACTGAGGTGCCAAGGTATACCTTTTTTGCTAGCAGCTCCACACTATCAAATCTTTCCTATCTAACCTGCAACAAGTTGCATTAGGTTGCGCTCATTCACCTTTGTTTATTTCTATACGTTAGTTCCATACAATGTTGTCAGGGAATGGGGCCCATGGGGTAGTTGGATAATTGGGTGTCTGAGAAGAGATTGGCAACCTCCTCTGTAATAATAAGGTTGAAAGAGGAAAATATTGAATGTGGGGGTAGATATATCTTAAGTGGGGCAGATATCTGACCAGTGGAAATCTCATCATGAATTGCATCTATCCTGTTTTTAAAATGATTGGCAATGTGTAAAGCAGAGAATACCTTAGAGGTAACTGAAGTACAGAGTTAAACATACAAAATGGTTGGCCAAAACTGGATCAGAGGGTGGTAATGAGAGTGGTAAAATTGATCTTTTTGATAGTATGGAAGGAGGAATTATATTTTATAGGACAGATTTATACAAGGCATGGGCTTTCAGGGATTTAGTTTTATGGTAGAATTGCTCAATAACATGACACTGTCTTTTTTTGGCTTCTGGTGTAATCTATTTGCCAGGGTTGTAGCATTCGGGGCCTATTACTGCATTTAGTGAGGAGAGCAAGTGTGTCCAGGTTGGATGAGAGCTATCTGTCGTATACAGAAACGAACAGGTCAGATCAGCACAGGGGTGAGATTTTGTCGTAGACATGGTCAGTAGCAGAACAGGAAAGAGGTTAAAGTGGCAAAGGTTCCTGTGGGTAACTGCTGGTAGAAGGGAAAAGAGGTTGAGAAAAGTGAGTGTGTGAAGCTAACAAAAACTAAAAACATTTCCCCTTATTATGTTTCAGTTACTGTTTCTGCCATTTCTGCCTCCTGGCACCTCTATTCTCTTTTCATTTTCTCCTCCTTCCCTTTGAAAAAAAAAAATAAACATAATTGATACTTTGACACTTCAAATCTAAAAAGGGCTGAAGCTACAATATTTTAGAAGTTAACTTTCTCTGCCTTTTGTCTCAGCATTTGACCCTGTTCTAACAGTCTTGTGTTTCCAGTTTTCGTGTCTGACTGTGTTTGTTTAGAAAATGAGGAGCCAAAATTGTCACTTTTTCCGAAGACCTGAGGCTTAAAGTCTGAGGGGCCAGTTGATATTTACCAGCACACCCAGCAAAGAGTGGTGAGCTGCAGAACAACTCATGCGTTGGCCCTAGGATATACTAAGAGTAGTATTTTCCTTGGCAGTTAAAAAAAAAAAACTTGCTGACAAAAATAACAAAAAAGCCTGACTGTTTTCACACAGGGTGAACCTGCTCTCATCTGTGAAAAGCACAGGGTGCCAGTGGTGGACCTGCCAATTCTGGTGTTCAATGGCAAATGCAATCAAGCTCTATGGTGCCGGGCAGTGAGCACAGGGCCCACTAGAGGATGTTGGGCCCTCAGGTCACCCTCATGAAGTCTGTTTCTGATTGTTTGGTCAGAGACATTCACACCAATAGCCTGCTGGAGGTAATTTTATAGTACTGTGGCAGTGCTCATCCTGTTCCTTCTTGCACAAAGGAGCAGATACTGATCCTGCTGATGGGTTAAGGACCTTCTACAGCCTCATCCAGCTCTCCTAGAGTAACTGCCTGTCTCCTGGAATCTCATCCATGCTTTTGAGACTGTGCTGGGAGATACAGCAAACCTTCTGGCAATGGCACATATTGATGTGCCATCCTGGAGGAGTTGGACTGCCTGTGCAACTTTTGTAGGGTCCAGGTATCGCCTCATGCTACCAGTAGTGACACTGACCCTAACCAAATGCAAAACTATTGAAAAACAGTCAGCAAAGATGAGTAGGGAAAACAACATCAGTGGCCTCCAGCTGTAAAACCATTCCTTTTTTGGTGGTCATCTCATTGTTGCCCATCTAGTGCACCTGTTATACAGTTTCAGCTGCTTTGGTGTTAATGAAATTAGGATTTTAGGTTGATGTAGAGTTTTGTTTAAAGGGGCTTTGCTGTAAGACTGATATGTGTATGCTTGCTGCTGTCACATTCTAAGTGTTTAACGGTAGCCTTGCAGTCTAGCAGTCATTGGTGATGTGCTCTGTGGATGTGCAAAACCTAAAGGACTTATCAGTTTCTGTAGTTTTCTGGGAGATTGTGCCAGTGTGTTTGATTTTTGCAGCTACTTCCTCTGGTAATGTAGTGTAGGTTGATGTACAGGATGTGACGCATCCTGTGCATTTGCGTTGACATTGTTCTGGCTTAGGATAACTTGCTTAGGCCAATCTTGCAGGGTCATCAGAGGTTGTGGGATGATGAACGTCATCGTCCTCCGAAGCTTGTTCCCAAACTATTAGTGCAGCTATGGCTGCTGCTTCCTCTCTTTCTTTCTGCCTGCATTTGTGTTTGGGCAGCTTGTGCTCCTGCCTAGGCAACATCTATTTTCACTCCCACTCATACTTGGGTAGCTTGTGCTTCTAGATCTGAAAGAGCTGGGGAAGTTTGCAATTCTGCCTGTGCATGAGTTTGGGTAGCTTATTTTTCTGGCAGCTTAGGTAGTTTTGCTTTTATGGCTGCTTTTCTCTTAAAGAAGCAAGCTTGCGTCATTGCCACCTCTGCCTTTGTGCATAATAATATCAGTGAGGTACTCGGAGATTTCTGTGAGTGGGACTGTAGTAACAATTACTGCGAGTGTGACCTTTTGGAGGAGTTCTTTAAGTACTTGTGATTTGGCTTCCAAGAGTGTTATACAGTACATCTTTCATTGTTAAGAGCAGTAGAGATATTTAATTATTCAGAGACTCATCTGTGTTGATACTCAATAGAAGAAAATAATATTTTTAAGACAATCAATGTAAGATGCTGTAGTGAGTGTTAATAAGGTGTGATTCGGTCCCAGATACAGTTATAAGAAAATAAACAAATTGCACAATGGACTTTGTAAGGCACACAAACTATGTTTAAGACAGATGGCAGATATCCAACCCTTTTATTGATTTACATCAGTTTTTGATATACATTGATTTTGTGACACCATTCCATATGGTATATCTACCATACCATAGCTATGTTATGTCCTGAAGAAGTGAAAGCTGCTTTACGAAACGCATTGAGATTCTGTGCAGAGAGCTTGTTTCATGTGACTAATGGATCATGCAGATTTTGTATTTTTATTTGTATATACATTATAAGCTTTATGTATTGTGTGAATTGACTTTTTGATTGTTTATAATATGTCTTTTTTCTAATAAAATGTGATATTTTAAATATTGTTTATGTGCCTCGCAATGTCCCTTGGGCAATTTTTTCTTTTCATTATAAATATTTTTAAGACCGTCTCTTATACTTTTCATAATCTCTTTGTAGTTTGTGCAAGTGCACTGTGTAGTTGGTCTGCATCATTGCATGTTCCAACAGTGTCACAGTCTGAACAGTGCTGATTAGCCCTGTGCTGATCACATGCACTCTCCCAAGAAAAAAAAAAAATCTCTCTAGCAATACACACCAAACTGAGCATGTGCAAGTGACTATGGATTCAGTCTGTATCGGGTGATCATTTCAACAATAGGAGGGGGAGAGAAGAAAGGATCAAATAGGCTTTTTACACAATGCAGAGGATTAACCCCTTAGGTTCCACAGTGAGTATAACAAGCATGCTTTACTTCATATACAGACTGATTTTACTGTTGTGGGTTTAGTAACACTTTAAGTAAAGCTTAAATGCGTGTTTGGATCTAGCAGACATATCTACCTGTGGCAAATCAGCTTTATCTTGGGAAAGAGAAGGCTGCTCACTGTCTGACTATAATTTGCTTCACAAAGTTATATAAAGAAACCACGGAAAAGAAAAGGATTGCTCCTCTGCTACCACTTCCAGCAATGTCTCCGCATGGGAGGAATTAGGTGGAGGCAGAAGTAGGTGGGGGCAAACATATCTAGGGCTGCTACCCCTAACAGCTGGGAGAGCAACGCATCTAATATGGGTGGTGAGGGTAGTGCAGGAAGGCCTAGACAGTTGGTGATAATAGGGGGATTCTATAATCAGAAGGACTGATAGAATAATTTTTGCCATGATTGCCTCAACTGAATGGTTTGCTGTTTCTCTGGTGCCAGGGTTTGGCATGTTGTGGACTGTGTTGATAAATTACTAGGAGGGGCTGGGCATGACCCAGCTGTCTTGGTCCATTTAGGAACCAATGACAGAATGCATGGAAGGTGGAAGCTCCTTAGGAATCAATTAAGAACTAGTCTGCAGGTTAAAGGGAAGGACTTTCAAGATGATATTGTCTGAAATATTGCCTGTGTCATGCGCAACACAGAAAAGACAACGGAAGATTAGAGAACTGAATACATGGCTAAAGACTTGGTGAAAGAGGGAAGGATTTGAGTTTCTACAGCACTGGGCTGACTTTTAATTGGGGTACAACCTATATGTTAAGATGGTTTGCATCTAAATGGAAGGGGGTCTGCTGTGCTTGCTGCAAGGTTTATGGGAAGGCTGGAGGAATATTCAAACTAGGATTGAGAGGGAGTATGAACTAGAATTCAATGGGGCAGACAGGCCAGTTAAGGGCCAGACAATAATGGAGGGTGGAATGGGGATAGATGGGGGGAGGGTTATGGCAGGTTCCCATGTTATAAACAACAAATTATATTACTATTTGTGCTACTAAAAAAGATGCAAAACACAAGTGCTGTGATAATGAATTAAAGTGTTTGTTCACCAATGCCAGAAGTCTGTCAAGCAAAATAGTGAGTTGGAAGCTTTGGTGCACGAAGAGAACTATGATTTAAACGGTATTGCTGAATCTTGGTCTAATTCCTCACATGACTGGGCTATTAATATTCCTGGATATGCTCTCTTTTGGAGAGACTGGAAAAAAAAAAATAAACATAATTGATACTTTGACACTTCAAATCTAAAAAGGGCTGAAGCTACAATATTTTAGAAGTTAACTTTCTCTGCCTTTTGTCTCAGCATTTGACCCTGTTCTAACAGTCTTGTGTTTCCAGTTTTTGTGTCTGACTGTGTTTGTTTAGAAAATGAGGAGCCAAAATTGTCACTTTTTGCGAAGACCTGAGGCTTAAAGTCTGAGGGGCCAGTTGATATTTACCAGCACACCCAGCAAAGAGTGGTGAGCTGCAGAACAACTCATGCGTTGGCCCTAGGATATACTAAGAGTAGTATTTTCCTTGGCAGTTAAAAAAAAAAAACTTGCTGACAAAAATAACAAAAAAGCCTGACTGTTTTCACACAGGGTGAACCTGCTCTCATCTGTGAAAAGCACAGGGTGCCAGTGGTGGACCTGCCAATTCTGGTGTTCAATGGCAAATGCAATCAAGCTCTATGGTGCCGGGCAGTGAGCACAGGGCCCACTAGAGGATGTTGGGCCCTCAGGTCACCCTCATGAAGTCTGTTTCTGATTGTTTGGTCAGAGACATTCACACCAATAGCCTGCTGGAGGTAATTTTATAGTACTGTGGCAGTGCTCATCCTGTTCCTTCTTGCACAAAGGAGCAGATACTGATCCTGCTGATGGGTTAAGGACCTTCTACAGCCTCATCCAGCTCTCCTAGAGTAACTGCCTGTCTCCTGGAATCTCATCCATGCTTTTGAGACTGTGCTGGGAGATACAGCAAACCTTCTGGCAATGGCACATATTGATGTGCCATCCTGGAGGAGTTGGACTGCCTGTGCAACTTTTGTAGGGTCCAGGTATCGCCTCATGCTACCAGTAGTGACACTGACCCTAACCAAATGCAAAACTATTGAAAAACAGTCAGCAAAGATGAGTAGGGAAAACAACATCAGTGGCCTCCAGCTGTAAAACCATTCCTTTTTTGGTGGTCATCTCATTGTTGCCCATCTAGTGCACCTGTTATACAGTTTCAGCTGCTTTGGTGTTAATGAAATTAGGATTTTAGGTTGATGTAGAGTTTTGTTTAAAGGGGCTTTGCTGTAAGACTGATATGTGTATGCTTGCTGCTGTCACATTCTAAGTGTTTAACGGTAGCCTTGCAGTCTAGCAGTCATTGGTGATGTGCTCTGTGGATGTGCAAAACCTAAAGGACTTATCAGTTTCTGTAGTTTTCTGGGAGATTGTGCCAGTGTGTTTGATTTTTGCAGCTACTTCCTCTGGTAATGTAGTGTAGGTTGATGTACAGGATGTGACGCATCCTGTGCATTTGCGTTGACATTGTTCTGGCTTAGGATAACTTGCTTAGGCCAATCTTGCAGGGTCATCAGAGGTTGTGGGATGATGAACGTCATCGTCCTCCGAAGCTTGTTCCCAAACTATTAGTGCAGCTATGGCTGCTGCTTCCTCTCTTTCTTTCTGCCTGCATTTGTGTTTGGGCAGCTTGTGCTCCTGCCTAGGCAACATCTATTTTCACTCCCACTCATACTTGGGTAGCTTGTGCTTCTAGATCTGAAAGAGCTGGGGAAGTTTGCAATTCTGCCTGTGCATGAGTTTGGGTAGCTTATTTTTCTGGCAGCTTAGGTAGTTTTGCTTTTATGGCTGCTTTTCTCTTAAAGAAGCAAGCTTGCGTCATTGCCACCTCTGCCTTTGTGCATAATAATATCAGTGAGGTACTCGGAGATTTCTGTGAGTGGGACTGTAGTAACAATTACTGCGAGTGTGACCTTTTGGAGGAGTTCTTTAAGTACTTGTGATTTGGCTTCCAAGAGTGTTATACAGTACATCTTTCATTGTTAAGAGCAGTAGAGATATTTAATTATTCAGAGACTCATCTGTGTTGATACTCAATAGAAGAAAATAATATTTTTAAGACAATCAATGTAAGATGCTGTAGTGAGTGTTAATAAGGTGTGATTCGGTCCCAGATACAGTTATAAGAAAATAAACAAATTGCACAATGGACTTTGTAAGGCACACAAACTATGTTTAAGACAGATGGCAGATATCCAACCCTTTTATTGATTTACATCAGTTTTTGATATACATTGATTTTGTGACACCATTCCATATGGTATATCTACCATACCATAGCTATGTTATGTCCTGAAGAAGTGAAAGCTGCTTTACGAAACGCATTGAGATTCTGTGCAGAGAGCTTGTTTCATGTGACTAATGGATCATGCAGATTTTGTATTTTTATTTGTATATACATTATAAGCTTTATGTATTGTGTGAATTGACTTTTTGATTGTTTATAATATGTCTTTTTTCTAATAAAATGTGATATTTTAAATATTGTTTATGTGCCTCGCAATGTCCCTTGGGCAATTTTTTCTTTTCATTATAAATATTTTTAAGACCGTCTCTTATACTTTTCATAATCTCTTTGTAGTTTGTGCAAGTGCACTGTGTAGTTGGTCTGCATCATTGCATGTTCCAACAGTGTCACAGTCTGAACAGTGCTGATTAGCCCTGTGCTGATCACATGCACTCTCCCAAGAAAAAAAAAAAAAACCTCTCTAGCAATACACACCAAACTGAGCATGTGCAAGTGACTACGGATTCAGTCTGTATCGGGTGATCATTTCAACAATAGGAGGGGGAGAGAAGAAAGGATCAAATAGGCTTTTTACACAATGCAGAGGATTAACCCCTTAGGTTCCACAGTGAGTATAACAAGCATGCTTTACTTCATATACAGACTGATTTTACTGTTGTGGGTTTAGTAACACTTTAAGTAAAGCTTAAATGCGTGTTTGGATCTAGCAGACATATCTACCTGTGGCAAATCAGCTTTATCTTGGGAAAGAGAAGGCTGCTCACTGTCTGACTATAATGGATATACGGATTCCTGCTCAGACATATTATGCAAATGTGAGCAGTATAGTCTCTTTTTTTTTCAAATCACTTATTTTCATGAAAGTAACAGCTGCTGATACTGATACAAAGGTCCTTGTTTGGGCACTTTGTGTTATGCTGTGACAATGCTCTGCCCTGTCTCCTACAATCGTCTGCCTGTAAATCATCCTGTCACAGGCTTTCCCAAGAGAAAACTATAAGCTGCTGTCCTGTTGTACAATACCAAGGCTAATTCTAGTGTTCTTAATATTTTTTTTATAAAAGCCCCTTTAAACAATTGCAGCCAGCAACAACTTGAAATTATGCCTAATAAAAAAAACACATGCAGCCTGTTATCACTGGAGTTCATGTGAACAGGAATAGAATTATGGGTGTAACTGCAAAAAATTACACTCCACAGCTTCTCCTTTTTCTGTTTGGATTTTGACACAGTTGTGTTTGACACAGTTCCATACACACAGCTAATGTGTGAGTTAAAGTCTGTAGGCTTAGAAAATTCAGCTTGTAAATGGATAGAAAACTGGCTAAAATACTTTATTCAGAAAGTATTAATGATTCATACTCCTGAATGTCTACAAAAACAAATGAAAGTTCTTACAATATTCTTACAACAAAAAATGTTGAACCAATTCTACTAGTATGTATCCATCTTTAAATTTTAACCAGTTTTAGCCCCTTCATGACCAGGACATTTTTTTGCTATTATGCACTTTACCTAAATGAAATTTCTATAATTTTTTCACACAATAGAGCTTTCTTTTGGTGGTATTTTGAACACCACTGCATTTTTTATTTTTTATTATACAAATGAAAAGAGAACAGAAAAAAATTATATTTTCTACTTTTCTGTTATAAAACATATTCAATATAATTAAATTTCCTCATAAATTAATGCCAAAATGTATTCTGCTACATGTATTTGATAAAAAATCCCAATAAGTGTGCAAACATTTTTGAAACGACCCCTCTTTTGTAGACACCCCAAAGTATTTGTTGAGAGGCATGTTGAGTCCATGGAAGATGTTATTTTTTGTCTCAGGTTTTTGGAAAATGACAAAACATTTTTGTCACTTTAATGAGATATTTCTCACTCATGCCATGGATATATGTGGAATTACACCTCAAAATACATGTGCTTTTTCTTCTGAATATGGGGATACCACATGTGTGAGACGTTTTGGCAACTTAGTTATGTACAGGCCCCCAAAATCGAATGAGCACCTTCAGGCTTTCCAGGGGTGTTAATTAATCATTGGATTTCCTGACTTCCTATCACATTTTCAGAGGCTTTACAATTCCAGGTTGGTGGTAATGTACTGTAGGGCATAGGCATTACTTTGGTCCACAATCAAATTATAGAGGTCTTTTATGAAATACAGCTCAAAACAGTCAAGTGATGTTGTTAAGTTGGCTGTTTCCACCTGAACCCCAGGCTGGGCTGTGAATGTGCTGCTCAATCTGGGGGTAGCCAATTAAGGTTTGCAAGTACCTCTGGAAAGCTACTATGGGCTCAACAAGCTTGAATTCTTGGTGGCTGTGGTTGCATCATGTTACTTTTGCTAGCCACCTCACCAGATTGTTCTGCACTGCAGGAATTCACCACTTCATCATGAAATGCTGCAGTACTGGTATATAAAAGGCCAGGATGTAGTACACTGCTGATGCTTGCCATATCACCAAAAAAATAGTGCAGCACTTCTATTTGCACCCTGTTGCATTGGAGAATAAATATGAGTTTCTAGCACTCCAGAAACATGGGGTTGGGTATGCCTGATTTTAGCAAGGATCTCTTCACCATTGTCTGAGCTAGCTTTCAGGGTGCTGCTGCTTTCTATAGTTTCATTTTCTAAGCTTGATTCTGACAGTTAGGTCACCCTTGCTCTCACCTGTACCTTTTTATTTGGACATTTTGACCACTAAATTTGCAGGCACCTATTGAAGACTGTGGGAAAAAGAGTTCCAGACTAGAAATTAGGGACTGCTTGCATGTTAGAATCTTACTAACACTGCAGTTTTGCAGACAATGTAACAGAGGTGGCAGTGAGCAGTATAATTATACTGATACTGCACTTGGGGGGGGCTAAATGAAAGTGCTGAAAGTGAATGGGGCTGATCCTTCTAACACTGCATTTTTGGGGATACTATACTATTGTGGATAATAGTATAGTTCTGATCGTGATCAAGATACTGATCCATACAGACACTACACAGGTAATGGTGATGATCAGCAACTTATAATGTGACTACGATAGTGTGGTGGACAATCTGATGCTAACAGACACAGGCCAGGAGGGACACTAACTGATACTGACGTTGCTAGTGATAATATAGTACACTGTACTTAATGACAATGGCTGGGTGACAGGAGTAATCAGGAGAGCAATGAAGGGGTTAAGGGTGTGCCTAACACATGTATGTAAGTTTATATGTGCTGTTTATACTCACAGATTTGTCTGGGTCTCTCCTTGCTTTCAGTTCTGAACGGTAACTGACAGCAGGGAAAAATCCAGCAAGAATCTGTGTGTTGTGTTTGAAAACACACAGATCTCTGTGCTGTGATTCGCCACAGCCGATTAGCAGGTATTCAGCCAAAATCATTGGCTGTAACCTGCTGACAAGCTTGTGTGGTGTCCAATCACAGCACAGATCAGGCAGTGCGTGCACCTCTAAACCAGGATGTTCACAGTAACATATGGGTACATTGCAGTACCTGGAGAAGCCGGCCACCAGCAGTTAATGTACTGTTGGCAGTCAGCAAGTGGTTAAATGTCCCTTGTGTTTGTGGAGAAACAAATGGTGCTCCTATCAACATTCTATACAGTTGGGGCAATCTCCAGATTATTTGTTCTTCTATAGATGGTGGTAAGAGTCTTCTTTTAGGATGTCCCAATGTTTGAATATTATTCTTTTAATTTAATGTTCCTGAGCATAATAACTAAATATCAAATCTACATTAAACATATTCTCTGCTTTGTTATCAATCTTGTTCTCTTTTTGAAACCATCTCTCTTGCTTCAGCCTTCTTTTCCAAATTATCTTTTATGCATCTTTTCTTTCAAACTGACAGAATTATACATAATTATACTATTGCTTCCTTTTTGTAATAATTCAGTTTACCGCAATTCCTGCTAGGGCACATAAAGTCTAATTCTCTAATGGTCATCAACCTGCTCCACAAATGACAGCTAGTGTTCAGAATAAAAAGGCTGCACTGCATTCAATAGTCTTTTTTTTGAAGATTTTAAATAGTATGGTGTCATTCTCAATATTCAAAAGTCAAAAGAGCTCTGGCTTGCACTACTCCTTCTAAAACCCCTCTTCCTTACTAATCTTAATTTCAATTAACCATTTGTGTGGCAATAGTTTGCTAGGCAGCGAATACCAAAGCAGGGAAGAAACAATTTACACAATTCACAGAAGTAAGGTGGCACATAGACTAATTTTCAAATAATGAGAAGCTCACCAATATGCTTCTGGATACCTATAAGAAATGTATTGTTATGTATAATTGTTCCTTTCTAGAGTTTTTTTCTGCCATTTGTTGCTATTTTCTCTAAATATGATTTTGCAGAGGTACTATCATGAAATAACTTTCTATCTCCTCCCTTTTCCTATTGTTTGTAACGGTTTGTATGATAGCATCTCCAATTATGTATCCCCACCAGAGATAAATCTCTACACTACCTTGTAAGACACAGCCCTGGTGAGTTTGACCAAGGCTGCCTCACCTTCTCTCTTTATTTCTTAGGGCCCCAAGCTCTTGCCCCCATGTTCTGCATACCCCTTCACCATTTAGTAGTTTCCGGGGTCTTACCAGCTCAATAAGAATGGAAATATTATGTAACTAAATATTTCATTTTGAATACATTAAGTTTGTCTGAGCCAGGTTTTGAATTCTTATGGGTTAAGAAAAATTGGATTACCCAGCATTGACATTGAGGGGTATGTGAGAAGCTTACTTCAGCCTGTTACAAATCAAGGAGTCTTATGTGCTTAATACTTGTTCATAAAACTACAGCAGAAACTTGCTTTGGATGCCTCTATTAAGCTGCAGGAAATTGGAAACCTTACTCAGTCTGTAGAAATTGTATTTTAAAATGAACTTTTCAATGTCAAAAAATATTGAAAAAGTGATTACAGTTATCTCACCATTAAAGTATTTGTGAACCTTTACCTTGTAAAACAATCCAGTTTAATCATTTGCCCTCCTGAGGATTTACCCCCCTTCCTGACCAGGCCATTTTTTTGCATTACGGCACTGTGTTACTTTTACTGACAATTGCGCAGTCGTGCAATGCTGCACCCAAATTATATTTACGTCCTTTTTTTTACCCAAAAATTGAGCTTTTTGATAGCTCTGTTCTCAGCTGCATAAGGGGCTTGGAGAGATGGGGGGTAGAGAAGCCGCAGCACAATGATCTTCCCAGCTAATAGCTTTACAGGGGAGGGGTGTCAGCCTCCATTGGAGGAGAGAACAGTCAGAAAACTGACCGTGCTTTTTTTTTTTTTTTGCAATTCATTATTTAGTTAGCCAGTCATGTGTGTATGTATGTGTATGTGTATATATAGATATATATATATACATACAAGAGAAGGTGTGGAAAGAAATACAAACAATCTCATTATGGTTAATAGACCAATAACCTCTTAGCCTGTCTACAGAACAGAAGAAGACAACAAAGGAACAACAAAAGGAGAGTATAATTTCATTCCATCACTTTCTGCTTCCTTTTAACCTTTTCTCACCCCTCTCCTACTTACATTTAGATTAAATAAGAGTGATCACCAAAAAGGACAAAGCATGTTGTTTTTAGCACAAAATCAAGGGCCAAAAGTCTAGACAATTATATGTACTCTTATTATATCAACAGTTAGTGCAACTAGAAAAAAAGGCTGAGCGTGATTCATTTACCCTCATTGAAGCTTGAGGTGTTAAATATAAGGGAACGATCCATGATCTCATACAATGATCCAGATCTATAAGCTGCAGGACCCAATGTGAGAATTTCCAGTCTAACTAATTGAATGCCTATTCTGCATCTGTAGAAAGCAGCATTAGTGGGAGCCTCCTTGACCAGGCAGAGTAAATCAAGTCTATTACACTAGTCATATTATCCTGGGCTTCCTACTGTGCCACAAATGCTATGCAGTCCAAATGGATCAGTTGGGAAATATAAGGATGTAGTCTATTCACCAGTACCTTAGCAAAGAGCTTCAGATCAGCATTGAGAAGAGCTATAATCCGATAGCTACTACGCTGTCCAGGGTCTTTATTTGTTCTGCGCAGTACTGTAATATATGCCTGTAATTTGTCCCATGGGAGCAAATTGCCCCCTTTGACAGAATTAAATGCCCTCAAGAGAAAAGGGAATAGTGATTAAATAAAAAATCAGCTCAAGGGAAATCCATCTGGTCTGAGTCCTTTAACTGGTTTAGAAGAAGCAATAGCCATCTGTAATGTTTTTCTCCTCATGGGTGCTTTAAGAGCCTCCATGGCGGTATGGGGAAGCGATGGAAGGCCAGAGGTCTTGAGATACGACCTCATGTGGGATAGATGAGATGGTGATGAGATCTTTTGGGGGTCTCATAGATTGTATAACTGATGATAGAACTCAGGGAAACTCTGTGCAATCACCTCAGAAATTATAGTTTGGTCCCATTTAGGTGAGTTAATATAGGGAATGAAAGACTTCTGAGATCCTTTTTAAGGCCCTGACCAGTAAGGCACCCAGTTTATTGCTGTATTCATAGATGGAAAGTTTGTAATTAATTTGCATTTAATGTTATAGTTTAAGAGCAAATTCAGCAGTTCCCAGAAGGCTTGCAGTGTCTTATACCCTAACTGTAGCCAGTAATTTTTTTGTGGGCACATTCCAATGTCCTAATCTGTGTAAAGCGAAGAACTGTGAGCATTCCTTCTTATTTCTGGCACCATGTTTCAATAATAACCCCTCATTACTCATTTATGAGCATCCTATAGTATCGTAGGGCTCACCCCTGGAGAGGCATTAGTTTTGTAGCCAGTTCAGAGGAGACCTATTGCATAGTGACAGTAGCCCGCAAGGAGGCCTCCTTCAGCCTCTAAGAGGAGATATAATGTGATATGATAAAAAATCCAAGAGTGAGGGGGCATGGCTGAGCTCCGGGGAAGATGACCGCAAAATGAAGGAGCTCTGATCTGAACGGGCTCACTGGACAGAATTGCAGCCACACAGATTCTCGTTTCACATCACCACTTATCCCCTGAGAGTGGGGCACAGCCAGACATGATCTATAGAAAGAGAAAAGAGAGGGGCAAATTGGGGAGGATGACAGATTTCTTCTCACAGCCACAGGGCCTCTCTGAGCAAGATGATGCTGGCAGCACCACAACCACAATACACAGGCATGATCTGGAGCAGGGATCATCCCTCAGACGTTCTAAACAGCAAGGCACATGTTCCAGCTGCACTTTTCAGTCCTAATGTTCATCCACAGCATCCAGCCCAGCAAAAGCGAAGCCTAAACTACAGAATTATACTTACTCTCAGGAGTACTCACAGGCAAAACCACGTTTTAAAACGTGTGTTTTGTAAAGCCCTATTTGTCCCGCGGATCACCGCCGCAGATGTATGTCCCAGCGATCGGCGGCAAACAGTGACAGACAGCACAGCTGAAGTAGCTGTGCTGTCTGTCACTTCCCTGTCAGCTCGAGGATGAGCTGATCGAGAAAGAACAGTTTCTCTTTCTCGATCAGCCTTGTCCCGCCCAGTACACACCCCCACCCCCTAGTAAAACACTCCCCTCACTCCTATAACCCTTCCCTGCAAAATAAAGTTAACCCCTTCCTCCCCATTGCCATTAGTACAGTGTCAGTTTTTTTATTTGCACTGATCACTGTATTAGTGTTTTTGGGGATGTCAGTGACCCCAAGTCAGTACCCCCCAATGTCAGAATGTCTGCCGCAGTCCCGCAGTCCCGCCATAAGTCGCTGGTCGCTGCCATAAGTCCCTGATCGCTGCCATAATTCGCTGATCGCCGCCATTATTAGTATAAAAAAAAACCCCTAAAAATCCCAGTATCTTTCCCGCCATTTGTAAACACTATAACTTTCACGTAAACCAATTAATTTACACGTATTGGGTTTTTTTTTTTTAGTAAAGACATGTCGCAGAATGCATTTTGGCAGACATTTATGACTAAATTTGATTTTTGCATTTTTTTTTTACTGGACATGTTTTATAGCAAAAAGTCCAAAATATTGTTTTTTTTTCCTCAAAATTGTCAGCCTTTTTTTTTTATAGCGCAAAAAATAAAAACCGCACAGGCGATCAAATACAACCAAAAGAAAGCTCAATTTGTGGGGAAAAAAAGGATGTAAATTTCATTTAAGTACCATATTGCATGACTGCGCAATTGTCCGTTAAACTAGCGCAGCGCTGTATAGCAGAAAAATGGCGTAAATTGTAGTATTTATACCATAGTTTGTAGACGCTATAACTTCCACACAAAGCAATCAATATACACTTATTGGGATTTTTTTTACCAAAAACATGTAGCAGAATACATTTTGGCCTAAATTTATAACCTTTGAGTTTACTATATATTTTTTATAGCTGAAAATAAAAAATATTGTTTTTCTTCAAAAATTTTTGGCCTTTTTTTGTTTATAGCATGAAAAATAAAAAGCGCACAGGTGACCAAATTACACCGAAAGAAAGCTCTATTTTTGTGAAAAAAAGGACGTAAATTTTGTTTGGGTGCAGCATTGCATGACCGCGCAATTATCAGTTAAATTAGTGCAGCGCCAAGTAGCAAAAAGAGGCCTGGTCATTAAGGGGGGTAAATCCTCTGGAGCTCAAGTGGTTAAAGGGCGATAATTATACTCCACAACCGACCCCGGAGCTTATAAATAAATTTTTGGGTTCAATTTATTTGCCTAAGTTGACAGACGACAATCTAGTTTTTATAAATTTGCAGTTTTTGTTGTCGGAGGTCAGTACACTCATAAATCACTTGCCACATAACAATTCGCTGGGCCCTGATGGATACTCTGCGGAATTTGCTGAATTTCCGCTGAATTTCCATCTGAGATGTTAGCAGCAACGATAGTTACTTTGCCTAAGCCTGGGAAAACACCTATGAGGACTCAAAACTTTAGGCCGATATCATTGAATGCAGACCTAAAAATTTACTCCAAATTGTTAGCAAACAGATTGGCTAAGTGCTTGCCAGCTTTGATACAAAAAGACCAGGTGGGCTTCGTTACGGGGCGACAAGTCCCAGACGCTACTAGGAGGATGCTGAATCTGATACATTTGGCGGATGGGAGGAAAAGGTCTTCTTTGCTTCTGGCCTTGGATGCAGAGAAGGCCTTTGGCAGGATTCACTGGGGGTACTTGTCAGAGGTGTTGAATAGAGTTGGTAACCAGGGCTTTATGCATTTAGCTATAATAGCACTATATTCCAATCTCTTAGCACATGTATTTAAGGAAGGAATACACTCAGAAATGTTTGAGATAACTAATGGCACGCGCCAGGGATGTCCCCTTTCACCACTAATATTCGCCCTTCTCATGGAACCATTGGCAGAGAAAATTAGATCACATCCACTCATTAAAGGATTTTTGTCCAAAACACAACACACTATTACGTTATTTGCAGATGATGTGATTCTCTCCCTGGAGGACCTATTGAAGTCCCTCCCGGAGGTACATGATGTCATAGAGCAATTTAATAGAAACATTTACTTTACAGTAAGAAATTCTAAGTCCAATGTTTTAGGCTTAGACATAGATCATCAGACACAATGCCTCTTAGAGTCGAAATTCAATTACCACTGGGCTGCTGAATCAGTCCAATACCTAGGAATAAAACTAACTCCATGTATAACAAACATGTATAAAACTAACTTTGTACCATTAACTATGGATATACAAAAAGAGATCTCCTGTCTGAAAATTTTTTATCTGTCCTGGTCAGGGAGACTGGCAGCATATAAAATATTACCTAATTTTCTATTATTTTAGCACTATTCCGATTTGCAACCCTCATTCCTTTTTTACCTGCATGCAAAATATGCTCTCCAAATTTGTGTAGGCGGATAGCAAGGTGAGGTGTTCATGTACAATCTCTTAATGAAAAGGAGGTCAGTGGAGGGTATGGGATTCCCCATATTAAAAAATTATTACACAGCGTCCCTATTAGATCAGACTAAATTTTGGTTCCTGCCCTCACACTTGAAACACTGGAGTTCCTTGGAGAATGATTGGGTTTCCCCCAACAATCTCTATAATTTTATTAATGATTAGTAGAAACAAATCTCCACAACAGGTGATAAGACACCTGATTATCTCACCCACTCTACAAGCATGGCAAGACTTCGTTAAATTTGGTGGCACACACGATGATTGTATAAAGGTTTCTATCCCTATAGAATCCTGTAAATTTCTAATACCAGATATTTCATTCACGAAATGGATAGATAAAGGCTTGACAACTTTAAGTGACATTTCAAACAAAAAAAGGGGTGTATTCATTTGAGGATCTGGAAAGGGATCATTTTTTACCAAAGGGAGAAAGATTTACTTATATAAGAACCCTTTCCTTGTTACAGAATCTAAATAATAAGTCATTGCGAGTACCTCTGAAGGCACGCTCGTACTGGACTTCAGAAGGGACTAAGATGAAGGGCATTTCTTTGTTCTATGACCTGCTTAATGATAAATCATACTTTAGTAAGACGCCACAGATTCTCAAATGGGAAAAGGATCTTAATTGCAAATACTCAGACACACAAAAGCATTTGCATCTAACAATCAATACTCAAAATGTTCTAACCATTGCGAACTAGCACAAAAAATTCATTTAAGATGGTATTTTACTCCATATATGCTAGCCAGATTTTACCCTAAGTCTTCTGATGTGTGTTGGAGAGGATGAGGCAATACAGGCACGTTAATCCATATGCTGTGGTCGTGCCTAAATTTACGAAGCTACTAGGCTGAAATATTTAAACTAATATCTAGGATAGCAGGTTTCTTCATTACACCGTCAGTGGATTAGCAATCTTAGACCTGTATGCTTACAAATACTACATGCAGCTAGAGCAACAATTATGAGGAAATGGAAATCCAATAAAACCCCAAGCGTAAAAGAAGTTATTAATCAAGTCAAAGATATTTATGAGTATGAGAAAATTATGGCTTTTAAAGATGGCAAAATAAGTCACTTTGAAGTACAGTGGAACATTTGGAAGGTACCGTATATCAGTCTGGTTATTAATTATAAACATTAGTAATACATGATATTAGTTAGTAATACATAATATGTTCCCTATGCTAATACTGTCTTAGCCTTAACCATGGAATTTGAAAGTAATGCTGAAATATATTTCTTTTCTGCTACCCCTAAAATGGAAGTCATTGTATACCCCTAACTATTTCATATTGCAATATCAGATTTCCGTAAGGTCTCTTATTTTGTATAACACTATTGTTACCATGATTTGATTTACAA
Source organism: Staurois parvus (assembly GCF_062004578.1). NCBI lineage: Eukaryota > Metazoa > Chordata > Amphibia > Anura > Ranidae > Staurois > Staurois parvus. The sequence continues at coordinate 11,696,380 of NW_028317852.1, forward strand.
TGTCTGTAAAGTTTTGTAAAATTCCAATAAAAACTATTTGAAAAAAAAAAAAAGAAAGAAAACTCCTAGAGAAAATATATGGGGGCATGATCAGAAAGTACTACTGAATCAATTTTAGAGGACTCGAAATGGGGAACAGAAAGGAAAGTATTCCAGGTGAGAATATGTGCTATGAATGGGAGAGTAAAATGTATAATCCCTTACTAATAGATGCATGAAGTGCCATTCATCCACCAGATGCGGTGAGTGCAATTCCATTTTTAGTTTCTTAAGAGAAGAGTAGGCTAAGTATGAAGCTCCCCTGAAATCATTAATCGGAGAGTATAAAAATAAAATTTTCTCACTATGTTCCAGCACCATGGAGACCAAGTGTTTAAAAAATTGTAATCAGTCAGGTAAAGTTAAAAATGTATATCTTGCAAATGTAGACCATCACCTTTAAAACCTTCAGCCATTACCTGCTGTTCTTGTCCACCAAACGTGTGGGCAGTTTCCAGGGAACTGTGATCAATAAGGATACTAACCACTTCAGCCTTTGATAGGGGAGAGGGGCAGAGATAAGCAATTAAGTGTTTATTCATCAGTACGGGCACTTTGTCTTTTTTAAAGTGGATTTCTTGTAGGAACACAATGTTATTTCCCATCTTGCCCAGAACTGTCAACAATCTTGATCTTTTTTCTGCCACGTTAAGTCCCTTCACATTAAAGGAGATGAATTCAAGCAAAAGCTTTTGGACCGAGCCCAGAAAGGCAAGGTCCCTGGCATGCATTGGATAGTGGGTAAAAAAAGGGGGATGCTGGAGGCTAGTCCTCAAATCTAAGAAAATAAAAGCACAAAAAGGAAAAAATTCTATATTCAAAGTTCACCCCTAGGGCCACCAGTCTAGTTAGGGGGAGAGAAAAAAAGAAGAAAAAAGAAAAAGTGAAATAGTAGTGTACCTGGAGGTTCCTCCTCCGGGAGCACCTTAAGGATGGAAATAATATACTGTATATACACATGGGCAGGACCCAAAAACAAGCAAGGATATATGATTACATACAATTAATAGCCCATGAGCAAGAAAACTACTATATATATATATATATATATATATGTACACATATGGACACACACACACACATATGCCAAAACCAAGGAAAAAAAAAGTGGGGAAACAAGGTGCGACCATGTGTCCAGGCTCCTAAATACAATCATATATATGTGTACATACAGGGGCGGACTGGCAACTCATGGGGCCCCCGGGCAATAGGGGATCGTGGGGCCCCTGTGTCCTTGCCCAAACCTAAAAAGGTCTATGATAAAGGTACCAGGGGCATCTCATGGGGCCCCCTACTGACCCCGGGAAGTGCCCGAGTTTCCAATGGCACACTCCTTCCCCCTACAAGGAAGATTCTACAAACATTTCTGGCATGTGGAGTCCATTATCCCTGGGCAGTATCATATACCAGCTTCCCAAGTCACTCCTCCCCCCTAACCCACCAACCCTCAGCCCAGTCCCCAACTAGTCACCTTGTCGATAAGCATTGCTATGGCAGAGGAGAAGAGGAAGAAATACATGCAGAGTGCAAAAAAAGGGGAGCCTTAATTCACAAAATGTATCTGAAGCGCACAACTACAGGAGCATCTCAATAAATTAGAATAACATCAAGTTCATTTATTTCAGTAATTCAATTCAAAAAGTGAATCTCATATATTATTTAGATTCATTACACACAGAGTGATATATTTCAAGCATTTATTTCTTTTAATTTTGATGATTATGGCTCACAGCTAGTAAAAGTCAAAAATTCAGTATCTCAGAAAATTAGCATATTGTGAAAAAGTTCAATATTGTAGACTCATGGGCCCTGATTTAGTAAGAATTGAATCTACCAGCAGAAGCTGAACATTCAGGCAGACTCAATTCAATCAATTAAGAACTGTCAGTCTTCAGAAAGGTGCCCAGCAAGCTGATTAAAAAGAGTCTTCTTTTTAGACTCTTTCCTGTTAGTAAATATGTAATGACGTTGGGCACATTTCTAGATGCCATGCCGGATATGTTTGCTAGGTGGTGCACAACCGCGGGCTTTGTCCCGTTGGCGTTTATCTGTTTGCATATGAGAAAACTTATAATTTAAAATAAAAAGCACACCTGTATTATAATTTTTTTTTGTTGCTTTTATTCCAAAAATGATCGGCCAACTAATGCATTTCCTAATGAATGTCATATATCTTCATTCTCTTTAATCATGTAACTATTCTACATTCCAGCTCAAACTCTGTCTCCTACAGTGGCTTAGTGGTTAGAAGTCAGACCTTATAGTATTTGGGTCATGGGTTCTAATCCCAGTCATTGCTGCACCTGTCTGGAGTTTGTATGCTTTCTCTGCATGGGTGTGTTTCTGCCAACACTCCAAAGACATGCTGTTAGGTTAATTGGGCTTAATATATGTCTGAGTTTCTGGCCTTAGATTGATCTCCATATTTTGGGCATTCATAAATGTCAAGGAGCTTACAATTTCCAGGGATCTGTCAGTGCTAGGAATATTGATCAATCAATTAAGATTTTGGCTACTGACTAGAAAGTTGAAAGGGAGTGAATCTTACCTGCATCCTGTTCTTCTGACAAGTTTGAAACTTTCAAATTTTCCTTCTGTTTATATTTCATTGCAACTTTGTTTCTCTTCTCTTAGGCTACGTTCACACTAGCTTTGTCAGCAGGCGTCAGACAGGCGTTTGGGAAGCGTTTTTATGCTTCTCAAATGCCTATGAAAATTCTGCACATGGCAGAACACAGTGCTGTTCACACTGAATTGTTAGCATTGTGTAACTGGCGCCTCATGTCGAGTCAGGAGAAGTTGAAGCCTCCCATTCAAGTCTATGGTGCAGTTCCTCAAACGCCTTGCAGGCGTTTGTGGTGCTGTTGCGACACGTTTGCGGAGCGTTAATACATTTAACTTCATTATAGGCGGTGGTGGAGTTTTAACGCTTGGCAAACGCCTGTTAAATGCCTCAAAAACGCGCATAGGGCATTTGGGGAGCATTTGAGGAGTGTTAAAACCGATTCTCAAATGCCTGTCAAAGGCTATAGGGGCGTTTGGCAAGAGTTAGAAATAAAGTCAAGTGTGAACGAGCCCTTAAACCTCTCTCCTTATACAACTTGATCCCCACCCCCCGTCATCACCTGTTCCATCTGAAAATCTATGTATCGCCACCCCACTCTATTTATTTATGTTCCCACACATTAGGCAGCCCATTGAAATTAATGAGCTGAGGAAAAAAAAGTAAAAAATGCCACATTCACACAGGTCCTCTGTCCTGTACAGCATGAATGAGTGGGTTGTTCATGTGGCTTGATCCATCTGGTATGCTATGAGGACACAGCACCTGTATGAACACAGGTTTTAATCTGACAAGTGTGCAGGCGTGGGGAAGTGGCCCTGAATGCTCACTGTACATTCACGTGTACATGGCTGTACACCTGCACCCATATGCTTGTCAAATTAGGACCTGTAGCATTTCCATAGTGTAACATAGGTTGCCTGCAAACGGCGACAGCCAGGAAAACAAACCACTGATTCACACTCTACAGGCCACAGCACCCATGTGAATGAGTCCCAAGACCTCAATTACACACACAGCTTTATTTATGAACTCAGTACAGTTTTATCACTTAGATTTAACAGGAATTTGGTTGGGATTGTGTCCATTAATAATGTTTTTAGTGTATTTTTACAGTAAATATAATTTGGATATTTTCTCTGGCGGTAGGAGGCTGCAAGGTATGCTGTACAGGGCCCCGTGATATCTAACAGTGGCCCTGGGTGTATGCTTGTCTGTGCCACCTGTATAGTTAGGAAGAACAATAACTTCTTCTATGGAATATCTTGAACCTCTGCTATGTACCTCAATGTATCTAGGAATCGGACATGTTTACAACTGAAAATACAATTAGTAATGTTTCCCCTGCAAATGAGGATCAGCTCCTTGGTCAAGAACAGCGATCTCACAAAGTCCTGATGTGGTCTGGAGTTCCACAAAAGAACAATTCACAAAGCCAAAAAATTGATTTGCAAATTACCACTAAACTCTAACTACACTCCCATCCACTAACACTCTCCACTACCACTTCTGGGTGCGTGCGAATGTCCTTCCACAAATGTCATGACGTATTTCCGGTGTGACAGCTGCTCTAGCGCCTCCTCCAACAGCTTCTTGGCATTTATTTGTGCACCATAGCAATTTTACATGCGGCTCCATTGTCTATACTACATTCGCAAATATATGTTTGCAGTTCTATTGTGTATTTGGCATTGGTGAATATGTTTGCAGGTAAAGGCCAAAGTCAACAGGACTTGGCGGCCTAATTTATTATGGTTAAGAAGATTGTAGAAAAAGAATAGCTAACTGCACATTGAACACGACTTATTCATTGGTACATAACATGGTCTTGTGGTGCAATGGGGGCTTTTGGTTTGTTATTTTGGACATACTTGCATCTGTGCACTCTAACAAGCTAGATTTGGGCATATTATATAGCTCGCAAATTATAAGTGTTAGGGGTGCTAGTATATTGAACATGAAATAACCCCCCCAAAAATACATAGTCTAAACATTTATTGATCAAATACATATTCCACTATTTGGACAGCAACAACAAGTAGGTACAGTCAACTTCTTGGTGGGAAAAAAGAAAAGCAGGATTGATGTCGCTAAAATAGAACGGTCCTGCTCATAAGAGCTTACAATCTAAAGAGTATACTTCTAATGAACTGTGCTTTCACAGGTTACAGCAGGAGCCGCAACAATTTATAAAGTAATGAATACACTACTTTTCATGCGATTTGCAGAGAGATCTGTGTCAGATGTCTTGCAAATCGCACTTTAAATTAGCATGTCCCCCGACTTTGAAATCATGAGACTTCACTGTAAGTCTTATGATGTGACCATAGTGTAAGTCGCACCACTTCAAAATCTTCTTTGATGGCCCTCAGTCACATTATGTGTGATTTGCCATGCGATTTGCATGACAGGCGATTTGCAAATTGTAGGCCAAGTTGCACCCTATTGTCCACTATAGGCTCCGTTCACATACAATCTGATTTTGAAATCGTGCGACTTCACTGTACATTGCCCGATTTCCAAAATCGGATTAGATGTGGCTATGGTGTTAGCCCCTGGTCACATCGGATGCAATTTGGCATGCAATTTGCAAGTCGCAGGGCATGCAAATCACATGCCAAGTCACATCCAGGGTGCGTGATTTCAGGTGCGATTTGGGAATTGAAATTGTACCTGATATCGGATCTAATGAATGTAAATGTGAGTGTCTTAACATACGTGATTTGCTGTAGCACAATTTCAAAAGTAGCTCTTGTCTAACTTTTCCTGCATTTTGTAGCGATTTCACATATAGACTACAATAGAAATCGCAATGCAAAACAATTGAAAACGCAATAACTTGTTGGTAAATCTACAGAGAACACAGTGAAATTGCCAACAAAAGTGTGAACCAAGCAGGCAATTCAACAAAGGAAATAAATCTTTGAAGGCATGCGGTATCTGCATGCTCGGATAAGGGTCTTTTATGGATTTGGGTGGGACTCCATGCCATTATTTTATTTTTATTTTTTAAATCCTTTTCTCTCTCTCTCCTTGACAAACCCTTCCCAAAAGGGGGCAGAGTGTAAACCAGCATTATCAAATCAATCATTAGTCCAGGCCTTATCTCATCCCATCCTTTGGCATTCACATAAGGTGCAGCTTTGAAGGTGTTTGAACAGACAAGGCCTCATTTTAATTCACATTCTAGGGATCATTTAGACAGAAAGCAAAGATGCTGCCAGCACATCTATTTTAGGGCAGCCGCCCAGGGAGAACATGCAACTTCATAGCCATGGTTGGGATTCAAACCAACGACCTTAGTGCTGTATGTTGCAGTGCTAACCACTTATCCATGGGGCTGTGACACTTATTCAGCTTGTATTTCTGTGGTGTGAATCAACCCTAAGTCCCTGGGCAAGGTCAATTCAGATGTATGTTGGTTCTATGTATCCCAATACAAAGGATTGCAATACTAATATAAGTGTACCTCCGTTTACCAATGCCTCGGTTAACGTAATTTTCGGTTTATGAATGAAAATCCATTGAAAATAATGCCTCGGTTTACAAATTTTTTCAAATTTTTTTTCGCAATACGAAGTGTAGGTCGGCGCTGATTTTCAAATGCAAATGCCAGCCTTGTTTTCCTTTTCACTATAGTTCACAAGCTTAGATGGCACTTTCCCAGGCGTTACAGAAAACTTTGTATCTTTTTTTAAGCTAAAAGTAAACATTGTTTCCTTTAGGGAAATAAACTCAAAGGAAACTTTCTTTTTTAGCTGGGGTAAAGTGACAACTGAATTTCTGAGCTATAGTGAAGAAAAAAAAAAAGCCAGAATTACATTTAAAAACCAGCAACATAATAAATATATTAGGATACCCTTATCCAAGCATGCAGCCCGGCAGGTTAGGAAAGGGGGGGGGTGGCGAGCGAGCACCCCTCCCCTCTCCTGAACCATACCAGGCCACATGCCCTCAACATGGGGGGGTGCTTTGGGGCAGGGGGGCTCCCCCCCAAAGCACCTTGTCCCCATGTTGATGGGGACTAGGGCCTCTTCCCCACAACCCTGGCCAGTGGTTGTGGGGGTCTGCGGGTGGGGGGCTTATCGGAATCTGGAAGCTCCCTTTAACAAGGGCACCCCCAGATCCCGGCCCCCCCATGTGAATGAGTATGGGGTACATGGTACCGCTACTCATTCGCAAAAAAGTGTAGTGTAAAAAAAGACAGGAGACGATCTTTGACAAGTCGTTTATTAAAAAAAAAATCTAAAAGAATGTCCCCCAAAGTAGATCCAACGTCAATCACGATGTAAGCTGCCGGCAACCCGAAAAAATAAAAAAAAAAGGTTCCGTTCCCGACGATGGCATCCAGCCCTCTGCTGTGAGCTGGGTTTACAGCTCTTAAATATGTAAGGGGCGCGGCACACCATTTATTTTTTATTTTGGCTTGGGGTTACCCCTAAGATCCATACCAGACCCGAAGGGCTTGGTATGGATGGGAGGAGGGACCCCACGCCGTTTTTTAAAAATTTTTAATTGCCGACCTTTATTTTTAGATTCAGCTGTCAAAATATATATTATCTAGACCTTGGAAATATGTGAAACCATTACAGAAATAATTATGAAGGACAAGAAACAAAAACAGAATCAATAGAACTAAGGAAATCAAATTAGAATACATAAAGACATGCCTAGCTTCAAATAGTGCTGTTTGTTAAACACAGTAGACGCGATCGAGTACCGACTTGCAGAGGACTCAACACAGAGATTTACTGTTAAACAGCATCTGAAAAGAAAGCACCCACGGCAGACGGCTAAATTGTGTCCTGCACATGCTCCTTTCTATCCGTGCATAGACGTTGGAAAAGCGTTTAGTTCTTGACTGTCATGAATTCCCTTAAAAATCTATTTTTTACCCTTTGAAAAAAAATTTTGAAATGTAAGATATTGTTTAAAGTGAAGTCCAGATATTTGGGAAAGCAAATTTCAATGTGAACATGTTTCTGCAGTGATTTTTTGTTGTGTTAGAATTGCTTCTTAGACTGTTCCTAGATTGTGCCTAGTTAGTAATTTCGAGTCTACTTGTTAGACTCTTTCTTTAGTGAATGTCTTTGCCGTCTAAAAGTAGACGGACTCTATTGAAAAGTAGACTTTATCCCACAGAAATGTGTCTAGGCACATTAGTACATCAGGGCCATGATGTCACACTCTAATCAGCTAATAAACTCAAAACACCTGGTTTCCTGAGCTATTAAATCTCAGTCTGGTTCAGTAGGTAACAGAATTATGAGGGAAGACTGCTGACGTGATAGTTGTCCAAAAGACAGTCATTGACACCCTCCACAAGGAGGGTAAGTCACAAAAGGTCATTGCTAAAGTTGCTGGTTGTTCACAGAGTGCTGTATCCAAGCATATTAATGGAAAGTTGAGTGGAAGGAAAAAGCAACAGGGATAACCGCAGCCTTGAGAGGACTGTGAAGCAAAGCCCATTCAAGAATTTGGGGAAGATTCACAAAGAGTGGATTACTGGTGGTGTTAGTGCTTCAAGAGCCATCACACACAGGCATATCCAGGAGATGGGCTACAGCTGTTGCATTCCTTGTGTCAAGCTACTCTTGAACCAGAAGCAATGCCTGAAGCTTCTTAGTAAATTTAGCATTTCATTTTGAAATCAAGGTCCCAGAGTCTGGAGGAAGAGTGGAGAGGCACAGAATCCAAGTTGCATGAGGTCCAGTGTGATGTTTCCACAGTCAGTGATGATTTGGGGAGCCATGTCATTTGCTGGTATTGATCTATTGTGTTTTATAAAGCAGGGCTGCTAGTTTGTGAAGCTCCTGAGAGGTAGCAGAGACACGGAGCAGTGTATGGCTGGATGATGATGTGAAAATGTTTGAATGGTGTGGGAAAAAGTTAGACCCACTGTCACTGAAACAAAAACTGAGGGGAATCCAAAACTTTAGAGTTTTCTCTACAACAAAAGCTTGACAAAGGAGCTCGCTTCTGCCCTCAGAGGTCTAGTGCATGCTCTGAAACGCATCGCTATACATGCTGGTCCTTGTACGTCATCATGCTGACGCCGATGTCACACCTCAACGTGCATTCCAGACGCCATTTTTAGAAGACTCCACATGCCGGACAGCTTTTTATCCTGCCTGGATACAGCCGTTATTCTATCTCTATGAGCCTGCACCTTATGAGCCTGTTTTATTACGATACAATGTGAGTGGTTCTACATTTGTTACTTATTAAAAGTGGGCTATACTGCACTTAGAGGCGCTTCTTTTCTTCTTCACTTAATGATCATGGTATCACTGTGCTTGACGGGCCAGCAAACTCTCCTGACCTAAACCTCATAGAGAATCTGTGGGGTATTGTCAAGAGGAAGATGAGAGACACCAGACCCAACAATGCAGATGAGCTGAAGGTCACTATCAAAGCAACCTGGGCATCCATAACACCTCAGCATTGTCACAGGCTGATCGCCTCAATGCTACGCCACATTGATGCAGTAATTAATTCAAAAGGAGCCTCAAGCAAATATTAAGTGCATACTTTACTGTACATGGACATACTTTTCAGTAAGCCAACACTTCTGTATTAAAAATCCTTTTTTTTTTATTGGTCTTATGTAATATTCTAATTTTCTGAGTTACTGAATTGTGGGTTTTCACTAGCTGTAATCATCAAAATTAAATAAAGGAAATGCTTGAAATATATCACTCTCTGTGTAATGAATCTATAAAATATATGAGCTTCACTTTTTGAATTGAATTACTGAAATAAATTAACTTTTTTATTCTAATTTATTGAGATGTACCTGTATATATTAACCTGCAAAACTCATTTATTTAACAATTAGTGGGGGAAAAGATGAAAGAAAAAAAAGGGGGGTAAAGGAAAGAGAAATCTAAACAGTCTGACACATCTCTAGGTTCAGTGCCCAAAAAAAACAAAGAGGTCCAATAGTAGCTTGTGGAGAGAAAGGACTGGTTGTTTTCTTAACCAACAGGTGAAATGGGTAACCCCACTTGTATGATGCCCCTGTTATTTTAATGTGCTGTAGAGGAGGACTCATAAGGCCTCTCATCCGCCAGGTGTTTCTTGATAAATCAGGTAGGACCTGTATTTGGGCCTTGTCAAACTCGATCCAGCCCATCTGCCAAGCTCTACACATCTTCCTTGATATTAAAAAAAATATTCAACAGAGGACATCACAGGGGCCAGGGTCTTGGCATTTCCTAGATTGTACCATAGATCTAATCGCTGCTCCTGTAAAGGTTTCAGGGATGAAATGGACAATGTTTCTGTGACTACAGTTCTTCATGTCTTCCGCCGTTAGGAAGAGTGTAGCGAGGTGTTGTAGAACTGTGGACTGACAGGCTTCTAATGCAGTTAAACAGGTGCTCACATCATTGCCTGAGGCCTCCAACTTAGAGACTCTTGTCTCCATAGTGCCCAGCTGCTTCTGAACTTCAGTTATATCCAGGGGCGGACTGACCATTTGGAAACTCGGCACTGCCCGAGGGCCTGGGGTCAGTGGGGGGCCCCATGAGATGCCCCTGGTACCTTTTTCATATCCTTTTTTGAGTTTGGGCAAGGACACAGGGGCCCCATGATCCCCTATTGCCCAAGGGCCCCATGAGTTGTCAGTCCGCCCCTGGTTGTATCCTTCCCCAGCAAGCCTCCTAAACACTGGGCTAGGACCTCCAGATCTCTTCTGTATTGCCTTCAAGTCTTGCCTTGTAGGGAGGGAGGGCAAAATAGCCCTCTGCTCGAGGTCCTCGAGGTCCTCTGCTCGAGGTCTGCTGAGGACCTCGGGACCTCGAGCAGAGGTTCCGAGGTCCTCAGTCCAAGACAGGTAATGTGTCCCTGCCCTTTTTTTACCAGATACATAAGACATGCTCACGCTCCCTTATGAATATGCTGTATGATTTGAAACGCCTGGAGCAGGAGCATCTACCCTAATGCCAGCTGGCAGCTCCCATGTAGATCCTGGGAGTACTCCTATGTTGCCTGATAAATTCCGATGTAACCCCTGTGTAGCCAGTATCTCCCACCTCTCTGCTCCCTGATCTACCCCGGGTGCCCCCTAGTGGCTGTGGGATCAGCGCGTGCGTAATTTGCATCATTTGTACAGCTGAATGTGGAGCCAGGTACTTCTCCCTCAGAGGATCTAGGGTGACCTTAAAGACCAGGGAGTCCATTAGGACCAGAACAGTCAGGTGGACCCACTGCATAGACTGTTCCACAGGCTGTTCCAATAGAATCTAGAATCTTGCCTGGAGCACAGTTATCAGGGTCGGTGGTAAAACTGGTGACACAGCTATAAACACAGCTAGATGCAGGCCCAGTAGTAGAGTCAATAGTAATGCTATTAACAGAGCTGGCAATGTAGTTGTTAACATAGCCAGCTGCAGAGCCTATGGCAATGCTACTGGCAGCTCCATTATCAGAGCCACCAGCATTGGCAACTCACCTGGCAGAGTCTCCATCAGACCAGCCTCCAGCAGAGCCTTTCATAGCAGTAGGAGGATGGGTAAGAGATTCAGTGACAGGGACAACAGGGATGTTTAATATGGGCATGTCCAGCTGAGCTTCCAGGACTGCTTCTGAGCTGCTGACAGACCCAGTAACAGAGCTGGCGCCAAGGCCGGAGAGTAAGCTGGCATTCCTCGAAGCTGCGGAGGACATGTAGCGATGTAGACTGGGAAACTTGAGCATTACTCCTCGATCACGCCCAGTGTAATTTCTGTCTTTGGTCATGGACAAACCCGGGAGGAGAGGAAAAGGGAGTGATACCACACAGCTGTCCAACTATTCTATTGCTGGGGCTGCAAGCAATCTTGGGCTATCACAGGCTGGTACAGGGTAGCACTGCCTGCTATCCTGGCACACTGACTATATGCATCCTCACAGGTTTGGGTGCCAAGCAAGCAGCTGTCACGCTCTATTGCTAAGCCACTTCCCCTCTAGATGAGAAGAATGAGCTCCTATACCTAGTGTGGTCGATTTTAATTAGTAAAGCAAGGGGACTGGCAGGATTGCCAGGAATTTCACACAAAGAAAGCAATGCAAAGAGAATTGGATACTTTTTAACACAAGTACATGGTATAACAGACACATATCAGGAATATGAAATGTTTGGGTAATATTCTTTAAAGTGTTACTAAACCCAGGACACAGCATCCACTATATCTGGTCTCCCACAGTACACAACATGGATGTACAATTATTTTAGTAAATATAAACTTATACATTTTCTCATCAGCACTTAGAGCAGTCTGGTGACTTGTATCAGTGTCCAGCAGAGCACTGGTTAAAGCTTGAAGGAGGAGTTTTCATTCTGTTCTAGGAGGATGCAGAACCCCTTACCTCTCTCTGGACAGTGCTGATTGGTCCTGTGTTGATCACATGCTCTCTCCCAAGAAAAACCTCTCTATCAATACACACCAAACTGAGCATGTACAGAGTGACTCCACACCATGTGTCTTATCAGGAGATAAGAGGGGGACACTGAAAAAAGGGGAGTATCAGAGAAGTAATGATCAAACAGCCTTTTTACACAATGCAGAGGATTAACCCCTTAGTTTCCACAGTGAGTATAACAAGCATGCTTTACTGCATATACAGACTTATTTTACTGTTGTGGGTTTAGTAACACTTTAAGTATTTTTTGTCTAATTGACTCTAACGTATTTGGTTGCTAACTATTTAAATATGCAAATCTGTGATACAGTTATTGTTTTTCTTTTACAACCTCACATTTTCTTCTAATCTCAGAAATAAGCTTAATTGTTATTTATTTTTTTTTTTTTCATTAAATTCCCAAATTCCTGAATCATTCATACAGTAATTCCTCTTATCCAGGAATGTTATAACCCAATACAGTTCCTTTTCCCTGTTGACACTCTTTTAATTTTTTTTCCTATCATATGCATGTGGACTACTTAGTCATGAAATATTGTATACATTTTTTACTAAGTTCCTAAACATAACACCCTCTACATGACCTACCCAATCTGCTCCTAGTATGTTCTGTGCTTTCCTCCTGTATTCCTACTGCCTAAAACCTCTCCACCTCACTGCACACATTTCAGATGAAGAATGTGACACATATTCATCATATTTTGGGACTGATATTGATGGTTTACATCCATTTTAGCAGGACAGTACAGAAAAAAGTGTTCTCAAGTTTTATTGAGGGGGTTTAAACACTTCAATACTGGGCACTTTAACACCATTCCTGTCGAGGCCAAATTTCATTTTTTGAGACTGATAGAGCTTTCTTTTGGTGGTATTTAATCACCTCTGGGTTTTTAAAAATTTTTTTGCTAAACAAACAAAAAAACTCCAAACATTTTGAACAAAATGGTTTTCTTAGTTCGCTAATGTGCTCTGATGGGGCTGTACTGATGAGGCAGCACTGATGGGCACTGATAAGGCGTCACTGATGGGCGGCACTAATATGTTACACTATACTGCACTGAAGGGCACTGATCGACACTAATGGGGCTACACTGATGATCTTGGCACTGATTATCGGTGTAAACTGTGTACTGGCAGTTTTGCTGGTAATTGGCTTTCCTTTCCTCACACAGACACAGCGTGTGTGAAAGGGACTACTGATAGCTGGCAAGTCTGTTTACATGTCATCAGCTGTGATTGGAAACAAATGATCACATGGTAAAGGGCTGCTGTGATTGGCTCTTTACGTCAATCTGTGATCAGCTGTGTCTAAAGGACACACCAATCAGAGTGCATCCGATGCACGCCCCTTGGGTGCATAGGGGGTGAGGTTCTGGGAGGACATCTATACACACCCTCCCATAACTAGGTGACCATGCTGTAGCTGTCTTTCGGCTATAGCATGGTCGATAAGTGGTTAAAGACAACTGGCTCAGCTTTTTAGAGCCAGAAACAGCAAACAAAATCTATTAGTTTACCTTTCTTAACCACCTTCCGCCCGCCCTATAGTACAATGACGGGTGCAAGGTGGTTCTCTCGTTCTGATAGGACATCATATGACGTCCTACCATTCTCACTGCGCATGCGTGGCTCAGGGAGTGTGCAGCGAGGCGATCTCCGGTTCGCTGTGTCCCTCTGACACAGCGGATCACAGAAAGAGCCGAAGATGTCGGCTCGGTCATGTGATCAGCTGTGTCCAATCACAGCTGATTACATGTAAACACGAAAATGCCGGTTATCGGCATTTCTCTCCTCTAGAGCTGTCACGCTGACAGCTTGAGAGGAGAGCCGGTAATCGGCTTTCTGCGGAGGGGACATGTACACTGATCATCAGGGCACTGATGATCAGTGTGCCCTGATGATCAGTGTGGTCCCAGAAGTGCCACCTGTCAGTGCTCATCAGTGCCAGTGCCCATCGGTGCCATGTGCCAGTGCCCATCAGTGCCACATCAATGCCACATATCAGTGCATACCAGTGCACATCAATGCCACATATCAGTGCCCATCTGAGCTGCCTTTCAATGTCACCCATCAGTGCCAGTCAGTGCCGCTTATCAATGCCAATCAGTGCCACCTATCAGTGCCAGTCAGTGTCGCCTATCAGTGCCAGTCAGTGCTGCCTATCAGTGCCGCCTATCAGTGCCATATATCAGTGTCATGTATCAGTGTCATGTATCAGTGCTGCCTTTCAGTGCCCATCAGTGATGCCCGTCAATGCCCATCAGTGCAACCTACCAGTGCCTCCTCATCAGTGCCCATCAGTGCCACCTATCAGTGTCCATCAGTGCATCCTATCAGTGCCCATCACTGCAGCCTCATTAGCGCACATCAGTGAAGGAGAAAAATAACTTATTTACAAAACTGTATAACAAAAACTAAGAAAAACCTTTTTTTTAAAATTTTCAGTGGTTTTTGGTTTGTTTAAGAAAAAATAAAAATACCAGAGATGATTAAATACCACCAAAAGAAAGCTCTATCTGTCTAAAAAAAATGATAAAAATTTCATATGGGTACAATGTTGCATGACCGCGCAATTGTCATTCAAAGTGTGACAGCGCTGAAAGCTGGAAATTGGCCTGGGCAGGAAGGGGGTATAAGTGCCCTGTAGGTTAGTGATTACAAGCAGCTCAAAGGTAATATTTTATTTTTGTAAAATATGAATATAACATGCAACACAAGAATATAAAAACAAGGATAAGAGAAGATTTATTACAAGTCACATAAATGAATTATGCATTTATAGAACCATAAATAACACAAACCAACATTTTGACAATAGGCCAGCACTGTGTAACCAGTCCTACGCATTTATATGTATTTATTGTTTGAAACTATTTTTGCCTGTGGGCTTTTTACTGAAGAGAGAATGAAGAGAGGGGCTCTAACAGTTCCAGCAAGCAGACATCTGCTGATTAAAAATGTATTTGTATAGAACCCAAGATTGTTCCTTGCAAGGTTTTCTTTTCCAGAGACTAATGGAAGATCAAGTAAGACAGATGTTAAGGTTATCCACTCCTGCAGTCATGGAACTTATATCAATATATAAAACACTGCTCCTCTTGTAGTTTATTCTTGTTTATATAATAAAATAAATGCACTGCTTGCTGTGTAGTATAGTTTCAAATATTATGGACATCAACTAGAGTTCATTTAATTAGTCTTTTAGGCAAGTCAAATATGCCAATTAAGTCTGTACCTCTCATTCTAAAAATTCCCTTCTAAACACTTTTAAGACCTTGCAATGATAAAGCGAGGATTTCATTGCATGTCTAATTTCCTTAGAATTTTGGGATGCATCATCTGCACATGTGGGAAACCGGGGGAAATAAATGGCCAGGGGTAGCTGTTAATACAGTGTTTTTTACAGCTAACCCATACCTTGCAGTATTCCTCTACAACAAATGACAAAGGAAGCACTAAATCATAGTAGAATCAAGGCTGGGAACAAGCAGAGGTTGGTAACATACAGACAGTGAGGTAGTCACTGGACAGAAGTCCAAGCTAAAGTAATTGAGATAATCAGCAACCATTATTAGACAAGAGAAATCCAGGAACATGTCAGACAGAAGCTAAGTCAGGCAAAAGGTTTAAGATCAGAGATTAAAGGTCACTGACAGACCAATTGACCATTTATAAAAGAGCGTAGGCAGGGTTCAGATTTAAATAGTCCACTTAGCCCACATAATGTAGCACTACACCCTTAGGAGTCACTGAGCTTTTTGTCCCCCCACAGCTCTGCACAGCCAGGCAACATGCATTTTCTTCCACATATTGCATTCAGAGTCAGTAAACAGTCCTTGAGCTTGTTTTTTTTTAAATTTTATTAAGGGGTTGATAACGTGGATGGGGTTGAGGGGTATATAGGATGCCCAAGGGAACTGTGAACTTGAGGACAAACCCCTTAGCAACTACGTACAGATGTGGACAAAAAAAGCTCTTTGGTGTACCGCCTCAGACCCCAGATGACTCCTCCTCTTCATCCAGCTGCCTGAGGGTATCTCTGGGCAAGGAGACCCAGAAACTGCTGCTTAGCAAAACAGCCGTAGATGAGAAGCTAGTTGCGTTTTCCACTTGACTGTCCTCTCCCCTCATCTAGATAAATTTATGACTAACTTTGAGTTTACTATATATTTTTTTTTGCCAAAAATAAAAAATATAGTTTTTTTTTAAAAAAATCTGTCTTTTTTTGTTTATAGCGTGAAAAATAAAAGGCGCAGGTGATCAAATACCACCAAAAGAAAGCTCTGTTTGTGTGAAAAAATGGACATAAATATCATTTATGTACCCTATTGCATGACCGCGCAATTGTCAGTTAAACTACTGCAGCGCTGTATAGCATATAATGGCGTAAATTGCAGTATCTATACTATAGTTTGTAGACGCTATAACTTTCACACAGAGCAATCAATATACACTTATTGGGATTTTTTTTACCAAAAACATGTAGCAGAATACTTTTTTGGCTTAAATCTTTGAGTTTACTATATATTTTTTACAGCCGAAAGTAGAAAATATTGTTTTTTTTCAAACTTTTCGTTCTTTTTTTGTTTATAGAGCAAAAAATAAAAAGCGCACACAGGTGATTAAATACCAATGAAAGAAAGCTCTATTTATGTGAAAAAAGAACTTACATTTCGTTTGGGTACAGCATTGCATGACCGCACAATTATCAGTTGAAATAGTGCAGCGCTGAACAGCAAAAAAAGGCCTGGTCAGGAAAGGGGGTAAATCCTCAGGAGGGCAAGTGGTTAAGGAATAGCTTCACGTCAGCAGATTTGGGAAGTCCAGGGTCTCTAGTTACCATCTTAAGGGTACTAAAGTAGGTGAGAAATTTAACCTTGCATTGTTTTGAGTACTACATCCTTGATGGGAAGAGTGTCAGAAGAAGAGGCAATATTATATAGCGCCCTCAAGTTTAGCTAGGGAGAGCTAGTTAGTTTTTTAAGGCACAGGTTGAGTAACAGCCTGGGATGAGTCAAACAGGTTACTCTAGGTCAGGGCTGAGGGCTCTGCAGGTCAGTTCCCTGACAGGGGCAAACTGACAACTCATGGGGCCCCCGGGCAATAGGGGATCATGGGGCCCCTGTGTCCTTGCCCAAACTCAAATCCCCAAGCAGAAGGCTTGGCATGGGATCAGGGTGGCCCTTAAGTATGAGAGAGCCTAATCAGCAAGGAGTAGTGTGTTGGGTGGAATATGGAGTGAAGACTGGAGTGTGGAGCCTGGGAGGGGGCCCAGGAGAAAGTCCTATCTACAGGCAGGAGCTGAAAGGAGGATCTTTCTACCTCATCATACCCAGGGAGGGGACAACCTGTGGAGAAGGGAAGGAGTCAGCCCAGAATAAGGCCTGAAGGCAGCCTCCAACCCACCAAGCTCACAGAAGAGACAGGGTGAGTAATCCTACACATGTATATTCTGACAGCAAGTTCCTGTTGCTGTCAGAATAAACAGGTCAGTGCTGCAGCTGAAAGCATTCCTGCAAAGAAAACAGCATTGGTTAATAATAAAACAGTAACAATAAAACAGTAAAAGTAGAACAATAACAAAAATAACAACAACAACAAAAAACTATAACTATTTTTGCTTTTAAAATTTTAAATTTTTGGGGGGATTTGTACTTTTTATTTTTTTATCACTTCTTTTTTTTTTTTTTTTTAAACTTTAACGTTTTAAAAACAGATGGTAGGGTCTCTCCAAATGTGATAGCCAGTTTCCTGACTACCTAACATCTTTCGAGACCCTGTATAAATATGCCCTGAACTGTGCCGTGCTGTACCCTATATTAATATTCCACTAGTGTATGGTAGCGACGGAAGCAGTCCTTGCCGCAGAGGCCAGGTTGGTCAGGACAGGAGGGACAAAAAAAAGCGTCTGTCACACCTAATTTCATGTCTGCTACAGACACAAAATCTTTTTTGGGGGTTCTTTTGGGTTGGGGTACCAGGAATTGCATCGGGAAAATACCTCTCATGCAGCCGGCTAACTGCATCTGGGTTGGAGTTTGGGACCACAGCACCTTCCGGATACAAAAGGGCCATGATGATCTCTTCCTGGAATTTTAGAAAGGATCCACTATGTCCAGTTGCTTTGTAAAGAACAAAAGCGTTAAATAAAGCCAATTGAAATAAATAAACAGACACTTTTTTGTACCAGCGTCTGGCTTTTCGGGAAACTAAGTACTGCTTCATCATCTGCTCATTGAAGTCCACCCCTCCCAGGTTAAGGTTATAATCATGGACACAGAGGGGCTTCTCAACAACACCAGCTGCGTGGTAATTTGGATGGTCATATCTGCGTAAATGGAAGACAGGAAGAAAACATCCCGTTTGTCTTTCCATTTCACTGCGAGCAATTCCTCATTTCTCAAGCAGGCTTTTTCCCCCTTTCTAAGATGGGTATTTACAAGCCGTTGGAAGCCCGGCGATTAGGTCTCTCAGTGCCACATGTGCCAATTCCAAGATTGTACAAATGTCTAAATCGTGACACGCTTGAATAAAAATTGTCCACATATAAGTGGTACCTCATATAGAAAAAGCATGACGCCAAGTCCCAAACTATCTTGAGACTGCTCCCCATGTAGTCTGGGCATCCAGGGGGCTCCACTTGACTATCTTTTCCCTCGTAAATCTGAAACCTATATGTATAGCCTGTTGTCCTCTTACAGGTCTTATACATCTTGACCCCATATCTGGCATGCTTGCTGGGGATACATTGTTTGAATGCAAGGCGGCCAGAAAAATTAATGAGGGACTCATCAATGCAGATGTTTTGATGGGGAGTATACACATCTGCAAATTTTTGGTTAAAGTGATTTACGAGGGGTCGGGTTTTGTGGAGCCGGTCAAATTCAGGGTCACCCTGAGGATAATTGAGTGTGTTGTCGTTGAAGTGCATAAAACACAATATTGTCTCATATCTATGCCTGGCCATTGCAGCAGAGAACATGGGCATATGATGAATCGGGTCTGTGGACCAATACAACAGCAATTAATTTTTTTTAGTAAAGCCCATGTTGAGAGTTAGGCTCAAAAAAACTTTAAATTCGGAAACTGTAATGGATTTCCATACCAATGGTCTGGCAAGGTTTGAATTTGGGTTGACAGCAATAAATTGTCGTGCATATAAATTGCTTTGATCCACAATCAATGCATACTGATCATCTGTGAAAAACAGCTCCAAGAAATCAAGGGGAGTATTTAAATTTGCTGTTTCCACCTGAATTCTGGATTGGGCAGTGAATGGGGGAAGTACGGGTGCTGCAGAATTTGTGGGCTGCCAATTGGGATATGCAACCACATCTGGAAGGATACTAAGGGCTCTACGGGCCTGTGTGTGAATTTTTTTGTTTTATGTTATTTTGAAAGTGTAAATGATGGACATAAAATCTAACTTTTGTTGACATATTATAAGAATGTCTAATCTGTAATTTGATGCCTTTTGGAGATTTTTCCATCTTTCCTTGGCTTCTTTATGCACATTAATACAAATTTTTAGCTGGGGTGCCCAAACTTTCGATCCCCACTGTACCTAGTGCGACTCACGGGAAAAAGAGCGCCTGGCTGTCAGAGACTGCCTGAACCGCTACAAAAAATTTACCGACAAGTGCTAACAGAGATCAGGCCTGATTCTGTGAACACTGCGATTTTGTGTGCAATGTATCAAGTGACAGCGACCTACTGACACTGCACTTGTTGGGGGAGAAGGGGGGGGTAAATGTAGGGGCTAAATGCAGGTGCTGGCAGGTGTCAGGGCTGATCCCGCTAACGCTGAGTTTTCGGGGACGCTATACTAATGTGAACACTGGTATAGCGCTGATCTTACCAAAGATATTGATCCGTTCAGACACTATACTAGCAATGGAGGTTTAGTGTGCAAATGAGCGTGTTCCTGGCAATCAAGGGGTTAAATGTGATTACTGGTGTACTAGTGGGGAATTTGACGCTATCTGGGAGGTGCGCTAACTGACACTAACACTATCAGAGGTCGCCAGCGACACTAATACAGTGATCAGCAAAAAATCTGTACACTGCAAATAATGACACTGGTGATAGGGCAGTGAAGGGGTTAACTGGGGGGGGGGGGGCGATCAATGGGTTAAATGTGACCTAGGTGTGTTCTAACTGTAAGTGTAGTGCTTTGTACTCACTTTTTCTGTGTCTTCTTCTCTCTCTGGGACGGAATGTGCAAAGGCAGAGAATATTGACATCATATCCTGTCCTGTGTAACTGTCAACACAGGACAGGATAGGACAGGGACCGATCATCTGATTTTGGCTGGACATCACTGGTCGAAGTCGAATGATTGATCCCTCGGGGATCATTTGCAAAAACATTGGGAACGCGAATCACGTATATATACTTTATTTTGCGCAGTGTTGCCGCCCTGCCGCAGTAAGCGTACTGTGGCTGGTCGACAACCGGTTAAAGTGGTATTAAACCCAAAACCAAAAATGTATTATATTGCAGCTGGCCAATCAATAGATGTGGTAGCTGCATTAGTTTTCTTTTCTTTGGCTTTCTTCCCTCTGTTTTCACCTGATGATCTGACCAGTAACACACCTCCTGTATTACTGAAACACCACTCTGGAGGAATACGCACAGGAGACACAGCAGACAGCAGTATTGTCAGTCTGGGGGGAGGGGAGTGTTAAACGTGACAGCAGATTTAGATACACTGACAAATTGAAACCAAACACCAGCACACATTTTATAATCAGTTACAGCAATAATTGTATCCATTTGGGATAAGTTTTTATATGAATAAATAAAAGATGATAGTTTTATTTACTGCTGCCAGTGTTAAACAGTTTGTCTCATCCATGTAAACTGAAACATTCTGCAGGAGAACTTGTGCTTTTGAAAAACAACAGACGTACTGGCTGGATCACCAGATGAAAATGGAAGAAAAAAATCCTTAAAAAAGGAAACTAATACAGCTATCACATCTAAGAATTGGTAAGCTGCTATATAACTGTTGGCTTTTTGGTTTAATACTACTTTAAGAAAAACCTAGGCCCAAAACCACCATCACCCTGATGTTAATCAGGCTAATGGAACTACACAATTCAACAAAGCATTGTCATTTTTTTAAATTATTTCAAGACAATTTCATGGGTCAGATGGTGGAAACTCCAACTAAAGAAGTGTTCTATGGGATGTATTCATTTCAAATAACACAGGGCTCATTTCAAATGTGCAAATTAGAGACAATTTGAGTAATGCTGATCATAACGTAAATTCATATTCCTATATGTATAGTTACAGGAAAGATATGCATATCAGTATGGTAAGAACCTATCTTCACTAAGGTGCACTCTTTACTGCATGGACACAAGTGATAAGAAGAAGGTAGATGTATTAAATACATTTTTGTCTTTAGGTTATACTAAGAAGAAAAATGGGTTTAATAGACACATTAATGCTATTAACAATGTACTGCATGTTCCTCTGAGACTGACAGATATCCAAGTTTAAAACAGATGCGACAAACATAATGTGAAAGCATCATCTTACATCCATCTCTTTCTACCTTTCATGTGTGAGACAAAGTTTGGTTATTATCCAAAACTTTGAAGGTTCATGCTCCATTGGCAAAGTTGGGCCAAAATTTTTCGGGAACTTTTCCAGATTTCTGCTCATATCAACCCAATCAACCTTTCGCTTATTACTTCCTGACAGTCTGGCTGCTAGGCTGACTGCCATGGTTCGCTCTTTTGCGTTGACAAAAATAGACTCTACCACATGTGGTTACACACAAAACGCACAAAGGATTATGGAAGAATTTCATACTTTATGAATATCATCATGGCTCTATCAGTCAAGCTTTTCAGAGAGTCTGGACGAAGTTGACACATTTTTTATTAACTTATCTTTGCCTAAGCTGCTGATCGGAAATGGGTTGAAGCTCTCATTTCAGAGGGGAAGGTGCTTGTGGCAATCAAATAGGCTAAGAAACAGCTTTGTTCCTGGGCTGGATGGTTTTTTCGGCACCATATTATAAGAAATTTGCTGGTATCCTGTCCCCGTACATGATCCATTTTTTTTTATTCTATTTACAGCTTTTATTGCAGTTATCCCTAAGCCATCCATGGACCCTGAGGAAGTGGATAATTTGATAATTGTGCGCTTAGATACATGGACGCTGACAACCATGTTGTATCATGATCTGAAAATATCATTCCACTCCATGCCCCCCCTTCCTGTTGAATGGAATGTGGTCTGGGGTCACAAGTAAACAAGGCACAGCTGAATAAACTTCATGGTTGTAATCCCTGATTAGCCTGGTGCCAGAGTATCTGACAAGCACTTTCCTCTGCCCAGTTGTAAAACCATAACTAAGTCGGTCACGACCTGAAGCATGACAGCAGAAGGTGCCATAAAACATACATCCCACATGAGTCATTTTTCATACAAATTCATAAACTTCAACAGGAACTGGGCACATTGATATAAAGTATATATTCAGATAGATAATTTTAATACGAGTCACATGACACCTTACATCCCTATGTAGCGTCTACAAGAGGGTAGAAAGCAATATATGCTATAATTTGATATCTGTACGTTTGGAATATGATTCTACATATTAATCTGCCAGTTGCTAGGATGCTACTTGTACCTGTTGAAGGTTATTGACCATAGTATGAACTTGTAAGTGATTTGGTCATAGCCTGTGTCCCCGCCTAACACCCATCCCCAAATGAGGCGATTGGCTCTGTACTTTCAGGAAACACCCCTTTGGGATACTAGAAAAAAGGCTGACATGCCTGGAGAGAAAATAGATATCTCCCTTATAACATCAGGAACCATCTGGGAGACAGGCAACCTTTTTGTTCGGACGTTTGGACTTAAACCAAGGAATTTTGCAAGTATCCTACCTTCTGAAACTTCTTTCTTTTATTTCTCTGTTGTTTTATTTATTTCTCTCTCTCTCTCTCTCTCTCTCTCTCTCTCTCTATATATACATATATATATATATATATATATATATATATATATATTTGTTACGTTTTTTCTGTAAATATTTTAATTGCACCATTTTGACCTTCTAAGTAATAAATCATATTTTCTGAAAAGTGTTGAAACTTTCTCTAAAGCTTTTAATGCAAACTAAGAATCCCTGTCTCTGGAGAGTGCTACTGTATGTATAACCCTCTGAATACATCTGTCTGAGGTGGCAGGGTGTATTACAGATGCTTATTCTAATATCATAGTGTTACTGCTAAGATTTGTGAGCTTCATCCTTCTCTGTAAAAAGGTGGTGGTGGCAGTGTGAAGGGTTAATTGCGTAATTAACCTGATCCAGTAACAATCACTTTCAGGCTGCTGACACATAGATTGTGGTCAAGCGAGCTGGAAAATCTTTGTGCAGAGTGCAGCTGAGAGTGGCATTGTTACGCAAGTGACAGCGTGGTCTGGGATCGGCTGGTCCTTTGGTCACAAGTTAGTGAGAAGGGCTGGGGTCTGACGCTGCACACCGTCACAGATAACTGTAGGCCCATTTCATTAATTAATCACTTGCCTTCCAGAGGATTCACCCCCTTTCCTGACCAGGCCATTTTTTGCGTTACGGCGCATAGGCTTTTTTTCATAGGCTTTTTTGAGTTTGGGCAAGGACACAGGGGTCCCATGATCCCCTATTGCCTGGGGGCCCCATGAGTTGTCAGTCTGCCCCTGTGTAGAGGTCATCTCTCCATCTGACTCAAAGAGAATGAAAAACTCACTTTAATATGGCCTGAATGTCTTCATGGGTAGCATAGGGATGGAATTTCCCTGGAGATAGGCTATAAGTATAGCACCATGACTCTTCTTAACCACTAGCCTACAAGGCACTTATACCCCCTTCCTGCCCAGGCCAATTTCCAGCTTTCAGCGCTGTCACACTTTGAATGACAATTGCGCTGTCATGCAACACTGTACCTATATGACATTTTTATCATTTTTTTGAGACAGATAGAGATTTCTTTTGGTGGTATTTAATCACCTCTGGGATTTTTATGTTTTCTTAAACAAACCAAAAACCACTGAAAATTTTGAAAAAAAAAAAAGTTTTTTCTTAGTTTTTGTAATACAATTTTGTAAATAAGTTATTTTTCTCCTTCACTGATGTGCGCTAATGAGGCTGCAGTGATGGGCACTGATAGGCTGCACTGATGGATACTGATAGGTGGCACTGATGGGCACTGATGAGGAGGGCCTGGTAGGTTGCACTGATGGGCATTGACATGCATCACTGATGGGCACTGAAAGGCAGCACTGATACATGACACTGATACATGACACTGATATATGGCACTGATAGGCAGCACTGACTGGCACTGTTAGGTGGCACTGACTGGCACTGATAGGCGGCACTGACTGGCACTGATAGGCAACACTGACTGGCACTGATAGGTGGCACTGATTGGCAGCACTGATAGGTGGCACTGATTGGCATTGCTAGGTGGCACTGACTGGCACTGATGGGTGACATTGAAAGGCAGCTCAGATGGGCACTGATATGTGGCATTGATGTACACTGGTATGCACTGATATGTGGCATTGATGTGGCACTGATGGGCACTGGCACATGGCACTGATGAGCACTGACAGGTGGCACTTCTGGGGCCACACTGATCATCAGGGCACACTGATCATCAGTGCCCTGATGATCAGTGTACATGTCCCCTCCATGGAAAGCCGATTACCGGCTCTCCTCTCCTCTCGAGGTGACAGCGCAAGAGGAGAGAAATGCCGATAACTGGCATTTCCATGTTTACATGTGATCAGCTGTGATTGGACACAGCTGATCACATGACCGAGCCGACATCTTTGGCTCTTTCCGTGATCCGCTGTGTCCGAGGGACACAGTGCACCGGCGATCGCCGCTGCGCGCTCCCTGAGCCGCGCATGCGCAGTGAGAATGGTAGGACGTCATGTGACCACCTTGCGCTCATCATTGTACTATAAGGCGGGCGGAAGGTGGTTAAAGACCTTTCTTTACTGCTACTGATTGTTTACAAGTGTTTCTGATATGAAGTTCAATCCTCTCTGCTCCGACCAC
Organism: Staurois parvus; assembly: GCF_062004578.1. Taxonomy (NCBI): domain Eukaryota; kingdom Metazoa; phylum Chordata; class Amphibia; order Anura; family Ranidae; genus Staurois; species Staurois parvus. Next base: position 11,721,465 of record NW_028317852.1, read on the forward strand.
TGCTGCCTTATTTTATAATGATAGTAATACCTTTTATAATGAGAACAATACCTATAGTTATGCAATTGTATGCTAGACACCAGAATTGAAACTAGAAGGTTGGTAAAGGAGGTTTGCAAAGGTTGGTTATGACCATGAGGTCAAGTAGATGAAAGTACAACAAATAATAGAACTGAAAGTAGTCAAAGATAAAAGATTAAAAAAAGAAAATAATAGCTCTCGGATATTTATATATGGCAATTTGCTGTTTGGTATTCTCTTCTTCCATGGTGGCAAGTGTTGGACATTTTTTTTGTAGGATTTTGCACCTTGTGAACTAGATCATATGGTAATTAGTGATAAATTTAGTATGGATGATGATAGAATAATTTTGAAAACAAAATCATGTTAAAACTTATAACACATAATAAAATCCACCTAAAGTCTCAAAATTGTTCCACCCAAGTTGATACACAGGCATTTTCAATGCCTGAGATGTTAAATGTAATGTGAAAAGTGAAACACAATGTGCGCAGTTACGATTAATGCAAAATACCATACAATATGTGACCTATAAACCTACCCACAAGAAAAATATATTTTAAATATATAAAAAAAATATTCTTCCCAAATATATTGACATATATTTGAAATACTACAATTTTGGCCGTATTCAATATATTTCAATAAATGTATATATAAATAAATATATATATATATATATATATATTGAAATGTGTTTTTATTACAAATTATATGAAACATATTTTTAAGAGTGCGCATGTGCGGGACCGCCGGAATGGACATGTCAGTCTGAGGATCTGCAACATAGCAAGAGAAAAAGCCTCCTAGACGCTGCTCCCGGCCCGCCTCTGCCTCACAGACCCTCCAGTCACCTCACTGGCATCCCCAGCACTGGGAGTGATGGTCCGGGGGACCGTCAAGCATCAGCCTCAGGCTAAATCTATCAAGGAGGCCCTGGAATGGGCCTCATCCAAGATGGCAGCCGTTCCTGCTCCACAGTCACAGCCACATGCAGCACTGCAGGCTGCACAATCGTGATCCCGCTGCACTTCTGACAGTGAGTCTGATTCTGACCTGAGGACACCTCTGCAAGCATCTACCCCTGACCTTGCACATTCTGACATTCTCCAGCAATTTGAGAGAATGCTGCATAAAGCTCTGAAACAGACCTCAGACCACATAAATGATAAACTCTTTAAAGAAATCCGCGACCTGGGGCACCCTCACCTCTGACCTGGGTATAGCCTATAGATGGAGCTTCCCTTTCACGGTTCGTTTCTCTTTCCAATCCAGAGATTACACCTGCAGGTCTCCTGAAGATCTTCAGGAGATCATCTGCAACATCTTCAACTTCAACCCAATACAGCTTCTCCAGACAGATCTCGCCGACGGTCGGCATCATGCTCCCCGCAGAAGAACCGATCCTCCCACTCTGCCACAGGTCAGCTCAACTCTTACAAGTGAGGTCGTTATTCCTCTCCAACTCCAGCCCCCCCAGGATTCCATGGACTGAAGCTCACAAATGCAAGAGGCTCTAATTTATTGCCCTACGTTGGACCATGCCTACACTCGGGAACATCCTTCCTGGTTTACCTATCGCCACATGCTGTGGTTGAAGTACACCTTCCTTGATGGCCTGTACTGAGAACCTCTCAGCTTGTCCCGGCTCCTCAGCCGATCACCATGCATTTGAGCCTCCTGGATGACTGGTCCCGGCTGACATCTACCTCTGATCTCTAACTCTTTCCTAACTCCACAAACAGCTACCTTGGATTTGGTTTCTCTAACTGCACCATAGGCCCGACCTCCACCCTTTACCCTGGCCCTCCAGTCTTGTTTATGGGCTGCGGATGGATACACTTATCACTCGTCTCCGGCTATCCTGCTGAAGTTGATATAAAATATAATGTATTTCTGTTTCGGGTTGTTGTCAATGTTATGTATGCTTGCTGAGGCACCGATTTGCATGCTTGGAAGCCCTGGGCCTGGCTGCTTTTGCTGCACTTTAGTATTCCACACTTCACTTCCCCTAAGCGGTTGTGCTGTCCAAGTGTATCACCTCTGACTTCTTTGACATCCCGGGAGCCTAGGCGCTTGTTGTTCCAAAAAGTGCCTGCTAACTTGTGTTTATATTTGGGCTGTCTTCTCCCCTATGTTTGCCACTGTGCACCCACCACTAGTTCATGCAGTACTGAGTTTTGGTACTGTCTGGACTATCTCTGACCCCCCCAGATCATCTGCTATGCATATGTCCCAGAAGTCAAGCCACGGTCCTCCTCCATTCCTACCAGATACTGTTTCGTACTTTTTCTACACCTCTTGCTCTCCCATGTGACTTCCCTGCTCCTTTCTCATTGCTCTACCTCTTTCATCCCCCTCGGGATCATACTATGTGTGCCCAACTCAGGACTCACCATTTTTTTGCAGATCATGTAATTCCTCCATGGGACCCCTAAACATTCTTACCCTGAATGTACAGGGCCTTAATGTCCCACAAAAACGTAATAAGGACTTCCGATCTTTTGAGTCCCAAAAGGCGTATGTCGTCTGTTTACAGGAGACGCACTTTACTCCTACTTCCAAACTTATGTTTTTTGGCCCTCAATACCCTCAAGTCTTCACTGCTTCCGCTAACTCCAAGCATAGCGGAGTTCCTATAGCCTTCCATCATACAGTCCCTTTTACACTTCATGCTGAGATCAGGGATCCTGAGGGTCGGTACCTCATCCTGTGTGGACTCCTCCTGGATTCGGAAGTTACAATAGTTACTTACTAAGCACCCAATCAGGGTTCGCTACCATTCCTCTGACACTTACTCACTCTCACTGACTGCCACAAGCACGGCACTCTGTTTATTTGTGGAGATTCCAACTGTACTCTATATTCCTTCCTGTAAAAATCTCCCCAACCACCCTTCCTGCCGGCCTCAAGAATCTTTCCAACAACTCCTGCATCGCCACTGTTTGGTGGATTCCTGGAGAGAACTTAGCTCTGTGAAACGCGGATATACATTTTATTCTCACCCTCACAAAACGTTTTCATGCATCGATCATATCTTCACGACTGTCGGTTCCTCTTCTCCACTACTCACTTCTGATATCCTCCCCATACCATAGTCTGATCACAGTGCTGTTATCACATCTATCTCATCCTTGGATCCCATCTTGCGCATAGCTTAGACTTAGAGATTGCCCTTAAAGAGTACTAGTCAATGATTTCCATTCCAGACATCTCTCCTCTCCTTTTGTGGGAGGCACACAAACCAGTTCTCAAAGGGATCTGTATTAGTAAATCATCCTTCCTTAACAAAGAAAAGCATCATCTGCATCTCTGTCCTGAGGCAGTTTACAAACAATCTCACCAGGCCTTCCAAGCTACTCCATTGCCCAGCAACCATAAGGCCTTGGAGCAGTCCCTATTGGAACTCGACCGCTTTTTAACAGACCAAGCAGAACTGTCTCTGCATAGGTCTCGACACAAATATGATACCAAAGCGAACAAACCAGACACATTCCTGGCCCTCTCGCTTCTCAGATTAGACCTTGCCACTAATCCAATTTGCTTGAAAATCTCTCAGGGTAGTTAGACCAGCAACCCCATACGAATATTGCAAATTTTCCGCAAGCACTTATCCCAACTGTACTCTCAGACGGAATCTTTTGACCAGTCTCACGCAGAAAATCTCTTCTTATCATCTTACTTTGCCAACATTGATCAACCACCACCAGGAAACTCCGATCATGTCAGCTGAAACGCTGAATGCTATCAAAGCCCTGAAGCTGCGTAAGTGCCCTGGTCTGGACTGTGTCTCCGCCGCCTATTATAAGAAATTTGCTCACCTTCTCTCCACTGTATTAGCAAGTGCCTTTAACACTATCCTAGCCGGTCAGTCCTTTAAGCCCAAAACAGTGACAGCCACCACAACTATGCTCCCGAAACCCAACTACAATGACTCTGTCTGGTCCAACTATAGGCCTATCTCCCTTTTCAATATTGATATTAAACTCCTTGCAAACATCCTCTCCACCCGCCTTAACCCAATTATAGGCTCTCTTGTCCACAATGATCAAGTGGGCTTTATACTCACATGCCAAGCGGGCGACAATGTCAGATGCGCGGTTCTTCTTTCTCATTTGGCCCATGCTCGCAACATCCCCACTTATTACCTGTCCTTAGATATTAGGAAGGCCTTTGACAGGGTCTCGTGGTCTTACCTCAACTGTATCCTGCGACGATGGGGCTTTTGGATTCATTTCCTGCCTTGGATCTCCTTCCTGAACTGCAACCCATCGGCTAGTGTTCGATATTTGGGGCACTCTTTTCTGATCCTGTGAGGCACTCACCAAGGATGACCGCTGTTGCTGTTGCTCTTTGCCCTAGCCATCGAACCTCTAGCTCTTTTAATAAGAGCTAATCCTGACATCCGAGGATTAGAGATAGGGGGAACTCACCATAAGCTCTACCTCTTTGTGGATGACGTACTCCTCTTCCTAACCTCTCCACTGACTTCCGATCCTAATTTACTCCTGCTTCTCCGGGATTTTGGTTGCATCTCCGGCCTTCAAGTTAACCCCCAAAAGTCGACAGTATTAAACGTTTCCCTACTTGGTTAGCACTTCCACCTGGCAGTAGTAGGGTCGCTGGTTCAAATCCCGACCACGGCACCACCTGCCTGGAGTTTGCATGTTCTCCCTGTGCCTGCATGGGTTTCCTTCGGGTACTGCGGTTTCCTCCCACTCTTCAAAAGATGTGCTGATAGATTAATTGGCTCCTGTCTAAATTGGCCCTAATATGTGTAGGTATGGAGCTGATCTAGGGACCTTAGATTGTACACTCCTTGAGGGTTAGGGACTGATGTGAATGTACAATATATATGTAAAGCGCTGTGTAAATTGATGGCACTATATAAGTACCTGAAATAAATAATAATAAATAAATAAATAAATACTTCCTCAGGAGCTGATTCATCTGCAACAGGTTCTACCTTTTTCTTGGTCCCAACAGTCTATTCCCTATTTAGGCATTAAATTAACGGCTAGCTCATCAGGCCTTTATTCCGCTAATTACCTACTTATGCTAGCCCACCTTATTAGCCTCAGGACCAAATGGCCCTCCTTGCTGCTAGCCTGGATGGGTATAATCACCATGGTAAAAATGTCCATCCTACCTAAGATGCTATATTTGTTTATAGTCCTACCCTTTCCAGTACCAGCGCATTTTCTCCGCATTCTGCAGCGACGAATTTACATATATATTTGGGGTTCCATCCGTCCTCTTATAACTCGCTCAACCATTCACAAATCTAAGCCTATGGGCGGCCTGGGTCTCCCAGATTTTACTAAATATTACCAAGTTGCACATCTTGCACAATTACCAAAGTATCATGCGACACATGAGATTACCCAATGGATCGTTCTTGAGTTGGTCGATTGCGATCCTCTCTCAGTCACTAACCTTCTATGGCTTCGGCCTTCAGATCGTTGGACGCTCCATAATCCAGTTACATCTCATTACATTTCACTTTGGGACAGAATGAAATCCCGAATTTCTCTTCAGTCACCACATAATCCCTTACTCTCATACCTTCAGAACCCAGCCTTCTCTCTGGCCTGGTCCTCTCCACGATCCTTCGCGCACTGGTCCTCGGCAAACCTGCCCCATGCCCAACACTTCTTGACCAACACTGGGATAAAATCTTTCCCTTCCCTCCGTGAGTCACACTCTATACCAGCGTCAGAAATTTTCAGATATCTCCAGATGAAACATTTTTGTGCTCCACTGTCCGCTATTTTTGCTATCTCCTTCAGTCCGTCCCATGCCCTTTTTTGAATGCTCCTGTAACAGAGACCCGCATAGCTGAGATCTTATCTCTGGTCTCTACAACCTCCTTTTAACCCCTGAGTCTTCACCGAGCCCTACTTATATCGCTAAGTGGGAGGAGGATCTCGGATATCAGCTGAGCCCTACAGATTGGGAGCACATTTGGTTGGCAACCAAGTCTTCCTCACAGAGTGTAGTAGCAGTTGAGACCAACTACAAAGTCGTGACTCAATGGTACCTAGTCCCAGCAAGGATTGCTAAATATACCCCCAGTTGCTTCCCAGATTGTTTTCGGGGTTGTGCGATGGTATTTGATATATTTAGTGGTCTTGCCCAGTTGACCAAGTTTTTTGGGCTGACGTTTTCCATATGCTGTCCTCACTTTTTGCAAAGCCAATATCACCAAACCCGACCCTTCTAAACCTATAACCTCCTTCCATATCTAAATCCCAATTCAAACTTCTTTTACAAGTCACCACAGCAGCTAAGCAAATTTTGGCCAAATCCTGGAAGTCTTCATCTCTGTGCATTCTAGCAGTTAGGAATAAGGTAATGCAAGCAATGATTCACGCCAAAGTGGAAGCAACCATTTTGGACTCTGTCCCCAAGTTTTTGTTGATCTGGACCCCCTGGGTGGAATGTTTCCTTCCTCCGAATTTTGACGAGTCCCCTGTCTCGGCCCTTGGTGGTCCTATGTGCCAACCCATACACTGGTCCAGTCCCGAGATTACCCCTTCTTTCCCAGAAGTCACACGGTCCCCCCTGGTCTCTTCTTCCCTTTCCCTTTTCCTTTCTACTTGTTGCTGCTTTTCTTCTTTCGCCTCCCTTGGAACCTGCACGTAGTTCTTGGGAGCAGTACTCCCTGGTTTGGCTATAACCGTGTTTTGCCTCTCTTTGCATTGCATTATGTTATGCTTTTATGTTCAACTATGGTTACTTGTTGTCTGTATTTTTATGACATTTTTATTTGGCCTCATGGCAACATGTCCTTCTTTTGTAAATGTATTTTGAATACCCTACGTTTGTTTGGAAAATCAATAAAATGTTTGAACAAGAAAAATATTTTTAAAAATATGTTTTCAAATATACTGTATGTCTTTAAATATACATTTAATCTACATTTTTGGAATGCATTTACAAATATATGTAAAAATATATGTTAAAATGACTCTTTTATATGTTAAAATAAATCTGAAGAATATATTTAAAAAATATATATTTTAAAAAATAGTTTTCATATATTTTGTAATAGATAAAAAGCGCATTTCAACATGCAGTATGTACTATATATATATATATATATATATATATATATATATATATATATGTGTGCGTGTGTGTGTATTGAAATATATTTTGAAATATATTGAATAGGGGCAAAATTGTAGTATTTCAAATATATGTCAAAATATTTTGGAAAAATATTTTTATTTGGGAAGAATATTTTTAAACTATACTTTAAATATATTTTTCTTCCATGTGGGTAATGTACATAAATCACAAACAAATCAATATGCTTCCAAATCTGTGAATTCTTAGTCGCTGCTCAGCACCATTTTTACTCCACCCCTCCAAAATATGATACAAATAATGATGCAGTGCAACCAAAACAGTGTCTATTAAATAAATGATGATGAAACAAAAAAGTCCATAAATATGTATATGTGGCCAACCACCAGTGAATTCCAGATATACAGTCTTTACTTCAACAAATCACCCATGTGTCGCATGCATAACGTCCTGTGAACCATATGCACTCACCTCCTGGATTGGACTTTAATCAATCAAGGTCAAACCACACTTTTGCCCCTCTAGGGCTATACTTTAAGTGGCTCATGGCTTCCAATAACAATCACAGACATCGACACATGGACTGGAGCTTCTGTCTCACCTCCTCCTCTCCGTGTGACATGTACTCATGCAGAAGGAATAAAACTAATAGTGCTCTCCATAAGTTTTAAAAACAATTTAATAAAATCTAAAGTCACAAACAAATGCACTCTCAGTGCCATGTTCTGTGCATTGTATAAAAGTAAACCACCTTCTCACTGCAGGGTCCCCACACTGCCTGGTGGTGGCATCAAATTTGCTGACCTGACTGATGTTCCTATATTTGTTACACTTCCAAAGTCTTCTTCAGTAGGATGAGGGCAGGCCATCACAACCTCTTTATATACAATACTGGCTGGCACTGAACTCCACAGAAAACAGGGACAGACAGGAAGTGGTGTCGCAGGTTACCCGATCGACCCGAAAGTGACGTCATCATTAGCACCTCTTCTTGGCAGCTCTAGAGGCGTTGGTTTGGATCCCAACGATGACGCTGAAGTTTGGACAGCAGCCGTAGTATAACAGTTAGTATAACACTGCCAGCAGTGCTAAGGTTGTAGGTTCAAATCCCAATTAAGGTGCTGCTCAACAGCTACCAGTCTGTGCAGCCTTTGACCAGGTGATCAATGGTATAACCAGAGAAGTTGGAAAATTTGAGTTTCACTTTTCCTTTTGTTCACAATGGGGACATAGGGGACAAGATGGCTGCAGATTATGTAACTTCCGGGTCGATCCAGTCATCGGTGATGCCATTTCCTATCTGGCCTGGGCTGCTGTAGAGCCCAAGGCTGTCTGGCTTTAAATACATTGAAGGTGCACAAATAGGTTTTGATGTTGCTCGGGAGCTGATCGAAGCTAGGTGATTGCCTGCATTTTTGCAGTCTTTTCGGCCTAGTTTAGAGTGGCCTGGCCTGAATGTCCTGTGTAATTTTCCCAATTGGGGACACAGGAGACAAGATGGCTGAGGATGATGTGACTTCTAGGTCGGTCAGGTCACCTGTAACATCAATAGCTTTCTGGCTCTGATTGCTGTGGAACTCAGTTACAATACTCAGCCAGTATTGTGTACTGTATATATAGAGGATATGCTGGCCTACCGTCGTCCTGCTGAGGAAACCTTTGAAGGTGTAATGTGTAATGTGTATAGGAACGGAGTCAAGTCAGCACATTTGATGCCACCACCAAGTGGTGTGGAGACCTTGCGGTGAGAAGGCAGTTTAATTTATACTATGTGCAGAATATGGCACTGAGAGTGCATTTATTTGTGGGTGTCCCATTTTTATATTTTATTAAATTGTTTTTAAAAATGTATGGAGAGCACTATTTGATTTATTCTTAATGCATGAGTACGTCAAACAGAAGCTCCAGTTCATGTGTCGATGTCTGTGATCACAACTAGGAGCCAGGATCCAGTTTAGCCCTAGAGATGCAAAAGTGCATTTGACCTTGATTATTGATTAGAGGCCAATCCAAGAGGTTAGCGCATATGGTTCACAGGGTGTTATGCATGTGACACATGGTGATTCGTTGAAGTGAAGATTGTGATATCTGTTATTTACTGGTAGTTAGCTACATATACTGTACATATTTATGGAATTTGTTGTTTCATCATTTGGGACTCCTTTTAAGAGACACTGTTTTAGTTGCTCTGCACCACTATTTGTATCATATATTAACCACTTTCCGGCTGCCATATAGCAGAAATACTGCTACAGGGTGGCACGGCTGTGCAAAATCACGTGTGTGTATATATACATGATTTTGCATTTCTGAGTAGGGGGCGCGAGCGCCCTACCCGCACTGCCATTTGCGGCCGCAGATGTCAATCCCTGGTGATTACCAGCCGGCGCCCGGTGATTTCCAAAGATCTCTGAGGGGGAGGAGGACTGTTTTGTTTACTAACAGTCCTCCTCCCTGTCAGCTCGGGCAGAGCAGTGTGATTACAGTGAAGCACACTGACACGGCCCCCTAGCAAAACACTCCCAGCACAAAGTTAACCCTTTGATCACCCCTCATGTTAACCCCTTCCTGCCCAGTGCCATTAGTACAGTGCCAGTGATTTTTGTTTTTTAGCACTAATCACTGTATTAGTGTCACTGACACCAAGTCAGTTCCCCCCAGTGTCAGAATGTCCGCTGCAGTTCTGTAGTCCCATTTTAAGTTGCTGATCACCGCCATTACTAGTAAAAATTAGAGAAAAAATTTTTTTCCAGTATATATACTGCCATTTGTAAACGCTATAACTTTCACATAAACCAATTCATTTACATGTATTGTAATTTTTTTTTTTGGTCTTTCAAAGACATTTTTTTTTGGGCCTTTCAAAAACATTTGATTGTTTAAATTTTTTTACTGGACATGTTTAATAGTAAAAAGTCAAAAATATTGTTTTTTTTTTCCAAAATTGTCAGTCTTTTTTTTTTATAGCACAAAAATGTAAAAATGCACAATTGATCAAATACCACCAAAAGAAAGCTCAATTTGTGGGAAAAAAAGGACGTACATTTAATTTGGGTGCAGCGTTGCATGACCGTGCAATTGTCAGTTAAAATAAAGCAGCGCCGTAAGGCAAAAAATGGCCTGGTCATTTACCCCCCGTAAATGCTCAGGAGGGCAAGTGGTTAAATGTAATGTATCCCTTTTTGAATAGTGTTTGTACTTTTGTTTTATTGATAAATCTAGCAGGGAAGATGGATTTCTCCTGACCCCTGCTAGACAGTCCTGGATCAGGCAGGAGGAACTGAGCAGAGATTTCACACAAATTCCCTAAGTTCCCTCAAAAAGAGCAATGTGTTTTCAATCTAAAAGGCTGTAGGTGGAGCTAGGTGTGACTGTTCATTGATAGAGTTATCAATGGTGCCAACATTTAAATATCTATAGCAGAAGCAAGGGTAACAGCTCTACAGCGATTTCATTGCCGAAAAAGGAGCAGTGTCACACAATCAGTAGGTGTGCTTATCAAATAGTCTTACTGGCAAAATAAACATATATTTATAAAAATGTTTTAGGGAGTTTCTAGAAAAAAACAGTCATACAGATGTGGGCAGCCTAAAATCACATTACTGTGATCTGATACAATATTTTATTCCTTCGCCATCGTTCTACTTTATCACATGTCCTGAGACTATTGGCACATGTCTTTGCTTATTTATGTGTAGAAATAGTCATTGATTTTAAAGGCTGTAGATTTTGAATAAAGAACTAAAGACTTCACAAAAATATGCAAATAACTATAAAAACTTCTGGAATGATGCTGAAATTTATTTGTAGTGCAATAAGTATAACGAAATGGAACTAAACAGATTTGCTCTTTAGTGCTATTTCATCATAAAGAGGCAGACATTTTCCATCTGATCCTTTTAATTTTCTTGGCAGGCTCTCCCTGAGAAAAACTGTGATTTATCTAGTGCGCATCACACAAGTAAGATCCATCTCATTGCCGCAGTATCAAACCACAGACAGGTGAAGCTGCTGTTCCTGCCTCTCTTTCTGATTAGAAAGATTAAAAAACCTGAATTAATTCAATTAAACAAGAAAAAAGGCACAGCTTTCTCCAATTTGTTCAAGAAGAACATGATTTTGTGCATTCATCAGTGCTATGCTGAGCTGTTAAGGTCATATCTTAATTGCTATAATGTATAATAATTTCAGTTTTCACAGCTTGAGGGTTTATTGAAGCAGAAGCATTTAATTTATATATATATATATATATATATATATATATATATATATACACTTTTCAAATAAAAAAAAAATACATAGCAACTCTGCAGCAGCATAATACATTTAAAGTTCACAAAAAATGTATCTTCATTGTGTGTAAATTTAGGGTAGTTTGCCAAAAAATCATATGAGGTCTCACAGGATATTTCATTTGTACATTTCCAAATAAAACATTTTACTAGGATAGTAAAAAAATTGAAAGATATATTCTACAGATACCATGATTTAAACTGATTAACTGGAACACTTTTAAGTCTGACATGAAGGTTTAGGTCAATGATAAAATGTTGCTTTGTGAAATTCTCAGTAGCGGGCCTTCTGAAAAATGAAAGCAAGTGTAGTATTGTAATATCAGCTTATATAGCACAAAACTCTCATTAAAGGGTCAGTTTACTGAAAATGGTGTATCATATACAGTTGTCTGCTGGATGGAATCTCTTTTGACTTCTCATATCTTTAAGCAGTCTCACTCTTCCAGCATTAAGACTGGTGTGTTCATCCCTCATGTTGTATTGCCTAAGTTCAACTTCAGCCAAATGTAGTTTAATTTTGGATAGGGTGGTTAGAAACCTAATGAAATGTTTGGGGGTTTATAATAGCTGTTTATAACAATGTGGCGAGATTTACTCCTATTTCCTTCCATGTTGTAGAACAATGAAAGATATGGGAAAGTCTATATGAAGGGATCCCAGATAACAATAAAAACACCTTTTTTAAGGCTTATAATTAGTTTTTCAGGTAATTGGTTTAACAAACATGTTAATGACTCTGTGTAATAGATATCATGTGATACGAGGTGTAAGCTACATATATCATCATGTTTCTTAGAGTGGAGATGTTTAATTATCACTTCTGTTATCTTCTGCTCCCTTATTAGGAAAGGTTGCAACATTTGTAAAGGGGTAAACATCCTAGCAGGATTCTGTTCACATCAACATGATGATTAGTTCAGCATATAAGTAGCACAATTTCCTATTTTTCAAACCGTATTAAATAATTTAAGCTGCTATACATTTTGTAAATATAACTCTATGGTCATTAAAAAATTTAATTTTAAATTCTAACATAACACCCCGATGCCATATATGTCATTTGATATCCAGCCTAATCATATGTTGTCAAAGTGGAACTTTAGATAAAAAAATGAGATAGAGCTTTTTAACAAAAAATAATTAAGCTGGCCATACACAAATTGAAATATGGCCGGTTCAGGGTTTAATCCTTGTATGGGGACAAAGGTTGTACTGTACAGAAGTTGATCTACCGATCAATTTCTGTACAACCAGCCTGTTGGATAAATGCGCTTGGCTATGGTCAGCAGCACTGATCACTGTATTCTGACAGAGGGGGAGTCTCCCTGCCGTCAGAACACAATAGCTCAGTAAGAGTAACTCCCTCATCGACCTCGAATTTGTGGATGAGATAATAGGGTTGTATTGTTTTTTCTTTTTTTTTTTGTTCAACCCGCTGGTTGCACAATAAAAAACTGAATCATTTTGCTCTGCTGTGGGAAAATCTTTTCCTTTTGCTACTATGAATTTTTTTTACAGTGTACACTGCCTGTGGCACATGCACATTGAAGTTTACGCAACAGACCTAATCCTGGTGCTGAGGCAGTGGTACATCATCAGTGGCTGCCTGAGGTGGAAAAAAGTGGCAGAGAAGTTGGTGGACAGAGCAGCAATTGTTAACTCTGATCTGTAAGCACTGGAGGAGCTGAAAGAAACTCTGACATTATATGCACCTATGCCTGAAAAAGCAGCAAAACTACAGCTCCAGTTTAATTACATCTAAATCCTAAGTTAATGAGATTTACTTTGCTAAACGTAGTGTATAATAAATATTTAGCATTTATTGTCCATGTTATTTTGCATTTTAGCACTACTGTTCCTTTTTTTTGGACAACACTTCAGGGGAGATTTATTAAAACTGGAGAGTGCAAAATTTCATGCAGCTCTACACAGAAACTAACCAGATTCCAGGTTTTATTGTCAAAGCTTAATTAAACAAACTAAAGTTAGAAGTTGATTGGTTACAATTAGAGATGAGCGAAGTATTCAAAAATTCGATTCGACTGATTCGGCGAATTCGTGGAAAAATTTCGATTCGAGTCGAATATATTCGCTGTGAATTTAACTTAAAAAAGGGTGTTTCTAGGCTTCAGAGAGACTTAATATTAGTGCAGAACACTGTACCTTTAATTTAAATGCCCTTGGAGTCTGCTGGGGAAGAGAAATAATACTGTCAGTCAGTATGACATGCAGATGAGTGCCGTCGATCTTAGAATCACCGCACACTTCACTCATTTGGGCAGTCACGGGGCCAAAACCAGAGTGTGGAGCCACAGTGTGGCGGTGGAGGCAGCAGCAATGGGAGGCCATACAGCACCCTATGACAAAAATGGAAACCACCAGCAGTGTGAGGAGACCTGAAAGTGGCACATGGCAGAGTGTGGCGATAGAGACAGCAGTAATGGGAGGCCGTACAGGGACCCATGAGAGACTCTGGACCTGGCAGCAGCATGAGGAGGCGGTACAGGGACCCATGACAGATTACGGGCCTGGCAGCAGCATGAGGAGTCGGTACGGGGGCCCATGGCAGATTACGGGCCTGGCAGCAGCAATGGGAGGCCGTACAGGGACCCATGACACACTCTGGACCTGGCAGCAGCATGGGGAGGCGGTACAGGGGCCCATGACAGATTACGGGCCTGGCAGCAGCATGAGGAGTCGGTACGGGGGCCCATGACACACTCTGGACCTGGCAGCAGCATGAGGAGGCGGTACAGGGGCGCATGACAGATTACGAGCCTGGCAGCAGCAACTTGGACAGGAGGACGTTCAGCTTCATCACCGTCGGGTGCGTGCTCGCAAACTGTTGTCTCTTGGAAACGGATTCCAAGAAAAACTGCTGACGGAATCCGTGAAGAGGAGTAGCAGGAGAAGGAGCATCTGAACGAGCGGAATATGCCAACAAGCGACAACAGGGGCCCATGACAGATTACGGGCCTGGCAGCAGCATGAGGAGTCGGTACGGGGGCCCATGGCAGATTAGGGGCCTGGCAGCAGCTATGGGAGGCCCGTAATCTGCCAGCACCCTATGACAAAAAATGGAACCCACCAGCAGTGTGAGGAGACCTGAAAGTGGCACATGGCAGAGTGTGGCGATGGAGACAGCAGCAATGGGAGGCCGTACAGGGACCCATGAGAGACTCTGGACCTGGCAGCAGCATGAGGAGGCGGTATAGGGGCCCATGGCAGATTAGGGGCCTGGCAGCAGCTATGGGAGGCCCGTAATCTGCCAGCACCCTATGACAAAAAATGGAACACACCAGCAGTGTGAAGAGACATGAAAGTGGAACATGGCAGAGTGTGGCGATGGAGACAGCAGCAATGGGAGGCCGTACAGGGACCCATGAGAGACTCTGGACTTGGCAGCAGCATGAGGAGGCGGTATAGGGGCCCATGGCAGATTAGGGGCCTGGCAGCAGCTATGGGAGGCCCGTAATCTGCCAGCACCCTATGACAAAAAATGGAACACACCAGCAGTGTGAGGAGACCTGAAAGTGGCACATGTTTGGGGCATGATTCATGGCGGATTTAGTCAGTTGTGTCAGGAACTGGTGGTTTGAAATCCAGACTAATCCACGCCTGATTCATTTTCACAAACGTGAGTCTCTCCACACTTTGGGTGGACAGTCGTGTCCTCCGCGGAGTTACAATACCTCCTGCCACACTAAACACGCGCTCCAATGCCACGCTATTGGCCGGGCATGACAGCCTTTCAAGGGCAAATTCAGCTAGTTGGGGCCAAAGGTCAAGTTTCGTTGCCCAGTAGTCAAGGGGATTGTCTACCTCGGTTGGCAGGGTGCTGTCCAAGTAGGCCCAAGCCTGTTGTTTGAGGTCCTGCTCCAGGTCCACCTGATGCTGCTGCTGCTGCTGCTGCGGCTGGTTAGTAGTTTCCTCACTGCGCTGGTGAAGAAAGCTACTCATCATCGACTGCAGACTGAGGCAGCCGCTGCTGGTGGAGCTGCCACTGCTCCTACCACCCCACCCCTCCCCTGCTGCCATGGCAGCGGAACGCGAGCGCACAGGGCCCACAGTGTCTGAGGATGGACGTTGGCGCACAAAGGCAGAGACCAACTGACTACATAGGTGGTTTTTATAGTACGTTATTTTGGCCTCCCTCTCAGCAGGTGTGAAAAAGGCCACCATTTTTGAACGGTAGCGAGGGTCCAACAAGGTGGACAGCCAAAAGTCATCCCTCTGTCTGATGGTTATTATTCGGCTGTCACTACGCAAGCAACCAAGCATGCTATGGGCCATTTGTGCCAAGGAATGCGAGGGACTCCCTGCCTCCATCTCCACAGCATACTGCCACGGTGCGTCTGGGTCCTCTGTCTCCTCCTCCTCCTCCTCTACCAGATGCTCCTGCTCCTCCACTCCTGTCCGCTGAGTGGAAAAACCACCCATTTCACTCAATAATTCCTGAGCACAAATGTCCTCCTCTACCTCCTCCTCTTCTTCCTGTCCTTCCCCCACAGGGGTCATGTGGCGTTGAGATCTGTGCACCACGTCTACCGCACCCTGACCAGCCATTGTTAACAGCATTTGTTCCAGGACGTGCAACAGAGGAATGACGTCGTTCATCCCATAGTCCTGCCGACTCACGAATAGCGTGGCCTCCTCAAAGGGCCTGAGCAAGCGGCAGGTGTCACGCATGAGCTGCCAATGGCTGACATCAAAGTTACACAGGGGAGTACCTTTATCCGCTTGTAACATCAGGAAATCTGTGATGGCCTTTCGCTGTTCGTAAAGGCGGTCTAACATGTGTAGGGTTGAATTCCACCTTGTTGCAACGTCGCAGATCAGGCGATGCTGTGCAATTCCGTTCTGCCGCTGCAGCTCAAGGAGGGTGTGCTTTGCGGTGTAGGAATGGCTGAAATGCATGCAAAGTTTACGTGACATTTTAAGGATGTCTTGCAGTGGGATGGTGGATTTTAGGAACCGCTTGACAACCAGATTGAATACGTGAGCCATGCATGGCGCATGGCACAACCTTCCTTGACGCAGAGCAGACACCATGTTCTTTCCGTTGTCGGTCAACATGGTTCCGATTTTGAGTTTGCGCGGAGACAGCCATCTGTCGATTTCTCTGTTCATTACACTGAGAAGTTCCTCCCCTGTGTGACTACGTTCGCCAAGGCATACCAGGTGCAGCACAGCGTGACACCGTTGCGCCCTGCACATGTGATATGCCGGTCGGGTAATGGGACTTGGCACGGGGGTGGCGGCTGAGGACACGGCGGAAGAAGAGGTGGTAGAGGCGGACATCTTTGCCGGACCAAGGACGTGCAAACGTGGAGGCAAAAGCGGCGTGACCTGTCCAAGTTGCTGGTGCGGCTGTGACGGCACCACGTTCACCCAGTGGGCCGTAAATGACATGTACTGTCCCTGACCGTAGTTACAGCTCCACACGTCGGCGCTGCCGTGCACTTTGGCAGAGACCGACATGCTCAAAGACTGGCCCACCATCTCTTCTACATGTGAATGCAGGGCTGGCACTGCCTTTTTGGCGAAGAAATGACGGCTTGGCACTCTCCACCGCGGCGCGGCACAAGCCATCATTTCTCGGAAAGGTGCTGAGTCCACCACTTGGAAAGGGAGGGACTGCAGCACCAGCAACTTGGACAGGAGGACGTTCAGCTTTTGCACCGTCGGGTGCGTGCTCGCAAACTGTTGTCTCTTGGAAACGGATTCCAAGAAAGACTGCTGACGGAATCCGTGAAGAGGAGTAGCAGGAGAAGGAGCATCTGAACGAGCGGAAGATGCCAACGAGCGACAACTCCCCTCAGCAGAGGTGTTGGAGCCTTGACTGGCTGATGGAGGGCGATTGACGTCAGGTGACGGAGCAAGTAACGGAGCGGGTGATGGAGCGGGGGCTGGGGCGGGCAGAACCGCCGTATCTTTATCACGGTTTTCCCAGGCCACCAAATGGCGACGCTGCATATGCTGCCGCAACGCTGTAGTCCCAACATGGGCCCCCTGGCCACGCTTGACTTTCTGGCCACATAGTCGACATGCGGCTACGTTTACTTCCTCGGGCGGCTTGACAAAAAATTGCCACACCGCCGAGTAGGAAACTTTGCCCCCGATACTCCTCACTGGCTGACTGCTGCTTCCTCCGTGCACACCGGCACCACTACTGGCCGTGGTGGTAGGCTGCAGTGGAGCTGGTACTCTACTCCGTGGCCGTTTGGCTCCACTGACACTGCTGCGACCCTGCTGCTGTCTCCTGGGCAACCCACCGACTGTTTCGCTCGCTGCCAAGCTGCCACCCTCTTCTCCTGATGATGCGGAAGAAATTGCCTGATGACGACGAGGCTGCCAAGTGCGATCAACCTCCTCATCATCAAGTAGGGTCTCCGCCTCACTACTAGCCCCCTCAGCTGCGTCTGGGTCAGGAGACAGACCTGTCTCTAGACCGGCTACCGAGCCACTCTCCTCGCCACTACTTCTTCGCCTGGCTGCTGAAAAGGCGGATGTCTCCCCCCGTTCCTGACCGCCCTCTGTTAGCTCTTCCTCACTGTACAGTGGGGCTTAGCCCACAGCATGCGACAGCAAGGACAGGGGCAGGTAGAGGACACGTGATTTCAGTGGGCTTGGTCCCGGGCCATGCCAACTAACGGTTGTGTCTGACGTACCCACCGACCGTTGGCTGTAGGTGTCAGAGGTGACCTGGGAAGAGGAAGACGACCGAGCCAACCAATCGACGACGGCAGGGTTGTCGGTGGAGACACGACCGCTGGATGACACCGGGAGCACTGGCCTCTGGCTGCGAATAGTGCTGCCTCGACCCCTTCCTCTGCTGCCACGTCTGCTCGCTCCTAAAACATTGCCTCCTCTGCCACTCCTCTGCATGTTGTCTGACATACTCTTTAATTCAACGATTCTGTGTCCCTGAGTAACAATTCTGTGTCCCTGAGTTACAATTCTGTGTCTGTCCCTGAGTAACAATTCTGTGGCCCTAAGTAACGGTTCTGTGGCCCTCAGTAACAATTCTGTGTCCCTCAGTAACAATTCTGTGTCTGTCCCTGAGTAACAATTATGTGGCCCTAAGTAACGGTTCTGTGGCCCTCAGTAACAATTCTGTGTCCCTGATTAACGTTTATGTGGCCCTAAGTAACGGTTCTGTGGCCCTCAGTAACAATTCTGTGTCCCAGAGTAACAATTCTGTGTCTGTCCGAGTAACAATTCTGTGGCCCTAAGTAACAGTTCTGTGGCCCTCAGTAACAATTCTGTGTCCCTGAGTAACCTTTCTGTGGCCCTAAGTAACAGTTCTGTGGTCCTCAGTAACAATTCTGTGTCCCTGAGTAACAATTCTGTGGCCCTAAGTAACAGTTCTGTGGCCCTCAGTAACAATTCTGTGTCCCTGTGTAACAATTCTGTGGCCCTAAGTAACGTTTCTGTGGCCCCCAGTAACAATTCTGTGTCCCTGAGTAACAATTCTGTGTCTGTCCGAGTAACAATTCTGTGGCCCTAAGTAACAGTTCTGTGGCCCTCAGTAACAATTCAGTGTCCCTGAGTAACAATTCTGTGGCCCTAAGTAACAGTTCTGTGGCCCTCAGTACCAATTCTGTGTCCCTGAGTAACAATTCTGTGGCCCTAAGTAACGGTTCTGTGGCCCTCAGTAACAATTCTGTGTCCCTGAGTAACAATTCTGTGTCTGTCCGAGTAACAATTCTGTGGCCCTAAGTAACAGTTCTGTGGCCCTCAGTAACAATTCTGTGTCCCTAATTAACAAATCTGTGGCCCTAAGTAACGGTTCTGTGGCCCTCAGTAACAATTCTGTGTCCCTAAGTAACAATTCTGTGGCCCTAAGTAACGGTTCTGTGGCCCTCAGTAACAATTCTGTGTCCCTAAGTAACAATTCTGTGGCCCTAAGTAACGGTTCTGTGGCCCTCAGTAACAATTCTGTGTCCCTCAGTAACAATTCTGTGTCCCTCAGTAACAATTCTGTGTCTGCCCCTGATTAACGTTTACGTGGCCCTAAGTAACGGTTCTGTGGCCCTCAGTAACAATTCTGTGTCCCTGATTAACGTTTCTGTGGCCCTAAGTAATGGTTCTGTGGCCCTCAGTAACAATTCTGTGTCCCTCAGTAACAATTCTGTGTCTGTCCCTGAGTAACAATTCTGTGGCCCTAAGTAACGGTTCTGTGGCCCTCAGTAACAATTCTGTGTCCCTGATTAACTTTTATGTGGCCCTAAGTAACGGTTCTGTGGCCCTCAGTAACAATTCTGTGTCCCTGATTAACGTTTCTGTGGCCCTCAGTAACAATTCTATGTCCCTCAGTAACAATTCTGTGTCTGTCCCTGAGTAACAATTCTGTGGCCCTAAGTAACGGTTCTGTGGCCCTAAGTAATGGTTCTGTGTCCCTGAGTAACAATTCTGTGGCCCTAAGTAACGGTTGTGGCCCTCAGTAACAATTCTGTGTCCCTCAGTAACAATTCTGTGTCCCTCAGTAACAATTCTGTGTCTGTCCCTGAGTAACAATTCTGTGGCCCTAAGTAACGGTTCTGTGGCCCTCAGTAACAATTCTGTGTCCCTGAGTAACAATTCTGTGGCCCTAAGTAACGGTTGTGGCCCTCAGTAACAATTCTGTGTCCCTCAGTAACAATTCTGTGTCTGTCCCTGAGTAACAATTATTTGGCCCTAAGTAACGGTTATGTGGCCCTCAGTAACAATTCTGTGTCCCTGAGTAACGTTTCTGTGGCCCTAAGTAACGGTTCTGTGGCCCTCAGTAACAATTCTGTGTCCCTGAGTAACAATTCTGTGTCTGTCCCTGAGTAACAATTCTGTGGCCCTAAGTAACGGTTCTGTGGCCCTCAGTAACAATTCTGTGTCCCTGAGTAACGTTTCTGTGGCCCTAAGTAACAATTCTGTGGCCCTCAGTAACAATTCTGTGTCTGTCCCTGAGTAACAATTCTGTGGCCCTAACTAACGTTTCTGTGGCCCTAAGTAACAGTTCTGTGGCCCTCAGTAACAATTCTGTGTCCCTGAGTAACATTTCTGTGGCCCTAAGTAACAATTCTGTGGCCCTCAGTAACAATTCTGTGTCTGTCCCTGAGTAACAATTCTGTGGCCCTAACTAACGTTTCTGTGGCCCTAAGTAACAATTCTCTGGCACTCAGTAACAATTCTGTCTGTCCCTGAGTAACAATTCTGTGGCCCTAACTAACGTTTCTGTGGCCCTAAGTAACAATTCTCTGGCACTCAGTAACAATTCTGTCTGTCCCTGAGTAACAATTCTGTGGCCCTAAGTAACAATTCTGTGGCCCTCAGTAACAATTCTGTGTCTGTCCCTGAGTAACAATTCTGTGGCCCTAACTAACGTTTCTGTGGCCCTAAGTAACAGTTCTGTGGCCCTCAGTAACAATTCTGTGTCTGTCCCTGAGTAACAATTCTGTGGCCCTAACTAACGTTTCTGTGGCCCTAAGTAACAATTCTCTGGCACTCAGTAACAATTCTGTCTGTCCCTGAGTAACAATTCTGTGGCCCTAATAACGTTTCTGTGGCCCTAAGTAACAGTTCTGTGGCCCTCAGTAACAATTCTGTGTCTGTCCCTGAGTAACAATTCTGTGGCCCTAACTAACGTTTCTGTGACCCTAAGTAACAATTCTCTGGCACTCAGTAACAATTCTGTCTGTCCCTGAGTAACAATTCTGTGGCCCTAATAACGTTTCTGTGGCCCTAAGTAACAGTTCTGTGGCCCTCAGTAACAATTCTGTGTCTGTCCCTGAGTAACAATTCTGTGGCCCTAACTAACGTTTCTGTGGCCCTAAGTAACAATTCTCTAGCACTCAGTAACAATTCTGTCTGTCCCTGAGTAACAATTCTGTGGCCCTAACTAGCGTTTCTTTGGCCCTAAGTAACGATTCTGTGGCCCTCATTAACAATTCTGTGTCCCTGAGTAATGCTTCTCTGTCCCTAAGTAACGTTTCTCTGTCCCCAAGTAACGTTTCTGTGGCCCTAACTCTGTCCCTAATACAGAGCGGTCTGCCTGTCTTGAATGACTGGAGGCAAATGAAGAATTCTAAAATGGCCGCTATTTATAGCTCGACCATTACACAGTGCTGGCTGCCTGGCTGCTGATTGGCTAATGCGATCACATGTCATTAAGGAATGCATTATGGGTCAGCGCGCCTTGTCTGCGCGCCTTCCCAGACATCCCCGCTCCGTCGCCGCACATGTCCGCCGCCATTTTAGGAAAAATTTCGATTCGCGCGTCCGAAGTAGGCTATTTTTCGGATTCGGCGCGAAAATTTTCCAATATTCGACTCGAATTCCACTTCGCCTACTTCGATTCGCTCATCTCTAGTTACAATGCACAGCTGCACCATATTCTGAGTGCTCCAGATTTAGTAAATCCCCCCCTTTCTGCCTACATGCCTTGGCTGCACTCCCGTGCTCAGGAATGGTTTCCTGATAGTGACAACAGTAGATTATGCTTGAGCAAAGTATGTTAGCACAGGCACTTGTAGTCTTAACCAGCAACACATATGACAAGGTTACATTGCAGGAGCAAAATTGGAAGACTGTTGTCTACCATATCAGGAAGAACCTGACAAACGCCTTAATCACAGGATTTCCAGCTATCCTTTTAATTAAAACTGCAAATAAAAACAACTTTTAATGTTATATTGATACATTAGAGCTTAAATTCTACTAATTGGGCTTAGATCTACTTTAATGAGGAGCATGCTTTATTAGCTTTGGGCTCATTAGTCCACAACTCAAACAGAAGTGTTAATACCAGCTTTCACAAAATTAATTCAGCCTGACTGTTTGGCTGTAGACTTCCTTTTTTTTTTTTCCAAAAAAGGTTTTATTGAAGTATGAAAGGCATAACAAGTCATATACAGATACGGAACGCAGTCCGCGCATGTCCTCTTACATGTTCTCCAGTAACGCAGATGGGACCAGGACATTTAAGTAAATTGTAGATCATCCTGAAACAAAGTCCTACAGTAAGGCAGATGCATAATATATAACCATAAAAATAATGATAACAATATGTAATTTAGAGAAGTACGGTGTACACTAGTCCTTGTGTAGGGAGATCTCAAATAACAGGACTGTGAAGTGCAAGACAAAAGTGTCATCTCAAGGCATATATGTCCTATGTTTCCGTATCCGAAAAGTGTAGGTTAGTTTTGTGGATTACTGTCACGCCTGTACATCTATGAAAACTCTGTACCTTATGAAAAATATAGCTAGTTAGAATATGAAAAAGGTGTAAAAGAGAGAAAGAAAAGAAAAGAAAGAGAAGAGCGCGGGAATGGAGGAAGAATATGAAAAGTAATATCATAATGGGGTGGGGGGAACAAAGAGGACAAATATATAGGGAGAGGGGAAGGAAAGAAGAAAAAAAAAAAAGGGGAAGGGGGGGAGGATGGGGTTTATAATTAAATAGGCACAACCAAACCAGTCACATCAATAAGCATCGGCCAAGCTGTAACAGATTCTATCTTTAATTAGGGATACAGTTCGGTTAGAGTCCATTTATGGAGCTATTCCTGAGGTGAAAGTTCTAGAGGCTTTCCGTGTCTCCAAATCTCTTCTTGCTCATTCCTTCATTAAACAACGATAAGTATCAGTAGTTTGGAAATGAGTCCAACAAGCCCAAGTCTTCCTGAATCTCTCGGGGTGTTCCTTTGCCACTGAAATCAGCTCCTCCATTTCCACGATCCTGATGATCCTAAGAATCCACTCTCGCACGGTGGGAACATAGTCTGATCGCCAATGAACAGGAATACACTGCTTTGCCGCATTTATCATATGTAATGCAAGCGACTTACGATAAGTCCTCACAGGAAGTGAGGAGTGATGGAGTAGACATTGTGCTGGGGTAAAGTCTAGGGTGTATGTAGTTACTTGTGTGATTATGTCCAGAACTTTTCTCCAGAAGGGCTGCAGCAGCGGGCATTCCCACCATATATGTAGAAGAGTACCTATTGCCTGGTAACATCTCCAGCATAAATCTGGAACGTTAGGATCAAATTTATGAATCAGAGACGGAATTCTGTGCCATCTGGAAAATAATTTATAGTTGCCTTCTTGTGTAGAGACACATATGGAACCTTTATGCATGTGGTCATAAATGTGGTCCCAGTCCTCTGGTGAGATTGGAAGTTGTAGATCACGCTGACAGGCTTCACAGGTCTTCTGAGAGTGAGATGTATTGGCACTTTCAAGATAGGAATATAGCTTGGATATTACATGCCTCTGGGGGAGGTCTGTAAAGCAGAGCTTCTCAAGTGAAGTAAGTGGTCTTGAATAATCCTTTAGATGTGGGGAGTTTCGTAAAAAGTGGTGGATTTGTCTATACATCCAAGGCGTTAGTGTAAGGGATGGCCACGCCTTTGTAATGTCTTCTCTAGATAAGAGCTTAGTATCTTTGAAAAATTGACGTACTGTTAGATTATCTTCTCGGTTATACCCAGCGAGAAAGGTCGGAGACATCCCTGGTATAAAGTCCGGATTCATTTTGATCGGAGTAAGAGGGCTCGGAGAGGAAGAAAGTTCTTTTTTCTGGAACAACTGAGAGCTACAGCATAAAGTGGGACCTATAAGTGGATGTTCCCGAAACTCAGAAGGAACGTGAGAGGTTTTCAGCCACGGGGAGGTGGAAAGCGGTATCTTTGAGAAATCAGCCTCCAAACCAACCCAGACCTTACGAATGTGGTTCGTGGTCCAATCTACTATTCTGGCTAGTTGACAAGACCTGTAATAACCGGTAATCCAATACCTCCACTCTTCTTGGGCATAGTGAGTTGGGTGAAGCTAATTCTTGGGCGTTTATTATACCAAAGAAAGGAGGTACAGAGCATTCTATAAGATTTAAAGAAGGAGTTTGGTAATTGAATTGGTATCGTCTGCAGTAGATACAATATTCTGGGGAGCACGTTCATCTTAAATGCAGTTGCTCTACCAAACCAGGAGAACCAAGGTTTATTCCACATCTGAAGGTCTTTGGAGATGTTACGTAAGAGGGGTAAAAAATTTTTTGCATATAGTTCTGTAAGATGGGTTGGTAATTGGATTCCCAAATAAGTGATAGCCTCAAGCTGCCAGGTAAAAGGAAAATTTGATGTCGCTTGTCTAATCACATCTGGAGTTAATGAGACATTAAGAGCTTGGGATTTAGAAAAGTTGATTTTAAAGTTAGCCAAATACTGAAATAATTTGAAGTCTTGTAGCAAATTAGGTAACGTGATATGTGGGTCTGTTAGGAAAAGAAGTATGTCATCAGCAAAGGCTGCAACTTTATGCATTTTGCCATTGATCAAAATCCCCTTGATGTTAACATTATCTTTAATGCAATTCAATAAAGGTTCCAGTATAAGAATGAATAGGAGGGGTGATAATGGGCATCCCTGTCTGGTCCCATTGCCGATCGAAAAAGAATCCGAAAGGCGACCATTAACTCGCACTCGTGCTGTGGGGGTTGTATATAGAGACATAATAAATGTCAAAAAGCGCAAAGGCAGTCCAATGCCAATCAAAACTGCCTCTAGGTAATCCCATGCTAGTCTGTCAAACGCCTTTTCGGCGTCTAAAGAGAGAAAGAATCCAGACTGTTGTTTTTGGATTAACCAATGATGTATATTTATGGCCCTTATTTTGTTATCTCTGGCCTCTCTTCCCGGAAAAAAGCCCACCTGGTCCGGTGATATGATGGATTCTATAACATGTAGTAGACGGTTGGCCAGAATTTTGGCAAAAATCTTTAGATCAACATTCAATAGCGAGATCGGACGGTAATTCGCTGGGAAAGTTAAGTTTGGTCCTTATTCTCTTTTGGTATAACCGTAATATAAGCCTCAGAAAGATGGCGCATGGACTGCCCTGGTGTGTCTAATGTATTGAAGGCCTGTAGAAATGGAAGTGATAAAATGTCAAGAAAAGACTTGTAATAAGAATTGATAAAACCGTCAGGTCCTGGACTTTTACCAGGTTTCAACTGTGTAATAGCCTGTTGTAGTTCCCGCAACGTCAGAGCTCCCTCTAAATCTTTTGCTTGTGATCTTGAAATCGATTTGGGAAGATATTGCGCGAGGAAGGCCTGTATAATGGTCTTACGCGGCCTAGTATCACCTGTTGGTTTAGACGGTAAGGGTAAGTTGTATAGGTTAGAGTAATATTCCTCAAATTCCGCCGCAATATCCAACGATGTTTTCAGTAGGCGTCCATGTTTGGAATGGAGCTGATAAATGTGCCGAGCTGCCCTTTTAGATTGTAAAGCCCGGGCTAGAAGTTTGCCACTCTTATTTCCATGTTCATAGAAAAGTTTCTGTTGTAGAGTAAAATTACGTTTAGTTTTCTTTTCCACAACATCGTGGAGTTGTTTTCGCGCTTGATCTAGCTCAGTGGCCGATCTTATGGCTTTAGATCGTTTATGTGAGCACTCAAGTGTACGAACTTTTTGCAATAAAGAGTTAAAAGATGCTTGAGCCAGACGTTTTCGCGCAGCCGAGATAGACATTAGAAGTCCACGTATTACACATTTGTGCGCTTCCCACCGTACGAGAGGGGTCGTTTCCGTGGATGTATTTTCTTGAAAGTAATTTGTCAAAGAATCATGGATCTGGAGGGTAACTGATGAATCCGTAAGAAGAAATGGGTCTAATCTCCATATTTTGGATGTGCCTGGTGTATCCAGGAATTGCAAAGTCATCATAATCGGGTGGTGATCTGAAAGGATCTTTGGTTCGATCGAGGCAGACTTCAAGGTATATAAATCTTTTTGTGAGAGAAAGAAATAGTCGATTCTAGAATGGCGTTTGTGAGGAGCAGAGTAAAAGGTGTAATCTTTGTCCGAAGGGTGGAGGGTACGCCATGTACCGTGAAGGAGAAGGTCTTTCAATTCAATTTTAATTTGTTTAAGTGCTTTGAACGGTATGGATGAAAACCCCGAGGAGGTATCCTCCAATGGGTTCAGAGCTACATTAAAATCGCCTCTAAGAATCAAAATACCTGATTGAAATGTTGCAAGTAACTTGGAGATTTTACGAAAAAAGCCTACTTGTGCTGTATTGGGACTATAAATGTTGACTAAAGTAAGTGGCTTATTAAAGAGGGTGCCTTTGAGAAAAAGGAACCTTCCCTGAGGATCTCCAAGAGACTCAGTAAGTTCAAACGGTAGCGTTTTAGAAAGTAAAATGGATACCCCCTTGGCTTTCACCTCCGCATTAACTGATATGCCGTGGGATAGTTAACATTTGAGAATCTAGGGACGTGGTCTGCTCGAAAATGAGTTTCTTGGATAAAGAGCACATCTGCACGAAGACTTTTCATATAAGTGAGAAGTTGCAAGCGTTTTTCAGGTATATTTAGGCCCCTCGCGTTAAGAGAGGCCACGGAGAGTGTGCGAATTGACTGTTTAGATGCGTGGTTATTAGCCATTATGTAATCTACCAGAAAGGATTGCTTAAGGTCTATAAGTGTACCAGATAAGTATCACGCAGGCAGGGAGAGAAAGGGGAAGGAAAAAAAAGGGAGGGGGGAGAGGGGGCGGGAGTGGGGAGGAAAGGGGGTTTCTGGAGGAAAAAGACTAGTATAGGGTTTCAGAAATGTAGAAATAGAGACAGAATTATAGAGGAGAAGGGTCAAAGAATTTGACAAAGAAGAAAAGGTGTGTCAGGTGTATCTCATATAAACCCATATGTATGTATTAATCTATGTTCCTTCAACTTCCTTTAAAAACTAAACTCCAGAGGCAGAATAGTCCAGCTACTCTATCTCATAGTAAAGCTCCTATGAAATGGTTGTTTGCAAGACGTTGTATGGGAATCTGAAATTACATTACAGAGACGGCCGTATTGGGAATTTACACTATAATCTTAAAGAGGCCTAACTCTCTTGAGTAAAGGTGTAGAGGGGAAATAATCCAACATGAGGTGTCCTTGACACATATACGTAGGTGGGAAGTGGCTAACTTGTATCGAGAGGTATGTGGTGTGCAGCAGGGGAGGGATGCAGGCTAGAAGTATTACGTGCATAAGCATATTAAACAAAATGTTGTGGATAATCACTTGGACCATATCAAGGCTCGTAAACATTGATGTGCAAAAATAGGTGTGAAAGTGAATGTGTGCCAAAGGAGAAGACCTATAAGTTATGAATGTACAACATATTAATTTGGCCAAAGACTGAAAATGCGTTATTCAATTGAGCGTAGCATACTTTTACCTTGAATATATTATGTTATCACAAGTTAAACATAATGCAATCTGTAATCTGTCGTTTCCTGAAAGGTACTTTAAACCGTGCTAAGTAAACAATCGAGTCACTTGAAAAGGGTCTTCATAGGCCATATCAATTTCGAATAAAGATATCTACTTTATATGAAACAGTGCATGACAGTAGCAACAATATCACATATGACTAATCCGGGATGCAGGCCACGGGCCAAACATCTCCTTAAACCGTTTTCCAAAAACAATGTAAATATTAGTCCCAACCGAGGGATCTTATGTAATGCTTAACAGCCTGCGGCCTACGAAACAGAGATAGGTTGTTGGAGGGAAAGCGTCCAAAATCCGTGGCCCAATATGAGCCTGTTTCAAATCAGATCAACTAAATGTATAGGGCCAAACTGGACCCGTCTACGGAGTGAACTATAAACGTGAATATCAAATAGGACGGTCCCAGATTCCATATCTGAAATACCACCATATTCATATATAGTTAGAAGGTATGTAACATGTCAGAAACCGAGTTGCATTATGAGGTATTCCGAGTACTATGTAAGAAGAAAATAATTTAGGGAGAGCGAGGGAATAATGCGAGTAAAATAATAATATATTGTCTACATTGACCCAACTATAAGACAAGGATCAGAGATAGGTACAGTATGTATAACAGTACACTAAGCTGATACGGAATCTCATGGATCCATATTAAGGTATCATTCCTTAGGATACATTAGGAGCGAAATACACATCCCAGTATGATATTGATCTGTATAAGCCACCACCCCTTGCCACATTAAAGATAGTAAATACAAGTGTAAAGGCTAGTCCCGAGGCATTTCAAGGCTTATAGAATATTTGTCCTCAAGATCGTAACAAATAACTTTTCAAAACCATGGTATTAAGACACAAAAAGTAGGATCATAGAGATTGCCCATCCAAGTGCACCATTCTCTCAATATATTGGGATTCAGTGAAGCAGGCAATAGTCCATAAAAGGGACTTAGCCTGTGTCCCTGGATCCCAACCATATCTCCGCTCCTATGTCCGGCAGGGCTCGCAATGTGATATTTTAGGCCTTTACTGACCAAGCAAATAAGCTTCAATACCAGCAGGGACACAACCAATGTCTCCAGTAGACGTATCCCAACATCGCTCCTCTATACCATGAACGAGGATACCTCAGCAATTACATGCCAGCAATACGAATATATACAACTGATAAATATTATACATAAGAAGTTTGACAATGTGATGCGATACACATACCCTTAAGTCCAAACTTCAGGAGCACAGGTGATGTTAGATAGATTATGTAAAGGAACCGTGGATTAAAAAAAAAAAAATAAGAAACATACTTGATCCACTAGTAGAGTAGCCTCAGATTGCGGGGATGTTTATACTCATGAGCACAGATAAGTGAAAATGGGGAGGAGTCATTCGTGACGCACCTTGCGGTGTGCAGGTGATGCTGGTAGACTGTCACCAGTAATGAGCCTTCTTCGTACTGGGGAGGTTGAGGCGTGGTGTGATGACTTGCGTCGTCTTTCTCCGACAGAGTGACCAGTGGATTGTGCCTCCATGGGGCCTTCATCTGACTGCAATTGTAGAAGAGATTCACTGGACCAATTAGGTATATCCGGTAATGGGATATTCAAGGTTTCACAGAATGGTGCAAGATCTTCCGGGAATCTCATGAGAGCTGATCTCCCCATATGTGTTGCAGAGAGACCAAATGGGAACTTCCAACGCTAGGCGATTCCCTTAGAGCGAAGTAGATCTAGTAAAGGGCGCAGGTCTTTCCTGCGTTGCAGGGTGAGATGGGAGAGATCTTGAAATAATTTAATTTCTGTTTCCTGGTATAGCAAGCGTTGTTTGTCCCAAGCTCTGCGTAGTATTTCCTCTTTAAGTCAGAAGTCGACTAGACAGCAAACTATATCTCTCGGTGGGTCAGTATCTCTGCCTCTAGGACGCAAGACCCTATGGAGGCATTCAATCTCAATTGGAGATTCATGCGGTCTTTCTAAAAGAGCATTAAAGATGGATAAAAGTGCTTGGGCAAGTTGGCCAGGCTCTATTGCTTCTGGTACACCGCGCACCCTTAAATTATGTCGTCTTCCCCTATTATCCAAGTCTTCGATGTGACGATCGAGCTCTCTTAGGTGCATGGTGTGCGTGTCAACCTGCTTGCGCATATCATGAATAGCAAGACCTTGCATACTTACTTTATCCTCTACTGCGTCCAGCCTATGAGCCACTGCCTGCATGTTGATATGTAACTCAGCTATTGCCGCAGAGAGAGTCCCTTTAATATCTGATGCAACCATTTTCAAATCCCCTATGGTGAGAGGGGGAGGTTCGGAATGGCCAGTTGTGGTAGCTGCTGTCAAACTCATAGACTGTGAAGGAATCTCCTTAGTAGGCGAATGTAGTGGGGATGCAAGAGAGGAAGATTCTGCGTGATCCGGAGTGTGAGACCGGAATAATTCCGGAATGCTGCGATTAGCAGGACCACCTGTACGGCGAGGGGATCTGGAGTGAGGAGTGGCAGCTTTCCTGTCTGCTTTCCCCATGTCAGCGGCGACTCTCTGTTATGATTGCGTAGCCGCACCTACGTGTGTCAAGGCTCAAGGTATTATATTGCCATTTTCTTTGGGGTCAAGCTGGGTCCCCCAGAA
Source organism: Staurois parvus (assembly GCF_062004578.1). Classification (NCBI taxonomy): domain Eukaryota; kingdom Metazoa; phylum Chordata; class Amphibia; order Anura; family Ranidae; genus Staurois; species Staurois parvus. Next base: position 11,751,771 of record NW_028317852.1, read on the forward strand.
CAGGTAAGTGAAGATGGGGATAGGTATTTTAAAACAGGCCAGAAATTGCACTATATGCCTCAGCGTGCATGAGAGGATAGGCAAAACAGGGGAGACAGGTGTTATCGGAGCAGTAGATTCCTTAGAACACTGAATTCTGCTGCGTGGATGCGGGGATTACCGCTGCCTTCCCCTTGTATAAATCTGTAGGGGATGTAGCTTCTGTAGGCCTAACCTCAGCACAGCTCCCTGCTGTATGGGCTATAGCAAGGCCTCTACAATATGCCGATGTTCCCTGGGTTTGTGTGGGGGATGTCCCGATGGGTCATGGAATGCTGGCTGTTGTCTGTGGGAGGAGGTGTATGAGCTTGGGTAACGATCCTCCCTTGAATGGGATTGCACCCAGCCTGTGCTCTGATGGGAGAGGTCCTGGACTCACTAGGCCGCACTAAGCCTCGCCGCCCCTGTGTCACATATGGGGGGGAGGGTGATACTGATACTCCTCCGAAGCGTCCCAACAGGCACGGAGGGATGTTGAGCCGGCCATTCACTGATCGAGTGGAGGGGGAGTGACCAGCCGTCCCCCTTCCCACTCCTGCACCGTGTGCTGTACCCCCGACAGCCGACCCGTCGTGAGCCGGAGGATTCCGTGGCTTCACCCGGCCGCAACAGGCCACACCAGGTCGCCGTTTCAGAACGGCGCCAAAAGCGCCCGATGTTGCCCAGTGGTGATGCAACAGGGACGGGTGAGTCTCCCGCTCGCACCTGCCCTCTGATACGACCTGGATGCCGGTGGATGCCGGAGGATAGGGAGTTGAGCCGCCGGAGCTCCAGGTTAGGCGACTTGTCCGATCGCCATCTTGGACACTCCCCCCTTCCTTTTGTTGAAAGAGGAGATCTCCCAGTTTAACAAAGCATTACATGTGCAGCTGTTTATAAAAACCATATCTTATCACACAGAATCATTTTTGGATTTTTTTTGAGGCTTCTGCTGTGGACCAACATATCCACTGTAATGCCTGGTACACACTATGAGTTATTTTTTGTTCAGACCAGCGGGAGGGAGGAGCTCGCTGTACTAATGATGCATGTTTAGTACAGCAATCTCTCCACTTGGCTATTTTATTATTTTATTCTCACAGGTGGACAAATCCTCCCCATAACACACCGGTCAGCGCGCACATTCATTGGCTGCAAGCGCTGATTGTACACACTGGTCGAATGTTGGCTCGTTTCTGTTGAACCAGCTGATACTGACTGATATTTGGTCCATGTGTATCAGGCTTATGATGGTTGCCTTTCAGATCTGCTCTGATGTAGTTGAAGTGATGAGAGAACAAAGCAGTTTGGTTTGCTGAATGCTTATGTAGTTAGTCCCTCTAGTTAGCTGGGGGATGGGGGGGTAGATAGGCTTTAGATAGAGGCTGAGTAGCAGCTTGGGAAGAGTCATTCAGGTTACTTTAGGTCACGGCTGAGGGCTCTGCAGGTCATTTCCCTGATGCCTCCCTGCTACAGAGTCCTGACCTCGACCTGATAGAACACATTTGGGATGAATTAGAGCGGAGACTGTGAGCAAGGCCTTCTCATCCGACATCAGTGCCTGATATCAGAAATACACTTCTGAAAGAATGGTCAAACATTCCCATAGACACACTCCTAAACCTTGTGGAAAACCTTCCCATAAGAGTTAAAGCTGTTATACTGTAGCTGCAATGGGTGGTCCAACTCAACATTGAACCATATGGACTAAGACTGGGATGCCATTAAAGCTCATGTGTTTGTAAAGGCAGGTGTCCCAATACTTTTGGCAATATAGTGTGTGTATGTGTATATATATATATATATATATATATATATATATATATAATGTGGGAAGAGCGAAAATGTTATACTGTAATTTTGTATATATTTACTATAATGTCTAAGTATTTTAGTGGTGCCTTGAACAAAAGCATGGATTGCTTTTAAATACATGATATTTACTGTATGATTCCAAACCAGTGCAGCTTAATATTCCCTTAGAATAAAAAAGATGATGTCTTTCCTTGAAAAAAGTTATGTATTGAAATGGTATGTTTAAATCATCAAACACAATAAATTCAGACAGCAGTTGATGGGGAACATGATCCAAGCAAATAACAAATGGCATAAAGCCTAGTACTTTCTTAGCAACTGGTAACTTCTTTGCAAGATCATGCATCTTTTTCTGACAGAAGAAACTAATACACAATGTTTTCATGCCGAGTGTCTTAGAATCTAAAATTTGTCTTACAAAGACATCTTGTCATATTTCAAATGTTAACCCACCATTCAAATGCCCCATCAAAGAGATAGAGGCCAAGCAAACCCACGTACAACTGAGCAACACTTGCTTAACATTCCCACTTATAGCTACTCCACTAAAATTAGATTACACTGTATCCTGACAGAATTGAAACTGCACGTTCCCTTACGACTGACTAAACCCTTTAGCTTAGAGGAAGATTTGTCTTTATTAGTCACATAATTCAAGAACTTTGATCCTGCTGATGGAAAAAAAGAGATCCAAGCAATCTAGTAGTCTGTGCTTTTGTTAATAACTTACAAAACTGCTACAAATCTTTTGTTACCATTACCATCATCAATCATTAAAAGCAATAACACAGCACAGACAGTAGAATAATTTTCAGTTTCTAACATGAGCTACTTCTTTATAGGTCAGAAGGCAATTGGAAACATGCAAATATGTATGTTTGTGTATATATGTATTATCCTTCCTTTTGTGTTAGTTTCCTGTTACCATCTCTTATGTTAACGGGTCGGTTTTGACCCGTGTCTTAAATCAGCTGTAAAATACACTAAAAACAATTATCTATCATCCAATTTGTTTCTCATCTCTTGGTTACCTTGTTAGGCTTCCTTATCCATGAAAATATTGGTTTTAATATTTTTGATGTGGGCCCCTGGGCCTTTTTTTTTGTCAGTATACCCCTTGATTTCAATTAAAAAACAATGTAAAATGAACCTCAAGAGAATCATATAAATAAATCAAAGGTTGTTATGTCACCTGACTATTACTGAGGGGATTTAGAACACATCTCTGAAATAAATTTGTTTTGTTTATTTTTTCATTTTAATATTATTAACTATAGCAACATCTATGGTGTTACGGGTCAATTTCGACCCATATATAATTACTTCAAAAAGGCAAAAAAGTCTCTTTTTTTCAGCAATAGAACTTTAGTACAAACACAAAATGAAAAACAGAACAAATATATATATATACACACATATATATATATATATATATATATATATATATATATATATAACATAAATATAACAAAATATAGATTTGCAAGGTCAAACAAACAACAATCAATCAAGAAAATCAAACCAATAGAAATCAATTACTTGTTCCAACACTAATAAAAAACAAAATCAGAGTAAAAGTCTGTGTGCAAGAACATGTATGTGTGTGTGTGTGTTTAGATGCATGTGTGGAAAAAAGTGACACTTTAAGTGTGTTCTTTGCAGAGATATTTGTTGCAGTTGAAGCACAATACATTTGTCTTTCTGTCCTTACTGCTTGGGCAGACCTGACACCTCTTTCTTTTAGAATCAGGTGGCCTGAGTGGGGTTGTGGTTGTGGCTGTTGTGGATGATGTTGAGGCAGGACTGGCTGAGGAGGATGCTGGCGTGGACAAAGTGCTAGGTGACCTCTGAAGCTGTCTGACCAAGACTGCAGCATCTGGGTTTCGGGGCACCCGTTCCCTTCGCTCAATGTGTGGCTTGACAAAGGAATTTCCCAGCTCCTCAAGAAACATTCTCAGCTTGTTTTTTTGGTTGAGTTCCATCCTTGGTGGATGTGGGTCCACAACACAAATGCATTATATGCAGACACATCAAGGATGTTGTGAAACACAACCATTGGCCATCTCCTGGTCATTCGCTGGCAAGTGTAGGTGGCAGTCAGCTTGTCCATGTTGTCCACTCCTCCTTTGTTTTTGTTATAGTTGAGGATAATTGTGGGCTTTTTGTCACTTCCTGATGACACAGCTGCATCTTTGTGAAGAGTAGACATAAGTATCACATTCCGTTTTTTTTTTTGGACAATATGAGACAACAGTGGTGGTGTCTGTAAAAGCAAACTTTGTGGACAGTGCAACCCTGTCCTTCACCTGCAAGATTTCAGCAGGCAGCTCAGGTTGATTTTTCTTCACTGTGCCCACCATGGTAAGTTTACTCCTGAGAAGTTCTTGTCCAAGGTCATAGCTGGTAAAAAAATTGTCACAAGTGATATTTTGACCCTGCAGTCCAGTAGTCATATCGAGGACCACACGTTTTCCTTGGTTTTTCTCAGGGATGCCACTTGCAGCTTTGCCTGTGTAAATCTGTAGATTCCAGGCATAGCTGGTTTTTGCTTTACAGGCTGCCCAGATTTTTATGCCTTACTTCCCTGGCTTACTGGTCAAGGTTATAATTCAGAGAAGCCACATGTACTCTATTGTTGAAAGATATAACCTATTTTGGGCTGTGGACATTGCCAATGACATCGCCTGAGTGTTTGTCTTTGCACCTAGATGCACCAGAGTCGCCACAAGGTAACTTTTCTCTTGGTTGATCTACCACCCAAAGTTCTCCAATGCAGATATGGTTATCTTCCTGTGTGACAGAAGTGTGTCCCCGTTTTGATTTAGGTTTTGATTTCAAAACCATCATATTGACTCTCCTCTTCCTGCAAGACATCCACATCTGATACTGAAGGATCCTGGGCCTCTGGATTCACCTGAGTGGCTGGAGGCAATTGAGGTGACAAGGAGCCTGAGGTGGACGGGATTGGAGCGGCTGAAGCCTAATGCCTTTAGCGTTTCTTCAAACGCTCACTGCATTAGCAACACTTACTGTAAGCTCTTGATGTTTGGTTGCTTCTTTGAACAGGAATGAGAAACAAGAGGAATGAGAAACCTCTGTCCACCTGCAGGAGCTTCAATCTCATGAGGTTGAATGTCTACTACTCCTTCCTGAGCTTCTTTCTTCTGACCATCAAAAATAATTCTGACTGAGACCTGAGGAGCTGGTTCAGAACAGACAGAGAGAGAAGCAATTTTCATGTATTGCAGAAGTGTACAAAAAAGTGCATCCATTGACTTCTTCCCTACCTTGCAAGTTCTGGTTTTTAGAAGGGGTAGGCATATTGACTCTGTAAGGTAAAAAAAAAAAAAACACAGTAAGTGAATCTAAATACAGCAGACACACTGTACAGGAAATAACCTTGCAATTGCAAGGTATACCTGAGAAGAGGGGGAACAGCAGGCACAGGCAGGCTGTGCAGGGAGAACACACAGTACTTGAGAGCAGCAGATGCTTCTTAGGGCAAATCCTCTTTAAATTTGGCTCCCTTAAGCCTGGCTCTGCCTTCAACTCTCCTGATTGACCAGGCAGCTTTGCACATGCCCAGAGTGGGCCTCTGGCGTTTGCACTTTCTAAGCACTACCTAGATGGAGATGCGGGCCAGCGAGGAGCAAAGAGCAAGACCTGCTCGCCCTTACTAGCAGCCACTGAGACTTTGCCTGCCACCACTGCACACAGCTCCAATAGCTGCCTAGAAAGGACTTTTCCCTCCACCAGCAGCCACCAAAGAACTCAGACTGCCACCACAGGACCCCCCACAACTGGCTTACTTAAAGACGGTCTATTGTCGCCCCAATGACCAACAGCGGGGCACTCTGGAAACAGGGCTATTTAGCAGTGCAGAGCAGGGACTGTGTCCAGCCAGGATACCTAACTAGGAGGGAAGAGGCAACCTCTCCTGACTGCAGGAGGAAAAAAAAGGAATGCCAAGGCTGAGGTGGGCTTAATATTTATTGAATACTGTATGGCCAGATAAGGCAGGGGGTGGATGTGGCCTCTGCAAGCTGTACTGCTATGGAGCCATCAGGAAAACAGGTCTGTTGTGCAACATTTTAACTACTGCAAGCAGCAATATAACCTTGTCCATGTAAGTGGCTAAGATCCGTGGTGATAGGAACTACAACCATGCCTAAAAACATTTATTTTTTTGCCTATATGCATGTTCATCTTCATCTGACATGTTTTTTAGTGTGATATGAGATTGAATACAACATATTATGTATTGTTCTAAAGAGCACACACTTCTTAACAGGAACATGCAGCAATACTTGTATAAAAAGGACACTGACACCCATTCACTAAATAAGATTGCATGCAGTATTTAGGTGTCTGGACACATTTTCCATAAATATCACCCATCATCCCTTCCACAGTAGTGTCCTTTGCTCCCCTCAGTAGTCCCCCCCTCCCCCCACAGTAGTGTCCTCTGCTCCTCTCCCCCCCCCCATACAGTAGTGTCCTCTGCTTTCCCCTAGCAGTGTCATGTCCCCCTTTACATCAACCCCCCATGATACTGTCCACTGCCCCTCATAGCAGTGTCCTCTGCCCCTCCTTCTTTGGCAGGTTTTTGTGCCCAAAAAGCATTGTGCTCTGTCCCTCTTCATATCACAATGCCCCCCCGCAGTGTCCTTTGTACCCCCATAGAGTGTCCTGTGCCTCCACAAAGCAGTTCCCTCTGTCACCTTCACACCATCCCCCCACTGTAGTGTCCCCTGTCACCTTAACACCATCCCCACACTATAGTGTCCTCTGTCCCTTTCACACCATTCCCCCACTGTACTGTCCTCTGCCCCTCCCAATGCTGTGTCCTCTATCCCCTTCACCCCCCCCCCCCCCACTGTAGTGTTCTTTGTCCCACCCCAATGCAGTGTACTCTGTCCACTTCAACAACCCTAGCTGTAGTGCCCTCTGTCCTCTTCACACCTCCCCATTGTAGTGTCCTCTGTCCCCTTCACAACCTCCGCATTGTAGTGTCCTCTGCCCCTCCACAATGCAGTGTCCTCTGTCCCTTTCACACCCCCCACCCAGTGTAGTGTCCTCTGTTCCCTCACAACCTCCGCATTGTAGTGTCCTCTGCCCCTCCACAATGCTGTGTTCTCTGTCCCTTTCACACCCCCCACCCAGTGTAGTGTCCTCTGTTCCCTTCACAACCTCCGCATTGTAGTGTCCTCTGCCCCTCCACAATGCAGTATCCTCTGTCCCTTTCACACCCCCCACCCAGTGTAGTGTCCTCTGTTCCCTTCACAACCTCCGCATTGTAGTGTCCTCTGCCCCTCCACAATGCAGTGTCCTCTGTCCCTTTCACACCCCCCACCCAGTGTAGTGTCCTCTGTTCCCTTCACAACCTCCGCATTGTAGTGTCCTCTGCCCCTCCACAATGCAGTGTCCTCTGTCCCTTTCACACCCCCAACCCAGTGTAGTGTCCTCTGTTCCCTTCACAACCTCCGCATTGTAGTGTCCTCTGCCCCTCCACAATGCAGTGTCCTCTGTCCCTTTCACACCCCCCACCCAGTGTAGTGTCCTCTGTTCCCTTCACAACCTCCACATTGTAGTGTCCTCTGACCCTCTGCAATGCAGTGTCCTCTGTCCCTTTCACACCCCCCACACAGTGTAGTGTCCTCTGTCCCCTTCACAACCTCCACATTGTACTGTCCACTTTCCCTCCCCAATGCAGTGTCCTCTGTACCCTTCACACCAGTGTGTAGGTAGCACTTTCCTACCTCACAAAGGTGTACAGCAGAGCGGAGAGCAGGAAGTATCACAGCATTGGCAGTTTAACTTTTCACATTAACAAGCTAGTGATTGGTTGCTAGGACCACCCAGCAACCAATCACCTGCTGGTTAATGGGAAACCTTAACTCCAGCATCTCCTACCCCCACCCTCTATCCAGTACTGCAACCCATCCTGCTCTCTTCTTTGCAGTGAAGAGGTGAGTTCTGGATGGAGTGAAGATGGATTACAGTAGAACACCTGTCAGGTTTTATTGTTCAGAAGTAGAGAGGGGATGTTGGTGGAAGTGACAGCAGAGGAGTATGAGTCAGTACCATCCTAGAGCCCATTCTGGAGGATGGCAGTTGTGTGGCAAACTACCAGGGAGGAAGGAGATTTCTTGGACCTGACCAGGCTGCTGATTACCTTTAAGGGAGACCTCCAGCTATATATCATATACATTGCGTATTATGATTATCTATCTGGTGAGTGTGCAATTTTCTTGTTCAAACAATTTTATTAACAATAAACCGGAATGACACAGACAAGGAGACATTGTTAATGTATACTAGGCATTAAAGTGACAGTAGGACATAATAAAATGAAGGAGGGTCAAGGTATTAATGCCTATACATTTATAACGGAAACAGGTGAATAAAAGTTAACAACAGATCACAATATGGTATCAGACAATCATAGCAATGTCTCCCAAGTGCATTAAAGAAATAGGGGGAAATTTGGAGGGGGTCAGACAGGGGTAGGAGGGGGGGAAGGGGAAGAGGAACTACAACCATGACTCCATTGTGAGTGTGCAATTTTAATATTCCTTCGGGCACATCACCTGAATGATCAGTTTGGAGCACACGGATCACCTTTTAGAGACTATTCTGAACGATTATATACTATTACCTTTGAACTTTATATGTTCTCTACTAGTGGAGTTTTGTGATATACTGAAAACTCACTATTACCACACATACGGCACTTTAATATAGACTGTGATATATGCAGGGGCGGACTGACAACTCATGGGGCCCCCGGGCAATAGGGGATCATGGGGCCCCTGTGTCCTTGCTCAAACTCAAAAAAGCCTATGAAAAAGGTACCAGGGGCATCTTATGGGGCCCCCTACTGACCCCGGGCCCTCGGGCAGTGCCCGAGTTTCCAAATGGTCAGTCCGCTTCTGCATATATGTGAACTGCACTATGTCACCTTATATGGGCACTTTATTGAGTTTTTATATCATGTGTTTATAACTTATCAGGATCAGTATATATTCATTTAGCACCCCTGCCCCTGAGTTTGATATTTATCTTGAGAGGTGTTTTATGGTTACCTTGGTGAAATAGCTGCTCATTGGTTTTGGTGCTCGCTTATTTTTTCTTTACTAGGTTTTTATTGTTGTCTATGCCTCCATAAAGGGAGATTCACCCTTTTATTTTGCCCTGTTTACCATTATCATTGAAAGTGAAAATAAAAGAAAATGTAGGTTGTCCCCAGAACAGTAGTAGTGGGGAAATTTTCCAATGGGGAAATTGGTTTTGGTGACTTGAGGGGGCAAGGGATTCCTTTAATTTGTAGGGATTCCCTCTCACTTCCTGTTTTGGCTAAGGGACAGAAAGTGAAGGTAAATCTCCCTAATGGGACACCGAAGGCAAAAAAATACCTTTATTTCTTTTGCAAAGAATACCCAGTAGCATGCAAGGGAAAAATGCATTTTTGCTTGCACATTAGATGATGGAAGTCAGCATTTACTCATTTACTAAGCTCTGGAGCAACTTCACTTGCAAAGTACTCATTCTGTGTGTCTTTTGTAAATCTACCCCATTACATATAGTAAAATTTATTTTTTTCTGTCATTTTGCCAGATTTTTGAAAATTTTTTTGTGTATATGCAAGCATATACATCATTTGCTACAATAAAATTCCCAATCACTCCAAACATAAAACAATGTACATGCGTATCACAAAGATCTGATCCCTTGTTACAACATAACTTTTTCACAAATTTTTTTATATATATCTTCCCACTGACATCATTGATCTTTATAGCTATCTATAAGGGTCAATTCTTCCCAGTGACTACAAGTGTGAGGAACATTCTTCCCACTGATCATTACACTAATGTATCATGAGTTGTAATTATAGCAATTTTTAGCAGGGGTTTCCTGAGGTTAGAAAGTTATTTGAAGGGTTCCTTTGTGTTGAGAAGGTTGAAAAAGGCTGCTTGAAAGTGTAACTAAAGGCAAAACTTTCTTTTTTATTTTGGATTGCATAATGGAGAGTTAGAACCCTTGTCGTTTTTTTTTTTGCCATCTGTGGGAGATTTACCTTCACTTCAGATCCCATTGCCAAAACAGGAAGTGAGAGGAAATCCCTGCAAATTAAGGAAATCCCTTGGGGTCACCAGAACCAGTTACCCCACTGGAAGATTTCCCCTCTACTGCTTTTCTGGGGACTGAAATTTTGGATTTTCTTTCAATTTCACTTTCAATGATAATGGTAAACAAGACAAAAAGAGAGGATGAATCTCCCTAATGGGGCACAGATAGCAATAAAAACCTAATAGGTGTTCTATTATTATTATTATTATTACACAGGATTTATATATTGCCAACAGTTTGCGCAGCACTTTACAAAACGAAGATAGATAGTACAGTTATGATACAATTTGGTACAAGAGGAAACAAAGGGCTTGGCTTGTTAGAGCTTATAATGCAGGAGATAATACTGTATCTCTCCACCCTATCCAAAAAAAAAAAAAAGTTTTACCTTTAGTTATACTTTAAGTAAATACAAATTATCTTTATAAATGTCCCTTTTTGAATGAAAATAGTATAAAAAACCACACATATACATAAATACCCTTCTTCCATCAATAAAAAAAGACAACAATGTGGAAGAAAAGTATATGTGTGTGATTTTTTTGTACTATTTTCATTCAATATTTGACATTTATAAAGGTATTGTGTATTTATCTCCGTTAACTTATTTGTTTTTGATACACCACAGGTGTTCTCTGAAAGCAGCTTCCCTTTGGCTGGTGTTCTAATCATCTTTTTTCTTTTGTATTCGAACATATGCTGCAGGGACTGCACTGACTTAGCGGGTTGGCATATATCTATGTACTAATGGGCCAAACACCCCCCTGTTTGGTTTGCGGTCGAACATCCAAACCTACCGAAAGTCCGACCACGAACTTTGAACAGGGACAATTTACTGAGCGATATCTTGCCGCATTTGAGTATGTGATAAGATATCGCTCAGCAACTAAAATACTGCATTAGTTATATTATTAAGTCATGCGGTATTTTAGTAGTGAAGTATTCTTTAATGTTTCAGCTGTCAGAGGTGTTCTCCGTTAACAGCCGAATGTCAAAGGAATTGTCAGCAGTTAAATTTAAAAAAAAAATGGCATGGGGTCCCCCCCTCCCATCCATACCAAGCCCTTCATGTCTAATATGGGTTTTGAGGGGAACTCCCATGCCAAAATTAAAAAAAAAATGTTGTGGGGTCCCCCCAAAATCTATACCAGGCCCTTATCCGAGCATGTAGCCCGACAGGTCAGAAAAGGGGGGACGAGCGAGCATCCCCCTCTCCTAAACCATACCATGCCACATGCCCTAAACATGGGGGGGCTTATCGGAATCTGGAAGCCCCCCTTAACAAGGGCCCCCCACATGTGGATGAGTATGCGGTACATGGTACCGCTACCCATTCACAAAAAAAAGTGTAGTAAAAAATGACAGGACACAGTCTTTGACAAGTCCTTTATTAAAAACCAAAATAAAAAATGGCCTCTGATGTAGATCCAGTGATGCCCGATCCAACGATCATGATGCCCGTCGCCACGTCCGACCCAAAAAAAGAAAAAAACCCCACCCCCTTGTGATGTCATCATGAACTCTGATTGGTCAAAGCATTGCACCTGACCTGTGGGGGCACAGTGTGTTGTGGGGCGTAGCAGGCGAACAGCTGAACACACGAACGGCCCATGTTGGAGTTGAACATACGTTTGATTTGAACATGAAGCCCATCACTATTTCTATGGTTTAAAACATTTTGCCTCTTTATTAGTAATTAAAACTGACAGGGATTCTAATCCTTCTCCACTTTACCCATCCCACTGGATATCACATCTTATAAAATACTGCATGGTTTCATGAGATAAATACCGCATATTTTGGAAAAATACCGCACGCGGTATATTAGAAATGTTTTTTTTGTGAATGTCAAAAACCCTTTTGAAAAATGCTAAGCGGTATTTTACTGCATTCTGCAAGCAGCAGATACCGCTTTGTGAATGCAGCCCACTGTTAGTTGAAAGAATGGTGACAGTAAGTATCATTGGCTAGGGTTGTTGGAGCATACATCAGGGTTCCTCATCCTTGTCAGCTGACAGTGTAGCACCTGAGCATAACATTCTGAAGCAGGTCACATAGTAATGCCTTAAGGCTTCAAAAGAGCAAGGGAGTGGCAATAAAACAAACAAAAGATATCAGTGGACAGGGGGTTTGGGCAAAGTTTTAGAGTCCCCTAATAATATAAAAAGACCAGCAGCCTTACTTACCAATAAGGAAAAAAGGCAAGTAGTTAAATTCAAATGCATTAACCCATAAAAGCCAATCAAATGTTGCAGTACTTTATTAAAAAGAATTAGGAGAGAATTTATTAGGGCTTATTCACACTTGTACGTTTGGGCAATGCACTTATTGATGTGCATTTCCACAACACACTTGCTTTACTGTATGTGCTGTACACAACATTCAGCACAAAGCATTGTACAGTAGAGCACAAATTTTTTGCAGCACACCACAACATGCTGGATATACTGTGTGTTGTAGTGATTTGTGTTTATAAAACAAAAGGGCCAAGTACTATTGGAGGGGATGATAAGGGACTGTATCCAAGAATGTGCTGATAAAAATGGTATCATTAGTAGGAGCCAGCATGGATTCATGAAAGGTTCATGAAAGATTGTTTCCAGACCAAGATATTAACATTCAAGGAGGATGGAAAGTGTGTAGAGGAAGGCCCGTGGATGCATAGTTCACCAAAGCATTTGATACAGTTCCCTACAAACACTTAATTTATAAATTGATGTCTGTGGGCATTAACCATACTGTATGCACCTGGATAGAAAACTGGTTACAGGAGCATGTCCAGAGGGTAGTGATAAATATTATACCTTCTAAATGGTCTGGAGTGGTAGAGATAAGACTATAACTCTACCATTTTATCAAAACTCTGGTTCACACCTTGCATACAATATCCATTTCTGGTCACCAGTCATCATAAATGATGTGCTGGAACTATAGAAATTCCAGAAAAGGGCAAGAAAGATAGTAAGAGGACTGGATAACCTTAGTTATGATGAGTGACCTATAATAATTAAACTTAAGCCGGTCATAGATGGAGTGCTTTTCTTTTTTGCAAACATGGGTTGCAGGAAAGAAAATCATTTGTTTCCCCCATCAACACAGTCATTGTTGATGGGGGAATCCCTACGGTGGAGCCATTGTGTTTGGTGGGGAAGTGTTCTCCCAGAAGCAGTGGGAGGAGCCTTCCCCGCTGAGAGAACACAGTTATTGCTAGCAATAATCACACATAAAATCCAACAGGCTGAGTGTATCCATGTTGATTGACCGATGGTTTGAATCTTAACCAGTCCCTGCTGAACCAGCCGAGATTCGAACTGTATATGGCCGGCTTTATTCTCCTTGGAGAAGAGACACTTGAGAGGATATGTGATAACAATATTCAGATATCTAAATGGTGATCCTAGCATAGAGAGAAAGCTATTCAGTCTCAGGTCACTTAACTCTTTCCCACCAGGGCTAGTAAGATGACAGCCAGGCAGGACATTCCTCGATCCGGATGAATGTCATATGACGTCCTCCCAGATTCAGGCAGTGCTTTGGCGAGATCTGTCACCAGCTGAGTCCACAGGGCACAGCTAATGACTGATCTGTATACAGGTCTGTTGCCTGTACCATGTGACCGCTATGACCAATCACAGCAGGTCACATAACAATTGTAAACAATGGATGGTTTCCTTTCATGCCATCCATTGTGTACAATTGTGCTGTTAGCTGTGATTGTTCACAGTGATCACATGGTACAGACTGGGCCAATCATAGCCCATCTGTGTTTTGTGATTAGCTGTGGCCAATCACAGCTGATAACAAAACAAGCTGAACGAATCGATTTCATGCAATTCAAAAGCAAACAATGTGTAAAAAAAACTAAAAAAAAAACTGATCACTTCCCCAGAGTAGTACTATGGTAACATTATAGTTCTCTGGTCACTATTGTAACATTATAGTTCTCAGGTCAAATAAAATCATAAAAAAAGAAAAAAATAATTAAAAAATTAAAAAAAAAATATTTTCTTTTTTCGTACTGTCACCAGTAAGTGTTCCTGATCACCTCCACACCAATGTTGTACTGCACTGGTGACAGCATTTAAAAAAAATAAATGTGCAATTTTGTTTTTTTAATTTTATCACTTTCCACAAAATTATGACAAAAAATGAAAACTTCAAAAAACTCACCATGCCTCTTACTAAATACTTCAAACTGTCCAAAAAAGGGTAATTTTGGGGATATCTGTACTGTCCTGACATTTTTGGGCCTCAAGATATGAGATAGACCGTCAGTACAGCAGGATTGATCACTTTTCAGATATATACAACAGTTTGTAGACTCTATAACTTTCCTACAGACTAAATAATATACACTGATTTGGGTTATTTTCACCAAAGAAATCTAGCAGAATACATTTTGGGCTAAATTTAGGAAGACAAATTATTTATTTGTAACATTTTATAACAGAAACAAAGAAAAAACGTTTTTTTTTTTCAAAATTCAATGTCTTTTTTTGTATATTTAGCAAAAAATAACAAACCCAGTGGTGATCAAATACCACCAAAAGAAATCTCTTTTTGTGTGAACAAAATGATAAAAGTTTAGTTTGGGTGCAGTGTTGCATGACTGAGCAATTGTTATTTAAAGTATGACAGTGCTGAAAGCTGAAAATTGTCCTGGGCAAGAAAGGGGTAAAAGTGCCGAATACTGAAGTGGTTAAGAGTACATGTGGCCAACTAATGAAGTTGCACAAGAAGTGATTTAGTCTTAAACTGTGTAAAGAGTTCTTTACTGTTAGAGCAGCACGGATGTGATTCGCCATTCCACAGTTTGTGGTGTCAGTGAGGAGTGTCAATGTTTTCAATAAACTTTTAGATGGGTGTCTCAGGGAATGCAATATACAGGGATATGTGATATGGTAGTGACACAAACTCATACGTATGCACAGACACAGTAATACAGGTTGAACTGAATATACTAGTGTCTTTATTCAACCTTAACAACTTTATAACTATGTATATTTTTTGATTCATTGTTGTGCATTGACAACCCATTTATAATGAGTGAGCTGCCTTATCACAGCATATGCTACCACACAGTGTGGAAGGTTTACCAAAAATGGTTCACTCAGAATCTGGTGCAGCTGTGCATTGTAGCCAATCAGCTTCTAACCTCAACTTGGAAAAGCTTACGTTTTGACCAAAAAAACCTGGAAAATGATTGGTTTCTATGCAGAAGTGCCCCTGATTTTGCACTCTCCAGCTTTAGTAATCAAACCCCAATGTAACATGCTTTTAAGCTCTTCAAAGTAATGCAAATGAGCAAATGCAGTCTTATAGACTTTTATTATACTTTGTTGCCCCAGAAAGGGCTTGTTTGAAGAGGCTGACAATCACAAGCAGCCAATCAGATTTTAGACTACCATTGTTATATTACGTTGGAAACCATTGTCATTTGCATTGCACTTTGACATTTGGTATGTACTATCCAATCAAAGAGCCTCAGTATACCACATGAAAACTCGGATTGGAAAGTAGGCAGTAGAGAGTGGAAGTAGATTCTGAAGACTGAGCTAAAACTTAGGTCTATAGTTACTATGCACCCAGAAATGTTTGACTCCCTGGGTACATAGTAAGAGATTTAATCTATGAAAATTGCACAGTGGATAATCACATAGGCTTTTGTGAAAATTCATTCAAGCAGAAAAATGCTTAAAAATGATGTTCATTGCAGATAACTGGCAATCCATGCAAAACTGATTTTACTGTGCACATTTTTATATGTATCAATTAAAATAAAAACACTATAAGAAAGCTCCTGTTAAGTACCTTTGGTCCTATGGTAACAGGGTCACTTAAAGGACACAAAAAATTAAATGGGGACCTCTATTGAGTGTTTGAGGACCTTATTCAGGACTTAGCGGATGAACGGTCCCCTCAGAATTTTAATGATTTGGTGGACCAACTGTGGCAAGCCAGAAAATTCACCTTCGATGTATTTTTTGATGTCGGCCACTTGCTTTCTCACCTTAGCATTTGTTATAAAAGCTTTTCTGAATTACATAATTAAGGATGCTACTGGGGAAAAGAACACTCATGTTTCCCAGTCACAAAGTCCAAGGTCTTCCTACAGTGAGGAAACTGCTTCCTTTTGTATCTTGTATCTTTCATGTGTCATCTCCATTCTAAAGGATGAAATGACAAATTATCTTTCTCCAAACTCATCCCAAAATGTTTTTCCTAATTTACAGAGTTCTGTCCCCCCCCCAAAAAAAATAAAAGTCAGCAGCTAAAAATACTGTAGCTGCTGACGTTTAATACTAGGGCACTTACTTGTCCAGGCATCCAACGGTGTCCTCACCAGAGCCGATTCTTCACTCGGCTATTAGGAGCTGGCACTGCCATCTTCACTAAGGGAAACCAGCAGTTAAGCATTGCACCTTTGCAGCTGGATTCATGCTGAAAATACCAAAGCGTGCTCTGCTTTGTGAATGGACCACAGTCTTCTGGGATCTGTGAAGTGTTTCAGAAGGCTGTGGAGAAAGGAGGGGGGGCCGAACTTCCAGGTCAGTTTGCCTTAGCAAACTGAGCCAGAAGTGGGAACAGGTACCTGTCAAAACAAGGTACTTGCTTCCCTCTCCTCCCCAAAAGGTGTCAAATGTGACAGCCAAGGGGGGGAGGTGGCAGACAAGTGAAGCTTTCCCTTTTGGGTGGAACGCCGCTTTAAGATCTCAAGGCTCTCAAAAGCATTATTCACCTTAGAAAATTCCATATGGAATTCATTGCCTTGTTGTGGAATCCCTAAATCACATAGCTTTGGTGAACATTTTGTGGTATCCCTAAATCCTGGCCTTGGTGAACATTCAAGATGCACATCTTCATCTCCCTATTCTTTGACTGCACCAATATTCTGTATTTTGCTGTAGAGTTTTTTCATTTTAAGTTTGTGGTCCTATGTTTTAGCATGGCCATCGCCTCAAGTATTTTCGCAAAGGTCCTGTCTCCAATATTGGAACTACTTAGGGCTGGGGCATTTCTATTGCTGCATAGCTCAATTACCTAATCATCAAAGTTCCATCTCACAGATTCTGGCCAAGTTTCTGTATTACCCTGGAGATTCATCAGAGTTTTGGGTAGATTGTGAACTATTAGTTTTTCTAACAATGACTTTAATACCTGGGTCTAGAGCTGTATGCCAGGTAGGTGAAGGGCTTTCTGCCCAATGCCAAGCTCAGTTTGCTAACACAGGAGATATTCCTTCTCAATCAGCAAGGAGAATTCCTCTTCTTTCTGAGCAATCATGGCCAACAGGCCAAAATGCTCCAGTGAGGAGTCTTCTGGATAAGTTAGCCATCTCACTATAAAAGATAGGATGAAAGGGCTTAGAGAAGCAATGTATTGGTGTACAAAACTGATGTTGGAAGGAAATGGGGAAAGCTGACAAACTGCATAAGAAGGAATTAGAGTCAGTGCTTTCTTGTGATTGCTAGCTCTTTAAACGTTAATATTTGTGCTGCCTAAGTGAAGTAGGGCAGCTTTTTGGAGTTTTGGAAGCTCAAAGCATGGTATTCACTTTTTCTGACCATTAATTGTTAGATCCTTCACATTCACCACACTCTGCCCTATACATATAGTTAAAGTAAAAAGTTAGACAAACGATGGAAAGGCCTATTTTCCATGAATAAAACTGTTCTGCCACTGGCTACATTTATACTGCTTAATCACCTGTTTGATTTTAATTCTTTAGTAAATACCTCCCTGTGCCCTGTGTCTCGAGTATATTTCGACTCAATCTTGCTCAATTTTACACTGCTCTATTAACTGCAGAGCTTAACTGTTAAGGAGAGTTCGATAGAAATAAGACAGTTTTGCATTAGCAAGGACAGGGACAACTTCCTGGAAAAACATTTTCATTTATAACTTAAATTAATTTGAGTTGGATGTTGCTGTTGTAAGATAAGCTGATTTTAAAAGCAAAATAACTCCATTTCACAGCCATATACATATGTACTGCCAGAATATGGCATTGCTAAGCATGTCAGTGAAAATTTCACTGTTCTGTAATCTCATATACAGATTTCTATTTGTTACCTGTCACTCTTGAAGATACATGAAAAGGACCCTATCGTCGCTGTAAAGAATTTTGAAAAACATTTTTTGCCATTAATACATGTCCTCCATGGCAGTGCGCAGCTTACTATGCTTTTTTTTACAATAGCTTGCCAATTAGCCCTTAAAAAATTGCTAGAATTTGCTTACAAGATTCACCCCACCAACATGAGATCCTTCACTAAGTTCAGATTTGTCAAATTTTGAGGATTCCCCAAACCCTCAGGAAATTGAACTTGGCCTGATTCACTCATCTCTAATCCTAATCATTTGCAATAGTCTTGACTAGTTAAGTGTGTCAAAAATGTAGCTGTATTTTATAAATAGTTGTATTTATTTGTGTGTATTTGCTGCTCCATTTATACATGTTTTCAAAAATATTTTCAGTGTTATTATACCCAAAGAAGGAATGTAATATGTTCCTGAAGCTTGTTTGTTTAATAACTTTAATTGATCAGTCCAAGGTATCTCTTAATAAACTGATGATCACTTGATACAGAGAAAGCCTGGGAGGACTTCACTCTTCTGTGGGTACTTTGCTGATCATAACATCTGATAAGGGCTGTTTTGAGGAAGCATAGCTGCTGTGTGGCAGTTTCTGGAGAGATGCAGATTGTGCAGCACACAGTGCAGAGTCATGGGTTGGGGATGAGGCCTCTGAAGCCATGGGCCTAATATAAATCAATTCTGGATAATGTCAGTTAGTCATTAGTAAAGATACAAGATGATGAAAGTAATCATTGAAATCTACTTTCATTTTTTTTGTAAGACATCTAACAAATGACACTGCTGAATTTCAAATTCTGCTAAAATTAGAGAAGTTAGCAATCAAAAATGTAGCTCCTACTATAGGTGAATTCAATTATTCAGGCATCCTCTGGATGTAGCTTTGTGCAATCAATGCACAAAAAAGTAACACATGCATTAAAAGACTGGCATGCTTGATTTATGTAAAATAAATAAACTTTTTACATAAATAAAAAACTCCCCAAAAAGTGGTATGAGACACAGCACAACAGACATTACAACTACTTTTTATGTTTGCTATTCTGATCTATATACTGCGGTAAAAAAATCTTACCTTGTCCCACCTTGACATTATATATATATACACATATATATATCACCAAACTCTGTACCCTAAAACTGATCAATGCCTTTTCTTTTCTTTCTTTGTTCTTTTGCACTTTTTTATGTCCTAGAAGTTCACAGCACTATTTCTTTCCCACTTAATTGTAGGATCCTTTTATGAACAATTTAAAGAATTTCTTTCCTCTATAATGACAAATGCCTTTAATGCTGTGTCAACATTGTGCCCATTTCCTAGACAATCTCTGGAGTCCAAAGTTACTATAATTCCTAAGGCCCTGAAAGACCATGTGCAATGTTCCAGTTTTCTGTCCCACTTCTAAACAACAATTTGAGAATGAATTCCAAAATCATAGCTGAAGGCCTAAAGCCCAATATAGCTTCCCTAATTATTACTAGGAAGGTAGAGTTTGTCACCCAAAGGCAATCATGTGACCCTCTCAAAACCATCGTCCTGATAGAAGATTTCACCAAATGTAAAATGCTTCTTATATTTTCCTGGTAGTAAATTTAAAGTCCCGGCATTTTAATTATATCTTCTGCTCATGTAAAATGCAAAATTACACATTACGCAAATTACACAAAGTTTTCAATTGAATATGATTTCACACTTAGCATGGACTTACTTAGAAATACACCTCAAAACACATTCTGTGACTTCTGTATGGGAATAGCACATGCGCAAGACCTTTTCAATGTTTGGACTGATAATGAGACATTGTAAAAAAGCAGTGTACTGTAATGGTTGCCTTTGTACGAGTGGTCAGGGAATATAGTTTAGTGTAGCATCGTCTATAGCAGTCCTCATTCCTCAACATGGGGTCTTCCTCCATGCCAAAGCTCCTTGTCTCTATGTTTATGAGGACAATGGCGTAATTGATAGAAGAGGTACATAATTTTGTCTTGTTTATTAGAGATCTTGTCAAAAACTGTGTTTGAGTGTTTTTTGTTTTCTGTTTACATTTTCTTGTGAATGAGTAGGAGTACTATGTACCCCTTAAATATTCACATAGGAGGGCAGTATCTGGGTGCCCCCCTACGTTTACAGGGGGCTTCCAGATTCTGATAAGCACCCCCACCCAAGATACCATCCTCTCTATAATAATGCATTTTCTTCATTGAGCAACAATGTTTACTCAAAATTTTCAATATATTCAATCATGATATAACTCAATTCACATTTCATTCATAATGGGTCCATACAAAGGGATAAATTGCCCCCTGTCACTGGTACATACCTGTGCAGCCAACAGGAAAAGAACCAGAGTGTGGTATATAGTCAGGTGACAGGCAATATCAGAAAAAGGGACAGGCAGAAGGTCGGACAGGTGAACAGGCATAATAAGCTACAAGCTGAAATTGGCAATTAGAGAAGTATGAATTCAGGAAATAAAATGGATTGGAGTTAGGAAATGAACTTAATTCTTAGCCAAGGTGTTGGTCTGAGCACAGCTAAATAGTGAGCTTGGCTTACAGACTGTATGAGGGCTTACACTGTAGGTGCTATATTAACCAGAAGATGAGCTCCAATGATGTCTACACCTCTCAGTTCTTGAATAAAGCATGCTGTAGCATGGAAGGAGAGACAGTTTTCCAATAGAGCCAGATCTGCTTTACTGTTGATCTGTGACATAGATTATTTCATATTAAAAGGAGTGAGACATATTTAAACCAAGATAGATAGATAACCAAGGGCAGAAACTTTCAGTTTTTAGATGGAGCCAAACCCTGGTCCAGATCAAGCCATTTTTCTGTCTGTCTTTCTTTCTTAAATATTTCATTTTTCTATTGTTTTTTTTAATAATGCAGTATCTGCCCTGTTTAATCCAACACTGTGGACAGACCCATAAACAGATGTTTTTGCTATATCTTTACCCTAATCTACCTTTATTGCAAACTCATACAATATATTCAGAAAAAACTTTTGTATTGCATTTTTCAAATGCATGAACAATGCCATTCTACATTTCTTGTTAACATGTTTCCTATATTCTCCACTTAGTATAAACTCTTAATAAGAACCTTACTCCTTAAAAAAACAACAAAATCTAGCATTAATAGAGGACAGTGAATTGTATCCATATTATAGGAAATATATCTCATGCAAATTGTAGCCAAGCAAATTAGAGTTGGTCATGCCATGACCAGTATCATATGAATTGCTCATAACCAGAAGCAACTGTGACTGCAGTCTTACACTTAGTATACACTCCCAATCTATTAAACGTTTATCACTATCACCATTATTTTTAGGCATTTGGGAGTTGATTTGCTAAAACTGGAGAGCACAAAATCTGGTGTAGTTCTGCATAGAAACCAGAAACTAGAAATCAGATTCCATGTTTTATTGTCAAAGCTAAATTGAACAAGCAGAAGTTAAAAAGTTAATTGGCTACCATGCACAGCTGCACCAGATTTTGAACTCTCCAGTTTTAGTAAACCCCAATGTGTGAAAATAATAATAATTAAATTAACTAAGGCTACTCACACTAAGGAGTTTTTTTAAGTGTTTTCGCAGTGTAAAAACTCCTGCTTGCATGGGACATGTTTGGGGAGTTAAAAAAAAGTGCCTTAAAAATGCCTCTTTCCATTGAAATCAAAGGAAACTGCCTGAAAACCGCCTCGAAAAAGCTTAAAAAATGCCTCTGAGAAGCGTTTTGGTGCGGTTTTTAAGTCATGTGTTCTTTAAAAAAAGCTCAGAAAGCACAGCAAAAGTGCGGTAAAAATGCCTATGCATTTTTGCTGTGTTTTTGCGGTGGATCAGTGTGAAAGTAGCCTTAGTAGGCTGGGAGTGTGCACTGTTAGGATGTTAAGTTAAATGGGACATTTTAAATATTCTTTACACAAATTTCATAACAAGTTCAGTACCCATGGGAACGTTGCATGCTAATTGTTTAAAGATATTCTAAGGGATGATGTACAAAAATAATTGCAGAGAACAATCTAATAAGAAAGAACCAGTATGGGTTTCTGAAAGAAAGGTCATGTCTAATTAACTTGATCAGTTTTAAAGAGGAGAAAAGTTCAAATCTGGATGGTGAAAATGCTGTGACCCAATTAAATTTTGTAGAAACATGTTCTACCGGTATCCTGGTATAGTAATTAAGGATTCAGGTAGCAGGGGAAAGGTTTGTTTAAGGGTAAAGAAAAGGGTAAAAGACAGAAGATAAAAGGTTGTTGGAAATTCAGCCTATTATTATGTGCTGTGTGCTATAAAGATCAGTGCTGGTCCACATTCTTTTTACTCTATTCGTTAACGATCTCTGGGATTAAATCAAAAGCAATGTCCTTTTTTCTAACTGAAAAGGAAAATTGGCAACAGGGAAGTTATATATCATATTACATAACAAATAAAAGCACCTAGACCATAGTAAACTATTGCTCCTTTAAGTGGAACTTTACCCACTCAATCAATATTGACTATTTTGAATCCTTATGCTTCTAGCATTAGTGGATAGATAGGAAAGTTTATCATTTTTACTTGTTTTAAACTATTTTTTACATTTCTTTAGTCACTTCCTAGTTTCCATGACTAGGAAAATTATGTCATACATCCAGGAGTCTTCAGGAGTGGAGGCGGGGTTTTCTTAGCTAAGCACACCCTCCTGCTTGTACAACTGAACTAAGGGCAGATGGATTCCATGAAGTAATTGCTACATAAATCATCTGCCCTTGCTTAAGATAGCCATGACCAGAAATGCTATGGGATGAGTGAGTTTGCTTAGAATATTAAAAATTAATTAAATAGCGCTTTTGTTTTGTGGTGCTCAGATACAGTGTAGATCCACTTTATATGCCCAAGTTTAAATTAAATATGTTTCTCAAACAACAAAGGATATATATCCACTTTATGTGAACCAAATGACTTTGCAAATGCAGATATTACGTTGTAAAATTAGCAGTAAAATAATCACTGTACTGCACATTGCTTGTGCAGAGAACTGAGCTGTGGGAGAACCCAGCAAGCTCCACCAACTACATGCTGCCTGAAAAAAACTACAAGAGGGGTGGAGATGAGACCAGTCATTCTGCACAAGGAGAGAGAGCAGCAGTGACTGGTCTTTACTACAAGAAGCTCCTGTACAGAGGTAAAGTTGTACACTGGATTAATGCAAAGGTTTGGAAGAAATACACAAAGCACAACAAGGTTCATGTAAAAATGCACAAACGTCTTGAAATTAGACAATATTTGCTTATCCCAGAGTTCAGCTTTAAATGGAATATAACTAGGCAGAACAGAGCTAAAGAAGAACTTTGGAGAACTGGGATTTAAACACAAAAAATACTTTTGGCTAGAGAGTAATAACACCTTTCAGTTTATTTTTTTGCCATCTGTGTCCAATTGTGGATATTTCACTTCATTTCCTGTCCCATAGTCAAAAAGGAAGTGAAAGAAAATCCAAATCCTGCAAAGTAAGGGAATTCCTTGGGGACCCCCAGGTCACCAGAACTAGTGTCTGCATTGGAAGATTTCCCCTCTATTACTTTTCTGGAGACAACCCAAAATTTAGGATTTTCTTTTACTTTCAATGATAACGGTAAACAAGACAGAGAGGGGGAATCTACTTAAAGGGGGCACAGACTGTAATAAAACTGTCAGGTGTTCTAATCCCTCTCCACTCTATCCAAAACTAAAAAAAGAAGTTTTGCCGTTAGTTATACTTTAACCACTTGCGAACCGCGATATAGCCAAATGACGACTACAGCACGGTTTCCAGTTCTGGGGGGGCATCATATGATGTCTTCCCAGAACCGGCCCTGGCGATCTCTGTGATCGCTGTCTCCTACGTAAATAGCTGATCACGTGATGTAGTAAAAGGCCAATCACAGTGGCCTTTTACCATGTGATCAACTTTGTCCAATGACACAGCAGATCACGAGTAAGTGCAGTTGCCGGTTATCTGCTGCATTTTCCTCATGCTTTCGCAGCATGAGGAAAGTACTGCTGATAACTGGCAATTGTCAGAGGACGGATCAGCACCGATCATCAGGGCACTGGTAATCAGTGCCCTGATGATTAATGCCCAGCAATGACACCCACCAGTGCCACCCATTTGTGCTGGTGGCAGTGCTGCCCACAAGTGCCCAGCAGTGCCACCCACCTGTGTCCATCAGTGCTTAGTGCCACCCACCTGTGCCCAGCAGTGCCACCCAGCTCTGCCCACATGGCCATGTCATTCATTCAGTTCTGTGAATGAATGAACTACAGGTCCCGACAGCCTTTGCGGCTGTCGGCTTGTAGTTCTCAAGGAACTATGATGGCGCTGTTGGGCACTGTGATAGTTCACTGAGTTTTCCTGTCAGATACACTGAGAGATTTGCAGGAGATCAACATGGCATCAGAGATCTGCTTATCGCTGGTGCAATGCTTTCCAGGTTCCAAAAAAGAAAAAAAAGTAAATGCTCATTTTTTTACCTGCAAAAAAATGGACATTTATAGTTTTTAATTTTAAAGTGAATTTATCCTTTAACCACCTACCGCCGTATAAGGAAATGACGGATGGGTGGGAGCTCTCTCGATATCCTCCCACTCTTCCTCCGTATGTGCACCCTCAGGCGCGCAGGGTGTTGATCGGAGGTATGCTGTTTCCCTGGGGCACAGCGGATCATGGATCACAGTAAAGAGCCGATGGCACATACTCTATCATGTGATCAGTTGTGTCCAATCACAGCTGATCACATGTAAACAGGAAATGCCAGTTATTGGCTCTCCTTTTCTCACGCTGACTGTGCGTGAGGAGGTGAGAGCCGGTAAGCAGCATTTCCCAAAGGGGACATCTGCACTGATAATTGGGGAACTGATTATCAGTGCCCTGATGATCAGTGCAGCCTCATCAGTGCTGCCTTTCAGTGCCCATAATTGCCACCTGTCAGAGCCCAACAATGCCACATATCAGTGCACATCAGAGCTGCCTTTCAGTGCCGCCAGTCAATGCCACCTATCAGTGCCCGGCAATACCGCATATCAGTGCCACCCATCTGTACCACCAAACAGTTCCAATCAGTGCCGCATTTCAGTCCCAGTCAGTGCCGCCTATCAGTGCCATATATAAATGTTGCCTTTCAGAACCCATCAGTGATGCATGTCAATGCCCATCAGTGCTGCCTATTAGTGCCTCCTCATCAGTACCACCAATCAGAGCCTGTCAGTGCCACATGTTAGTGGCGATCAGTGCCACATATCAGTGCTCATCAGTGCTGCCTTTCAGTGTCCATCAATGATGCCTGTCAGTGCCTCCTCAACAGTGCCACCTGTCAGTGACGTCTCATCAGCGCACGTCTGTGAAGGAGAAAAAGTTTTTTTTTTCAAAATTCTCAGTCTTTTTTAGTTTGTTTAGCAAAAAATAAAAAACCCAGTGGTGATTAAATACAACCAAAAGAAAGATCTGTCTTCAAAAAATGATAACACTTTTGTCTGGGTACTGTGTTGCATGACGGCGCAATTGTCATTCAAGGTGTGACATCGCTGAAAGCTGAAAATTGGCCTGGGCAGGAAGGGGGTAAAAGTGCCCTGTGGGCAAGTGGTTAAGGCTAGGTTCACACTTGTGAAGGTGGTTGCTGGTGCAGGAATCACACCTGTTTCCACACTTCAGGACTATTCATTCGTAATGTAACCCCCACGCATCTAAACACAGTGCAGAATTGCATTGCGATTTCCCTCAGGCTGCAAGCTGAAAAAGTTACAGGGATCTTTTTCCTGCAGGTAGAGAAGCCTGTTCATTTGAATGGGGTGCTGTGCTTGTGTAAATGGGCGCAGCAGCAAATGCATACAGTGAAAGAAATAAGTATTTGATCCCCTGCTGATTTTGAATGTTTGCCCACTCACAAAGAAATGATCAGTCTAAAAATCAAATGGTAGGTGTATTGTAACACTGAGAGACAGAATAGCAACAAACAATTCAAAAGAAATGTATGTCTAACAAATTATGCACTTATTTGCATGTTCATGAGGGAAATAAGTATTTGATCCCCTATCATTCAGCAGGATTTCTGGCTACCAGGTGTCTTTCATATAGGTAACAAGCTGAGATTAGAAGCAGTCTCTTAAAGGGAGTGCTGCTAATCTCATTTTGTTACCTGTATAAAAGACACCTGTCCACAGGAGCAAACAATCAGATTCCAAACTCTCCAGCTCGGCAAAGACCAAAGAGCTGTCCAAGGATGTCAGGGACAAGATTGTAGACCTACACAAGGCTGGACTGGGCTATCAAATTATCGCCAAGCAGCTTGGTGAGAAGATGACAACAGTTGGTGCAATAATTTGCAAATGGAAGAAACACAAAACAACTGTCAGTCTCTCTAGGTCTGGTACACTATGCAAGATCTCACCTCGTGGAGTGTCAATGATCATGAGAACAGTGAGGAGTCATACCAGAACTACACATGAGGATCTTGTCAATGATCTCCAGGCAGCTTGGACCACAGTCACCAAGAAAACAATTGGTAACACACTACGCCAGCAAGGACTGAAATCCTGCAGTGCCCGCAAGATCCCTCTGCTTAAGAAAGCACATGTCCAGGCCCGTCTGAAGTTTGCCACTGAACACCTGAATGATACAGAGGAGGACTGGTTGAAAGTGTTGTGGTCAGATGAGACCAAAATCGAGCTCTTTAGCATGAACTCAACTCGCTGTGTTTGGAGGAGGAATGCTGCCTATGACCCCAAGAACACCACCCCAACTGTCAAACATCGTGCTGGAAACATTCTGCTTTGGGGGTGTTTTTCTGCTACAACTGCACTGCATCAAAGGGACGATGGACGGGGCAATGTACTGTCATATCTTTGGTGAGAACCTTCTTCCCTCAGCCAGGGCATTGAAAATGGGTCATGGATTGGTGTTCCAGCATGACAATGACCCAAAACACACAGCCAAGGCAACAAAGGAGTTGCTCAAGAAGAAGCACATTAAGGTCCTGGAGTGGCCTAGTCAGTCTGCACACCTTAATCCGATTAAAAATCTGTGGAGGGAGCTGAAAGTTCGAGTTGCCAAACGTCAGACACCAAACCTTAATGACTTGGAAAGGATCTGCCAAGAGAAGTGGGCCAACATCCCTCCTGAGATGTGTGCAAAACCTGGTGGCCAACTACAGGAAATGTCTGACCTCTGTGATTGCCAACAAAGGATTTGCCACCAAGTCATGTTTTGTGACGGGGATCAAATACTTATTTCCCTCATGAACATGCAAATCAGTGCATCATTTCTTAGACATGCATTTCTTTTGAATTTTTTGTTGCTATTCTGTCTCTCAGTGTTACAATACACCTACCATTCGATTTTTAGACTGATCATTTCTTTGTGAGTGGGCAAACAGTCAAAATCAGCAGGGGATCAAATACCTTTTTCCTTCATTGTAGGTGTGTAAACCTAGCTGAAATTGTTTTGGAGTAAAGTCTGCTTTAAGCTTCACCACTGTGACCTAATTGCCTACACTTTAAAATGTTATTTCTTAAAGCTATTAGTCAACAGAAAAATAAAGATCAAATTAAATGTATATGATGCAGGAACAGCTCATAGTCCTACTTAGCAACGCACTTCTTTTAGAGTATAATAGGGTTAACATGTGACAAAGCCTCTGGGGACACACCGAAACCTGGAACCAAAAAAATGCAGCTGATTTTCAGTAAATCCTATTTAAAAGCACTTTAATCTCATAATTAACTTAGCGCTGGACATTTAAGGAGCACTTAGCAAAGAAGTTAGGGGAAGCGGCATCCTAATTTTTCCAGTAAATAATATACATTCTGTCTGGCATTCACTCACTGAACAGGAAATCTGCATTTACTTTGGACATTTTTAGCATGATAAAGGGGCTTAGACATTATTAAAGGCTTTATTATTTCTAATGTTATTCCCAGCAAATAAATTGCACTTTAGATGCATTCATTTTTGTATTTTCAGAGAGACATAATATATTCACACCAAAAAAAACAAACAAACAGAAAATCAGTAGCATGGAAAATAGTTGAAAATAGCTGCATTTATTAACAGCATCTTTATATGCACCACATCTTCTTGCAATCTAACAGTAATACTTAACTTTATTTTCCTGCAATATCTACAGTATCTATCCAGTGTATGTGTGTATGTATGTGTATATATATATATATATAAATATAAATATATATAAACATACAGCACATATATATATATATATATATATATATATATATATATATATATATGGAATTTGGCTTTCTTCTTTCTAAAGCCCCACTTCAGCCCAAATGTTTATGAAATCTTTATTTTTTTGGAGTGTGAGAGGTTTAGAACCTCTGGCAGGTTTTTTATTGTTTGTGCCTCTTTTTGGGAGATATACAAAGAGGTTGCTTTTCTTTTAGAGCGGGAAGTGATGGGAAATCCATAAAACTTTACAAACAGAACATTTTTAGGGGTGTGTGTAAGAGGTAGAAGAATGTTGTTACTGATGTCAGTGGCTTTCTGTCCCTGAGACTCCAGAAAATCCCATCACATCAATTCTTTTCCCACATCAAAACATTGTTATTCATCAAATATTTTGTCTTCAAGCTTGAAGAAAAAAAATGATAATTTATCAGATCAATTCTCTTACTATGTAAGGCAAACATTTTCATTCATCAGATAAACTCACCTACTTCATTATTGTTCTTTAAATATCTTTCCAAACTACAAAAGACAAAATATCACAGCTCATCAGATAAATTATTTTCCACATTAGGCAAAACAACATAAATTCTCCAATAAATTCCACATTGGCCATTAATAGACAAGCAATGGTGTTCATTTACTAAACCTGGAGAGTGCACCTGTGTATAGTAGCCAATCAGCATTTAACTTCAGCTTGTTCAATTAAGCTTTGACAAAATAACTGCAAGCTGATTGGTTTCTATGCAGAACTGCACCAGATTTTGCACTCTCCAGTTTTAGTAAATCAACCCCACTATGTTGTCTGATGAGATAAGAGAATATCTATGAATGATAATCTATTACATTAAAAAATAGGTTACATTTAATTGAAAGCTAGGCTATACTGATACACAATGTGATTGCGTGACATGACATGACATTCACAATAAGTTTAAGAGCTTACCTTGAATGTACATTGAAGAATACTGCCCTAAAATGGACATATACCACTGACTAATAAGGATATGTGTGACATTTCAACTTTATTTTAAATGAAATCAGCTTGTTCACATTCAATGAAATTTGCCCCAATTTCCTTCCAATTTTGCCTTGCAGGATTGTAAATTAGTGATTTAAATAAAAAAAAGAAAGATTATTTGTGCACCAGGCCATTTAGGTAAAGCCTGGTAAACACAATGAGAATATCGGATGAATGAGAGCTATTTTTTATTTTTGCATGCCAGTCTCATATCGAAAATGAATAGGTTACTTGAGTTACCAAAATTCTGGTAAGACAGAATACATTTCCTGCGATTATGCAAAGTATTGTATTGTATTATGTATTCTTTGGTTTCCAGGCATACACGGACTTGGTCACTTGGTTTTTACAGACAACTACTGCATTGATCAAAAAAGAATCATTTGTTCTTTCATCTTACAAGCAACATTTTTGTGCTTGTTCCTTCGGATAATTTCACATGAGCTGAACTGTCATGATCGGCTTTCGAAAACTGTGTACCAAGTTTCAGATTATCAGAAGATCACTCTGAAATTTTTTTTTTTCTCAGTGTATACTAAGTCCAGGGGTACACTCCTTTGATGTTCACTCTGCTGTTGATACTTTCCACCTCTCCATGTGAAGCCTTTAATATGTAAGCAGCGACTTCTTTAATAGATATCCATGACAATGAATTTGAACTTTTTTATCAATAGCCTGGAATGCAAACAGAAGAAGGGATCATTGTCGCAAAACATGTTGGGCTATTTTCCTGCGGCTTAATGTTTCTCACCCCCCCCCCAATAGGATCCTTTTGGTGGTTCTTGTGTCCCTCATCACTAGTATGTTCCTTGTAATATGGTGGGTTGCGGGACATTGTCTGCGGGGACAGTATATAATGATCTCTTTTAAACTGCAAGATGTTTTTTCATGACTCATCGTCATAATAAAGTACAAAAGATTTTATTAATATGTGTTTGGAATTTCTGTGCCTTTAAAGTCCATTTGCAATTTCTTCCCTGTTTTCATTCCCTTCATTTTTGACTGGAATACAAAGAGGCCAATGGATCATTCTGATAAAATGGGAATATGGTGATTCATTGTCATACTGTAATTCTGCACTAAGTACAATGACAGCAAAATCAATTTATTCTGTTAAAAAAGGTAAATAATAAAACAATGTTTTGCCTCCACCCCACATATTGTTGCATATTTTGCTGTTGCTTGAGGTTTTTTTTTAGACAATGAGTCCAAATAATCAACAAACAGAATAGGTTCAACTGCTCAAATTCCCCACTTTCACAATATACAAAGCTGCAGACACTTTAAAAGGACTCCTCCCTTAGTAAATGTTAAATAGCAATTAAATGGTGCGCTAAATGTGAAAGAAAAAAATTCTTTTGCAAATTAATTAATCATGTGAACAACTATACATACACAGTACAATGTGCAAATTAATGCCTATAACTGATATCATATACAATCCATATAAGGAACAATACAACAATACAACGTTCAAAGTCCACATGAATGACAGCTTCCACACACTTTGTGAAAAAGAACATGCATTTCTTGAGTGCAATATTAATAGTATTGATCTTCTTTTTATCCAATAAATCACCAACGTGAACGGGCCACCGCTATATGTGTAAAATGGAGCCTTACCAGATGAGAAGACCCCTTGTTGTAGGGGGTCTAATAAGGCTCTATATAGATGTAACTCCATCCAAATTTCTATGTTGTAACTGGGACCCAGATTTTACTTAGGTCACTAAGCCATTTTCATAGCAGAACAAAGACAGTGTCATGTACAATAAAACATGCCTCTCATAGTGCAGTAAAAATGAATGTGCCTTTATTGCGCAAGTACAATCCTACTACAAAACATAGAAGGAATATCTATTTCTGTATTTATGCGCAATGACAGATGGCGGTTCCCTTGTCCCGGAAGACGTCTGTTGATGACGAAACGCGTCGGTGAAGCCTCACTCGGACATCATCACGCTGTCCACCATCTTGGAAACTGTATTTGAATGCTGATATTCCTTCTATGTTTTCTAAGTAGGATTGTACTTGCGCAATAAAGGCACATTCGTTTTTACTGCACTATGAGAGGCATGTTTTATTTTACATGGCACTCTCTTTGTTCTGCTATGAGAATGGCTTAGTGACCTAAGTGGAATCTGGGTCCTGGTTACAACATAGAGGTTTGGACAGAGTTACATCTATATAGAGCCTTATTAGAGCCCTATAACAAGGGGTCTTTTCATCTGGTAAGCCTCCATTTTACACATATGGCGGTGGTCCAATCACGTTGGTGATTTATTGGATGAAAAGAAGATCAATACTATTAATATTGCACTCAAGAAATGTATGTTCTTTTTCATGAAGAGTTTGTGGAAGCTATCATTCATGTGGACTTTGAACATTGTATTGTTCCTTATATGGATCGTATATGATATCACTTACAGGCAGGGGCGGACTGACCATTTGGAAACTCGGGTACTGTCAGTAGAGGGCCCCATGAGATGCCCCGGTACCTTTTTCATAGGCTTTTTTGAGTTTGGGCAAGGACACAGGGGCCCCATGATCCCCTATTGCCCGGAGGCTCCATGAGTTGTCAGTCTGCCCCTGCTTATAGGCATTCATTGGCACGTTGTACTGTGTATGTATAGTTGTTTACACGATTAATAAATTTTTAATATAATATTTTTCTTTCACACACAGCACAACATTTACCGTATTTATTGCTTCATAAGATGCACTTTTTTCCCCCAAAAAACTGGGGGAAAATGTCTGTGCGTCTTATGGAACCGGTATTCCCCCCATTGCCGCCATCTTAGAATACTGGGCCGGCCGCTCAGCCCTTCTGTGCAGCAGAACCTGCAGACCTCCAGAGTCCTACCTGTTCCTCAGTCCAGCGGTGTCCTCTATGTCTTTTCTCCCTGGTGCCTTCATCTTTAGTGTGGGCACCCGGCTCTGACAACTTGCGGCCGGGTGCCCACTGCACAAGTGTGAGAAGTGCTGCGCTTTGTGAATGGTCATGTAGACTTCTGGGACCTGTCACATGTCCCAGAAGACTACGGGGAGGGGGAAGGACAACTCTGGGAGTGGGTACCTGTCAAATTTGGGTACCCGCTCCCCCCCTCCACTACCCAAAGGTCCGCAGTCTCTGGACATCTGTACTATGTCCACAGTCCCTGGTCATCTCCTGTAATATGTCCGCAGTCTGTGATCATTTCCTGTACTATGTCCGCAGTCTCTGGTCATCTCCTGTGCTGTGTCCGCAGTCTCTGGTCATCTCTTGTACTATGTCCGCAGTCTCTGGTCATTTCCAGTACTATGTCCGCAGTCTCTGGACATCTCCTGTACTATGTCTTCAGTCTCTGGTCATCTCCTGTACTGTGTCCGCAGTCTCTGGTCATCTCCTGTATTATGTCCGCAGTCTATGGTCATTTCCTGTACTGTGTCCGCAGTCTCTGGTCATCTCCTGTACTACGTCCGCAGTCTCTGGTCATCTCCTGTACTATGTCCGCAGTCTCTGGTCATCTACTGTACTATGTCTGCAGTCCATTGGTTCAGAATATTTTTTTACTTGTTTTTCTCCTCTAAAACATAGGTGCGTTTTTATGATCAGGTGCGTCTTATGGAGTGAAAAATTTGTTAATTGCTATTTAAAATTAGTCCAAATAGCAACAATGTGTTATGTGTATGTGTTGTGGTATATACATTCATATAATAATATAAAAAATAGAGAAATTTCATGCTTTTTTTTTCAAAAATTTTTTATATAGTACATAGTATATAGAACAAATTAAGGTACTAAAATTTTGACTCCAAATTATGCTAAGCTTTTAAAAATTTCAGCAAAGCAAAATCAGCCAATACCATTTAAGCATACTGACTGACATTGTCACAAAAATAGAATTAAATAAGACCAGACACGGGTTATTATATCAAAAGGAAGCCAAACCTTAATTCCTGTGGATCATTTTGGTGATAATTGAGCATAAAAACATTTTTATGTGGAAACAATCCACTTTTAATAAGCATATTTAAAGACTACATACAAAAACTTATTTTGCACCAGATACTGATTTACAGTTTTACTTATGTGATCAAATAACCTCCTCATACAGATGTGGATGTGGTTGCAGGTTTGGTGTGATTGTTGGTAATTTTTTCCTTTTTTACTTCCTCAGGAATTGATTCTTCTGACAGAATGTCTATGGATTAGTGTGGATGAGAGAGTAACAAAAAGTGAGAGAGGGGTCATTCTGAACCTCCAAAGACTATGATGAAAACTTACAAATCTGCCTGGCAAAAACAGTTCAATAAAAACGCTGAAAATTCCAGATGAAACCCATTGTAAGATGTCTATCCCAGGGAAAAATAAAACCCAGTAACACCATGGTAACACAGGCAGAAAAATAGTAAATGTGACATAAATAAATTGTTCCATGAATAATAGCAGCTTGCAGACTGCACACTGTAGCTTTAGTGCTACAGTGCAGGCTGGCTGCGCAAAATCACGTATATATACATGAGTTTGATTTTCTGGGTAGGTGGCGCTGGCTCGCATATCCGTGCTGTTATTGGCTCCCTGACATGTCATTGGAGCTAGTGACAGGAGAGAGATCTGTGTTGGTAAAGCTGGGACACAAAAACTGTCACATCCCCTAGTAAATGTACACAGTACACGCATCACATATTTAGACACACAGTTAACCATTTGATTGCCCCAAATGTTAACTCCTTCCTGCCTAGTGTCATTTACATTTTATTAGCACTGATCACTGTATTAGTTTGTATTGGATTTTTTTTTATCAAAGACATATAGCAGAATACATTGTGGACTAAATTTATGTAAAAATTTGATTTTAAAATTTTTTTACTGGATATGTTTTATAGTAAAAAGTCAAAAATATAGTTTTTTTTATTTTCAAAATTTTCATTTTTTTTCATTTATAGCACAAAAAATAAAAAAACACAGCGGTGATCAAATACCACCAAAAGAAAGCTCTATTTGTCTGAAAAAAAATGATATAAATTTCATTTATGTGCAGTGTTGCATGACTGCGCAATTGTCAAAGTAGCGCAGTAACATATAGCAAAAAAATTGCCTGGCCATGGAGGGTGTTAAATCTTCTGGAGGGTAAGTGGATACTAAAGCAAAATGTGGCAGCATAAATAAAAAAGGACAAAAACCAAAGTAACATACAGTGAAGAGTAAGATACCCCAGCCTAAGTCTAATATGTATGGGTGAAGAAGCTTTCAACAGGGGATGTTGCCCACAAGTGTTCCAAATGAAAAGTGAACCATGTATATCTGTCCCTCCTCCCAGTCCAGAGCCATGCAACACTGCATCCCTTCAAAATGCTTCCACATCAACAATGTCACCAAGCCATGTCCAATACACCAGCTAGATGCCCAACCATGCAGGCACGTGGCACTGCTGCTCAATGACTCCACTCATAATAATTCTCATACACTGCACCCTGGCATACTGACATCATGCGCAGGTGACATGCTCACACATCCAAATGTCAGGCAACATGGCACCCCTGGACAAGGCCGGAGATATCAGCCAGTGGAGCCCAAGAAGGGCACCAATCCCTCACCCACAAACCTCCCAGAGGGATGCCAAAGCAAAAACAAAAAAGCAAAAAGCAAAAAAGTACAACAACTGAACAAAAAACAACAATCCACAGCACAAAAATACCAAAACCAGACAAAAATGAACCAACTAACCTAAACGACAAAAAAATAAGGGGGAGAGGGGTAGAAAGGGGAGAAAAGGAGCCTCAGGGTTACATTGCAGTCCCCAAGAAAAGACTGCTCACATGTGGCCATATTCAAAATTACTGGTCCAAGCAGTGACACTAAAGAAAACATAACTATACATACCTATATACTGGGAGAAGAATACATATATTAATTAGTGATGGGTAGAACACCCCCCTGTTCGGTTCCCAGTTAAACATTCACTTAGAGGGGGCAATTCACTAAATGGTTTCTGACCGCATCTCAGTATGTGGTAAGATACTGCACAGCTACTGTACAAAAAACATGATTTATTGTTTCAGCTGACAGCTGTATGTAAAAATATTTTTTTTTTAAAAGCGTGGGGTCCCGCCCCCATCCATACCAAGCCCTTTAGGTCTGGTATGGATTTTGAGGGGAACCTCCAAGCAAAATGTAAAATGATGGCATGGGGGTCCCCTCCCAAAATCCATACCAGACCCTTATCCGAGCTTGCAGCCCTGCAAGTCAGGAAAGGAGGGGGCAAGCGAGCGCCCCCCGCCTGAACCATACCAGGCCATATGCCCTCAACATGGAGGGGTGATCTGGGGCAGGGGGGCTTCCCCCCCACAGCACCTTTTGGACAAGGGCCTCTTCCTCACAACTGTGGTCAGTGGTTGTGGGGTCTGCGGGCAGGGTGCTTATTGGAATATGGAAGCCCTCTTTAACAAGGGTACCCCCAGATCCTTGCCCCCCCCCCATGTGAATTAGTATGGGGTACATAGTTCCTCTACTCATTCACAAAAAATAATGTAGTGGAAAAATTACAGGAGACTGTCTTTGACAAGTCCTTTGTTAAAAACTAAGAAAAAATGCCCCTCAAAGTAGATCCAACATCAATCATGATGCCCACCACCACCTCCGACCCAAAAAAAAGAGAAAAAATGATCCACTCTTGATGCTGGCTCCTGCCATCTGATAGTTGTGACGGGATGACAGTTTTTAATTAGTGTGATGATGATGATGTTACAAGAGGGCAGGGCAAGGTTGGTTAATGAACCAAACCTTGCCCTGCCAGAGAACAGGACATGATGAAAATGTTTTGTTAAGAAAAGCAACACAAAAGCTGCTTCAACTTCCACAGCCCCAAGTGATCCCTGTGTCAGCTCCTGGGAGGGGGAGGCTTATCTCGATTGATTCTTCTTTGACCTGCTGGACCACTCTTTCACCACATGAGGGCGCATGATCTCCATCTTTCCCAGCTATTTCCATGACCAGACCAGAAAGGAGAGGGGAAGCTTCAGGATATATATTCACATGCGTATTACTTATATGCTTTCTGGTTAGTGCGCATTCCTATCATTTGCACTGGGAATCAAGGAGCACCTTTTATTGGACTGTCTTTTATTAATATTATTCATGATTTATTAACAGCGCTGCATTTTGTATACATATAGGTAAAAAAACCTGCCAACACCTGATCATCTTTGAGGGCTCTCCAATTCTTCTTGAAAATTTTATCTATTTCTCTGTATTGAACAGAAAAATTAGTAATGAAGGAACAGACTTTGTTGGGCCTACTTTCCTTCACAGCAGTTAGTAAAGATGATCTATCCATGTCAGCTGCCTCTTTAATAGCCAACTCCAACAATGATTATATCCTCTTTTCCTCTTTCAAGGAATCTACCTCTGAGGATCTCCACTTGGGAGTAAAAATCATTGTAACAATTCCTTCGTATTCCCAAAACTGGTCCTTAGGAATGTTTGGAAGCCAAAGGGGATGATGATAGCTATCCATAGGAATGTAGCTGTTTCTGTCAGTGGACTTAAAGAAAGATTTGGTGACAATCTTGGTGCCATCATTAATATGGGTTAAGTCCCAAAAAAATTATTTCCTTATGCTTGTACGTATACGTCAATTTTATATTGAGATTATTGTTATTTAAAGTAACAAGGAAATTGTTTAATGTTTTCTCACTGCCTTGCCAGAGAAGGAAGACATCATCAGTATATCGCCGGTAGAAAATCTCATCTATGCCTTTATGAGAAAAGAATGAACAGACCATTTAAATATCGAGGTGATGGGGACCACCACAGTATAAAACTTTCACGTCAATTGTGACCAACCATGCTTCTGGGGGAACATGTATTCCCTCCAGGATTTGTAAAAGGTGTGTGTCACGAGTAATTGATGTAATCTCAGTGACAAAATGCCATAGAATGGAGACCACAAATTGGCTCGCATTTTCAGTAATGTTACCATTTCTCAATATTATTGGTCTTTTTTGTAGAGCATAGAATGTTTCCACATTTGGGTGTTCAATCCTAATAAACTCCCAAATCTGTTTAGAAATGTGCATAAATGTTCTAATTAATGCTGTGTATTTTATCACCTGAATTTTTTGTACCAATATTTATTAGATTAGAATATTCTGTCATATATTTTCATAGTTTGCGATATACATTTTTATTATATGTCCGCCTTTATCAGAAGGCTTTAT
Organism: Staurois parvus; assembly: GCF_062004578.1. NCBI lineage: Eukaryota > Metazoa > Chordata > Amphibia > Anura > Ranidae > Staurois > Staurois parvus. The sequence continues at coordinate 11,789,262 of NW_028317852.1, forward strand.
TATCAGATCTTTCCCTGCCATTAACCGCTTTAAAGTCAGATTTTGTTAGCAAGTCAAGTTTGAACCCCCATATTACAGATCTTTATCTTTTCAATTTCACCAGTGATGTGTTGCAAAAATATTACAACATTTGAATTAATCTATACTGAAGGAAATTTTGTGGAATTTTTCTGACATGCCCCTAAATGACCCCTTGTGACCTCCTCATCTACTGATTGTAGCAAACTCTCAAGATCTATACAATCAATAAGATCAGGTGCTCCACTCTCCTTAGTATTTTCAGCGTTTCAAAGTCCTATTTGCTATAACTAACCCACAGGGGTTCTTCCTTCAAATGTTTTTCCCCTTTTTACTATATAGTACCTTAACAAGCAGATTGCAGACAAACAAACAAGTTCAGATCTTTCACTATAACAAAATGATCTATGTTCTGTTGGTTAACCTCTTGTAAAATTTGTTTTTCAATCATTGTAAGCTCATAGGAGGATAGTTTGTTTATTTCCATATTCCTTGTAGATGAAATATCCTCTATTTTTCCATATTTGTTCCCATCTTGACCATATATTGGTCCATCCCCTCAGTTCTCATTTTGCCTGTACTGTCCTCTTGTAATAAAACTAGAAGGATAGGGAGAAGGGTGGTTTGCCAAAGAGGCACCTGAAGGTATATTAACTACATTTTGGTCAAAAGATTTTGAGACTGTGTAGGAATACGGTACCCTCTACTATCATGGTCCAGATTGAAATTAGGGCATCTTTTTCATATCTTCAAACCTGTTGTTAGGATGGTTATAGCCCTGTCATCTGCCACAGTGACCTATAACACTTTTTTGTGTAGAAGAAATTGAAGCAGAAGTAATAAAAACAGAATCTAAAGAAGCATTATTATGTATCATTATTGTATGCTCTTCCTTTAGTCTGTTGCCTACCTGTTATTGAGTACCATTTATAAGCTGTTTCTTGGCCATTTTATATTTGATAAACATCTTTTCTTGGTTTCTTTCTTTCCTTTGGTTTTAATTAAATTACATTTTTACAAATATTGGTTAAACTCTAGATCCTTATATCTAAAAGGGGCATATGTATTTATATTTGGATTCGAAAATGTTCTTGTATTTCCCCATCCAATGATAAGAGAGATTTTGAATGCTTGAATGTTGGATCTGCATGATTACACTGATCCAATACAGAAGGATGGACATGAAAAGATCTGCATATACCCCACTGTATACAAAAGGCATTGTTTAAATACCTCTGCGGATGTGCATAACCTCAATGGTCTGTCATGTGAAGACTTCCATTGGATGATTCATTTATAATGTTCATTGTGTATTGAATAAGTCTTGCCACCAATGCCATCTGACTTGTAAAACATTTTTTCAAGTTGTAGACCGCAACTTTTAAAGTATCAACCAAGTTGAAAGTATAAAAGTTGTTGGACTTTTTATTTTTTGTTAAAGTTTTAAGAAAGGGGAGATTTGAATTCTGAAGCAGCCATTCTGACCTCTATGTCACAACTTTCTCTTGTAATGATGTTCAAGTCACCAGGAAACCAGTGAGCACTATGGGGGACTAGGAACAAATTTCACTTCTGGAAGTTCAACAGAGGATTTCTTTGGATTGGAGTAGCTAATGTGGTAATGTGACCAGCAAGAATGGCATGAATTTACAATATCTTTCACAGGTACTTTGCAGGAAAAGCGTATTGCATACAAAAGGTTTGCTTTGATATTTCATCTGTAATCAGTAGGAAATTCTGAAGTACATTAAAATTTCATTTAGTTGGTACAATGTAGAGCTGGAAACAGACTTTGGAATGTTGGTTAGTAGTAGGTTTGGTGGTACTACGCACTGCCAAGTAGCAATTGCAAAAACAAACAACATCGTGGGATGTATAAAAAGCAGAAAGTATATTAAATTAGTTTAGGATTTAAAATAGCAGGATTATTTTATAGCTACTAATAATATCCAAAGTTTGCCACCAGCTGTCATGGCTACTTTGTTTTGCATTCCTTAGCCATAAAAAAGTAGTTGGGATTAGCTTGCTGGACAGCATCGTTCATATTAATATACAGTATATTTAAAAGAATACATTCCATAACTTAATCTTGTAATTCAAATTCTGATTCTAGGAGCTCACTTAACAGCACTCACACGTTCACCTAGATGATGTAACATTCGTGCATGCACATGGGAGATTACTCATCCCATCACCAAGGTATTCACAGCTCAATGTACAATCTAAGGAAGCTTTTGGACAGGAAGGAAGGAAGCTTTCAATGCAGAAGAGACTAAGGTAGCCCATAGAGGATTAACGGGTTGAACAAAAAAAAAATGACTTGATTTCCCCATTCACACATTTGAGGTGGACTGTGGCATTCTCCGCACTGATCCTTTGTATTCTTACAGCACGGAGACACCCCCACCATCAGAATACACTGATCATAGCTGGTGTCACTGTCGGTCAGTAGATCGACTTGTGTATAACCACCGTGCTGATATATGGATTGAATTTCAATCCATGTATTGCCTGCTATAATAAAGTTGGTGTACTAAAGGAGTTAAAAATTTTCACTCGGGAGGGGGGTGTGTCCAAGATGGAGCCGGGAGCAGACGCTTCTTTCTGAAGCTCCGGCACCCTGATCCTCCATCCATTGCCATCCGGGATACGGAGGCTGCTCACAGCGGATCCCTGGCTGCCCAGACTCCATCTGATATCTGAGGAGGGGTGTCGAGTCGCTCTGCCCCTTCTCTGAGCATCTGGGGCGCGGGGCGGATTGAGGCCTACCGCGGCGTGTGAAGCCGCGGTGTTTCCTAGAACCGCGGCTGGAGCAGATCGCCGTCGCGGCCAGACCGCCGCCCTATCACCTTGCCCGCCAACCTCTGGAGTCAGGTCAGCTATTGGGGCAGGTTGGGTGGGCTCCTAGGGTCCTCCTGGTGGCCTGGTGGACTATACTGTGTCCCTGCAAGATCCTAGCAGGATACTGGAGGTCTGACCTGCTACAGGAACGGTGCTGGATGGGAGAAGGCATCCTCCTGCATAGTCCCCTTCCCCAGTGGATAAATCAGGGGTGTCTGGGATATCTTCTGGCAACCTCTACACAGTCTGCATACCTGGCCTATATATCATAATCATCTATATTTCACTGACTGTAACATTATGTTGAACCTTCTGTGAATACCTCCCCGGTGGGGGACACGTACACGAACCAAGGGGGAAATGCCAGAGTGACATTCTTCTCGGCCATTGGGCTTCTACACCCTAACATTACGCTTCAATAGTCTGAGGGTGACTTGGAAATCTGTGGACCGCTTTCGGAAATGCACTGCACTCCCCGCACTAAACTTAAACACCGGGCCAAACAGCAATCCCCTTCACAGGGCCACATTGCCAAGTTGATACCTAGCCCGCCTGAGCCTGAGCCTGATGATAACACCCAACTTCCAGGGGACCCTGAGTCTGATGGCGATAGTCAGTGGCAATTTCCGTCGGGGATGGTTGATCCTCTTGAACATCATCCCGAAGCCTTACTACACAAATTTCGTGCTATAGTGCGAGAGGAGATTACTGTTGCCTCACGTAAATTATCTTCTGATCTGGCGAGAGGCATAAAAGAGCTGGGTCTCCGCGCCCACCAATTGGAACAACGCATGGATCTGGCAACTACAGTCCTGGAGGGTCACAAACAAGAAGTGGAGGATTGCATGCTGAGCTGGATACTTTGAAAGATAAGTTGGAGGATGCTGAGAATAGAGCTCGCAGGGATAATCTCCGCATCCGTGGAATCCCGGAGGCAATCACCGATTTGCAGGGCACTGCAACTGCCCTTTTCCAGGAGCTGGCCCCTGAGATTCCTCTGGAATGTCTGGAGTTTGATCGTATCCATAGAGCTCTAGCACCTAAGCCCACGGAGGGTCCTCCCAGAGACATTATTATTAAATTCCACTTCTATCGCACTAAGGAACGTCTACTGCAGGCAGCTTGGAATCGTTCGGTTTTGGAGTTTCAAGGTCATTCTGTCCTTCTGTTCGCGGATCTGTCCCCAGTCACGATTGCCAAACATCGTACCCTGAGACCTTATCTTCAGATTCTTCAGTCAGCTGATATCAAGTACAGATGGGGCTTCCCTTTCAAGCTTTCATTTTCCTTTCAAGGTCGTCAATTTCAAGATTCTTCGCCAGCGGATCTCCGGCGTCACTTTCGGGAGCTCAACTTGGAGTTGCCACAATCCCAGAGTGAGGAGACTTTAATACCTACGCGTCATCAAAATTCCCAGTCTTTGCGTAAATCTCCTCCTAGTCAAAGCGGTTCACAGGCTCTTCGATCCCTACAGGCCCAGCGCTTTCAGGAAATCTCTGCGACCTGATGTTTAGAAGCTGGCAGCCAGTATGTAGCTTAGTCCCATGTGGATTTTTTTTTCGCCGCCACTTTCTGGACTTGAATCTAGATTTGTTCAGGGATTTCATATTTCCGTGTGTCTTATCTCTTCCAGTCAAGAGTGGATGTTACTTTTCTCTGCATTGATTGGTTGAGATCTTTATTGTCCTGCGAGTTTTGGATTGCCTATTCACAGGTGTATTAGCCTTAGTTGTATGTATAAGTTTTATATATTCTATATCAATGCCGAGTTGTTCCGGTGGATGGTCGTGTCCCCCTTCGAGCTGGCTAGTGGTCTGGTCTTCTGTCCCGCCCGCTACCTAGCCTTTATGTGGGTGTTTTACCCACAGGTGATTACTATATTGTTTGAATCAATCTCTATGATTTACAGATATCTTGCTTGTATATTAGAGGTCTTCTTGTCCTCTCCTTTCTTCTTAGTTTCTTTCTCTTTGTCCTTTGTCATGTATGTCTTGTGTTTTTGCAAATTTTTGTTTCCAGGGCTCCCGGGGATCGTGGTGGATTTTATCTTCCTTCCTTTTAGATATCCATGTCGTTGAACTGGTTATCACTGAATGTCCAGGGGATGAACTCTCCACAGAAACGGGTAAAGATATTTAAGTTTCTTCGGGCTCGCAAAGTTGACATTGCTTGTTTGCAAGAAACCCACTTCTCCACTACTTCTGCCCCAAAATATTTTGATGCACGTTACCCTCAGATATTTCAAGCTACTGGTCCCACTAAACAGAGAGGTGTATTGGTTGCCTTCCATAGTAAAACTCCATTTGTCTGTGTGAAGCGTATTGCTGATCCCAATGGCAGATACCTTCTGCTCCAGGGCACGATCCATGGAATAGATGTTACCATAATGTCTTATTACGCTCCTAACGTCAACCCTGGCCCTTTTCTGTCACATCTATGTTCTCTCCTGGCCACACATCAAAGGGGTATGCTTCTGATGGCGGGGGATTCAAATTTAGTGTTAAACCCTGCACTAGATAAATATCCAGCAGAGCGCTCTGACCCTTCCACATCAGCGAAGTCCTTTGTACGGACGTTAACTACCCATGATCTGGTAGATTTATGGCGTGAATTTCATCCTCAGGGGAAAGACTACACTTATTATTCACACCCTCACCATTCTCATTCTAGAATTGATCATGCCTTCGTTTCACGTAAACATCTCCCTCTGGTTCGTTCTATTTCTATCCTAACAGTCCCATGGTAAGACCATGAGCCTATTTTGGTAGTCTGTCAATCTCTCCTATGCAGGCCGACCTTCTCTTCATGGATAATGAATGACTCCTTGCTTTCACTGAAGGAGATTCAGACGGAGCTACATCAGAAGTCTCAGGAATATTTTCAATTCTTATTGCAGAGAAATACACAGCAGCATGCTGGTGCTTGCAGGGGAGAGATCTGTGTTGTTTACATACATGTATCTATCGATCGACTTGTGTACAACCAGCCTGTTGGAAAATGTTCTGTAAATCAGCTCTGCCGGCTATAGCTATCGATGTGGATGGGTCAAATTAGTCATTTTCTTGAACAAAACGACTTACGTGTGGCCAGCCTTACAAACAACTATAAAATGTACCAGAAAATTAACCATGTAAAGAAAAATTACACTGTCCCTCCCTCTCAAGGTACTATTCAGTCTCTGTTTTTTCCTTAAAGGGGCATTGAACCAAAAATAAAAAATGTAATATATTGCAACTTACCGACCCTTAAATGTGGTGGCTGCCTTTGTTTTCTTTTTTCAGCTTTTTCCTCTCTTTTCAGCTAGAGAACTGGAGAGCAGCACCATTAGTCTGGGGGAAGGGGGGGGGTGTGTTAGATGTACTAGATTGCAGTTACACATGTAGTTTCAGTAACAGTTTTTTCTCTTTTGGAATAAAGGTTTTACATGAATAAATAAAAGCTGATAATTGTAAGCACCCCTGTCATTGGTTAAATTGTTTATCTCAACCCTTCTGCAAGTATGCTTGCTCTTTTGAAAAGACAACAGATCTATTGGCTGAATCAACAGGTGAGAGTAAAGGAAATAGTATAAAAAAGAAAACAAATGCAGCCAACACATCTAAGAATTGGTAAGCTGCAATATAATCCATCCTCCCATTGCCAGAACTGGCGGTGATGATGAAGAATGTTGCAATTTTTGTCTGCATCACTTCTGGTCCCCTGACAAATGATAATCGGAACTTGATGGTGTGATTGCTTGGTTATGGCCCTGCCCCACCACCTCTGGGCATGAACAGCGGCTTCAGAGGCTGTGCATGCCTAGAGGAATACCCACCTTTCTCTCCCTGTGCCATGGCTTGATGTCGGCAGGGCGTGGGGGGTGGGACCATGGATAGACAGCCATCTTTGATTACATATACACTATACATACTCAGCAGTCTCATTTTGGATTCTGATATTTGCAGGATCACTCTGTATAAGGAGGCTGCCCAGAATATTTTTATTATCTTGGCTGAATGTAAGATGTTTTCTTAGTCACTCTTTTATTTTTAGTTGTAACTGTCACATTTCTACCTTTCATTGGCAATTTGGTCTCTGCTATATATTTTTTTACATGCTTTGTTGGGTTTTCTTTGTTGAAATGTGACAAGCAGTCTAATGATGTGTTCTTTCTTTTCTCGCCCAACTGCAGAGTACCTCAGAAATTCTCCTCCCCCTCCTTTTTAATGGGATGTTGCACTTTTGGATCATAAAAGTTGCGTAGAGCTCCTGACGGCCCACATTGTTAGAACCTCTGGCAGTGGGGCCCTATTCTCTGAGATTTTCACTCATGGAGATTTTTACTTTATTTACGTTATTGTATTGCTAGGCTGGCGGTCAGCAGGGGCTATCCTTTGCCATCCACAGTTTATCCCCTTTGCTTGTTCTCACAGTCCCTGGAGTGATGAACAGAACACTCCTCAATGACTCGTTACAATATCTTTCTTTTAGATGTGAGTATTTGATCCTGTTTGGGACACAACTTTTGATATATCATATTGCTATACTATTGCGTTACTTACAATATCTAATCATTTTGTACTTATCCCCATTTGGTCTGGTAAACATACCATTGAAATAGTTTTGTTATATCTGTTTGATAAGTTCCCAAACGTACCTGCTGATTGTTGTCATATATAAAGGATGATGATTTATAAGTATCTCCACAGCAACAAGTTCAATAGTTCTTTTCCAGAGAGAGACATGTATTTGGTTCTAAAACAGTCCGCAAGATATTTGCAACAGATGACAAAATCCAGCAGGCTATTTGTAAATATTACAATGAACAGAAGCCTTTAGAGTCCCATTTAAAAGACTTCATATCAAGCATTGAGACACTACATGATCCAGCATATGCCCAATCTGTAATATGCACCAATGTAGCTTCCATGCATGCAATAATGTGTTGTATGATCTAGACCTATGCTTCCATAATGAATAAAAATAACAGCTGATGCTTTCCTGTGAAATATCGGTGAGTAAAACTGTAAGGCGTTTCTGATTGGCTGACCAAACACCTTTGATCCTAATATGAGAAGACCCTACTTGAAATTACTGAATATAACAATTAAAGTCATTTACTGTTTACCAGGTAAACAAGTTACCCTTTCACCATTTCCAGTGAATCCCCCCTCAAGTCTAATTACCATCAAAAAATACCCTTGGTATGGTCAAATCATATTCTTTACATACTTAAGGATGATAAACAATATACTTTTTGGGATGCCTAACCAGACAAATCTGCATTTTACAACCGCATGTAGAAAACCTAAGGTATCTGCCTGGCATAAAATGAACATAGTTAACTTCCCTAGCGGTCTGATTATGTCCATATTTCTGTGCTCAAAGCATTACTTTTTTTGCATGTAAATATGTATTTTTTTTTATTGTAGGCCTGTAATTTTTAGGAATAACTCACTGAAATCTGTCCGAACAAGAGTCTAGTAAACATCGCAGGTATGATAAAACTTGAAACATGAAATCATAAATTATAATTTAATATATAATCATAAAAAATAATAATATAATAAAAATAAATTTTATTCAATAATATAATCAAACCAAAAACACTGAAATTTGAAATATAGCGCCAAGTTCGCACATCACTGAGCAAAGTCGCAAAATCGTTTTCAGTGTCTGATGATGAATTTCCCCACGAATCATTATCACTCAATTCTGCAAGTGGTTCTGATTTACTATCGCTGTTCTCTAGCTGGTCTAAAACCACTTTTGACCTAAAGTGATTTTAGTGATTTTAGTGAATGTCGCTTTTTGTCATTTTCAAATTTCCCACCGTTCCGTCCCCCATACGTCCCGATGCTCGCAGGGGACAAAACCCAGATGACAGATGCCGGCACCCACCGGGATTGCCGGGGACACTACAGGAGGGACATCCCGGGAGCGCAGGACAAGGTAAGTGATCGAGGGATCCTGGAGCAGCGCTGCATGGTAAGCCTGAGTGTAGATCGGGGTTACCGCTTGTGGTACTGAAACTTTACCCCGAGCTACACTCAGGAATACCGCCAGGGAGGTTAAGATTCCTTTTAATGTGTAAAATGAACTTGTCACTGGCCTGTCCAAGAATGTATGAATGTGGATACATATAGCGTGTGTGTATAAAACCACACCCACAATACACTACACTGATGATAAAATTCTGTGCACTGATAAGTTTCTGTGCCCTATGCATGTGCTGATTGTTATTAATTACACTGTTCTCTGAGTACTACAGAACAACACAGTCTAAGTTATTAACAGGAGAGGGGCAGAGTTGGTAGTCCCATCCTGTTTCTGTCTTCCTGATATAGAAAGACAAGTCAGGAGATGGATCCAAAAAAGATTCAAAGGCTTTATCAATGCCTAGAAGCACGGTGAGGTATATTATTAAGAAGTGGAAGGTATTTGGTACAACACAGACCCTCCCTGGATCAGGACATCTCTTCAAACTGGATGAAAGAGCCAGGAGGAAACTGGTCAGAGATGCTACCAAGAGGCCTACTGCAACTCTGAAACAGTTGCAGGAATTTATGACAGAGTGGACATTGTTAGCATGCGACAATGATATCACCAATTCTCCACAAATGTGACTTGTATGGGAGGTTTGCAAGAAAAAAAGTCACTCCTCAAGAAAGTCCATATGCAGTAGCAACTGAGCTTTGCGAAAATGCACCTTGAAGATTCTGAGGCTACATGGAAAGAGGTGTTATGGTCAGAAAATTTTAATTATTTGTCCTCAACACTAAACGATATGTCTGGCGGAAATCCAATACAGCTTACCATCCAAATATCTTGTTATGGGGGGTGTTTCTCTGCAGCAGGGACTGGAGCACTTGTCAGGATAGAAGAAATAATGCATGGGGAAAAATACCGTCAATATCTTAAGGAAAATCTGCTGCCTTCTGGCAAAAAGTTGTCAGTGGGAAGAAGATTTACCTTCCAATGTGACAATGACCCAAAGCACACAGCAAAAGTGACCACACACTGGTTGAAGGAGAAAAAGGTGAATGTTCTTGCATCGCCTAGTCAAAGCCCAGACTTAAACCCCATTGAAAATCTGTGGGATGACTTGAAGACTGCAGTCTACAAATAGTCACTATCAAATTTAACTGAACTTGAGCAGTTCTGCAAAGTAGAGTGGGCATTTAGACTTTGCAATATGAATGCATTGTTTGTAACATTCACAACTTTTCTGGAATGGGAACCCATGTAGATGTTATGGCGTCTGCACAGTTGTAATGTAAGAATACTGTAGCTGTTAATTTTCTAATTTTAACTTCTGCCTTCATTTTTGTAAGATGCCTCGTATTAACTGAGAGCCAAGCTTGTGCATGGCAAAGTTTGTCTGTCATAGACTGTAATGACAAAATAACATAGCTAAAGTGAACTCAAAGATATATAAGAAAATGTCAGCCAGTAATAATTAATTAATAGTTATGTGTTATTATTTTTTGTTTGCACTGAGATATAGGTAAATAATTTAAATAAGTAAACAGCTATTTTCTTGTATTCCACATACTCAGCTGAAAAGCCTGTTTGCCAGTAATGCTTTCGTAGGAAATGGTGTTTATTGTGGAGACTCATTAAAATGAATTGCCTTCCTCTGAACATGGATGAGCATCAGCTGATAAATCTGAAAAAAAAAACCTTCATGCCTGGGGTTTTATTGTGATGTTCATTTTACATCTTGGCTTGTGCTGTACCCCAGAAGCTTATAACAATGCCATGCATTCCCTTGAGCTCTTTAGTGCTCCTTTGTATATGAGCCATCATCTTTTGTGTGATCATTCCTCTTGCTTGCAGGCGAGCATTCAGCCAGGCACTGGGCCAGTGCTGTAACGGACAAAGCTTTACCCTTGGGCATAGAAGTGGATTTAATTGCTACAGCTAGACCAGATAGCATTAACTTTACGCATCCATATCTTGCATTTAAAAGTCCATTTTGTTTGTGGTTTTAACTCGTTATCAATAGATTTGAAATGGTCTAGAAGGGAAAAACCTTAGAAAACATTGTGGATGCTTCTTTTATTGTTGTAGTTTTATTTATAACATATAATGCCTACTTCTCTTTTTCTAATAAAAGAAGCAAAAAAAAAAACTGCAGCTGCCTTTCTATGATGGAGTGATTGAATTGAGAAAGATTCAGGGTCAGAGGCATATTGGATTAGTGCACAATCAAGAATAAATAGCAATATAGAAAATGCTGATTTGGAATTCATGTGCACTTTATGGCTTATAATTAGGTGAATCTAAGCAAATGCAAAAGTTCTTTAAACTTCTTAAAAGCAGGACAACTATAAGTCAGTTAACTAAGGCAATAGACATTTCACAAGAATTCTACCAAACAAAAGCTGCCTTGACATTTGCAGCAAACTAATACTATTCTATAACCCTTAGAATGCTAATGAACTATTGAGGAGAATAATAATTAGTTTTGTGACCTGCATGTCATTAACCAAGATATCTCTAAACCCAAACACATGTAATGTACATGTAGATGTATAACACATGTCGTTTATCTACAGTGACTGCGCTATGCTACTTACCATTTTTGTAATTGCAATTCTATTATAAATGCCACTATCAAAGACCACCTCTCCTTGTAAATCCATACTTCAAAATGCAAAGATGCATCCAGAAACAGAAGATGTCATAGATAGTGGGCCAACATGCAGCAACGGTTTCTACAAAAATGTTACACTGTCTCTTTAAATTATAAATTCATGAGATATACATAAAATCCCAGATATTGTGTAACAATCTATTATATCAAACACAAAATAATATCCAATAAATATGAATCACAGTGCTCAATGTTCATCAGTGATAAAACATAGTCCATACACATGTAAAAAAACATGATTCCAGTATGTGAAACTTCAGTGCTAATCTATCTAGTGCTTCTACACCTGCAGACAAAACTGCTTACCAGAACAATAGACCCTATATTCACAGAGGTCGTACAGCACTTTAGCACATACAGTGCTTTAGCTTAAATTCCAGATGAGTGGCTGGATCAGACTATTTCCCCTTTTAAGATATCAATATCGGTCTTCAAAGCTCAATAATGTTCAGGAGGAAACACAGAACAAAACTCCATAGTGTAGTATTATAGACACCATTTGTTATTGTAAGAAATATTGGTATTCACAAAGAAAAAGACTATGCAGCATAACATGTCATCGCTATGCTCTACCCTATGCATGTTTCGTCTCAAGGGATGTCTTCCAGGGGAATCGTAATAGCAGTTATAGGTGACTGCTTTGTTTATATAGACTGTAGGCTCCATGCCATTTTTTCTTTCTGAAGTTTAAGATCTAAGAATTGTAAGTTATCATGCCTTTTTTCCAAATAGAGTGGATTAAATAACAAAATGAAGATATTGAATGAGACATAATAAGTTGATCCAATTCACAGGGCATGTTCTTTAGATTGTTTTAGGCTTTTTCAGTAACACCAAAGGGCTGAATGTTTATTTTAAAAATTTGCTTTGCGAATGTCTCAACACTCATGCAATGATAATTAATTATTCCCATAATGTTTACAATATGTTGTAACAGTTTCCTTGTTGCTTTTTGCTGGGTGAATGCAACAACCTACTATTTGAGCCGGGTGAATGCAATCTACTATTTGAGACTAAGAGAAAAATAGTTTAAGAACATTTGACCAACAGAATACTAGTCTATGGAGAATCTTTTGTGAACAGCTGAACAAGTATGGATGTTTGACTGAATGAACCTCCAACTGCAGAGTGAAGCAAACATTTAGCATACTCGAATTTAAGGGTCTTATATGAAATTTAGGGGAACCCCTTCTTTTTCATTTTTTTTCCACTGAGTTTCCCTTAAAAATCCGTACTAGACATAAAAGGCCTGGTATGAATTTTGGTGGAAACTCACTTTTTTTTACACTAACTCTGTTTATATTCAACTGTCATTTGGGAATTCCCAACTGACAGCTGAAAGTGGCAGGTGGGGATGACGGTGGGGGAGATTTACTAAACCTTGGGAGAGCAAAATCTGGTGCAGCTGTGTATGGTAGTCAATCGGCTTCTTATTTCAGCTTGTTCAATTAAACATTGACAAAAAAACTGGAAGCTTATTGGTTTCTATGCAGAGCTGCACCAAAATTTGCACTCTCCAGTTTTAGTTAATCCATCTCACTGAAAGTTAGGATGCTGGCAAGTGCAGTCTCCCTAATCACCGTTACATTTAGCAGTGATAATAGTATCATTGCTAAAATGAAGTAAAATTGGTCAAGGAATGTAAAATAAGTATGGGTAAGGCAAAATTCTGTACATTCAATAATACATTTGGCTTGGGTGGAGTTAATAGAAATTTATTATTGAATGTACAGAATTTTGCCTTACCCATAATTTTTTTACATTCCTTGACCAATTTTACTTGCAAACAAAAGGGACTGCGATGGGAGCGAATTTCGCCCCTTGTTATGCCAATCTCACAATGGGCTTTTGGGAGAAACAATATATACAAGTAAACAACCCCTTTGCTAAATATATCATTTTTTTGGGGCGCTATATTGATGACATTTTATTAATCTGGGATGGTGATTTGAATGAAATTTTATCTTTTGTTGCATATTGCAATTCAAACTACCTTGGACTTTCTTTTACTCATGTTTTTAACTCCCAAGATATAATCTTTTTAGACTTGGTTTTATCAACCACAGATAATGAAATTTGTAGTACAAATTACACCAAACCCACTAGTGGGAACCCATATCCACACTATTCCAGTTGTCACCATCCAGCCTGGAAAAATAATATTTCCTGTGGCCAATTCCAAAGACTAAGGAAGAACTGTTCAAAATTATGTGACTACCAAGAACAAGGTTCTCTCCTTTCAAAAATGTTTTCTGAGAAAGGCTATCCTCCTTATTAAAAATGCATACACCAAACAGCGTATTGAAAGACCGAACACACACTCAGGCCCGTGACCAGTCCAACTCAGGGAGGTTCATCGCTGGTTTCAACACATCACATTGTGACATTACAAACATCATTCACAAACACTGGCACATTTTACAATTAGATCCTAGTCTAGAACCTATTCTCCCACGCGCTCCACAAGTAACTTTCAAGAGAGCCCGTACTTTGAAAAACATTCTAGCCCCAAGCAAAATGTCACCGTCCACCTACAAAGATAACGGCCCCCTTCCTACATTTGACGACAGAACTGGTATCTATAGATGCAACAAAAGAGGTTGCCCCACCTGTCAGTCCATCACCCATGGCAGATCACAGGTTTTGGACTCCCAGGGCAACAGCCACCACATTCGTCAGTTTATAACGTGTGCAACTGACCACGTCATATACGTCCTCACATGCCCGTGTAAGCTCCTATATGTAGGCCAAACCACACGTCCTCTACGCAAACGCATAGGGGAGCATAGAAGACTTATAAGAGATGGTTGTGATAAGCATAGTATCCCCAGGCACTTTTTGCAATCCCATCAAAATAATTATAGTCTTCTTGAGGTCTTAGCAATCGAACATATTCCAAAGAGTACATTTACTGACAATGAAAGACTAGCCCGTTTATGTAAGAGAGAGACGTTCTGGATCTACAAATTAAGTTCTATGACCCCCAATGGTCTCAATGAGGATCTTGAAATCCATAGCATTATCTAACAAGTATGACTTATAGTCCCTGGAACTAGGATCCTCCTGTGGTGTTTTTTTTTTTCTAACCATTATGGTTATGTACTGATATTTCTTTTATACATTATTGTCTTCTTCTAACACTTGTTTTTTAATTTTCACTGTTACCATTTATATATTGTGCTTACTCAATTACGAATACATGTTACTACGCATCTATTGCGTTTATTTGATTACGAACATAAGAGCTACCTAATTTGATACCCGGATTGATTTTACCATATTCCTTTTAGCAGTACCTTTTATACAGTCATTTTTATTTTCATATGCCAAGCTTTCACCTCTCCCCACCCCCTTCTTTGTCCATATACCCATAATTACCTCACTATAAACGCATTTTTTGACATAGCTTCCATGATCCAGCGATGTAATTTTTCTTGTTCAAAATTTTTTATTTTGTTCGTAGGGAGGGGTAACAAAGATAAAACAAATAAAGTACACAATATACAATACTTATACAGTGAAATTTTTTGGAAGTGCAGTATTAACCGTAAACATCAGAACGGTAACAGGTAAGAACTGGTTAACAATATTAGGTGGGGAATGTGAAGGTGGGAGAAGACAGGGGGAAGGTATGCTAATGAGAAGAAAAAAAAAAAAAAAGAAAAAAAAAAAAAAAGGAAAAAAGAAAAAGGAGCTGTAAAAGTAAAGGGGAGGGTACCAGAATAGTCAGGGGTGTTGGTTATGGAGTGAGAAGAGTTTCATCAAAGTTAGAGGGTAGAAAGTGTTCTACCCATGGGTCCCAAATCATCCTAAATTTGGGGATAGTATGTAAGATTGTGGCTTCTACTTTAGCATGGATCATCGCCTGGGTTACTTTGTTTCGGACCGCGGTAATGTTAAGCGATGTAGACTTCCACGATTTGGCAATGACCTGTTTGGCAGCTGTAGTAACCTGCAATAGAAGCTTAAATTGTAGTTTCGTGACTTCGGGTGGTCGTAGGTTAAGCAACGCTGTTAGCGGGTTAGGATGGAGGTGTTTCGTACTTAATAAGGAGAGAATTTTGAATATTTACGTCCAGAAGATCCTGGCGGTTGGGCACTCCCACCATGTATGGAAGAAAGTGCCTGGGTCTACGCAACCTCTGAAGCATGCGGAAGAATAGTTAGGGGTATATTTAGCTATTCTCGCTGGTACTAAGTACCAACGGGTTAAGACTTTGTAGTTGGTCTCCAAAGCCACAATATTCTGCGACGACCCCTTGGTGGTAGACCAAATACGGTCCCAATCCGAGGGATCAATTTCGTGGCCTAGGTCTAAATCCCATTTCCGTACGTAAGAAGGTAGGGAAGCTTCAGATGGGGTTGTAAGGAGAGAGTACAGGTAAGAAATGAGGCCACGTCTGTGTGGGTCTTTACTACAAGTTCGCTCAAAGGAGGACATGGCTTGTGTGGGGTTAGCAACAATTGCGTAAGGGGCGTAGAAGTGTTTCAATTGCAAGTAGCGGAATATTTCTGAAGGCGGAAGTGCATGAGTTTCACGTAATGAGTCAAAGGACCGGAGTTTATTCCTGAGCATGAAGTGATGAGCTCGAGTGAGATCCGCCAAAAGCCAGCGGTTAAAGGAGTGCGGAGAGGACCAAGCCGGAGGAAAGGCAGGATTTCGGATATAGGAGAGGAGAGGATTATGTGGTGACTGTAGATGATACTGGGATTTCAGCTTATCCCAAAGATGCAAAAAATGTAAGGTGATAGGGTTAGTAATCGGACGGCGATCTATAGGTCTTAGCCAGAGAAGATTAGCTATGGATAAGGGATCACAATCAATCGATTCCAGGAAAACCCATTGTGGAGTTTCATAAGTTGCATGGTATTTCGGCAGTTGTGCTATATGGGCCGCCTGGTAATATTTACTGACCTCTGGAAGACCAAGACCGCCATTAGACTTGGGAAGAAAGAGGGTAGAGCGAGGGACACGTGGACGGGTCCCACCCCAGACAAAGGAGAAAATGCAGCACTGTAATGTGCGCAGATAATGGGCGGGCACTGGAATTGGAAGAACTCTAAACAGGTATAGTATTTTGGGGAGGATGGACATTTTCACGACTGCTATTCTGCCCAACCATGCTAGTGGAAGGGAGGACCATTTGAACATGAGTGTAGTAAGTTGAGCTAAGATTGGGATATAGTTGGCGGCATAAAGATCGGAAACGTTCGGGGTAAGTTTTATACCTAAGAAGGGGATGGATCCTTGTGACCATGAGAGCGGAAGGATCTGTTTTAGTTGGGTCAGATCATCCGGGGATAAAGAAATATTAAGGGCCAGTGACTTCCTGGGATTTATAAGAAGGCCCGAAAAAGAACCGAACCTTTCGAGCAGGTGGAGAAGAGTAGGAGTAGAGGTCAAGGGGGAGGTTAGAAAAAGTAGCACATCATCTGCAAATAAACATAGTTTGTGGCAGGTACCCCCGATCTCAATACCACGGACATCCGGACTGGCCCTTATCAGAAGCGCCAGTGGCTCAATAGCTAAAGCGAATAGTAGGGGGGACAGTGGGCAACCCTGTCTAGTGCCACGTGATATGGGAAACCTGGCTGACCGATGCCCTAAGTATTTGATTCTGGCCGAAGGTTCTTGATAAAGAGAGAATATCCATGTTAGAAAATGGGGGCCAAATCCCCAGCGGTGCAGGATATACCGTAAATATGGCCAGGAGACTGTGTCGAAGGCCTTGCAAATGTCTAGAGACAGAAAACAAGCAGGAATCTTGCGAGTCTGAGCTATGTGAGCGAGAAGGGTTGCTCGACGGACATTGTCACCAGCCTGCCGAGTCGGCATAAAGCCTACTTGGTCATTGTGGATTAGGGACCCAATACATGTGTTAAGTCGAGTCGATAAAATTTTTGCTAACAGTTTAATGTCTATGTTAAGAAGAGATATTGGTCTGAAGTTGGACCACTGCGTGTCATCTGTATGTGGTTTGGGGATCATCGAGATGGTAGCCTGCAACGTTTCAGAGTTAAAGGTATGACCGGTCAGGATTGCATTAAATGCGTCAGTGAGGAGAGGTGTGAGAAGGTGAGCGAACTTTTGGTAGTAGGTGGCGGAGAAACCGTCAGGGCCCGGACGCTTACGAGGCTTTAGTAGTTTGATAGCATTTAAAGTTTCAACTGTGGTAATAGGTTGCTCCAGCGCATGTAAGTGATTATCGGAGAGTTTCGGGAATGGGAGGGAGGTAAAGAGGGCGTCAGCCTGAGAGGAGTCAAAGGGTGTAGAAGTAGAGTACAGCCGTGAAAGATGCTTATGGAAGATATGCAAGATCCGTTCTGGATTACTCGTAAGATGATCAGATGAGGTACGCAAATGGATAGGTTTAATAATCCGGTCTAGCCTACGGAGGGAAAGAGCTAGGAAGGTGCCAGGTTTGTTGGCTTTTGTATCAAATTTGTGTTGGGACCTACGGAGGGAGAGTTCAGCTTGGTCGGTGAGGAGGAGATCGAGGGCCAGTCTAGCTTGCTCTAAACTCTTACGATTGGCAGCGGAGGGGTTGGCTTGAAAGGCTCGGTGTGATTGGTCGTAAGTTTGTTCAAGAAGCAGGCGTTTTTGTCTCCTCTCCCTGTTTAGGAATGACGTTTTACTGATGCATAGTCCGCGAAGTACAGGTTTGTGGGCTTCCCAAAGAAGGAGAGGGGAGGTCACTGAATTTTGGTTAAAGGACAGGTATTCTTTAAGCGCTGTTTCTATTTCAGAACAGAGTGACGGGTTCGATAGAAGGTTCTCGTTAATGGTCCAGGAGGGGTCCGGAGAGGAAGGAGCTAGAGAAGTAATGGATGTAGTAACCGCGCAGTGGTCCGACCAAGGGATTGGGAGGATGTCAGAGTTCAGCACTCGAGGGGAGGAACTAGCAGTCATGAAGATATGATCATTTCTAGAGAAGGTCTTATGGGGGTGGGAATAAAAGGTGTATTGACGTTTCGCTGGGTTAAGTTCCCTCCACGTGTCTATCAAGGAATACTGTTGTAGAGCAGAGTGAAATGAATGTTTAGATGAGAGCAGAGGGGGGGGTTGAGGAGATTTGTCAAGGAAGGGATATAACGTACAGTTTGAATCGCCGCAGACTATTAAGGTGCCTCGCTTATGGAAGTCAATGACCGATAGTAGATGGGAGAGAAAAGGCAAGGGACCCTGGTTCGGGGCATAATATGTGGCGATTGTGACCTCGAAGTCTAATAGTAGTCCAATAAGGATGAGATAACGACCTTCAGGGTCTTTAATTTCAGTGGACAATTTAAAGGGCGTTGTTCGGTGAAAAGCTATGAGGACCCCCCTACGCTTGACATCTGCAGAGGCTGTGTAGACCTGTGGGTAGTGAGGACCAAAGAATTTGGGAGTGGAAACGGGTGTAAAGTGTGTCTCTTGGAGACAAACTACATGGGCTTTATTTGAGGCAAACAAACGAAAAGCTTTAGTACGCTTCTGCGGGATATTAAGACCCTGAGTATTCAGGTTGAGAATGTTTAGGGAACCCATGGTAGAAACAAGCCGCGAAGGGGGTTGTAGAATGGTACCAAAGAAGAGAATTTTAGGAGCATAAGATAGGAGGATACTGAACGTGAATAGAAAGGAGGTGAAAACGCAGAGTCGCTGAGGGGAGGGGGGAGGGGGAATGTATTAGGGGAAGAAAACATAGGATGAAGGTAAGGGGCCTGAATTAGGCCTAGATGTGGTCCCCAGGTGCACTCTAAGGTAGGTGGACCGGGGAGCAGGTGTAGCCCGAGTGGCGTCAAAAACACGACACCAGGGGGGCTAAAGGCGAGTGCGCAGGTACACGGGCCGCAGGGAAGACAGCACATATACATATTGCAACGGTGTAAACCTGTAGGAGAAGGGACATCAAGAGTAAGGCATAATAATGAAAACATAAAGGAGGGGTTTGGGAGTTTCCAGGGTCAAGCGGCAACGGTTGTCCTACGAAAAAAAAAGAAAAAAAAAGAGGAGGTCAACAGAAATACTGGACCAATGACTTCTGTGCCGTCGGACCCTGTAACCCCAACCAAACATGGTAGCAACATAAGCAGAACAAGATTGTGTCAGTCAAAATAGAACCAATAAGTAGGGTATAAGGCACTGTGAACATTGAGATCAGTCGGAGAAAAGAGGGGTCGAAAGAGGCAATAGGTTAGAAATTTGAGCCCTGGGGGCTGAAGGAAGGATACAAATTCGTAGCGTCTATCATCAGGTGTTGAGGGAGATGAGTAGCAACATCAAGTATCAGATCCGGAGGTAGCGAGAGTTCACTACGGTGGATGTAGATTTGAAGGCGAGCAATGGTGATCCAGATTCAATCCATGGAGTCTTGCGGAGATGGGGCGGGCGAGGAGAAGCGTCCACGCTTGTGGGCGTTGAGTTGACCATGAGGGATACGCGATGGCTGGACCTTTTGGGGAGAGCATGAAGCAGATCGTCGTTTTGAGGTATCCGATGGCGTCTTGGGGGGATGTAGTTGAAGTCTCTGTAATGTTTCCTGTAGTTCCTCGGTGGACTTGCAGGTGTGGTCACGAGCCTGGTACTGAAAACGCACTGCGAAGGGAAAGCACCATTTGTAAGGTATATTCAACTGTTGAAGTGCCTGAAGATGTGGTTTCATGGCTCTCCGTTTGGCGATGGTGTTGGGGCAGAGATCTTGATAGAGCTGGTAGGAGTGGCACTGGAACGTGAGGGAGTCAGCGTTGCGGGCAGCTTGCATGAGTTGCTCTTTTGTGCGAAAATAGTGCATCTTAGCAATGATGTCACGTGGTGGCCCGTCAGTGCGCTTTGGGGTTAGGGCTCTGTGGACCCTATCCATTTCCAATCGCTCGATGGGTATAGCGGGAGCGAGTTCTTGGAACAAGGCGTTAACCGTGGATTGGACATCTATGACCGACTCGGGGAGGCCACGAATTCGTATATTGGAGCGTCTGGCCCGGTTCTCAAAATCCTCAAGACGCAACTGCAGTATCAAATTTTCGTCACGCAGTAGGTCGAGTTCGTCTCCGAGCGTTTGATGTGAGGTGTCAAGGTCATCTACCCTTTGCTCCAAGTCAGCAGTGCGTTGTCCTATCTCATGGATCTCGCTGGATAGCCTTTCAGTAATGCGGTCTGACGTCTGCTTCAGAGCCCTATGTAGCATCTTTTCAAAACGGGCCAGCAGGTCAGGGGTCGCGAAGTCAGGAGTGGAGGGGTGCATGGAAGTCTCAGTGTCCGGGTCTGACTCACCCTCATAACTGCAGGGATGGCTCGGCTGCTCCTCACTTAGGGCTGCATATTGGGACACTGCAGCTGGTGCAGGCTTGCTGCTGTGCTGTGTAGCGGCGGCCATTTTGGTGGAGGCACGAGCCAGCGCCTCCTTAATTGGTTTCCCCGACGGCGGGGCTTGATGTTTAATTGTCCCCCTGACCATGGTAATGTGTGGCAGGGGGGTTCACAGGGCGGCTGCGGCTGATTGCGCCGCGGTACGAGGCAGGATCGCGGGCTGGGACAGCTGTCTTCCCTGCGGTGCAGGGAGAGCCTCAGGGAGACATGTCTGTCACCGCCGGCCGCGCATGCGCACTTCCCAGCGATGTCATTTTTAACTTCGAGTTCTCCCACAAGAAAAGTTTTTCTTTTTTTCTTTTTATTATTTTATTGTTTTATTATTACCTTTATTCTGCTAAAGATAAACGTATATCATGCTTTCCAATAGTGTTCTTATACATATCACTTTCTATAATTTGCAATTTGTACTTTTAAATTTGTATTCAGCATTGCTTCAGGACGAGCCGTCTGCTCTGATTGAAACCCCATCCCCTGCTAATTACACTCAGCCAGCCTTCCCTTTAATGGTCTTCTATATAATGGCTGCCAGCCAGGGTTACCAGAGACTTGACAAAGTGCAACTGTGCAAAACATGTCGTCTTGGTAACCCTACACATGCTCCCAGCTGAAGCCAACGCCGGACACTGCCTTCGCTTGCCATGGTGACACCAACCGGGACGCCGGGACGCTGACACCAAGTGATTTGAAGTCGACAGGAGCATTCTCCGATCTCAGCTCCCTTCAGAGCGGACGGGCCGTCCGTTGGAGTCACACTGCCCACTTCAGGCTGGTCAAATTTTATTATATTTGGTACTTTGTCTCACCCAATAAAGATGCACCTTCATTAAGGTACTTGTCTGAGAGCATTTTCCACAGCGCCTATTTTTTTCAAGACTCTCGGAGCTGCGTGCCCTCGTAGTTCATTGTGAACTACAAGCTGTCAGATGCAGCAGATGACAGTATTTGTAGTTCATTCATTCACAGAACTCTGTGAATGAATGAAGCAGCCTTATAGGAGGAGCCACGCACCGCAGCAGTGTTTTTGAATTGTGATAGTGGCTGCGGGGAGAGGATCCCCCCAACCACTTTTACAATGGGGGATTGGGTCAGGGTAATGGTAAGTGATTTAGTAACATATTACATGTTACTTCCCAAGAATAGTGCTGCATTGCCCTCTAGTGACCCAAAAATACACTAATAATAAACACCCTCCTGAGCATCAAACCCAATGTGTAATAGAATAAATATGTGAAACAAAGTCAATAGTAAATAAATAAAAAAAAACCACTGGCTGAGCCACTAAATCTAAATGATATGTGAAACATATGAAAAAGAAACCAAAATCAAGTAGCAATAAACACCTGACCAACCTATAATAAACATCCGGCTGAGCTGAAGAATAAAGTGTAAAAAAAAACAAATGGTAAAATATGTGAAACGTATATCAGAAATAAAACATGATCATGATAGCAGAAAACACCTGGCCAAGCTGTAATAAACACCTACTGTAGCTGACCTGAAGCATAAAGTGTGAAGATCAACAAAAACAGTATTAAATTATTAGAAAGCAAAGATAAAAAGTGAGCGCTTTTCCAATAAGCAGCTACGCACTCAAGGCAACCAAAAGAAATCCTTACACAAATTAATAACAGAAAGTGCAGCGCTAAAAAAGATGAAACATAATATGAGCATACAATATTAAATGAACAATATATTTAAACACATCGGCTATAGATTATTGAATAGGCTAAATAAAATAGTCGTGTATCCAAAATTAAATAAGTGTTAATATACAAGTAATAGTGTCCATAAGAGTGGCTAAATTGTGAGAAAAGTCCCCACTGCTGCAGACCTGTGCTGGTGCCTTATAGTGGTGGAAAAAATGCGCACTCACCGGAAGTGCACTATAAAAGTGCAATATGAATGGGAAATCCTGATGTCATTAGGTAGCCATCTAGGTCAGCGGATGGAAAGCCCCCTCACAGGATGGTTGAGATCCAAGGATATAGGAAGGTAGTTATGCTCCTGGGGTGTCCAGAGTTCCCCTTTAGGGATGGATGGGCGCTGCTGTCAGCAGATAAGACAGGAAGTTCCCCCTCTGGATACACTGGTTAAAAGGGCATCTGGAGAAATAAAACTCCCCACTGCTCTGTCGGGCGCCGTGTGTTAGTAAAATCCGGAGCTGCTCAGCGGGTTGTCAGTGATGTACCCCAAGGTTCAGTGTGCAAGGCAACCAAATTATATTGCTGAACTTGATGCAGTCTGAAAGGTAGCATGGGAAAAAAAAATTCCCTGATCAACGTAAATTAGAAACATCTGAAGGTTATGATTTCTAATAAAAGATGTTAATAGGTATTGGTGATGTGTGATTCCCTTTTTAAATCTGGTGAACTGACGAATCAGAGAACTATGACTTTTTTTGATTCGTCTGTATAAAATTGTTCATTCCAATATTGAATTAAGATTACCTATATTCCTAAACTGCATTATTCTTTGAAATGACAGATCTGCATGCATTATTCTTTGAAATGACAGATCTGCATACAAATATTTAGGCAAATTAAATGTTACAACATTTTCAATTCAATTGTTTGCTTTTCACATGATTGAATAATTAAATTGGATATTCACACAATTTATTTGTGAACATTCTCAGTTTCATTAGTAAATCATTCTTGGTATATATGGCATATACAATTTAGCATTCATTTAATTAAGCACATATGATTCCATTTCTGTATAGACACGTTTATGGTTGTTTCAGTTTCATGGGAAACTGGATTTTTTCATTTCCCTCTAGAGTAGGAGAGGAATGAAAGAACGGGACTTGGAGAGATGGCAGGGAGAGAGGTAATAAAAAAAAGTAAGAGAAAGGTAGAAACAGAGAGAATGAAGAATAGTAAAAAAGAAAAGAGAGAAAGCAACTAAAGGGCTGACAGTAAGTCATCCCAACCAGTCATTATCAGTTTAAGGTTCCTAGTAAATGTTCTGTTTTATTTTTGTCCCTTAAAGTGGTTCTAAAGCCTAACCATTTTTTACCTCAATGCATTCCAAGCCTGCATTAGTGCAATTGCCAGAGTGGAGCAGCTAGGAGTGCTGGCGAAGGACTTGAGAAGAGGAGGTTCAGGACTGTTCTGTGCCATTCATAGCACAGATTAGGTAAGTATATTCATTTTTAATAAAGTTATATTACAATATGGTGTGTGTCACAATTGTACAGGGTGATTGAAAAGTAACTCCCTATTTTAAAGTACTTATCAATTTTTTATATGAAGTTTCTTTTTTCTCAATTCTTTAATGTATGTTCCTTAATCTATGACAATTAAATCTGCGATACCATGAATGCCGAAAGGCATCTCACTATGCTGCAAGATGAAATCTGGCCAGTTGTCAATACCTGGGAGAATATTAAAGACTTGATTTTTATGCAAGATGGTGCTCCTCCACATTTTGCTATTATTGTTCGTGAATGGCTGAATGAACATTTTCCTGGGAGATGGTTGGGTCGAAGTGGTCCGCATGAGTGGCTGGCCAGAAGCCCTGATTTAACACCCTGCAACTTTTTTCTTTGGGGTTGGTTGAAGGAACAAGTTTACTCTACGAAACCAAAGACTTTAGAAGAACTTGAAGGGCGACTACGAGAAGTTATTTCTGCCATCCCACAAGAGTTCCTGCGAAGATCAGTTGATGCGATTCCCGAGCTGCTTCAGAAGCTGCAGGCGAATGCTGATGCACAGATCGAATTTTAAATAACTCCATGTTATGTGTGTTATTCTCATATTCATTTTTTGTAAACATAATGATTAAAATATAAATTATAAGATTTTTAAATTAAGGAGTTACTTTTCAATCCACCCTGTATATGCTATATTATTATTTTTTTATTATTTGGGATATTTTTTCCCATGAATGTAGAGTTACCCTTTAAATTAACTTTAGTTCAGAGAAAAACAACCCTGTTCTAGAGATTTAAACATGTTTCAAAGACAATGCAAAGTTTAGATTTGTGTCTGGTTTCATTCTTTCCCCATATCAAAGACTATTGCTTGGACAAATCACATGAGTAGAGCAAGCAGAAGTTACCATTTAACAGTTTGTATGAGAATGTTCAAGTGTTGTTACAAGAGCAAACCTGCATCTCAGAATCTCTCCAGATACTGTATGCTCTACCCTGGTTGAGTATCTCACCAATATTGAAAGATTGCAACAAACTGTTCTAGGAAAGTGTGTAGAGTGCTGGGATGTTTTGTATACAGGATAAAGAAGGTCCCCAGTGCTGTCATGGTTGCCATTGTCCAAATATATGCCAGTTTTAGAAAATCATAGTTTTCTAAAACTTAGAAATCCTTTTCTACAGTTTGAAACACAGAAGAAATTTTTATAACACTATATATTACAAAAGGATGTGTGTAGCAAGTTTATAAATTATTCTACAAATACCACCTGCACAAAATGTAAAGAAATTGTGAATTGGATGAGAAGATTACAGCAAAAAACGTTGTCACATATATTATTATGATTGTGACACACAAAGATGATACTGTACATATTTTGTTTAATTGGTTTTGACATATGTGATTCACAAGCATTGATATTTTTTTGTTAGGTTTTTTTTTTCACTTTTTTGTGCAGGTGGTATTTATGTTTTAGGAAAATTGGAAACTTTATTTGCTGCAGCCTACATTCATTGTGGGCGCTAGAGTTTTTGTTGTGTTATAAATTATATTCATCTTTTAGTAACACAGGACTTTTTTAATTTGAAACAATTTGCATTAATATTTTCTCCATGCACACAACTATATACATTTGACCAGACCTTACTAAAATGTTTTGTACACAAATGCATCTCACTTGGTTGCACAACAAGATATTTATATGCATTCACTGTTCCAAAGATGGAGAAGTGTAAAAAGTATAGAACATTTTTAATGTTATAACTTCTCATTTCTCAACAGAATTCTTCTTTTATAACAAATTTGATGTAACTATTTAATCAATAACTTCTACAGTACCATAACAGAAGAAATCAAAATAATAAAACAAAAATAATGTTTGAGAAGAAAATAAGAGTTTCCTGTGTATTAAGCCGAATTCTGTTTTTTAGAGTTCATTTATTTTGGCAAGAATCTTACACAGATGCAAATGCCTCTCCCTAGTGATACACAAATCTTCCTGGATTGTTTTACCCACAATCTGCATGAATCAATTACAAAATTTGTTTTGCCGATGCATTGGTAATTTTCATATTTATTGTCAAAACACTAGATGAAATTGTGGAAATTAGAGTTTGAGAAAACAGAGTTAGTAGCAACCAGAGAGCAGAACACCAACAGTGCTCAAAGAAAAAAAAATGTTATTTTTAAGAATATAAGGATTCTTGTTCTTTTTTTAACCACATCATTTACACATTGCTGGATCTTGTGGCAGCATGGGTACCCCTGGCAAATGTTCCCCATCTCTTGTTTGATGCCCCAAGTCTAAGTGCAACTGCTGTTCAAGACTTTTCATAGGTGCTGTTGCTGCTCGACATGGTGCTTGTGGGTAGTCACAGTTCTGTGTAGTCATGAGGAGAATGGGTTAAACAGGGCACAATTTGTCATGCCATGCTTCCTCAGGACCTCTGCCCCACCCTATCCCACTAGCAGAAGTAGAGACAATGGGAGCTGCATTTTTTTGGATAGACCTTCTGCCATGCTTGTCACCAGAGGTATTTATGAGAGAAGATAGCAAGGAAAGTGACACATGACATGTGTGTTGGGCTGTATATACGTCTGACCATTGACACCTGTAAATTTTATATTCCTGCACTTTATATGCTGGGCTGTACATCATATACTGCTGATCTCTGCACCCTGCACACTAGGCTGTACATTACTTTGGTCCATGAACTCAATATATAACACACTCTTGACCCTGGTACTCGGTATGCTACACACACACTCCTGATTCATGCACTCTGTATATTACATACTCCTTACCCCACACTCTGTATGCTACACACACCTGACATCTACACTTTGTAAGTTACATACTCCTGCACTTTGTACATTGCACTCTTGATCACTGATCTTTGCACACTGGGCTGTGCATTTTTTACTCCCGACCCCTGCACTTTATACATAACACCCTCCTGATTTGGGAATCATTACATTACATACTTCAATCTATACCTAACACAGTTCTGACCTCTGCACTCAGTACAATATATACTCCTGCAGTTAGTATGTTGCACACACCCAACCCCTGCACTGTATACATAACATAAAATGGACCTATTCAATCTGTACATAACACAATCTTGACCCCTTCACTCTATATACTACCTACCAATGAACCTTGTACTCTGTACATTACATATTCTTGCCCCCTCACTCTACTCTTGACAACTGCACTCTATATCCTGTTCTGTGTGTTACATACTCCTGACATAAATTAGGCTGTTGTTCATTTTACCTAATCCTCTTTAACCAATTCAATACCGGGCAATTTTACACCTTCCTGCCCAGGCCATTTTTCAGTTTCAGCGCTCTCACACTTTGAATGACAATTGCGCAGTCATACAGCACTGTACCCAAACTAAAATTTTATCATTTTCTTCACACTAGAGCTTTCTTTTGGTGGTATTTAATCATCATCGACAGGGTTTTTATTTTTTGCTAAATTAACAAAAACGACCGAAAAGTTTGAAAAGAAAACCCACATTTTTCTTTGTTTCTGTTATAAAAGTTTACAAATAAATAATTGTTCTTCATAAATTTAGGCCGAGATGTATTCTGCTACATGTCTTTGGTGAAAATAACCCAAATTAGGATGTATTTTTTAGTTTTTAGGAAAGTTATAGAGGTCACAAACTATGGTATATATCTGAATATTGATCAATCCTGAAGTACTGACAGCCAATCTAATTTCTTGAGGTCCAAGAATGTCAGAATAGTACAGATATCCCCCAAATGACTCCTTTTTGCAGAGTAGACAGTCCGACGTACTTCATAAGAGGCATGGCGAGTTTTTTGAAGTTGTATTTTTTGTCATAATTTTTCGGAAAATGAAAAAATAAAAAAAAATATTTTCACTATTTTTTTTTTACATACTGTCACCAGTGCAGTACAGTGTCTTCATATAACTGGCATGGCAGTGATCAGGGACACTGACTGGTGACAGTGTGAAAAAAAAATATATTTTTTTATTTTTTTCTATTTTTTTTTATTTTATACTATTATACTACTTATACAATTTTTTTATTACATTTTTTTTCTTTTTTTAAGATTTTTTTTCATATTTCACTATGTCCAAAGTGGTACAATGTTACCATAGTAACATTGTACTACTTTGGGGAAGTGATCAGTATTTCTTTTTTTTTTTTTTTACACAATTTGCTTATAGCAAAGAATTACTTCATGAAGGTGAGGGGGCAATCTTACTGGTGAAAGATTACACTTTTGTTCACCTGCCAGATTTATATTGATCGCTGGAGGTTTTTATATATCCAGCCATATTGAAGATTACACACATGGATGATTTGTTTATTGTTTATTAATAATTGGTGGCACGTGTTTTTGTGGACTTTGTTATAAATTATTAATTAAGTTATGTGTTTATCATAGAGTGTCACTGGATTTCATTTGTGGATTCACTCAATATTTTATTTAATTATTTTTATTTATTTATTTTTTCTTCCTGCTATTTATATAGTAGTATAGTCCCAAGTTTAGGGATGAGAGCACGGCAATTTATACTTTTAAGTTGAAGGATTTGTTATAGTCCTTGTAGATTTGTCTTATAGTCAGGGTCCATTTATCCTGACTGTCCTATTGTTTGTTTTATAGGCACAATAGTGCCATTTGTCAGTTTATTTCCACTGCACCTTTGGGCATTCATTTATGACAAATATTTTATCACGTGAGGTTTAATACATGTTTGTGATTTGACCTTGTTTAGGGACACAAGTGGGTTTAGGTATTATGTTTTTATGCGTTTTGCACATTTATATTTTGTTTCATATGGTTTATCAAACATCACTGCTTAAGATTGTATAATAATATGAAGAATTGAGTTTGGGATAATTACACACAGGAGTATTCACTAGGAGTGTAATTGAAACCTCATTTTTTATTTAATTATTTATATAAGTATAAGTGTGGGAGCGCAGCACCAATTTTGTTATAATTTTGAACCCATTCTATCCAGGTGTATAGCCAGGTGTCAGCGGCAACCCATTCCTAGAATAATAGTGTATTCAGGGTAGCGCAGGTGGTTCTCCGTTGTTTTTTGTATCTTATGACAACAACTTTTTTTTTCTTTTACAAATTTCATATCAATTTCAAGTGAATCAGTTT
Source organism: Staurois parvus (assembly GCF_062004578.1). Classification (NCBI taxonomy): domain Eukaryota; kingdom Metazoa; phylum Chordata; class Amphibia; order Anura; family Ranidae; genus Staurois; species Staurois parvus. The sequence goes on from NW_028317852.1 coordinate 11,818,426, forward strand.
ATTGATTACTAACCTTTCCATTTTTTTTTAGCTCATGGTTTAGTAGTTGCATTATCCTTTCTTTTCACTGTTTCTTGCTTGTACACTTCTTTCAAACTTAACTGTACATTTCTGTCCTCACTTCATCTTGTTTGCTCTTTCATTCCTTTTTATTTCCCTGCTTCTATGCCCTTTTTTAGGTTAAATTTGTATATTTAACTTTCATGTTATTCCCTATGCATAGACACTTTTACTGTATTCCTTTTATTCATCTTTCCAGAATCTTACCATGTGTTATACTATGCACTGCACTGCCTATATGTTTCCCACACTGTCTTCTCTAGTATAGTTACAAAGTATGAAGGATTTTTAGCAAACTACACTTCTTGCACTACAACTACTACTGCTTTGATGTTAAAGACCTATACATTTTAAACAGTTCCTCATACCTGGCAGCTAAGTGGGAAGATCTGTCTGCTATAATAATTTCATTAGTCCCATTGTTTTAATAGGAGAAAATATATTCGTAGACTTAGTGAGTAAATCACATAAACAGGAAAATATATTTTTTGTAAGAGGTTTACAATCTAAATACACAAAGAAGCAGCATTCACTTATTTAGCAGGTTAGAATAGTATAGTTGACTGCAGATTGAAATTGGGAAACATATTTTAAATTAATAAATTGGTGGGGATGTGGCTTGGTGCATGGCACGGTAGCATCTCCTACGAGCAGGCTCCCATCCACCCAGATCTTTTTGTGGCCACAGCGGGGCTCAGAATCCTTGGTTTTACAAGCAGCCTATACCGAAGGGGAAGCATGGCACCAGGGAAGGTAAGAAGGGTAATACTTCCATCCCCATTAACGATTTCTTCACCAGCTCTGCCTCTGACTCCTGTAGCCTGACTCCATGATCTCCTGCCTGTTCTGACTCTGTTTCACAGGTGTGTTCCCCACACTGCTCTCCCTCTCCACATGGCTCCAACAGACTCTAGAAAGGCTGCAACCACTCTAGAAATGCCTCCCTGACCTCGGCCTGCTCTAGGAATTGCTGTAACATCAAAGACTATCTGCAATCTCTACTCCCTAAACGGGACTTTGATTCACTGGTCACCAGACTAGAGCATACTTACAAACAAGAGATTGTTGACCTTAAAGAAGATATTGACTCCAGGTTGGAGGATTTAGAGCAAGTCTCTGAGGAATATGCAGGAGCCCTGAATGCACATGAGCAGGGGCGGACTGACTATTTGGAAACTCGGGCACTGCCCGAGGGCCCGGGGTCAGTAGGGGGCCCCATGAGATGCCCGTGGTACCTTTTTCATAGGCTTTTTTGAATTTGGGCAAGGACACAGGGGCCCCATGATCCCCTATTGCCCGGGGGCACCATGAGTTGTCAGTCCGCCCCTGCATATGAGGTCACTCTGAACGAACATACAGTTCTTATTTATCAGTTGCTTATCAACAAGATGACAGAACCGAAATAGATGGAGTAAAATTTGCATACACGGCTTACCGGAATCTGTCGACACTAAATGCAGCGTTTCCTAGAGACTTTATCTGTAGGATTCACTTCTACAAGGTTAAGGCCGAAATCCTCCAAATGGCTAGACAACAAGACACAATCATGTTCATCGACACTCCTGTCATGTTGTTACCTGACTTGTCTCATCTCACCCTCGACCATGCGTAAGGTGCTCAAACCTATTACTATAACTCTACTTGCTAAGAACATCAAGTATTCCTGGGGCTTTCCTTTCCACCTGAAAGTGAACCATAATGGTAAAATCACTCTCTTCCACACCTTAGGAGATTTTTTGGGAACACTAGACCTCCCCGCCATCAACATCCCCAGGTCTGCCTTTGATCTCTTCCGACCAGCAGTGGCAACGCCAAACGAGGAAGAAGCGTTCCCGCTCCACTCCTCGAAGATCAGCTGATAACTGACTCTGGTTTTTCAATATATATGGCTGTTGGTGCCCTACTCCTTGTTTCTACCTGGGATCAGCTAGGACACAAATGCTGCTTTCTTTTTCATTTTTGTTTTTCTCTCATTTGCTAAGCTATAAGTAATAGGTTTTTCCCTTTTTTGGCCCTGCTGGGCCATCTCAATACATTTAGCAGTGCTCCTGAATTGTGCTCACCTGTCAGTATTCCCACCATCCCCAACATGTAGTCTACCTGATTCTTATACTTCCATGAGGGGTATGGTTGGAACATCTATTTTGGAATTTATGCTATCCCCATCCCATTTCCTATCTTCCCTAGCCTATTTTTTTTCCTCTCTTCCCTTTCCCACCCTTCCTTCCCCCCTCCTACCCCTTCCTCCCCCTCATCCTACCCCTTCCTCTCACTCCTCCCTACCACCTCCCCTTTCACAACACACCGTTAAACATAGCTTCTTTACTTGACCCGGCTGGACGGGCAGCAATATGTGCCTTCTATTCTCCCCTATAGGCCCACAGGTCTGATATCTATATTGTTTTTGTTCATGTTACCATGTGTTGTTGTTGTTTGTTACTATTGCTGGGATCTCTACCTCACCTCAGACCTCGTAATTAGTATAGAGTGCCAGATGCTGGCATTTACTTTTACCATGTGCTTACATATATTTATTGTGACCTTTGTAGGTCTTGCTATCCTCAACTTGCTATCTTCTTTCTCCTTTTCTATTCTTTTTTTTCTCATCCCCCTTTTTCTGGGTAAGCCTGGAGTTCTCCTAAGGGACCGTTTGTATCTCAGATTCTACTCCCCATGACTAACACGCATTTGTCTTTTTCTTCTCTTAATTGTAGAGGGCTTAAATTTGCGAAGAGATGACAAATTCTGTACCACTTCCACCAGAGCAAAACTAAGATCCTATTCCTGCAGATAACTCTAAATACTATCCTCTATGGTTTCATAGACTTCGAAACTCGAGATCTTTGTACTGGGTGGAGACCTGAACCTGGCATTGGCCCCTGAGTTGGATTACACTTCTGGTAGGCCTTCCATTTCCTGTTCCTCGCTGCAACAATATAAGGCCCTTTTACACAAGCTAACTCTTGATGTGTGGCGTATCTTGCACCCCTCTGAGAGGAAGTACAGCTATTATTCATTTATTATGCCTACAGTAGGATTGACTGTTTCCTCATTTCTCAAGCTTTACTTGACTCCTCTACCTCTGTCGGTATGGGGCTATGACTGTGGTCTGATCATGCACCAGTTTTACTTACTTTTGGTAGATTACCCCCTGCCCAAGGTTCCGCATCCTGGCGTCTTAATGACAATCTTCTACTTGACTCAGTTTGCATAGCTGACGTTATCCAAACAATACGCACCTTTGTGTGCACACATGCTCAAGATGACACTCACTTCCTGATCAAGTGGGAGCCTCTCAAATGCACTGTTCGCGCTTTATTTATTAAACATGAGACACGCCTCAAAAAACAACAAGCACATGATATTTTCTCATTGCTCTCCACCATATCGTGCTTGGAAGCCCTCCATAAAATGGACATAAATGCCTCTACTGTTATTGAACTTTCTAATGCTCGCCATGAGCTCCTCCATCCTACTGAACAATACTCCCTAGCAGCTAGAGATAGAGCTTGAAAAAATTACTATGCCCTTTCCAATAAATGTCACCAGCCTCTATCTAGGCTCTTACACCCAAGACTTCCTAGGATTTCTATCTTGTTCATTATGTCCTCCACAAATGCTAAGTAACATAACACGTCTGCCATCTCAGAGATGTTCCATCAATATTATCCTTCCCTATATAACCTTCCTTAGTCCCGAACCATCTCACCTTCCCAGTCTGTCTCTACTCTTTTGTCTTCTTATATACAGGAAACAGCGCTGCCAACCGTTGACCCAGAGCAAGCGGGGAATTGGATACTCTGTCCATCCTGGGGTTCCTTACCAGTATTAAATCCTTGAAAATTGGTAAATGCTCGGACCCTGATGGGTTTACATCCTGATTTTACAAAAAATTAGCTGGTCTTCTCGCCCCTATCATGGCCCAGACTTTTTAACTCCATTGATGGCATCCATTCTCCATCTTCTCAACTACTATCAGCCAACATAGCACTCATTCCTAAACCTGGGAAGGAACCCTCTAGCTGCAGCAGCTATAGGCCCATCTCACTATTGAATGTAGACCTGAAAATCTATTCAAAGATACTGGCGTCTAGATTTTCTCCCTTACTTCCCAAAATTATTCACCCTGATCAAGTTGGATTTGTCCCTGGTTGCAAGGCCAGAGACAATACAACCAAAACTTTGAACCTCTTAACCTACATCAGGAAACATAATCTTCAATCCTGTATCCTATCATTTGATGCCAAAAAAGGTTTTGATAGGTTTAGTTGGCCTTTTTTACAACTTTCTTTAGAACAAATTGTCCTGGGCCCAAAATTTATCAACACAATTTTGGCTCTCTACTCCTCCCTGTCTGCATCAGTTTTAGTTAACAGTGTATGCTGTAACCATTCTCGATTACCAACGGCACCAGGCAGGGTTGTCCTCTTTCTTACTATTCGTTCTTGTTATTGAACATTTGGCTTAAGCTATCAGAAAAAAAATTTTGTATAGTAGGCATCCTTATATCCACCAATCATTATAAAATACCTCTCCACGCTGATGATCTACTTTTTTATATCCAACATCCCCATACCAGCCTACCCTCTCTTTTTCGTAAGTTGAGACGTTTTGGCGACCTCTCTAACTTTAAATTCAAAATATCTAAGAGAGAAGCTCTAAATATCTCCCTTTCACACCCCACTATTCAACTCCTTCGTTCTAATTTCCCTTTCCATTGGTCCAATTGCTCAGTTAAACATCTGGGCACTGCGATTCCTGCCCGACTGACGGATGTGTTTTAACTCTGTTTTAGCCCTCTACTGTCCCAGATTCGCAAGGATTTAGATATATGGCATACTTAACCAATCACATGATTTGGGAGAATCAATACTCTTAAGATGGATATACTTCCCAAACTCCTTTACCTTTTCAAACTTTTCCAGTAGCTCTTCCTTCCTCGTTTTTCTAAATGCTTCGTACACTCTCCTTCTGTTTCATTTGGTGTAAAAAAGTTTCAAGACTTAGACTACGCACCCTTCAATTACGTAAATCCATGGGCAGCATTGCTTTACTGGATTTTGACCGCTATTATGCTGCTGTGATTTTGGTATGCATTCCGGACTGGTTTACATCTCCCTCCACCAAGGTCTCTCCTGTCATTGAGAGGGAACTCTCCCCTTTTGATCTTTGGGCTCTGCTTTTGGGTTATGACAAAACTTACTCATCCCTCTCTTACCTGTCTCCTCTCACTGCGAATACGTTACGCATCTGGTACAAATATAGATCTGCCCACACTCTGTCAACAGATCCTAGTCCATTATCTCCATTATTTGATAATCCTACTTTTCAATGAGGTTGTCACCTGCAGGCTGTGAGGGGATTTCATAGATCCACGTGGCCCCAAGCACATCATATTATTGGCTTCTCCCACTGCAGATGACACATGAACGGAGCTAGACTGGTTAAGATAACATCAGTTTGTGGCCTTTCACAGACGTCTTCACCTCACGTTCAGTGCCCCCTCATGGACTGTTGTGTTTTCTTTTGGAGCCGCCAGACACATATTATCTACAATTTATAAGATCCTTCAATCTTTAATCTTCTTGCATCCTCCTTCTTTTGTTGCGGCGTGGAATGGGACGGGAACTGAACTCTGCTGAGTGGTCTAGGGCCTTCCATTTCACCCATAAAACCAGTATATCCTGCTATGTTCAAGAAAAAAATTATAAGATTCTCTGCAGGTGGTACAAAAATCAGGTTTCTCTCCATCGTATTTTCCCTCAGGTCTCGGAGAGGTGCTGGCGGTGTAACCGCGCTAGAGGTACTCACCTCCATATCTGGTGGGACTGCCACAGAATCTAACCATTTTGGAAGCAAATTTTTTATGTCTTTAACAAGGTCTATGGTGAGTCACTTTCTACTTCACCAGAAATTGCTTTGCTATCCATTTTACCAGGGACTACACGTCAACAAAAAAAGAGTTTGCTTCGATTCTTTATATCCGCTGGTAGACAGTTGATACCCTCCTTGTGGAAATCATCTGACACATCTTCCCTTTTGCATTGGGTACATTTCGTGAATGATACCATGTGAATGGAGGAACAACTGGCTCAGGATAATGACACTTTGGATCAGTTTTTTGCATGAAACATGAATGGGGGACAACCATTCCTTGCCCTCTTATACACTGAATTAGCAAGGTCTATTGGCATTATCCCTAGAGATCCTCCAGACACCCCCTTGGTTCTTTCCCCCCTCTTTTTTTTTTATTTTACTTTCCTTTTCCAATTACTTCTTCATTCCACCTCCTGTTACATTGCAATTGGTTCAGGATCGCCATGGTATGGCTTACTGCTGTCCAGCTTTTCACTGGGCTCCCTGGGGGTTAATTAATTGGACTCTGTATATCTCCTTTTCCTGAATGATCATAAAGGTGTATATAGTTTGCAATGATGTCTATAGTGGGATCCCACTGGATCTACTTTAAAGCATTCATATATTTCAGACTGTCTACATTATCATGATGTGTAACATTTTCTGATCTGTTCCTTTCGACCTGTTATGTGAACCCCCACACCCCTTTCCTTGTTTATGGTGTTTACAATTATTGTTTTAACTGGTACCTTTTGGTCTACTGTTTTTCTATTTGTAAAACCTAAATAAAATTATATTAAACCATAAATTAACAAATGGCTTGTACAGAGGACACTGGTCATTTTTACTCTTTAATCATTCTAAGCTATGCTGTCCGTGTATTTGTCAACTTGCAATATATTTGCCTTATTTTCAACAGTGGACACTGACATTCTGTCTTTGCACTTGCTGTTAAAACACACCTTGGTAAATCAACCCCTGATGTGAGCATATCATAAAGCATGTGGACTTTTCATATAGTGGTGCATGGAAAACAGTGATATATAATTAAGTTAACCTGGTTGGTGGTCATGATATTTGCTGTCTTAAAAATATTTACTCTTGGAATAAATAAGTTGCTTAGTTACAATATCTCACATTTGATTTAAAATGTGTTTTTCTATAGCATAGAAAAGTTAGAATCTTTGTGAATATTATATTACTTTGTGTCCTCAGTGGGGAATTTTCTCTCACTTCATAGTCATGTAATTAAACCAAAGACATCCGGTCACTTGCTTTCTTCAACCAAGCAAGACTCTGACTTGATAACATTTTGAAAACAACAACTAAGTCTTATATATAGAGTAAATGTTATGTGGCAATTATTGCTTTTGACTGGATGAAGGTGCATGTCTCTATGCACCAAAAGCCCAAGTGATTAAAATTTAACTTTTATTCAAATTTAATATAAAATAGTATACTTGACTAAAACTCTATACGATTATACCCCTAGGGCAAAGAGAGTATACTTCTTAACACATGTTCAAATGATCCCAAAAAAATATACATTAGGCCAGTTACCACGTCTACATGTCTGTCCAATTATATGGCAGATTTTGCAAAAAACACTATAATTTAGGATGACCTACATGAATGACAGGCTCCAAATTATGAAGGAATAGGTATGAAAATATATACCAAGTCTACCCCAATAAAATGATGGTAATATTAGCAACACAGTATAGACATTTAGCCAATTTCCCATCTGAAAATTGCCTAGTTCTAATAGAATCTTTCTTAAATTTCAACCAAAGGTATAAGCTGTCTTTCTCAGATATGTAATACAGGTACACTCATCCATGTGGCAATAATCATACCACTAATGGACAAGAAAATCACCATATCCACACTAAAATGTATTTCTAGCTGGCTATAGGGATCACTGTACTTGCACCAGTACATGCAATGCTCTTTGCCCCAAAAAATTATATTTGGGGAAAGAAAAACCATGTGGTCCCTTTAAAAATAAAAAAGTGCTCCCAAGAAAATTTATCAAATTAAACCCTACATGATTCACGCTTCATTAGAGCTTTGTCAGGGGTGAGGTAAATAAAATGTAAAGTGAGAAAAATAAATCAAATAAAGTTGCATGGTAGTAGCAATGGCATCCATTGTTTGTTTATCCACTATTTATAGACTAGCCATCAGAGATGGCTGCTACACCAATTATGTAATTACATAAGTGTGTCATGACTCACCTGCGTCACCATGCACCCAATGTCACAACGTTTCCACACATGCTCAGTACTGTGATGGATCACCATCTTGAGGATACAACATGAATGGCATGACATTAGTCATTGCAAATCAGCCACAAGAAAGAGAACTCCCATATATCATTATATACGTTTAAAAAAGGAGTCAACATCTCTTACTAAGTGCCATATATCATAAATAATCACTCAACACTGAGCTCATTAGACACCTACAGTGGGGCAAAAAAGTATTTAGTCAGCCATCAATTGTGCAAGTTCTCCCACTTAAAAAGATGAGAGAGGCCTGTAATTGGCATCATAGGTAGACCTCAACTATGAGAAACAAAATGAGAAAAAAAATCCAGACAACCACATTGGCTGATTTTGAAAGAATTTATTTGCAAATTATGGTGGAAAATAAGTATTTGGTCAATATCAAAAGTTCATCTCAATACTTTGTTATATATCCTTTGTTGGCAATGACAGAGGTCAAACGTTTCCTGTAAGTCTTCACAAGGTTGGCACACACTGTTGCCGGTATGTTGGCCCATTCCTCCATGCAGATCTCCTCTAGAGCAGTGATGTTTTGGGGCTGTTGCTGGGCAACACGGACTTTCAACTCCCTCCAAAGGTTTTCTATGGGGTTGAGATCTGGGTACTGGCTAGGCCACTCCAGGACCTTGAAATGCTTCTTACGAAGCCACTCTTTTGTTGCCCAGGCGGTATGTTTGGGATCATTGTCATGATGGAAGACCCAGCCACATTTCATCTTCAATGCCCTTGCTGATGGAAGGAGGTTTGCACTCAAAATCTCACGATACATGGCCCCATTCATTCTGTCCTGTACATGGATCAGTTATCCTGGTCCCTTTGTGGAGAAACAGCCACAAAGCATGGTGTTGCCACCCATGCTTCACAGTAGGTATGGTGTTCTTTGGATGCAACCCAGCATTCTATCTTCTCCAAACACGACGAGTTGTGTTTCTACCAAACAGTTCTATTTTGGTTTCATCTGACCATATGACATTCTCCCAATCTTCTTCTGGATCATCCAAATGCTCTCTAGCAAACTTCAGATGGGCTCGGACATGTACTGGCTTAAGAAGGGGGACACGTCTGGCACTGCAGGATCTGAGTCCCTGGCGGCGTAGTTTGTTACTGATGGTAGCCTTTGTTACGTTGGTCCCAGCTCTCTGCAGGTCATTCACTAGTTCCCCCTGTGTGGTCCTGGGATTTTTGCTCACCGTTCTTGTAATCATTTTGACCCCATGGGGTGAGATCTTGCATGGAGCCCCAGATCGAGGGAGATTATCAGTGGTCTTGTATGTCTTCCATTTTCTAATTATTGCTCCCACAGTTGATTTGTTCACACCAAGCTGCTTGCCTATTGCAGATTCAGTCTTCCCAGCCTGGTGCAGGTCTACAATTTTGTTTCTGGTGTCCTTTGACAGCTCTTTGGTCTTCACCATAGTGGAGTTTGGAGTGTGACTGTTTGAGGTTGTGGACAGGCGTCGTTTATACTGATAACAAGTTCAAACAGGTGCCATTGATACAGGTAATGAGTGCAGGACAGAGGAGCCTCTTAAAGAAGAAGGTACAGGTCTGTGAGAGCCAGAAATCTTGCTTGTTTGTAGGTGACCAAATACTTATTTTCCACCATAATTTGCAAATAAATTCTTTCCAAATCAGCCAATGTGATTGTCTGAATTTTTTTTCTCATTTTGTCTCTCATAGTTGAGGTCTACTTATGATGCCAATTACAGACCTCTCTCATCTTTTTAAGTGGGAGAACTTGCACAATTGGTGGCTGACTAAATACTTTTTTGCCCCACTGTATATTCTAAATGGGGTCTCATAAAACAGATGTATATAACCTGATAGAATATATTGGCAGACATATGCTCCACAGCCCACACCAATATTTTCCTCAGCTGACAGAAAGCATGTCCAGAACTTACTAATCACATATGAAAGGTTAGACAGTGAAGCCTTCATTTAACTCAGACAGTGCACATGAGTTTAAATAAAAAATCCACTTTGCTTCCAATTTAAGAAGATGTCTGTCCAAATCTCCCTTCCTCAGACCCAATTTAAATTGTTCAGTGATGCAAAGCTTTAATTGTTCAGTTCTCCCACCATGTTTCTCCAGGACATGTCTGGCAATTGGCCTGTTCCTTTTTTGAGGATTATCATTAATATTCTTCAATATTTTTCATCTAAATTGACAGATGGTTTTACCTACAAACAGTAATGAACACAGACATTTCATAGCATGCACAACTCCCTCAGTGCTGCAATTATAGAAGGCTGCAATTTTAATGATCTCTACATTTTTTGGGTTTTCAAATTCCTTAACAGAAGGAATAAAGGTACAGGCCTTGCAATGACCACATTTAAAACTGCGGTCTGTCTGGTAGCCAAGGAGGAGTCCTGTGTAGTCTTGGAATATTATCGAGATGACTATGTAGTAACCTATCCCTAATATTTCTACCTCATCTAAAAGGTAATCAAAACGTCTCTGTGGAGGACTTTGGACAAATCTTTATCTTCAAGTAAAACATTCCAATACCTTTTGTAAATTCTGGAAATCTGGCCAGGTGGGTTAGAAAATGACCCTATAATTTGCATTCCTGCTTGGTTGTTTATCTTCAACCTTTTTTGACCAAGCAGGGATTCTCTCGGAACTGCATTAACTTTTCCATAAGATTTTCTTAAATCACCAATAGGATAGCCCATCTTTTGAATCTTTATACCAACTTCAAGCTATCAGCTTGAAATACACCCCCAGTTGAGCAATTTTTCTTTGCCCTCATAAATTGCCCCATAAGCATCCCTGTTTTCAGGAACACTGGATGTTGACTTTCTCAATAGGGTAGATTGTTCGTAGATGTGGGTTTGCTGTATATCGTGTTGATATTACCGCCCTCTCCCTTTGTGATTTTAAGATCTAAAAGTTAATGCTGTCATACTGGATCTCACTAGTAAACTACATACCAATTTCATTCTCATTCAGATGGGTCACAAATTCACTGAATGTCTCCTTACCCTGCCATAGAATGGAAATATCATCAATGAAGCGTATCCATAGTAAAAAAAAGTTGTTCTAAATCTTCTGAGAATACTATGGTGTGCTCCCACCACCCAAAGAACAGATTTTCATATGTCGGTAAACAGGTCAAACCAACTGCAGTTCCCTTGCACTGCCTATAGATCTTTTCATCAAATAGAAAAAAACTCTGCTCTAATATGAACTGCAGTAACTTTAGAACAAATGTACATTTTGCTCCCAAGAAGAATTCACAGGCTCTTAGATCCAAGTCATGCTTTATATTACTATAAATGGCTTCTACATCTAGACTGGTAATCCAAACATCATCATCCATTGTAATATCCAGAAGTTTGTTTACAATATATGTGTGTCTTCAATATATGATGACAAACTATAGACATATGGACGCATGATATAATCTATATATTTGCTGGCCCCTTCTGTGAGTTTCTGATTGGCAGATATTATTGGGCAACCTAAAGGTTTTGTTGGTGTTTATGTACTTTAGGCAATGCATAGAAGCTTGCAATTGTTGGATGCTCATACATGATAAATGCATATTCATCCTTCGAGAGCAACCCTTCTTCTACCCTCCTTTTTAAAATGACCCAACTCACAACTCTTTCAGATATTCATAGGTGGGGTCCTTTTTAGGTATCTCATAGTTGTATTCATTACTTAGGATATCGTAGCACATTTTCAGATAAAATACTATATCCATTATTACAATGTTGCCTCTTTTATCTGCTGATTTTATTATCACCTATTTATTATTGCACAGTTCTTCCAGTGTTGTCCACTCAGAGTATGTCAGATTAAATGATTTGCCTCTTTTCCATCTTTCCTCCAAGAGAGCATTAGGATCTCTCTCAACTAGCTTGACAAAGAGTTGGATATTAGTCCCTTGGGGGAAAAGTGGAGTGTAATCCACTCCTAGGTTTAAGCATTGAAAAAGGCCCACGCACTTCAGTCTTTCCCCCACTTTCTTTAAGTTGTAATGATTCAAGCAATCTCAGTACCTAAATATCTCTGAAAGTGATCAATTTTGAAGGCCAGGTAGATATAAATTTTCTGTCAAATAAATTATTATCTTTCACCCACTCATAGAGATTGAAATCTTGTGGGCATAAACCATTTTTAGTACAGCTGTATTAGCATCCAACAAAACCATATTGGAAAGATTAAAGATCTGCAAATCATTGTCCTGGGTGGTGATATGGCTTGAGGGGCCCACTATTTCTTGCCCCTCCTGGTGCCAGTGTATCCCCATTGGCCTCGACCTCTTAATTGCTGGGTGGGAGACCCTAAAACATTCCCTTGATGGCCTCCAGATAGTCTAGACAGGTCTCTCCTACCCTGTCCTCTCCTAGGGGTAAATCTGGACTCATTTCTGCTGTCACTCGAGTCACTCTTTCTCACTTCCAGCTTCTGTCCCGAAGCTTTCTGATTCTCTGGATGTATCAGAACCAGACCCTGGGCCAAATTATAGAGTGAGCATGTTATTCTTATAATACCAGCTGAAGACCTTATCATTGGCAAAATCATCTGAATCTCTAATAAATTTCTTATGTTTTTTAATTTTATTACTTTATGTGCGTCTACTTGTTTTTGCAATCTCTCAAGTTTCTTAAACTTCAAATGATCTTTAAATTTGAGGATGTTGCTCTGTTCCTCCTTAAGTTGTTTGTTTAATTTTGTAAATTGAGTTTTTCAAAATCAAGGAGGTATTGCATCATCCTCAAAGTGTTCTCTGTCTGAAGGTCATCCCAACCCCGAATGAAGTCTGCATTATCAGTATGAGAATGTGGTCTGATCAAAATTCTTAACCCTCTGGCTGTAGTTTTCTTTTTAATAGATATCTCTAAGATGGCCACTCCCACCAGCAAATTGTGGACATAAGTCTGAAAGCGTCATGTACACTCACCGGCCACTTTATTAGGTACACCTGTTCAATTGCTTGGTAACACAAATTGCTAATCAGCCAATCACATGGCAGCAACTCAATGCATTTAGGTATCTAGATGTAGTGAAAATGACTTGCTGAAGCATCAGAGTGTGGAAGAAAGGGGATTTAAGTGACTTTGAACATGGCATGTTTGTTGATGCCAAATGGGCTGGTCTACGTATTTCATAAACTGCTGATCTACTGGGATTTACCTGTCGCTATTGTTGTATCACAAGGCTCTACACTAGGCTCTGCTATATTTAAGCTAGGTATGTCTTTTTGTTGTTGACACAAAGGTGTGCAGTAGGGTTGATATCCCTGTAGGTGTCTGTAACATGGAACATGATTTGACATTGCTGGAAGATTATAAACTGCCGTTCAATGTCTGAAACTGTAAAATAATGCACCTAGGAAAAAAAATCCCTTGATATAGTACAGTATTGGGGGTACAGTGTTGGCCAACACTACAGAAGAAAAAGATTTGGGAGTACTTGTTTCAGATGACTGCAAAATGTGCAAATGGTGTGGCCAGCCAGTGGAAAAAGCAAACAGAATTCTAGGTTGCATCACTAGAGAGGTCACGAGCAGGAGGAAGGAGGTCCTAATCCCCTATATAGGTTTTTAATTAGACCTCATTTACTGTATCCAGTTCTTGAGACCTCACCTATAAAAATATATTGATAAGATAAAATGGGTCCAGAGACGAGCAACAAAAATATTGAAAGGTCTGAGGGATAAAACATATCAGGAGAGACTTCAGGAAGTTAATGTGTACAGTCTGGAGGAAAGAAGGGAAATGGGAGACATGACTGAAACTTTTAAATACATTAAGGGGGTGAAAAAGGTTCAGGAGGGAGTGATTTCAATTTGAAGCCAAGATCAAGGACACAGGAACATAACCTCAAACTAGCAGAAGGAGAGTTCAAAACTAATCTTAGAAAGTATTTTACTGACAGGGTAGTTGATGCTTGAAAAAGACTTCCAGCAGAGATTGTGAGTCACTCAACATTAAGTGGATTAAAAAATTCTTGGGACAAACATAGATCTATACTGTCAGGAGTGTGTAACTCTCCCTTTCCACAACAGCTGTGGGTCTCAGCATCCTGATTTTGGCTGTGATGTATTCTCCCTGTCTGCCTATCCACCTGCAAGGTAATTGCTGTAGCCAGTCTCTTGGTGGAGACCAAACCTGATTTAAGCCAGTCAAGCCTTCAGTCTCATACATGATAGCATTTGTAAGGACACTTTCACACCGAACGCAGTGGAATGCATTTTGTCACAGTTGGCTGCATTTTGGACTGAACTCCAACTGCATGGAAATCCAAAATCCAGGCTATTCTATGGGCATAGTTCACACCATTGCAGTGCAACACAGTGAGGAAATATACACCATGCACCACAATGCGTAAAAGCACACGCAAAAACACTGCAAATGCACTGCAACGCATCACAGTGCACATAGAAGCCCAAAGAAAAAAAGAAGGAAGTGACCTCACAGGGCAAATGCAGATAGAAAATGTGTGTCAACTGCATGTACTGTAATATGCGCATCAAATGCATGCATATGTACAAGGAAAAAATGTGCAGTTACTTGCAGTTTCCGGTGTGAATGGGCCCTAATGTGCTCCAAGTTCCTATGTTTGTCTTCCCTGCTCTGCTGTTTATATTCCTCTGTTTATGACCTTTGGATTGGAAATTGAATTATTCTCTGAACTCTGAGCCTGACTTTTGACTACAGATTTTATCCTGGCTACTTTGAACTTTGCCTGCCTTGTGTCTGGATTGTCATTGAAACACTCTGCCAGTCTGCCAACCGCAAGTACCTGTTTGCTGTGCTTAATTTGCGCCTGCCCTGTCATGGTGGCCAGGCACTAAAGCATTGTTTATAAGACCTGGGGGCAAGTGATCACCGGTAGGCCTGCTTGCTTTATGGGAAAGGGAGCTGCTATGCTATGAAGAACATAGAAGCCAGCTATAGTGCCTGACCACCTGCGTTAGGGGTAAGCATGACATATTCCAGAAAAAGGAGGAAGACAAAAGAAGTAAAATAAAAAGTAAAATAAAAAAAACAAAAACCCTATATATATATATATATATATATATATACAAAATTAGACTTGATAGATGACTTGGTCTTTTTGTGGCATCATTATTCTATATTTCTATATTTACTTATACTGTATCTTTACATCTACTGATCATTTTACCTTAGCATTAACATTTGTGAATGTCTTATTTATTGTTTCTAAATGGTCCCTACTGATCTGTTTTGCAGTACTAGAGGGTTAATAGTTATATTTTCAGCACTGAAATAGTTATACCATGACAGAATTTTTTTTACAATACCATTTGATTCATCGATCAATGTTTAATCACAGCAAAATAGTTCATCAGCATTTTTTTCTATTTTCTGTACTACAGAAAATCTTTTTTGATTGAATTAAAAAATAATTTTGTAAATGGTATTGATCGAACATTCTTTCAAACAAATTGCCTTGTTCATTGTTCTTATTTGACTTGAGCTCAAAAGATAATTTTTTTCCTACTTTTGCATTTAGCATCAGTTGAGTCACTCAGTGTTTTTTCTTGGGGGGACTAGAGAGGCAAGATCTTTCCATTGAAGTCCTTTCCAAAAGCTCTAGTAAATCAATTGTACATTTTGGGATGGACGGCAAATGTGACACCTAAAACATTCTTCTGTACATTTTTCTCTTTGGTCTCCCTACCCTCACAGGCTATGGTGGCTAAAAGTATACTCTGGATTTAAACTGGAAGTGACATTTATAATGGTATTTTGATCATGGATGTTCCAAGGTAGGAGAGCTGAGAAGATTTATGTATGGACTTCTCACAAAGCCAGTAACTCACCACCTCTCTTGTTGGGGACAGCTGCATTTGCTTTCTTTGTATCAAAAAATTTATCTTCTAGATCTTAGGAGGGGTGACTCCAAAAGGTTCCAAATAATAGGTCTTAAAACCAGAGGAGTAAAGTAAATCACAGTGCCATCCTCCTAGGGCCTAACTCCAACTGAAACATGTGTCAGGGAGTGTCCCAAACATTTAACCACCTTTCCAGCTCACTCTACCAGACCCAAACTCAAGATGAGTGACTGAGTTGTTAAAGACTCTTGGCACAGATTGCTCACCCACTTTTCACAGACATCTGAAGCATGCTTAAAGTAGAACTATAGGCAATTTTTTTTTTCATTATTTTGGATACCTTCGATCAGGGAAAGGATCTGGCACTGCTGGTTTTAGCAGTGAAACATGGAAGACTGGGTGAATCTTAAAGGTTTCCGGAAGTGTAAGTTCATACGCTACCTCGTTGATCTTCCGTTTCACACGTAATGGACCCATAAACTTTGGCCCCAGTTTTTTCGATGGACAAGACATCTTCAAATTCGTTGTCGCTAGCCAGACCTAATCCCCAGGTTGCAAGACTAGTTCACCTCTTCTCTTCCTGTTGAAGGCCCTTTTGCTGCCCTCCTGGGCTTTTGCAATGGCTTCTTGAAGCACCTTGTTGTTGGCAGAAAAAAAATTCAGCATGTTCTGTGTAGCAGGAACTGGGCTTTCGGGAATCAAGTCGGATAAAAATGTGGGGTGGAACCAATAGTTCGCAAAAAATGGGGATTGCCCTGTAGCGGAATGATTTGCGTTATTATACGCAAATTCGGCTAATGGCAAGCGTGCCAGTCAATCGTCCTGGAGAAAGGACGTATAACATCTCAGGTATTGCTCCAACGTCTGGTTTGTCCTTTTCCGTCTGCCCATTTGTCTGTGGGTGGTAGGCGGATGAGAAAGACAATCTGATTCCTAAAACCTCGCACAACGCTTTCCAGAACTTCGATGTGAACTGAACCCCCCGGTCTGAAACAATGTCTTCTGAAATACCCTATTTTCTCACCTCATCCACAATTTTAGTCATTGGACGTCTGAAGATCATCTGAGATCTCACTCACATTGTCACCTTGGACTTATCTTTATTTGATATACTGATATCTTTTTCACGATACCAGCCACATAATTTAGTGGCACATATACTTGCACAGTGTCACTTTATTGTATGTATTTATATATGAATTTATTTATTTATCATCTATTTGAATTTCTATTAGCGCTGCACCCCCCCCCCCTTATTTCTGTTCATCTGAAGGTCTCATATGGTGTCTTTGGTGCATAGCCACTGTTATAATATATTATCTTAGCGCTCACTTATTTATATATTTTTAATAGATTTTTAGTGTCTTTCAAATATGCTCTTGTTTGGAATACACTTGCCTGTAAGAAGGTGTCTAAATATTGTCCTAATCTGGTTGTCACTGACCCTATACTGTTTACAATTAGTGGTGGCGGGGGATTTTGTAGATTTTATAGATCTTCGGTAAGGTATACATTAGTAGGTATCTTACAACTACAAGGTATTAAATATCTTTTTTTTTTTTTTTGTTAGTACTCATGTTCTATAACCAATCTTGCCCTCCAGAGGATTTACCCCCTTCCTGACCAGGCTTTTTTTTGCGATACAACACTGTGTTACTTGAACTGACAATTGCACGGTCATGCAACGCTATAGATAAATTTAATTTATGTCCCTTTTTTCCCCACAAATAGAGCTTTCTTGCGGTGCTAATTGATCACATGTGCGGTTTTTTTTGCTTTATAAACAACAAAAGACTGACAATTTTGAAAATAAAACAATATTTTTGATTTTTTGCTAAAAAATTCAGTAAAAAATTAAAAAAATCAAATTTCATTAGAAATTTAGGCCAAAATGTATTCTGTTATATGTATATGTATGCTAAAAAAAAATTTGTATAATAATTGGTTTGCATGAAAGTTATAGTATCTAAAAATGGAGGTATATATACCGGAATAAAAAAAAAATTAGTACTAGTAATGGCGGCAATCAGCGACTTATAGTGGGACTGCAGCGGGCATTCTAATACTGGGGGGGAACTGACTAACTGCCACTGACATCCCAATGACACTAATACAGTGGTCAATGCCAATAAAAAACACTGCTAATGCTAAAGGCCACACAGGTAGGGTGACGCGCACGCACCCCCATGCGGAAATGCAAAATCACGTACTGTATATATACTCCACCCTGTAGCAGTAGTTCTGCTATAGGACAGTAGGGAAGTGGTTAATTCTTACATATACTTGCGTGTAGGTTAATTATCCAATTGAACATAAGTTTCCTGATTTGATAATGTAGTACTCAACTGCGTGTGGTAAAACATTTTATCTACTACCACTCCTCCCCCTTTATCTGCTGGGCGAATAATAATATATTTTCTCCTCTCCAGTGAATTGATGCCCTTCTGTATTTACCCGGGATTTACATTACGTTTTGTTTTTACCTGTTCCAGATCTCTCAGGACCAGATTTTTAAACACTTCTACATGTTGGTTTCCTGAATGTGAGGGATTGAATAAAGATTTGTTCTTCAGCCCACTATTAATTACATACCCAACTGGAATAACCTAGATGCTGATCTTATCCCATTCCCCAAAAAATACTTTTTCATATAAATTTTTTGTATGTATTTATACATATCAATATAAACATCAAATTTGTTAATAGGAAGTTTAATTGCACACTTTAGACCAGTATTAAGAATATTAATTTCCTTGTGTGTTAATTCAACTCCACGTAGATTGTATATCCAATTTATTCCATCTTTCTCCTTTATTGTTGCTGGACCCTTCTGCCTGCCCTAAATCCTCTCCTTCCTTTCTTATGCTCTCCTCCTCCAACCTTACCTGCCCGTCTCCCTTTCAATAATAGGCTAGGGGTGTTTGGGGTCTGTAATGACCCTGTGGTTGTCCCCTTTACGGAAAATTTCCCTGACCTCTGCCTGACCCCCCCCCCCCCCCCTCCAATTGCCTAAAAAAAGGCCTGGGGGAGTATTGTACTGTTTCACCATTATAATAGGATAATGGTTCATATTTGTTATAAGTACAACCTTTATAGTCATTGTTCCTTGGCATAAAATCTGGTTTGGGAGAAGGTGGTCTATAATTACCCCCATACCCTAATTGAGTTTTGGGATTCTGCATTTTTTTTGTTATTATTCCCAGATCCTTTTTTGTTTGGTACTATAATTTGGATTGATGGTTTGGCTCTAGTATAGACCTGTTGTCCTGCATATGTCCCCAGTTTACTAGTGTTTGCTCCCTCATTGACTGCATGCTCATTGTGTAAATCCAAGCCAATAAAGGAATTGGCTAAGCTTTCTTCAATACTATCCTCTGAAGATGAATTCTGCCTAAACATACTGAGTTTTAGAAAAATACTAGATCTCCACACAGCTAATCAACAAATATTCTAGTTACTATTAGGAAAGAGTAGATTGGCCTGAGTTTGATTCATAGGCCATTTGTCTAACTCATAAAATTGTAAATCCTGGAAAAGGCAAACTTTAATCCAAAATTCACTGAAGACAATAGGGACAAACCTTGAAAGGCAATACCAGCCATGCATTTATATTTTTATTTTTTTTATTACAGGTACTTATATAGTGCCATCAATTAAGCAGCACTTTACATATATGTTGTACATTCACATCAGTCCCTAACCCTCAAGGGGCGTACAATCTAAGGTCCCTTACTCACATTCATACATATACAAGGACCAATTTAGACAGAAGCCAATTAACCTACCAGCATGTCTTTGGAGTGTGGGAGGAAACTGGAGTACCTCAGAGAAACCCATTTAGACACAGGAAGAACATGAAAACTCTAAGCAGGTAGTGCTGTGAGTGGGAATCGAACAGATGACCCTAATGCTGCTAGGAGGAAGTGCTAATCACTTAGCCACTATGCTTCCCGTTTTATGTTAAATAGGCTTCCATTTAATGTGACTTCAAGGGAGACATGGTAAAACATGAATCTTTTCAGCTATTATGCTTGCAGATGCTTAAAGCTACAGAACAGTGCGATTCTCACAGACATGGTCAGCAACACTGTACTCTGGCATATTTTTCATGTGTAATAGATTTGTTTAATTTTACATTATTATGCTTGGCTTAAATACAGCAGCAGCACTATAATATAATTCATTACAACTTGTAAAAAAGCTTTTTTTAGGTAGTTCTCTTACAAAAACAATAAAGTTAAAGTCTTTAACTTTGTACAAGTGGGCCAATGTCAAACAGTTTCATAGTTTATAAGGCTTGTTATCTTTTTTTGCTACATTACATTATATTGTCTTAAAAGTTAAGTGCCAAAACAGAGTGCACAAAAACACTTCAAAAATACAACCCTTCCTGCCTTAAATAAGATTGTTTTATCCTGAAATATAAATTATAGTACCATATTTGTATGACAATTGTCACACATATAGTTCTGTACCTAAATAGTAAGCAGAGTATTTTGATTGGGCTACAATGTCAGATGGGAAGACAAGGCATCTTTTATCATAAAATAATAATTAGAGTATATTATTTCAGAGACAAACAGAAATATTGTAAAGATTCAATGCACATTATGTAAACAGTTTTAGTAGGCCTCAGAATGTATTATTGTTGATTTAGAAGCCAAAATATTGTACAAACTCCATACACACTATGTTATCCTTTTTGTAAGAGCCACAATTCTAATAGTAGCCATGCTGGTAACGGCTGATGTGGCATCACTATATACATGTATTCCGCATGCTTTCGGTCCTAAAGCGGTAGAACATGATATCACAAAAGATGCATGGATCCCAGAGTTGCCAAAGAAATTTAGCACAGAACTTTTAGTGTTTGCTACTCAACATAATTATTTCTGGATTGATAATCAGTATTATATCCAAAGAAAAGTGGTGGCTATGCGGGCTAAATTTGCCCCCAGTTTGGCCAGTTTGTTTATGGCCAAGTGGGAGAAGGATGAAGGTTGTGCACGACCCCAGCTTTCGTGTGTGGGTAAGGTATATACATGACATCCTCCTTTTCTGGGAGGGTGATCAGGTTTCCTTGCAACTGTTTATTGAGGAGTTGAATAGTAACACTAGGGGAAATATATTATCACATCAAGCAAGTTGCAACAGTTTTTAGATTTGGAGATTATGGTAAATAATAATAAATTGCTGACCAAAACATTTTTTAAGTCCACTGATCATAATTCCTTTATTCCTACCAATAGTTGCCATCATAAAGCATGGTTAAAATCAGTACATTGGTGTCAATTCATTAGGTTGAGACTAGAGATGAGCGAATTATTCAAAAATTTGATTCGGCTGATTCGCCGAATTTGCGGGAGAAATTCGATTCGATGCGAATTTATTCGCCGCGAATTTAACTTATTTAAAGGGTTTCTAGGCTTCAGAGAGCCTTTATATTAGTGCAGAACACTGTACCTTTAATTTAAATGCCCTTGGAGTCTGCTGGGGAAGAGAAATAATACTGTCAGTCAGTATGACATGCAGATGAGTGCCGTCGATCTTAGAATCACCGCACACTTCACTCATTTGGGCAGTCACGGGGCCAAAACCAGAGTGTGGAGCCACAGTGTGGCGATGGAGGCAGCAGCAATGGGAGGCCATACAGCACCCTATGACAAAATGGAACCCACCAGCAGTGTGAGGAGACCTGAAAGTGGCACATGGCAGAGTGTGGCGATGGAGACAGCAGCAATGGGAGGCCGTACAGGGACCCATGACACACTCTGGACCTGGCAGCAGCATGAGGAGGCGGTACGGGGGCCCATGGCAGATTACGGGCCTGGCAGCAGCAATGGGAGGCCCGTAATCTGCCAGCACCCTATGACAAAATGGAACCCACCAGCAGTGTGAGGAGACCTGAAAGTGGCACATGGCAGAGTGTGGCGATGGAGACAGCAGCAATGGGAGGCCGTACAGGGACCCATGAGACACTCTGGACCTGGCAGCAGCATGAGAAGGCGGTACGGGGGCCCATGGCAGATTACGGGCCTGGCAGCAGCAATGGGAGGCCCGTAATCTGCCAGCACCCTATGACAAAATGGAACCCACCAGCAGTGTGAGGAGACCTGAAAGTGGCACATGGCAGAGTGTGGCGATGGAGACAGCAGCAATGGGAGGCCGTACAGGGACCCATGAGACACTCTGGACCTGGCAGCAGCATGAGGAGGCGGTACAGGGACCCATGACACACTCTGGACCTGGCAGCAGCATGAGGAGGCGGTACGGGGGCCCATGGCAGATTACGGGCCTGGCAGCAGCAATGGGAGGCCTGTAATCTGCCAGCACCCTATGACAAAATGGAACCCACCAGCAGTGTGAGGAGACCTGAAAGTGGCACATGGCAGAGTGTGGCGATGGAGACAGCAGCAATGGGAGGCCGTACAGGGACCCATGAGACACTCTGGACCTGGCAGCAGCATGAGGAGGCGGTACAGGGGCCCATGACAGATTACGGGCCTGGCAGCAGCAATGGGAGGCCCGTAATCTGCCAGCACCCTATGACAAAATGGAACCCACCAGCAGTGTGAGGAGACCTGAAAGTGGCACATGGCAGAGTGTGGCGATGGAGACAGCAGCAATGGGAGGCCGTACAGGGACCCATGAGACACTCTGGACCTGGCAGCAGCATGAGGAGGCGGTACAGGGGCCCATGACAGATTACGGGCCTGGCAGCAGCAAAGGGAGGCCCGTAATCTGCCAGCACCCTATGACAAAATGGAACCCACCAGCAGTGTGAGGAGACCTGAAAGTGGCACATGGCAGAGTGTGGCGATGGAGACAGCAGCAATGGGAGGCCGTACAGGGACCCATGACACACTCTGGACCTGGCAGCAGCATGAGGAGGCGGTACAGGGGCCCATGACAGATTACGGGCCTGGCAGCAGCATGAGGAGTCGGTACGGGGGCCCATGGCAGATTACGGGCATGGCAGATTACGGGCCTGGCAGATGACGACGAGGCTGCCAAGTGCGATCAGCCTCATCATCATCAATTAGGGTCTCCGCCTCACTACTAGCCCCCTCGGCTGCGTGTGGGTCAGGAGACAGACCTGTCTCTAGACCGGCTACCGAGCCACTCTCCTCGCCAGTACTTCTTCGCCTGGCTGCTGACCGCCCTCTGTTAGCTCTTCCTCACTGTACAGTGGGGCTGAGCCCACAGCATGCGATACTTCGCTTGGTGAGGGAACACCAAAGGACAGGGGCAGGTGGAGGACACGTGATTTCAGTGGGCTTGCTCCCGGGCCATGCCAACTAACGGTTGTGTCTGACGTACCCACCGACCGTTGGCTGTAGGTGTCAGAGGTGACCTGGGAAGAGGAAGACGACCGAGCCAACCAATCGATGACGGCAGGGTTGTCGGTGGAGACACGACCGCTGGATGACACCGGGAGCACTGGCCTCTGGCTGCGACTAGTGCTGCCTCGACCCCTTCCTCTGCTGCCACGTCTGCTCGCTCCTGAAACATTGCCTCCTCTGCCACTCCTCTGCGTGTTGTCTGACATACTCTTTATTCAACGATTCTGTGTCCCTGAGTAACAATTCTGTGTCCCTGAGTAACAATTCTGTGTCCCTCAGTAACGATTCTGTGTCCCTCAGTAACAATTCTGTGTCCCTGAGTAACAATTCTGTGTCTGTCCCTGAGTAACGATTCTGTGTCCCTGAGTAACAATTCTGTGTCCCTCAGTAACGATTCTGTGTCCCTCAGTAACAATTCTGTGTCCCTGAGTAACAATTCTGTGTCCCTGAGTAACAATTCTGTGTCTGTCCCTGAGTAACAATTCTGTGTCCCTGAGTAACAATTCTGTGTCCCTGAGTAACAATTCTGTGTCTGTCCCTGAGTAACAATTCTGTGTCCCTCAGTAACAATTCTGTGTCCCTGAGTAACAATTCTGTGTCTGTCCCTGAGTAACAATTCTGTGTCCCTCAGTAACAATTCTGTGTCCCTCAGTAACAATTCTGTGTCCCTGAGTAACAATTCTGTGTCTGTCCCTGAGTAACAATTCTGTGTCCCTCAGTAACAATTCTGTGTCCCTGAGTAACAATTCTGTGTCTGTCTGTAAGGGACCGCCTGACAGCACCTCTATCAGTCCCCCGGTAGAGCCTCCCCAGCGTGCGGAGTCTAAGCACCGGAGCACTTGTTCACCAGGGCCACTGATGGTGGGGATGGACTTGGAGTGCTCCGGTACCAGGTCGCAACTACCAGGTATCTCCAACAGGGGTAGAGGAGTCTGACAGGGGCTCCAGGGAGCTAGGAGTCTGATGTAAGGGAGCCTAGTGATCCCTGCGGGGTGGATGGATGGATGAGCTAAATCAGAGTCATGCAGGCCGGGACGATAACTAGAGGATCGGTAAGGTACAAAACGGTAGGCAAAGGATAGTCGGGTCACACGCAGGGTCAATACCAGGAGGTCAGATCTAAACGGGAACATCCGGGAGCAGAGTCAGGCAAGCCAAGGGGTCAGGACGGGAGAAGGCAACAAGGTCAAAACAATCCAGATCAGAAGTACTCACACACAGGTAACAGGATACAAAGACCATTCGGCAACAAGTGTCTGTGCAGGGCTAGCTTAAATAGGCCGCCCTGCACCTGACAGGCGTAGCCTGGATCCTAGTGCCTGTCTAGTACTGTCCAGACGACAGGTACGCCTGGGTCCTAGTGCCCTGCCACCTATACGTCTCGGCAGACACCTACGCATGTGTAGACCCATGTGTCGCGATGGTTCCTGACACTGTCCCTGAGTAACAATTCTGTGTCCCTGAGTAACAATTCTGTGTCCCTCAGTAACAATTCTGTGTCCCTGAGTAACAATTCTGTGTCCCTGAGTAACAATTCTGTGTCTGTCCATGAGTAACAATTCTGTGTCCCTCAGTAACAATCTGTGTCCCTGAGTAACAATTCTGTGTCCCTGAGTAACAATTCTGTGTCTGTCCCTGAGCAACAATTCTGTGTCCCTGAGTAACAATTCTGTGTCCCTGAGTAACAATTCTGTGTCTGTCCCTGAGTAACAATTCTGTGTCCCTGAGTAACAATTCTGTGTCCCTGAGTAACAATTCTGTGTCTGTCCCTGAGTAACAATTCTGTGTCTGTCCCTGAGTAACAATTCTGTGTCCTTGAGTAACAATTCTGTGTCCCTGAGTAACAATTCTGTGTCCCTCAGTAACAATTCTGTGTCCCTGAGTAACAATTCTGTGTCCCTGAGTAACAATTCTGTGTCTGTCCCTGAGTAACAATTCTGTGTCCCTCAGTAACAATTCTGTGTCCCTGAGTAACAATTCTGTGTCCCTGAGTAACAATTCTGTGTCTGTCCCTGAGTAACAATTCTGTGTCCCTCAGTAACAATTCTGTGTCCCTGAGTAACAATTCTGTGTCCCTGAGTAACAATTCTGTGTCTGTCCCTGAGTAACAATTCTGTTTCCCTGAGTAACAATGCTGTGTCCCTGAGTAACAATTCTGTGTCCCTGAGTAACAATTCTGTGTCCCTCAGTAACAATTCTGTGTCCCTCAGTAACAATTCTGTGTCCCTCAGTAACAATTCTGTGTCTGTCCCTGAGTAACAATTCTGTGTCCCTGAGTAACAATTCTGTGTCCCTTAGTAACAATTCTGTGTCCCTCAGTAACAATTCTGTGTCCCTCAGTAACAATTCTGTGTCTGTCCCTGAGTAACAATTCTGTGTCCCTGAGTAACATTTCTGTGTCCCTGAGTAACAATTCTGTGTCCCTCAGTAACAATTCTGTGTCCCTCAGTAACAATTCTGTGTCCCTCAGTAACAATTCTGTGTCTGTCCCTGAGTAACAATTCTGTGTCCCTGAGTAACATTTCTGTGTCCCTGAGTAACAATTCTGTGTCCCTCAGTAACAATTCTGTGTCCCTCAGTAACAATTCTGTGTCTGTCCCTGAGTAACAATTCTGTGTCCCTGAGTAACAATTCTGTGTCCCTGAGTAACAATTCTTTGTCCCTCAGTAACAATTCTGTGTCCCTCAGTAACAATTCTGTGTCTGTCCCTCAGTAACAATTCTGTGTCCCTGAGTAACAATTCTGTGTCCCTGAGTAACAATTCTGTGTCCCTCAGTAACAATTCTGTGTCCCTCAGTAACAATTCTGTGTCTGTCCCTGAGTAACAATTCTGTGTCCCTGAGTAACAATTCTGTGTCCCTGAGTAACAATTCTGTGTCCCTCAGTAACAATTCTGTGTCCCTCAGTAACAATTCTGTGTCTGTCCCTGAGTAACAATTCTGTGTCCCTAAGTAACAATTCTGTGTCTCTGAGTAACGATTCTGTGTCCCTAAGTAACGATTCTGTGTCCCTAAGTAACGATTCTGTGGCCCTAAAGTCTCTCTGGCCCTAACTCTGTCCCTAATACAGACAGGTCTGTCTCTCTTGAATGACCGGAGGCTAATGGCGAATTGTAAGATGGCCGCAATTTATAGCTCCACCATTACACAGTGCTGGCTGGCTGGCTGCTGATTGGCTAATGCGATCACATGTCATGAATGAATGCATTATGGGTCAGCGCGCCTTGTCTGCGCGCCTTCCCAGAGATCCCCGCTCCGTCACCACACATGTCGCCGCCATTTTTGGGAAAATTCAATTCGTGCATCCGAAGTTGGCTAATTTTCGGATTCGGATTCGGCGCGAATCGAATATTTCCCAATATTCGAAACGAATTCCACTTCGCCATGTTCGATTCGCTCATCTCTAGTCACTACTAGAGATGAGCGAAGAAATGAAAAATTCGATTCGACTGATTCGGCGAATTCGTGGACAATATTCGATTCGAGTCGAATAAATTCGCTGTGAATTTAACTTAAAAAAGGGTGTTTCTAGGCTTCAGAGAGACTTAATATTAGTGCAGAACACTGTACCTTTAATTTAAATGCCCTTGGAGTCTGCTGGGGAAGAGAAATAATACTGTCACTCAGTATGACATGCAGATGAGTGCCGTCGATCTTAGAATCACCGCACACTTCACTCATTTGGCCAGTCACGGGGCCAAAACCAGTGTTTGGAGCCACAGTGTGGCGGTGGAGGCAGCAGCAATGGGAGGCCATACAGCAACCTATGACAAAATGGAAACCAGCAGGAGTGTGAGGAGACCTGAAAGTGGCACATGGCAGAGTGGGAGCAATGGGAGGCGGTACAGGGACCCAGGTCACACTGTGGGCCCAGCAGCAGCGTGACCAGGCGGTACGGGGGCCCATGGCAGATTTGGGGCCTGGCAGCACCTATGGGAGGCCTGTAACCTGCCAGCAACCTATGACAAAATGGAAAACCGCAGGAGTGTGAGGAGACCTCAAAGTGGCACATGGCAGAGTGGGAGCAATGGGAGGCGGTACAGGGACCCAGGTCACACTGTGGGACCAGCATCAGCGTGAACAGGCGGTACGGGGGCCCATGGCCGATTTGACCTCGTTCATCCCATAGTCCTGCCGACTCACGAATAGCGTGGCCTCCTCAAAGGGCCTGAGCAAGCGCAGGTGTCACGCATGAGCTGCCAATGGCTGACATCTAAGTTACACAGGGAGTACCTTTATCCGCTTTTAACATCAGGAAATCTGTGATGGCCTTTCGCTGTTCGTAAAGGCGGTCTAACATATGTAGTGTTGAATTCCACCTTGTTGCAACGTCACAGCATGAGGAGTCGGTACGGGGGCCCATGGCAGATTACGTGCCTGGCAGCAGCAATGGGAGGCCCGTAATCTGCCAGTACCCTATGTCAAAAAATTGAACACACCAGCAGTGTGAGGAGACCTCAAAGTGGCACATGGCAGAGTGGGAGCAATGGGAGGCGGTACAGGGACCCAGGTCACACTGTGGGCTCAGCAGCAGCGTGACCAGGCGGTACGGGGGCCCATGGCCGATTTGGGGCCTGGTGGCACCTATGGAAGGCCTGTAATCTGCCAGCAACCTATGACAAAATGGACAACCGCAGGAGTGTGAGGAGATTTCAAAGTGGCACATGGCAGAGTGGAAGCAATGGGAGGCCGTACAGGGACCCAGGTCACACTGTGGGCTCAGCAGCAGCGTGACCAGGCGGTACGGGGGCCCATGGCCGATTTGGGGCCTGGCGGCACCTATGGGAGGCCTGTAATCTGCCAGCACCCTATGACAAAATGGAACCCTGGGCTGGGGCAGGCAGAACCGCCGTATCTTTATCACGGTTTTCCCAGGCCACCGAATGGCGACGCTGCATATGCTGACGCAACGCTGTAGTCCCAACATGGGCCCCCTGGCCACGCTTGACTTTCTGGCCACATAGTCGACATACGGCTACGTTTACTTCCTCGGGCGGCTTGACTCCTCACTGGCTGACTGCTACTTCCTCCGTGCACACCGGCACCACTACTGGCCGTGGTGGTAGGCTGCAGTGGAGCTGGTGCTCTACTCCGTGGCCGTTTGCCTCCACTGACACTGCTGCGACCCTGCTGCTGTCTCCTGGCAGCAGCAATGGGAGGCCGTACAGGGACCCATGAGAGACTCTGGACTTGGCAGCAGCATGAGGAGGCGGTATATAGGGGCCCATGGCAGATTAGGGGCCTGGCAGCAGCTATAGGAGGCCCGTAATCTGCCAGCACCCTATGTCAAAAAATTCAACACACCAGCAGTGTGAGGAGACCTGAAAGTGGCACATGGCAGAGTGTGGCGATGGAGACAGCAGCAATGGGAGGCCGTACAGGGACCCATGAGAGACTCTGGACCTGGCAGCAGCATGAGGAGGCGGTATATAGGGGCCCATGGCAGATTAGGGGCCTGGCAGCAGCTATAGGAGGCCCGTAATCTGCCAGCACCCCATGTCAAAAAATTCAACACACCAGCAGTGTGTGAGGAGACCTGAAAGTGGCACATGGCAGAGTGTGGCGATGGAGACAGCAGCAATGGGAGGCCGTATAGGGACCCATGAGAGACTCTGGACTTGGCAGCAGCATGAGGAGGCGGTATATAGGGGCCCATGGCAGATTAGGGGCCTGGCAGCAGCTATGGGAGGCCCGTAATCTGCCAGCACCCTATGTCAAAAAATTGAAAACACAAGCAGTGTGAAGAGACCTGAATGTGGCACATGGCAGAGTGTGGCGATGGAGACAGCAGCAATGGGAGGCCGTACAGGGACCCATGAGAGACTCTGGACCTGGCAGCAGCATGAGGAGGCGGTATATAGGGGCCTATGGCAGATTAGGGGCCTGGCAGCAGCTATAGGAGGCCCGTAATCTGCCAGCACCCTATGTCCAAAAATTCTACACACCAGCAGTGTGAGGAGACCTGAAAGTGGCACATGGCAGAGTGTGGCGATGGAGACAGCAGCAATGGGAGGCCGTACAGGGACCCATGAGAGACTCTGGACCTGGCAGCAGCATGAGGAGGCGGTATATAGGGGCCCATGGCAGATTAGGGGCCTGGCAGCAGCTATAGGAGGCCCGTAATCTGCCAGCACCCTATGTCAAAAAATTCTACACACCAGCAGTGTGTGAGGAGACCTGAAAGTGGCACATGGCAGAGTGTGGCGATGGAGACAGCAGCAATGGGAGGCCGTACAGGGACCCATGAGAGACTCTGGACCTGGCAGCAGCATGAGGAGGCGGTATATAGGGGCCCATGGCAGATTAGGGGCCTGGCAGCAGCTATAGGAGGCCCGTAATCTGCCAGCACCCTATGTCAAAAAATTCTACACACCAGCAGTGTGTGAGGAGACCTGAAAGTGGCACATGGCAGAGTGAGGCGATGGAGACAGCAGCAATGGGAGGCCGTACAGGGACCCATGAGAGACTCTGGACCTGGCAGCAGCATGAGGAGGCGGTATATAGGGGCCCATGGCAGATTAGGGGCCTGGCAGCAGCTATAGGAGGCCCGTAATCTGCCAGCACCCTATGTCAAAAAATTTTACACACCAGCAGTGTGAGGAGACCTGAAAGTGGCACATGGCAGAGTGTGGCGATGGAGACAGCAGCAATGGGAGGCCGTACAGGGACCCATGAGAGACTCTGGACCTGGCAGCAGCATGAGGAGGCGGTATATAGGGGCCCATGGCAGATTAGGGGCCTGGCAGCAGCTATAGGAGGCCCGTAATCTGCCAGCACCCTATGTCAAAAAATTCTACACACCAGCAGTGTGTGAGGAGACCTGAAAGTGGCACATGGCAGAGTGTGGCGATGGAGACAGCAGCAATGGGAGGCCGTACAGGGACCCATGAGAGACTCTGGACCTGGCAGCAGCATGAGGAGGCGGTATATAGGGGCCCATGGCAGATTAGGGGCCTGGCAGCAGCTATAGGAGGCCCGTAATCTGCCAGCACCCTATGTCAAAAAATTCTACACACCAGCAGTGTGTGAGGAGACCTGAAAGTGGCACATGGCAGAGTGTGGCGATGGAGACAGCAGCAATGGGAGGCCGTACAGGGACCCATGAGAGACTCTGGACCTGGCAGCAGCATGAGGAGGCGGTATATAGGGGCCCATGGCAGATTAGGGGCCTGGCAGCAGCTATAGGAGGCCCGTAATCTGCCAGCACCCTATGTCAAAAAATTCTACACACCAGCAGTGTGTGAGGAGACCTGAAAGTGGCACATGGCAGAGTGTGGCGATGGAGACAGCAGCAATGGGAGGCCGTATAGGGACCCATGAGAGACTCTGGACTTGGCAGCAGCATGAGGAGGCGGTATATAGGGGCCCATGGCAGATTAGGGGCCTGGCAGCAGCTATGGGAGGCCCGTAATCTGCCAGCACCCTATGTCAAAAAATTGAAAACACAAGCAGTGTGAAGAGACCATAATGTGGCACATGGCAGAGTGTGGCGATGGAGACAGCAGCAATGGGAGGCCGTACAGGGAACCATGAGAGACTCTGGACCTGGCAGCAGCATGAGGAGGCAGTATATAGGGGCCTATGGCAGATTAGGGGCCTGGCAGCAGCTATAGGAGGCCCGTAATCTGCCAGCACCCTATGTCAAAAAATTTTACACACCAGCAGTGTGAGGAGACCTGAAAGTGGCACATGGCAGAGTGTGGCGATGGAGACAGCAGCAATGGGAGGCCGTACAGGGACCCATGAGAGACTCTGGACTTGGCAGCAGCATGAGGAGGCGGTATATAGGGGCCCATGGCAGATTAGGGGCCTGGCAGCAGCTATGGGAGGCCCGTAATCTGCCAGCACCCTATGTCAAAAAATTGAAAACACAAGCAGTGTGAAGAGACCTGAATGTGGCACATGGCAGAGTGTGGCGATGGAGACAGCAGCAATGGGAGGCCGTATAGGGACCCATGAGAGACTCTGGACTTGGCAGCAGCATGAGGAGGCGGTATATAGGGGCCTATGGCAGATTAGGGGCCTGGCAGCAGCTATGGGAGGCCCGTAATCTGCCAGCACCCTATGACAAAAAATGGAACACACCAGCAGTGTGTGAGGAGACCTGAAAGTGGCACATGTTTGAGACATGATTCATGGCGGATTTAGTCAGTTGTGTCAGGAACTGGTGGTTTGAAATCCAGACTAATCCACGCCTGATTCATTTTCACAAACGTGAGTCTCTCCACACTTTGGGTGGACAGTCGTGTCCTCCGCGGAGTTACAATACCTCCTGCCGCACTAAACACGCGCTCCGATGCCACGCTACTGGCCGGGCATGACAGCCTTTCAAGTGCAAATTCAGCTAGTTGGGGCCAAAGGTCAAGTTTCGTTGCCCAGTAGTCAAGGGGATTGTCTACCTCGGTTGGCAGGGTGCTGTCCAAGTAGGCCCAAGCCTGTTGTTTGAGGTCCTGCTCCAGGTCCACCTGATGCTGCTGCTGCTGCTGCTGCTGCTGCTGCTGCTGCTGCTGCGGCTGGTTAGTAGTTTCCTCACTGCGCTGGTGAAGAAAGCTACTCATCATCGACTGCAGACTGAGGCAGCCGCTGCTGGTGGAGCTGCCACTGCTCCTACCACCCCACCCCTCCCCTGCTGCCATGGCAGCGGAACGCGAGCGCACAGGGCCCACAGTGTCTGAGGATGGACGTTGGCGCACAAAGGCAGAGACCAACTGACTACATAGGTGGTTTTTATAGTACGTTATTTTGGCCTCCCTCTCAGCAGGTGTGAAAAAGGCCACCATTTTTGAACGGTAGCGAGGGTCCAACAAGGTGGACAGCCAAAAGTCATCCCTCTGTCTGATGGTTATTATTCGGCTGTCGCTACGCAAGCAAGCAAGCATGCTATGGGCCATTTGTGCCAAGGAATGCGAGGGACTCCCTGCCTCCATCTCCACAGCATACTGCCACGGTGCGTCTGGGTCCTCTGTCTCCTCCTCCTCCTCCTCTACCAGATGCTCCTGCTCCTCCACTCCTGTCCGCTGAGTGGAAAAACCACCCATTTCACTCAATAATTCCTGAGCACAAATGTCCTCCTCTACCTCCTCCTCTTCTTCCTGTCCTGCCCCCACAGGGGTCATGTGGCGTTGACATCTGTGCGCCACGTCTACCGCACCCTGACCAGCCATTGTTAACAGCATTTGTTCCAGGACGTGCAACAGAGGAATGACGTCGTTCATCCCATAGTCCTGCCGACTCACGAATAGCGTGGCCTCCTCAAAGGGCCTGAGCAAGCGGCAGGTGTCACGCATGAGCTGCCAATGGCTGACATCGAAGTTACACAGGGGAGTACCTTTATCCGCTTGTAACATCAGGAAATCGGTGATGGCCTTTCGCTGCTCGTAAAGGCGGTCTAACATGTGTAGGGTTGAATTCCACCTTGTTGCAACGTCGCAGATCAGGCGATGATGTGGAATTCCGTTCTGCCGCTGCAGCTCAAGGAGGGTGTGCTTTGCGGTGTAGGAATGGCTGAAATGCATGCAAAGTTTACGTGACATTTTAAGGATGTCTTGCAGTGGGATGGTGGATTTTAGGAACCGCTTGACAACCAGATTGAACACGTGAGCCATGCATGGCGCATGGCACAACCTTCCTTGACGCAGAGCAGACACCATGTTCTTTCCGTTGTCGGTCAACATGGTTCCGATTTTCAGTTTGCGCGGAGACAGCCATCTGTCGATTTCTCTGTTCATTACACTCAGAAGTTCCTCCCCTGTGTGACTACGTTCGCCAAGGCATACCAGGTGCAGAACAGCGTGACACCGTTGCGCCCTGCACATGTGATATGCCGGTCGGGTAATGGGACTTGGCACGGGGGTGGCGGCTGAGGACACGGCGGAAGAAGAGGTGGTAGAGGCGGACATCTTTGCTGGACCAAGGACGTGCAAACGTGGAGGCAAAAGCGGCGTGACCTGTCCAAGTTGCTGGAGCGGCTGTGACGGCACCACGTTCACCCAGTGGGCCGTAAATGACATGTACTGTCCCTGACCGTAGTTACAGCTCCACACGTCGGCGCTGCCGTGCACTTTGGCAGAGACCGACATGCTCAAAGACTGGCCCACCATCTCTTCTACATGTGAATGCAGGGCTGGCACTGCCTTTTTGGCAAAGAAATGACGGCTTGGCACTCTCCACCGCGGCGCGGCACAAGCCATCATTTCTCGGAAAGGTGCTGAGTCCACCACTTGGAAAGGGAGGGACTGCAGCACCAGCAACTTGGACAGGAGGACGTTCAGCTTTTGCACCGTCGGGTGCGTGCTCGCAAACTGTTGTCTCTTGGAAACGGATTCCAAGAAAGACTGCTGACGGAATCCGTGAAGAGGAGTAGCAGGAGAAGGAGCATCTGAACGAGCGGAAGATGCCAACGAGCGACAACTCCCCTCAGCAGAGGTGTTGGAGCCTTGACTGGCTGATGGAGGGCGATTGACGTCGGGTGACGGAGCAAGTAACGGAGCGGGTGATGGAGCGGGGGCTGGGGCGGGCAGAACCGCCGTATCTTTATCACGGTTTTCCCAGGCCACCAAATGGCGACGCTGCATATGCTGCCGCAACGCTGTAGTCCCAACATGGGCCCCCTGGCCACGCTTGACTTTCTGGCCACATAGTCGACATACGGCTACGTTTACTTCCTCGGGCGGCTTGACGAAAAATTGCCACACCGCCGAGTAGGAAACTTTGCCCCCGATACTCCTCACTGGCTGACTGCTGCTTCCTCCGTGCACACCGGCACCACTACTGGCCGTGGTGGTAGGCTGCAGTGGAGCTGGTGCTCTACTCCGTGGCCGTTTGGCTCCACTGACACTGCTTCCACTGACACTGCTGCGACCCTGCTGCTGTCTCCTGGGCAACCCACCGACTGTTTCGCTCACTGCCAAGCTGCCACCCTCTTCTCCTGATGATGCGGAAGAAATTGCCTGATGACGACGAGGCTGCCAAGTGCGATCAACCTCCTCATCATCAAGTAGGGTCTCCGCCTCACTACTAGCCCCCTCGGCTGCGTCTGGGTCAGGAGACAGACCTGTCTCTAGACCGGCTACCGGGCCACTCTCCTCGCCACTACTTCTTCGCCTGGCTGCTGAAAAGGCGGATGTCTCCCCCCGTTCCTGACCGCCCTCTGTTAGCTCTCCCTCACTGTACAGTGGGGCTGAGCCCACAGCATGCGATACTTCGCTTGGTGAGGGAACACCAAAGGACAGGGGCAGGTAGAGGACACGTGATTTCAGTGGGCTTGGTCCCGGGCCATGCCAACTAACGGTTGTGTCTGACGTACCCACCGACCGTTGGCTGTAGGTGTCAGAGGTGACCTGGGAAGAGGAAGACGACCGAGCCAACCAATCGATGACGGCAGGGTTGTCGGTGGAGACACGACCGCTGGATGACACCGGGAGCACTGGCCTCTGGCTGCGAATAGTGCTGCCTCGACCCCTTCCTCTGCTGCCACGTCTGCTCGCTCCTGAAACATTGCCTCCTCTGCCACTCCTCTGCATGTTGTCTGACATACTCTTTAATTCAACGATTCTGTGTCCCTGAGTAACAATTCTGTGTCCCTGAGTAACAATTCTGTGTCTGTCCCTGAGTAACAATTCTGTGGCCCTAAGTAACGGTTCTGTGTCCCTCAGTAACAATTCTGTGTCCCTCAGTAACAATTCTGTGTCTGTCCCTGAGTAACAATTATGTGGCCCTAAGTAACGTTTATGTGGCCCTCAGTAACAATTCTGTGTCCCCCTGATTAACGTTTATGTGGCCCTAAGTAACGGTTCTGTGGCCCTCAGTAACGGTTCTTTGGCCCTCAGTAACAATTCTGTGTCCCTGATTAACGTTTCTGTGGCCCTAAGTAACGGTTCTGTTGCCCTCAGTAACAATTCTGTGTCCCTGATTAACGTTTATGTGGCCCTAAGTAACGGTTCTGTGGCCCTCAGTAACAATTCTGTGTCCCTCAGTAACAATTCTGTGTCTGTCCCTGATTAACGTTTACGTGGCCCTAAGTAACGGTTCTTTGGCCCTCAGTAACAATTCTGTGTCCCTGATTAACGTTTCTGTGGCCCTAAGTAACGGTTCTGTGGCCCTCAGTAAAAATTCTGTGTCCTTCAAGAAACAATTCTGTGTCTGTCCGTGAGTAACAATTCTGTGGCCCTAAGTAACGGTTCTGTGGCCCTAAGTAACAATTCTGTGTCCCTGATTAACGTTTATGTGGCCCTAAGTAACGGTTCTGTGGCCCTCAGTAACAATTCTGTGTCCCTGATTAACGTTTATGTGGCCCTAAGTAACGGTTCTGTGGCCCTCAGTAACAATTCTGTGTACCTCAGTAACAATTCTGTGTCTGTCCCTGATTAACGTTTACGTGGCCCTAAGTAACGGTTCTGTGGCCCTCAGTAACAATTCTGTGTCCCTGATTAACGTTTATGTGGCCCTAAGTAACGGTTCTGTGGCCCTCAGTAAAAATTCTGTGTCCCTCAAGAAACAATTCTGTGTCTGTCCGTGAGTAACAATTCTGTGGCCCTAAGTAACGGTTCTGTGGCCCTAAGTAACAATTCTGTGTCCCTGATTAACGTTTATGTGGCCCTAAGTAACGGTTCTGTGGCCCTCAGTAACAATTCTGTGTCCCTGATTAACGTTTATGTGGCCCTAAGTAACGGTTCTGTGGCCCTCAGTAACAATTCTGTGTACCTCAGTAACAATTCTGTGTCTGTCCCTGATTAACGTTTACGTGGCCCTAAGTAACGGTTCTGTGGCCCTCAGTAACAATTCGGTGTACCTCAGTAACAATTCTGTGTCTGTCCCTGATTAACGTTTATGTGGCCCTAAGTCACGGTTCTGTGGCCCTCATTAAAAATTCTGTGTCCCTCAAGAAACAATTCTGTGTCTGTCCGTGAGTAACAATTCTGTGGCCCTAAGTTATGGTTCTGTGGCCCTCAGTAACAATTCTGTGTCCCTGATTAACGTTTCTGTGGCACTATGTAACGGTTCTGTGTCCCTGAGTAACAATTCTGTGTCTGTCCGAGTAAAAATTCTGTGGCCCTAAGTAACAGTTCTGTGGCCCTCAGTAACAATTCTGTGTCCCTGAGTAACAATTCTGTGGCCCTAAGTAACGGTTCTGTGGCCCTCAGTAACAATTCTGTGTCCCTGTGTAACAATTCTGTGTCTGTGCGAGTAACAATTCTGTGGCCCTAAGTAACGGTTCTGTGGCCCTCAGTAACAATTCTGTGTCCCTGAGTAACAATTCTGTGTCTGTGCGAGTAACAATTCTGTGGCCCTAAGTAACAGTTCTATGGCCCTCAGTAACAGTTCTGTGTCCCTGAGTAACAATTCTGTGTCTGTGCGAGTAACAATTCTGTGGCCCTAAGTAACAGTTCTGTGGCCCTCAGTAACAATTCTGTGTCCCTGAGTAACAATTCTGTGGCCCTAAGTAACGGTTCTGTGGCCCTCAGTAACAATTCTGTGTCCCTGTGTAACAATTCTGTGTCTGTGCGAGTAACAATTCTGTGGCCCTAAGTAACGGTTCTGTGGCCCTCAGTAACAATTCTGTGTCCCTGAGTAACAATTCTGTGTCTGTGCGAGTAACAATTCTGTGGCCCTAAGTAACAGTTCTGTGGCCCCCAGTAACAGTTCTGTGTCCCTGAGTAACAATTCTGTGTCTGTGCGAGTAACAATTCTGTGGCCCTAAGTAACAGTTCTGTGGCCCTCAGTAACAATTCTGTGTCCCTGAGTAACAATTCTGTGGCCCTAAGTAACGGTTCTGTGGCCCTTAGTAACAATTCTGTGTCCCTGTGTAACAATTCTGTGTCTGTGCGAGTAACAATTCTGTGGCCCTAAGTAACAGTTCTGTGGCCCTCAGTAACAGTTCTGTGTCCCTGAGTAACAATTCTGTGTCTGTGCGAGTAACAATTCTGTGGCCCTAAGTAACAGTTCTGTGGCCCTCAGTAACAGTTCTGTGTCCCTGAGTAACAATTCTGTGTCTGTGCGAGTAACAATTCTGTGGCCCTAAGTAACAGTTCTGTGGCCCTCAGTAACAATTCTGTGTCCCTAAGTAACAATTCTGTGGCCCTAAGTAACGGTTCTGTGGCCCTCAGTAACAATTCTGTGTCCCTGTGTAACAATTCTGTGTCTGTGCGAGTAACAATTCTGTGGCCCTAAGTAACAGTTCTGTGGCCCTCAGTAACAGTTCTGTGTCCCTGAGTAACAATTCTGTGTCTGTGCGAGTAACAATTCTGTGGCCTTAAGTAACAGTTCTGTGGCCCTCAGTAACAATTCTGTGTCCCTGAGTAACAATTCTGTGGCCCTAAGTAACGGTTCTGTGGCTCTCAGTAACAATTCTGTGTCCCTGTGTAACAATTCTGTGTCTGTGCGAGTAACAATTCTGTGGCCCTAAGTAACAGTTCTGTGGTCCTCAGTAACAGTTCTGTGTCCCTGAGTAACAATTCTGTGTCTGTGCGAGTAACAATTCTGTGGCCCTAAGTAACAGTTCTGTGGCCCTCAGTAACAATTCTGTGTCCCTGAGTAACAATTCTGTGGCCCTAAGTAACGGTTCTGTGGCCCTCAGTAACAATTCTGTGTCCCTGTGTAACAATTCTGTGTCTGTGCGAGTAACAATTCTGTGGCCCTAAGTAACGGTTCTGTGGCCCTCAGTAACAATTCTGTGTCCCTGAGTAACAATTCTGTGTCTGTGCGAGTAACAATTCTGTGGCCCTAAGTAACAGTTCTGTGGCCTTCAGTAACAATTCTGTGTCTGTCCCTGAGTAACAATTCTGTGGCCCTAACTAAAGTTTCTGTGGCCCTAAGTAACAGTTCTGTGGCCATCAGTAACAATTCTGTGTCTGTCCCTGAGTAACAATTCTGTGGCCCTAACTAAAGTTTCTGTGGCCCTAAGTAACAACTCTCTGGCACTCAGTAACAATTCTGTCTGTCCCTGAGTAACAATTCTGTGGCCCTAATAACGTTTCTGTGGCCCTAAGTAACAGTTCTGTGGCCCTCAGTAACAATTCTGTGTCTGTCCCTGAGTAACAATTCTGTGGCCCTAACTAAAGTTTCTGTGGCCCTAAGTAACAATTCTCTGGCACTCAGTAACAATTCTGTCTGTCCCTGAGTAACAATTCTGTGGCCCTAATAACGTTTCTGTGGCCCTAAGTAACAATTCTCTGGCACTCAGTAACAATTCTGTCTGTCCCTGAGTAAGAATTCTGTGGCCCTAACTAGCGTTTCTTTGTCCCTAAGTAACGATTCTGTGGCCCTCACTAACAATTCTGTGTCCCTGAGTAATGGTTCTCTGTCCCTAAGTAACGTTTCTCTGTCCCCAAGTATCGTTTCTGTGGCCCTAACTCTGTCCCTAATACAGAGCGGTCTGCCTCTGTTCAATGACTGCAGGCAAATGAAGAATTTCAAAATGGCCGCTATTTATAGCTCGGCCATTACACAGTGCTGGCTGGCTGGCTGCTGATTGGCTGATGCGATCACATGTCATTGAGGAATGCATTATGGGTCAGCGCGCCTTGTCTGCGCGCCTTCCCAGACATCCCCGCTCCGTCGCCGCACATGTCCGCCGCCATTTTCGGAAAAATTTCGATTCGCGCGTCCGAAGTAGGCTATTTTTCGGATTCTAAAATCTAAATTTTTCCGATATTCGACTCGAATTCCACTTCGGCTACTTCGATTCGCTCATCTCTAATCACTACATATTCGACACAATATAGACAGATACAAAATATTTTCAAAAAACATTGGGGAGTTCTCAGAAGGTTTTGGGTCCACTTCCACCTATAAGACCAGCTGTGGTATTTAGAGGATGATCTTCCCTTCGTGCAAGAGTGGCACCTAACGTTGTTGATCCCCCTGAGCAATTTAAATTTTTTCATGACCTGAAGGGATATTATCTATGCAAGAAATGTTCTGTCTGCCGACACAACATTCTATGTAAGAAATGTGATACTTTTGAGTCCACAGTCACATGTACTTCCAAGAACGTGGTATATATTTAATAAATTGTCCTTGTGGTAAACAATATGTGGGAAGAACTATTAATCCTTTTTCAGTACGGGTTAATGAACAAATTAATAATATTAAAAAAAGTATTAAGGAACATAGTGTCCTCAAACATTGCGCTCTTTACCACAATGACGATGTAAGGGCTACATTTTTGGCTATAGATATGAAACACCATGGAATGAGGGTTCCTATAAGAGGGGAGTGTCTCGTTTAGAGATACATTGGATTTATGATCTTAAATCCTTTTTCCCTTATGGGATGAATGTAGAGTGGGACAGCAATTAATTTATTAGTAATGCCTGATAATATTCATGATTAATGTTTAATAATTTTGCACTTATGATGTATGTCAATTTATACTGATCCATCTAAAGAGGGTTTGTAATACACATGTTTATTTATTTTAATGGGTTTTTAATTTACATTTTTTGGTATATCTATTGATTCATGTTAGGTGGATCAAAATGTATATAATTCCCTTGGATTATCCTTATGTATGGTCACATTTATTGTGTATTTTATATAGAGTAATGGTGGTAGCCATATTGTGGGTTCGGTTTTTCCCAGACCGAGGCTTGGGAGATTAACAGTCATTCTGATATCGAGACCAAGGCTTGGTTTATTCAAGCGGAGGCCATTTTTAAATTCACATTGAGATCTGGAACTGATGGTGGCCATCTTTGACTAGATTAATTGATTGATAAAGGTTCATCCACTCTTTGGATGGCTTTATAAAGCAGTGGTGATGATTGTACACAGTTTCCATGCCCCACATCATATGTGATGAAATGCGTCGGGTGGAGTCTGTACTTTCCATGTCATGACGCTGCTTTCCAATAGTAGGAAGTGTTTCGGTTCCCAGGACCAGAGGATACTTTTTATACAGCGCATATTTTTCTACCTGAATGGGAGTGCTTTACTTTATCTCAATAAACATGCTTTTATGGTTTTATGCAATGGTTGCTCCTTTGTTTTTTCTGCATGGCCATACTGAGAGGTTTTAATCATGAGATAATATGAATGGGGAGAATTTGAAGCCATCCTTTCTATCCATTGCTGTGGTGCAGCATCTTTTCCAAAAATTGAGGGATACTTTGGACACACACTTTTGGAATCATACATCCATGTGTTTGTGACTCTTAAATCATTTAAGGGTCCTCATGTTGTGGTAAGAATCCTACCATTACCTGGTGGTGGAGCACTAGGTTTATTGGAGATATGTGGTGGACAATCACATATATAAATCACTGGGACTGTTTTGTCATTTTCACAATTTGAACTTGCTTTAACATCACAATTTTGGCTTACTTCAACTTTAGTTTTTCTATGATATGGTTTTGAGAGTCATACTATTGTAGCGTGGCAATTTATTTATATGATAGAGTAGAGACTTGGCAAGTTCTATCAGGAAATAAAAACTAGATTGTATTATTTCAAACATTCAGATATTGTATAGACTCAATTGACAGCATTGCAGTGGTTGGAGTATGCCATATTTAAAAAATGGTATACAGCTTTTTAGGAAAATATCCATAGTGAAGTATATACTTTTTAACTAAAAAAAGAAGGAATACTGTACAGACTTACCGGGACATGCTGAGTGGCTGCCCTGCCGCATTGTGAACACAGGAGCCATTCAGGGAACACTGCAATTTTTCAATTAATTCAAAACACTCTCTGATTAGGCAAGGTGGATAGGCAGGGTGGTGATGTCACAATCTCTACCTCCTCAACCTCCTCCAATCAGAGTACACTTTGCATTCATTAAGAAAACGGAAATTGTTCTCTGAGTGGAACCCATGCTGAGCGGAAAATACCGGACACTTTTATCCCCTTCCTGCCCAGGCCAATTTTCAGGTTTCAACGCTCTCACACTTTGAATGACAATTGAGCTGTCATGCAAAACTGTACCCAAACTAAAATTTTATTGTTTTTCTTTGTTTATGTTATAAAAGTAAAAGTAAATAATTGTTCTTCATAAATTTAGTATTTATCATTTAGTCTGTAGGAAAGTTATAGAGTTCACAAACTATGGGATATATCTGAAAATTGATCAATCCTGAAGTACTGACTGCCAATCTAATTTCTTGAGGTTCAAGAATGTCAGAACAGTACAGATATCCCCCAAATGTCAGAACAGTACAGATATCCCCCAAATGATCCCTTTTTGCAAAGTAGACAGTCTGACATGCTTCATAAGTGGCATGGCGAGTTTTTTGAAGTTGTCATTTTTTTGTCATAATTTTTCTTAAAATGAAGAAATTAAATAAATGATTTTCACTATTTTTTTTTTTTTTACATACTGTCACCAGTGAAGTACAGCGTCATCATATAACTGGCATGGCGGTGATCTGGGACACTGACTGGTGACAGTACGAAAAAAAAAATGATTTTTTTTATTATTATTTTTAATTTCTTATTACATTTTTTCTCTTTTTTTAAGATTTTTTTTTCATATTTCACTAAGACCAAAGTAGTATAATGTTACTATAGTAACTTTGTACTACTTTGGGGAAGTGATCAGTGTCTTTTTTTTTTCACACAATTTGCTTATAGCAAAGAATTACTTTGCTATAAGAAAGCATTTACCTGAATGAAATCGATTCATTCTGGGGTTTTTTTTTGTGCTTAACTGTGATTTGGCCACGAGTAATCACATGACACAGCTGGGCTGTGATTGGCCCAGCTTATGCATGTGATTGCTGTGACCAGCTAGACACACTTGTATACAATGGATGGCATGAGAGGAAGCCATCCATTGTATACAACTGTCATGTAACCTGCTGTAATTGGTCAAAGCAGGTCACATGGTACTAGCAAGGGGGCCGGTACACTGATCTGTCATTGGCCGAGGTACACGGCATGTGACAGATCGTGCCGCAGTGTGGCCCTGAGGGTATGCGCAATACGTGTTCCTGAAAGGACGCCATATGGCATCCACCCGGAGGGATGAGCTGTTCGCCCGGCCGCCATCTGGCTATAGGCCCGATGGCAACTGGTTAAGTAATTAGCAGTGCAGCCCCTGGGCATGGGATCCAGAATCCAGTGGCAGTCACTTTAGTAGCCAATGTAGGTGTTTACTACAAGGATTTCCAGCTTCCAGGTTGGTCCCACAGGTATGTCACATACATGCTTACCTTGGTTCAAGTTGGACCAATGTAACTATTTAAAAATTGCCATACCTGGAATTCAGCTTCACCCACTTGCCCTCCAGAGGATTTACCCCCCTTCCTGCCCAGGCCATTTTTTGCATTATGGCGCTGCGTTACTTTAATTGACAATTGTATGGGTATGCACCCAAATTAAATTTACATCCTTTTTTTCCCACGAATAGAGATTTCTTTCGGCGGTATTTGATCGCCTATGCGGTTTAAATTTTTTTGCGCTATAAAAAAAGCCTGTCAATTTTGAGAAAAAAACTATATTTTTGACTTTTTTGATATTAAACATGTCCATTAAAAAAATTTTCAAAAATCTAATTTCATCATAAATTTAGGCCAAAATGTATTCTGCTACATGTCTTTGCTAAAAAAAAAAATCCTAATACGTGTAAATTAATTGGTTTACGTGAAAGTTATAGCGTTTACAAATGGCAATATATATATAATGGGATTTTTATTTTATTTTTACTAGTAATGGCGGCAATCGGCGACTTATAGCGGGACTTCAGCAGGCATTCTGACATTGGGGGGAAGTGGCTTGGTGTCACTGACATCCCCAGTGACAACAATACAGTGATCAATGCTAATAAAAAGCACTGACACTGTACTAATGGCACTGGGCAGTAAGGGGTTAACATGTGGGGCGATCAAAGGGTTAACTGTGTGTTGTGTGCTGTTTTACAGTGTGCTGTGTGTGTGCTTCATTGTAAGCACACTGCTTTGCATGGCTCTGCGATGCAAAGCCATGCACATCAGTGTGCAGGAGAGAACACAGCGGAGAGAACTGTATTGTTTACTTACAGTTCTTTCCCTCCGTCAGTAATTCTCTCCGATCACTGGGTGCCAACGAGTAATCACTGGCCGGGACCCAGTGATTGACAGCCGAGGCTACGAGTAGCTACGCACTCTCCCCTAGCCGATAATGTAAAATCACATATACAGTTGTGTTCAAAATAATAGCAGTCAGACATCACTAACCTGATCAATCACTGTTTTTAGTAGAAATGATATTTCTACATGGCAAATAATTTACTAGCAGGTGTAGTAGAGTAATAGAAATCCAACAGACCCAACACTCATGACATGCATGCTGATGATTCTGTGTAATTGAATCACTAATTGAAAGGGGCATGTTCAAAATAATAGCAGTGAGGTAATTCATT
Organism: Staurois parvus; assembly: GCF_062004578.1. Classification (NCBI taxonomy): domain Eukaryota; kingdom Metazoa; phylum Chordata; class Amphibia; order Anura; family Ranidae; genus Staurois; species Staurois parvus. Next base: position 11,862,130 of record NW_028317852.1, read on the forward strand.
CTTTGAAAAACAGGTGGCAATTATTGCCCGTATTTAAGGAAGGAAGGCATCAAATGTTGTACATGCTGGTTACAGTGCATTTCTCTCTGAAATACTGAGGAAAATGGGACGTTCCAGACATTGTTCAGAAGAACAGCGTACCTTGATTAAAAAGTTGATTGGAGAGGGGAAAACATATAAAGAAGTGCAGAAAATGATAGAAGACGCCTATGTGAAGCCAAGCTATCTGCAAGAAGACCCCGGAAAGTCCCACTGTTGAAAAAAAGACGTGCTGAAGAGGTTACAATTTGCCAAAGAGCACATTGACTGGCCTAAAGAGAAATGACGCAACATTTTGTGGACTGATGAAAGTAAGATTGTTCTTTTTGGGTCTAGTGGCCAGAGACAGTTTGTCAGATGACCCCCAAACACTGAATTCAAGCCACAGTACACTGTGAAGACAGTGAAGCATGGTTGCGCAAGAATCATGATATGGGGATGTTTCTCATACTACGGTGTTGGTCCTATTTATCGCATACCAGGGATCATGGATCAGTTTGAATACATCAGAATACTTGAGGAGGTCATGCTGCCTTATGCTGAAGAGGAAATGCCCTTGAAATGGGTGTTCCAACAAGACAACGACCCCAAACACACCAGTAAACGCGCAACATCTTGGTTCCAGACCAACAAGATTGATGTTATGGAGTGGCCAGCCCAATCCCCAGATCTTAATCCAATAGAAAACTTGTGGGGTGACATCAAAAATGCAGTTTCTGAGGCATAAACCAGGAAATAGAGAAGAACTGTGGAATGTAGTCCAATCATCCAGGGCTGGAATACCTGTTCACAGGTGCCAGAAGTTGGTTGACTCCATGCAACACAGATGTACAGCAGTTCTCAGAAACAGTGCTTATACAACTAAATATTAATTAACTGATTCAAAGGAAAGCAAAATCTTCAAACATTTTTCAGTTTATTTAGTGAATGTTTGAGTTTGTAAAGAAGAATACAAACACTGCTATTTTTTTGAACAGTCTAATATTTACTTTTCTTCAATTTTTTTAGATGAACAACACAAATTTGATATATTTTTCTTCATGTTTTGATTTGGAATAGAATGTGTAGTGTTCCCAATGCATTTTTTGTGTATGGAAATAAAAGCTATTAGAAGGATTTTGAGCTTTATTTACTTTTTTCAACACACTGCTATTATTTTGAACACAACTGTATATATATATATATATATATATATATATATATATATATATATATATATATATTAGGGGTGGACTGACCATTTTGGAAATAAGGCACTGCCCGAGGGCCCGGGGTCAGTAGGGGGACCAATAAGATGCCCCTGGTACCTTTTTCATAGGCTTTTTTGAGTTTGGGCAAGGACACAGGGGCCCCATGATCCCCTATTGCCCGGGGGCCCCATGAGTTGTCAGTCCGCATCTGATATACATATATATATGTGTGTGATTTTTGCACCTGTGCTTCCCTGTAACAGTATTACTGCTATAGGGCAGACAAGAAGCAGTCAATCAATCTGTTGTAGGCCACATTTGCTAAATTCCACACCACATGAATCTTTTCAGGCCAAAAAGTTCACAATAAAGTGTTTATTTTTCACTGAAAAAAGAAGTAATATAGTGAAGTCTGCATAAACAGTACTTAAAGGATAAGTTCACCATTGGGAGCATGTTACCCATATTTATGGATTAACATCCGCCTATGCACCCATCTCCCACCACCAGGGCTTCCCTCTCTGTGACAGAGGGTAGCTGATCTTCTCCCCGCACCCTCTGTCACAATTTGAAAACTGCGTGATTGTGTGAGGCTCTGTCCACACGGCCGCATCATTCATTCACAGTTTCCTGTGGGAGACTCAATGTGATCTCCAGACCCTATCGGGTTTATTGACTAAAGGTAGAGAGTGTAAAATCAGGCTCACTTCTGCATAGAAACCAATCAGCTTTCAGGTTTTATTGCCAAAGCTTAACTGAACAAGCTGAGGTTAGAAGCAGATTGGTTTCTATGCAGAAGTGAGCTTGATTTTGCTCTTTCCAGTTTTAGTAAGTAAACCCCTATGCTCCCAGTGTCTTCCAGCCTATACCAATTGACTCTCTGTGTATTCCTGCTCGCAACCTGTATCCTTGCACTTTTTGCATTCTCTGAGCATTCCAGTGCACTTGTGCCACTTGATTCCCTTGCGTACTGACAGCTTTCAGTCTTCCTGTACCTCTGTGATCCCCTGTGAGTGTCAGCCTGCCTTTTGTTATCAGTACCTGTGTTTGCAGTCTGTTTCAGTGTCTCCCTGTATATTCCTGGACCAGGGGCGGACTGGCAACTCATGGGGCCTCCAGGCAATAGCGGATCATGTGGCCCCTGTGTCCTTGCCCAAACTCAAAAAAGCCTATGAAAAAGGTACCAGGGGCATCTCATGGGGCCCCCTACTGACCCCGGGCCCTTGGACAGTGCCCGAGTTTCCAAATGGTCAGTCTGCCCGTGTCCTGTACTATTTCCTGCTCTGTTTCCAGTGCACTTGTGCATGCTCTTAATGGTTTCTGTCTGTCTCTGTGCATTCCTGCCAGCTTGGCCATGCTACCTACTGAACTGTAAACTCTACACCCCAGCACTACAGGGGACTGTTACCTACTTTTCAGCCCTTAGTTCTCAGGAGCTTCCTGATTGAGTGAGTCAGAGCATGGCAACCTGGGAATTGTCTGTAGTGCAAACCCACTTCCACCTTCAGGAGCTCTGGAGAACCAAGACTGTTGTCTGTAAGATCAGCACCACAGTGTTGCACTGCTTTTGCTATTCCTGTGAGACCAGTATTCTATGCTTTCCCAGATCCTTATCTCTTGTGCGTGTTTGTACCAGGTCAGCTGTTGCTTTTATATGTGTGCTCTATGAGCACATCACCATTCAGTGTGCAGGATGCCTAACCATTCACAATAGTTCCATGTGTGAAATTAAATACAATGATTGCTTATAATGGCCTGCTAGTACAATGCCTGCACAATGAAATAAAAATACTGGGGGTCTAGGGTATAAGGTGTCTTTTGAATATTTTATACATTTATATATCTATAATTTTCCAGGCTTGGATTATCAGACCAATCCACCATATTGGGCAAAGGTACCATAACTCTCACAGCTCCTCCAGCATCTGTATGAGCAGATATAATTTTGGAAGATAGAGGTGTGCAAGAGTTGTAGAACTGTATATCTTTAATTGGTTGAGCAAATTCAGAGTCCTATTGTTAAATGAAGGCTGGGTAGGTAGGTGAATAAGGTTGTATAAGTATTTTATAAAGTTGAAATACACTTAGTTAGAGCCATGGAGGATAAAAGTTAGAGCCATGGGGGATAAAAATAGCCTGTCATTAGGATTAAACTCTTGGACAGATCTCAGAGTGTATGTTAAGCGCATATTAAGTAAAGATACCTTTTATTTAAAGATAGTGATCATATGAAGCCATTTGTTATCACATAGTTGTTTAGCTTCTTTTTAAATCATAATGATAAGAGAAATCACCCAAATAGTCATGATCAAAGGTTTACATACCCTGGAATGTTTGGTCTTGGTACAGACACACGCAGATTAAAATGGTAATTAAAGGTTAATTTTCCACGTCTGTGGCTTTTTAAATTGCAATTGATGTCTGTGTATAAATAGTCAATGTGTTTGTTAGCTCTTAGGTGGATAAGCTGAGCAGGCTAGATACTGAGACATGGGGATCAGAAAAGAACTTCCAAAAGATCATGTAACAAGGTAATGGAACTTTATAAAGTTGGAAAAGGATATAAAAATTGTCCAAAGCCTTGAATACGCCAGTCAGTACTGGGAAAACATTTATTAAAAAGAGGAAAATTCAGGAATGTGTTGATACCAAGCCAAGTATAGTTAGACCAAGAAAGATTGCAGCTACAACTGCCAGAAGAATTGTTTGAGATACAAATAAAAACCCACAGGTAACCTCAGGAGAAATACAGGCTGCTCTGGAAAAAGACAATGTGGTTGTTTTGAAGGAGCACAATACTGCAATACTTGAACAAAAATGAGCTACTCTACATGACTGAGTTGCCAGAAAGAAGCATTTACTGTGCCAATGCCACAAAAAGGCATGTCAAGGTGTTGTTGGGCATATTGTAACCATGTTTTTTGTGGCATTTGCATAGTAAAGGCTTCTTTCTGGCAGCTCGACCATTTGTTGCACCCCCATTCTAACAAGTACAATCTAAAAGCCAATGCTCCCTCCTGAAATGTATCATCATCCTGGCAATTGCATCTCAGATACACATACTGGCTATAATATATGGACTTTATTAACAGTGCCAGATGGCAGCTATCCACACGTAGAGTCATTTTGCCTGCTGTGTTATTTCTAGATAGATTCCTAGAAAGCATGCCAGTGGATTACACTTTTTTTTAAATACAAGGTTGTAATAAAAATGTATATATTTTTATAATTCAGTTGTGCTTTTGATGCCTTAAAATCATTCTATGTTCTGAATATGTTTATCTCTAATGATTTTGAGAAGTAGCATCTTGGGTGATTGAATGTGACCCTTTAAGTTGAGAAAGGTGAAAGGTGGTCATTTAAGTATGAGAGAAGAAGCCTAAAACATTTTTGGAAATCCAGATTATAGTGATAAGAGCAGTAGCACTCAGTGGACTTTCCAACTTGACCCATAATTTTGTGTGTGTTGTGCAGGTCCAGTCCACTACCCTCACGAGGACTGTGACATGGAAATATTGTTTGAATTTAGGTAAAGTAAGGTTAATGTTAAAGTTGTACAGGAGATTCTAGGTTGTGGATGGCTCAAAATAAACCTGACCAGTGTGTGTAACAGATGAATATATCCATTGGAACCAATATGGGACAGGAATAATATTTAGCAAGGACTGTCATATTGATGATTTCCCCAGTCAGAAACAATATATATGGGATCATATTTGGCAATTTCTTAGGATAATACTCAATAGGGCCATATAGTTAGTTTGAAAGAGGTCTGAAATGCAAAATGTAAGATTTTTCCCTAGGTACTCAATGGGAGTGTTATGCGAATGGTGAATTTAAGGGCTGTTATTTCTTGATGGGATAGCGTAAGGTATAGTATTTTCAATTTCTTTAAAGGATATGTTCACCTTTAACAAAAAAGTAATAAATGTACATATTTTGAAGGTAAAAAAAGTGTGTATTTATTATTTTTTATCACCGGTGCCCTTGCAGTTCCTTAAGATCTACAAAAAATTAGCTGTAATAGATGATGGTACTTGTAGTAATTTTATCCCTGATGAGGTCACGTGATGCGTGACGCAACGCGTCAGTTGGAATCGTGGTGACATCATTTCTGGAGCCGCCAGCTTTGTTTACATTTATGCCAGATTAGGGCTTTCAGCCCACAGCTCCATGTGAATGTAATTGTTGCTAATGCTTATTACACTAAGAGGAGCCTTCATGTTTCTATTTGAGCCCTAAGTGAAGGAGGATTTTGATTAAGTGCAAGTTGACCATTGGGTTAGATTTGGGAGGTAAGTGCACACCCCTGGTGGAGGTGGACACAGAGGTGTTGGAAGTGGATTCTTTTGAAGAATATTACACGTATTATGGATTGAATTATATTTGTTTGGAACTTTGATTCAACACTGCTCACTTGATATATGTTTATTATTTTTTTATATTTTAGGGGGGTCATAGTTTTTGGGTATTCATTCACCCTCCTTTTTGTGTCCATCATTTTGAAAGATTGAGTTTTATATTTGCTTATCATGGTTTTCATTTTCACTTAAGAGGGCAGCCGGGTGTTTATATATTATTTTATTTATTTTTTCATTTTTATTTGTTTGAGGTGTCAATATTGGCCTATTAGGTCATTTATGGTTTCACTGAGTTATTTGCCATTGCCCTGGTTATGGCTGTAGGGCTCAGTTGGGTGTTTACTTATGACATTTATAATATATTTATGTGTTAGCACAGCACTTTTATATGTAGTGATGTGATAATTTCTTTGCCCATTTTCCAGTGTATACTTCTGTTATGCAGTGTTTGTTTTTCCCTTTTCCAATATGGCTGCTATGCTCTCTGGGCACTGAGGATGAGGTCATCAGAGAGAGCACTTGTGGAAAATAGAGGGGTGTGGATTATCATGCAGAGTGAGAGCTCAGACGGTATGTGTTGCAGCCTCCCCTCACTGAGACATGCAAAATAAGACTGTTAATACTTTAATGTTCCTGTTTGAAAGATACTTTATGTTGGATGGTTCACTGAATGTGATTTGTTCAATACATGGACTTTCATATACAATGCTGTGTGGATGCTGTGGATGATACATTTCTCAGTTGGGATTTCACTTGTTATCCACAAGCCCCAATTGAGTGGAGGCACTAGCGCTTGTTAGAGATCTTGTCCTGATCACACAGATTTATACAGACTCTGGTCCTGAATACTATACAGGTGGCGCCATCATACCCCAGTAGCCGCGAAGAGTGTAAAAATAGCACTACATATATAACATTTTTTCACTTGTAGGCATTCGTTCACAGAACTCTGTGAATGAGTGACACGACCATGTGGGCAAATTGTGACAGAGAGTCGTTCATTGTCACAAGGAGAGGGACTGATCAGGGGGTGAGGTGGTGGATGCCTAACATGTTACATGTTACAGCCTAAAAACAGGTGTAACTTGTAACGTGTTTATTTTGAAGTTTGATATTTTCCCGAACATGTCTAGCTCTTTTAGGAAATTTGTTGAACATGGGGTTGTTGTAAAATATTTGTCGTTGGCATAAGCCAACTTATGTATACAGTATATGTTTATTAGTCTGGACCAGGGGCGGACTGACCATTTGGAAACTCGGGCACTGCCCGAGGGTCCGGGGTCAGTAGGAGGCCCCATGAGATGCCCCTGGTACCTTTTTCATAGGCTTTTTTGAGTTTGGGCAAGGACACAGGGGTCCCATGATTCCCTATTGCCCAGGGGCCCCATGAGTTGTCAGTCCACCCCTGGTCTGGACCCCATGTATATTAGGTTTATTCCTGAAGGTTACCAAAAACAGTTAAAGTGTAAGGATAAACAGTAAAGGGGATAGGGGGCAACCCTGTTGGGTGCCATTGTAATGGGTATATTATGATGGAACCATTTGCAGCTGTGCTGTAGAGAAGCCATAAAAATCCATTATCTACTGGTGAATACTATAGCTCAGGCCAAAATGTCAGAAGGGTGGACAGCAAATAAGTTCAGTTCACTCTATCAAATACTTTTTCTGTGTCTGAGGAAAGGAGTAGGATGGACTGGAGTTGTTGGTATGCCTATTTAATCACATACTAATGATTGTCAAGTCTTAGAGTATGCACATATCTTAAATCATATAGAATAGTGGTGTAGTATCTTACCTCTCTTATTGTACCTATAGGGATATGTCAGGGTCCCACAAAAATAATTATATAGAATAGTATCTACTTGAATTATTTCATATAGTTATCATAACCAGGTAATTGTGGTAGTGACGTCATTGTGGCTCGGCCATTCAAATGACTGAACCCCACAAACTAGCAGTGACAGCACATTGCTGGAGGGCTTTCTTTTATGGTAAGTCTGTAATAATGTGCAACATCTGCATCTGCAACATGTCCCCTTCAAATATATTAAGCACTGAAATGTAATTATTCTTGAAATTGTTACTTTCCCATTCAGAGGGGTTTATTTACTAAAGCTAGAGAGTGCTAAATTAGGCTCGCTTCTGCATAGAAACCAATCAGCTTCTAACCTCAGCTTGTTCAATTAAGCTTTGGCAACAAAAAAAACTGGAAGCTGATTGGCTTCTATGAAGAAGGGAGCCTGATTATGCACTCTCCAGCTTTAGTAAATAAACCCCAGTATGTGTAGCTATAGCTTGATGCCTCAAGACTGCAGGGCTGATTTACAAGAAGTTAATATTCATTGTAGCACCACTTGCTGTCCTCTCTGTAGCAGTAAAATATAAACATGATTTTTCACTTCTGCCACTGGGGGGTGGGTGCTTGCCACCGGAGATCTGCTTCTGCAGTGATTAGGCACAGCAGAATCCAATCAACAGGTGCCAGCCAATGGATGAGCTCCGGCACCTGCTGATCTCCAAGGAGACTGACAGAACACAGCTCTGCCTGTGTAAACAAGGCACAGCTGTGTTATGTCAACAGCAATCAGCTAGATCTTATTCAGGGAATAAAATCTAGCACATTGTCTAGTAAAAACAGTACACTGTACACACAAAAAAACTGGCTAGGCACACAATTAATCCTTTCATCGCCCTAGATATTTAACCCTTTCCCAGCCAGTGTCCTTAATACAGAGACAGTTTATATTTTTAGCGCTGATCACTATATTAGTGTCATTGGTTCCCACAAAGTGTCAGTTAGTATCATACTGTCTGCCACAATATCACAGTCCCGCTATAGGTCGCTGATCGCTGCCATTACTAGTATATATTAAAACAATTCCAATATCTATGCCACATTTTTAGATGCTATTACTTTTGCGCAAGCCAATCAATATACACTTATTTGGATTTTTTTTAAGAAAAATATGTTACAAAATACATTTTGGCCTACATTTATGAAGAAATTAGACTTTTAAATTTTTCTATTAGATATGTTTTATAGCAGAAAGTAACAAATATTGTTTACTGACAGACTCCATGGCAGCATACGTATGGGTTAATCCTGCCCTCTCCTCTCCTATAGGATCCCACACCCATAAATATTTGCCCCAGAAGGGCTTTGTTCAACAGTGGAACCCAGGCAACATGGGCCAGGTTATTTAAATAACTGTCCATGAGGGAGAGCCTTCCTTGGTGGCTACAACGGACGTATCTGCTCAATTGCCACTTCATTGCCCCCATCTCTTGGGTCACAATCACAAAAAGGATGCCAGCAAATCTGGATGGGGCACTCTCTTCCAGTCAGGGATAGCTCAGGGAAGATGGAGTTTTCCCTCCCACAGGTTGAGGTCGAATGTCCTGGAATTGCGAGCAGCGTTCTGTGCCCTACGGGCCTTCCAGCACCTAACACAGGGGAAATCAGTCCTCATGAGGTCTGACAATATGACAGCAGTATCCTACATAAGGTGACATGGCAGGACCCACAGCCTGTCCCTCTTGCAGGAGGTAGAGTCGAACATGACTTGGGCTCAGAGAAACCTGTCAAATATATTGGCAGTATATGTCCCCGGAGTCCAGAACTTGCAAGCAGACTTTCTATCCTGGGCTCAGTTAGACAACGAGTGGTCTCTCGATGCAAAAGTCTTCAAGAGGATACTGACCCTCGGAATAAGTCCGGAAGTCGACCTGTTTGCCTCCCCATGCAACAGCAAACTGGAGATGTACTACACCAGGAATCGCTGTCCCCAGGCCTTCGGGATGGATGCTCTGATGGATCAGTGGAGGTTTTGCAGAGCGTATGCATTTCTCCCAGTCCCTGTCATTTTCAGGATTCTTCAGAGGCTCAGGGCAGAAGCAGTGGAGGTAGTAGCCATAGTTCCGTATTAGGCAAGCAGACCATGGTTTCCCTTACTGGTACAGCTCAGCTTTCGGGATCCAGTTCCTCTCCCTCTCAGACCAGACCTGCTGTCCAGGGGGGCATTCTTCACCCTTGTCCAGCCCACCTTTATCTAATGGTCTGGTTCTTGAGAGGGGGAGGCTGGAGGCTTTAGGCTGTCTGGTTGAGGTCATCCCTACCCTGATAAATGCCAGAAGACCAAGTACCAACATGGTCTATGGAAAAGTCTGGTCTAAGTTTGTGGACTATATCTCGGCCGTGCGTAATCCGAGGGTTCAGGATGTCCTGGAATTTCTACAGTCAGGCCTGGACCTGCCCCTTTTGGTCAGCACCCTCAGGGTTCAAGTATCAGCCTTCTCGGCCTTCACTGGAGTATCATGTGCTGACCACTTATTTGTCCGGCAATTCTTCAAGGGGGCGGTAAGGTTGAGGTCCCAGAGAAAACTGAGGTTCCCTAAATGGAACCTCCCGCTTTTCCTTGACTTCTTCTCTGGAGTCCTCCCAGAATCATCTTGTTCACCCATAGTGAGGGAGCTCTCTATCAAGGTGGCCTTTCTGGTGGTGGGTACATCAGCAAAAAGATTCTCTGAAATTGGGAACCTTGGCTGCAAAGAACCATTTATGATATTTTTCCTGGATCAAGTGGTCTTCATCCCTATGCTAGGTACTAATCCTAAAGCAAACTTGGTTTTCCACGAAAACCAGGAAATTGTCCTGCCACTGGAGTTAATGACGTTCACCCCCCTGGATGTGGGTGAGACCTTAAAGCTGTACTTGCAGGTCACAGCATCTTTCCATAGGTCGGACCGTCTATTAATCCTTTTCCATGGGAAGAGTAAAGGAGACTGGACTTCTTCCATTTAAATGGGCTACAGAGCTATGGGCTTTGAGTCTCCTGAGGTGGTGAATGCCCACTCAACCAGAAGTGTGGCTATATCCTTGGAGGCTTCTCAGCACATCACCCATGAGATGATCTGCAGAGTGGCCTCATGATCCTCAATCAACACTTTTATGGCTCATTACTGTGTAGTGCCTGCTTCCTTATTCTCTGTTAATTTTGGTTTGAAAGTCCTGTTGGTTGATGGGGCAAATTAAAGTCTTTGTTTGAGCAACTGCTCACCCGTTATTTCCCATACGTATGCTACTAGTTATTTCCCATACGTATGCTGCCATGGAGTCTGTAAGGAAAATGGAAAATTTCCTATCAAATACTTACTGTAATTTTACTTTCCTGATGGATTCCATGGCAGCAGGAGTACCCTCTCAATGCCATGAGTAGGCTAGTTATGGAACATGGCTTCTGGTGAGGAGCAAAGATTTATGGGAGTGGGGTCCTATAGGACAGGAGAGGGCGGGACTAAACCATACTGTACGTATGCTGCCATGGAGTCAATCAGGGAAGGAAAAATTACGGAAAGTATTTGATAGGTAATTTTCCATTATTTTTTAAATGTTGGTATTTTTTCACTAATAGCGCAAAAAATAAAAAACCCACAGGTGATCAAATACCACTAAAAGAAAGCTTTATTTGTGGGAAAAAGTGACAGAAATGTTATTTATTTACAATGTTGCATGACCACACAATTGTCTGTTAAAATAATGCAGTGCCGTATCACAAAAAATGGACTGGTTATGAAGGGGGAGTAAACCGTCTGGAGGGCAAGTGGTTAAATACCAAATAGAGTTTAAGGATAATTTCTATTTTTAAATTCTCCTTAATTGAATTAGGTATTAGAAGTGAACATATACTATAGTGAAAAATACTGTTTTAGTAAATCAACCCCTGAGTGAGCGTACCTGTTAGACCTGATGCATTATTATGCTGTAAACATCGATATCAGGCAGAATAGACTGAACAAAGAGCTTGTATATATTTGACACCAATGAGAATAATTTGGACTTGTATAGAAGATTATCTTCAAAACACTCTGTGTATTATTTATGTCTGTAGATGTGTTTTATCTGCAATTACAAGTGAAAGGTATTTTACATTCTAATGTATTCCAGGTCCTGTTCGATAACAGAAGTGTTTAATATTTCATTGAAAGCAAGCCTTTTTGTGTACCTGTCTTAAAAAGCAGAATAATATATAACATCTTTTGTTTGCATTCCTTTGAAATTTTGTTACGGGATTAAAACTAAAAAATGTAAGGTTGCATTATGCATTACATGTCATGCTAGGTGTGAAACTGACAGCATAAATGGAAGAGAGTAAAGACAGAGTGGGAAATTATAATGTTAGACTAGTACACAGAAAAGAGAATTATTCATGCACCCTGTGTAAAGAAGAGGTAAAAAGTGTGCTTAAACAGTGTATATTGGGAGAGCTCCATCAATCTTCTGTATGCATTATTATTAATGAAGGTGTTGTACACAAGTCTAAAAGGTAAAACGGCTTTCAAGTAGGTAATAGGCTTCACTTTTCCTGACCTGTGTGAGCTTGAGTTGTCTGCTTCACAGTTGCATCTGGACAGTGAAACAAAAGACTGCCTATAATATTTGATTTTGTGTAACAAGATGACTATTTACTTTTTTCCCCCTAAGGATTAATACAGTACAGCATTTATAGCTTCAGTTAGGTAGGCCAAATACAATCAAAAGACTCAGCACTGCAATTAAAATAAATTAATGATGGTTGCCATTTAAAGAAGAAATAATATCTCTACATCCGTATACATTTGTTTGAGGTGATTGTAGCCGTATTGGTGCATTTGCGACAGAAACAATTGAGTATTGTCCGTGATACTTTTTTTATTTGCACTAACATACAATTTTGAGGACAAGCTTTCGGGGTATGTCTGTAGCCCTTTTTTTTTTTTTTTTTTCTCTCAATCCATTCTAACATTCTGCTTAAACTTTGTGATTTTTAATAGTACTGCTTAGACCTTGAAGAAGGGGACATACCCCGAAAGCTTGTCCTCAAAATTGTATGTTAGTGCAAATAAAAAAAGTATCACGGACAGTACTCAATTGTTAATGTGCTTTGTTAAAACTTGTAAACTGTGAAATGCAACCAATTATTTTATTGAAATATTATTTGCTGTGCACCTAAAATAAATCCATAGAGTACTGTATGTGTTGGTATGTATGCTTTTTATTTGCAAAACCAGTTCATATTCTATGGTGATGTATTTTAGAAATCATCTCTTCCTTGTCACAGAGTTCACAGAACTTAAAAAATGACTGTGGCTAAAAAATAAAATAAAGACAGAATTAATAGCCTATTTAAAGATGAAATAAAAAACAGATTTTCCTGCAATGCTCACCTTCAAACTGTTTCCTGCAGTACTTTCTTTTTACCTCAAGGTGTCCTCACCCTCCTAGATTGAATAATGTCCAGCATTAATCCACCCACTTCTTCAGAACCCAGGCCATCCTGGATCCACTCACGGACAAGTAGAGAATCAGCATAGTGATAAGCTCTGTGATTTTGTTTCCTCCTTATTCATATAAAAACTCATTGAGATTTGTGCTGCTTCCTGCTCTCACTCTGAATATCTGTCATACAGTAACTGAGAGAGGATCATAAATCAAATTCAGGAACTTACTGTACTTATGTTGCATGTCCAGGTAGGGCCTACCCTGCCCTACCCGCGCCACCATTCACGGCTGTAAATCACCGGGTCCCTGCTGCAGTGGCGGACTGACAACTCATGGGGCCCCCGGGCAATAGGGGATCATGGGGTTCCTGTGTCCTTGCCCAAACTCAAAAAAGCCGATGAAAAAGGTACCAGGGGCATCTCATGGGGCCCCCTACTGACAATGGACTAAATGCAATTTCTCCTGCGCTCCGGGACCCAGGCCGGTGGTGAGTAGATCAAATCCCAACAAAGCAACCACCAGGGCATACAAGGTCATGAAGCTCCAAACCAAGGCTGGGGAAGCCCAAACAGAACTGTGAAGTAAAACAAGAAGAAGCGCACCAACTTTGCGCATTACCTCAATAACCAAAATTTATTTAGTAAAAGAATGGTACTCACAAACAGCGAATAAAAACAGGCATGTAAGTCCTCCCAGGGACTTCAAAGGCAAGAGGCCAGGCCTCAGGGACGTTTTCGAGTACTGCCTCACATGCGTTCCTCCGAGAATTGAAGTCGCGTTCGGAGAGTTCCTGCACAATCGCCAACTTGTACAGATGGTAATGAAGGTCATCATGAAGAATTCGCCTCACTGAACGATCCGAAAGTCCAAGGGCAGACGCATGTTTGCGCGCAGAATGCTACGGGGATCGCAAGATTGAAGCTCTCACTGCTTCGATGTTCTTCGATGGGTCGAGGGACTCCAGCTCTTCGTCTTGTCGTACTCGCGGTTTGTCTGAACGTAGTGACCCACGTAATAATTGATTTCAAAAACTTTAGAACTACGCCTGTTACCTGAGACCACTCCCGCCCCACTATGGCCGCTACAGCCTGAATGGCATGCATTTCAAAAAAGGAAGTTATGTTGCTGCACCCTGTATATATGTAGAAATGTGCTGGTTGCTTTAAATCTTAAAGCATTTTTATCTTTTCCCTCTTTGTGAGTGACAGACAGGAAAAACAGGACTGTGCTCTGATTGGCTGTTGCTAGAGCTGAGAAGGATCCACCCATAGCAGCACTGCTGTAGCTGAACTGAGGATTAGCTGTTGAGGAAGGGAGAGAAGAGGAAGGGAGCTAAGAAGCACACGTGGGGAAGGAGACATTTTGAGTTGGGACCGCATTGGAGCACAGGCTGCTTGTGTAAAGTCACACAGGTCTCACTCTCTGTGCTGCTAGAACCCATAAACTGGGCTGGGTGTGTGTACCCAGATGAATGTTGCAGGAGGACAGTGTGAAAACCAAGGATTGTGCTGCCTGACACTCAGGATTACAGTCACTCAAGTGCATGTGTCTCTCAAAGTTTGGAGCTGCTGTAAGAGAGAGAGAGGATTTCTACTACTGTTTAATGCTATCTAGAGGACAGTCCAGAAACAGTGAGTACTTTGAGATGAAAGGGGAATTTTGATATTGCTGCATTTGCTGTTCATCTCTGGGGAATGGTCATGAGAAAGCATGCTCTCTAATTCTCAGAGTAACACAGATCTTGGAAAGCCCAAGCTGCTCAGAATTAGCTATTCCTGCTGCTGATTGATGAGAGAGCTCTGTCACTGTATATTACTGGTTATTGTCTCCTCAAAACGTGTGCTGTGGCTGAAGAGTTTTTTTAGTTCCAAATCTCTACAGAAGCTTGCTGCTCTAAATATACTGAGCAAGTGTCAATACATCAGGATTCACCTGTATGGTAAAGACTTTGTTGAAGTGTTATTCTTTTTCTCTTTTCTATTGCAATGTTCACTGGAAGGTTCTGCTTAAAGGAGACTGTGCTATCCTGCTACCCCTGGATTACAAATACTCTCCCATTCAAAGAGTGAGCGCTCTTCCATTGATTAAAGGGCCCCAACGTTGATAGACTTTAAGTTTCTTCCCACTGGCCAGTGGTTAGGTAGGACATTTCTGCTTTTAGATAGCACTGCCACAGCAAATGTCAATAAGCTGTTAAACCTCATTAACAGTTATTGTTTCATGTGTCAATGTCACTCTCATATGCCACCCTAGTCAGTGTGATACTAGTCAGTTTTTGGAGTCTTTGGCTAGTGAATTGTGACTTCTTACTAAGGGTGTTATGCAAAGTGGTATCCATGTTTATGTACATTACCTGTGTTAAATCAGCTAGTTCCTTTTCAGGGCTTGTCTAATTTCAATAAAGCCCATAAAAATATATTCTCAGAGTGTCGAAGTGTTTGGGTATAACACTGTTCAACAGGTAAAAAGTTTTGGGCATAAAATTAGCTAATCTTACATAATTTTGGGGTGCTGAAAACGAAAATGACCCTAAAAAATGTTGATTGGCTCTAGTTTCCATGATATATTCACCCATCTAATGACGTAAGCCATTCAAAATTATGATGCAACTTCAGCTGCATATTGCGCAATTGATACTGGTGACCAATAGAAAATTGCATGTATACTGAGATGAGGCAATATTAGCCTTTAATTGCATCACTTCACTGCATAAAAGCTGCAGTATCTGTAGCTGATTGTAGTTCGACAACGTCTTTACATTTTGTTTTATGCTTATATAGGCTACTCAGTAATGCCTCGAACTTGTGTGAATAAAGCAGATAATTTCTGCTATATCTGCGGTGAAATAACTTTTATCTCACAAAAAAGGAGGATAACAGGAATGATTAAGAAAGCCTACAACTTGTATTTTGGCTGCAAGATAGGAGACCAGGAGAAGAGCTGGGCATCACATATATGCTGCAATTCTTGTGGGACGGCACTGGAGCAATGGTTGAATGGAAAAAAGGCATCTATGCCTTGCGCTGTGCCAATGATTTGGAGAGAACCAACAGATCATGTTAGTAATTGTTACTTTTGTATGGTGCCTCCAATTGTAAAAGGGCTAGATAAGAAGAAAAAGTTATCTGTGCACTATCCAAATATTCCATCGACAATACGTCCAGTTCCTCATGGAGAGGGGCTACCAATTCCTAAAGCACCAGAATCCTTCGTGGTTGAGTCAAGTGAGGAAGAACCTGAAGCGTGTAGTCACGTGCAGTTGTAAGAGATAGCCCTTTCCTCGAATACAAGAGAAAAGCCAAGAGAAGCAAAACCGACACAAACTGAAGACAAAACTCGTGAGAATCCTAAGTATTAAAATGATTCAACTTAGCTTATGGCTATAATTTTTCTTGGTAATCCTATGCAATATATTATGCCATTTAGGCTTTGTTATGTAGTCAACATCACTTGCTTTATATTTGTGGAAAGACATCTATCTATATAATTATTGTGCATTATGTAGTCATTACGCCTATAGTAGAAAACTTTCCGTTTACAGAAAAACTAGAGCCAATTGACAAATTTCATTGTTATATTTGAACTCAGAATGTGAAATTCATTAAGAAATGGATCCTTTTGTTTCCAAAACTGGCAAAAAATAAAAATTTGTTGAACAGTGTAATTGAGATGTCACCAGATTCATGTGGGAGCTGAACCTATATATCTAGCCAAGTAACACCCAAGGGTGTGCTACATATATATAGATACACACACACACACCCCAACATATTTGTCAGAAAACCTTTACTTTCCTTTCAGAATCAACATGCTATCAGTAATGGCACCACATGGAAGAGAAATGTCACAAGGCCTGAGAAAGAAAATAATTTCTTTACACAAGAAAGGTGAAGGCTACAAGAAGGTCAGCAAAGCTTTACTTATCAGTCAGAATAATGTAGCAAAAGTGATACAAACATTTAGCAAAGATGGAAGTGCAAGCATCTCAGAGACGTCCAGGAGATTCACAGTTAACACATCGACAGGAGCGTCTTCTTGAGAAGGGTTGAAGAAATTCGCCATGCAAGTTCACTGAAGTTAGCTAAAGAAGTAGAAAGCCAAACTGGGGTGATTGTTTCCCATGACACAATACGGAATGGCATGCATGGGTGTCATCCACGAGGAAAGCCTCTCCTAAAGCCCGTGCACAAAAAAGCCCACCTAGATTTTGCCAGGACCCATGCTGAAAGAAGAAGGCTACTGGGACTCTGTAATCTGGAGTAATGAGAGCAAGATAAATGTTTTGGTACTGATGTCTTCAAAACTGTATGGCGTTGCAAAGGTGAGGAGTACAAAGAAAAATGCATGGTGAATTCAGTGAAACATAGTGGTGGCAGTGTCCTTCTGTGGGGTTGCATGAGTACTGCTGGTGTCGGGGAGCTGCATTTCATTGATGGTATCATGAATTCACATATGTAGTGCTCTATATTGAAAGAGAAGATGCTACCATCACTCCGTGCCCTTGGTAGTCACGTACATTTCCAACATGACAATGATCCGGAACACACATCTAAGGCCGCTGTTGCATTTCTAAAGAAGAACAGGGTGAAAGTGATTCAGTGGCCAAGTATGTCTCCTGATCTGAACCCAATCAAACACCTATGGGGAATTCTGAATAGACAAGTTTAACATCACTCTCCATCCAGCATCCAGGTTCTAAAAGAGGTCATTAATGAAGAATGTAAAAAGATAGATGTTGCAATATGTCACCATGTCACCAACTTGTTCATTCCAAAACTTGATTCTGTCCTTAAAAATCATGGAGGTCATACAAAATACTAGATGTAGTAGTTTTTATTGTAGGGTGCTTTTTTTTTTGCATCAGCTAAATTAGATTACAAAATCTTCAGTTTTATTCAAGTTATATTATTAACCTTACTTTCATGTAATGAGCTAAACAAATGTTATATAAAACTCAGTTTTGTCAAAATTTGGAAATTGTTCTTGTGAGATATTACTTACTTTTCAAAAGGGGTGTACTCATTTATGCTGAGCACTGTGTGTGTGTATATGTCTATTTATATATATTTACATACACACAATGCTATAAAATTAAAGGAACACTTTGAAAACACATCAGATCTCATTGTGGAAAGATATCATGCTGGATATCTATACTGATATGGACTAGGTAATGAGTTAGGAACATAAGGATGCCCCATTGTTTGAATTCAGTCCTCTGTAGGTTGATAAATGTCAAAGACACCCCAAAAATCAAAGTGAAAAAAGTATGCAGCAGACTAGTACATTTTGATGAAATTTCATTGCAGCAACTCAAAATGGTACTCAGTAGTTTGCATGGCACCCACATGCTTGTATAGTGCTTTGAAAAAGTATTCATACTCTTTGAAGTTCTCCACATTTTGTCATGTTACAACAAAAAAACTAAATGTATTGTACTGGGATTTTATGTGTTGAACCAACACAAAGTGGCACATGAATGTGAAGCGGAAGGAAAATGATCAATAGTTTTCAAAGTTTTTTACAAATAATTATGTGAAAAAAGTGGCGTATATTTGTCTTCGGCCCCTTTTACTCTGATACCTCTAATAAAAATCTAGTGTAACCAATTGCCTTCAGAAGTCACCTAATTAGTAAATAGAGTCCACCTGTGTGCAATTTATTCTCAGTATAAATACAGCTGTTCTGTGAAGCCTTCAGAGGTTTGTTAGAGAACATTAGTGAACAAACAGGATTATGATGGCCAAGGAACACACCAGACAGGTCAGGGTTAAAGTCGTGGAGAAGTTCAAAGCAGGGTCAGGTTATAAAAAAAAATCCCAAGCTCTGAACATCTCACGGAGCACTATTCAATCCTTCATCCAAAAATGGAAAGAGTATGGCACAACTGCAAACCTACCAAGACATGGCTGTCCACCTAAACTGATAGGTCGGGCAAGGAGGGCATTAATTAGAGAAGCAGCCAAGAGGCCCATGGTAACTCTGGAGGAGCTGCAGAGATCCACAACTCAGGTGGGAGAATCTGTCCACAGGACAACTATTAGTTGTGCACTCCACAAATCTGGTCTTTATGGAATGATAGCAAGAAAAAAGCCATTGTTGAAAGAAACTCATAAGAAGTCCCGTTTGCAGTTTGTGAGAAGCCATGTGGGGGACACAGCAAACATGTGAAAGAAGCTGCTCTGGTCAGATGAGACCAAAATTAAACTTTTTGGCCTAAAAGCAAATGCTATGTGTGGCAGAAAATTAACACTATACCTCACCCTGAACACACCATGAAACATGGTGGTAGCAGCATCATGTTGTGGGGATGCTTTTTTTCAGCAGGGACAGGGAAGCTGATTAGAGTTGATGGGAAGATGGATGGAGAAAATACAGGGCACGCTTAGAAGAAAACCTGTTAGAGTCTGCAAAAGACTTGAGACTGGGTCGAGGTTCACCTTCCAGCAGGTCAACAACCTTAAACATACAGCCAGAGCTACAATGGAATGGTTTACGGCAAAGCATATTCATATGTTAGAATGACCCAGTCAAAGTCCAGACCTAAATCCAATTGAGAATCTGTGGCAAGATTTGAAAATTGCTGTTCACAGATGCTCTCCATCCAATTTGACAGAGCTTGAGCTATTTTGCAAAAAAGAATGGGCAAGAATGTCACTCTCTAGATGTGCAAAGCTGGCAGAGCATTACCCAAAAAGACTTGCATCTGTAATTACAGTGAAAGGTGGTTCTACAAAGTATTGACTCAGGGGGGCTAAGTACAAATGCACGCCACACTTATCAGATATTTATTTGTAAAAAGTTTGGAAAACCATTTATCATTTTCCTTCCACTTAACAATTATGTTCCACTTTGTGTTGGTCTATCATATAAAATCCCAATAAAATACATTTACATTTTTGGTTGTAACATGACAAAATGTGCAAAATTTCAAGGGGTATGAATACTTTTTTCAAGGCACTGTATGCATGACTGACAATGCCAGGGCAAGCTCCTAATGAGACGATGGATGGTGTCCTGGGGTATTTTCTCCTAGATCTGGACCAGGGCATTACTCAAGTCCAGGACAGTCTCGGGTGCAACCTGGTGGGGTCAGATGGACTGAAACATGATATCACAGAGGTTTTATACTGGATTTAGGGCAGGCGAGCATGGGGGCCATTCAATGGTATCAATTCCTTCATCCTCCAGGAACTGCCTGCATACTCTTGCTACATGAGGCTGGGCATTGTTGTGCACCTAGAGAAACTCAGGAGCCACTGTGCCAGCGTAGGTCTGACAATGGCTCCAAGGATTTCATCCCAATACCTAATGGCAGTCAGGGCGCGATTGTCTAGCCTGTAGAGGTCTGTGTGTCCCTCCATGGATATGCCTCCCCAGACCATCACTGACCCACCACCAAAATGGTCATGCCGAATGATGTGGCAGGCAGAATAACGTTCTCCACAGCTTCCCCAGATCCTTTCACATCTGTCACATGTGCTCAGGGTGAACCTGCTCTCATCTGTGAAAAGCACAGGGCGCCAGTGGCAGACCTGCCAATTCTGGTGTTCAATGGCAAATGCTAATCGAGCTCTATGGTGCCCGGCAGTGAGCACAGGGCCCACTAGAGGATATCAGGCCCTCAGGCCGTCCTCATGAAGTCTGTTTCTGATTATTTGGACAGAGACATTCACACCACTGGCCTGCTGGAGGTCATTTTGTAGAGCTCTGGCAGTGCTCATCTTGTTCCTCCTTGCACAAAGGAGCAGATACCGGTCTTGCTGATGGGTTAAGGACCTCTTGTGGCCCTGTCCAGCTCTCCTAGAATAACTGCTTGTCTCCTGAAATCTCGTCCATGCTCTTGAGACTGTGCTGGGAGACACAGCAAACCTTTTGGCAATGGCATGTATTGATGTGCCATCCTGGATCAGTTGGACTGCTTGGGCAACCTCTGTAGGGTCCAGGTATCGCCTCATGCTACCAGTAGTGACACCGACCTTAGCCAAATACAAAACTAGTGAAAAACAGTCAAAAAAGATGAGTAGGGAAAAAATGTCAGTGGCTTCCGCCTGTAAAACCATTCTTGTTTTGGGGGTCATCTCATGGTTGCCCATCTACTGCACCTGTTGTTAATTTAATTAACACCAAAACAACTGAAACAGATTAACAATCCCCTCTGCTACTTAATGGCTTTTTCACACAAATGTTCCAGTTGGGACTGCCTGCTCGTTTTCAAGGCGGACCCTATCAGAACCTCCATTCTCTTCTATGGAGTGGGGGGCGTAAACTGACATGTGTCCGTTTACACCCGCCGACATCCGATCCATCAAAAAGGGACGGATGGGGATCCAATTCCCCTTCCATCGGATCAGATGAAAACGGACAGGCAGTCTGTTTTCATCCGACCTCCCATTGAGGAGAGCGATCAGCTCTGTGTCTGCTCTGCAGCAGCAAAGGGGACACAGAGCTGTCATCCACTTGCTCAGCGGGGATCAGCGGAGAGATCCCCGTCTAAGCAAGTGGATCCGCTAAACGGATCCATCCCGTGTGAAAGAGCCCTAACTGAGAAGATCAATATCCCAGGAGTTTCATTGACTTGATGCTATATTCTGATTAAAAAGTGTTCCTTTAATTTTTGAGCAGTGTGTATATACAGTGTGTATATGTGTGTGTATATACAGTGTGTATGTATAAATATATAAGCTCAACTGAAAAGAACAGGAACATTTTAAAACACTGAAAAAGTAATACAAAACTTGAAGAGAGAAGTTGACCAATGCACTGATAGTAATTGCTTGGGTGTATAACAAATAACTAAAAACAGTGCTAACCAGCTACTAAAATTGTGCATTAAATTGGATTGTGAATAATCCAAATGTATAAAACATTCTACTATATTTCATACTTGTCATAATGCAAACGTTGGAATAACTGTTGGCATTTTAATTGGTTGGAGTTGGTGATCATATATTCATATTGGATTGTATGCACATTCTTTATTAGTTGGTTAGCACTGTTTTGTAGTTGGTTATTTTTGGGTACCAGTAAAACCCCCATTTCTTTGGTGGTCAGTGGCATTACCATCAAAATCCTCCTCCTTTGGTATTCAGTAGTTTCATCTGCTGCTGCATTGTTGCCTCTCTGACTAGCAGATCTGTAGTATAATTTTATTGTTGGGTGATGATCAATCCCAGTGTTTTCCTAAAGCCAGGTGCTGGAATGCAGAAAGTGTTTCGACACCCGCCACTGCGCTGAAACTTTGCCAAATGACAAGTATTCTGGATTCCATGGGACAGTCTTTGGGGCACAGACCCTGCACGACTGTGCCCAAAAATTCCAGGACCATTAGGCAGGATCTAGGAAACCTAGCAACTATGTACGTAGCAGCACAGTTTTCCACCAAGCATCAGAAACAGACAAACAAAAGTGTAAGTACTATTACAATGAGAGAAAATCCATTCCAAATCCATTCCAAATAACATGCTAGACAAAACTTTAGCCTCACCTTTTTCTGTCCACCCTGTTTCTAACGATTTCCACTGAATGATGACTGTTAATGAAGTGGTAAATAAACTCATGCTCTGCATATTTATACCTAAATGCAACTTCCATTCTGCATATTTTTACTACTGCAGGATGTACAAAGGTCTAACTGTTGAAATCTGTCAATAGGACAGAGGTTAATAGCTGAAGAAAAAAGACAAAGACTTCCCAGCCTAGAGGGAATAATAAGGAAAATCAATTATTCAACAATGAAATGCTGTTAGTAACCAGAAAGTGTTGAAACAACAAATTCTTTGGTGAGGAGTATGTGACATGCATCACAACATACAGATTACAGATACTAAGATTATGTAACATATCGCCTCTTACATGTCTGGCTAGAAAATGCCCCAGCATGGGTAGTCAGTGGGAGAAAGAAAAAAAATGTTCCATTGTTGGTGGTCTGTGGTAGAAAATATGCCCGGCATCATTGAGCAGATGAAAAATGCGTGGCATCATTAATCAGTGGGAGACAGATACCCAGAGTAATTAGCCAGTGGAAGGAAAATGCCCAGTGTCATTGGTCAGTGGGAGAAAAAAATGCCCAGATGTTAGTAGGAGTAAGAGATCATCCTGCCCCTAACATTCAGACCTCAGATCAGTCTCACCTTTAAACTGCTTTTCAGGCCTGAGATCAGTTCCCCTTAACATTCATACCTTAGATCAGACTCCCCCCTCAACACGCAGAACTTAGATCAGACCCCACTTAACACTCAGAACTCAGATCGGACCTGCTTTTAAACTCAGACTCCCCTTTCCACTCACACTCAAGATCAGAACACCCTCCCCTCAGCTTTGCACTCAGACCCCAGATAAGACCTCCCTTTACACTAAGCCCCCCCCTTATATTTAGTCACCATAGCAAACCCCTTCTTTAATGTTCTATCTCAGATAAAACCCCTTTTACACTCAGGCACCAGGTTAGAACCTCTTTTACATTTAGATCAGATTTCCTTTACACTAAGACTTCTGATCAGAACCTCCTTTACACTACAACCCCATCAAAACCCTCTTCCTCTTTACACGTAGATCCCAGATTCCCCTTTACACTGAGACCCCAGATTAGACCCTCCCATCCTTTGCACTGAGACCTGAGATCAGACTCTCCTTTTAACTTAGACCCCCTCCCTTTACACTCAGTCTTGTGGAAATTAGGATGGCTGGGGGTATGATGTAAGGATGTGTTTTGTTTTAATTTTTTTCAGTTTCATTTTGCGGAGCATTGCTTCAAGAGATAATTTGTATGGCATCACCTGCCAGTTACTCTTTTGAGGAGACTCCAGAGTCCTGTGTTAGGGGTGGATACAGAGAGTGCTTTTGTTTTGTATGCTGGTCATCCTTGGTGTGCTTGTCCTTCCTGGGGAGAAGAAGTTTTTTGAAGGTCCTTCCTTTCTAGGAATATATCCTAAATCTTTCAACCCTTCTGCTGGGGAATGAGTGGTTGTTAGAGCAGGATGTGTGCTTGGTTTTTGACATGAGCCTGGAGCCCAGTTCTAGAGATATCACTCATTTCTTTAGGAAGGCAGGTCATGTAGGCCTACATGGAGATTTTCTGCAGAGTCATCAGTGAAATGGGATTACACTTGAAACTTGCTTTGTGGCTGATATGCACCAAAATAAGTTTTGTTTGATGCTTCTGGATGCTGAGACCCATCCAGTGGTTGATAATCAATGAGCTGTAGAGAGCTATGTGTAGGCTGTAGATAGTCCACCTTGTTTTCTTGTCCTACCTGCCAAGTTTAAGTGAGCATTGAAAACCACTTTCAAGTGTGGAACTACTTTTGTCATGGTTTAGTAAGTGTGATATATCTCTGGGACTAGGACTGTACTTAGGGGGAAGTCATACTTGTATCTACAAGGCCTGTTTAGATGGAGGCACTAAAGACTTAAAAATATCAGGACAGTTGCTGTTAAATTTTCACTTAGACACTAAGTCCCCTGTTAAACATAAATATATCATCATTGATTACAAATGTGTACATCCAATATGTAAAGGTGTAAGAAAAACACCATCAACGTATAGTCCCTAATCAAGTCCACATAAAGAGAAACATAGAACAAAGTCCCAACATTCTGATATATGTGAAATGAAACACTGCGTGTCTTCAAGTAAAACAAGTGCACCACCATATATTGTGGAACTCTTACAGGAACATATGTACCCTTAAACTAATAAGAGTCATAAATGCATGAACGTAATGGCTTGAAGATGTGTATCCACCATTGCTCTCACGCAGAGGAAAGATGCTGAACAACCAACATAAACGGAAAGATCCTTTCAGGCTATCACCAGCTATCAGGCCCTAAAGGAAGAAATAGGAGAGCGCATCGCATAAAACCATATGGACAATTTTATTAAAAATATTAATTTCCACTCACATTTGGGTAGACAAAAAAGCGCTATGTAACAAATATAAGACCTCTGGTCCTGGGAACCAATCCAACTTTCTGGTAAGCAAAAACAGCATGATGACGTCAGGAACGCAGACTTCACTGCTGCGTTTCATCACAGATGACCTCGTCTGGGGCATGGAAGCTGTGCTGAATCATCTTTTATAGAGCCATCCATATATGGGAGGAACCTCAATCAGTCTGGCTGCCATAATAACCAGACCTCAATATGAATTTAAAAATGGCCACAGCTTGGATTAACCAAGCCTTGGTTCCAAATCAAGATGGCTCTTGTAATAGTCCAAACCACAGTCTGGGATAACACAACCTCCAATATGGCCACTGATATCAGTTAGCATACACATACCGTTATTAAAAAACCCATGATAGGTCTATATCTTTATAAAAGACACAAAAGTGAGAATTTATATTCTGAAACAAAATATTGTTCCAACCCATTGTATATTTAAGCTGTGTAGCAGTCTTAAAGACCGTATCAAAAGATTTTTTTTTAATATAAAAATGGTATTTAAAATTAATATAATATATTATACATTATATGATATGATTCTAAAGAAGCAGTTTGTCAAAAAAGATATGATGAACGTGCATTGGATCAGGACTATTCAAGCTGTATAGCAGTTTTAAAGACCGTATAAAAAGATTTTTTTTCATTATTATTTATTTTTATTTTAAAAACATTTTTTTAATATAAACATGTTATTTAAAATTAAGATAAAAACCAGATTTATCAATTCAAAATCCTATTTGGATGGATCCATAAAAAACAGCCTAACAATTATTATCTAAGATAATTGTGTATTATATTACAGTGATGACATGATTAGACAAGACTGATAAACAAATTAATATCCCACTCAACATTCATTCCAGTCGTGCACTGGAGCGACTATGGCGCAAAACCAGATCCCAACTAGCATTCACCCGCTATAAATCTGCCTTCCACACCTACACCTCCTCCCTCCATGCTGCAAAACAAGCCTACTTCCTGACCCTCATCAATACCCTCTCCTCCAATCCTCGCCGGCTCTTCTCTACCTTCAACTCTCTACTCTCTCCACCCCCACCTCCACCCAGCACCTCACTCATCACCCTCGAGATTGCCAATCACTTCAAAAACAAGATTGACACAATTCGCAGGGACATCGCTGCTGCTCAAACTTCCTCCCCACCTATCTCCTCTCACACAGCAACCCCCTCATCACCCCTCTCCCTCGGCCTCACCACTGTTCAGACCTCCACCCCACCTAACATCCCTCACACTGAAGCCCCCTCAACACTCCACTCCTTCGACCTTACTACCACTGAGGAGGTCACCAAGGTCTTCTCTGAAGCCCGCCTCACCACCTGCCCCCTCGACCCTGTCCCCTCACAACTCCTACGACCTCCCTCCTCCTCCATCCTACGCTCCCTCACCCACATCTTTAATCTCTCCCTCTCTTCTAGTGCATTCCCCTCCCCTCTGAAGCACGCGCTCATCACTCCCAGAGTGGACCCAAAATTCTAATTTTTTAGGATTCCCCAATGTTTGTTAAATATAATTTTAATCTGTCTATGCTGGGTCGAATATGTAGTAATGAAGGACCACTGAAATCTATCATATTCCTTTTGCTTAGTGTTATCTAACAGCATACTTTCCCTACTAATATGTTTCATATTTAATATTTCCTGATCCAATGTACAGTTAAAAAGAAGAAAATGGGTCGACCACTGGGTGGTAGGAGGTCACGCCCAGAAAAATATCACAATGAATAAAAATAATGGTGCTTTATTAACATATCACATCTAAAATGTATCTTGCATATATTTAAAATTGTATTGCACAATAGGAATACAGCATGTTTCCCCCCACCAACCAAAATTTACAGACTAATTCCAAAGGAAGTTAGGTGGAGATTGTAGACACAGTATACTTCTTTCAGAGGGTGGGGAATATCCAAGCTGTGTGAAAAACACCCAACACGTTTCGAGACTGGAGTCACTTCTTCAGGGGCTAGTAATGCATCTAAAAGATGAACAGACTTAAACAGTAATCATGTATAGGATTAAACAAAAAATACAGCATAGGTACCACCTATCAGGCACTTACATAGCTAATCAGTATGTATTGTATGGTGAGGAACTCCTCAACGCCTCAAACCAGGTCCCTCCAGTCAACCAAAAAATGAAAGACCCCACTGTTGGATGTGGGGGTGCATCAATTCTGCAGTAGGAAGGCAAAGAACCCCACGGAACTCACAGGAATTCAGTAGATGAAAAACAAATATCAGAGGCGCAGGTTGATGGTTGACAATGTCAACATAATAATACAGCTAGAAGGGATTAGTAGTAGAAAAACAGAATAGGCCTAAAAAAAACCACAATGTAAAATGTAAGTTAGTGACATCTTAAATGGGCAACCCATCTAGTATTACATAATAAACAGAAACACTCAAAGAAGAGTTACCTCTATGAATGAAACGACATGTCCACTGTATAGACCTGAGGGGCACATGTAAACAGCCACTCGCTGAAAAGCAGAAAGTCAAAAGGTCCTTGACTACTCCAAAAAAGATTAATTCCACTATGAGGCATGGGGACCAATTGGCCTGAAACACAAAGAATACGCCCATTTCTATGACTCCCCTCTCAACTCTCACCTCCCAAATAACATATAATTGTCATCATTGCAACTACGCAAAAGTACAATATACCTGTAGCCAGAGAGAAGCCATAGGTGGCCCTCTTCAATGTTGTAGGAGTCCCAGAGCATTGCCTGATGACTCACGCCACCTAAATACTCCATGACGTCATCAAGATATGCTCTATTAATGAGTTCTTTGAATTCAATACTATATTGATGAATTGTATTCTCCGGAATTTGTTTATACCATTGAGGGTTATTAAGAATTTTGAGGCACATCTGCTCATATTGATCTTGTGACATAAGAACAATATTACCACCCTTATTGGGAGGCTTAATGATTATATTAGTTCTACTTTTTAATTAAGTTAAAGCTTGTCTATGTGCAAGCATGATGTTAGTATCTTTGTCTCTGTTAGAGATGAGCGAATCGAACCAGGCGAAGTGGAATTCGTTTCAAATTTCAGGAAAAATTCGATTTGCGGCGAATCCGAATATTAGCATACTTCGGGTGCGCAAATCGGATTTTTCCCGATCAGCCGGCAAAAGTGTCCCTGCAGAGAGCTCCGCTATTTCTGACAGTTCTCTGACAGTTCCTTCACATGTACAGCGGTTGAAACATTGTATCTATTTGTTTCCATTTAGGATACAGATGTTTTTATTCGGAAATAGATACAATGTTTCAACCGCTGTAAATGTGAAGGAACTGTCAGAGAACTGTCAGAAATAGCGGAGCTTTCTGCAGATACACTTTTTGCTGTACTGGAATACTTCTTCTTTTCATTCTTCTTTTCATTCTTCTCATTCTTCTTTTCATTCTTCTTCTCATTCTTCTTTTCATTCTTCTTCTTCTTTTCATTCTTCTTTTCATTCTTCTCATTCTTCTTTTCTTCTTCATGAAAAGAAGAATGAGAAGAAGAATGAAAAGAAGAATGAGAAGAATGAAAAGAAGAAGAAGAATGAAAAGAAGAATGAGAAGAAGAATGAAAAGAAGAATGAGAAGAAGAATGAGAAGAATGAAAAGAAGAATGAAAAGAAGAAGAATGAAAAGAAGAAGAAGAAGAATGAAAAGAAGAATGAAAAGAAGAAGAAGAATGAAAAGAAGAATGAGAAGAAGAATGAAAAGAAGAATGAAAAGAAGAATGAGAAGAATGAAAAGAAGAATGAAAAGAAGAAGAAGAATGAAAAGAAGAATGAGAAGAAGAATGAAAAGAAGAATGAAAAGAAGAATGAGAAGAAGAATGAGAAGAATGAAAAGAAGAATGAAAAGAAGAAGAATGAAAAGAAGAAGAAGAATGAAAAGAAGAATGAAAAGAAGAAGAATCTTTTCATTCTTCTCATTCTTCTTTTCATTCTTCTTTTCATTCTTCTTCTTCTTCTTTTCATTCTTCTTATTCTTTTCATTCTTCTTCTTCTTCTTTTCATTCTTCTTCTTCTTTTCATTCTTCTTTTCATTCTTCTTCTTCTTTTCATTCTTCTCATTCTTCTTTTCATTCTTCTCATTATTCTTTTCATTCTTCTTCTTCTTCTTTTCATTCTTCTTTTCATTCTTCTTCTTCTTCTTTTCATTCTTCTTCTTCTTCTTTTCATTCTTCTTTTCATTCTTCTTCTTCTTCTTTTCATTCTTCTTCTTCTTCTTTTCATTCTTCTTCTTCTTTTCATTCTTCTTCTTCTTCTTTTCACTCTTCTTTTCATTCTTCTCATTCTTCTTTTCTTCTTCATGAAAAGAAGAATGAGAAGAAGAATGAAAAGAAGAATGAAAAGAAGAAGAAGAATGAGAAGAAGAATGAAAAGAAGAATGAAAAGAAGAATGAGAAGAATGAAAAGAAGAAGAAGAATGAAAAGAAGAATGAGAAGAAGAATGAAAAGAAGAATGAGAAGAAGAATGAGAAGAATGAAAAGAAGAATGAGAAGAATGAAAAGAAGAATGAAAAGAAGAAGAATGAAAAGAAGAATAAGAATGAAAAGAAGAATGAAAAGAAGAAGAAGAAGAATCTTTTCATTCTTCTCATTCTTCTTTTCATTCTTCTTTTCATTCTTCTTCTTCTTTTCATTCTTCTTTTCATTCTTCTTCTTCTTCTTTTCATTCTTCTTCTTCTTTTCATTCTTCTTTTCATTCTTCTTCTTCTTTTCATTCTTCTCATTCTTCTTTTCATTCTTCTTTTCATTCTTCTTCTTCTTCTTTTCATTCTTCTTCTTCTTTTCATCTTTTCATTCTTCTTCTTTTTCTTTTCATTCTTCTTCTTCTTCTTTTCATTCTTCTTCTTCTTTTCATTCTTCTTTTCATTCTTCTTCTTTTTCTTTTTATTCTTCTTCTTCTTCTTTTCATTCTTCTTTTCATTCTTCTTCTTCTTCTTTTCATTCTTCTTCTTTTCATTCTTCTTTTCATTCTTCTTCTTTTTCTTTTCATTCTTCTTCTTCTTCTTTTCATTCTTCTTCTTCTTTTCATTCTTCTTTTCATTCTTCTTCTTCTTCTTTCCATTCTTCTTCTTCTTTTCATTCTTCTTTTCATTCTTCTTTTCATTCTTCTTCTCATTCTTCTTTTCATTCTTCTTTTCATGCTTCTCATTCTTCTTTTCTTCTTCATGAAAAGAAGAATGAAAAGAAGAATGAAAAGAAGAATGAGAAGAATGAAAAGAAGAATGAAAAGAAGAAGAAGAATGAAAAGAAGAATGAGAAGAAGAATGAAAAGAAGAATGAGAAGAAGAATGAGAAGAATGAGAAGAATGAGAAGAATGAAAAGAAGAATGAGAAGAGGAATGAAAAGAAGAAGAAGAAGAATGAAAAGAAGAAGAAGAATGAAAAGAAGAATGGGAAGAATAATGAAAAGAAGAATGAAGAGAAGAATGAGAAGAATGAAAAGAAGAATGAAAAGAAGAAGAAGAATGAAAAGAAGAATGAGAAGAATGAAAAGAAGAATGAAAAGAAGAAGAATGAAAAGAAGAAGAAGAATGAAAAGAAGAAGAAGAATCTTTTCATTCTTCTCATTCTTCTTTTCATTCTTCTTCTTCTTCTTTTCATTCTTCTTCTTCTTTTCATTCTTCTTTTCATTCTTCTTCTTCTTTTCATTCTTCTTCTTCTTCTGAGGATGAGGATGAAGAAGAAGAAGAAGAAGAAGTAGGATGAAAATAAGAATTCCAAGCCGGCAAAAAGTGTATCTGCAGAGCTCCTCTATTTCTGACAGTTCTCTGACATTCACATTTACAGCGGTTGAAACATTGTATCTATTTGTTTCCATAAATGGAAACAAATAGATACAATGTTTCAACCGCTGTAAATGTGAATGTCAGAGTACTGTCAGAAATAGCGGAGCTCTGCAGATACACTTAGCGGAGCTCTGCAGATACATTTATGGAAACAAATAGATACAATATTTCAACCGCTGTATGGAGTGAATGTCAGAGAACTGTCAGAAATAGGCTATTTCTGACAGTTCTCTGACATTCACTCCATACAGCGGTTGAAACATTGTATCTATTATGGAAACAAATAGATACAATGTTTCAACCGCTGTATGGAGTGAATGTCAGAGAACTGTCAGAAATAGGCTATTTCTGACAGTTCTCTGACATTCACTCCATACAGCGGTTGAAACATTGTATCTATTTGTTTCCATAAATGGAAACAAATAGATACAATGTTTCAACCGCTGTATGGAGTGAATGTCAGAGAACTGTCAGAAATAGCGGAGCTCTGCAGATACACTTAGCGGAGCTCTGCAGATACACTTTTTGCCGGCTTGGAATTCTTCTTATTTTCATCCTACTTCTTCTTCTTCATCCTCATCCTCATCCTCTTCTTCTTCTTCTGAGGATGAGGATGAAGAAGAAGAAGAAGAAGTAGGATGAAAATAAGAAGAATTCCAAGCCGGCAAAAAGTGTATCTGCAGAGCTTTGCTAAGTGTATCTGCAGAGCTCCGCTATTTCTGACAGTTCTCTGACATTCACTCCATACAGCGGTTGAAACATTGTATCTATTTGTTTCCATTTATGGAAACAAATAGATACAATGTTTCAACCGCTGTATGGAGTGAATGTCAGAGAACTGTCAGAAATAGCCTATTTCTGACAGTTCTCTGACATTCACTCCATACAGCGGTTGAAACATTGTATCTATTTGTTTCCATTTATGGAAACAAATAGATACAATGTTTCAACCGCTGTATGGAGTGAATGTCAGAGAACTGTCAGAAATAGCGGAGCTCTGCAGATACACTTAGCGGAGCTCTGCAGATACACTTTTTGCCGGCTTGGAATTCTTATTATTTTCATCCTACTTCTTCTTCTTCTTCTTCATCCTCATCCTCATCCTCAGAAGAAGAAGAAGAGGATGAGGATAAAGAAGAAGAAGAAGAAGAAGAAGAAGTAGGATGAAAATAAGAAGAATTCCAAGCCGGCAAAAAGTGTATCTGCAGAGCTCCGCTAAGTGTATCTGCAGAGCTCCGCTATTTCTGACAGTTCTCTGACATTCACTCCATACAGCGGTTGAAACATTGTATCTATTTGTTTCCATAAATGGAAACAAATAGATACAATGTTTCAACCGCTGTATGGAGTGAATGTCAGAGAACTGTCAGAAATAGCGGAGCTCTGCAGATACACTTTGCGGAGCTCTGCAGATACACTTTTTGCCGGCTTGGAATTCTTCTTATTTTCATCCTACTTCTTCTTCTTCTTCTTCTTCATCCTCATCCTCTTCTTCTGAGGATGAGGATGAGGATGAAGAAGAAGAAGTAGGATGAAAATAAGAAGAATTCCAAGCCGGCAAAAAGTGTATCTGCAGAGCTCCGCTAAGTGTATCTGCAGAGCTCCGCTATTTCGGACAGTTCTCTGACATTCACTCCATACAGCGGTTGAAACATTGTATCTATTTGTTTCCATTTATGGAAACAAATAGATACAATGTTTCAACCGCTGTATGGAGTGAATGTCAGAGAACTGTCAGAAATAGGCTATTTCTGACAGTTCTCTGACATTCACTCCATACAGCGGTTGAAACATTGTATCTACTTGTTTCCATTTATGGAAACAAATAGATACAATGTTTCAACCGCTGTATGGAGTGAATGTCAGAGAACTGTCAGAAATAGCGGAGCTCTGCAGATACACTTTGCGGAGCTCTGCAGATACACTTTTTGCCGGCTTGGAATTCTTCTTATTTTCATCCTACTTCTTCTTCTTCTTCTTCTTCTTCTTCATCCTCATCCTCTTCTTCTTCTTCTGAGGATGAGGATGAGGATGAAGAAGAAGAAGTAGGATGAAAATAAGAAGAATTCCAAGCCGGCAAAAAGTGTATCTGCAGAGCTCCGCTAAGTGTATCTGCAGAGCTCCGCTATTTCGGACAGTTCTCTGACATTCACTCCATACAGCGGTTGAAACATTGTATCTATTTGTTTCCATTTATGGAAACAAATAGATACAATGTTTCAACCGCTGTATGGAGTGAATGTCAGAGAACTGTCAGAAATAGCCTATTTCTGACAGTTCTCTGACATTCACTCCATACAGCGGTTGAAAAATTGTATCTACTTGTTTCCATTTATGGAAACAAATAGATACAATGTTTCAACCGCTGTATGGAGTGAATGTCAGAGAACTGTCAGAAATAGCGGAGCTCTGCAGATACACTTAGCGGAGCTCTGCAGATACACTTTTTGCCGGCTTGGAATTCTTCTTATTTTCATCCTACTTCTTCTTCTTCTTCTTCATCCTCATCCTCAGAAGAAGAAGAAGAGGATGAGGATGAGGATGAAGAAGAAGAAGAAGAAGAAGTAGGATGAAAATAAGAAGAATTCCAAGCCAGCAAAAAGTGTATCTGCAGAGCTCCGCTAAGTGTATCTGCAGAGCTCTGCTAAGAAATAGCGGAGCTCTGCAGATACACTTTTTGCCGGCTTGGAATTCTCCTTCTTCTCATCCTTCTTCTTCTTCTCATCCTTCTTCTTCTTCTCATCCTTCTCCTTCTTCTCATCCTTCTTCTTCTTCTCATCCTTCTTCTTCTTCTTCTTCTCATCCTCTATCTTCTTCTTCTCATTCTTCTCCTTCTCATCCTTCTCCTTCTCATCCTTCTTCTTCTTCTCATCCTTCTTCTTCTTCTCATCCTTCTTCTTCTTCTCATCCTTCTCCTTCTTCTCATCCTTCTTCTTCTTCTCATCCTTCTTCTTCTTCTCATCCTTCTCCTTCTTCTCATCCTTCTTCTTCTTCTCATCCTTCTTCTTCTTCTCATCCTTCTTCTTCTTCTCATCCTTCTCCTTCTTCTCATCCTTCTTCTTCTTCTCATCCTTCTTCTTCTCATCCTTCTCCTTCTTCTCATCCTTCTTCTCATCCTTCTTCTTCTCATCCTTCTTCTCATCCTTCTCCTTCTTCTCATCCTTCTCCTTCTTCTCATCCTTCTCCTTCTTCTCATCCTTCTCCTTCTTCTCATCCTTCTCCTTCTCCTTCTTCTCATCCTTCTCCTTCTCCTTCTCCTTCTTCTTCTTCTCATCCTTCTCCTTCTCCTTCTTCTCATCCTTCTCCTTTTTCTCAACCTTTCCCCTTCTTCTCATCCTTCTGCTTCTTCTCATCCTTCTCCTTCTTCTCATCCTTCTCCTTCTCCTTCTTCTCATCCTTCTCCTTCTCCTTCTCCTTCTTCTTCTTCTCATCCTTATTCTTCTTCTCATCCTTCTCCTTCTTCTCTTCCTTCTTCTTCTTCTCATCCTTCTCTTCTCATCCTTCTCCTTCTTCTCATCCTTCTTCTCATCCTTCTCCTTCTTCTCATCCTTCTCCTTCTTCTCATCCTTCTCCTTCTCCTTCTTCTCATCCTTCTCCTTCTTCTCATCCTTCTCCTTCTCCTTCTTCTCATCCTTCTCCTTCTTCTTCTTCTCATCCTTCTTCTTCTTCTCATCCTTCTCCTTCTTCTCATCCTTCTCCTTCTCCTTCTTCTCATCCTTCTCCTTCTTCTCATCCTTCTCCTTCTCCTTCTTCTCATCCTTCTCCTTCTCCTTCTTCTCATCCTTCTCCTTCTCCTTCTCCTTCCTCATCTCCAAGGGCATTTAAATTAAAGGTACAGTGTTCTGCACAAATATAAAGGCTCTCTGAAGCCTAGAAACCCTTTTTATAAGTTGAATTCGTAGCGAATAAATTCGCATCGAATCGAATTTCTTCCTCAAATTCGGCGAATCAGCCGAATCGAATTTTTGAATAATTCGCTCATCTCTAGTCTCTGTGATCATACGCTCAACCTCATTAATAGTTGCAACCAAACATGCCCACACCCGTGGGTTGGTAGTTAGTTCTGGAAAATATTGAGATTTGGGTTTAAAATGTGTAGGGAGGGTCACATGGTCAATTAATTCAACAGAACTGTTCACATTCTCAATCTTATTAGTTGAATCATTCTCATCAAGCAAAAACATAATGTCACGTAAAGTCCTAAAGTCTTGTATTGTAAAGTGTTTCATTTGTTCCATAAGTTCTCTTTTCTGTCTAGCTCTAGTTCGGTCTGAGTCGAATATATACTTGTAAGTGAGTTTCCTCACGACCAAGTATAAATCCTTAATAGTTTCATATTTATCAAATTTAGCAGTGGGGCAACAACTAGGCCCCATACTAAATACTGCTAATTCATCCTCAGAATTTTTCAGTAGTCAGGTTAATAACACTTAATAATAACAATGTGCTGTCATGGGCATATTGTGAAGCAAAGCTGGTCCTGGTGGTGGTGCTGTTCGTACTACATACGTGTCGAAATTTCCCTGTCTGTCTGCTAGAGCTGGCTGGTTGGGTAATAAAAATTGTTTGTGTTTGCAAGCATCAAACTCTGTGATTGAGATGACTGCCTAGGCAACGTGTTTCTTAGTGAAAATGCTTGTAAGGCTACGCTCACACTAGCGTTGTGTGCAGGCGGCAGAGAGGCATTTGGGAAGCGTTTTTACCGCTTCCCAAACGCCTCTGCCAATTCTGCACATTACAGCACATGGTGCTGTTCTAACGGGAGCGCTTGAGTCGCGTTGCATCGCGGCAAAACGGACACCTCTGGTCGAGTCAGGAGGCATTGAAGCCTCCTATTCTAGTCTATGGTGCTGCTCCGCAAACGCCCGGCCGACGTTTGCGGTGTGGTTGCTACGCGGTTGCGGGGCATTTGGGGAGCGGTAACACCACTCAAACTGCATTATAGGCATTTGTGGGGTGTTATTAACGCTCGGCAAATGCCTAGCAACCACCGCTAAACCGCACATGCGGCGTCTGCGGAGCGTTTGCCAAGCGTTAAAAAACGCTTGCTAAACGCTATAGGGGCATTTGGCAAGCATTGGTAAAACAGTCAAGTGTGAATGAGCCCTTAATGATCTTGTGAAGTAGTGACAGGTGTGTGCATAATATGAAGGGCCTGTGCCGCTACAGGATCCATATAAGGTGTATCAATTGAGTGATTATTTCCAGGATCTGTGGAAATGTGTGTATTTTGTGACAGTGATCCCACTTCTGAGGTGAATGTGGGGAATGTATTGGGATGTCTTTTGGGAACATTGGGATTGTGAGTAAAGCCACCACCAAAATGCTGTCACTTACATAGTTCAGTCAGTGTGTTGAAAGGTATACAGATGTATTAGGCCTTTGTAGGAGAGAAGAAGAGATACTGTAGATGAATCAGATTCAGTCTCGTCATCCTGTGCAGAGTTACTGCTGGTCACTCGATCCAATTTACTTTTATAAATGCCCCTTATCCTACTTGGGGGGGGGGGGAGTTAACCCATTTATAAGCAAATCCCTCTACAAAGACATCTCTATCTTTAGATATATTTTCTTGTTTCTTAGTTATGATGTCCTTATTGATCTTAGCTAGATAGTCTTTCAGATCCTGCCATTTGTTATCATACAAGGGGTTATTTTTCACCTTTTCAAATTGTGAATGTAGTGATATTATTTCCTGATCAACCTTGTTCCCAGAATGACTTAAATTCCTGGGGTATATTTTTTTATGGGGGGGATAGAGTTGGACCCTTAGACCCAATGTACCAATGTTCTCATGGAAATAGAGATTAAATAATTCAATGTGCCAATATAGGCTAGATTTCTTCTTGTGCAACTATCTTATTTTCATAAAGTATTGATTCAAACTATCTTCATCCTTACTAATGCCATTACATGCTGTATGTATATCACTCATGAACCCAGACCAAGCTGTGCCTACAAAGTCCATAATGTTGGACTATTGCAGGGGCCATAATGTTCAACTGTCAAGAAGGCCAAAATTTCAAATAACCAGAAACTAACTCAAATAATAATGAAAATGTATATAGATACATATTTATATACACACCTTACACCCTGTTTAATCCTATACATTATTACTGTTTAAGTCTGTTCATCTTTTAGATGCATCGTTATTCCCTGAAGAAGCGACTCCAGTCACGATACATGTTGGGTGTTTTACACACAGGTTGGATATTCCCCACCCTCTGAAAGAAGTATACTGTGTCTACCATCTCCACCAAACTTCCTTTGGAATTAGTCTGTAAAATTTGGTTGGTGGGGGGGAAACATGCTGTGTTCCTATTGTGCAATGCAGTTTTAAATATATGTAAGATACGTTTGGATGTGATATGTTAATAAAGCAACATTGTTTTTATCCCTTGTGTGCTGAGTTTATGTGCCTAAATAGTCCATTAGATATTTTCTTTGCCTCAATAATCCTGATCCAATATACGTTCATCATATCCTTTTTTTACAAACTGCTTCTTTAGAATCATATCATGTCATTTATCAGTCATGCCTAATCATGTCATCATATAATATTATATACAATTATCTTAGATATTAATTGGTAGGTAATTTTTTATGGATCCATCCAAATAGGGTTATTTTGATTTGATAAATTCGGGTTTTATCTTAATTTTAAATAACATTTTTATATTAAAATAAAATCTTTTGATATGGTCTTTAAGACTGCTATACAGCTTGAATATACATTACAACGGGTTGGAACAATATTTTGTTTGAGAAGATAAATTCTCACTTTTTTGTCTTTTATAAAGATATAGACCTACCATGGGTTTTTTAATAGGTATGCTTATGCCGACTAATATCAGTGGCCATATTGAGTTTATGGTATCCCAGACCGAGGTTTGGACTATTGCAGGGGCCATCTTTGAATTGAAACCAATGCTTGGTTAATCCAAGTGGCGGACATTTTTAAATTCATATTGAGGTCTGGTTATTATGGTGGCCATTTTTGATTGTATTATGAGACTGGTTGAGGTTCTTCCCCTCTTTGGATGGCTCTATAAAACAACGAGGATGATTCAGCGCAGCTTCCATGACCCAGATGACGTCATTTGTGATCAAACGGTGGAGACTGCGTTCTTGGCGTCATCACACTGTTTTTGCTTACCAGGAAGTTGGATTGGTTCCCAGGACCAGAGGTCTTATATTTGTTACATAGCACTTTTTTGTCTACCCAAATGTGAGTGGAAATGAATACTTTTAATAAAATTGTCCATATGGTTTTATACGATGCTTGCTCTCCTATTTCTTCCTTTATGGACTGATTGATCGCATGCACCAAAGAGACAACTAGGATGGTGATAGGCTGAAGGGATCCTTCCATTCACATTGGTTGTCCAGCAACTTTCCTCTGCTTGAGAGCAATGGTGGATACACATCTCCAAGCCATTACGTTTATGCATTTATGACTCTTAGTTTAAGGGCCCATATGTTCTGGTAAGAGTCCTATCAATATAGGGTGGTGGTGCACTTGTTTTACTTGAAGACACGCAGTGTTTGATTTCACATATATCAGAATATTGGGACTTTTTTCTACGTTTCTTTTTATTTTGACTTGATTTGGGACTATACGTTGATGGTGTTTTTCTTACACCTCTTCTTTACACATGTACACACTTGTAATCAATGATGGTTTAGCGCAGCAATATATTTATGTATATCTGTACACAATTTATTTGATTTTTTTTTGCCAGCAGCATATTTTTTATTTTCAATTTTTGCGCAACTTTCTTGCCATCATTTACCCTAAGTCCCCTGTTACCCAGGTGTTGCTACAGCATGAAAATTTAATGGCCTCGAAGGGAGTCATTTCACATACCCCCAACCCCATCCTTATAATACCATTATTATGCCTAACTTCTGAAACCCAATCTCTGTGGAGAATATGTTGGCTTGACAAGGTCTAAAGTGGGGATCCATTTTTGCTTGCGTCAAGACAGGGATTATGCCCAAATTCTTGCCAAATTTGGTCTGTTTACCTCTGTTAACCTCTGGCTTCGGCTGTAGCAGGAAGTCATTAGTTTATTAGAAATATTACTAGCATCGCTGAATTGTAACTGCCCACTGTGCAAGCTGCACAGCATAATTAGTTTCCAGGAAGTCAAGGGACTTCCTAACGTCCTTTGTCTTTGTGCTGCTCCAAATATGTGGTCTGAAAAATACTGTTCATTTTTGCTATGTGGGTTTTTCCTGCAAAGCCATAGGTGATAATGTGTGGGGCAGGCAGCTTATGGAAATATGATGTGTCTGCAAGGGCACAAGGACAAACTTAGTAACAGGTTGGTGCCAAGTGTAGTGAAACTAGGAGGAGAGAAGTTACAAGCTCTGTAATTAACTCCATCCTGCAGTATGTGCAGTTGATTCACAGACAGAACAAAAATATGTATTTATAACATTGACAAAGAAATTTTATATATATATATATATATATATATATATATATATATATATAAAAAATCTATTAATTAGCCGCAATTGAGCCACCTGCATATTGCATATCCATGTTCTAATGCATTATATTTATGAATTTATGATATGAAAAGTGCAGCAACATTTCAAGTGTGGTAGTCTATAAAATGTCTTTTCTTTTTGCTTCTTCGTAGCAATGAATTTCCTTACATGTCATTCCTTACACTGACCATGCAGTTTGCCGAACACTGCACATAGTAAAATAATTGACATTACAGGCCCTCTAGCATTGTGAATGTGTCCCTTCAAAGTGATAAGATGACACATAGCACAAAAAGAAAAGAAAGTGACCTCAGAGTAGGCAGAGAGGTCCTGATGACAATGAGTCCTAGTGACATATCATTAGCCCAAAGCAATGTGACAGTACCAGTCCTGACATAAATTTTGATTGGCTTCTTACACTCCCTCTGATGTTCTTAAGCTAATCCGTAGGCAATAGTGACCTGGATGTCATATCTAAGGGTAAAGAATAGCAGGTTCCATTAAATTATCTTCTACTTCACATCATAAACTCTTAAAATGAACTACTGTATTATCGCTGATGAACACTTTGTAATCATTTATTACATGTTTTCAGCATCTTCAAAATGGACCGAAAAGCTCACAAAATATATACAAAATGTTAAATTACATATTTAATTGTAGGAATATTAAATGCCCTTATGCTGATTCAGCTGTTTTTAATTGTAATTAAAAAGTGTAACATTGTTTAAAAATTGTGAAATTGTTAAAATAACCAGATATACAATATACAGTAAAAATCTGCTTTTTTCTTTGAATGGGATATATAGTGCCGTGCTAAATACATTCACATACTTCACACGCAGCTAAATTTTAGCACACATAATGCAGGATCAAAGCAAGGTAGGCTCTGACCACATAGCTAGAAATTGATTTTTAATGGCTTGATGAGCTATAGGACGTTAAATGATAAGTTCACCTTCGGGAACATGTTACATGTTCCACCCAATTTTAGGGTGGAACATGTAACATGTTCCTGCTCCTGCAGCAGCTAGGCGATCTGAGCCCTCTGTGTGACATCAGTACGGGGAGAAGTTCTCTATTCCAGCTGTCACTTTTTGAAAAAAGAGTGCCCGTGCAAGAATTCTGTAAATGGATCAACTACAAGTACCGACATCTTTTGTTGATGTTGGCTTGTAGTTCACAATGAACTACCATCGTGCTGTTGAGCGCTATAGTAGTTCATTGATTTTTCCTGTCAATGTAAAACTGCGTGCTCATATTTTGTACAGGCAGACAACTACACTGACAGGAGCCCTGCATGGCACCCATGATTGCTGCCTTTGCAGCTTAAGGGAGAGCATTAAAAGCCACCAATTTTTATGTCCCCCTCCCCAACCATAAACCATAAACTAGATCTAATAGTGTTATCGAGCCACCTAAAGTAATTCTGATTAATCTTTCAAGTGACTGCAGGTGAATAGGAGCCAAACACATAGCATTTTATGCAATGCTTTCCAGGCTCCTAAAAAAAAAATAGTAAATGCACATTTGTTTTCCTCCAAAAAGATGTGTATTTATTACATTTTTAAAGGGGAACTTTAAAGAAATGATACACAAAGGATCTAAATTTTAGATTTGTGTGCATAAACTTGACATTTAGAGGTATGGAAAAAACATAAACAACAATTATTTTAACTAAAGAAAAAAGTTTTGATTACATCAAAATATGTTATGGACATCTTAGGATGAAACACTGCTTAAGGGCTCGTTTACATTTGCATTGGCCATTAAAATGGTACTGGAACACTTTCACAGTGTGACAGGGGGTGGCTCACAGGCATTCAGGAGGTGATACCGTGTAGCATAGGCTTCTGGTTGTGGTGCGGCCCCATTTACTTAAACAGGTTGCAGTCAGTGGCAGTACTGCATTCCAAACATGATGGGGGAATACTATTTTGCTGTGCCATAATGGAAAGCAATGGGCCCATGGCATGTGTATAACCCTGTATTGCTGCCTTTGCAGCTTAAGGGAGAGCATTAAAAGCCACCAATTTTTATGCCCCCCTCCCCAACCATAAACTAGACCTAATAGAGTTATCAAGCCACCTAAAGTAATTCTGATTAATCTTTCAAGTGACTGCAGGTGAATAGGGGCCAAACACGTAACTAACACGCTAATATTTTTGGAACACATACATTGCTTTGTTTAAGCATTTTGTTTATTGAATATAAAAAAAAACAATGTACTTTAGTTATATTATTAATATTTGAGTTTGACATGGCTGCTGAAACCAGGTCATTTTGAGGACTCATGGAAGGGAAACAGACATTAAAAACAAACAAAAAATCACTTACCAGCTAGCCTGCAACAAAACCAAATGGACCCTATCTAACAGTTCACATTAGAAATTGCTCTTGCTTTTAATGTGAACTTTTAGACAGGTTCCATTTGGTTTAATTGCAGGCTAGCTGGTAAGTGAGCTGGGATTTTTTGTTTGTTTTTTTTATGCATTGCCCTTCCATGTGTTCCTTGCTAAAAAGGCTAGTTATAGGTTGGGGTGGTTGCCATTTTTTTTGTACAGATGGTTGAAGTGGGTGCGGGGACACACTGGATACCTTCCGCTGTCATTATGCTCCTGCAGGGAGTCTAGTGTGTCCCTGTACCTTTAAGGGGGGGGGGCTCCCTCCAGG
The DNA here is from genome assembly GCF_062004578.1 of Staurois parvus. Classification (NCBI taxonomy): domain Eukaryota; kingdom Metazoa; phylum Chordata; class Amphibia; order Anura; family Ranidae; genus Staurois; species Staurois parvus. Next base: position 11,903,919 of record NW_028317852.1, read on the forward strand.
CACACCTCCTCTTAATCTATTCACTGCTATATGTGCTCCAACATTGGAGACATTCAAATTATAGAGTTAGTACAGCAGTATACTGGGATACTTTGACTTGGCCACTGCAGCTTACACATATATTTGCAAATGTGTGCAACTAAACCCCTTGTTTTTAACAAGAACTGTTATACAGGGTCTCTTTGTCATTTTGCAGGCTAGTTGCTAAGTGAGCTGGGAATTTCTCCTTATTTTTAGTGATGGGCTTGATGTTTGAATCGAACTTACGAACATCGGCTGCTCGTGTGTTCACTGAACGCACAAACAGTAAAGGCGTTAAGCAGGGTGTTCGCCCACGTGCCCCACAATGCACTGCGCTCTTACAGTACATTGTGAATAGCCAAAGCAATGCACCTGACCACAGGTCTGGTGCAATGCTTTGGCCAATCACAGCACAATTGGACGTCACCGCTAGCTATGCCCAATTGTTTACATTTGACCGGCAAATGTCAGATTGCGGAGAGTGCTTGGCGGGTGCAGATGGGTCGGTGGGTGTCAGGTTTTTTTTTGTCATTTTGGTGAGACAGCATCGTTGTAATCCATCATCAATCATGGCATCCAGCGTTGTCACAAAAATGGAACCATTTTTTTGGGCTTTTGTTTATAAATAAAGGACTTGCCAAAAACTGTTGTTTTGTTTTTCGTTCAATAAAGGAATTTTTCAAAAGTATGTCATCTTTATTTTTTACTCAATTTAACCCTTTAGTGAATGGCTAGGGCTACAAGTACCCCTTACTCATTTACAAGGGGGGGGGACAGCATCACGGTGCCCCTGATGCTAATGCTAATGCGCTCTCCTGCCTGCAGACCTCCCACAACCACCGGGCCAGGGTTGTGTGGAAGAGGCCCCGTCCCAATGTCAAGGGCATGTGGCCTGGTAAGCCGCAGGGAGGGGGGACGCTCATTCATATCCCCCTTTCCTGCTCTGCCAGGCTTGTGCTCGGCTCAAGGGTCTGGTAGAAATTTAAGGGGGACACCACACTTTCCCCCCATATTTTTGGGGTGGGGTTCCCCTTAAAAGTCCTATCAGGACTAAAGGGCCTGGTATAGCTTTTAGGGGGGAACCCCATGCACTTCCCCCCCATTTTTGGGAGGTGAGGATCTCCTTAAAAGTTCTACTATGCCTAAAGGTCCTGGTATGGCTTTTAGGAGGAGGCCCAGGCACTTTTTTTTTTTATTTTTTACTGTGGGGTGCCTCGCAACCTTCCTACCAGACCTAAAGGGTCTGGTAATGATTGGGGGGGGGGGCATGCTGTTTTTTCTTTTTCTTTTCATTAAATATATAATTAAAAAAAAAAAATCATATATATATATATATATATATATATATATAGGCATTTAAAGAAAAGTTAGTCCTGCTGCAGCAGGTTCTATACATTGTACAGATGTGCAACTTTGCAGGTAGTTTATGGGGACCTTAACTTGCATATAAGCCTTCACAATTGCCACTTTTGAATTTGCAAGTTTGAGTCCCATAGACTTGCATTGATGTTCGCAGTTAAACATTCATTAGGTTTGAATGTTCAACTGCAAACCGAACACGGGGGTGTTTGGCCCATTACCACTTGTTTTTGATAGGGAAAGGATACATGTGTAAGTTTTACTTAACGCTAGTGTGGCCAATCTTTGTAAATCTAGGGACTGAATGAACAGAAATACTAATCCTTTGGATGTCTATTTAATTGTCTGCCTGCAGTTTGGCTTTAAGAACAAATACTGCCATCCTATTGACCAAGAGACACACTGTTTTTGAAAGATCTCTAAAACCTTAAAAAGATTCTCAGACTGCCGTTAACTTTCTGAAGTTCAGTAAATGATAATCCTCAAGAGGATTACACACTCCATTAAAGAAATTGTTAGGTTGATTCTATTGAACTACCTATCTCAGATTTTCCAAGGACTTCCATCAGGTGGGTCACTGAAGCACCACTGGAGGCAAGCATCAGATGAAGAAGTCCTTTCTCATGATTTTAGTATAAATACATGAAGGATTCTGGAATGAAATCAGGTCCATCTAAATTACAGAATGCAGACTGTCTAGGTCCATTAAGGAACATTCCTGTTCTTCTAAAGAGAAAGGGGTCTTTAAGTTGAGCAGGAACCCTATGCATAATAACCAGGCTGTTATTTGGAGGCAAAAAGAGAGAGCTGACTGTTCACTGAAAATGACAGCTCCCTAGCTGCCAGCTGAATTTAAACAAAGGGACAAGGTATACCTGTCCTATACTACCTATACTTTGCCACCTAGGATAACCCACCCCTTTATTTACATTCTTCTGTGGGATCTAGGAACTATCTTTGAGGAAGGGGTGGGTGGAAAGAAGGAAGAGAGGGGTGGATGGAAGGAAGGGAGGGAGGGGTCGATGGAAGGAAGGGTGGGTGGGTGGAAGGAAGAGAGGAAGAAATGGAGGGGTGGGTGGAAGACAGGAAGGGAAGAAGGAAGGGAGGGGTGGGTAGGTGGAATGAAGGAAGAGAGGGAGGGTGGAAGGAAAGAAGGGGGGGTGGGTGGAAGGGAGGGAGGGAGGGAATGGTGGATGATAGGAAGAAAGGAAGGAAAAAAGAAAGGAAGGAAGGAAGGAAGGAAGGAAGGAAGGAAGGAAGGAAGGAAGGAAGAAAAGGGTGCGTGGGTGGAAGGAAGCAAGGGAGGGGTGAGTGGAAGAAGGAAGGGAGGGGTGGGTGGAAATAAGTGAGAGGTGAGTGAAAGGAAGGAAGGGAGCGAGGGGTAGGTGGAAGGAAGGAAGGGAGGGGTGGAAGGTGTGATGGGAGTCACTTTGGGTTGGGAGCTCATGGAACCCAGCTTTCTTTGCAGAGGTTGGGAGACCCCTGTCTCAGCTCCCCATATCCCTCTTATGTGCAAGTCACCCTGTGTGTCTTTGGGGCACAGGGTGACTAATGAACGCTGAGAATGTGGTTGGAATTACTTGAGATGGGACAGTAATATTTATCAGCCATATATATTTCCTGGTTGTTGATTCTGAACTAGACATGTGAATTGAAAGAGCTGATCACGCTGGCCTCTCCTCTACTCCAGTGTAGGAGCCGGACCATCTGCTCTGTGGTGAGATCCGAAATCATAAAACCATTGTCTAGGAGTGAATTCCCATTCACCTTTTGTTTTGATCCCCCAGCTAGCTAACCTAATTAACTTACTGTTTAGACTGTTAAGTCTATTTCTGTATATAGCTGCGTTTGCATATGATCATGTGATCAGTCTCAGTGTGTATTGTATAAAAAGCCCGTTTGAGTTTAAAATAAAGAGTTCCATGTTCAGACAGACTGGAGTCTTGTATGGTCGGCTGTGGTGTCTGTTGTCGGTGTTCAGACGGGGAAGCGATATTCTAACAGAAGTACTCAAGCACAGTCTGGGTTGGTTCCATTACAATATAACTCTTCTCTGTGAGTGCTGGATGTGAGGATTTAATCTGGTTTATGCTCCGTATTTATATGTAGTTTTCTTAGTATGTTGGTATTAGGTTAATTATGATTTTGGGTAATGCTACAAAAAGTGGTGGACTATTTGCATTTTGGTAGTTTGTTTTTCTGTTATTTTTAATTTGTGTCATTTATTCTATGTTGTATTCTGATAGTATGGATCAGGGGCAGACTGACAACTCATGGGGCCCCTGGGCAGTAAGAGATAAAGGGGCCCCCTGAGCCCCCACCTACACTCAAGCACACCCACACAACACCCTACCTACATATTGCAGCACAGCTGCATAGAAGGGACATTTACATATTGCAGCTACATATTTACTACATGAATGTTCCTGGCTTCTTTCCGTAGAGGCCAGTGGGCACTTTCAGGTTTAAAGATGGCTGCCATGTGGGGGAAGTGAAATAGAGAGAGAAGTGAGAGGGTGAAAAAGAGGAGTGTGAGAGAGAGAGAGAGAGAGAGAGAGAGGAGGAGAGAGGGAAAGTAAGGGATGAGAGAGGAGGGGTGTGTTTTAAATTGCTCTAAAAATTGGGCATGGCTTAAAGGAGGTGTGGTTAAATAGTGTCTGAGATTACTTATAAAGTGCAGAATGAGGTAATGTGAAATAGGGAATGTACAGGTAGTGTACAGGGATTGTATGGCGGAGGGTGGTATGTACAGGGAGAGCAGTGCGGAGTATTTGGCAGTGGGTAGTATGTACAGCGAGAGGAGTGCGGAGTGGATGGCGGAGGGTAGTATGTACAGGGAGAGGAGTGCGGAATGTATGGCGGTGGGTAGTATGTACAGGGAGAGGAGTGCGGAGTGGATGGCGGAGGGTAGTATGTGTAGGATGGTGTCAGTAGGTGGTGTCAATAGTTCTTAATTTTTATTAGTATTATTTTTTTTTTTTACAATTTTATGATTTTTTTTTACAGATTAATGTTTTATTATTTTTATCATTTATTTTCAAACTGCTTTTGGGTGGGCAGTGGATGGTGTCAGTAGAACAATGGCGTGGGTGTCAGAATTTTTTAATTTTTATAATCTAATTTTTTTATCCTCTGCAGTGGAGGATGGGGGGGGGGGCTGGACACTGTCATAGAAGACGGGGGCTGGACACTGTCATAGAAGATGAGGCATCAGAGACCTGCGAGGGGGGGAGCTGAGGATCACATGGGGGGGGGCCCAGGCGGGAAGTCAGATGCACAGTCAGGGATGATCAGTGCAGTGGAGGGACAGTGACAGCACCGATCTGCCTGCATGGATTTCAATGAGGCAGCAGGAAGTCTCTCCCTCCTGCAGCTTTCAGCTGCTTCTTTGAAATCCATTCAGGGAGACCGCTGCTGGCACTGTCCCTCGCCTGCACCGATCACCTCCAACTTTGTTCCTGCTACATATCATCCATGATGGAAGGGTGTGTGCAGTGAACACCCCTTACCCATGGATGATATGCCTCTCACCTTTTCACTGCCCACCGGCTCCATCACCAGCACAGTGTCCAGACCCTTCATCCCACTCACTCTGCCCCCACATGAAATGACAGGTGAGCTACTTCTGGGTCGGGATCTGAGACTGCCTCCTCCTCCGCTCCCCACACTGTCACTTGACAGTGATCCTCTCACGGGCCCTCTACTGACCCCGGGCCCTCGGACAATGCCCGAATGGTCAGTCCGCCCCTGATATGGATGGTTATTGGTAATTTACTGTACCTTGTTCCATTCCCTGTTGTGTTCTTGTGTTGTCTTCAGTAAATGTGGCTGTATCCTAATTTCATTTGAGATTAAATATGAAATCTACTTCAGAATAAGAATTAGAATACTTTATTAAACGTATATAATTTATAATTAAATATGACTTGGAAAGCCTATTTTTATTTTAATTGCTAGCTTTCAAGAAAATAAAGGTTGCCAAACAATATATTTGGGTCCTTTGTGTTAGGGGGTGACAATGCTTTGCCCGTTTCCCCCACAATCTTGTTAGTTTCTGTCCTCTTGGCAAGTTACTGCTGGATGCACAAAGCTGTCAGGTACCCCTGGTCCATCCTCTTGTACGCTACATAGAAGAACCACATGTAATGGGAAGGCTGCACTAGGAAATTTTCTTCAGAGCTCCTTCATTACATACCAGTACTCCTTATACAGTATACCTGTCCACTAAAAAGATACAGAAAATACACAATAGTATTAGGAAGAGTCAAAATGTAAGCATTCCTGCGCAAGTCCCCTTTCATTTAGATTCTGTCTCAGATGTGCTGTAAAGGAGCATAGAGAAAGTATGCCTTCTGTGGATTTTTTATAAAGTGAAGATAATGTGTTAGATACTCACAAAAAACATCAGAAACCATTGCAGGCATGTCAAAAAACATTATGCTTTAACTATAGTTTTTTTTTCTTAATTCTTTACTTACTAGTCATCTACTGGTGCCATAATGCCACCTGATTTGTGCCAGTTGGTGCCAAATATGCTGGTTCTTTGTTGTTATTCTCTTGCAAATAAAGTGAAAGGATATTGGAAATGTTTCATAGCATCAGATGGCAGAGTTGGCTGCCATGCCAGACTTTGTGTCAATATGATATGCCTACTAACTTTTGGCAAGAACGAGGCAGGTCACTGCTTCTGCAAGTAATTTTGTATTCAGTGTACACTATTACGATGGTTTTATTAGAAGCAGCAAAGTTTTTGATGCTGGAATTCTTTTCCTTGTGTTGAAATTTAATAAAATAGAGATCTTAGTATTTTATTTTTAAATGTGTATACAATGTATTTTGCAGTAGAATAAAAGCAGGTGTACTATGTGTCCTTTACTAATTCACAAAGGGACTCCCCCTTGGCAAAGTACCCTCCCCATGTTAAGGGCGTGTTGCCTGATATGTTTCAAGAGGAGGAGGGGCATGCTTGTCTGCCTCATTTTTTTGTCTGGCAGCCTGCAAGCTCAGATAAATTTCCGGTATAGATTTTTGTGGAAACCACACGTTGCTCTTGTTTTTGTATGCTGTTTTCCCATTAAAAAACATAATACCAGACCCTAATTTATAAGGCTGCTTGGAGTTTACTTGTTCTCCCTGTGCCTGCAAGGGTTTCCTCCGGGTACTCCAGTTTCCTTCAAAGACATGCTGGTATGTTAATTGGATCCTGTCTAAATTGGCCCTAGTATGTGTGAATGGTAGTTAGGGACCTTAGATTGTACGCCCCTTCGGGTTAGAGACTGATGTGAATGTAATATATATATATATATATATATATTTTGTACAGTATGTAAAGTGCTGTGTAAATTGACAGCCCTATGTAAGCACCTGTAATAAATAAATAAGGATATACCAGATTACAATACAGAGTAGTTTGAATCGCTCTTCCACGGAGGGACTTTCCCCACAGCAGAGCATTTCAAGAGACTCTGCCAACGAGAAGCATTCTGGATTTATCCTTTGTATACTTCAGGCCCCTGGTGGCCTCAGTGAAGAGATAGAGGTCAGCACTGTATTGTAATCTGGTGCCCACCTCAGTATACTTGGTTACATGGGGCACTTTGTCTCTTACATGCAACTACATTTATGCCATTGTAAGATAGATGTTTTAAGACCTTAACTGATGTACAGTATACTATAATAAATATATATATATACACAAGTCATGGGGCCCCTGGGAAATAGTGGATCATGGGGTGCCTGTGTCCTCACCCACACTCAAACCACACCCAAAAAAAAGCCTATGAAAAGGTACCAGGGGCATCTCATGGGGCCCCCTACTGGGCCAGGGCCCTCGGGCAATGCCTGAGTTCCAAAATGGTCAGTCCGCCCGACACACACACTATATTGACAAAGGTATTGGAATGCCTGCCTTTACACGCACATGAACTTTAATGACATCCCAGTCTTAGTCCATAGGGTTCAATATTGAGTTGGTCCACCCTTTGCAGCTATAACAGCTTCAACTCTTCTGGGAAGGCTGTCCACAAGGTTTAGGACTGTGTCTATGGGAATGTTTGACCATTCTTCCAGAAGCGCATTTGTAAGGTTAGGCACTGATGTTGGACACGAGAAGGCTTGGAGCAGTCTCTGCTCTAATTGATTCCAAAGGTGTTCTATTGGGCTAAGGTTAGGACTCCATGCAGGCCAGTCAAGTTCCTCCACCCCAAACTCTCTCATCCATGTCTTTATGGACCTTGCTTTGTGCACTGGTGCACAGTCATGTTGGAACAGGAAGGGGCCATCTCCAAACTGTTCCCACAAAGTTGGGAGCATGAAATTGTCCAAAATGTCTTGGTATGCTGATGCCTAAGGAGTTCCCTTCACTGGAAGTAAGGGGCCAAGCCCAACCCCTGAAAAATAACCCCACACCATAATTCCCCCTCCACCAAACTTTACACTTGGCACAATGCAGTCAGTCAAGTACCGTTCTCCTGGCAACCACCAAACCCAGACACGTCCATTAGATTGCCAGATAGAGAAGCGTTATTTGTCACTCCAAAGAACACTGCTTTAGAGTCCAGTGGCAGCGTGCTTCACACCACTGCATCTGACACTTTGCATTGCACTTGGTGATGTAAGCCTTGGATGCAGCTGCTCGCCCATGGAAACTTATTCCATGAAGCTCTCTATGCACTGCTGTTGTGCTAATCTGAAGGCCACATGAAGTTTGGAGGTCTTTAGCTATTGACTCTGCAGACAGTTGTGGACTTTTGAGCACTGTGCGCTTCAGCATGCGCTCACCCCACTCTGTCATTTTATGTGGCCTACCACTTCGTAGTTGAGTTGCTGTTGTTCCCAGTTGCTTTCACTTTTATTTAGAAGCAAGGGAATGTCACAGATGGACTTATTGCACAGGTGGCAACCTATCATGGTACCGTGCTTAAATTCACTGAGCTCCTGAAAGCAACCCATTCCTTTCACAAATGAAGCAGTGTGAAAGTCTAGGTACTTGATTTTATACACCTGTGGTCATGGAGGTGATTGGAACACCTGAATCCAATGATTTGGAGGGGTTTCCCGATACTTTTGAAAATAGTGTGTTTATACAGTTAGGAACAGAAGTATTTGAACACCCTGCGATTTTGCAAGTTCTCCCAACTTAGAAATCATGGAGGGGGTCTGAAATTCACATTGTAGGTGCATTCCCACTCAGAGACAGAATTAAAAAAAAAAATTCTTTAAAAATCATACAATGTGATTTCCTGAATTTATTTGTCTTGCACTGCTGAACATAAGTATTTGAACACCTAAGAAACAGCAAGATTTCTGGCTCTCAAAGACCTGTTTCTGTGCCTTTAAAAAGTCCACCTCTACTCCACTCATTAATCTAACTTAGTAGCACCTGTATGAGCATTTTAAAGACACCTGTCCACCCCACAGTCAGTCAGATGCCAATTACTACCATGGGCAAGACCAAAGAGCTGTCAAAAGACACCAGAGACAAAATTGTGGACCTCCACAAGGCTGGAAAGGGCTACAGGGCAAATGCCAAGCAGCTTGGTGAAAATAGATCAACTGTTGGAGCAATTGTTAGAAAATGGAAGAGGCTAAAGACCACTGTCAGTCTCCCTCGGACTGGGGCTCCATGCAAGATCTCACCTCGTAGGGTATCACTGATGATAAGATAGGTGAGGAATCAGCCCAGAACTACAAAGGGAGGAGCTGGTCAATGACATGAAGAGAGCTGGGACCACAGTTTCAAAGGTCACTGTCGATAGAACACTACGCCATCATGGTTTCAAATCATGCATTGCACGGAAGGTTCCCCTGCTTAAGTCATCACATGTCCAGGCCCGTCTGAAGTTTGCCAATGACCATCTGGATGATCCAGAGGAAGCATGGGAGAAAGTCTTGTAGTCAGATGAGACCAAAGAAGAACTTTTTGGTCTAAACTTCACTCGTCGTGTTTGAAGGAAAAAAAGAAGGATGAGTTGCATCCCAAGAACACCATCCCTACTGTGAAGCATGGGGGTGGTAACATCATGCTTTTGGGGTGCTTTTCTGCCAAGGGGAAAGGACGACTGCACTGTATTAAGGAGAGGATGAATGAGGCCATTTATTGTGAGATTTTGAGCAACAACCTCCTTCCCTCAGTCAGAGCATTGAAGATAGGTCGTGGTTGGGTCTTCCAACATGACAACGACCCGAAGCACACAGCCAGGATAACTAAGAAGTGGCTCCATAAGAAGCATATCAAGGTTCTGGAGTGGCCTAGCCAGTCTCCAGCCCTAAATCTAATATAACATCTTTGGAGGGAGCTGAAACTCTGTGTTGCTCACCGACAGCCCCAAAACATGACAGATCTAGAGGAGATCTGTGTGGAGGAGTGGGCCAAAATCCCTGTTGCAGTGTGTGCAAACCTGATCAAGAACTACAGGAAATGTTTGACCTCTGTAATTGCAAACAAAGGCTTCTGTACCAAATATTAACATGGATTTTCTCAGGTGTTCAAATACTTATGTTCAGCAGTGCAAGACAAATAATTTCTTTAAAAATCATACAATGTGATTTCCTGAATTTTTTTTTAAATTCTGTCTCTCAGAGTGGGAATGCACCTACAATGTGAATTTCAGACCCCTACATGATTTCTAAGTAGGGGGACGTGCAAAATCGCAGGGTGTTCAAATACTTCTGTGTATATATATATATATATATATATATGTGTTTTGGGGTTTTTTTTGGATCCTTTTTTTTTTTAAAGTATCCATGTACCATATGTTATGCTTCCATATGCACGTGTATACTTTTTACTTATATTGTATATATATTTTTATACACATATACCTTTTATATTCTTAGTCTCAAAGAATAATTATTTGTTTTCCGTTAGTTATAATATCATTATTTTTATTTCTTAATCCTAATTTGACATTGTAAGTATAGATTATGAAAACTTTTTTTTTTATCTTAGCGGTTGTTCTTAGTTATTTATAGAATAAAGTTGTTTTTATTGAATGTCAATTTTGTGTTTTATTGCGGCTTTAAAGAGTAACTCCACTTTTGTGGAGAAAAAAAACATTCCCCTCTGGATCATGAATGTAAATTGAAAGTATTTTAACAAACTTTGTAGAAGATGCCTACCTTTTGTTATTCTGAAGAAATAGCTGTTTGTCTGTGTACGTGTGCAGAGTGAATCTGTATGGGAGTGGTTTCATTATCAATCGGCTGCTGCACTTGCAGAGTTCTAATGAAGAAACTGGCAGGGTCTACATCCCTTTAGACGGGATTTCTCTTTGAGAGTATCTAAACAAAAATAACATTTTGTTGCAGGGGATGTTAAAATTTCTGAATAGTATTTTAGTGCAGACTTATTGGAAAATCAGTAAGCCAATCACACAGGCAGGAAATTACATTTCTGGGTGGGATCTGTACACCATCGGTGTACAGAACAGCTCTAGGTAGCCATATTGCATTTTACAGAAAATGACAGCGCTGCAGATTGAAAAGGAAAGGTAATTTTTAACCACTTCAAGTCCGGACACTTTCACCCCCTTCCTGCCCAGGCCTATTTTCAGCTTTCAGTACTCTCACACTTTGAATGACAGTTGCATGGTCATGCATAATTGTACCCATATGTATTTTTTAGCATTTTTTTGAGACAGATAAAACTTTATTTTGGTGGTATTTACTCACCACTGGAATTTAAATTTTTTTGCTATATAAATGAAAAAGTCCAAACATTTTGAAAAAAAAGTGTTTTTCTTATACAATTAGCAAATAAATAATCTTTCTTCATAAATCTTGGTCAAAATGTATTCAGCTATCTTTTTAGTAAAAAAAAAAAAAAAAAAAAAAAAAATTATTTTATAACCAAAAATTATAATTTTTCAAAAAAAGTTTCACATTTTTATATTATTTATGTTTTTTTAACATACTGTCACCCTAGCAGTACAGTGTCATGATAGTGACACTGTACTACTTGGAGGGTAATGAAGATTTTTTTTTTTTTAATACTGATTGGTTTTACACTCATAAAGGCTGTAAAAGCAATCATTCTTGCAGCTATTGAGAAATACTATGTGAGCTGTGATTGGTCACAGCTTGTCACATGGTACATGGGATCTCTGTGATCATTCAGATTTCACAAGTAGTAAGCAATGATGTCAGGAAGTAACATCTTGTTTACTATTATTCATGTGATCTCTGATTGGCCAATCAGGGATCACATAATCGGGACCTCACACAGAGGTCCTGTACAGCGTTCGGTGTTCCTCTGTGTCCAGAGCGCGGTGCCGCGTGCTCCCAGGAAGCGCACACAGGCTGGGAGAGGGGAGCACATTTATAAACGGCCACCCGCTTCTGCAATGCTCCCGTCCGGCCGTTTATATACATGGGCGGGATGGGAAGTGGTTAATAATATTCAATCACAATATGACTTGTGTCTCAATTGTATGCAATATACAGTACATACGGGTACAGTAAAAAGTTAATGGGATTGTAAATAGTGAAGAGCAAATCTGCTTAAATTTGATTTGCCCAGAGCTTGTCAAAGTTTGTCAAACAATTATCATTGGACAGCCCACCCATGGGGGGGGGGGGGGGTGTGGGGTTCTGATCAAGATCTTGCCAAACAGATAGCAGTACATAGGGTAATTGGTCTTAGTATGGCAAGATTAGGGAATGCCTTAAAGTTGAATTGCAAAACTAGCAAAGTTTTCAAGGGCAGCCTCAGCATACTTTGGCAGCCTAATTTTGACTGTGGAAATATTTCTTTTTTTCTTTTGTAAGTAGCTTTGCTTACAGACAACAGCAAAGCCCTAATCTACTTTTGACGCATAACAGTTAAAAACTGTAAATTGTACACTCACCTCGTAATTTTCCTGGTGCAACATCATGGCAGCATACACTCGGTGTTGTGGCTCCACCCTGCAACCTGATAGGACGGGTTAGCTATATGTTTTCAGAAGCATCTGATTGCAGCATTCTCTATAATTATCACCTCAAAAGGAGGAATATTCTGTATGAAGATACACCAGGAAAGGAAAACTGCGGAAGTAAATAATTTTACATTTTCCTAGTACATCATGGCAGCATACATTGGGAAATAACTCACCAGACAGGAGGATGCAAAGAAGAATCTAAATTTACTGACAAGAACCTGAAGGACCAGCCTGAATAACAGATCTGCCAAACTCCACAGTCGTCAGCTGACCAGGATCAACTGTATAATGAAAAATTAACATGTTTCTTGAGGACCAAGTAGCTGCTTTACAGATTGTCTTCAGGGAAACTCACCAGTATGCTGGCCTGGAGCTTGCCACTTGTAGAATGCGCCTTCAAGTCCTCAGTTAGAAGACCTTAATTTTTACTAAATGAAGCAGTTGCAGACAGGTAATATTTAATAGCTAGACATCTAGAGGATGCATCACCCCTTCCCCATTAAGGAATGATGGTAGTATGATTACTTGATTAAATCGGAAGGATGTAGCCACTTTCGTTATAAAGCAATCTGAAGGTCTCAAAATCACTCTATCAAGAAAAAAGATTAGATGAGGCTCCTTAACAACGCCAAAGAATGTAGGAGGTAGGCAAGATATGTGCTGACTTCCCCCAATAAAAAAAATGCCAATGCAGGGAGAACTGTAATGCTTAAATTCACTTTTTGTGCAAAAAACTAAAAAGGCGCTAGCCCTTCACAAAAACTACACTTATATAAGTGTAAACATACAGTGAAGGAAATAAGTATTTGATCCTGTGCTGATTTTGAATGTTTGCCCACTCACAAAGAAACAATCAGTCTAAAAATCGAATGGTAGGTGTATTGTAACACTGAGAGACAGAATAGCAACAAAAAATCAAAATAAATGCATGTCTAACAAATTATGCACTGATTTGCATGTTCATGAGCGAAATAAGTATTTGATCCCCTATCATTCAGCAGGATTTCTGGATACCAGGTGTCTTTCATACAGGCAACAAGCTGAGATTAGAAGCAGTCTCTTAAAAGGGAGTGCTGCTAATCTAATTTTGTTACCTGTATAAAAATGATACCTGTCCACAGGAGCAATCAAACAATCAGATTCCAAACTCTCCACCATGGCAAAGACCAAAGAGCTGTCCAAGGATGTCAGGGACAAGATTGTAGACCTACACAAGGCTGGACTGGGACTACACAAGCAGCTTGGTGAGAAGGTGACAACAGTTGGTGCAATCATTTGCAAATGGAAGAAACAAAACAACTGTCAGTCACCCTAGGTCTGGTGCACCATGCAAGATCTCACCTCGTGGAGTGTCAATGATCATGAGAACAGTGAGGAATCATCCCAGATCTACATGTGAGGCTCTTGTCAATGCTCTCCAGGCAGCTGAGACCACAGTCACCAAGAAAACCATTGGTAACACACTACGCTGACAAGGATTGAAATCCTGCAGTGCCCGCAAGGTCCCTCTGCTCAAGAAAGCACATGTCCAGGCCTGTCTGAAGTTTGCCACTGAACATCTGAATGATGCAGAGGACTGGTTGAAAGTGTTGTAGTCAGATGAGACCAAAATCGAGCCCTTTGGCATTAACTCAGCTTGCCGTGTTTGGAGGAGGAGGAATGCTGCCTATGACCCCAAGAACACCATCCCAACTGCCAAACATGGTGGTGGAAACATTCTGCTTTGGGGGTGTTTTTCTGCTAAGGGCACAGGACAACTGAACCGCATCAAAGGGACGATGGATGGGGCAATGTACCATCAAATCTTAGGTGAGAACCTTCTTCCCTCAGCCAGGGCATTGAAAATGGGTCGTGGATGGGTGTTCCAGCATGACAATGACCCAAAACACACGGCCAAGGCAACAAAGGAGTGGCTCAAGAAGAAGCACATTAAGGTCCTGGAGTGGCCTAGCCAATCTCCAGACCTTAATCCAATTGAAAATCTGTGGAGGGAGCTGAAAGTTCGAGTTGCCAAACGTCAGCCACCAAACCTTAATGATGTGGAGAAGATCTGCCAAGAGGAGTGGGCCAAAATCCCTCCTGAGATGTGGGCAAACCTGGTGGCAAACTAGAAGGGAACATCTGACCTCTGATTGCCAACAAGAGATTTGCCGCCAAGTACTAAGTCATGTTTTGTGAAGGGGAGCAAATACTTATTTCCCTCATGAACATGTAACTCAGTGCATAATTTGTTAGACATGCATTTCTTTTGAATGTTTTGTTGCTATTCTGTCTCTGTGTTACAAAACACCTACCATTCGATTTTTAGACTGATCATTTCTTTGTGAGTGGGCAAACATTAAAAATCAGCAGGGGCTCAAATACTTATTTCCTTCACTGTATATGGATAAAACAATATTGCACACAGTGCAATAAATAAAAAAAAAAAAAATACATGACCGTGACATCCATGAGTTAGTTGATATTTCGTGCACAGGATTTGACATTTGATGCTTGTTGGCTGCTTTGTTGGCCAATAATATCTGGTGAGTGAGGAATTTGAGCACTTGTGGGAGCACTTTTATATGTAAAGAAGATTTTGTCACTTCATTCCTTATTGTAAGAGAACACAATGGTGGAGACTTTATGCATTCATTCTCTTGGACTTTATACACTGCTCAATAAAATTAAAGGAATACTTTTTAATCAGAGTATAGCATCAAGTTAATTAAACTCCTGCGATATTGATCTGGTCAGTTAAGTAGCAGAGGGGGTTGTTAAGCAGCTTAAACTGCTTTGGCGTTAATGAAATCTACAAGAGGTGCACTAGATGGGCAACAATTAGATGGGCAACAACAAGACGACCCCCAAAACAAGAATGGTTTTACAGGTGGAAGCCACTGACATATTTCCCCTGTTCATCTTTTCTGACTGTTTTTCACTAGTTTTGCATTTTGCTAGGGTCAGTGTCACTACTGACCTCCAGCAGGCCACTGGTGTGAATGTCTCTGACCAAAAAATCAGAAACAGACTTTATGAGGGTGACCTGACGTCCTCTAGTGGGCCCTGTGCTCACTGCCCAGCACCACAGAGCTCGATTGGCATTTGCCATTGAACACCAGAATTGGCAGGTTCACCACTGTCACCCTGTGCTTTTCACAGATGAGAGCAGGTTCAACCTGAGCACAAGTGATAGACATGAAAGGAGAACATTATGCTGCCTGGAACATCATTCCTGCACTCCTGTCTCCTCTTCGGTGAATGCCCCTATAGCAAGCTGCTTATAGACACAGCCAGAGCGGCTTGGTCCCATCCCCAGCTCCCCGTCACAGGATTTGATTAACAGCAAAACGAGCCAATGGTTTCCACTGTGAGGGGAGAGTGAAAAGAGCCACAGGCACAGGACTGGATTGAAATTGGGCTCAGGTAAGTATAAGGGGAGGGGCATGGGGAATCCTAACAACAGAAGATTTTTTACCTTAATGCAGAGAATGCAATAAAGTGGTTACCTTACATATACCTAGTGAAGTGACAGGCCTCAGGTAATACACAAAGATGAAACAAAAGTCTCCTACATAAATTGTACCTGTCTACAGTCTTCCCTTCTCTACAGCTGTTCAAATTTAGAATATATAAAGTTTGTCTGAGAGTTCAGAAAAAAGGGGTGGAGAGCTGAAGTTACACTCTGCAGAGCTCAGTAAGTAGACCTCTAAGAGCAGATTCGGGGAAAGAGACACAACCCCATTTACACAGCACAGAGGAACAGAGATGAGGCTGTCAATCTGCTGGATGTCCCTCCTCGTCACCATTTTCCTCTTGTGGCAGGAAGACATGTCAGAACTGATTCATGCTGATAGCAGAGGAACAATGCAACAGACAAAAATGCTCTTAATTGAGACAAGCACATATTATAGAGGGATATGCCTTGTTCATATTTCATGTCAGAGGTTTACAACCACTTTAAAAAGGTAAAAAAAAACTTTTACCTTTAGAAAAACTTTATTAAATATTCAGCTAAATTATCATCAACTCATGTCCCTCTGTTCCACATTTTTAGAGTCCCAAACAGAGTATGGTTTAGGATCGGGTTAGTAGATTTAGGGCATAAGGATGGAGGAAATCAGATGAGTGAGGATAGAGGGATTGGGTGTCTATCCAATACATCCAATAGAGCTGATAGTGGTAAATTGGCTGTGGAATGCAGTTGGACCAGGGGGCATAATCTGGGCAGTCTTGTAAGTTATCTTTAAGGCTGTGGTCCCACAAATGTAATATGATTCTTTGTATAAAGTGAACATGCCACCTCTGCTAAAACACCTCAGAGACTTAAGTTTGAGTGAACATGATAGCCAAATACATAAGTGATCATGGGCATATTAGGATCTGTAATCTGCATTGCAATTCACATACTCATGTATATGATAGAGCTTACTACTACAAGGGTGTGTAAAATGTCTCCACATATCTGAAAATTGCAAATGTTACAATTATGACATTTATAACAACCCGGTTTTTGTGAAATTCTAACAACGGTCCTGGCATACTTGGATCTAGTGTAGGTAAATTTATTGTGTATGACTCATGGTAACTATGTGAGTCTGTTCCTAAAGTTGGGTTACTGCAGGTCAAGCTGGATGACTTAACATCCACCTGGCTCTGGAGGACCATTGAACCTTCCAGAAGCCAGTGGGCGGAAGAGGTGTAGACCTGATTTGCATGTTTACGGGAGTCTGAACAATCCCAGGATTGGAGGCACTAGTAGAGTGGTGAGACTGACCCATAAATATGGGATAGTCAGGCTGGTAAGGGGAGTTGGGTGGAAGATGGAGAGCTGAGAAGACTGTCGGTAGCCTGGGAGGGGTCCTTTAGGTCTTGGGGAACTGGACTTCAGGCTGTGCTTGGGCTGGCTCATGAGGGTCCATTCAGCCAAGGACCTGAACAGGATCAATGCCTGCGAGCAGTGGGAGCAAGGAGAACAGAATGAGTACATCAGCACACCTAGGGATTTACAAGGTTAGAGACTGTCACATGTAGCAAGCTTTCAAAGGACAGCACCGCACTTAAGCTTTTATCTTCATCCTGGGAGATCTTCAGAGCATCCAGGAGGGCTGGTAGTGGCTGCAGGCTGTGTAGCAGGGAGCAGTTCTACAGGGGAGAAGGTAACATGATTTTAAGGAGGGGGCTGTGAATCCCTTGCTGGTAAGGGACTGTTGTCACTGATCCAAAAAGATTAACTGCTCTCAAGGAAAACAACAGTCCAAGATCTGTTTCTGTAAATAGGAAGGAATTTGTCCTGTACATTGATCCTTTCAAGTTGGGTATCCCATAATCCCTATTACCCTATCCAAGTTATTTTCCCCTAATAAAATAACAAAAACCAAGCTCATGGACTGATCACTGACTGTGGATGCAAGTGTGGAAAATGCGTGTTGCCTGGCTGTGCAGTGCTTAGGGGAACCTAGAAACACAGTGGCCCTCACAAGAGTAGTGTTACATAAGAATTTCTCTTACAGTACATAGTTTTAAGCTGTTTCTTGCTCTCACGGAGCAAATGCATAAGACTCTTG
Organism: Staurois parvus; assembly: GCF_062004578.1. Classification (NCBI taxonomy): domain Eukaryota; kingdom Metazoa; phylum Chordata; class Amphibia; order Anura; family Ranidae; genus Staurois; species Staurois parvus. The sequence continues at coordinate 11,921,764 of NW_028317852.1, forward strand.
TAGCGCTGCCCCTTGGGACAAGCTGGAATATATTATGGGTCCTGCGCTCAATAGATCCAACCCTAAGCAAACCCAATCCCTCTGGCACAACTGGTAATGAATAGCAAATACCCCGCCAAGAAATTTGCTGACACAGGGTTAAATGAAACGAGAACAATTTTATGGAGAATAAAATGCAGTGTAGAGGGGTGGGGTTCCCCTTTCATCTTCAAAACTTACTTTTCTTCTTTTATGCAATGCAGTAAATTTGGTCTGCCACTAGAGGGCTTCACAGCCAAGATTCTCCGGATGGCAGAGTTGCACTTTAAGCAGAATACAACTGATATCAAACAAATAAACTTACTTATACTCTATCAATGAAATGTATTACCCACACCGGTGTATGATTCTGCTTCTGAGGGGCGTTAGCCAAAAATCACCTCAGAGTCAGAACAGAATGCAATAAAGAGGTACCTGTAATAAGGCTACTAAGCCAGATTCCCCCACTTCAGTCCTTGTAACGGTGGAGCTCTAGTTGGTGCACGTTTAGTCCTTACAATGAAGTAAATAGCAGCTGAAGGCTTCTTTGGAGTTTCAGCTGGTGTGGGTTACATCCAATTTCACTAGGTTTCTGCGCTGAGAGGGTTCAACCTCAGTGTCTAAACGCAACACAAAGCACCCCAAGACCAGGGGCAGTCGCAGGATGCAATCTCCCAGTATGTGTCAGTCCCCGGGGCAGACAGTCTCAATTACACTGGTGGTGAGGGGCAAAGCAGGCAGAGGGATCTGTGGCTTGCACAGGGCCCCGGATGGGTGAGATCCCAGCAGTGGGGTGCGGATGTCCCAGTCTATATGCAAAGTGTAAATGGTGGGTCTTACTCTCTCCAGGGGGACAGCTCACCAGACTCTGAAGACACAGCAGGGTCCCTCTATCTGCGCTGGGTTGCTGTAGTGCCTCCTCCTCTGCTTGGACGGGCTCCACATGTCCCTCTCTTTTCTCCAGCCTCGTGTCTCTCTGTTCTCCCCTTCACTTCCTGCTTCCTCCCCCTCCCAGCGTTCTTTGCTGTGTAGTGGATGAGTCATGAACTTGGCAGAATGCCCAGGTTTCACAAATAGGAGAGCGAGAGAAAGGACTGACTGCTGATCATGTGATTCCTTCTGAATCCTCTTGTACAAGGAGCCTGCTACACACTCCCCCCACCAGAGAAGCTTTGGTCCTCCAAAGACAGCAGTAAAAGCAACCTGTTACATGCTTTGTATATACACGCGGAGAAAAAGCAAAGTTAGTACACACAGGAAATTAAATTATTCACACTTGCATAAGAATCTGGCAGAGGAACCTCCCACCATGTAGCAGAGTGAGGGTTGTCCTGCCCATAGGCCACACTAATGGGAATGGCCCAACCAGATGTGCCAGGGGGTGAGTTGAGGCTGTTCTCTACCAAAACTGCTGTAGGAGAACCAGGCGTCACGAGATTCCTTTGAGAAGCATGTACTACTTCCTCAGAGTTTTCACCCAACACATCATATGTCAGTCTCTTTGGGGGTTGAATAACTCTACGCTCTCTCTGTTTTTTGGGCTCTAGCAATGGTTCTGGCGTTGCTTCCGATGTTGGTTCTGACACTACTGACTCATCAACCCTCGTTTCTTGCTCGACGCTCTCGGTCTCTCCCAGTTCGGCTTCCTCCTCATCTTCTCCCTCATCAACAATGGACCACCAGTCTTCAGGTTCTTGCAAGTCTTCTGCAGGTTGGGCCTGAGGCACAAATTCAGGAGCCTCTGGCCTAAGAGGAACTACGTCAGTCACTCCAGTGAAAGAAGGAATGGTGGGTTCGGAAATGTCAGATGGCCACAGCAAATCTGTCCCTACCTCCTCACTCTCACTGTCCTCTGGTGGTGTGGGTTGTGACCTGGTCACAGGTCTAGTCCTCTGAGAAGTTGAGGGGGTAGACTGTGGATCAGATTGTGATGGTAGACGGACTGCATCTGACAAAGGCAAAAGGTGGTTGCGGTGCCAGGTTTTGAGTGGGCCAACACCCTTTTCCGGTCGAATCTGGTAAACTGGCAATCCAGGCAATTGTTTGCAGATGACATAGGGCTCTGATCGCCACCTATCCGCCAACTTGTGTTTTCCTGGGATACCCAGATTTCTCAGTAAGACTCTGTCTTCAGATTGTAAGTCCTGTACTTGCACTCTAAGATCAAAGTTCTCTTTGTTTCTCTGTCCCCTGGCGTCTGAGATGGCTTGAGCCTTCTCATAAGCAATCTTCAGGCTTTTCCTTAGGCGGTCCACATATCCTCTATGGGAAGCTGCAGAGGTATGGTCTACACAGGTTCCAAAAGCCAAGTCTACTGGCAGTCGGGCTTCCCGGCCTAACATCAGCCGGTAAGGAGAGTATCCTGTAGCATCGTTGGCAGCGCTATTGTAGGCATGTACGATGGCTGCTACATGCTTACTCCAGTGTTGCTTTTGCACTGAAGTCAAAGTCCCGAGCATATTCAGGAGGGTACGATTGAATCTCTCTGGCTGAGGATCTCCCTAGGGATGGTATGGAGTAGTCCTCGAATTTTGGATGCCTAGTAGACTCAAGAGTCTCTTGATGAGATTGCTCTCGAAATCTCTCCCTTGGTCTGAGTGGATACGTTGTGGTAGTCCGTAATGCACAAAGAACCTTTCTACTAAAATCTTTGCCACAGTTGATGCTAACTGATCTCTAGCAGGAAAAGCCTGGGCATACCTGGTAAAATGGTCAGTCACTACCAGGATATTTCCCTGTCCACTCTGATCTGACTCCAGGCACAGGAAGTCAATGCACACCAACACCATGGGTCCCTGACTTTGAAGGTGGCCCATTGGGGCAGCTCGTTGAGGCAGAGTCTTCCTCTGAATACATCGGATGCAGGAGTGACAGTAACTTTCAACTTCTGTCCGCATGCAGGGCCAGTAGAAGCGGTCTCTCACCAAACAAAAGGTTCTTTCTGGTCCCAGATGGCCATGGTCATCATGGAGAGCAGTCAGCACCGTTTCTCTGTGTTTTGCGGGCAAAAATAGCTGCCATTTCTCTTCAGGATCATCAGAGGGGCCCCTTCGGTAGACCACTCCGTGGCGTAACTGTAGCCGATCCCACTCACGATGTAGCCGCCGGGCCTCCCTTGACGATGTAAGAAGCAAATCAGGGCTTTTGCTTTCTAAAGCCTTCAATACTAGGCCGCAGAGGGGGTCTTCCAACTGATCTCTTCGCAGATCCTTCCTGGAAAGTTTGGGCAGGCCTTCACCCCCAACTTGGGTGACATTGCAATAACACCTGGGAACGCCAGACGCCGAAATCCCAATGTCTTCTGCCCTGGACCCACCTCTTGTTCGGTGTTCCACTCCTTGGCATAAGGCTCGTACCCCTTCAGAGGGCACCTGAGTCCACTCTTCTGGGGAATCCTTGGAACAGTGAGGTCTTCGGGATAAGGCATCTGCATCCCTATTCCCAATCCCTGGCCGATAACTGAGGCTGAAAGTGAACTCCGATAAGGCAGCTAACCACCTGTGGCCAGTAGCATCCAGCTTAGCTGTAGTGAGAATGTATGTGAGGGGGTTATTATCTGTTTTTATCACGAATTCTGCTCCATATAGGTAATCTCAAAGTTTGTCCACTACTGCCCACTTCAAGGCCAAGAATTCAAGCTTGTGGGTGGAGTAGTTCTTCTCAGCGGACGTCAAATCCCGGCTCACATAGGCGACAGGTCGCAAGTATCCATTCTGTTCTTGATAGAGGACTCCCCCTAACCCATCTCTACTTGCATCCACATGCAATTCGTATGGCTTGGCTGGGTCTGCATAGGCCAGGATTGGGGCAGTGGTTAGACTCTTTTTCAGCCGTTCAAAGGCCTCTTCACACTGGGTTGTCCATTGTCCTTGAATAGATTCCCTAGGCCTCCTGGGTCCCACTGCTGGCTTCGCAGGTCTAGAAAGATCTGCATCATCATTGTCTTCTTCGTTTCTGAGCAGTTCATTGAGTGGGCGGGCTATCCGAGCGAAGCCCTGGACGAATCTGCGGTAATAGGAGCAAAACCCCAGGAAAGATCTAAGCTCTGTGACATTTGTGGGCCTTGGCCATGAGGTGACAGCTTCCAGCTTCTTGGGGTCAGTGGCCACTCCGTCGGCAGATACGATATGACCCAGGTAATTGACCGAGGGTTGGTAAAACTGGCACTTCTCCAAAGACAACTTCAGTCCCTCATCATGAAGTCTCTTGAGCACCTTCTCCAATCTCTCCTCATGTTCCTCCAGAGTCTTCCCGAACACAATGATGTCGTCCAAGTATACCAGTACTTCAATTAAATTCATGTCACCCACCGTCTTCTCCATCAGCCTTTGAAAGGTGGCTGGAGAGTTGCACAAACCTTGAGGCATCCGGTCAAATTCAAAGAACCCTATTGGGGTTATGAACGCGGTCTTTTCTCTGTCTTCCGGGTGCATGGGGATCTGGTAATACCCATTCTTCAGGTCCAGCACACTGAACCACTTTGCCCCTGATAGGCTTTGCAAAGCATCCTCTATCCTGGGGTGGTATACTGATCAGGAACAGTTCTTCGGTTTAGCGTCCGGTAGTCGATGCACAATCTTAAAGATCCGTTCTTCTTCCGGACCACCACTATCGGAGAGGCGTATGGGCTTCGGGACTCTCTGATGATGCCTGTCCTCTTCAACTCTGCCAATTGCTCATGCAGGTCTTCCAAATCTCCCAATGGAACTCGTCGAACCCTTTCCCTGAATGAGGCGTCTTCTCGAAGCCGAATCCGATGATGGGCACTCTCTGCACACCCCACATCGAACTCACTTCTGGAGAATGCAGCCCGCCACCTTAGGAGTTGATTCTTCGCTCTCTCTCTCCATTCCGGGGAAAGGGGGGTGTTCCTTGGGTAAAACGCATTGGCAGGGATTTCTTTCTCTCTTCCGTCCTCCTCAGTGGGCAAGATTGGGGTTGCAGGATCCACATGTCCTAACAGCACCCGAGCTGGGATTTTCACTGGGGCAGCAGTTGGATTATGAACACTGACCGAAATCTTTCCGTGGCTCCTCCGTAGCGCTTTTGTTGACACTACCTCCGGGAGGATCTCCACTCCTGTGTTCTCTTCACAGCCACCAGCCTCAAGGAGAATGAAGGGGCCTGGCTGCTTCCAGGTCAATTTGATGAGGCTTGTAAACACGCCACCTCTCCGGGTTGTAGCACCTTCTCATGTTGATCCAGGCGCCATATCTTCCCTATTCTTTCCGCTGGGGCTCTCCTCTCTTGTACCAGGCGCTGATATGCTTGCCTCAGCATGGGATGTACAGAAGTGGGTTGATCATTGGGCTCTTCGACCAATGGCGCCAACAGCCTTCTGACAAGATTGATGTTGGTCCCTATGATTAGGGGACTCCTATTGGCCCCAGGCGACCGGGGACAGATGACGGCTAAGGCTTCGAAAGTCTCAGCCTTTCCTGTCATGGAAGGATCAAAAGTTAGTCTGACCGATAGGTAACCATCATAGGGAAACTTCTGGGTTCCTATGCCCCATATTTCTAGGTCTTCCAGCTTCTGCAAGGGCAAATGCTTCAGATGCTTGTCATAGAAGTCTCGGTACAGAAGGGTTACTTGGGCTCCGGTGTCCAGAAGAGCCCTGGTATAAATCCCTTCTACCTGAATCGGGACGACAGGGGAGGGTCCCACTAAATTCTCAGGGAGTGGTGAACAGGTAGCCGTCTTCTTCTGTTCTGCAGTTCTTATCCTTACTCCCCTCCTGGATGAGTTTTGGCTCGGCCTAAGCCGTGGTTGACTCCCAGGTTTGAGGTGTGCACTGACTCCCTGAGGTGAAGTGGCATTTTCCCTAGGCTGTTTGTAAGGGATGGTGGAGTCCTTCTGGATAGGACCAGATTTTCTCCTCGCCCCCCTTTTACTTGGTTGAGTGGAGCTAGCTACGGTGGTGGGGTCCCTGGGTTGCTCCTTCACCAGGGCCCTCTGAAGTTTTCCTCCGGTTTTTGGCGCTTAGCTTCAGGCTTCCTGGGGCTCGGACAGACTCTCCTGACATGTCCGGTCCCTCCACAATTAAAGCAGATCATTTGAATGGTGGGACTAGTTGCTTGCGTTGGGGCAACTCCTGACAGGTTTTCAGAAACTGCTCTCGTCTCTCTCGCTAAACCCGACGGTCCCGCCATTAGTAAGGTCACCATCTCCATTAGTTGGGACACCTGAGTCTTAAGGAGTTCAACTTCAGGGGTGTCACCTCCCACATTGACTACCCGGACCCCTACAACAGAGTCTGACTGTCTCTCTTTGTCATCCAACATGGCTTCCTCCTCTCTCACAGTCCGGATTAAGTCTGGATAGTTCAGGAGGCCACCATCTCGCCGAGTTCGTAATAGAATAGCAATGGGGTCTAGGGGCCTGGCTCCCCGTAGGACTTGTTGCGCCCGAACCTCATCTACTCTTTCAGGGCCTATTCCCCTTTTTAGCAGAATTTGGTATATTATCTTGTCTAGACGTCCCATGTAACTGGAGAGTTTCTCCCCTTCATTTTGGTAGGTATGCTCTAGCTGATAGATGAGGTCTGAAGCCTTTTCAGTACGCCCAAATACATCTTGTAAAATATCTAGATAGTCCTGAGCAGTGCAATCCTGTTTGCTAAGTTTTAGGTTGCGAATGGCCTCCAATGCAGGGCCCCTTAGGCTCTCCGTAATCCTCTGTTTCTTGTGGGCCTCAGGAATGTCCCATTCACTTAGTGCTTGCATGGCTTGGTCTAGCCACTCTTCAAAGCCATCCTCCCCGGTAGGTATTGGTTACCTACCCGAGAAGAATCGGAGCTTCCGATACATCCCTGTGTATGGAGAGGGGTCTTTGCGGCATTTTAACATGAAGTCCCCCAATGCAGTGAGGAATTCCGGGCCTATGGTGGCTAGAGGTGTCTGGGACAGGGGTTCTTCCCTCTCAGGTTTTGCACAACTAGGCCCGGGGGTGTTCAACTGAAGTAACTGGAGCCTTGTCCCATCCTCTATTTGGATATTGGCTCCTTGGAAACTGTCAGGGATCCCCTTCTTCCACTCTAGCAGGGCATACGCCAGGGTGGTGTCTGAGGCGGGTATCACATCTATCACCCGCGTTTTCTTTCCCTCTGTGGGTAGTGCATTCACTATCTTGGTAATCTGTTCTTCGGTCCCCATTTCTCTGGGGAACTCGACCACTACACTCCGTTCTGGGCAAGCATTTTCCCTGCTGCACCACTTGGTCGCGGCTGCGACGTCCATCTTAAGAGTTGGTATAGGGCACTGCTTGAGTGGTTGTTGGGTAATTGAGCAGCAAGAATCCCGGACGAGCCCCCACGTGTAGCACTGCCCCTTGGGACAAGCTGGAATATATTATGGGTCCTGCGCTCAATAGATCCAACCTTAAGCAAATCCCTCTGGCACAACTGGTAATGAATAGCAAATACCCCGCCAAGAAATTTGCTGACACAGGGTTAAATGAAACGAGAACAATTTTATGGAGAATAAAATGCAGTGTAGAGGGGTGGGGTTCCCCTTTCATCTTCAATACTTACTTTTCTTCTTTTATGCAATGCAGTAAATTTGGTCTGCCACTAGAGGGCTTCACAGCCAAGAGTCTCCGGATGGCAGAGTTGCACTTTAAGCAGAATACAACTGATATCAAACAAATAAACTTACTTATACTCTATCAATGAAATGTATTACCCACACCGGTGTATGATTCTGCTTCTGAGGGGCGTTAGCCAAAAATCACCTCAGAGTCAGAACAGAATGCAATAAAGAGGTACCTGTAATAAGGCTACTAAGCCAGATTCCCCCACTTCAGTCCTTGTAACGGTGGAGCTCTAGTTGGTGCACGTTTAGTCCTTACAATGAAGTAAATAGCAGCTGAAAGCTTCTTTGGAGTTTCAGCTGGTGTGGGTTACATCCAATTTCACTAGGTTTCTGCGCTGAGAGGGTTCAACCTCAGTGTCTAAACGCAACACAAAGCACCCCAAGACCAGGGGCAGTCGCAGGATGCAATCTCCAAGTATGTGTCAGTCCCCGGGGCAGACAGTCTCAATTACACTGGTGGTGAGGGGCAAAGCAGGCAGAGGGATCTGTGGCTTGCACAGGGCCCCGGATGGGTGAGATCCCAGCAGTGGGGTGCGGATGTCCCAGTCTATATGCAAAGTGTAAATGGTGGGTCTTACTCTCTCCAGGGGGACAGCTCACCAGACTCTGAACACACAGCAGGGTCCCTCTATCTGCGCTGGGTTGCTGTAGTGCCTCCTCCTCTGCTTGGACGGGCTCCACATGTCCCTCTCTTTTCTCCAGCCTCGTGTCTCTCTGTTCTCCCCTTCACTTCCTGCTTCCTCCCCCTCCCAGCGTTCTTTGCTGTGTAGTGGATGAGTCATGAACTTGGCAGAATGCCCAGGTTTCACAAATAGGAGAGAGAGAGAAAGGACTGACTGCTGATCATGTGATTCCTTCTGAATCCTCTTGTACAAGGAGCCCGCTACACTCTCCTAAACTGTGAGATAGGCAAACTGTTCAGGAGGTGCTTGGGATGTCTATTCTAGTAGTGTAACAAGGTGTTGTCTGTTTGTTTTGTAAAAACAGAAGTCTTGAGGGCAGCATGATCATTTGTGATCCTCACATCAAGAAAAGTGATGTTATGTGTATAAATTTCTGTATTAAATGCTATGACAGAAAAAAATACCAATGTGTATAAATTTCTGTATTAAATGCTATGACAGAAAAAATGCCATTTAGACAATTCACAGACTCATGGAAAACAGACCCATCACCTTCCCAAGTGTGAAAAATATCATCAATATACCTTAGCCAGCATCTGACATGTTCAGAGAAGAGAGTTGTAGGATAGATATTGTGTTTTCTCATATACCCAACAAATAGGTTCACAAATGAGGGGGCAGCAGAGCTGCTCATGGCTGTGCCCTGAGTTTGGATATATATTATCCCCTTAAATGCAAAGATATTACTTTTAAATACAAACTGTATACTTGTGTAAAAGGACGATATGTCCATATTCGCCAATTTCCAATTAACATCGAACTCCAAGAATCTTCCACATTTATCCAAATAAAATCAGTCATATTCCTAGCATATACTGGTACGTTCTTAGCAAAAGGCTGAAGGTAAAAGTCCATCAACTGTGCCAGAGGCTGCGTAATTGACCCAGATCCTTAAACAATAGGTCTAAACTTCAAGGGTGTACTACCCTTGTGGACCTTGGATTGCCCATAGATAATGGGTATTTTTGGCTTTCCGTCCATCAGAAATTCTGTTGCCTCATTAGAAATACAGCCGGTCAATTGGTCGATGTTAAGCAGAGAGGCCAAAGCATTCTTTATGCCGTATGTTGGGTCTCTAGAAAGTTGTGCATAGCTGGTGGTGTTCATTAACATCTACAGTATGGCATCCCTGTAATCCTCATAGTCCATTACTACAATCATCCTGCCTTTATCAGTGGGCTTAATGATAATGCTTTTATCATCCCTTAAAGTCTTTAGTGCTGCAAATTCATCCAAACTTAAATTAGATATATATGGACTTTAAAGCATGAATTATATAATGGTGCTTCCAAGAGGACATACACTGTCTATCGACTAGTATTGACTGGGAGAAATAAATTTGCTTTTATGTTTACATGATTCTCCTTTAGTAACCACCATGGTCCCCGATTGCACATCACAAACTGCTTAATCTTACCTCTCAAATTTGAACACTTCAGTTTCAAAGTTAAATCTGTTAAAACTTGCCATGGGACAAAATAAAGGACCTTTGGATAAGAGGCGCAACTCACCCTTTGTGATGCCCCTAGATGACAGGTTGATCACCAGGTTCATCTACAGGTCTATTGCTGACCACTGCAGATCTGAAAAGTGCTGTGTCCTCTTGATGCCCTTCCTGGTTCATCCCTGTCTCCATCCCTTGGAAAATGGGAAGTGCTGCTCTCAGAGGTGGGTGCTGTGGAGCTACCAGATGCCCTGACTTTGCTGTCAGCTGAAGGATTCTCAGTTGGTCATTCTCTGACAGAGGTGGTTGGAGGGCTTCCTTTTTGTGGTCTGTTCAGCAGAGGGCGAGCCCACAGTCTCCTGGGCTTGGTGACACCAGTTATCCATGGATATACCATTCTTTCTTCATAGTCCTGATTCTCTGTCTTACAGTGTATACTGCAATTCTTGGAATGCAGTTGTCTGTTTATCTTTGTCCTGTATGGAAAATTCCAAAGCTGCAAGATCATGATTGACTTGACACATCTGAACCTTCACCTCTTTAGGGAGCAGCAGCATATAATTCAGTGAATTTTGGGTTGATAGCTCACACCACTTTGAACAAAACTCTCATTTGTGCTGGCCAATCATGGGTTGATTTTTGATTTGACTTTACTCTGTAGTACTCAGGCAAGGTTTGTCCATGTAACTCAAGATCCTTTCCCTAAAAATATTTTATTTCTCTTAGGTGGATTGGTGGCTGTATTGGATCCAAACTCCTTGTCAGTGTTTGGAGGGAAGAGCATTGCTTCAATCTCTTCCTGGCTCTAGATGCTTCCAAATTTTTAACATCATTCGATGATGAGGTTTCATCAGATGCCATTTGAATAGATCAGTGAATGCGGTGCCCTGATGTCATGTGGGCGCAACCAAAATGAAGTTCCCTTCCAATAAGCAGCCATCAGGAGTGCTGTTTAGGGAAACAAGTATGATTCCAAAACACAATTTCCAATGCACACGTGTTCCTGTAAAGTGGCTGTGAGTGTAAATGTGTGCTGCAGTGACCAATCAAAGATAATTGAAGCAAACAAATTTAAATCAGCACACCATGGATCTCCAGGAAAGGTCCAAAGCTTTATTTAGAAATCACGTCATTATAACAGAAGCTAAATTAAGAATATTGGGCAACCAGCTGGTGGCTGAAGGTCACATCAAGAGATTATTGTGGTGCCACGTCCCGATTAGAGGATCTAATTCAGTTATGGGCTTTTTAGGCACATATACTCAGTACCAAAATTTGTAAAAACAATTGTTACTTTAACGTACCATGTCTAAAATATATTGCGTATTAAAAAAATTATAATATGCCTTGCACATATAATCACAGCATTAAACCCCCATAAGGTATTGTGGGAACTCGCTTCAAATGGTAGAGCTTGGTTAAACGCACACAGCAACTCGCTTTCTTTTAAGGCCTTTTTAGCTCACTTTTATTTAAAGAAAATGTTCCACAAAGCTTCCCACGCAGGGGTATTCACCATCAATATAAACAAAATTCAGCCTCCTTGCTCTCTCAGATATAAACACTCTTCCACTGGCCTTCCTCTTCAGGCTTACGTCTGTCTCCTGCAGACTCTTTCAAAAATATGGCTCTCGCACACAGCTGGCCACTAGCACACAGCTAGTCTCTAGCAGCCCCTTGCTGCTTTTGACTTCCACCTCTCCTAGGTGGAGCCCTCCTGACTCCTATCTGCCAGGGTGGAGCCCAGAACCCTGGTCCTGACTCTCTGAAAAGGCCTGCACATACCTGTGCAATCAGTCTCATGGCCACTCCCAAAACCTGGTCCTAGGATTGGAAAAAAAAATCCTAGAAGCCACTTTCCTCCGTATCAAACACGTACTCTGGAGCCCCTCAACCTGCCTTGTTGAGAATCCTGGGTGCTAGATCGCCACACTGTCACATATCCCCCCTTTGTTTTGATCCCCTAGGGGGCAGAACACACAACTTATATCTTCTGGCACCTCTGTGCCAGCTCTCACTTACAGGGGCCCAATCTGGTCTGACCATACCTTTCCTAAAGGGGAACTCTACCCAATGACTGCTTTGGTGTCTCTCCCCAAGCCCCATTGTCACTCTGCTATGGGCTCTAATCAGACCTTCCCTATTCTTTTTCTGGGTGCACTTCCTCTCTTGAAATCCTTACGGGGTCCCCCTGGCCTTTCTATCGACCTTTCTGCCCCTTTGCTTCAGGTGCTCAGGTTTCCTAATACCTCTCTCAGTATTACTGTCCCAAGGCTGTAGGGAAACTATTTCTACTGTATTTGTACCAGGACCACCCCCCTGATTTCTTGTACCTTTAGCTTTCAAACCTGCATGAGTCATTACCACAGCATTCAGTTTACCATGAACAGTTATATTCCAGTCAATATTACACCTTTCAATATCTTTTCCAGCATTTGTTAGGACAGTGTCTGCAGAGGGCACACACACCATAGGGCAGCCATCACCCACGTGAACCTCACAAAATGCCACTTCACCTGGTGTCATGCATTCTGCAGGCAGCTGTCCAACCATTTTAACTTTTCCTATACCACTTGGATCTGTATCCAAACCCTGTACAGATGAGCTCTCTTTTGATCTATTTTGCCAGTTTTCACATACCATTTCTCCCTGTATTTCAGGTGTCTTATCAGACCTGCTACATAAACCTCTTTTTGGCCCAATGACCCTGATTTCTTTATGCACATCTGTTTGAGCCCTGGTCAGGATCTCTGCTGTTCTCTGGTTCATGCTCGGCCCTTCCATCTCATATGGTTTGTCCACTGGTGCAGTCAACATGCCCTTCACTGACAACTGACCAGCACCATCCTGGACCATAGCAGCAGAAATGCTTCCCACCTGGCTGTTAGTAGGTGAAACCTTTTTTGACTCATTTTCCATTTCTCCAAAACCTCTCTCATATCACATTGACAGGTAATTCAGCGGCATACCCTGATACAGCTTTTAACACCATGCACAAATTCAGAAATAAAAACTACTTTCTTGTTCCCATTTGATCTGTACAGCCAGCCATTCGGTGCTCCACCTAGTGGTATTCCGCAGTACCAGACCATCTGACTGTGGAGGAGACACCTCAATATACATTGGTTGTACATTCCAAAGTTCAAGCATCTCCTTTAATACTTAGGTCTAGAGTCAAGTGGTTGGGTTGTAACCAAAGACCTTCCTGACGATATTTAGGACACTGGGAATGCTGAGAGACTCACCTGCTGAGACTTGAGAAGTTGAAACTTTTAAAGGGACCTCCTCCGAGCTGGAGGTAATCACAGCCTGGTGCTCCACCAGAGCACTGCCATGTCCTGGGGTCACTCTCAACTTCTCAGACTCAGCACCCATAAGTTGCCCCCGATCACTCCCAGTGACATCATTTTGACACTCCATGCCAACATCACTTTTGTGGGTCACAGACAAAGTCTCTGCTGTATGCACGCCCTTATCTATAGGCCGTTCTATAGACCCTCCTGCTGGCACAGCAGCAACAGTGTCTACCTAATTTTTTTGCATTAAAGCCTCATCTATCAAGGAGATTAGCCTTTTACCCCAACTATCCCAATCCATTGTATATGTGCTCAATTCACCAGTGCTCCTCAGCACCGATCCATCCACCCAAGGAGACACATACGAATAGAAGGGCTTAGTTGCAGATCCATTGCACAAATCACTCTGGATCACATCAGACTTGGGTAACACCTGTTTTCCCACTGCAGTTTGCAATACCTCACATCCACCACTTTGCTCTGGTGGTGCTTCCTGAATTACCCACACACTTGCATTTTTGCCAGGCTGCATTAACCCGCTGTTCACCTGAACACTTTCAGTATTGTTAGACTGCACCAACACACTCCTATGACAAGGTGCAGTTCCACTCTGCTCCACCAGAGTGACATCGTAGTTGTCCAGGGCAACCTCCGGCTCCAATACACGGAGACCCCTGGAGATTTCTAAGGACACCTGTGCTGTCTGACCACCAGTTGCTACGGGAAATGACCCATCTTTAATTACAGCTTTTGCACTGCAAGAGCTCAGGGTTTTCCCAACAGCAGAACATTTCACATCATCAACATCATCAGCATTTGTAGCTCTTGGGGGCTGTACTAGCCCCCTACCAACCTGTGACTGGCACACATTAGTGACATCACTTTCTTTTTGATAACCATGCACAGGTTTTACTTTAACTCCTACCTCCCCACTGTACAAAGCACTGCACAGGGAAAAGTCACTCTCAAAAGCACATTCAGTGGCCCACCTAACTGGGGTCACTCCTATATCAGAATGGACAGTCTCATAACCAGTCCTTCTCAACATGACAGTCCCAGCCATGGTTTTATCACACACAGTCTTACCCACCACAGTAGTAGGTGTCACCATCTTCATTTGAGTGCGTCGTCTCATAAACGCATCCTCAACTGCACTTTCCTTGGCAACTTTTCCCTTGCCCCAAGGTGAAGTAACAGACGCCCTCATAGGCTCCATGGACTCTCTGGCACCCCCTGCAGGCCCAACAGGTACTTCCTCCCGCTTGCCAGAGATGGCTGCCAACATTTTAAAACAAGAATCTGGGCTTGCAGTTGAAGACATTTGCCCAGTATCAGCGGTATTCCAGAGTCTGGGACAGGTAAAGATCCCATGCCCCCACTGACCACATTCCAGGCATGGTACATTTCCACTCTTATCTTTGTTGGGACACTGAGCCACATCTTCAGTGCAGCTCCTCCTTCCAGGCACTACTTTTTCTCTGGTCGCCATGGGAGATTGCACTCTCCAAGCAGAACTTTGCTGGCTCTTTCCAACATGCTGTATTGGCTCCTCTTGATACCACTTGCCATGATCCTTATACGACATAGCCCCCTGTACACAGACAGCCCGACTGGCCTCCTCTGTGTTGCTATGGGCCTTCACTCTTGGTCCTGGCCTCTGGTCAGCCCCTCTCCTTGCACATAGCATAGGCTTCTCTCTGCTGGACCAACTCTCAAGCCGTGATACATTCACATTTTTCACAACAGCTACTGGTTTAACTGTAGCAGCGTTGCCAGGGGCAACAACACCCCTCTCCAAGGTACAGACATCCTGCAGCTCTCTCCTTGAACTGAAGGTTGGCTTGCTTTTCTCTTTAGGTTGGTTCAATGCTGCCAGGTGCCGCTTGCACCAGTCCACAGCAGACTCACCCACATCTAAATTTCCCGGCTTGGCTGGAGCATGCGGTATATAACCCCCTAGCCACAGGGCTCCCTCTCTCATTTCAGCAAACATTGCCTCCTTTTTCTGTTTTGACCGCCCCATCTTTGCAGTCATGCACACAGCAGTGTGTTACACAGTTCAGCAACACCATGGAACACTGTCTCTTTAAGGCAAAGTCCTTTTCTCTAGCAGGTTCTCCTCACCTGCACACACAGATAGTGCAGACTTATGCACCAAACACAGTTCATATAACTGATGAACTTACTTCAATCGCCGGGATATCCAATTCTGCCCACTGCATCCGCCACCATATGTGGGAACTCGCTTCAAATGGTAGAGCTTGGTTAAACGCACACAGCAACTCGCTTTCTTTTAAGGCCTTTTTAGCCCACTTTTATTTAAAGAAAATGTTCCACAAAGCTTCCCACACAGGGGTATTCACCATCAATATAAACAAAATTCAGCCTCCTTGCTCTCTCAGATATAAACACTCTTCCACTGGCCTTCCTCTTCAGGCTTACGTCTCCTGCAGACTCTTTCAAAAATATGGCTCTTGCACACAGCTAGCCTCTAGCAGCCCCTTGCTGCTTTTGTCTTCCACCTCTCCTAGGTGGAGCCCTCCTGACTCCTATCTGCCGGGGTGGAGCCCAGAATCCTGGCCCTGACTCTCTGAAAAGGCCCGCACACACCTGTGCAATCAGTCTCATGGCCATTCCCAAAACCTGGTCCTAGGATTGGAGATTTCATCCCTCCCAGATCTCTTTGAAATCTCCAGGCTCCAGATCCCAAAATGGACCTTACAAACAAAGGAGGAAAGTGAAAAGCCACTTTCCTCCGTATCAAACACTTACCCTGGAGCCCCTCAACCTGCCTTGTTGAGAATCCTGGGTGACAGATCGCCACACTGTCACAGTATAGAAATACAGTTTCCTATTGGAGATATGGAGAAGATGGTAGACACAATCTACTTCAAAGTGAGGAGGGGTGTATTGACCGTTGAATGAGGCCCAACATGTTTCGCAATAAAGGTCGCTTCCTCAGGGGCTTGCAACGCATCTAAAAAATGGACAAACTTGCAGGTAATCGATACAAACATTAGCAATAAACATCAATACAAATAGAATGCCACCTCAAGGGCACTTACATAAAATTGTAGACTGTGTGTATATAATTATAGAGGACTATCAAAGCAGCAGCGGTCAATCAGGACAGCAACCCACACAGCGGATGCGAAGACACACCAAGCAAGTGACTGGGCAAACAAGCATCCCACAGGAGTACCAGGTAATATAAAAGTGCAGAGCAGGGTTATATTTCACCATCATTGTTTTTCATCAATAGAGGTATGATAGTAAGGAACACAGTGGACTTTCAGGGGCAAAAATATAGAGAGCAGTCAATAGTGCCTTCAAAAGACAACCTATTGTGTCTACCATCTTTTCCATATCTTCCATATCTTCAATAGGAAACTGCATTTAAT
The DNA here is from genome assembly GCF_062004578.1 of Staurois parvus. NCBI lineage: Eukaryota > Metazoa > Chordata > Amphibia > Anura > Ranidae > Staurois > Staurois parvus. The sequence goes on from NW_028317852.1 coordinate 11,938,198, forward strand.
GCTGTGATTATATGTGCAAGGCATATTACTATTTGTTAATATGCCATATATTTTACACAAGGTATGGTAATAAAGTGACAATTGTTTTTACAATCCCCCCTTTCCCCCCAAAAAAATTTGAGTTTGTTTTTCAATTGAACTGTACAGTTTATAGGTCACATTAAAGGTGGAAAACATACTGAAATAATTTATCTTTGTCTAATTTTTTTACATCACAGAAACCTGACATTTTAAAGGGGTGTGTAGACTTTTTATATCCACTGTATATGACACCTAGGTTTGAGGGAATATAGGGATAAAAGAATAAATTTTTTAGCTGACTTGGTTCCACTTTTATTGCCTTTGACATAATTGACATATAATTTTTGGCACATCCAGCACATAAAGTGAGCAAAGTGCTTGCTTTATCAGTGAGGCAGAGACTGAGATCTGTGCAACCTGCTGCTGATTGCAAGTTTTAGGTGACTGTATAGAGGTGACTGTATAGATTTCTGCTCTTTTTTCTATCAAGAAGTGTGACTGGCAAGCTTACAAATCTGTAATTTGGGGCTATATCAAAGTGTTGTATAGGAATGAACTGAGCTGTTCATTCAGCTTGAAATATTCAGTAGTTTTTTATTTAAGATCCTTGAGGATGTGAGAAAAAGAGTGATGAGGAATGTGGTTTTTGCAATTGTGAACTACATTGCACCAAGAGAGGATCATGATCTGACCACAGGATTGCAAGTATTAGGATTAAAGAAATCTGAGAAATTAGGGGAAAAGAAAGACATGATCGATTTGAGTGTGGCTAGAGTGTGGATACGAGTAGTGGGTATAGTCTCTGAATACAGAATTAACTTCTCTTCGAGCATTGATAGGATCATATGATTTGAGTAGAATAAGAAAAGTTTGGGAGACCAAAGTAGAGCTCAGGAGGTCTGAGGGAGATTTGTTTTCCATTGAGAACCAACATAGAGTCGCCACAAAGCTTGTTAAATGGATAATAAATGAGATAAGAAGGGTGTTTGTCTAGTGCTGGGAGTATAGTGAGTTGAGTGTGTATAATGACCTTGATATCTTTGAGGATCCCTAGCAATATCAAGCATCAACCCTGAGGGTCCGCTATAGTTTTATGACACATAAAAGATATATGTTCATGGAAGATGATGAGTACTCCCCTCTGTTTTTGTCATGGAATGCACAGACTTATGCACAGGCGCAAGATTCCTGCAAGTCCTGCTCATGGACGTTTAGTGGGTGCTCGTGCATGCACAGGGGAATAAGGGAGCATTGGTGTTAGGTGGGCTATTTAGACTGCACTAGTTCCTTGTGTCAGTGCCGTTTGGTCTACTACATTTCCTAGCATCCGTGCATCTGTTCCTGTACTGCTCATCTGTTGTCAACCCTATCTGCTCCTGACTACCTGAATGCTGTCTGCACCGACCCCTGGCTTTACTCCTGAATTGGGAGAGTGTATGTGATCAGCACAGGACCAACCAACGCTGTCCAGACAGACGGTCAGGTGTCCTGCAGCCTCATAGTACAATCAGGGGAGAATGAAAACTCCTTCTACAAGCTTTAACCAGTGCTCTGCTGGACACTGATAGAAGTCACAAGACTGCTCTAACTGCTGATGAGAAAAGGTATTTAGCAGTTTATATTTACTAAAATAATTACACTTCCATGTTGCGTTTACTGTGGGAGACCAGATATAGTGAATGCAGGGTCCTGGGTTTAGTAATACTTTAAATAGCTGAAGTATAGATTTTATTGCATTGAAGAAAATCCCTCTTAAACTTGCTCTGCCCTCCCTGTGTGCATCACTTATCTCTTCACAAAACTATGCTATATTTCTGAGCCTTTAAAGGCAATTAAGTTTTTTTTGTATGCTAAGGCAAGGAAAATTTACTGGATGGCTACATCAGCCCACCAGTCTAAGTGGGAGGGGCTGGTGATTCAAAAGGTCGTAACTGTGGGGGATGGACTTTGAAAGTACTGATCATATACAGTATACAGTATCTAAAACAGTATATCAGCAAGTAGTCACCATTATTTCTAAGCAGCTCTAGATGCCAATCAGTCATCAGTTGTAAAGTGTATTCTTACTTCCCCTAAATGGCAAAAAAAAAAGCAAAATAAGCCCACAGGTTTGTGAGGTAAATTCATTCAGATCTGTTTACCAGCCCATGCCATGCAAACCTACAATATGCTGTTTTTAAAAGAAAATAATTTGAATTAAAAGTATTTTCCAAAATATTCAATAAATTAAATATACATGCACATTCAAAAAGATATAAAATAGAAAATAAGAATTTAGCCTAGATTTTTGTTATTGAAAAAAAATCTAAATTGTAAATTTGAAATGTATTACAACTAAAATATACTGCTGAATGTGTAAATTAGAATAAAGATATTACACAGGCTCTTTGATTGCTTGTCCAAGTGAAGACATTTTAACTAAATTTGTAAATTACATTTTCATGCTTGGTAGGCCTGCCAGTGTCTCTGGTGCTGTGGCTAATGATTACAAACCCAGATTACCTTGGAGAAGAAATGTAAACAATATACTCCATCTAATCCCTTTTTAGCCCCAGTCTATGTATTTGTACAGCTGTGCTCAATCTGGGTGCCAAGTTTACATGGTGTAATAAGTTGTCTGATCTATCTCCCATGCCAAATTTTAGCTTATATCAGCCTTTATTTTGGATGAATTATACTTAAATATAGAGTTACTGTTTTTTTGTTAAATGTAATAGGTTATTACTTTTTCAAGCAGTGTAATCTAAGCTTATAATTGCCAAAAATTTGTCAGGAGCTTTACACGGTTTACTACTGTAGTTGAACATAAAGGTATACTACAAATATATTAAGGTATTCATGGGCAGCACAGTGGCTAAATGGTTACCACTTCCACCTGGCAGTACTACGGCCATTGGTTTGAATCCCAACCCCAACACCACCTGCCTGGAGTTTGCATGTTCTCCCTGTGCCTGCATCCAGGTACCCCGATTTCCTCCCACACCCCAAAGACATGCAGTAGGTTATTATTATTACACAGGATTTATATAGCGCTAGCAGTTTTCTCAGCGCTTTCAATATAACGGGAGACTATACAGCAACAATACAGTTCAATACAAGAGGGATAGGAGGACCCTGCTCCTTGGAGCTTACAATCTAGGAGGGAGGGGCTAGTGGTACAAAAGGTGGTAACTGTGGGGGATGGACTGGTTGGAAAAGTAGAAGACTCCAGGCTTCCCTGAAGAGATAGGTTTTCAGAGATAGCCTAAAAGTGAGCAGAGTAGGCGATAGTCTGATAAACTGGGGTAGAGAGTTCCAGAGGATCCTCTGGTGCTCCCAGAATGTCAAGGTGCATACAATGTTTCCACTGCTGCTCATTAATAGCAAAATGTATAGGGTTTGATGCAGGCTAAATCATTCTATCTCCTAATTTTCAGTCTATTCCAGTGCCACATCAATAAAGAATATTTATGGCTATTGTCTCTCCAAAATAATGTACTCAAATTGTGATTTCAATAATAAAAACTGCCTGGTCTCTACCCATTAAACTTCAGTAAAGTGGGTTACTTACCTATGCATGGAGTCAGTAAAACAAAATATCATTCTGGTGTCTCTCCTGTTAAAAATGTGGCTAAGCATTTTTTTTCAAATATTGTATATGGAGTAAGTACAATATTTAGTTGTCTTTTTCTGTGTAATAAATTCTAAAGTTTTTCTTTTTTTCTGCAGACTGTTGTCCTTACTGTTTAAAAATGCAACCTACCAAAACTGCTTAAATGCTGTCTATAGAGTTACTAACAATATTTTTTTTTAGGTGAAATACATTTTTATGTAAAATGTATACAAATAAATGTGTAATTTTGTACTGAAAAACTGCACTTGATCTGTAATTAAAAAAATTCAGCCTATAAGAGATTGTAAAAATACTCTCTATGCAGTGTGTATACCATTCTTTCATTTTATCAGTGAAAAATAAACACTTTATTTGGGATTTTGTCCTCAAACGCCACATGAGAAAAGCATTTTATTAAATGAGGGTTCCTATAAATGGAATCAAATTATATCTTTATAGTGTGTACCATATTTTTTTCATTTTAATGTGAAAAATAGTATTTTTGGGTTATCCAAAGATAAATAGGGATGTGGTTTAGTCAATGAGGTCTACAAGAAATTATAGAAATATGTAAACCGTAAGCTTAATTTGTTCCTCCAAAACTAAATAGAGATATAGTTTAGACAATGATGCCTACAGGAAGTTGAAATATTCTGCCAGTAGCATATTCATTCTGTTTTCATAGCAAAATATAAATGTTAATTTGTTTTTTTTAACTTACTAAACTAAATTGGGATAAAGTTTAGGCAATGAGGCCTGATTTTAGTAATACTAAGTATGCTGTCTATAGATATACTGTATAACTTTTTTTGGTCCTCCAAAACTATTTGGTGATGGGGTTTAGGCAAATGTCTACAGGAAGTTATAGAAATCCTATGGGATTAATCTACTAAAGGCAAATAGACTTTTTACTTTGCAAGGGAAGCTTGCGAATGGGGAGAAGCTCTGCTGATTTACATCAACCAATTATGTGCAAGCAAAATGCTACTTTTCTATTTTCCTTGCAAGTGATTTCAACACATTTACAAAGTTGTGGGTAAAAATTCCCCTGCATTGTGAAACTTCCCTTGCAAAGTAAACAGTCTATTTGCCTTAAATATATAAGCTTTAAATTGTTTTTGACCATCAAACCTAAATGGGGACATGGTTTAGGCACTGAGGCCTACAAGAAATTGTAATGGATAAGTTCACCTCCTGATCCTGCCCTGCAGCTGCCGCCCGCTGCCTCTGACTCCCCCGACAGAGGTACAGGGAGAAGTCAGCTTGTAGTCCACAATTAACTACCACAGCACTGTGAGCGCTGTGGTAGTTCATTGAGTCTTCCTGTCAGAAAGTATCTGCTTGCCCGTGCGGGATGTACGAGCAAGCAGATACACTGACAGTGTGCAGCAGACTTGCATGGCATCAGTGATGTGCTGATTACTGGTGCAATGCTTACAGGCTCCCAACACAAAAATAATAAATGCACATTTTTTTACCTGCAAAAAAATGTGCCTTTATTATTTTTTGTGGAAAGGTGAACTTGTCCTTTAAAGCCACATAAGGAGTATGTACAACATGTTTAACCTATTAGAAATAATATGGTCTAAATTGTATTTTCTGTTAAAACCTTCCTCATCTCTCTCTTTTATGTTGTGTCCTAGTAAAACTGCTTGAATGATGTGCAGAGTGTCTGTACAATACTTCTGAGCTTTTTCCACTGAAATAATACACTCTAAACTGTATTTAATGATATATCCTGCCTAATTTCTCCCTCATACTCTTCTGCCTAGTAAAACTGCTTAGACAATGTACAGTGTTTCTGCCTAAAATATCTGGCTCTTGTCTGTGGCATAATAAACCCCCTTTTTTCACATAAAACACCTGCCTTATCTTACATTTCAGCCAAGTAAAATTGCATAGTGTGCAGTGAGTCTGTGCAGTATTTCTGGCTGTAGTCTGTGAAATAATACACTCTAAATGTTATTTCTTGATAAAAACACCTTTCCATTTTTATATTGCAGCTCAATCAAAGTGCTCACATATTCTAAAGTCACTGTGCTGTATGTCAGGCTATTGTCTCTGACAAAATGGCACTTTTTTTTTTAACAACTGCCTTGCCCCTGGAATGTAGGGTTGTAGTCTTGAAGTGTTTCTGATCACTCTGTATTGACATTTTATTAAATCTTGTACAAAATGTGTGTTATTGCACAAAAAGAAGATCTTAAGCTAAGATGTTTTGAAACTGTTTGGCAATTTTTACAAAGTTGAGGGTTTTAGCTGCTTTTTTTCCAAGGCATAAACTTTATGATAGTTTTTAGATATATTATGTCTGTTGTGTCTGCAATAACAAAACCTACCCAAAAAGCCTTTATTTTGAAGTTATAAAGAATCAGATTAGGGTGCTGATGCTGTATGCAAGACAAGGAATAATCCCCCAAATTAAAAAACACATTACATGAGCAAATTATGAAATCACAAAATACAGTGTCACTGACACTGTCTGTGAGAATACACCACACAGCTTAAAGGCATCTCCCAAAGCATATAGTTTGAAGAACTTATGTTCTTGCCATGTTGTCCTTGAAGTCACATAAAACAGAGGGCCTTCTCTCTACTGTGCCATATTTCTATGATTTTTGTTTGGCAAGCCCCTTCCTTTTGAAAATGACCAAAAGTGACAATATTTGCCAGTTATTGACTTCAGTGGGGTTTGGATAAAGTTTGCATTTTTTTATGAGTTTAATAAACAGACTGCTCATCACTAGTGGTGAGTAATGTAGTTCAAATGAAACTGTACATGCACTAGTTAGGCAGGTCGAAGTTTGTAGATTAGCAGAAAGAGAATCGGTGCAAGTGGGAAGTCCTATGGCTTAAAATTCATAATGGGATCACTTTAAACGGGTAAATAATCACATTATCATGTTTTCTGTTTAGAGGAAATATTGCATATCAATGTGTGGCTTATCTGCCTGATTCCAGGTAAAACAATAACAAGGTGGTCTAAAGCCTAATTTTGTAAGCTATAATTATTCTTATTTGTCATAATGACTACATTTTCTGCTATAAAGGAAAATCTGAAACAGTTACATAGCTAAACATAATGATTGTTAGTGCCAAAAAACACATATTACAACTTGGAGAACTGAGCTGTATATCACATAATAAGAGTCTCAGACTATTGTCTTGAGATATGCAAGTGAATGGATTCTATTATGAAGAAGATTTTGGAACTAGCATAAAGTGCAAGAATACATTGTGTTGGTATTAGACCTCAAAATAAATTAGACATCATTTTATCCTAACATAAAAAAAAAATTCAGTTGCTAAAGCTTTCTTTTATTTGCAGCTCACACAGTGCTGAGGGTTTCTAGCTATCATGCTCTGCTCTGCATAATTAATAGTGAATTAATGGCCTAGTAGATTTTTGTTGAGACAACTACTTTAATTTAAACGATAGGTCTTGAGGCCACATGTGAGGTGTGAAGAGACATGAGATTAAATATTGTTTTCAGCAAGGTAGCATTGAGGTAGGTCTACACTAACCTACCCAAACGCTGCTTAGTCAAAGAAATTCTCCTTTAAACGCCCTTTAGTATCATATTACTTTAGTCTTACTGTTCATTGAGTAGGAAGGGAGAGTTCCCCATCCCTCTTAAACAGAACTTATCTAACTTAGTTTCTCTGTCTAGCCTAGAAAGATTTTTGGCTTGCTCATTTCATAGGCAACAGCCTTATATACTGCTACCTTGTGCAAAATGTGTAGAATAATGTGTTGTGCTTAAGGGATGAAAACCAAAAATGACCTGAGTGCAACAAAATGAATAATATGCTTCAAACATAATATGCTTCCAAATGAATAAAAAGAAAGTGAAGAAATATCCATCAAAAACAAATACATCAAATACAAAGTGTATAGTATATATTTCATGAGACCAAACCTGTGGAATACTTACAACATAAAAAGAAAAATACAACAAAGTATGTATATATATATATATATATATATATATATATATATATATCCCTGTCATGGTGTATGTTGTCCAGGTTTCGAGGCAGGTTTCAGTTTTCTCGGTTTTTGGTGAAATTCAGTTTGGGACTTAAAGCCTGGAGATTGCACAGTGATCTCGGTGGGAGGAAATCTCCAATCCTGGAATCAGGTTTTGAGAATAGCCAGGAGACTGATTGTGCAGGTATGTGTAGGTGTCTTCTAGAGCCAGAACTAGGGTTCTGGGCTCCATCCTCCTGAAGAGTTTAGGTGTGCAAGAGAGAAGCCAGAGGGTTGCATGGTGTAGTCAGACAGAGAAGAGAGAGGGCCCAACCGAGGTACAGTGTTTGTACGCAAATAAAGGGAAACTGTTATATGGTCAAGAGGACCAAGGCACAAAGCCTGAGCAGCCTTGCTGCTAAAGAGAGTCAGGAGGCTGAATCTTTGTTTTGTATGGATGGTGGATACTCCTGCATGGGAAAACAGTTCTGTTGTTGCACTTTTCCTTGTCTCTTTAAACACTTGCCCTCCACAAGATTCACCCCCTTTCCTGACCAGGCCATTTTTTGCAATACAGTACTGTGTTACTTTAACTGACAATTGCGCAGCCATGCAATGCTGTACATAAATTAAATTTGTCATTTTTTTCCCACAAATAGAGCTTTCTTTTGGATTTGATCACCTCTGCGTTTTTTATTATTTGTGCTATAAACAAAAAAAGGCCGACAATTTTGAAAAAAAAATATTTTTTACTTTTTGCTATAAAACATATCCAGTAAAAAAAAATTTAAATAAAATGTCTTCATAAATTTAGGCCAAAATGTATTCTGCTACATGTCTTTGCTAGAAAAAAATCCCAATACATGTAAATTATTTGGTTTACGATAAAGTTATAGTGTCTACTTGTTTAATTGGGCAACTATTGGGCACTGTTTAATTGGGCAACTATGTGGGCAATGAGGTTTAATGTTGTAAGGTTATGCACTTGGGGGCTAAGAATACGCATGCATGATACATACTAGAGAGAGTACAACTTGGGGAATCAATGGTGGAGAAGGATCTGGGGGTTCTGGTAGATCACAAGCTTAATAATGGCATGCGATGCCAAGCTGCAGCTTCTAAAGCGAGCAAAATCCTCTCTTGTATTAAAAGAGTTATAGACTCCAGAGAGAGAGCGATATCATTTTACCCCTGTACAAATCATTAGTAAGACCTCATCTGGAATATGCAGTTCAGTTTTGGGCACCAATTCACAAAAAGAACATTGGGGAACTGGAGAAAGTATCGAGAAGGGCAACTAAACTGATACGAGGCATGGAGGAGATCAGCTATGAGGAAAGATTAGAGGAACTTAATTTATTCTCTCTTAAGAAGAGGAGATTAAGGGGGATATGATCAACATGTATAAATACATCAGTGGTTCATATAGTGAACTAGGTGTAGAGCTATTCACCCTGAGGTGATCACAGAGGACAAGGGGGCACTCTTTACGTCTGGAGGTAAAGAAATTTAATCTCCAAACACGGAAAGGTTTCTTCACAGTAAGAGCTGTGAAAATGTGGAAAAGACTCCCTCAAGAGTTGGTTCTGGCCAGCTCAGTGGACTGCTTCAAAATAGGCCTGAATTCTTTCTTGGATACATAGAATATAACTGAATACTAATACTTATAGGTAAAGTTGATCCAGGGAATATCCAATTGCCTCTCGGGGGATCAGGAAGTAATTTTTTTCCCAGCAGGAGCAAATTGGATCATGCTTTGCTGGGGTTTTTGCCTTCCTCTGGATCAGCTGTGGGTATAGGATTATAACTTTTTTTTTTTAATGGTTGAACTGGATAGACTTTTGTCTTTTTTCAGCCAGACTAACTATGTAACTAAAAATGGCAGTATATATACTGGAATTTTTAATTTAAATTTTTTTTTACTAGTAATAGCGGAGATCAGCGACTTATTGCGGGAGTGCGGAGGGCATTGTGACACTGGGTAGAAACTGACTAACTGCCACTAACATCCCCAGTGACACTAATACAGTGATGAGTGCTAATAAAATGCACTGTCACTGTACTAATGACACTGGGCAGGAAGGGGTTAACATCTGTGGCGATCATAGGGTTAACAGTGTGCTGTGTGTTTTACTATGCTATGCAGAGCAATACAAAGCAGCATGTTCTTGCTGACAGGGGAGAGATCTGCGTTGTTTACACACAGACCTCTCCCCTGTTAGCTCGACGATCACCGAGCTCCAGCCGAGAATCAGTGGCCGGAACCCTGTGATGGACATACCGAGTAGCCAATAGTGGCGCGGGTGCCCCCCTACCTGGAAATGCAAATTATATATATATATAAGCAGTACTTTTTTTATAGGGCGGTCGGGAAGCGGTTAATAAATGTGGACCAGAAGCCCTTAAACTATGATTTCCAGTGTGGACTCTAGCTCGGGTAGCACTTGCCATTGAGTAAACAACCTCCCAAAATTTCACAAGTGGTGTTTCGGATGTGGGCGCAGCGTGGAGTTTCTAGATCCTTGCAGGCTATACCAGCCAGTTGTCGAAAACTGCTTGTTCTCTGCAGTGTATGCAGCAGGTGTTGCATCTGAAAGGAAGAGGCCAATTAAAAAGGCAGTACTCCTGTTTTTGTTTTGTGCAGTGGAGTAACTGCGAGTATGGGGTGTCCAGAGCAAGAGTCCACCTGTGTTTGAATCTGCTGTGGACTGGTGCAAGCGGCACCTGGCATCATTGATCCAAGCTATAGAGGAAAGCAAGCCAACCTTCAGTGCAAGGAGAGAGCTGCTGGATGTCCATACCTGGGAGAGGGGTGTAATTGCCCCTGGCACTGTTGCTGTGGTTAAATCAGTAGCTGTTTTAGAAAGTGTGAATGCATCATGGCTTGAGAGAGGGTCCAGTAGAGAGAAGTACATGCTACAGTGGGGCAAAAAAGTATTTAGTCAGCCACCAATTGTGCAAGTTCTCCCACTTAAAAAGATGAGAGAGGCCTGTAATTGGCATCATAGGTAGACCTCAACTATGAGAGACAAAATGGGAAAAAAAAAATCCAGACAATCACATTGGCTGATTTTGAAAGAACTTATTTGCAAATTATGGTGGAAAATAAGTATTTGGTCACCTACAAACAAGCAAGATTTCTGGCTCTCACAGAGCTGTACCTTCTTCTTTAAGAAGCTCCTCTGTCCTGCACTCATTACCTGTATCAGTGGGACTTGTTTGAACTTGTTATCAATATAAAAGACACCTGTCCACAACTTCAAACAGTCACACTCCAAACTCTACTATGGTGAAGACCAAAGAGCTGTCGAAGGACACCAGAAACAAAATTGTAGACCTGCACCAGGCTGGAAAGACTGAATCTGCAATAGGCAAGCAGCTTGGTGTGAACAAATCAACTGTGGGAGCAATAATTAGAAAATGGAAGACATACAAGACCACTGAAAATCTCCCTCGATCTGGGGCTCCACACAAGATCTCACCCCGTGGGGTCAAAATGATCAAAAGAACGGTGAGCAAAAATCCCAGGACCACACAGGGGGACCTAGTGAATGACCTGCAGAGAGCTGGCACCAACGTAACAAAGGCTACCATCAGTAACACACTACGCCGCCAGGGACTCAGATCCTGCAGTGCCAGACGTGTCCCCCTGCTTAAGCCAGTACATGTCCGGGCCTGTCTGAGGTTTGCTAGAGAGCATTTGGATGATCCAGAAGAGGATTGGGAGAATGTCATATGGTCAGATGAAACCTAAATAGAACTGTTTGGTAGAAACACAACTCGTCGTGTTTGGAGGAGAGAGAATGCTGAGTTGCATCCAAAGAACATCATACCTACTGTGAAGCATGGGGGTGGCAACATCATGCTTTGGGACCAGGACGACTGATCCATGTACAGGACAGAATGAATGGGGCCATGTATCGTGAGATTTTGAGTGCAAACCTCCTTCCATCAACAAGGGTATTGAAGATGAAACGTGGCTGGGTCTTCCAACATGACAATGATCCCAAACATACCGCCCAGGCAACGAAGGAATGGCTTCGTAAAAAGCATTTCAAGGCCCTGGAGTGGCCTAGCCAGTCTCCAGATCTCAACCCCATAGAAAACCTTTGGAGGGAGTTGAAAGTCCGTGTTGCCCAGCAACAGCCCCAAAACATCACTGCTCTAGAGGAGATCTGCATGGAGGAATGGGCCAACATACCAGCAACAGTGTGTGCCAACCTTGTGAAGACTTACAGGAAACATTTGACCTCTGTCATTGCCAACAAAGGATATATAACAAAGTATTGAGATGAACTTTTGATATTGACCAAATACTTATTTTCCACCATAATTTGCAAATAAATTCTTTCCAAATCAGCCAATGTGATTGTCTGGATTTTTTTTTTTCTCATTTTGTCTCTCATAGTTGAGGTCTACCTATGATGCCAATACAGGCCTCTCTCATCTTTTTAAGTGGGAGAACTTGCACAATTGGTGGCTGACTAAATACTTTTTTGCCCCACTGTATATGCAAGGAGAAAGGCTGACCAGTGGCCAGGACCAAAAGTGGTTGCCCATAGCAACACAGAGGAGGCCAGTGTGGCTGTCTGTGAACCATGGGGTATATCTTACAAGGATCATGGCAAGTGGCTTCAGGAGGGGTCAATACAGCGTGTTGGGAAGAGCCAGCCAAGTTCTGCTGGGAGAGTGCTGTCTCCCATGGTGACAGGAGGAAAAGTATTGCCTGGAAGGAGGAGCTACAGCTCCATGCGTCCCCATGGAGAGGCCTGTAAGTTCCTGCTAGCTGGGAGTCACCAGGAAAGATTCTTCCTGGAAGCAAGGTGTGTTGTTACCACTGGCAACAGGAGTGGCCACAAGGGAAGTGCAGCTGAGGACTGGTTCATGAGCAGACTAAACTAAAATGAAGATAGCAACACCTACTAGTGTAGTAGGTAAGACTGTCTGATAAAACAATGGCTGGGACTGCTAATGTATTATATATATATGTTTTTTTATTTCTTAATGTATCAGTTCTCCTATAGCAGGTTCTACACATTGTACATATGTGCAGCTTTTAAGGTAATTTAAGGGGACCCCAGGCATGATATATAAAGGAATTTTTCCTATTTTTCTATTTTTTTTAAGACTTTAAAATGGGCACTTTTGAATTTACAAATTCGAGTCCCATAGACTTGCATTGAGTTCAAAGTTCACGGTCGAAGGCATCACTACCACCCAGTTGAGAACCTAGGCAACATACACCATGACAGGAAAGCACACTGACACATTCTTGTCTGTCATTGGCACCCCCTCTCTCTATGCTCATGTCCCTCCCTTCCTCAACCTGGGAACCAACATAGGAGCATTCAAATTGTTGCGCATCCTCCAGCAGCATGTAACTGACACTATGATCAAATAATTCAGATGACTACATCATGCATGATGGTGGGGCTACGGAAAGAGTAGCTGTGGACAAGGAGCCTGTGGAATTGGCCACTTTAGCACCTGTGGTGAAAAGCGAACTAGTATGAGCCTGGATGACAGAGGATGAGGAGGATGAACATGACTTAGTTATCCACTCCACCACCTCTTCTGCATGTTGTGGCTCAATAACACGGCTAGCACCGTAAGAAAAAAGACAAGCGTGTCCTTCCTGCAGAGGATACACCACGCCTATGACCACCACTTTTCACTTTGGACACAGAGGCTGCTTGCCCTCTTTTAGCTGCCTGTGAGCATCTGCTTCTCCTGGTTGGCCTTTTGCACATGACGGGGTTTTTGGGGGGGATTTTTATAACTTTATTTAGGAGTGTGGAGTGGGAATTTGGTGCTTGGATGCAATTGTGCTTGGTGCACTATAAATCGTTTTATTTATTTATTTAATAAAGAAAAATAGGGGTTACGGCAATTATGGATGCTGCTGCTGCTGCTGCAAAAAATAAAATAAAATAAATGTAAAAAAATTAAAAAAGGGAACCATTGCTGATGTAGAAGGAGGAACACCAGTGATGCAGAAGGGGGAACAGTTATTGTACCCAAAATATTTTTGCTGCTGCGGCAAAACACATAAAATAAATTTAAAAAAATTTAAAAAGCAAAAAAAAAAAGAAAGAAAAGGAAACCACTGCAGAAGGAGGAAAAAACATGCGACACAGAAGGGGGAACAGTAATGATGCAGCAACAAAAACAAAATAAAAAAAATTAAAATTAGAAAAAATAAATAAATGGGAACAGCGGTGATGCAAGGGTGCTGTAAAAACACTGACACTTCAGTGACACCACTAGACTGATCTTCACTACACTTCACTACACTACACTGTCACTGACTACGCTACACTCTCCTAACACACCACTAACTAACCTCACTGTGTAAGCAGTCTTACATAGTGTGGGGCGTGGACTTGGCCCATGAGCCATGATTGGCAGAGACTTTAACCAATCATGGCTGTCACAGTGCACAGTGCTGTGATTGGCCAAAGCATAGCAGAACGCCCTAACAGTTTGTGTGTTTGCAGAGCACACGAACACCTGATTTTCAAGTCAAACTTATGTTCGAAAACATGTTAAAAACAAATTACCTCTGCCATAGCAGATTTCAGGTCCTTGCTGCTGTACCTGCACTACACCGGACATACATATACATGCAACCACTGGATACCACTTTTGCAGTTTTGCATTAATTCACCTTCATTACCCAGAATTTATGCAATACATGAATGTATACATGGTAAGGTAATAGTTCTACTTAAAAGTCATATTTTATTAGTCTACATATATACCATAAATGTAAGGGACAACATAAAGGACATAATACATTCCTATTTCCTATTCGTTTACAGAGAAATATTTTGGTAAATATTTCCTACTTTTTAGAAAGCAGGTGAAGCTTTTGGTTATTTTTTTTGTTTTTGTTCAGTCATTTTTATTGAAAATATACAATTTACAGTAGATGAAAGGGCATACTTTGAAAAAGTCTTCATGGACAAATAATTATCAACATACCAAAATAACACATACTATATTAGCATACGTGCTCTAATAATAATGGTAATATTAATAATACTAATAATGAGTGAACTTTTTACTTAGTCAGAAAGACCTATTAATAATCTATTAATACTGTTTATGATAAAAGGAAATCATTTGTATGGCCATTTATAATATCTTTGAATGTACTGAAGTCTCATAATAAACAGCTAGAATGGTGCAACAAAAAGGGCACAAAACGTAAGCAGAGAAAAAAAGTAGTAGTAGGTAGAAAAAAAAGAAGACAGAAATAAAATATGTACAAGAGGACTGGGGAGGGGCTTTTTAGAAAGGGGGGGGGGGTGGAATAAACCAATTTATTGTTGGATCCTGCCTACAGTTGCAACAGTAGCTGTGAATATTGGGGTATGACTCTAGCTATGAGGGGAGGGGGTGCCAACAGAAAAGGTACTTTGTATGAGTCCTCTAATGGTAAAATATTGAACAAAATTTTAGCCTTAGAGACTAACTACTCCCAATCCTCTCTAGTAGAATATATTACAAAGCACACTGCATAAAGCATCACCAGATAGCTAGTGCGCCCACTAATGCTTAGTTCACTATATCTATGACTTGAGATATCGTTGACAGGCAATGGCTATGGAGTCAATCCAGGTAGCTCTGTACCTTGGGATTGTTGTGATTGGTCATAAAGAAAGCAAAAAACAAGATCACCTTGGGATACTTACTTTACAAACAGGAGTAATTTGGAAGGTGATCATACTGTCCTGGCATTTTTGTATTACAAAATAGTAAGGGAAACCTGTCAGCACCTGTGGTAGTGAGCTCTTAATCCACAGCTTGGGGTTTCCCAGGGCGCGGAGTCTAAGCCCCAGCCTGCTTGTTCACCAGAGCCCCTGATGGTGGGGATGGACTTGCAGCAGGCTGGGACCAGGTCGCGGACCCCAGGCACACCCAGCTGAGGTAGAAGAGACTGCTAGCAGGAGCAGAGTACGATGGGAATAGACTCAGGAGATCCAGTAGGCTAGCCGAGGTCAGGACAGGCGGAAGACAGGCAATGCCAGGAACAAAGCCGAGGTCGGTACACGGATAGACAATATAGGAGGAATGTCAGGGACAAGCCTGGGTCAGTACACAGATATCCTAGACTGGCTTCTCAGAGGACCACAGGGGAGCTCAGACAACAAACGTTGCTCAGGCAAAGTGAGACAGACTGAACAGGTCTTAAATAGACAGGCCAGCTAGGAGGCGGGCCAGGAAGTGATGAAGGGAAAGCACATAAAACCCAGGGAATAGCAGACGACACCCATAGGTGAGCACAGAGAGACACATGTGAAGGAACAGCAAGGAGGTACGACAAACAAACAAAAGGCTGCAGGCTAAACCAAAACCATTTTTTAGACACTTTTTTTCATTTATTTAATAAACACAAATGAATACCACCAGCTGCCAGGGAGCAGTGTGTTTATGGTCTGCAGGTGGCGCATCCCATGTTGATCTGCAACCTGGTACCTGGCTTCTGACGTCCCCCTGCAGGATGATCTTGCTGCGGCTATAGGTGCTGGCCACTGGGGAAGAGGCAGAGCTGCAAAAAAAAGACTGGGTGGCTGCTGAGAGGTGAGCAGATGAGGACGGTGGACAGGTGGGGGGACGGGGGCTGTATGTGCAAAGGGGAGGGATGTGGGGGTGCAAAGATCAGAGCTGAAGAATGACAGATGGATGCAGAGCTTAGCTGTTCAAGAAAGGGTTGCGCGGGGGGTACAGAGGTAAGCCGTGGAAGAGGGATGAAGAAGTGAGCTTTAGCTGGGGGTGCAGAGGTGCATTCCTGAACTCTGTATTATGTGCTCCTTAACCTTGGATTCTGCTCATACTGCACCCCTGAAACCTGCAATGTGTGCAGTACTAAACCCTATACTTGTGTATTATGCACTCTTGGTTTTATTTAATAATACCCCTTTCAGATTCACCCACTATTAGGCAATTTGGCCACACCAACACCATGACATGGTGTGCACAAAGCACCACATTGCTACCCTCCTCCATATGGTGGGAGACGGGAGTTCCTGCACCTATTTTCTGAGAAAAGAAACACCTGGCAATGACTATTAGGTATATCTATTAATCATTTTAATAATTATATAGATGTATGTGCATGTTGCTACATGATCTTGATCAGTGGCATCCCTAGGGGGGTGGGGGCCATACCGGGTGACACCATCACAGAGGGAGAAAGAGCTGGATGCCAGTAGATCTTCTGGGCTCTGTGAGGGTCCTGACCAGTTATTGGGGTGATCCTGGATTCCCGGCACAGTGACAGCTGCCCCAAATGTAGTGCTAAAATGAGTATCCTGGACCCGAGAAGATATGTATCCCCTGAAGCAACTGCGCATTTGCCGGTTTCAAGCCAAAGAAGCCGATCGCTGATCTCTGACTTTAGCACAGAGCTGCCACAATTAACCCCTTACAGGCTGCAAACTGCTTAAGCTGATCCCGCAGATCACTATGGGTTGCAAGATCAGTTAACCCCGTATAGGTTTAACCTATACGGCGTTAACTGATCTTGCAATCCATAGTGATCCACAGGATCAGCTTCAGCGGTTTGCAGCCTGTAAGGGGTTAACAGTGGCAGCTCTGTGCTAAAGTGCTAAAGTTGGGGATCAGGTTCTTCGGCCTGAAACCTGCACATGCGCAGTTGCTTCAGGGGATACATATCTTCATGGGTTGGGATTCTCATTTTACAGCTAAACCGCTCCTTCCTCTCTGGAGGGGTGACACCATGGGGTTTATTTACTAAAGCTGGAGAGTCCAAAATCAGACTCCCTTCTGCATAGAAACCAATCAGCTTCTAACCTCAGCTTGTTCAATGAAGCTTTGGCAATGAAACCTGGAAGCTGATTGGTTTCTATGCAGAAGGGAGTCTGATTTTGGACTCTCCAGCTTTAGTAAATAAACCCCCATGTGTTACTGCACCAGGTGATGCCAACCCTAGGGACACCTCTGATCTTGATGTATTTAATTGTATCTATACTTTCAGATCTCATAGAGCTTTATTTGCAAGTGTTATGGTTATTGTGTAAATACTTACACGCTGTTTTTTATCATTATTCTTTAGCATTATTAAGACTGGTGTGGCAATTCTTATATTTTTTATATTAGCCATACTTGGGGGGGGGTGGGGGTTGTTATAACCCAATCACTCCTACTGTTAGGTTTTCTTCCTAATAGAGCAGTTTTTTCAGAGGCTGAAAAAGCAGCTGTTTTACTTGGAGCTAACCACCTGGTGGTTTCAAGTGCTGAATATGAACTTTTTATATGCAATCTTTTATATTTACCTGATGAAGAAGATATTAGGAAGATAAATTATTTATATTCTTTAGTACTGAACACAGCAAAGAAAAGAAAAAAATATATATTTGTAATATAATGAGCACTGAAAGCTGGCTGTAGCTGCTTCATCTGATGTATAATTTAAGTGCAGTCTGAAGTAAAGAAATCACGGCATGGTATGGCAGACAGCAGCTTACCTTATGATTATTACCTTTTCATTGAAGTGCAGAATAATTACATAAGAACACTGACAAATCAATGGTCAGACTCTAGATAAGATGAACCCTGACAAGGTCATGCTGTGACTTTAGTAAATGGTTTTTAGTCCCCTTTTCTTCCCTATTTCTCTACCATTTCATTTTTAAATAGATTTAATTGCCTTTATCCTGGTGTCAAAAGCATTCATTTTATTATAATGTCTAGTGCCTGAATCTAGCACATTGAAAAGTTACATGGGGATAGTCAACCCTTTAATGGAAGTTAAGAAGCTATTACTTCTATCTGCTTTATGTAGACATTTCAAATACATTTTATTGCAGAAGGTGATTTTCATTACCACTTATCTTAATCTTTTCCTTACAAATCTCTCTGTATTTTTATATTAAGACAGGTTTAAAATAGGATTTATTGAGACATTCTCCAGATCTTCTAAAGCGAGCCCCTTCAGTTAAAGCTGATCTTCAGGCAAACAACTAAATGCACAGTTGAAATACATATATGGGAACATACATAGCTCTGAATAAATTTATATTTCATTCCATTCAGTGTTAAGCATAGTTAGCTGTATTACTTATCTAGATGTGTAACAGCAAAGCAATAGTTACAAAGACTAAGTCACCACCCTACCACAAAGCTATAAATGGACAGTGAAGGAGTATTAAGAGACTGTGCTCTATTCTCCTGTCAACATGCCTATTGCCATAAAATTTGAATGCAGAAACAAAATAATTGTCCCTAGTGCAAACACAACTGTTAGAAGGAACCACTCTGTGGTGAATTATTCTGCCATCAAACCAGTTGGTTATGGCCCTGAGGTGCAATGCAGTGTGTGGTATGGACCATGTGCAGGCTCAACAAGCAGCCCAGCTGTACCTGGTGAAAGGCAATGTCATGTAAATTCATGTAAAAAGCTCCAATGCAATGTCCAGATGGGGTAATAAGCAGCAAAGTCAGAAAGTCTCAAATAAAAGCAATCTCCTTTATTACACAAACAACCACTTATATGGAAGATAGACAATGCAATGGAAGAGGCACAAAGAACCACCTGTCCTTACCAACCATGGGGCTTTCAGGTGCCGCTGTAAGGGGAATTCCCAAATCCACAGAAGCTAAACTTGGTCTCAATGGCGATGCTTTGGGGCGCCTACCTCTTTCTCAAGTCAGAGAGACCAAGCTAGACCATTACAGGCTGTACAGTCCCCTTGCAGAGTAATAAAATTGAAATAAAACAACAATCAAAAAGGTATTTCAAATGAGACTTTCTTTTAGAATACTAAGTCAATAAAAACATTAATTAAAATCTTCATTTTTCAAGGCATGAAGCCATAAACATAGGAACCATCCTACTGCAAAATGAAAAAAAGAGAGAAAAGGGAAAACTAAAAAAACAAATACAGCAAAAACAATAAATGGCAAATTTTATATGGAATGATGGAGGGGAGGGGGGTTAGGAGGGGGAACAAATGTATATAGACAATGATAATTATAATAAATATCCATCTAACAGTTTGCACTGGGAACAATTTATTTGGTTTCCTTTATCCAGTCTCCTTTTGGATTTTACCCCAGCAGCACCTTCTCTTAGAGGGACTATATGAACGTTACTTTATGAATGTTTTAATTATATATAATTATGTAATTATATATGATTTACTGCTTGGTTCTAGTTTTTGGTCCATGTTTGCTATCTTAGTCCCAGCGACATCAACACTACGTTTTATTTTTCAAATCTGAATGCAGAACACCTCTTTGGTCCTAAGTAATGACCCATCTTCACCCATTCTGAGTTACTCTGTACAGGTTATTACAAGAGAATAAAATGAAATCAAACTCAGATACTTTAATTTTTATGAACAGTGTATATAGGTTCATTTTAATGGTGAACTCTATGAAGATATTGAAAAAATTGAAGGAACACTTTTCAGAGTATAATATCAAGTCAATTAAACTCATGGGATATTGATCTGGTCAGTTAAGTAGCAGAGGGGGTTGTTAATTAGTTTCAGCTGCTTTGGTGTTAATGAAATTAACAGGTGCACTAGATGGGCAACAATGAGATAATCCCCAAAACAGGAATGGGTTTACAGGTGGAGGAAACTGGCATTTTTTCCATACTCATCTTTTCTGACTGTTTAACCCTAGCCAAATGCAAAACTAGTGAAAGTGTCACTACTAGTAGCATGATGTGATAAATACATGAGGTGATACTACAGAGGTCACACAGGCAGTCCAACTCATCCAGGATGAGACATCAATACGTGCCATTGCCAGAAGGTTTGCTGTGTCTCCCAACACAGTCTCAAGAGCATGGAGGAGATTTCAGGAGACAGGCAGTTACTTTAGGAGAGCTGTACAGGGCCGTAGAAGGTCCTTAACCCATCAGCAGGACCGATATCTGCTCCTTTGTGCAAGGAGGAATAGGATGAGCACTGCCAGAGTTATACAAAATGACCTCCAGCAGGCCATTGGGTGAATGTCTCTTACCAAACAGTCAGAAACAGACTTCATGAGGGTGACCTGAGGGCCCGACGTCCTCTAGTAGGCCCTGTGCTCACTGCCCAGCACAATAAAGTTCAATTGGCATTTGCCATTAAACACCAGAATTGGCAGGTCCGCCACTGGAGCCCTGTGCTTTTCACAGATGAGCGTAGGTTCACCCAAAGCACATGTAACAGACATGAAAGGGTCTAGAGAAGCTGTGGAGAATCTTATGCTGCCTGTAACATCATTTAGCATGACCATTCTAGTGGTGGATCAGTGATGGTCTGGGGAGGCAAATCCATGGAAAGACACATAGACCTCTAAAGGCTAGACAATGGTACACTGACTGCCATTAGGTATCGGGATGAAATCCTTGGACCCATTGTCAGACCCTACGCTGATGCAGTGGGTCCTGGGTTCCTTCTGGCTCATGATAATGCCTGGCCTCATAAGTATGCAGGCAGTTCCTGGAGGATGAAGGAATTGATACCATTGATTGGCCCCCATGCTCGCCTGACCTAAATTCAATAGAACACCTGTGGGCTATTATGTTTTGGTCTATCCAACGCCACCAGGTTGAACCTCAGACTGTCCAGGAGCTCAGTGATGACCTGGTCCAGATCTGGGAGGAAATACCCCATGACACCATCCTTCGTCTCATTATGAGCACGCCCCGATGTTGTCAGGCATGCATACAAGTACGTGGGGGCCATACAAACTACTAAGTACCATTTTGAGTTGCTGCAATGAAATTTCAGGAAAATGGACTAGTCTGCTGCATAATTTTTTCACTTTGATGTAAATTAAAATTATCAACCTACAGAGGACTGAATTCAAAGACACCCCGAAAATCAAAAGATGGGGCATCCTTACATCCTAACACATTACCCAGTCCATATCAGTATAGATATTCAGCATGAAATTTTTCCCCATTGAGATCTGATGTGCTTTCAAAGTGTTCCTTTAATTTTTTGAGTAGTGTATATTAAAGGCTAAGTTCATCTTTTCAGGCAGAATTTCACTTTGGGATGGCTTTGACAGAAAGGACATTTAATAATACATAGAAGCATTTTCCAATGTGCTTATCCCTCACTTACCTTATCCACAGAAGCTTTCAATTGTCACATTTCCTTTTAAATTAAAAAACAAGCTTTCTGCTTCCATCACTTCCTGTAGATCATCTCCCATCATGCACTGCCTTACTGCATCACAGAATAGGGCATGCCTACCTGTCTGGATCACAACTCATTTATTATTTCACAATCTGTTTTATTTCCACCCACTTTCTGCACAATCTGATAATAGTAGAAGGGCCTGTTGGAATTGATACAAATTGAATAGGTTGTTCAGATGGGTCCACAGTACTGAGAAAAACAGGCAGATACTTGTCCATCATTCCATACCATCAGGGAGGAGTGATTGGCCCCAAATTTATTCTGCAGCAGAACAATGACCCCAAGCATACAGCCAATGTAATTAAGAACTATATTCAGCAAAGAGAACAAGGAGTCCTGGAAGTGATGGTTTGGCCCCCACAGAGCCCTGATCTCCACATCATCAAGTCTGTCTGGGATTACATGAAGAGACAGAAGGATCTGAGGCAGTCTACATCCACTGAAGATCTGTGGTTAGTTCTCCAAGTTGTTCAGAACAACCTACCTGCTGAGTTCTTTCAAAAACTATCCACTCAATCACTGTGTGCACCTAGAAAAATAGATGCTGTTTGAAAGGCACAGGGTGGTCACATCAAATATTGAGTTGATTTGGATTCTTTTTCTGTTCATTTACTTTCCATTTTATTTACTATTAAAAATAAACTATTAACACTTCTATTTCTGAAAGCATTCTTCATTTACAGCATTTTTTTACACCGGCCTAAATATCTCTGTTGGTCGAATGTGAGAAAAGTATGCGTCCTCTAGTATAGAAATTAGTAAAGTTAGATGAGTACTGTATACCTTGGGCAAGGAAAATAGCCCTTTGGTGAAAAAAAGATTGATTCCTGTTTCTTTTAAGGTTAGTTTGAAGGATCTTCTGAAAGTACTCCAGCAGAAGAGATTAATGTTATGGGTGCTATGAAAATAGCCTGTCAAAATGACAATAAAAAGAAATGTGTGAAAGCAGTATTATGTCATACAATATAGTAGCATAGCCCTTTAGACTGATATTATATGATAATCTCAGAGCATTGGCTGTTGCATGTGATAGTGATGGCAATCCTATAGTGGAGCAACAGCTTATGTAAAACGGGGGTTGTAAGGACAAGGACAATAGCCTGTTGGAGGGAAAAAAAAATACTAAATTTGAGTGTGATAGAAGTAATTTGTCACTTTCAAAGCCAGCCTGATGCGTGCCTCCTTTTTATTTGCTCCATTAGTGAATAATCTGAGGACTTTGGGGATAGTGGATGACAGCATTGGAAGTCCTATTTTTGTCCAGGGGAAAAGCAAGGTCATTTTAACAGGGGCACAAAAAACATCTTATCAGAGAAAATAAAAATAAAAAAGCCTGGGGAGAGATATTGAGGCTGACTCTCTTTTCACATGATTAGATAATTGAAGTGAATCTTAACACATTTTACTATGTGAACAATGTCAATTCCTTTATTCCCCTTTCACACGAAGGGTCCAGTCAGGTTCACCTGTCCATGGCACAAGTCCATTTACATCTGTCTACCTCCAATCCGATTCAGTCTGCTACGAAAAAAAATTGCCCCCTCCAGCTAGACAAATCAGATCGGAGGCAGTCGGGTGTAAATGGACTGTTTACACCCACCGGTCCATAGAGCTGATTGGGCTCTGCTCTGGTTAAACTGGGCAGATAGGGACCTATCATCTACCTGTTTTGCTCTGATCAGCAGGAGATTAGCAGACAGATCCCCTGCTGATGTAAATGCCGTCTGCTACATGTTAAAGGGACCTTAGTAAATCTGCTTCATTGTGTCACTTGGGTAAATCAAGTTCCTTATCGGATTCCAAATCCAATTATCACTGTCAAGCCACATTTCCAACTGCCCCACTCTGCATAGATCTTTACTGTGCAGTCTGCTTGGTTCAGCACTGCCTCTTCATCAAAACCCTCCATCAAACCCTGCTCCTCCTGTGCATGCATGCCATAATCTCTATTGGTTCCTGTACACCATCAGGATAAGTGGCATATAAACTCTTTATTAGAATGGTTCTCATGGCACTTACCCAATATATAATTTATGTGTAGCAGATTGCAGACTACTATAATTGTTGTTCTGGCACCTGGTATGGTTGCTTTCATGCTTACTAAAACCTCAGCTTTTATTAAAATAATACATTATAATTCTGCTTTAAAGGTCCTTGTGTAAGAATGTCTTCAAATGAGGTAAAACCTTTATCCCAGAAGTGCTCCTGTGTTGTCTCTCTGTCATATTCATCCCTAGTGGGGATCCAGTTTCATGCCTGGCTGTGCTGACACACATTGCTCAGGCATGGTCCATTGCTGTCACCATTCAGAAGCCAGTCCAAAGCAATAATTTGCAGCTGAGGCTGAGGCAAGTGCATATAGACAGGAAATGAATGTGCTGAGCTGTAAAAAAGATGACAATAAAAGAAAAGTATTTATAAGACAAAAATATGGAAAATATTTATACTAATACCTAGTGCCCTAAAAACTAAATGTCATCCTGTTAGGATTTAGATCTACATTGCGTTTAAATTTACATGTATACACTTCAGTTAACATAATGCTAGAACGTCTATGACACATTATGTGCAATTAAACATCACCAATAGCAGACAGTAGGTAAAATTTAATGAGCCATTCCTATGATTAGCTGTAGTGAATATTGCCTTTGCAATGCTTACTGCCTCTGTTGCTTGTAATTTCACAGAGAGTGGCTTTTAAAGTCTGTAAAGGTAAATAGGATCTGTTTCTGATTGCATCTTGTTCTGATTACATAGGGTTAAGTGCCCCAATAGCATAGCTCAGGTATGTAACGCCATAGTATACTACTGGATAAAATTGCAATTCTTAAGAAGTGTACATATAAGGATGATTTGTGGTTTTATTTCAAATGCATGCATTTTCATATTTTTTGTTTTGCATTTTTAAAAGCATATAACATAATGGTATAGTCTACTTAACAGTAAATATTAATTATGATGTGATGGTGTCAGTGGACAGGTAAAATTAAGGTGTACATGGTAGTCTTTAAAGGTGCTTTGTAAATGGTTTCTGAGATTTTATGTGTGCTTCCCACTTTTTTTGTGTTTCAATGTATTCTTGTTATTTGACTTTCTCCCACAGAAAGAAAAGTTGTCCAAAACACACATTTAAAGCTAAAGTAGACACTTTGTACTGTACCTCTAATAAACACAAATACATTCCCTGTCCTTTCCCTGTGTATTTTATGTCCTTTGTGTGTATTTTCTGATTATTTGTTTGTTGTTTCACACACACACACACACACACAAAAAAAAAAAAGTAAAATAAAGCAAATTAAAGCAGAAGTACACAATACTTCTATTTTCTTTTTGGGTTTTTTTTTATGTCTGTGAATAAAAATAAAATAAAATACTCAAATATATTGGGAAAAGCAAATATGTTTTTGCGCACTGTCATTTTATTTTTTCTGTTTTTAACAAACACTTGTAATGCAACATGTAAAATGTTTAATCCCTTTCAGCTCAATCCCAGTGTCCCTTTCACTGAGTCTTTATGCATGGGGGTGGGAAGGACTGGTTGATCACCTAACCACTATGATTGGCTGTCACAGGGATCAAATGATTGGTAGCTGGTTGCACCAGCTCTCAATCAACAGTGTAGACCAAGAGTTGTCTCTGAGAGCTTGTACACTGTGTTGGCAGTACACAGTGAATGCACTCTCAGAATATAAAGCACTGCCACCAAAGGACGCTTATGTGCGATGTGTGGGTGTTAAAGCCTACCCTCTTTGCTACACACATATGCATCATTAGGTTGCAGTTAAAGGTAATTTTTTTTCTCCTCAAGAAAATTTTGCTCAAGCAGAAATTGGTAGAAGTTGGTAAATTTGCAGCTAATTAAATTCTTAATTATGACTCTGCGTAGGAATAGGCATCTGTGGCATGACATTTAAAGAGGTGTATTTATAAATGTTTCATATAAGTTTCACACATTTTGTCTAATTGGATTCACTTAGAAAATGTGTGAATCATGTGTGAACACTGTGGGAATCTTGTGTGAAAACATTGATAAGTAGACCATCTTGCAGATAAGCAAAGCTAGGAAAAAAAAGTATAAAAAGAGGGTGACGAAACTTTAAAAAAAAGTTTCTTAATATTATTTCAACAAAATACTTATCTATATTTGCTTTACCTGTGTATTTGAGCCTTCATCATTTGTGAACCTTCAGTATGAGAAAACATTTGAAAGGAAAAATTAAAATAATGTGAAATTGCAAAGTGATATCTCACTGGTACTATTGTAGTAATGGGTATTGTGAATGTTCTAACTCAGAATTTAATATGTATATGTATGTACCAGCTTCCCACTCCAAAACTCAACCGTTCTTGCAAGATACAGTTTCCTTTGAAATATAGGCCCCACTGTAGAATCCTGTAACACTTCTATTACCTGTTCGCTTGTATTACTGTTACTGTGAAAGGTTCATTCTTATCCATATAGAGACTTTAGAAGCACTGCATACCCAGAGCCTACAAACAATATTGACATGCCTTAGTGTCCATACAGACAATCATATCTTGTATTGAGTTTTGAGTTTTCCAACTTGGACCTCCAATATTCAAATAAATATGTACCATTGCAATCTCAATTACCCAAGATATAAGGTTCTTTCCTTGAATTAATGACCATGTTTTTACTCCAGATTTTATGGCAATACCTTCACATTAGCTAGTTTTCTTTAATTAGGTATTTATAGTTTGATGTTTAGGTTTACTAAAGAAGTCTAGAACTTTCACACAATAAATTGTGTGAATATTTACCTCAATTATCAAATGATGTGAAATGCAAATTTCTTTATATTTGTTTAATTAGTGGACCCCCAATTAATGTTACTTTGGCGAGGGCATAGGAAATTCCAATTCTTCAAATTACATGCTACAGAGATGCTTTAAAACTATGTGTGGCGTTACAGAACATTAAAACTGCCATCACATAGCATATTTTCCGCTCCATAAGACGCACTTTTTCCCCCAAAAAAAGGGGGGGGGGAAATGTCAGTGCGTCATGAAGCAAATATGGAGCGGCCAGTCCAGTATTCCCGCTGCCGCCGCCGTGTCAGAATACTGGGCCGGCCGCTCAGCTCTTCTCTGCAGCAGAACCTTACCTGTTCCTCGGTCCAGCACTGTACAGTCTTCCAGCGTCGGCATCTTTAGTGTGGGCACTGCTGGGTGCCAACTGCCCATGTGTGAGAAGCGCTGCGCTTTGTGAATGGTCTGGCGTCTTCTGGGACACATGACAGCTCTCTGGTCATCTTCTGTACTATTTGCAGTCTCTGGTCATCCCCTGCACTATCAGTACAGAAGATGACCAGAGATTACAGATAGTGCAGGGGATGACCAGAGACTGCAAATAGTACAGAAGATGACCAGAGATTGCAGACAGTACAGAGGATGACCAGAGACTGCGGACAGTACAGGAGATGACCAGAGACTGCGGACAGTACAGGAGATGACCAGAGACTGCGGACACAGTACAGGAGATGAACAGAGACTGCAGACATAGTACAGAAGATGACCAGAGATTACAGACAATGCAGGGGATGACCAGAGACTGCAGACAGTACAGGAGATGACCAGAGATGGCAGACAGTACAGGAGATGACCAGAGACTGCGGACACAGTACAGGAGATGAACAGAGACTGCAGACAGTACAGGGGATGAACAGAGACTGCAGACAGTACAGGGGATGAACAGAGACTGCAGACAGTACAGGGGATGAACAGAGACTGCAGACAGTACAGGGGATGAACAGAGACTGCGGACATAGTAGAGAAGATGACCAGAGATTACAATGTCCGCAGTCTCTGTTCATCCCCTGTACTGTCTGCAGTCTCTGGTCATCTGTACTATGTCCGCAGTAAATAAGACTGGATCCCTCACCATCATAATAGTTGCCAAACAGTGGAAACGTTTCATATTATAACTTCTTTTAGTGCAGTACCACACTGCATTGTCAATAATGTTCAAACAAAATTTTAATATAAAGTGCACAAAAACATTTCAAAACCACATTCCAGAAATGAGGCAGTTGTTATGCAGAAATTACAAGAGGCTGTTGTTTTAGAGACAATAATCAGACATATAACACAGTAGATGAGTTTCATTGGGCATCAGAGCAGGATGGAGAGACAAGACCTGTTTTAAAAAAATCTAAAAAAAATGAAAGAGGATTATGTCAAAAGACAGAAATATTACAGAAACATGCTTCACATCATATATAAGCCTTTTTAGTATGCTGCATTTGAAAAGGGACAGGAAATACAGTCTTAAAATGACAATAGATTTTGTTGTTAGCTTAAAGTATGATTAAAGGAGTATTTAAAATATTATTCAGTCGATATATCCAGGACAAAAAATATTTTTCAGAGAGTGTAGTGTTTATTGAATCCCAGGAACAACTCTATTGGACTTTTCATCTAATAAAAAATTATACATTGATCATAAGCTCTAACAGTCCCATTATAATACTAAGTTCTTCTCTTTGGCAAGCTTACACACACTACACACATCCAGTATAGATGTCCAATCTATATCTGCACCTGTATAACTTTCATGCATCCATATACACTACATCCTAGACCATTCCTCTCATCATCTTTAGCCAGTTTCAGCGTTCCTTTGATATTTAGGGGATTGTCTGACATTTACACTGAAGGGGGTTCTGATTGGCTAACTTGATGATCCCTTTGATGTATATAAATTCGAATAATCAACTGTGCACATCTTCTAGTGGCAATTAACCAAACAGACAATACATAATGACAACAGCTATAGATAATTTTCTTCAGAAGAAACCTGAC
Organism: Staurois parvus; assembly: GCF_062004578.1. NCBI lineage: Eukaryota > Metazoa > Chordata > Amphibia > Anura > Ranidae > Staurois > Staurois parvus. The sequence goes on from NW_028317852.1 coordinate 11,966,774, forward strand.
AATGATTTATAACCCTGAAATCAATCTTGTGAAAGGCCCAACCGGTCAGGAAGCTTATCATAAAAAAGATGTAGTTTGTATATGACTGAGGAATCTCAAAATATGAGCCATAAAATTTCCTCCCACCAAATTCAGAAACAGAAAAGTACCAAAATTTGTGTCTGTCTGCACATGTATATTCAAATTAGACAAGTTTGTTTTGTTTCAAATCGAATTTTGGATGAATTTTTTTGTTTTTGGAGATTCAGATGTATCAGAATTCTGAATTACAAAAATAACAAATTTAAACAAATCCGAAATAGGGAAACAAAACGAAATTCATCCAAAATTCGATTCGAAAACAAATTCTAATTCGAAAAGCAAAATCGAACAAACATTCGAAAACAAATTTAAAGTGGAGCTCTACCCAAAAAAGGAAGCTCTGCTTTAAGGACTGGTCCCTTGCTCCCCCTTCAGGATTGGTACCTTTGGGGAGCAGGTACCCAAAATTGACAGCTACCCACTCACACTTCCGCTGTGATCACCTAAGGTGATCAGAAACGGAAGTTGTCCTCCCCCCTCCCTCCCCATAGTCTTCTGGGACATGTGACAAGTCCCAGAAGACTACTGGACCATTCAGAAAGCGCAGTGCTACTTGCGCATGCGCAGTGGGCACCCGGCTGTGAAGCCGCAAGCTGTCACAGCCTGGTGCTGTCACAGCCTGGTGCCCACACTGAAGATGCCGGTACCGGGAACACAGTACACACTGCAGGATCGAGGGACAGGTGAGTGTTTTTTTTAAAGTCAGCAGCTACAGTTTTTCTTCCTGCCCCTTTGAATTTTTCCATCACTGCTGTCGAAAATGAACATTGATTTGAACCCACTACTGATTAGAAAATTAAACAAATATTCTTGAAACTAATATTCTCGGATGAAAATCTACACATGTAAGACTAGCCTTATTCAAAACAATTTCGACTGATTTCAAAAAGATTTCAATCGAATTCAAAATTCTAATTTTTTCCCCCTGATTTAAGCTGGTCCTACACGTATAGATTTTCGGCAAGAATATTCGTAAGAAAAGTCGTACAAAAATTGTTTGCATACTCGATGAATGGACGAATGTCATTAAAAAACTGACCTTTTCATTTTAACATTCGATTTTAAAACAAATGTAATTTCTAAAAGATAACCACATGCACTGGCCGAAAATTCTTTTGATCGAGAAAAGTTTTTCTTCCTTCAAATTTTCCCATGTCCTAAACAAACATCAATTTGACCCCACTAATGATTAGAAAATCAAAAGGAATATTCCTGAAATGAAAATTCTTGAACGACAATCTATACATGTATGGCCATCTTAACGATTAGAAAATCAAATGAATATTCTTGAAAATAATGTTTTCGGCTGAAAACATACATGTGTATGTGCCTTAGGGTAGCCAAACACATGTAGATTTTCGGCCGAGGATATTCATAAGAAAAATCATACCAAAATTGTTTGCACATTTGATGTATGGATGTATGTCGTTCCAAAATTGTCTTTTGCTTTGAACATTTGATTTTAAAATGAATGTCATTTCTGAATGAGAACCACATATACTGGCTGAAAATTCATTTGATGGAGAAAAGTTTTCCTTCCTGCCTTTTCAAATGTTTCTGTCACTGCTGTTGAAAACAAACATCAATTTGACCCCACTGTTAGAAAATCAAATGAATATTCTTGAAACAAATATTCTCAGACAAAAATCTACATCTGTATGGCCAGCTTAACATTTTGAACTCGGTTGAATTTTTTCAAATCCGATTGAAATCTTTTCGATGTCAAATGACTTTTCGAATTTTGTTGAATCAATTTCAAATTCAGTTGAACTAATTTCGAATGTGAATGACTTTTCGAATTTGGTTGAAATGTTTTTGAATTGAATTTGAATATGAATTATCAAAACAAAATTACCGAAACCTGAAAACAAATGGAACAAATTTACCGAATCCAACTACAAGAAATTTGTTAGATTTTGAATCAAAACAAAACATTTTTTTTCATTTTGCACATGTCTAGTTCAAATAACATATATACAGTACTTACAATCATACAAATCCATAACATAAACAGATTTCATACTAGCCCCTGGAAAGGTTACATTGCAGTTTATGAAGCAATGGATGCTCCACAATGGCTCATATGAAGTAAGTTCCTTATTCCATAAAGACTTTGAGTTTGAAAAAAATACAGAAACCACCACTGTTATGCAACAGTTGCATTATGAAAGAATAAAGACATTTAGGAATTTGTTTCATCAGATGGCATTAGATGAAACAAGTAAAGTCTTCTGAAGTGAGGATGTGGGATATGTTCCCCAAAGTCAGTTAAGAAAATCTCAAAATAAATTGTCTTATGTGGGGGGGCGATTTCTTCTGAACTGAATCAGGAAGAAAGAATAGGCATTATAGAGGGACACAAAAGTCAACTGGTTAAAGCTTAACGGGTTAGAATATGGGGGAAAAAGAGGGTTGTGAAGGGGGAGGGGGGCAAGATTAGGTAAGGTAAGGTAGAGTGGGGGAGGAGGGACTTGATCAGTCTCAGACGTTGACCTCTCCCATCTCCCCACATGTAGCTACCTGAAACCTGACGTAATTTAGCCACCAGCTTTTGAATACGCATATTGTAAAAGATTAGATCTAGAAAAAAATATGTAGCTATTTTTAAATGGGTTACATCTCACTTCACAAGACTCTATAAAACTCTCATGAAACAGTTGTTTGATAATATGATTTTAGACCATGAAAAGAAACCAAGCTTTTAGACCATGACAAGAAACCATGCTAAGTTTTAAAGGCCTGTATGGCTGTCGGGCCTGATCTCATAGTTTGTAGCTCTTCTTAGTCCACACAAAGATACTGAATATTGTGTAAACGTTAGCTGACCTCACAGTCCAGTCCACACATCATGTGAGCTTTTTTTGCAGGCCACATTTGAGTAGGGAGAGATCAGGAATTTTTTTTATCTAGAAGTAAAATTCACAGCAAATAATGTATTAGAGACAAAGCAGAACTATTACTTACAGAAATTTGCTGCGTCTCATGTAAGGCAATTTTTGTAGAACACATTTCTCTTGAAATTCAGAAATAAAACATATATTGGATTTCGTCAGACATATACATACAGTCATCTTTGAGTCAGTTGGAGTACTGTAGAATGCATTTTGAGACAAACACTGCATGCAGTTTTTCATCCTACAATCCCACATCTAAATGTAAATATGACAGAAAATAGGAAGAACTATTGTCAACACAACAAGGATGGCATTTCTACTGTTCTAGTAGGCTGGAGGAATATTGTGCACTATCTTTTCTGATAAACCTTATTGGCAAAACCACATCCCAATTTGTCATTAGAGCAACAAAATCAATTTAATTTTTAATTGTTTTGAAGATTACAATAGAAATAAGAAGCAGGATTAAAAACACAGTGTACACTAAAATGCTACAATTTATTTTAGTCCCACATTTCTAAACCACATTGCCATTTAGCTTTTGAGTGTCTGAAAAAAGGAATGTAGATTTGTATCATTAAACTTGAATTTGGAACTCATTGCATGAGTATAACTTCCTGGGAAGATTAATTTGATAAAACACTCACCTCATTATGTTCTTTTTTCCAAAGTGAAAGATATCCATCTCATCTTTTGAGGACAAAGAAGGAATATTAAAACACACAACATGGACAGTATAGCAAATATCTTGTTTCTAAAATTTACAAATTTTAATTGTCCACATTTTGACACCAGGCAGCTTGAAATCAAAATACCAACATTTGAGTGCATTATTTAACTGAAAACGGGTTAGTAAAATTTTTTCCTGGTTCTCTGCACAGTATTTAAGCATTTTTACCAGTCTGCTGTTTATTGTGGACAGACCAGGTGGGTTTTAACGAAGAAATTAATTTCAGGTTATACTATTTCAGAGAGTCAATAGCCCCAAATATTTTGGATTAAAGGAGCCTTCATCAAGCTCCTCGATCAAGACGGGGAGCAACTGTTATAGCTGTGGCACTCTCTGCTGAAGAACTGAACTAAAACTGTATAGGAAGCATGAGGTAATGCTAGCAAACCAGCAGACGTTGCAGGAGATAGTGATGATGGCAATCTATCAGAGGAGTTAGGAGACAGTCATGCTGTATAGTTTATTAATGTTTATTAATTTTTTAACATTCGTTGTGTTCATAAAGGAGAACTGTTCAACTGAAACAGGAGGATTTTTTTCCCCTCACCTGACCACCACCACATCCACTAAATACTTGTTCTGAAAGCACACTGACCACAAGGAAGCCCAACAGCTTGTTTTCATACCAGGCAAACACCTAGTAGTCACATAGTTACAAATATTGTCAGGTTGAAAAAAGGCACACATCTACATTGTATTTTGACCTCATGTAATCATTGATCATATGTGTTATGCACTGCCTGTGACTGCTGCTAGCAGCCAGGCCTGGGCACTGCATTGTGAAGTAGGACTTGAAGGCCAAGCTTAGGCAGCCACTGCATCCGCAACTATAACTTTCACCTCAATGGGTATCTGAAACATGTTCACTATGAAAGGGGATCCTATAACTCTCTGGAAATGTTATGAAGGGGTTCCTATGCAACAGCACATGCAGATGGCACATTGTTTCTTCCTCTGCAATGGAAGGATGAGCTCTTGCATTTTCCACGTGGAATCAAAAGGTTCACTCACCATGTGACAATATAAAAAGCAAAGAAACCACACAGTGAAATTCCCCCTCTAAATATACTAAGCAGCTGAACACTTATATTGTTACACTGACAATTTGTTTTTTGTGTGATTTTTTTCTTGTGAATTAATCTAAGTGAAAGGAAAAACACAGGGTGTGCAAATGTAATGCACATTACCCAAGATTTATTGAGAAAAGATATCTATAAAACCAACTGCATACTCACAAACGACAGAGGAAATAAAGCATGTAAAAGTCACCAATTGTCATCTAACATACCGTATATACTCGAGTATAAGCCGACCTGAATATAAGCCGAGGTACCTAATTTTACCACAAAAAACTGGGAAAAACTATTGACTCGAGTATAAGCCGAGGGTGGGAAATGAGGCACCCCATTATTGGTGTCAGTGGAATAGTGCCCCATCTTTGGTGTCAGTGGGAGGAATAGTGTCCCATCATTGGTGTCAGTGGGAGGAATAGTGTCCCAACATTGGTGTCAGTGGGAGGAATAGTATCCCATCATTGGTGTCAGTGGGGGGGTGGAGGAATAGTGCCCCATCGTTGGTGTCAGTGGGGGGGAGGAAAAGTGCCCCATCGTTGGTGTCAGTGGGGGGGAGGAATAGTATCCCATGATTGGTGTTAGTGGGGGGTGGAATAGTGCTCCATGATTGGTGTCAGTGGGGGGTGGAATAGTGCCCCATCATTGGTGTCAGTGGGGGGGGGAATAGTGCCCAATCGTTGGTGTCAGTGGGGGGGAGGAAAAGTGCCCCATCGTTGGTGTCAGTGGGAGGAATAATGCCCCATCATTGGTATCAGTGACACCCTTATACTCGAGTATATACGGTAGTAGCAGAAATCCCACGAGGGGTGATGTCGGCATGCTGACATGTTTCAGGGACATGTCCCCTTCCTCAGAGCCTAAGCTGACAACTGCTCATGTCCTGATATATGTGTGCAGTGGGCATCACATGACTACTCAAGGCCCCTCCCTCAAAGAGGGGCCAATATGATGCAAAGAACCGATCACGTAAAATGCAGATATCATAACAAAGAGGGGAATATATAAGCCCCGCCGAGCCATCTATGCTCCAGAGAAACCCCAAAGCCAAAACAAACAAGAAATATACAAAAAAGTATATATAAAACATATATATGTGTATATACATGTAATATACAATAATGGGCTGCACACCTAGGAACAAACAATGCCAAACAAGGACTTTCATAAAAAATGTGTATGGGGAAGGCTTACCCCTCGGTTCCTAATAGTAAGCATGACACCCACTAGAAAAGATGTAGTAATCTGTAGGGACTGGTGGATCCAACAAACAACAAACTTCAGCTAACAGAGTGTGCCATAATAAGTCTATAAACAGTGAATTAATAATAAAATGTCCTGTAACAGTGATTCTTCACAGTATCTTGCACCAATACACATAATAGTGCCTGTGAAACACAACAACACTCCTTCTGTTAGATGCACCACATGTCTCCACACAGACAAACAAATGTGTTCACCCCTCCAAAGATCCACATTATAAAAGGTCTTAAGCAGGACAAATGTATAACACCTGTCCATTAATCTAAGGATTCCCCACCACAGCAGCAAGCTGTTTCCCTCCTTAGGTCAATAATGCGCTGTACCTCTCCTCCATCAGAGACAAAATAAACTTCTAGTGCTCTTTGTATAATGAATTAAGAAAATATACAGCAACATTGTACTCACATGAATGAGTGATGACATCATGTACCTGTTTCCACCTTATGCATTACACCCACAACATGTGGCTTCATCAGAGTTTGGATCGTCCCTCTCCTTGATGGGCTGAAACCTCTGGTCCTTACTTAGGCACTGCAGCATGAAAGAGACCATTTGCCACAAATTTCTGGTGGTAGAGCTATCCATGTAAAACCTCTGATGTTTTAGAGGTGTGAATTGTATTTCCCCGCCAACACCCCAATCCTCCTCCTCATGCTCCTTTTATGACTGATGCTGCCTCACAGAAACAGAATCAGAATAAAGAAGGCCCTGAGAAAGTAGAAAGTTATGCTCCTCCTACTGCTTTCCCTAAATTACCCAGTCCATTATACCACACAGTGTGTGCTTCATCAGGCACACTATGTGGATGATGTAGCTGATCACCACACTTATCACTGCTCACCTTTCTGGTCACCTTGCTTATTAACTTATCTAGGGCTCAACTTGTTTCTCAAATTCTTCCTCAAGGAGTGTATTGACATCCAATGAATTAACCAAATTGAAAAACCACCCTACCAGGTGGAACTAATTATGGGGGACTTCTAAGGTACTATATATGTAACAGGGTAAACTAATTGTAGAAGATTTTCCAAGGTACTATATTTAAGTAACAGGATTAACTAATTATGGGGAACTTTTAAGGCACTATATCTATGTCACCATTCTGGTCTTCTCTTTGAGTTGTGGCAATATGGTACACATATCTTGAATAAGGAGCAGCTGGCCTGGTGAAATAAACCCATATCCCAAGAGCCATTCCTTGTCTCATATTCAAAAAAGGTATTAATTTATGGTCCACTGATGCAAGTGCAGAAGCTGCAGCATGGCCAACTTTGAGTTCCACCAGTTGGAAATACAGTATTGCATATCATATGGTTGGCAGAAGCTGGAGTTGCTGCTGATTTTCAATTATTTGAGCAGTGGTTTGATAGGACCACCTGATGTGTCTGCACACTGTTATGACCTGTTGCAACACACTACACCACCAAGCAAGGGTACCAAACTGAAAATTGCTGCACCATCAGGTTGAGGGTGTGTCTCAAGCAATGAATGAATGTGAAACAGCAAACAGCAGGTGGGTGCCATTGTCACGCACATTCTTTCTTGACACAAGCTTGTGTGGGGACAGCCACCTCCTAAACACACAAACACAACTCCAACCTTACCCTGAAGAGCTGTCAGAATTTTTGCCCCAAACTGGGTCCAGTCTCCAGGCAAACCAATTTCAAAACAGCTTTGTAGCATTTTGCATAGTCTCTTAGTCCCTTGTGCAGCACTGGAATCTCTAAAAATTCACCAAATAAGAGGGAAGGTGTAGTGGTGACTAAACTTTCATCATCATCAAGTTGCATGACATCCTTTGTGGAAGCCAACAAATTGAGCCGGTGGGCTGTATATGACCTGTAATGTCCCTACCTATGTGTGCTAGACCATTTTTCTATAGTCATGTTCACTCTGCCATTGACCAAATGATCCAATGACAAGAAGACATTGCCTTCCCCATGCTGGTGGAAGGCAAGGATAGCTTTTTGGGAGAAAAAAATGGTGGTTGGGGACCTGCTACTTTGTACAGCACAGGCTGCAAATTACCAGAAGGGGGAAATACTCCATTAGCTGAAAATGGATCATCTCTACAGCAACCAATTTTGCAAAGCTGGTATTGAGATGCTAAACATATGGGGGATTTGTTGCATCTTCAGCTCCAGCAGCTGGAAAAGAAACACCTGCCTTTTCAAGGATGTAGCTGTAGATGGCAGGATGGAGTTTAGTGACTTTGAGCATGATAGAAACCTATTCTTGACAATAAATAACTCAAGCTCAAATAGGAGAGTAATACATTGTTGAAAAAGTCTGTGGAGCAGCCAGCTAGGGGACAGCCTAAAGCCTCCAAAAGCAGCACAAACACTATAAACAATTCCTACAGCACACACAAATCTGTAGTGCAAAAGTAAACATAACATGATAATAAATGATATTTATAGCAGTGAAACAAGGCACTCACTCTATACTGCCAGCTAGATGTTGCTTCTGAGCCATGTTGCTTCAATGTTGCTAATAAATTGCAAGCAGGAAAGACTGGGGGTATTCAATTGAAACATTGGTAAAGACAGGAGGTGATGTCACCAATACATGATTGTAGAGTGTGCACTGTCATTAGACTTTTTACTGCCAGATATAGGCTGGTTGTCAGTGGCTAGTTTAGTAGCTTGATTAGTAGTGCTTCCTTCCTTGCTCTGCTCCTATTGAACTTGTCATTAGAAACACACAAGTTTGCACTGCAGTGCTCCCAGCAGGTGATCCAGTTCCTGAAACATTTATATGCTGTTCCCACTAAGCATGTGGTACCAAAATGACTGGTAGATTTACCATGGTCAATACACTGCAAACCACTACAGTGCTGTCTGCAGCACATGTATTCGTAAAAAATAACACTACCGATCCCTGTGGCAAGGACCTAAGGATTCCATTGGCCTGCACTCATGGGGCAGAGTTCTCCAGTGAAAAAGGGGGGCTGCTCTTTCCACTTCTCTACAAGCTGGATGCCATCCTGCCCCACTTTCTTCTGTGACATTCTTGGCCATTCAGGTTCAGTCTGGCACCTTGTCATCCCCACCTATCAGAAATAGGATCACCTGCTGTGGCTCCCAGACCTTTAGTCTGTGCAAGTCCATACATTTCTGGTCAAGCCTTTTTCATAGGATACCAGTACTATGGGGTTTGGTGTATTGGATATGTGTTTATATTGGTGTTCTGTGTTCAAGTCCATACATTTCTGGTCATGCCCGTTTCACAGGATATCACCACTTGGCACCATCCCTCCTATCACTCCTTCCTATCCCTGGCAGGAAGAGATTTAGCTTGGACTTTGGAGGAATCTGTGTGCACTTTTCTTTGCCAGCAATTTAAACCATCTTTTTTTTTTTGTAAATGTCATTTTGCTGTAGCAGACCCTACAGCAAGAATGAAAATGCATACAGTGACCCAAAATGCATTCCAGAGCATTGGAGTCTGGTATGGATTTCCTGGGGGACCTCACCCAAAAAATGCATGAGGTCCCCCAGGAAATCCATACCAGATCCTTTGGGGACATTTTTTATTTTTGTATCCCATGCATTACTCTAATAAAATATTTTCTGATGAATACAACACTACCATAAATTGGGAGTACACTGATAACGTTGCTGAGGAAACCAATGGTTGTTCGTCAACGTGTACTGTTAACAAATGATATTAACTAGTCCAGTGTGGCTTATCCTATGTGAAACGGGAAACAATTCTCAGAATGTGAAAGATTTCTGCTTTTTTAGATTCTGTGTATTTCTGACAGTCTATTAGAGAACATTTATTCCAAAAACATTTGTGGTCTGATGTATGAAAATTCACCCGATTTTTCTCATGGTTATAATAGAGGTTTTTTCCATAACAACAGAGGATGTACAACTCACTAGAGTCATTAAATGGACGATTCATCATAATAATTTTTTGGGTATTTGGCATGAGTAATTCAAGTGTGTTGCTCTGCCTATTTTGGAGATTTTTATAGCATAAATATGGAATAACATTTTAAGAACATGTATTGTTTAGAAGCTAAGATTCCCTTATTCATATGTTAACAAACCTAGTGACCTGGCTCATTAGCTCAGGGCAAAAAGTGATGTTATAGGAACTAGAGGAAGGGGAAAGAGGACTTGAACAGGCCATGTGCTGGGGTTCAAAGGGACTGGTAGCTTTTCAGTCTGGAAAGAGATCCTGGAAGATGACTCGATCATAAAGAAAGAATGAAAATAGGAACGTTACCTGGGGATGACACTAAATCTGAAACCAAAGTTAAATAACTATTAGTGTATCCCTCCTACATACATTATCCATGATAATTTTCTAGAACGGATAGCCTGTGCATGTGCTCATTCTAGACATATTTTGTAATAATCTGTCATATATTTTCCTTACATTTGTACTTAGTTTGTGTGAGAACAACATTTTTGTTTAGTAAAAAGCATATTAATACACTACAGAGGTTTTATTGCTTGCTTGGGTGTAATACAAAGTAATCTTAATTGACACAGCAAAACAATGACGGGCTCATTTAGGATTTGCACTAAAGTTCAACTGAGGCAGACCGGTTTTCTGTGGTGTGTTGTGTTGCTTGTTATAAGAAATATGCTGCATAGGTTGTTTAGGAAATGCAAACCTGCAGAGGTTTCTGTTCTGGTTTCCAGAAGGCAGAGTGCCAACTGTCTACATGGACCAGAGACAGTGAGTGGGAGGCTGTTACAAAGGAGCATGCTAAGTATGCTTCTCCTTTGAACAGAGCTTGGAGTGATGATGTTTTGGATTTTTCCTCAGATTATAGTCTTAAAAGCTTTGGGTTCAGTAAGGGAGAGATGAGGGCAGTAGCTGTGTTTAGTTTGCACTTCCTTTATGCTCTACCTACTGAATCTGAAAAGAAGGAAAACGCAGAGGTAGAACAATACTTAGTCACCACTACAAGCTGCTGCTCTTTTAATGAGTGCTTGGAAGATACTGCAAGCAAGGCAAGAGATTTAAAAAGTAGGGCACTTAAAGTCAAGCCTGCTGTGACTTCGAAGTATATTCAGACCACTGTAGGCAAAGCTGAAGATTTGAATGAGTGTTGTGCAACCCTCATAAACAAGTCTACTGATGCCCTAACAAAAGACAAAGGCCAAAATCCTGAAAGTAGAGGTAACATGTGCAGGGGCGGACTGACCATTTGGAAACTCGGGCACTGCCCAAGGGCCCAGGGACAGTAGGGGGCCCCATGAGATGCCCCGGTACCTTTTTCATAGGCTTTTTTTTTAGTTTGGGCAAGGACACAGGGGCCTCATGATCCCCTATTGCCCGGGGGCCGCATGAGTTGTCAGTCCACCCCTGCACATGTGTCAGTGTTACTTCCCATAAGCAAGAAACTGTGAATCTGATCAACTCAAATAGAGATGGCCGAGTTCAATCAGATAAAAGGAATGCAAGGCTTATGACTTCCAGGAGACAAATGTGGACTGACTTGCTTAAGGCGGGGGTCTCGAAAAAGGAAATAGATGGGATTCCTATGCCAACTTTGCTTAAGAAGTGGAAGCAACTGGCTGGGAAGAGTAAATTCAGTCACATTAGGTGTGTTTATTCCAGTCTATGACAACAGAGAGTGACATGCTATGAAGACTGACCAACAGCAGTCCAGTGTTCCCAGTATATGAAGGAGAGAGATGCATGATTATTCTTTCCAATGGAAATCAATGCCTTCCTGTGAGAGTGTTACAAGGCAACAATGGGCACCGCACAATGGGTTTGCAATAAAAAAAGGGCAGTTAGAGAAATATGTGCATTGATCTATGTTTTTGGCACAGTTGGAAGGAACATATAATCTGCTTTTGTCTTTTACTCTTTTAAGGTAAAGAACATCGAGAGGTGAAGCAGTCACAGCAGATGACCAAGCCAGATAAGATGAAGCAGACCAGAAGAAGAGATGAGAACAGCAGAAATATGTGGATGATTTCCTGATGATGGCTGAATTAGAGTGGACTTTCATCTGAGAATTTCCTTATGGTCTGGGAGACAATGGATGTTTATCTGGAATTTTCTTTCCATCTATATGACACAAATTGCCAAAGACACTGCTAACCCTGCTGAAAGGAATGTTACAACTTGTCTGGTGACAAAGTCAGATCACCCAGAACATACGGAAGTCAAAAGGGATTTTTTTTCCCTTCCATTTACAATATAGAGGTTTATTTCACTCTTTTCTTGACAAAGGTTTATAGAGCTGTAGAGAAATGCTAAGTTTCAGTTCTTCGTATACTATGCTATAAAACAAATCAAGACGTGGAGTGTGTTGCTATGGCTATTTTTGTGATTTTTGTAGCTTAAATAGGGAATAACATTTTAGTACTATGTAATAGAAGCTAAGATTCCCTTATTCATATGATAATAAACCTGTTGGACTGGTTCATGAGATCAGGGGAGAAAGTGATGATACAGGAAGTAGGGGGAGGGGGAAGAGGACTTAAACAAGCCATATGCTGAGGAACAAAGGAACTGTTTTTTTGCGGGACTCTGAGAAGTAAGAAGCAGTTTGAAAAGAGGTCCTGTATCCTGAAAGAAAGATGACTATCATAAAGAAAGACTGAAAACAGGAACATTACCTAGGGATGACACTAAATCTACAATCCAACTTAAGTAACATTTAGTGTATCCAACTTGCATACATTATCCATGATAATTTAGTAGAAAGGATAGCCTGTTCATGTGTACATTGTAGGCATATTTTGTAATGCTCAGCCATGTATTTTCCTAAAATTGCAATTAGTTTGTATGAGTACAGCATTTTTGTTTCATAAAAGCACATTAATACACTACAGAGGTTTTATTACTTCCTTGGGTTCACCGCAAAGTAACCTTAAAAGACAAAGCAAAACAGCAAGCAAAATTGTTGTTGATTCAAAATGTTCTGCCTCATTAATTCCTTTCAGTTGATTAACAGGGGAGGTTGAAAGTCAAAGTAGAGCAATGGCCTCCTACAAAGGAAAATGTGCTGCAGAATTTAATTATACATTCATTTGAACTTACAGACTCCTTTTATTCTCCCTGCAAAATTCCACAATTACTTGAGCCTCCCAGTGAGGTCCACCTAATGTAGCTTTGTATGATGGTAAGACAATGATGCTGCACTGCCCTTGAATTAATATAAGAGTCACTCCTCTGTGCTTGCTTGTACTACAGTGAGCTGAATCAATGTTGCAGGAGTGAGGCCACTGCTGATTCACAAGCCAGTAATTTTTCAATCTGCACCTGACTACACTTGCACCATGCACACTAGCTTATTTTTAAGCTCATAGCAGTTACTTCTGAGCATTTTTTCTGCCCCTAGAAGCAAATAGAGTGATCCTATGTGTCCATGCACACTATTCTACACTAGAAGCATTTTTCAAGCTTCAGCAACTAGGAACAGGAAAAAAAGGTTTTTTTTTTGCGTTTTTGAAAATGATTTGTCAGTGGGGAAAAAAAACACTAAACGCTTCTAAACACTCCTAAACGCCAGTTCCTGCTTTATTTTTTCCTGTGAATAGCTGGTTGTTAAGGAGCGGGCTGGTAAGCCAGCCATCACGTCTGTAACAATGGATAAACAAGACAATTGGCAATAAAAATTTTATTGAAAAAACAGCGTTGAGTTTCCTACCTCCCCAATCCATACCACACCCTTTGGGTTTGGTATGGATTTTAAGAGGAAAACTATGCCAAAATTATAAAAAAGCATACATTGTAAGGGAAACCTTGACCCCATGTTAATGTTTGGGTCTTCGAGTGAGGGCTTATCAGAATCTGGAAGCCCCCTTTAACTAGGGTCCCTCTATGTGAATGAGTATGGGGTATATAGTACCCCTACCCATTCACCAAGAAAATTCAGTGTATATCACAATGAACACCGTCAATGACCCCCCCAAAAAATTTTAAACAAAAGTCTGAACCTAAACTCTGCTGTCTCCCAGGGCTAAATAACCTAAGAGGTGGGCCACCCAGTGACATCACCTGATGGCCCCACCCCATTGTGACGTTATTGAGCAGGGCATGTTGGGTTGTTGTCACAAAGGCCTCTGGATTTACTTCAGGGGACATTTTTTTGTTTTGTATTTCTTAAAGGACTTATCAAAAACTGTTTGTGTGTTTATTGATTTTTGACAGTCTTTTTGGTGAATGAGTAGGGGTACAATCTAGATCTTGTTAAAGGGGGCTTCCAAATTCCGATAAGCCCCTTGTCCGCATAGCCCCACAACCACTATCCAGGGTTGTGGGGAAGAGGCCATTTTCCCTATCAACATGGGGACAAGGTGCTTTGCAGGGAACCCCCCTACCCCAAAGCACCTCCCATGTCGAGGGCATGTAGCCTGGTATGGTTCATGAGGGGTGGAGCTTGCTCATCTCCCCCCTTTCCTGACCTCCCAGGCTGCATGCTCAGATAAGGGTCTGGTATGGATTTGCTGGCCTGCTCCTTGACAAACAGCTGAACGTCAAGGACGCTGGCATCCACGTAACTTGATTTGGAACTTGTTTTGACTGTCATATGGGAGCCTTTAGTTGTATGTTAACTCCTAGTTTTCAATAGCATAAGAACTGTAACTGTTATTCATGTATAAAATTGAGCCACATGAGGCAGTTTGAGTTTTTTTTTGCATTTGAGAAAATTTTAACTGAATTTCTACTTCAGATTTTAGGAACTTTTAGAGAACATAAAACTATGATTAGGTTAAACTGTCCAGACTTGGAATCGCTTTTCCGCAAGCAGTATCCATAGCTGTCCAATTCCACTGCTAGGATCCATGTACCCTTAATATGACCAGGTTAAAACTTGTGTGCACTTTATTTAACGGCATACTTTTGCGTGGAGAGAGCCTTTTTGCAAGTTTTAGTAATCATACGTGCAAAACTAGCATCCAGGTTATTTAGCAAAACACAAGTGATATACTTTTTTATTGCACCAGGCTAATAGTGACTGTGGTAAGAAAATTATAGTGAAGGATATAAATCTTTGGTATAACCAGCTTATGTGTGTCTTTGAATAAAGGAATCTAAATTGTTTCTGTAGATGGCAAGAAATCTGTTCCCTCTGACACACTTTTCATTCATCAATACTATAGAACACTGTAAAGACATATCATACCATACTCTGTATATGTTAGTTGTCAAATATTTTGTTAGTATGACAGTCAAAATTGTATTGAGTTCTTAAAAAAATGTAGACTGAATATTCTTTCAATGGTCATCCCAATGTGAATATATAGTTTTATTTCTGTGTTTTCCTTACTTATGTATTATGTTCAGAAGTTAAAAAATATTATTTTATTTAGTTAAATTTCCATTTAGTGGGACAAATATTAAATATTGCAGAAAAAAAATATAGTTTACATTTACTGATTTGCAGCCAGCAGGTGGCAAGTGTGATATTCTAGAGTTTCTTATAACTTTACTGCTGAGCTTTGAATACAGGCCTAATAGCACAATCCCAGGTTACAACTTGTGAGACACTCGTGTATTGCAATAAATGCAAGTATAGCCTCACTGTGTTCATACAGAGTTTTAAAGCAGTGAGTTGGGAAATTTTTAGCAATGAATACATTAAGAGCAGTTATGCCTATCTGATAACACCCAAGTTGGGAGTTCTGTTGGACATAAACTGGCCACAGACGGAACAAAATTTGGCCAGTTCAGCAAGGACTGGACAGATTTCAATCAGTGTGGTGCTGTCCTTGCTTGACTGAAGTTAATTGTTTGATCTACTTCTGTTGAAGGAACATGCTTGAAAGCTTTTGTCAATCAGCAGCTGAAACTACTGATCACGGTATTCTGACAGTGGTGAGTTCTGCTATGCTGTTCTAATAGCTGTCTTAATAGCTGACAGCTAGCTAACAAAACTGACAGAAGCAATATTGTGTTTCATTCCAAAAATGAATTTACATCTGTGAATAGTTCTGTAGAACTGCAATACAATTACATAAACTGAAGTTACAATATGCATGTATACAAGTCACTTACAAATACATACAATGAACACATTTCTTGCAAACAGCTACCTACAAATCACATTAAATACATTTAAATGCAATCTAGATATATACTTGACTTTAACAAACACAACCAATGAACTTACAGGCATATGTGTATCAAAGGGAGAAAGGAGGCCTTCACTGGTGTGTTCTTCTGGAAGCTAAAGTGGAAGTGGACTGATGTGTGAATGAAACTTCCTGTTTCAGAAAAGAATAGACTACAAATTTCAGTGAGTGCCCAATATATGGCTCTCTACTCTACACAATAATGTGAATACAGAACACCTGCTGTCAGAATACAATGTCCCAGTGGGGATGATTCCTTCATTCACCTTGTGTGTGTGGATGGAGGAATTTGCTTGTTTTTTTCCTTCAGCCCATTGGCTGAAGGAACAAAGTAAAAAACTAACAGTGTATGGCCAGCTTAAAATTGGGATCATGTTTTTCAGGGTTGCCTCAGCACATCAGCGTGGCTTTATACCTCTATTTTAATGCAAATTGCTAAAGCTGTTAAAGCATTTAAGACTTATTTCAGGTGGCAAGTGTTCTGTTAGCAATTAGGAAAAGAAAGATACTCTGTTTAATAGGATTGTTGAGACTGAAAAGGTAGCTAACCAGGAGTTTGAAATATACTTTTGGTTCTTTGCTAGAGATACATCCCTGCTACAGATTATTGGAGTTGATTTACTAAAACTGAAGAGTGGTAGTCAACTTCAGCTTGTTCAATTAGACTTCAATAACAACAAAAAACCTGGAAGCTGATTGGTTTCTATGCAGAGCTGCACCAGATTTTTCACTTTCCAATTTTAGTAAATCAACCCATTGTCTGTTACATTTTTTGAAATACTAAAACTGAATAAAGGTGACCATAGATGGATTGAAATTCAGCAAGTTCAGCAGGCACTGGTCGAGTTTACATACAGTGGGGATCGAAAGTTTGGGCACCCCAGCTAAAAATTTGTATTAATGTGCATAAAGAAGCCAAGAAAAGATGGAAAAATCTCCAAAATGCATCAAATTACAGATTAGACATTCTTATAATATGTCAACAAAAGTTAGATTTTATTTCCATCATTTACACTTTCAAAATAACAGAAAACAAAAAAATGGCGTCTGCAAAAGCTTGGGCACCCTGCAGAGTTAATATCTTGTACTGTCCCCTTTGGCAAGTATCACAGCTTGTAAACGCTTTTTGTAGCCAGCCAAGAGTCTTTCAATTCTTGTTTGAGGTATCTTTGCCCATTCTTCCTTACAAAAGTCTTCCAGTTCTTTGAGATTTCTGGGCTGTCTGTCACGCACTGCTCTTTTAAGGTCTATCCATAGATTTTCAATTATGTTGAGGTCAGGAGATTGTGAAGGCCATGGCAAAACCTTCAGTTTACGCCTCTTGATGTAATCCCCCGTGGATTTCGAGGTGTGTTTAGGATCATTATCCATTTGTAGAAGCCATCCTCTCTTTAACTTCAGCTTTTTCACAGATGGCATCAAGTTACCATCCAAAATTTGCTGAAATTTTATTGAATCCATTTTTCCTTCTACTCGTGAGATGTTCCCTGTGCCACTGGCTGCAACACAACCCCAAAGCATGATTGATCCAACCCCATGCTTAACAGTTGGACAGAGGTTCTTTTCAGTAAATTCTGTGCCCCTTCTTCTCCAAACGTACCTTTGCTCATTCCGGCCAAAAAGTTCAATTTTAACCTCATCGGTCCACAGAACTTGTTTCCAAAATGCATCAGGCTTGTCTATATGTTCATTTGCAAAGTTCAAACGATGATTTTTGTGGTGAGGACGTAGAAGAGGTTTTCTTCTGATGACTCTTCCATGAAGACCATATTTGTACAAGTATCTCTTTATAGTGGAATAGTGTACCACAACTCCAGTGTCTGCCAGATCTTTCTGGAGGGATCGTGCAGTCAAACGTGGGTTTTGAATTGTTTTTCTCACAATCCTGCGAGCTGTTCTGTCTGATATTTTTCTTGGTCTTCCAGATCTTGCTTTAACTTCCACTGTTCCTAATGACTGCCATTTCTTAATTACATTCCGAACAGAGGATATTGGATATTGTCATATGACGTCCACCCAGAACTGGCCGGCCGCAGTGCAGCTGTCATTCGGCTATCTGCGGTCGGCAACTAGTTAATATTAATATTTAGAGGTAATAATAACAGGGGTAGTTGATCCAGGGAATATGCCTCATGGGGGATCAGGAACTAATACCCCCCACAAACTGGAGTAAATTGGATCATGTTTTATTTATTGTTGGGGTTTTTTTTGCCTTCCTCTGGATCAACTGTGGGTATAGGATAGTATATATGGAGGTTTTCTTTATGTGTGTATGTTTTATTTTTTGGTTGAATTAGATGGAGTAGTATTTTTTTTAACATGGCTAACTGTGTAACTATAGCTGACCTCAATGCATTAGTTAATTTGGCAACTATGTAACTATGATATAGTCTTATAGCAACTATGGTATGTAACCTCATGTTACCCTGATTGAACCACAGAGACATTACTAAGGAGTCCATGTTTGTGCAGCTTTCATTATTCTGTAGTGTATGCATATTTTGTTGCCGTGCTGAACCTGCTTAGAATTTTTTTCACAGTCATAGATGGGCAGCAATCTACATTGACACACACAAGCACATATCTCATTTATGAACAGGCCCTATGTCACCGACGCACCTGCTTGTGTAACAGACACAGTAGCACAGTAATGCTCACTCTATGCTTTTATCAGGCTCAACAATTACGAGATGCACTGAAGACAGAGTCTCCAGTTTGGAACCTCCTGCCTTAGTGCTTTCCCCCACCATACCTGTATTAATGCCACCAAATGCAGCCACTTCAATTGACCTCATTGGCGGTAGTACTCTGGTTTCTATGTACAGAAGAATAAGAAAACAAAAGAATAAAAGACTGCAACTAAAGTCATCACCCCTGAATATTTATGATACTGTCAGAAAAATATTTATTACAAAAATAAAACTAGATTAAAAATTATTTTTGGGGTAAAAATAGAAAAAAACTGATATACAATGCCTCCGTTTTTCCACTGACTGTTGCAGGCAATTTTATGTATTATTTATATGTGTTAAAATGTATGGGTACATGAAGTAAATATTTTGCATTTTGATTATGCAGAGCATCACTTAATATGAATGTCATAGCAATTTTTCCATATTGTAATGCCTCAGATTAGAGCATATGGTAATAAGGAGATTAATTGGAAAACCAATTCTCTAGCGCAACAATCAAACTTTGCTGATTTATGGCAATAATTAGATGATACTGTTTGTTTTGTCACGCTGTAACAAAGATCTTTGATAAGAATATGTAATGCCAGGCTGGTTTCTATTGTTTTCCACTCTCTTTCAAATTAACCCATTAAGAAAACTTATCTTGAAGTTTTCATTGTGTTTATAGAAATAAAAGAGGAACTTCATTCAGGCTGTAAAAAATTAAAAGTCAGCACCTACGAACACTGAATCTATGCTGACTTTTAAGAAACAGATACTTTCCATTTCATATAGTCCAGTGCTGTATTCCCCATAGACATTTCTTCATCTGGTTTCAGCTCTCTGGCACTTACATCTTTGGGAGCTGGCTTTGGCTTTTTGATGTATCATAGCCATCTCCCCACTGTGCATGCTCAAGGTAGGGGATTGTTTCTGCAGCCTCCTGGGACATGTTCTTGGAGACTGTGGGCAGTTGGGTAGGGCCAAACACACACCTTTCAAAAAAAGGGTCAAATATGCTAGAGGCTTGGAGGAGGGAGAGGATGAGTGATTTCCATTTTGGGTTAAGTTCTGCTTTAGTATAAAGGTTACAAAGTACATTTCCAATCAGTGTTGGATTCCATTGAATTTGGAAAGCGCTATGCAAGGCTTGATTTTTTTGTCATTCAGCCCCCAGCTGAATGAGAGAAAATCAGTCAATTTCCCCATCCGAGCTAACATGCTAGTAGTTTTTTCTGTAAATTACCAATCTCCTCATTCTCCATGTAATGGAGGTCAACAAAGATGGACATATTTTAAGTCTGGCCTGGGTGGCAATAATGGCTCCTGAAGTGAATGATCATAGGCCCCCAGGTCAGGAAGTATGATATTCACAGCATCATCAGGTTAAAAAATAATCTGAAATACACAATTTACCAGTCTCTAAACTAGTTACCTGCATTTGTTTAACATTTTTTAAAAATATGCTTTACTACAGTTGCCAAATGATGTTTGAATCACATGCTGAAAAAACAATCCCCTCCGATAAACAAAGGTCTCTCAATCAGGTGGATTATAGAGAACACTAGTGAATACCAGTGAATGTTGCCAAATGAACACCTTTGTATGTCTGTTCTTTATGGGCTGCCAAAAATCCACAAGAGTATCAGTCTGCTCACATTTTTATTGTGTCTGGCATAGCAGCAGCCTATACAGCCTTAGGAACAGCTGAGTGATGCTTACCTGCAAATCCTAGTTAAATAATCATCAGCTACACAACACCCTCTACTCCCTGCTAAATTGTTCCATATTACTGATACTATTTTATATGAGCTACTATGGAAAAAACCTAAAACTGGATTAGAACAGCTTCAACCTGAGGTATTGCTTTAAGCAATCCCTGGCTTTACTTTGGTTCTGTTCGGAATTAACATCTAATGTTTGTCAGGACTCCCCTGGTTTGGTGCCTGATGTTAATCTTCTCATTTGCAAAATGTCTTACAAACCTCTGATTTGTATGGTACTCTAAATTTGCAGTGCTTTCTTACACCTCAAAAACATTATCACCTTTTTTTCTAATGTATATTATTTGGCAGCATCTTAAATTCCTACAAAATATAAAAAGCTACATTTGTTATGCTCAACTTTGGAAGAACCATAGTCTTACTTAACTGCTCATGTAATGGATCTATCCAACTTAGCCAGTAATGGAACTATCCAGTTTAGCTAGTAATGGAACTATCCAATTTAGCCAGTAATGGAACTATCCAATTTAGCCAGTAATGGAACTATTCAATTTAGCCAAAGTATGGAGTTACTAATGTTACCCACTTGTTTATCAACAAATCTTTTGAGCCATTGCAGCAACAATTTCATCTTCCCCATACCATGTGTTTCTGTTTTTACAACTTTGACACACACCAAATTCAAGATGAAACCATGCCTTCATGTTTTGACTCCTCACTATTTTTTAACTAATAACCAGGGATCCTGATCAGCTATGTACCTATATTATAGCACTGTCCAAAATTAATTTAATGTTGGCATTCTGTTATTTCTCAAATTCAGTCTGTATATTGTGTCCCTATCCTCAAGACTCCCACTGTCTGCATTCTCTGTGTTTTTGAGGAGGATTTTCTGATTTTAAAATAGCTGTTTAAAATAGCTGAGAGCGTAATCTTATTATTTTCTTGAAGTGATGAAACAATGCATGACATTATTGGCTATTTATTTATTTATTTATTAGGGCAATTTACACAGCGCTTTTCTTTTATAATGTACATTCACATCAGTCCCTGCACTCAAGGAGCTTACAATCTGAGGTCCCTAACTCACATTCATAGATACACATACTTGGGCCAATTTAGACAAGAGCCAATTAACCTGCCAGTATGTCTTTGGAGTGTGGGAGGAAACCGGAGAGGAAATCCGCACAGACACAGGGAGAACATGCAAACTCCAGGCAGGTAGTGTCGTGGTTGGGATTCAAACTGATGACCCTAGTGTTACCAATGTGCTGCCCAGCTATTTCATTGTTGCTTTGTAGTTTGTTATATTTACAATGAAACTGATTGAAAAACTGTTGCCAGAATTTTTTTTTTATTATACTAATAAATAAGACTGTAAAAGAGAGAGAGCCAATCAGAAGAGCCATTAAAGGAGCCAATGACAGGGACTTTCTCAAGCAGGAGGTTTAGCTGCAAAGCATTGTGGAATATGCAGTCTTGAACAGAAACGGCCTGATAGGCTTGTAGGAGGAATGGAACTACAGAGACCAGCATGCTTAGTGAGAGCAGAATGAAGGACGCGCATCATGTTTTTCCTGAAGGGAGGCAGTCTGCATGTGGCAGGGAAGAGTCTGGACCTATCAGAGAAGTGCTTAGGGTCAGTTCACTGCGTGTTTAGTTAGTCAAGGGGACATCCAAACTGAGCGATGTGGACCTACAGTACAGTGCCTACACCGACAGTGTGAAGCGCTCATTGTGAGGTGATCAAAGGAGCTTGTCATTTCCAAGATGATCGTTTGGGCCTTAGTCACAAGATCTGGTGAGAGGGATTTTGCCCACTGGCACATGACAGGAACACTGCACACAGACAGAGACATTACACTTCGCCCATACTTACCAGGCACTGGGTTGTGTAGATGGCCCTGCTAAACAGACAGTATTGGCTTTTCTATACAAATACTATCATGGGATTACAATTATATTTTACCATAGGAGTTTAAGTGCACCAACGAAAGTGGCTAGCTGAAGATCCCAAGATTCATCCTGTTACCAAAAGACTGAAGTTACTGGTGCCATACGGGCACGCGCATGCATATTCAGGTGTCTATAATGCATGGTGTGTGACAGAATAGCTTTACTTTGGAAAGTAGCTATTAGGCATCAGTTGGGCATAGTGTTTGCCTATTGGGCTTGTAGTGTTGGGGGTTAGAAGGGAGAAGTCTGACACAATAGAGAGTCATTCTTCTGCTCTCCTCCTGCTTGGACATCATAGAGCCAAATTTATGTAGATGAGTTAAACCCACTTTGAGGTTGCCATTTAAGTATTTGCCTCTGCTCTTGGGGTTATTCACGGTTGGAATCCCCTGAAAGCAGCCTGAGTATAAAAGTGAGCTATATTGCTTTCAGTCACAGTATTTGCTGTTCTCTTGATTCACCTAACGTATACCTGTTGCTATTGATTATTACTTTCCATAGAGATCTTACAGTAAAGGTTATCTCTGTGTTTTATTATAAAGTGTGTGCTTTTCATTGGTCCTCGCACTTACACTATTGCCACGTGTGTCAGTTGGGGCTGAGACAATTCTTGGGGTTGAGAGGCAGAGTGGCGGAGTGAACAAACTTAAGCAGCCCCTTCGGGGGGTATCACTACATTATTATATCATTATATGCATATAATTTTATTAATATATCATTATTATCATTATCATATACTGTACATATCATATTATCATTATTATATCAGTCATGCAAAAGGAATGTTTCTTCCTGAATGCATTAGGATTAAACATTTCTCATATCAGTCCTTACTTTTTAAAATGTTGCTGTTCTCCAGATGAAAACTGTACAGTTAGGAAATGTAGCACATATAAAGAAACAAAATAAGAAAAAGGAAAGCTATGGGTAGATTTGTGGGAAGCAGTCTCTTCTTGCTGCTAAAGGAACAGTACAGCCAAAGCACTTTTGGCTGTACTTTGCCTGTGGATCACAGGAGTGCTGTTCGTTCTGCTCTCCTGTGACCTGTTTTCAGCTGAGAACCACTGAGAGCCTGAGTCAGCCGTTCCCCATAGCTCCCCTCCACAACAGTCCAGCACTCTATTGACCCTAGGGGGGTTGCAAAGCAGGCAGCTCTCTGCTCACAGTGGCGCTGAGAACTCAAGGCCAGTTTGCAAGATTTTCCTAAAAAGAGAGCATAGGTAGCTGAGCTCTGCCAGAGGCGGCAAAAAATACCAACCAGCAGGGATTGTGTCTTTTAAAATGACTTAAAGTGCAATAATTAAGATGCTAAAGTTATTTAATTAACATGCTTGGGGGATGCCTGAAACTTTTAAGTAAAGTGTGACACCAGTACAGTGTAATCCTGCAAAAGTGATTTTTTACACTAAGTGACAACTCCCTATCGGTCAGTTATGTTTGTAAATGGGGACAAGGGCCTCGTCCCCACATCCCTGGATAGTATTTGTGGGGGTAACCTTATCACAATCTGAAAGTCCCCTTTAAAATAAGATATTCAACAATTTTTAAGTACTTTTAAGTACTTAAAAGGTGCACATGGAGTTGCTTTCCACAGACCAAACAAGACAAAACATATTTCTCAACAAACTTACCAGTTAGCCAGAAAAAAAAATAAACCATCTGAAAATTTGCATTAACAAAAGAGCTTTAAGTTGTACAACATTTGTATGCTGCACTGCCTTTTCAAAGCAACAAGATATCTGTCTCTTACCCCAAAGTGAATGCGTAAGAGTTACCCCACAGTACCCCTTGTTACAAAAAAGTAAAATAAATAAAAACATACACAGCTTAGAATCATAGCAGTTGGAAACCTGGGTGATGTCATTGACCAAATACTGTATGCCCATGACCAATTTTAAACAAGCCAACTACTGCACAATTAGTAGCAGTGGTGGTAATACCAGAGATTCAGTTGGGTAGGTGAGCCTGCCAAAGCAATGAAACAAAAAAAAAGTATACAGTATGTATAAAAATCCAGTTTAGGCTGATCAGAGCACAGATGTCACTTGTTACTGACCATCCACTTATTATTATTATCTGCCTTTTTTTGCAGCACCCCAAGTTAGAAAAGTGTAAAAACAGAGTGCACCCACAGCACTTCACCCATATTTCCAGCACCCCTATTACTATACCCAAAATGATAGTCAGGCTTTAAAGTGGTTCAATGCATTATGGTAAAAAAAAAAATGTAAGTACCTGCAACTCCCCCCCTTTCCCCTCATATACTTATCTGAGTCCCGTATCAATCCAGCATAGTGCTCATCTGCAGGTCTTCTATCCTCTCTCACAGGCTTGGCTGAGAAAAGGGGGAGCCCTTGGCTCCTGACTCTGTCAGTCAAACCCAATGAGCAGGGAGCAGGGGATGGGGCCAAGCCTTGCTGAGATAACCAGCACATCTGCCACCATAGGAAGCGGCTTCCCGTGGTGGCACATGCAGAAGAGGAGGAGCCAGGAACTCCAGAGGGGGACCCCAGAAGAGGAGGATTGAGGCTGCTCTGTTCAATACTATTGTACACAGCAGGTAAACATGACTTTTTTTTATTTTAGGAAGAAAAAAAAACAAAAAACTTTGCAACCACTTTAAGGTGGAGACCAAACCCCCCTCAAACAAATGTGCAACAGGCTAATCCTGATTAAATACAGCGCTTTATTCAATCAGGGTTAGTCTGTTGCACATTAATCTCTTTGAGTCAAGACTGAAAATCTGGCAAATCAGTTAACTGATGTCAATACATAAATATGAATGAGTATTACCATGTAAAATATAAATACATGTAATAGTTAACCTATGCTAAATGTAACATTATCTAAAATTAGAAAATAGGCATAACTTTTACATTATTAAGCTTTAAATAGTTTTTAATAAAAATCTGTGTATTATGAAAGTCACGTCCATAATGACAAACTGTAATTGAAGAATATAATACATTTAAGATCCTGTTGGGAAATAGCCAGGCCACTAATATTAGTTTATCTGTTGACAATGCTTTCAAATGACATGGCCTTATTTTCTTGTTGTCATGGAGACAAAGCAAATATTACCCCAAAGAAAAGGGAGAGTGGAAAATTGAGCTTTGACAAGGTAACGACTTATTTCTCCCCTTGGGGCCAGATATATCAGAAGCTCAGCGTCACAACTTTAGCTAGCCTGGAGATCAGTTTTTCATCCTGAGGGGAATGCAAGCAAAGCCAGCACAATGACATAGCAGTCAGCAAAGCAATCAAAAAACAGAGAAAAATCCATGTCGAATAATGTTGCTTTGGGATTGTCTGACAGCAGAAGCTACATTAAAATAGAAATGTTTTCTAATTCATTGGAAAGATACACTTCCTTTAATAATATGAAAAAAATCAACTTATCTTATGCCTTCAGCTATTTATGTTTACTTTTAATTTTCAAGTAAAACCCAAAATAACGTTCTCTTAAAGAGAACTCATTAGTTTGGGTTTGCTTTAAAGATTTACAAGTTTAAATGATGTGTTTATCATTGTTTATTTATTTGTATAAAATATTTATTGCACAAAGCAACATTTAATGTTTGTTGGTATCAGGAATGGACTCACCACTGGTGGTGGGACTCACCTGCCATGTGGGCTGCAGTACCAGGGCTGGCCAGCGGGTGCTCTCAGCAGCCAGAAGCTCACTCCTGCAATCAAGTCATCACCTGAGGCTTATTCCAGGAGGTGTATTTAAGGAGTGGCCAGGCCTGCAGTCAGGGCCTTGGTGTATAGTTTCCCTTTGCCCCTGTATCCTGATTACTTGAATCCTGACTCTGCACGAACTCTGCCTGTACTGACCTCGGCTATTCCTGACTACTCTTCCGCCTGCTCCTTGTACCTTGCCTGCCCATTTGCTACCGACCCTGTTATCTACCACCTGTCAGTACCCTGTTCCCACTGCACCTATCCTGCCTTTAACCCTGTAAAAAAGGCCGCTGTAGCAACTATTCCCTCCTCTGTTCCATCCTCCAGCTCTTCTCTGTCTCCACCTACTCCATCCATTTACAGCCCTGCATTTACTTGCAGTGCCCCAGTAACTAAACCCAAGAAAAAAGTGAAAATTCTTTCCAACCAGTACCATCTTACCAGTATCCAAACCGGTCAGCCTGCTGTCTGAGAACCCGCCTTCCGTTGTTCAGCCTGAGGCCCTGATGCCTGATGACCCAGTGTACGCTACCCAGCCTGATGACCCGATCCACCCTGATGACCGGATTCAGCCTGATGACCCTACCCAGCCTGATGATCCTATCCAGCTTGATGATCTGGTGCCCGCTACCCAAGCCTGACGACCCGATCAAGCCTGATGACCCGATGTTCCTGATCCAGCCTGATGACCCGAACCATGTCGAATAATGTTACTTTGCAGCCTGATGACCTGCTTTGCAGCCTGATGACCTGGTCTGGCCTGGTGCCTCGGTGCCCGAGTCTGGCCTGGTGCCTCGGTGCCCGTGGTCCTTCCTGGTGCCTCAGTGCCCGTGGTCCGGCCAGATGACTCGGTGCCCGCTGTCGTGCCAGATGACTCGGTGCCCGCTGTCGTGCCAGATGACTCTGTGCCCACTGTTGAGCTTGGTGACTTGGTGCCCGCGGCTCTGCTAGATGAATCAGTGCCTGCTGTTCTGCTAGATGGCTCGGTGCCCGCTGTCGTGCCAGATGACTCAGTGCCCGCTGTCGAGCCAGATGACTCAGTGCCCGCTGTCGTGTCAGGTGACTCGGTGCCCGCTACCGAGCTTGGTGACTCGGTGCCTGCGGCTCTGCCAGATTACTCGATGCCCGCGGTTCTGCCAGATGGCTCAGTGCCCGCTGTCGTGCCAGATGGCTCGGTGCCCGCTGTCGTGCCAGATGGCTCGGTGCCCGTTGTTGTGCCAGATGACTCGGTGCCCGCTGTCGTGCCAGATGCCTCGGTGCCCGCTGTCGTGCCAGGTGACTCGGTGCCCGCTACCGAGCTTGGTGACTCGGTGCCTGCGGCTCTGCCAGATGACTCGATGCCCGCGGTTCTGCCAGATGGCTCGGTGCCCGCTGTCGTGCCAGATGACTCAGTGCCCGCTGTCGAACCAGATGACTCAGTGCCCGCTGTCGTGCCAGGTGACTCGGTGCCCGCTGTCGAGCTTGGTGACCCGGTGCCCGCGGTTCTGCTAGATGGCTCGGTGCCCGCTGTCGTGCCAGATGACTCAGTGCCCGCTGTCATGCCTGATGCCTCGGTGCCCGCTGCCTCATCTGATGGCCGGTGCCCGCTGCGTCGTCTGATGGCCGGTGCCTGCTGCCTCGCCTGATGTGCCTCTGTCCGCTGCCCAGCCTGATGTGCCTCTGTCTGCTGCCCAGCCTAATGTGCCTCTGTCCGCTGCCCAGCCTGATGTGCCTCTGTCTGCTGCCCAGCCTAATGTGCCTCTGTCCGCTGCCCAGCCTGATGTGCCTCTGTCTGCTGCCCAGCCTGATGTGCCTCTGTCCGCTGCCCAGCCTGATGTGCCTCTGTCCGCTGCCCAGCCTGATGTGCCTCCACCCGCTGCCCAGCCTGATGTGCCTCCACCCGCTGCCCAGCCTGATGTGCCTCCACCCGCTGCCCAGCCTGATGTGCCTCCGCCCGCTGCCCAGCCTGATGTGCCAGCCTCTGATATCTAGCCAGTTACCTGACCAGGACGGTGGAACATTTTGCCGACTAAGGACTGTTTGGAGCGTCCTGAGGCTGCTCCTTGAGGGGGGGTACTGTCAGGAATGGAAATATTTTATTTTGTAATGTAAGCTTACAAAACCAGCCAACTTAAAACTCTTTTTTTAAAAAAGTACAAAAAATTGCAAATAAATAAATAAGTACAAACATAATCACTACGCATAACTGAAAATCCAGAATTTCCTGGGGGAAGAAACAGCAAACCATATGGCTTTAAATGGCCCAAACATAAGAGTCCATAACCTGCAAAAGAAGGCCTATACATCCAGACCTATATAGTTATGGAGGAGACAACAGGCCCGATGCCCCACTGAGCAGGACAACAGGCCCAATGCCCCCAACATATATCTACAAGGCCTTTATGGCCAAAAAACTTTGCCACCATGCATGACTGAAAACCCAGAACTTCCTGGGGAAAGAAAAACATAGAATATGGCATATGACATATGACCTTAATGGTCCATTACATAAAAGTCCATACATAAGAGTCCATAACCTGCAAAGAAAAAGGACATATGCAACCAGACCTATACGGACATGGAGAAGACAACAGGCTCGACGCCCCACAAAGCAGGACAACAGGCCCAATGCCCCCAAAATGTATCCACAAGGCCTTTATGGCCCAACACAAATATAATCACTATACGTGACAGAAAGTCCATAATTTCCTGGGGAAAGAAACAAGCATAATTACCACCACATGGCTTTAATGGCCCCAAAATGGGTCCATAAGCTGCAAAGAAAGAACATATGCCTCCAGGCCTATATAGTCATGAAGGGAACAACAGGCCCAGCGCCCCCACCACGCATACACAAGGCCTATATGGCCAAACCCAAAGGGATCAAATACAATTTCCAACCTCCTGCTGCAAAAGGCCTTTACGGCCTAAATCCAAGACTCAACCAAGAACCCACCAAGATAGATAACACAAAACTCCAAGAGGAAGACTAAAAAACACAGACCCTCAGTACCTGCAACCTTTCTTCAAAAAAATCCATAACTACAAAAAACCTAAAGGGGTGCAAAGAGAGAAAACAGGGATAGCTACCACCACCGGAGATCAACAGGCAGCAGCTACAGGCCTGATGTTCCTCCACGCCTCCATCCAAGCCTTTTGCCGCCACCGGTCTTTCTCAAGACCCTGAATTTTCCCAACCTCACCAAGAATGTCACTCACCACCACCTGGACAGGGAGGACTTTTTGCCGAATGGAAACCTGACATCGTGCATTCCACGTGTAATAACGGACCACTAAACTAACTAGAAACAAGGTGTCTAAATCAAAACCCGAGCGGCTTTCAAATGCTCCATACACCCACTCTGCATAAGACATACAGTGGAGGAAGGAGACATCCAAAGCCCCACCCACCTTTTTATACACTTCAACGTTAAAGGGGCACTGAAGCAAGAAGTGGTCCATACTCTCCACTTCACCCCCACACTCCGCCCTCGGACAACCACGGTCATCCAGAGAGCGGTACTTCAGGTTGCCCCTTACGTAAAGCCTGCCATGGAAGCCGAGCCAGGCCTGGTCCCTCAACTTCAGGGGGATCCGCTCCATATTTAATAAATGCAAACCCTCCCTCATGATATGGCCTGGGCAATCTTCCAGGGCCAACGGCGCATGGAAAGCGGTAGCCACAATCCTCTCACCCAGGAGTTTCCTAGGGAGGGAACTGACCTCCTTCGCCATCACATGCCACCACCGGAGTAACTTCAGGCACGGGGCCACATAAGCCGGGAGCTTACCGTGCTTGACCCGCAGGCTTCTCACTGGCCCGCCACTCTCCCAACTGTTCAGAAAGGGTCCAAACCAGGCACGAAAAAGTCCTACCCATGCAGGTGGTCTGTCTGCCAACATGCTACCAAAGTTATGTTTCAAGAACATCAGAGAGAAAAAAACTACTGGGTTGACCATACCTAGGCCACCCTCCCGCCTGGATGAATAAATTACATTCCGCTTAACAAGGTTCAGCCTATTTCCCCATAACATCTGGAAGAAACAGCTGTAAATCCTCGTATAAAGTGATTCTGGCAAGAGACAGATGTAACTGACATACAGAAAAACCGGAATCAGGAAAGTCTTGATCAGATCAACCTTTTCCCTCAAGGAGAGCCGCCACCCCTTCCAGGATCTGACCTTGACCTCTGCATCAGACAACTTGGCTTCCCAGTTTAGCTTGCCATAATCGGCATGGCCAAAATTGATGCCCAAAATTTTTATGCTTGGCTGAGGCACCGGGAAGGTGTCCGGGAGCGAGAAGCTCTCACCTGCTCTACCCATCCAGAGAACTTCACATTTGTCCTGGTTGACTTTGGAGCCAGACGCCTCAGCATACTGTTCCATCACTGAGACCACCTCCTGCACCTCCTCAGACCCAAAGATAAAACAGAAACGTCATCAGCATAAGCTACAAACTTCAGGGGCAGACTCCCAGTAGCACCCCTGGCACCCCACCCAACGCTCCACCATCTAACCTCCTGACGAAGGGGTCAATGGCAAAGACGTAGAGCAAAGGGCTCAGAGGGCACCCCTGGCGCACCCCGGATCAACCCCAAAAGGCTGCCCAACCCAGCCATTCACCAACATGAAGCTCTCAGCCTCCCTATACAATGTTTTTAACCAGCCAATAAACCTACCTTTCAAGCCGTACCGGTCAAGGAGACACCAGAGGTACTCATGGTTGACACGATCAAAGGCCTTTGCTTGATCCACTGTCAGCAAGAACTTTCCCCATCCTTCAGCCTTACAACGCTCCAGAGCCTCCCGGACAGCTAACACCGCGGTAAAGGTACTCCTGCCCTGGACCGAGCAATGCTGCTGACGAGAAAGCAGACCCTCTGCCACTGACAACAAGCGCCAGAACAAGATCTTAGCCAGAACCTTTCTATCGACATTGAGAAGGCTAATGGGGCACCAGTTTCTAATAGCCGAAGGATCCTTACCTTTTGCCAGCAAAATCACCGCAGACTGCCTCATGGAGGGGGGGGAGGGACCCCTCACTCAAACAGCAATTATACACCTCCGCCAGGCTAGATTTGAAACTCCTAAAAAATTCAGCTGTCAACCCGTCTGGCCCAGGAGTTTTCTTAATGGCCAGACTATCAATGGCCTTAGTCACCTCCTCTGCGGTAATTTCTCCTGTCAAACTTGTAGGCAGAACATTACTCTCCAAACCTGGTGTAGATTCCAAGAAGCTCAACATCCTTGCCTTGTTAAGGCACTTCTCACTCAGTAAGTCCTTGTAAAAATCCCTAGAGACCTCCAGAATCCCTGACCTGGATCTTATCAGGGACCCTGTGCTATCCCTCAAGGCAGAGACCTAATCGCTGCACCCTGTTTGTAATTCTGAAAAGGGTAAGGCGAGTGGTACTTCCCATAATCCCTTTCCAGAACCAAAGAGGCACACCGATCGTACTGGTATTTCCTGAGGAGAAGTTTGACCTCCAAGATTGCCCCAAAATCTCCACTGCTAGAAACAAGGTGATCGAGCTTCCTCCGTAACCGTAGGTAGGCGATATATTTATCACGCTGCTTTTTCTTACCTATGGCCTTGAAAAACCTGCTGATCCGCACCTTAGTAAGCTCCCACCACTCCGACTTACTGTTGCAGAAATCCATCACCATCTCCTGAGCCTGAAAGAACACCTCAAAAGATTGTCTAACCTCCTCGTCCTCCAGCAGAGACGAATTCAGCCTCCAAATGCCCCTTCCTCTCTGCGGCGTGTCTGAAACATTCAAAACTACAGTAAGCATAAAGTGATCGGAGAACTCCACCGCCCAACACTCAGCTGCCGAGAAGGCAGAGTCATCCTTCAAAAAAAAACCTATCTATTCTACTCTGGCTGCTACCTCTCCTATACGTGTACCCAGTGCTGTCCGGATTGCTTTTAATCAAAGCATCTACCAGACCTGCTTCCCTGATTATAGAATTAAGAAAAACGCTCTCATACCCCAGGCGGTCAGTGGAGCCCCTCCTGTCCTTGGGCCTAGTTATGGTGTTGAAGTCACCTCCAAAGACCACCTGTCAGGATTTAAAAAGAAAAGGTTTGATCCTTGTGAAAAGGCACTTCCTATCCCACTTGGACTGCGGCCCATAGATGTTAATCAGGTGCAGCTCCTGCCCCCTCACAAGGACATCCAGGGCCAAACATCTACCAATCTCAACCTCAAAAACCCTCCGGCACGTTACCATACCGGTAAACAGCACCGCAACTCCGCTGTAAGGCTCAGCCTCAAGGGACCAGTAGGATGGCACACGCCTCCACTCCCTCTTGGCCAGATGTATGTCCGCCAAGGTGGGCAGCCTGGTCTCCTGCAAAAAGAAAATATCAACGTCCATCTCGCTGATCAAAAATAAGGCTGTTTCTCTTGCACTCACAGATTTTAGGCTGGCAACATTAATAGTTGCCACCTTTAATGGAGCGGGAACTGCCATTAGGGAGTTTGAGGTTGAGAAAGGCGTTTTTTAACCTTCCTCTTGGCTTTCCTGGCAGGGTCCCTCAACCTTTTCAAAGAACCACTAACCTCCTCCTCCTCCATCGGAGAAGTGGGGTCACTTGAGACCCTCCCATCCTCCCCCAACAGAGCCCCAAACCTATTACTCAGGGCCAGGTCCTCCACCTCCAGGGAAGAGGCTGACCTTGCTGCAGACAGGACAGGCCTACTCTGCCTCTTCACCAAAGACCATCCTTCCTCTACTTGGGCCCCATCTTGCCCACCCTGAACCGGACCTTGGGTTTCCTGAAAAGCCTTCCCCAGCACCCGGCTCCGCCTCCAAGGAAGAAGGGCCGGGGGGGCAAGCACCGCCGGTCTGGATTTTACCTCCACTACCCCTGCCCCATTGGCAGCCTCCACCAACCTCCTCCCTTTCCCAAGGACGGGGACAGGCACTACAGGGGGTACTACAGGAGCCACTACTAAACCAGTCTCAACCGGGGCAACCACAACTGAAGGAGCCTCAGGCACCCCCTCCCCACCCCCAGAGGCCGCTGCAGAGGCTAAACTGGCCGTCTCCGCCACCAATTCAGCCTCCTCAGCATCCAGCCGGTCCAGCTCTGCCGCCAACTCGTCCTCAGGAAAATTGAAAAAGGCCTCTGGACACTGGTTGTACTAATGCCCTATGGCACCACATAGATTACACCTTATTATATTGCAGTCCTTCGCCAGATGACCAATCTCTTGGCACATACGGACATCTAATGACCGGACATGTGGCGGCAAAGTGCCCCTTGCCACCACATCTATGACATACCCGGGGCTGACTGGCATAGAATATGATCAAACGATCATGCCCCGGGAAGGCAGAGGAAGGAATATGTTGCAAAACATTGCCTACCACCCTCAGACAGACAATGGCCGTCCACCCACCCGTCCATATTTTCCTGTCATCCAGGACTTTCTGCAGAGGCCCCAGGACATCCCCAAACCTCCACAACCAGACAACAATGTCCGAGGCCGGGACTGACTCGTTTCTGACAAGGATTGTCACCTTCTTTATAATATTCTGATGAGAGATGAGCCTGGGGGTAAGCCCCATCCACTTAGGACTATGGATGTAAGTAGCTTCAAACTTTTGCCAAAATAGGTCTAATAATTCAGCCCTCATGAATGATAGATCGTATTCGCCCGTTCCCACCGGGGCAATGAAGGAAAATATATCAACCGCACGAAAACCCATTTCTAAAACCCGGTCTATGACTTCCTTACGACTCGGAGGGGAACTTCTTTGGTCCACTTAAGCTGCACCACATTCCTACGTGCAGCCGACGTAGGCAGATTCCCCGCTCACACCTGGGGTGGCCTAGCTGACTCCTGTCCCCCCTTAACCACCGCCGAGTAGCTTAGGGCGGGCCTAGACACAAGGGAACCTGCCGCAGAAGGACCTGGCATGGGAAGGGACTCAACCGGGGCCACAGAGACCAAGGGGCCCATCCCAGGCACACCAGGCCTAACAGGGACCAGAGGCTGAGGACCCTTACTAGCAGCAGAGGAACACACCCCCTCAGGCACCAGGGCAACCCGATCAATAACAGGGGGGGTCCGGA
The DNA here is from genome assembly GCF_062004578.1 of Staurois parvus. Taxonomy (NCBI): domain Eukaryota; kingdom Metazoa; phylum Chordata; class Amphibia; order Anura; family Ranidae; genus Staurois; species Staurois parvus. The sequence continues at coordinate 12,000,975 of NW_028317852.1, forward strand.
AGGATGAGCACCACACCTGGAGCATCCACAGCCCCCAAGGGACCGGGATCAGACAAGGCCTAGACTGGGAGGGAAGCAGGGTCAGATACACCCACCACAGGAACTACTGGAGGGGTCTGCACAGCAGTCACATCAACCAATACTTTACCAGCCTCTCCCACAGCCCCAACCGCACCATCACCCGACTCCCCAGAGTCTCGCGGTATGTCCATAGCCAGCGGCTCCCCCGCTCTCGCCAGCAGCTCTCCCTCTACAGAGCTAGGTATATGCTGAAGTTTCATGTATACCGCCTGCTCCCACAGGACTGGCTTCGGCGGCTTCCGTGGCGTCACATCCTCTTCCTCTCCGCCAGACTCAGCCGAAGTGAAGCGAAAGGCATCCGCACGGAGCTCCAGCCCCTTTTCCACCGCAAACGTAGCTCTCCCTATACCTCTGCCTCCTCCATCTGCGTTTCCCAATCGGATGACTGCTGCTGCCCAGGAGGGAGGGAACCAAGATCTCCCGCATCCACCACGGCATCGGCGTTTCCCTTATTAGGAACCTCACTCTGTTGGGTAGATGCAGTGGGCTCAGCAGGCCCCTGCCCCTGCTCACCATCTGTTACTTGGGCTTCTGATGATTCCTCCATAGAGGAGATGTTTTCCACCGGGCCTCCCACTGCGGCCATACATTTGCTCCTCGCTGCTTTAAAACGGTCTTCATTTTGGAATTTCTCCCACATCAGACTGCTTTTTACCTTCAAGGCTGCCACATACTTGCCCTGGAGAGACACCTTTTGCTCAAGGGCTTCCAGAGAGGGCTTCATAACTTGCCTCTTAGAGCTCCAAACTTGATTATACATGGACCTGAGCTTTTTGAGTTCCAGGTTCAATTTGACTAACTTGGCCTCTTCCTTAACAATGGTCTGGATCCGGGCTGCCTCCCAGTCCCGATAAGCGCCATAGGTCTTCCCCTTCTTTGGGGCCACTCCCAGGTCCTTAATAGCTGGATGAGAAGGACCGGTACTAGGCCCCTCCAGAGGTCTCCCATCGCTGGACCCGCCATCCTGCCTGTGCTGGGCAGGGCACTTTAGCCCCAGGCTTCTCGGGCCTTTCTGGAGCTTCAGCAGACAAGTGCAACACACCCTCTCTCAGGAATGGACTCACCACTGGTGGTGGGACTCACCTTCCATGTGGGCTGCAGTACCAGGGCTGGCCAGCGGTGCTCTCAGCAGCCAGAAGCTCACTCCTGCAATCAAGTCATCACCTGAGGCTGATTGCAGGAGGTGTATTTAAGGAGTGGCCAGGATTGCAGTCAGGGCCTTGGTGTATAGTTTCCCTTGGCCCCTGTATCCTGATCCTGCCTGCTTGAATCCTGACTCTTCATGAACTCTGCCTGTACTGACCTTGGCTATTCCTGACTACTTTTCCGCCTGCTCCTTGTACCTTGCCTGCCCGTTTGCTACCGACCCGGCCTGCCCGACTACATTTAGTATTGTTCTTATTGTTATCTGTTGGAGGTTTCATTTGTTTGCACTGTGCTTATGTTTAGTCTTGCACTGCATTTATGTATTGTTTTAGTCTTTAATAAATTGTATTGTTTATACTATACCTGAAGCCTGTGTTTCCCTGTGTCAGTCCACACATCTGTGGTCATACCAGGAGCCCTGACAGTTGGATTTTTAAGAGTTATCACCTCCCCCACTACCAGGCCCTTATTATGCTTAACATTTCCATCTTAAACAGCATGTGTTGTCCAAGGCAGGATCACATGTGACGATTAGAGACATTATATTCTATAAATGCGCAGGTGTGCAATTCAAAGTGTGGGGAAAGTGTAAGCAGGAAAATACAAAACCATGAACTGCTAAGAATTGCTATGTGAGACAGCTTGGAAGAGGGTGGAGGTTGTAAAGACTTTTAAATGTGCCCTTACACTTTAAATCAGGAGTGCAGCAATGCCAGTCTAAAAATTCATGGCTACCTCTGAACATGGATGCACAGTTGAGGAGATTATGGACAAAGAAGGTATGCTGGGGTAAGTTTGCATGAGTATACCCTATTGAGATACTAATATGAATAGTCATCTACCTCAGGAACTTGCACCTATCAAGGGTGGATGGCAGACAGAGAGTAGCTGTAAGTTGTAGTGTACTCAAAAGTCAGAAGTAAAACAGGTTCAGGATGGCAAGAAAAGCATACCCCCAGAGTAGAATAATGGAAGCTTTACAAGCATATTAAAGCTGCACAAACATGGACTCTTCAAAGTAATTTCTCTGTGATTCAAGGTAATGTATGACTACATAGTACAGTTTCTATAACAACAGAGAGTCAAGCTCAGTATCACTAATTCAGTAAAACAGTACAGAACACAGTTACTTGCAATTACATAAAGTGTCCCTCACAGCGATTTTCAAGGTTTCTTTGGTAACACAGGTGAACATTTGTAGTATTCACTGACCAAGAACAAAGTTCCACCCAAATGGAACTGCAATATACTGGTAGCAATTTGGGAAGGACTTTCCACATTAGCTGGGTCATTGGAAGAAGCTGTGTGCTATTAGGCTCCTGCCTGACTTTTTGTTTTCTTTCAAATAATTTTTATTGAGTTTTCAGGTATAAGAATACAGCTAGTATAAAAGCTGAATCAAGGTATAATCCCAAATTTGGGATTGACAAAGTTAGACATTTAGTTAGACCCCGTAACAAAAACAGTACATTATATCAATACTTTTGTTGAAGGAGTCAGGATACGAATGACACATGTGAAGTAAAAGTCAACAATAATAATAAGTCGTAGTATTAGACCAATCTAAACAATACTGTATACTTTACAGAAAGGCAATCTTGGAGTATTCCTAGAAGATTGAAAAAAAAAAAAGTCTCTAGGTTATTTTTTTAAATGCTCTCCAGGGGGCCCAGTGCTTAAAGAAGATGTGTAGCCTACTTTCTTCATAAGCCATGATCTGTTCTAATGAATATGTATCTGCTACATAACTAATTACCTCTCCAACATTGGGAGTTGTATTCGACTTCCACTTTTTAAGCAAAATAAGGTGTGCAGCAAATAGGATGTGCAAAGTAATGGGTTTTAACTCACAGGGAAGGACATCTAAAACTAGACTTAAGATGGCCTGTGGAAAGTTATCTTTAGAAATGATACCCTTTACTCTCGCTACCAGCCAAAAAGGAATTCCAGTATCACCGTAGGTGTGGGACAACATATGTATTAATGATTCAACCTCACCACATCCTCTCCAGCAAATGTTAGATGCTGACTTATTAAATTTAGACAGAGTGTAAGGTGTGTAATACCATCTCAAGGGGAGTTTCTGTGCCATTTTCCAGCATGTCGTACATCGTGATGAAGTTAAATTAATTTTAAGGGTGGTTTGCCATTGCTGATCATTGAAGGGGTGTTGTAGGTCAGTGTCCCAATTGTTTTAGTAAATTGCAGTTTGGCATGAAGTTATAAAAGAGGGAAATTTCCTTGTGTTTGCTAAAAGGGGAAATCCAATAACGCCAGGCTGTGCAAGGAACACTCACCTCTGGAGTAAGGTGGGTTTGGAGAAAAGAGGCTATCCATGCATATGTTAGGAATTCCCTATCTGAAAGAGTATATGTAGTTTGCAGCTTTTCAATGGGGAAAGGTTCACCTTTATGAAGTAGATCTGACAATCTATGCATCCCTTTGTTCTCCCAAGATAGGATAGTGGTAGTTCAATTTACTGGAGCTAGTTACATGTAGTGCTGGATCATAGAAAATATTTCTATGCTACAAGAGTTGCTAGAATCGTGGGGTGTGTAGATGATATAGTCCAGTTTGATGCAAAGGAATGTGCTAGTAGTAAGGCTTGTAAAGTGCCCCTTGCCACCCATTCACCTTCTAGGGAGCACCAATGATTTAAAGGTGGAGATTGAAACCAGAATCTAATCTGATCTAACAGAGTTGCTACATAATAGTCATACAGATCAGGTATGCCCCCCCACTTCCTGTGCTTCACTAGTATGGCTTGTGTACAATGAGCCTTGCCATTGGCCCAAAAAAACTTTTTTCAATATATTCTATAATCCTTTGAAGAGAGTAAGTGGGACCTATATGTGAAGCACTGTACACGTATAAGATTTTAGGGAGAATCAACATTTTAAATGCTGCGCTTCTTCCCACCCATGACAGGTAGTGTTTGCCCACTTAAGTGAATTCCTGTTGTGCAGATGGTAATAAGGGTTGGTAATTAGATTTATACAAATTGGAGATGGGAGTTGTTATTCCTAGGTAAAAGAGAGAGTTTGTTGCCCAGGAATAAGGAAACTGAGATTGCAAAAGGGATTTTATCTTTGCAGGTATGTTTATCCCCAACATGTTAAAATTGTTCCAGTTGTGTCAATGTTAAGATGATATCATCACCAAAAGTGTGATCACATGGGGGTTCCCCTTAGATAACTCCTTTTGATAAGTGTATGTGGTTCTTATCATTTCCACCAATGGCTCAATGACCAGAGCGAATATTAGCATGGATAACAGGCACCCCTGCCTTGTGCAGTTAGTGATTAAAAAGCTTTTGGAAAATAATCCCTCAGTAAGAACATGAGCGGATGGAGCTGTGTATAAAGCTTAGATAGCTGAAAATATTATGTCATGTAGACCAAATCATTGCAAAACCTGTGAAAGATATCCCCAATTAACTATACCAAAGGCCTTCTCTGCGTCCAAAGTGAGGAGCAAAGAAGGTCTTTTAGTAACTTAAGCATGATGCATTCGGTTGAGAATACACCTGATAGCGTCTGGGGTTTGGCGTCCTGAAACAAATCCCACCTAATCTTGTTGTACCAGAGAAGGTAGGAAATGGAGAAGCCTGCTTGCTATAAGTGTAGCATATATTTTAAATCTAAGTTTAGTAGAGAAAAAGGTTTGGGCAACGTAAAAAATTGTTGCAACAAGCATTTCAGGTGGAAAAGATGCATTAGACGCAGCAGCTTTGAACATCGACTCCAAACATGGGGACAGAATGGATTGAAATAGATGGTAATACTCTGAAGAGAAGCCATCAGGACCTGGTGATTTATTTTGCAGAAGAGTCTGAATGACATCCATGATCTCTTTTGCTGTAAAGTATTGATTAAGGATTTTCAAGTCTTTGGTTGCTAATTTAGGTAGTGAGACTGAATCTAGTATGCCTGCAATTTTGTCAGGGGTTGGTTGAGGAATAGATAGATCTTGTTTAAAGGTTATATAGTGAACAATAGTAGATACTGAATGCATTTGCTATTTCTTGTGAGTTAAGGAGTTTATCCCCAGTCTGGGGATGAGAAAGATGTGGAAGTTTTTGTTTAGCTACTCGTTTTTGTAATTGCTTTGCTAAGAATTTACCAGCTTTGTTGACATGGAGATAGCAATTAGATTGCATGTATTTAACCTGGCCATTATATTGGGATAGTAAGAGTGACCTAAGATTGGTTTCTCATTTAATTGAGTTTTGCCAATAGGTGAGGAATTGAGTTTTGTCTATGTTCCTATTCTTCTTGTCTTATAGAAAGAAGAAAGGTTATCAAGCTGTTGGTTCTTAGTAATAGAACTCATTTTCAATAAATGACCTCAAAAACAGCCTTTTGTGCATTTCACAGGGTGAAAGGGTCTGAAGTGTAGGGGGCATTAGTTTAAAACAAATTCTTGTATTGTCCTCTGACTCTTTGATTTGTTTTCGGGATTGTACATCAATAAGACATCATTCTGCCATCTATTGGCCCTCGTCTCCACACGGGTCCTAACCACTGTGATTGCATGATCAGACCACGTAATATTACCTATGTCAGATCTTATGACATTTTGAAGTAAGAATTTATCGATCAAAAATAAATCAATAAGTGAATACACATGGTGTGCATAGAAGAAGAAATAGTTGAATGTTGGCAATGCGAAATATCGTATAGTTGAGAGACATTGAGGAAATGTGTTTAAAGTTGCTAGATTATAGTGATTTCTTGAAGGGGCTGAAGTGTCCATGAGCTTACAGGGAACAACATTGAAGTATTTGAAAAGATGGTTGAATTTTCCTCCAGATTTTCTTAAGAGCAAATATTGGTTTTACGTTGAGAAGATACACATTTACTATCAAATAAGTGGCATAGTTGATTGTGAGTACAAGCACTAAGTAGCGGCCCTGTGGATCAACCAGGGATGAAAGGAGCTGAAAAGCGATCATATCCTTAACTGCAACCAACACTCCTCATTTTCTGGAAGGAGTGTTGGAGGTGTAAATATGTGGATATCTTTTGTGTAGAAACTATGGTGGGTTGCTTGCTTTAAAGTGGGTCTCTTGAAGGCAAAGTATGTCGCAGCTAAGATTGAGTGCCTTCTTCCACACCATATGACATTTAATGGGGCTAGTAAGGCCCTGTACATTCAGAGAGGAGATTTTTAATTGCATCTTTTAACTGTGCTGGAAATCTAGCAAGCAGAATGAGAGATCCTGAGCAGTTGTATAGATTATGAAAAAAAAATGAAGAATAAATACAATCACCTGTTTAGCTTGTTAGCACTGTAGAAGATTGAGAAAGGTGTTGTTCTCTTCCGAGGTATTGACGAAGGTAGTGGAGGTAGGCTTTGGTTCCTGGATAAGCAAACAAGATGTAGAGTTGTGTAGTTTGTACATTATAGCTTCTCATAGGAGCCTGGAGTGACCAAACAGAACGGAGAGAAAACAAATATGAAACAAAAAAGTAAGTAATATGTAAGCATTATGTATGAAAAAACAATGATTCATTAATGAAATCTGAGCTGATATACAGTGGGGCAAAAAAGTATTTAGTCAGCCACCAATTGTGCAAGTTCTCCCACTTAAAAAGATGACAGAGGCCTGTAATTGGCATCATAGGTAGACCTCAACTATGAGAGACAAAATGAGAGAAAAAATCCAGACAATCACATTGGCTGATTTGGAAAGAATTTATTTGCAAATTATCGTGGAAAATAAGTATTTGGTCAATATCAAAAGTTCATCTCAATACTTTGTTATATATCTTTTGTTGGCAATGACAGAGGTCAAACGTTTCCTGTAAGTCTTCACAAGGATGGCACACACTGTTGCTGGTTTGTTGGCCCATTCCTCCATGCAGATCTCCTCTAGAGCAGTGATGTTTTGTGGCTGTCGCTGGGCAACACGGACTTTCAACTCCCTCCAAAGGTTTTCTATGGGGTTGAGATCTGGAGACTGGCTAGGCCACTCCAGGACCTTGAAATGCTTCTTACGAAGCCACTCCTTCGTTGCCCGGGCGGTATGTTTGGGATCATTGTCATGTTGGAAGACCCAGCCATGTTTCAACTTCAATGCCCTTACTGATGGAAGGAGGTTTGCACTCAAAATTTCACGATACATGGCCCCATTCATTCTGTCCTGTACATGGATCAGTCGTCCTGGTCCCTTTGCGGAGAAACAGCCCCAAAGCATGATGTTGCCACCCCCATGCTTCACAGTAGGTATGGTGTTCTTTGCATGCAACTCAGCATTCTCTCTCCTCCAAACACGATGAGTTGTGTTTCTACCAAACAGTTCTATTTTGGTTTTATCTGACCATATGACATTCTCCCAGTCCTCTTCTGGATCATCCAAATGCTCTCTAGCAAACTTCAGATGGGCCCGGACATGTACTGGCTTAAGCAGGGGGACACGTCTGGAACTGCAGGATCCGAGTCCCTGGTGGCGTAGTGTGTTACTGATGGTAGCCTTTGTTACGTTGGTCCCAGCTCTCTGCAAGTCATTCACTAGGTCCCCTCGTGTGGTCCTGGGATTTTTGCTCACCGTTCTTGTGATCATTTTGACCCCACAGGGTGAGATCTTGCGTGGAGCCCCAGATCGAGGGAGATTAACAGTGGTCTTGTATGTCTTCCATTTTCTAATTATTGCTCCCATAGTTGATTTGTTCACACCAAGCTGCTTGCCTATTGCAGATTCAGTCTTCCCAGCCTGGTGCAGGTCTACAGTTTTGTTTCTGGTGTCCTTCGACAGCTCTTTGGTCTTCACCATAGTGGAGTTTGGAGTGTGACTGTTTGAGGATGTGGACAGGGGTATTTTATACTGATAACAAGTTCAAACAGGTGCCATTGATACAGGTAATGAGTGCAGGACAGAGGAGCCTCTTAAAGAAGAAGGTACAAGTCTGTGAGAGCCAGAAATCTTGCTTGTTTGTAGGTGACCAAATACTTATTTTCCACGATAATTTGCAAATAAATTCTTTCCAAATCAGCCAATGTGATTGTCTGGATTTTTTTTCTCATTTTGTCTCTCATAGTTGAGGTCTACCTATGATGCCAATTACAGGCCTCTCTCATCTTTTTAAGTGGGAGAACTTGCACAATTGGTGGCTGACTAAATACTTTTTTGCCCCACTGTATAGTGATCAGAGATTCCACCTTATGGTCCTGCTGGAGCCCAGATGTATTGGAGCAAAAGTAGAAGGTTACTGGGACTTTGAAGAGTCTTGATCGTCACAAGGGTGTGGAGCAGGTGGATGAGAAACTTCAGGGATGGAGCCATCATTTTTCAGCATATGCCATTCTTTCAGAAGGTTAATACTGTCTGCCAATGAGGAGATGTTGAAAATGAGGTTATCTTTGTTCACCAGATGTTTTACTGGGTATCTCTATTGGCATGAAATGTGATGGTTATATAATGGTTTAGTAATCGTGGCCAGCTTTCTTCTTTGCTGCACTGTATATGCAGAAATATCAATAAAGATGAAGAGTCCTTGTAGGTAATCTAGTTGTTGGTCCACATTTCTGGAAACCACCATAAATTTCTCCTTCTATTTCAATGGTTTTTATTAATTTTTTAAACAATATAAAGCAGAGGCAATAAAACACACCCATGCAGGGGCTATCAATTGCACAGATAAAAAAAAATGCAAAATAAAAAAAGGAAAAACAGCGCTCTAACGCCAACAGGGCAAAAGGTACGCCCGCGCAGGGGCTATCAATGGCACATAAGTTGCAAAACATTAATGTAACTGCCTATAACAACTAAATGCAGCTTTCCAGTCACACCAAAAACAGAGAGAGAGAAAAAGGAAGAAAGAGGAAAGAAAAAAAAAGGGGGGGCAAAGAGCAGGGGTCCAAGAGCGCCAAAACCAAACGCCATTACATCCCCAGACTAGCCGGGGGGACATAAATTTCTCTTTAATGTGAAAATAGTGGATAGGAGCAATTATATCCCTGGGGAGATGAGTTGGGATATGCTTTGGTTTCAGTATTCTGTGGATTCGGTCAATTTTGAGCTCTTCTAGAGGTGCCTCAGGTAGGGCCTCTCTCAAGAGATTGGTTATGTAAGCTTTCAATTCTAGAGGTTTGACTGATTCGGTATTCCTCTAATCTTGATTTTGTTTCTCCTAGAATATATCATCTAGATCTGCTAGCTTAGACTTGACCCAGATTAGGTCATCCACCCTTTCATTGTTTGCATCTGCCAGGTCATTAAAAGGTGGATGCAAATTCCCCCATCTTTTCTTCAATTTGTGTGACTCTGAGGACAGATTAGAATTTTTGTGCCAGTGTCATAATGTCAGAATGAACTGTGCTCTGTAGAGACATTAGCATGTCCTTTAATGTGGTGTCCAGGACAGGTTGTTCATTAGTAGGGAATTCTGGCATGGGATCATGCAAATCCCTGGTGTCATTTAAGCCTGGGTTGGTTTCACTCACCTCTGGAGTAGACTGATGAGGTAGCTGTACTTTCATCTTTGTTTTCACAGAGCTGGAGGTGCTAGATAAAGCCTGCAAAGTAAACCCTCTCTGCTGGTAATGGCTGTGCTGGGGTGGCAGCCTGTGTTCTTTTTTGCATGTGTGAGATGGCCATGCAGTATGTGAGGAAAGCTGGTAGAGCCTCTGGCACCATCTTGGGTTGTGTGCCCAAAAGGCTGTGTAAAAAAAAAAAAAAAAAAAAAATCGATCATCCTCCCTGGCGTGGATCTTTCTTTTCTTTTGCGGGACATGTAGCCTATGTGTGCCCAACCCTCTGTCTGTGAAAAGCGCTGTCTTCCTGTGCCCAGTTTTGGTGCTGAGAACTCTGGAAAGCCTCTGATGTAGAGAGCTGTAGACTCAAGCGGACATCTTCCCCACCAGGTGGCCATACCCCCCTTCACACCTGTTGGACCACTCAACTAGTTGCAGATCACTACCTCTACATCATCAAGTGTACTTAGCTGCTGAGAGCAGGAAGCAGAGAAATGCATCTTTCCTGGGTACCATATATCCAGGAACCCAGTGAGCTTTAGGAAAAGAAGTTACAGGAGCCTGCTCCTGCTATTGAGCATGGTGAGCAAATTGCCACTTGACTACATTAGTTAGAATGGCTTCCAGTTAAATGAACTTTCAGAAAAAGAAAAAAAGAAAGTTTAAAGTATTTTTTTCATTGCCTTGCAGGACCTAAAATAAAACAGCAGCTCCTGCTGCAATACTTACTTCAGATTCACTGCTATGTTACTCTGCAATGCTTATGTTCTGGGTTGTATGATAGGGAAGAGCTTCAGGTCTGTGTTAGCATTGGTTTGCGGCAAATTCAACCCGATTTCAGTTCTCAGAAATGATTGACTAAAGCCATAGCAACAAAATACCAATAATGCACTTCTTGGTCTTAGCACAGGAGGCTTAGAATGATTAATAAAGTGGGCTTTGTTATGTGTTAGCCCCCTTACTAAAAGGCATGATCCCAGCAACCATATTGACCATGCACTGTTATGCAAAGCATAGGTAATGTTTGGCAGGACCTGGATCTGAAGCAGGGATCTCTGCTGTGTAACTCTTTTTGCTGAGCCTCCTGAGATGCTGGACAGCTCCCTCTAGGATTCCTTAAACAGTCTTGCTTTAGACCTTGTTTTTGGTGAACACTTTGTCCTGTCATGAATTTCCTGTTTGGCAAACAGGAAATGCAAAGGCTTAGCTTAGATTGTTCTGCTGTCTCCAGACAATATCCCACTCTTGTCACTCCTGCTGCTGTCCATATCTTCACTACCACTTGTTACTGACCTACCTTACCACCGACCTTGGGCTTGTTCCTCCATTATGCTTCTGCTTGATCCCAAATCAGCAACCACTTGTTACTGATCTTAGACATTTTTCTGACCATGCTTCTTCTTGATACCTACCTAATATATCTGCTTTATCTGCTACTGGACCTCAGGTTGCTTTGCTTCTAGTGGGGCGATCCCGAGGACTGCAGTCTGGTACTAACCTGAATCAAAATCCATTTCCACAATCAGGAGCTCTGATGAATACCAGATAACCAAGTCAATTACCATGGTGATCTGCCCATGTACTTATCCTGCTGATCTCTCTACTACTATAGCTACTGGTCTCTGACCCTAACTCCTGACTATGCCAGTGCTGCTGAAAAAATGCTGAAAAAAAAATGCATAGGGTCATATTAGTATATGGCTAATATGGAACTTTCCTTTTAAAGTAGATGTAAACCCATTCTGAATATACGTTACGTAGGAAAATGCTGTGTATCATAGAGAATTTTGAATAGGCAGGACAGAAAAGATTTTTACATATTAATACTGTTTATTTGTGTCCTGTAGCTTCTTTACAGGCTTTTTGCATGCACTGTATATAGTCACAACATGCTGCATGTGTTTTTTCACAGTTTAATATTTCCAGTAGTGTGCTGGCTGCAATTTGTTTGTTTTAAAGCTTGTCCCGTCCACATGCACCGTGGTCAGTTATGCATGTGTTATTTCAAAGGGCATATCCCCTGTTCACATGCACTTTACTAATAAGCAGATGCATTTCTCAATTTTTGCTGGCTTCATATTGTTTCTTAAAGGATCTTTTCTGTAAAAAAAACAGTGTAATATTTATAGTCCTATTCCATCTATTTAACCACTTGACGACCGGGCTATAGCCGAATGACGTCCTCCAGAACTGCGCCTCCCACGCTCCCGGCGAGCTCTGTGATCTGTGTCCTTTGAACACAGCTGATCACATGACATGGTAAGGGGCCAATCACAGCACCCTTTTAACACATGACACAGCTGATCACAATGTAAATACAGTTGTCGGTTATCGGCTGCATTTTCCTCATGCTATCACAATGTGAGAAGATAGGAGAATCGGTAATCACAACTGTATATACACATTAGGACATCAGTGCAGCCCCAACATTGTCCATCAGTGCAGTCCCAACAGTGTCCATCAGTGCTGCCAGTCAGTGTCCATCAGTGCCACCAGTCAATGACATCTATCAGTGACCTTCAGTGTAGCCTATCAGTGCCCATGAGTGCTGCCTATTAGTGTAGCCTCATCAGTTCTGCCTCATCAGTACCCATCATTGCTCCATATCAGTGCAGCCTCATCATCACACATCAGAGAAGGAGAAAAATTACTTCTTTGAAAAATTTTATAACATACTGCGAAAAAAAAATTTAAATAAAAAAAAAATTTGGTAATTTTGGTAATGATTAGATACCACCAAAAGAAATCTCTATATGTCTCAAAAAAATACTAAAAATTTCATTTGTTTACAATGTAGCAAGACCGCGCTATAGTCATTAAAGATGCGACAGCACTGAAAGCTGAAAATTGACCTGGGCAGGAAGGGGGTGAAAGTGTCTGATGGCAAGTGGTTAATATTCAGTTAAGATTGTTTTTGTCTTTGGAAAGGCATGTGGCACAATGATTTACTTGCAGGAGATTGTATTATGTGGTGACAACGTTCTTCCATCTCCAACAAAGTGCCCAAACAAGTGCATTTATCTTATTTTTACCAGATGCTTAAGCTTTTATGACATTGTAATGGCTGGGTTTATATATACTTTAACAAACTATACTTGAGTTCATCGAACTGCAGTACTTGGCTACATTTTCTAATTTTCCCAGAATTGCAAATCCCAAGGATCTATATTTTTTCTCTTAAATAGGTTTTTATTAAACTTTGTTGTCAGTACAATAAGAGATGCAGAGTCCGCTGAGTATGAACAGATAACATTAGATAACATGTTTGGACTACAAGAGTGTAGCAATATACAAAAAACTAAATAGAATACAAGAAACAGAAGAACAAAAGTGTGTACAGTGTATGTCATAAAGGGGCTATAGTAAATATCATCCAGCAAAATGAATGGCAACAGCTATCGTTTATACCAGTCAACCCATACTTTCCAGTGTTTATCAAAGGAACTGCAAGAGGAAGATCGACTGTCCAAAAGTTTCTCGTAGTGGTAGTTAAGATTGACTTAGGCTAAGACTTCCGAGGGGTTGGGGGAAAGAGTGTTTTTCCAGTGTCTGGCAATAACTTGTTTAGCTGCCGTTAGTATATGCATGATTACTATCCTAGACGGTGGAGGTAGATTATCTATGCCCAGGTGTAAGATTGCTAGAGCTTATCCTGGGGGTATAGGTACACCCGAGATTTCTGCCATGATAGTAAATAACTTCTTCCAAAAACTGGTTAGATTTTTACATTACCAGAAGATATGGAGGATGTTACCTGGTTGCCCACAGTCCTTCCAGCATAGGGAGGACAAGGAGGGGTAGAATTTTGTTAATTGATGTGGAGTTCTATACCATCTAGTTACTATATTTAGAGTGCGTTTCCAATGGTTGATACAATGGGATGTTGAGTAGCTATATCAGAAGGCAGTCACCCATTGTTGGGGATTAAATGTTGTATTTAGATCTCCTTTCCCAAGGATCTATTTAATGACTATGATCAAATATCTGTCCACAGGAACTGGCTGATAGCTAGCTCTTCAATTTCAGATATTTTTTATTAATTTTAAATTACATACTTACTTTGTTTTTGGATTATAACATTAATGTAGTTGTTGCTGGCAGTCTATTTAAAAGCTTTTTTTTTGGCATCATAATAAATAAACGTGTATGTATACATACATCATTTAGACCTATAATCCCTAATTAGAATTGCCCTGATGCTGGTTCATTTACACTGCTGTATTTTTTCATACTGTTCTTAATAGGTAAATAAAGATTTTCAGTATGGCCACATGAGAGAGCATGGAATAGTTGTATTTTACAGGACATTGTGCAGGTTGCTGCTAACCTAAAAGCTTGGAGATCATTGGAGCATATTTTTCACCATACAGCAGTGAGTCTGTTATCCAAATTCATTTAATCAAATTGGCAGATACCAGGATTCTCAGCTGTTGAATCTAAGCTGTTATTTTGCAGTATATTTGGAGTCACAGCTGGTATGCCTGCCATATCTCAGACACTGGAGAATTGATCACTTATACTGTGTGTAGTGATGGACTCCTACAGTTTTGTACACTGAGGTTCCAAGAAGACTGCGGGGGACACATATTGGCAGATATCTTGGTGTCAAGTCTGTTTCATTTTATTGGAACGTACCTGTACACTTGGAAACTCACCTGATATGTCCCAGAAATTGGATCAGTTTTAAATTTCCATATGGATACCAGTCTCTACAATTGTGGGGTCCAGTGGGCACTGTTGGATCAATAATCCCAATTTTTCGGGAATGTACCTGCAAGTCTGCAAGTACAAGACAGCAGGTACAGCCTTTTATGGAATTGCAGTATAGTTACATGCAAATATTCACCCTAAAACCCTAATATATTTGACAATTGTTGATTATGTATGGGGTTTTTTTTGTTTGCTTCTCACACAATATACAAACTTTATTGCACACACAGTTTCCTATACATTTGTATTATTTTTGTTATACTTATTATGCCATGGTTTTTATTTTTTGTGTGTGCAATAAATTTTGTATTGTATAGTTTGGGAGAAACCGTTTTATATACATTTTTGTTATTTTTGTTATACTTTTATTATTATTTTTTTATCCTTCTGTGGTAACTAGAGATGAGCGAATCGAACTTGGCGAAGTGGAATTCGTTTAGAATATTAGAAAAAATTCGATTCGCATCGAATCCGAATTTTAGCAAACTTCGAATGCACGAATCGAATTTTCCCCGATCAGCCGGCAAAAGTGTCACTGCAGAGAGCTCCGCTATTTCTGACAGTTCTCTGACAGTTCTGACAGTTCATTTACAGCGGTTGAAACATTGTATCTATTTGTTTCCATTTAGGATACAGATGTTTTTATTCGGAAATAAATAGATACAATGTTTCAACCGCTGTAAATGAACTGTCAGAACTGTCAGAGAATTGTCAGAAATAGCGGAGCTCTCTGCAGATACACTTTTTGCTGTACTGGAATTCTTCTTCTTTTCATTCTTCTTCTTCTTTTCATTCTTCTTCTTCTTCTTTTCATTCTTCTTTTCATTCTTCTTCTTCTTTTCATTCTTCTTCTTTTCTTTCTTCTTTTCATTCTTCTTCTTCTTCTTTTCATTCTTCTTCTTCTTCTTTTCATTCTTCTTCTTCTTCTTTTCATTCTTCTTCTTTTCATTCTTCTTTTCATTCTTCTTCTTCTTCTTTTCATTCTTCTTTTCATTCTTCTTCTTCTTCTTTTCATTCTTCTTTTCATTCTTCTTTTCATTCTTCTTCTCTTCTTTTCATTCTTCTTCTCTTCCTTTCATTCTTCTTCTTCTTTTCATTCTTCTTCTCTTCCTTTCATTCTTCTTCTTCTTTTCATTCTTCTTCTTCTTCTTTTCATTCTTCCTCTTCTTCTTTTCATTCTTCCTCTTCTTCTTTTCATTCTTCTTCTTTTCATTCTTCTTCTTTTCATTCTTCTTTTCATTCTTCTTCTTCTTCTTTTCATTCTTCTTCTTTTCATTCTTCTTCTTCTTCTTTTCATTCTTCTTCTTCTTCTTTTCATTTCTCTTCTTCTTCTTTTCATTCTTCTTCTTCTTCTTTTCATTCTTCTTTTCATTCTTCTCATTCTTCTTTTAATTCTTCTTTTCATTCTTCTTCTCATTCTTCTTTTCATTCTTCTTCTTCTTCTTTTCATTCTTCTTCTTCTTTTCATTCTTCTACTTCTTTTCATTCTTCTTCTTCTTCTTTTCATTCTTCTTTTCATTCTTCTTCTTCTTCTTTTCATTCTTCTTCTTCTTCTTTTCATTCTTCTTTTCATTCTTCTTCTTCTTTTCATTCTTCTTCTTCTTTTCATTCTTCTTTTCATTCTTCTTCTTCTTTTCATTCTTCTTCTTCTTCTTTTCATACTTCTTCTTCTTCTTTTCATTCTTCTTTTCATTCTTCTTCTTTTCATTCTTCTTCTTCTTCTTTTCATTTTCTTCTTCTTCTTTTCATTCTTCTTTTCATTCTTCTTCTTATTATTTTCATTCTTCTTCTTCTTCTTCTTTTCATTCTTCTTCTTCTTCTTTTCATTCTTCTTTTCATTCTTCTTCTTCTTCTTTTCATTCTTCTTCTTCTTTTCATTCTTCTTCTTTTCATTCTTCTTCTTCTTCTTTTCATTCTTTTTTTCATTCTTCTTCTTCTTCTTTTCATTCTTCTTCTTCTTCTTCTTTTCATTCTTCTTTTCATTCTTCTTCTTCTTCTTTTCATTCTTCTTCGTCGTGCCCCGTGACTGCCCAAATGAGTGAAGTGTGCGGTGATTCTAAGATCGACGGCACTCATCTGCATGTCATACTGACTGGCAGTATTATTTCTCTTCCCCAGCAGACTCCAAGGGCATTTAAATTAAAGGTACAGTGTTCTGCACTAATATAAAGGCTCTCTGAAGCCTAGAAACCCTTTAAATAAGTTAAATTTGCGGCGAATAAATTCGCATCGAATCAAATTTCTCCCGCAAATTCGGCGAATCAGCCGAATCGAATTTTTGAATAATTCGCTCATCTCTAGTGGTAACATATGGTTAATAGTGTTTTGTTGAGTCTGAAAATTAGGGGTTTCTTTAGTTTTTAGTATGACTTAAAGTGGTAATAAATGAAAAAACAAAAATGTATTATATTGCAGCTTTCCAGTTCTTAGATATGTTGGCTGCATTATGTTTCTTTTTTAGCCTTTCTTAGCCTTTTTTCTATTTTCACCTGGTGATGATCCAGCCAGTAAGTCTCTTATTTTTCAACTTCCTTTATCAGAGCAGCAGTTCTCCAGTAGTTAGAGGGTTGAGATAAACCATTTGCCACTGACAGAGGTGCTTACAATGGTGTTAGATTGAATTTGGCTCTAATTTGTTAGTCAAGTTCAGGTAAATGTACTAGTGCATCAATCTCCCCAGATTGACAATTCTGTTGTCCAAAGGTTTCTGCTATGCTCCTCCAATAGAGACACCCTAAGACAGGAAATGTGTTACTAGCTGGATCACAAGGTGAAAATAAGTGAAAGAAAGCCTAAAAAAGAAAATGAATGCATCCATCACATTTAAGAATTAGTAGTCTGTAATACATTACATCTTCTTTTTGGGTTTAATATAATTTTAACCAAACAAGATGGAAACTTTTTAAACTGGTCACAAAACATTACGTTAATCAATAGTTGCCAGAGCACAGTTATATCTGAAAACACACACACACACACACACATATATATGTTAATGCAGCTCATTGTGTATGCTCTAATATTTATTACTTTTTTCATAAAAAAGGTGGTTCTGTCATAGGCATTAGATTGTTCAAATAAAGTTGGCTAATACACCAATCAATCTATTCATTTTGGACAAGGGAGTAATGTTTGCTTTAGCAATCAGAAAATAATTATGAGTTTTGACCTGCTTTGCCTCTATGTGATGACCACAAAAATGTAAGCTTAATAGATTGTTTGATTTGACATTCATACCACAGTTTCTTTAGAGCGGGAGTTTAATTTAGTTTAAATATGTCTGTTACCAGGTCTTTTTTTCTCAAGGAATACGTGCAAGAACTCCCCCTTTCCTAGTCACCCCTCGTCTCCACCTCTAACAACCTCTGAGCACCATTTCTTGGTTCCATCTCCTACCTACCTCCCAGTACCATCCCTAGAGAACCAAGTATCATTTTGTGCTACAAAGTAAAATTATATTGAATTTGTCAATAATAACAAGAAAAGCAGTAAAACAGATCCGCTGCAGTAACAATAGATCCTTCCTGCAACAATGGACCACCCACAACAAAATACCCCACTCCTCCGGCAACAACAGACCCCTGACAGCAACAGATCTCCTCACAGCAAACATCAATGGACCCTCCAGCAAAATTAGACCCTTCCCTCAACAGTAGATCCCTCCCAGCAACAACTGACCCCCCAGCAAAAAAGGTCCATCCCAGCAATAATAGATCCCACAGCAGCAACAATAGAGCTCCCCAGCAGCAACAGACACCCCCACAGATATAGATCCCCTCCAGAAACAATAGATCCCCCCTGAAGTCAGCATCAATAGACACTGCAGAACACTCTAGCACCCCTTGCCATTACATACATTCAGTGCTGGAGGTGCGGGAAATGAAATCCCCCGCATTCCCACTGAAAAAAAGCCCTGTTTGTTAACAATGTACTCCATAGCCATAGCAAACTCAATCCATAAAAATACACATCTGTGGCAGCAGAGCAGGCTGTCCTTCCTTTAATTCAGGGGGCGTCCACAGAGGGCAAAAAATGGAGAGGGCAGAATTCCTCTGTTCTGCATCTGTAGAAAAATATAAGTATCCCTTCATTCTTCTCTTTCATTTTACAACAAACACATGTATAAAACCAATAATTATATTAACTGCAATGCCTTGTATAACCAAACTTACTACTTTTACATCAACTTTTATCTTGAACAAATGCAAACAGCCAATTGTTTGGACAGTGCCTAGACTCTCCTCAGCATAAAAGAGAACTCTCAAATATGCCACAGGATCATCCTAGGTACATCCTTGACACCTGTTAGTCTATGAATTTGATCGCTCGTAAGTCAATGCCATACCATCCCTGCCTACCACAGCTTGCTTGACAAAGGCAAGGATGACCCTTGAAGGAAAAATAAGAATAAAATGTAAAAAATAGTTAATAAAAATGATTTAAAAATTCAAATCTGTGAATAATGTAAAAATAAATATAAAAAACAAAACAAACAATAGTGATAAGAGAGGTTAGGAAAATGGCTGGGTCTGGATCTTTCAAATGTTGTGTTTATGCTTTTTTTCAGGGAATGTTGGCCTCTTTTTTTTTTCAGGGAATGTTGGCCTCTTTTTTTTTATATAGAAGGACTTAATCTGGTTCTCTCTGAGCTTCAAATATGGCCTTTTTTAATATTAGAGACATTTCTCTCTCTCTTCTTACCTACAAGGTGGGATTCCTTTTAGCGATCACCTCTGAGGGACCATTATCTGAGCTTTGGCCTTTATTTGCAAGGAGCCCCTTTCTGACATAGGATCAAGTTGGATCTTTGTCCAGGACTTCCTGTGTTTAAGGTAGTACCTATGGTGCATTTCCATCCCTGCTTATGTTTGCTTTACCAGGGCAGGGTTGGCCTTACAAGCAATAACAATACATCTTTAAATTATAGAATATAAAACAAAATAGTAAATATGTAAATAATAAAATAAATATCTGTCTCTCTAAATTGTTACATTTCTGAACTCTGATTAGAGGAAGGACAGGCTGTCTATGTCTGTAAGATTCTATGCTTATCTTTTTTACATTTAGATTAGAAAGCTGCTGTTGGCTGTTAGGAAAGCTATTAATGGAATAATTTCAGTAACAAATTTTTTTTCAGGTATATTAGTAGTGAAACTTGTTTTCATCAAGCAGCACTAGACCTGCTTTGACATGAAATGCATAGACTGAAGCCAGAAGAAATGTCTTCCTAAAAATCAAAGATAAATGCCTCAGATATACTGTAAGTGAGTAAAAATTGACTGATGGTGCCACTGTTTGATGGCACAGTTTGTCAGTTTCCTTTTAATCACAGTACTGCTATGCATCATATTAATTAGTAAAAAAAATGGTAAACATGGTGTGCATAAAAAACAGTTCACACCACCATCCCACATTTCCTGTAACCCACAATCCCCAGTTATTAAAAAGACAGGCCTTCAAGCAAAACTAAATCTTTTGAATTAAAAGCTAAGTTCACCTTTAAATGTAAAAAATAATAAATACACATTTGTGCAGGAAACAAATGTGCATTTATTACATTTTTCATAGGAGCCTACAAAGTATTTCACTTGAGTTCAGGAAGTCATGGGTACAATGTCAGGCTCCTACAAACTCTTCCTCCTATTATCTGCCCATACCTCTGTGTGAGCTGAACTAAGTGACAATGGGCTATGTGTTTGCTGATTATCACACTTGTATTCCATTGATAACTAAGGGACTTGCAGTTTGTTCATTCAGAGATCTATGTGAATGAATGATGTGGCTGTGTAGAAGGAGCTCCACACAGCCATGCTGATTTTAAAAGTGACAACACATCTGTGGTGAATAAGAACCCCCTTTCAGTGCCACAGGAGGGGGGGTCAAGGGGTGGGAAGGTGCTTGGTAATATGTTGCACCCAAATAGGTATTACTTGTAACATCGTGTTAATTAGAGATAAGCGAATTATTCAAAAATTCGATTCGACTGATTCGGCGAATTCGTGAAAAAATTTTGATTCGAGTCGAATATATTCGCTGCGAATTTAACTTATAAAAGGGTGTTTCTAGGCTTCAGAGAGCCTTTATATTAGTGCAGAACACTGTACCTTTAATTTAAATGCCCTTGGAGTCTGCTGGGGAAGAGAAATAATACTGACAGTCAGTATGACATGCAGATGAGTGCCGTCGATCTTAGAATCACCGCACACTTCACTCATTTGGGCAGTCACGGGGCCAAAACCAGAGTGTGGAGCCACAGTGTGGCGGTGGAGGCAGCAGCAATGGGAGGCCATACAGCACCCTATGACAAAAATGGAAACCACCAGCAGTGTGAGGAGACCTGAAAGTGGCACATGGCAGAGTGTGGCGATGGAGACAGCAGCAATGGGAGGCCGTACAGGGACCCATGACACACTCTGGACCTGGCAGCAGCATGAGGAGGCAGTACAGGGGCCCATGACAGATTACGGGCCTGGCAGCAGCATGAGGAGTCGGTACGGGGGCCCATGACACACTCTGGACCTGGCAGCAGCATGAGGAGGCGGTACAGGGGCGCATGACAGATTACGAGCCTGGCAGCAGCAACTTGGACAGGAGGACGTTCAGCTTCTGCACCGTCGGGTGCGTGCTCGCAAACTGTTGTCTCTTGGAAACGGATTCCAAGAAAGACTGCTGACGGAATCCGTGAAGAGGAGTAGCAGGAGAAGGAGCATCTGAACGAGCGGAATATGCCAACAAGCGACAACAGGGGCCCATGACAGATTATGGGCCTCGCAGCAGCATGAGGAGTCGGTACGGGGGCCCATGGCAGATTACGGGCCTGGCAGCAGCAATGGGAGGCCCGTAATCTGCCAGCACCCTATGACAAAAAATGTAACACACCAGCAGTGTGAGGAGACCTGAAAGTGGCACATGGCAGAGCGTGGCGATGGAGACAGCAGCAATGGGAGGCGGTTCAGGGACCCATGAGACACTGTGGACCTGGCAGCAGCATGAGGAGGCGGTACAGGGGCCCATGGCAGATTAAGGCCTGGCAGCAGCAATGGGAGGCCCGTAATCTGCCAGCACCCTATGACAAAATGGAACCCTGGGCTGGGGCAGGCAGAACCGCCGTATCTTTATCACGGTTTTCCCAGGCCACCGAATGGCGACGCTGCATATGCTGACGCAACGCTGTAGTCCCAACATGGGCCCCCTGGCCACGCTTGACTTTCTGGCCACATAGTCGACATACGGCTACGTTTACTTCCTCGGGCGGCTTGACGAAAAATTGCCACACCGCCGAGTAGGAAACTTTGCCCACGCTACTCCTCACTGGCTGACTGCTACTTCCTCCGTGCACACCGGCACCACTACTGGCCGTGGTGGTAGGCTGCAGTGGAGCTGGTGCTCTACTCCGTGGCCGTTTGCCTCCACTGACACTGCTGCGACCCTGCTGCCTCCTGGCAGCAGCAATGGGAGGCCGTACAGGGACCCATGACACACTCTGGACCTGGCAGCAGCATGAAGAGGCGGTACAGGGGCCCATGGCAGATTAGGGGCCTGGCAGCAGCAATGGGAGGCCCGTAATCTGCCAGCACCCTATGACAAAAAATGGAACACACCAGCAGTGTGAGGAGACCTGAAAGTGGCACATGGCATGAGACACTGTGGACCTGGCAGCAGCATGAGGATGCGGTACAGGGGCCCATGGCAGATTAGGGGCCTGGCAGCAGCTATGGGAGGCCCGTAATCTGCCAGCACCCTATGACAAAAAATGGAACACACCAGCAGTGTGAGGAGACCTGAAAGTGGCACATGGCATGAGACACTGTGGACCTGGCAGCAGCATGAGGAGGCGGTACAGGGGCCCATGGCAGATTAGGGGCCTGGCAGCAGCTATGGGAGGCCCGTAATCTGCCAGCACCCTATGACAAAAAATGGAACACACCAGCAGTGTGTGAGGAGACCTGAAAGTGGCACATGGCAGAGTGTGGCGATGGAGACAGCAGCAATGGGAGGCCGTACAGGGACCCATGAGAGACTCTGGACCTGGCAGCAGCATGAGGAGGCGGTACAGGGGCCCATGGCAGATTAGGGGCCTGGCAGCAGCTATGGGAGGCCCGTAATCTGCCAGCACCCTATGACAAAAAATGGAACACACCAGCAGTGTGAGGAGACCTGAAAGTGGCACATGGCATGAGACACTGTGGACCTGGCAGCAGCATGAGGAGGCGGTACAGGGGCCCATGGCAGATTAGGGGCCTGGCAGCAGCTATGGGAGGCCCGTAATCTGCCAGCACCCTATGACAAAAAATGGAACACACCAGCAGTGTGTGAGGAGACCTGAAAGTGGCACATGGCAGAGTGTGGCGATGGAGACAGCAGCAATGGGAGGCCGTACAGGGACCCATGAGAGACTCTGGACCTGGCAGCAGCATGAGGAGGCGGTACAGGGGCCCATGGCAGATTACGGGCCTGGCAGCAGCAATGGGAGGCCCGTAATCTGCCAGCACCCTATGACAAAAAATGGAACACAACAGCAGTGTGAGGAGACCTGAAAGTGGCACATGGCATGAGACACTGTGGACCTGGCAGCAGCATGAGGAGGCGGTACAGGGGCCCATGGCAGATTAGGGGCCTGGCAGCAGCTATGGGAGGCCCGTAATCTGCCAGCACCCTATAACAAAAAATGGAACACACCAGCAGTGTGAGGAGACCTGAAAGTGGCACATGTTTGGGGCATGATTCATGGCGGATTTAGTCAGTTGTGTCAGGAACTGGTGGTTTGAAATCCAGACTAATCCACGCCTGATTCATTTTCACAAACGTGAGTCTCTCCACACTTTGGGTGGACAGTCGTGTCCTCCGCGGAGTTACAATACCTCCTGCCGCACAAAACACGCGCTCCAATGCCACGCTACTGGCCGGGCATGACAGCCTTTCAAGGGAAAATTCAGCTAGTTGGGGCCAAAGGTCAAGTTTCGTTGCCCAGTAGTCAAGGGGATTGTCTACCTCGGTTGGCAGGGTGCTGTCCAAGTAGGCCTAAGCCTGTTGTTTGAGGTCCTGCTCCAGGTCCACCTGATGCTGCTGCTGCTGCGGCTGGTTAGTAGTTTCCTCACTGCGCTGGTGAAGAAAGCTACTCATCATCGACTGCAGACTGAGGCAGCCGCTGCTGGTGGAGCTGCCACTGCTCCTACCACCCCACCCCTCCCCTGCTGCCATGGCAGCGGAACGCGAGCGCACAGGGCCCACAGTGTCTGAGGATGGACGTTGGCGCAGAAAGGCAGAGACCAGCTGACTACATAGGTGGTTTTTATAGTACGTTATTTTGGCCTCCCTCTCAGCAGGTGTGAAAAAGGCCACCATTTTTGAACGGTAGCGAGGGTCCAACAAGGTGGACAGCCAAAAGTCATCCCTCTGTCTGATGGTTATTATTCGGCTGTCGCTACGCAAGCAACCGAGCATGCTATGGGCCATTTGTGCCAAGGAATGCGAGGGACTCCCTGCCTCCATCTCCACAGCATACTGCCACGGTGCGTCTGGGTCCTCTGTCTCCTCCTCCTCCTCCTCTACCAGATGCTCCTGCTCCTCCACTCCTGTCCGCTGAGTGGAAAAACCACCCATTTCACTCAATAATTCCTGAGCACCAATGTCCTCCTCCTCCTCTTCTTCCTGTCCTGCCCCCACAGGGGTCATGTGGCGTTGAGATCTGTGCGCCACGTCTACCGCACCCTGACCAGCCATTGTTAACAGCATTTGTTCCAGGACGTGCAACAGAGGAATGACGTCGTTCATCTCATAGTCCTGCCGACTCACGAATAGCGTGGCCTCCTCAAAGGGCCTGAGCAAGCGCAGGTGTCATGCATGAGCTGCCAATGGCTGACATCTAAGTTACACAGGGAGTACCTTTATTCGCTTGTAACATCAGGAAATCTGTGATGGCCTTTCGCTGTTCGTAAAGGCGGTCTAACATATGTAGGGTTGAATTCCACCTTGTTGCAACGTCACAGCATGAGGAGTCGGTACGGGGGCCCATGGCAGATTACGGGCCTGGCAGCAGCAATGGGAGGCCCGTAATCTGCCAGCACCCTATGACAAAAAATGGAACACACCAGCAGTGTGAGGAGACCTGAAAGTGGCACATGGCAGAGTGTGGCGATGGAGACAGCAGCAATGGGAGGCCGTACAGGGACCCATGAGAGACTCTGGACTTGGCAGCAGCATGAGGAGGCGGTATAGGGGCCCATGGCAGATTAGGGGCCTGGCAGCAGCTATAGGAGGCCCGTAATCTGCCAGCACCCTATGACAAAAAATGTAACACACCAGCAGTGTGAGGAGACCTGAAAGTGGCACATGGCATGAGATACTGTGGACCTGGCAGCAGCATGAGGAGGCGGTACAGGGGCCCATGGCAGATTAGGGGCCTGGCAGCAGCTATGGGAGGCCCGTAATCTGCCAGCACCCTATGACAAAAAATGGAACACACCAGCAGTGTGTGAGGAGACCTGAAAGTGGCACATGGCAGAGTGTGGCGATGGAGACAGCACAAATGGGAGGCCGTACAGGGACCCATGAGAGACTCTGGACTTGGCAGCAGCATGAGGAGGCGGTATAGGTGCCCATGGCAGATTAGGGGCCTGGCAGCAGCTATAGGAGGCCCGTAATCTGCCAGCACCCTATGACAAAAAATGGAACACACAAGCAGTGTGAGGAGACCTGAAAGTGGCACATGGCAGAGTGTGGCGATGGAGACAGCAGCAATGGGAGGCCGTACAGGGACCCATGAGAGACGCTGGACCTGGCAGCAGCATGAGGAGGCGGTATAGGGGCCCATGGCAGATTAGGGGCCAGGCAGCAGCTATGAGAGGCCCGTAATCTGCCAGCACCCTATGACAAAAAATGTAACACACCAGCAGTGTGAGGAGACCTGAAAGTGGCACATGGCAGAGTGTGGCGATGGAGACAGCAGCAATGGGAGGCCGTACAGGGACCCATGAGAGACTCTGGACTTGGCAGCAGCATGAGGAGGCGGTATAGGGGCCCATGGCAGATTAGGGGCCTGGCAGCAGCTATAGGAGGCCCGTATTCTGCCAGCACCCTATGACAAAAAATGGAACACACCAGCAGTGTGAGGAGACCTGAAAGATGGCACATGGCATGAGACACTGTGGACCTGGCAGCAGCATGAGGAGGCGGTACAGGGGCCCATGGCAGATTAGGGGCCTGGCAGCAGCTATGGGAGGCCCGTAATCTGCCAGCACCCTATGACAAAAAATGGAACACACCAGCAGTGTGTGAGGAGACCTGAAAGTGGCACATGGCAGAGTGTGGCGATGGAGACAGCAGCAATGGGAGGCCGTACAGGGACCCATGAGAGACTCTGGACTTGGCAGCAGCATGAGGAGGCGGTATAGGGGCCCATGGCAGATTAGGGGCCTGGCAGCAGCTATGGGAGGCCCGTAATCTGCCAGCACCCTATGACAAAAAATGGAACACACCAGCAGTGTGAGGAGACCTGAAAGTGGCACATGGCATGAGACACTGTGGACCTGGCAGCAGCATGAGGAGGCGGTACAGGGGCACATGGCAGATTACGGGCCTGGCAGCAGCAATGGGAGGCCCGTAATCTGCCAGCACCCTATGACAAAAAATGTAACACACCAGCAGTGTGAGGAGATCTGAAAGTGGCACATGGCAGAGTGTGGCGATGGAGACAGCAGCAATGGGAGGCCGTACAGGGACCCATGAGAGACTCTGGACATGGCAGCAGCATGAGGAGGTGGTATAGGGGCCCATGGCAGATTAGGGGCCTGGCAGCAGCTATAGGAGGCCCGTATTCTGCCAGCACCCTATGACAAAAAATGGAACACACCAGCAGTGTGTGAGGAGACCTGAAAGTGGCACATGGCAGAGTGTGGCGATGGAGAAAGCAGCAATGGGAGGCCGTACAGGGACCCATGAGAGACTCTGGACTTGGCAGCAGCATGAGGAGGCGGTATAGGTGCCCATGGCAGATTAGGGGCCTGGCAGCAGCTATGGGTGGCCCGTAATCTGCCAGCACCCTATGACAAAAAATGTAACACACCAGCAGTGTGAGGAGACCTGAAAGTGGCACATGGCAGAGTGTGGCGATGGAGACAGCAGCAATGGGAGGCCGTACAGGGACCCATGAGAGACTCTGGACTTGGCAGCAGCATGTGGAGGCGGTATAGGGGCCCATGGCAGATTAGGGGCATGGCAGCAGCTATAGGAGGCACGTAATCTGCCAGCACCCTATGACAAAAAATGGAACACACCAGCAGTGTGAGGAGACCTGAAAGTGGCACATGGCAGAGTGTGGCGATGGAGACAGCAGCAATGGGAGGCCGTACAGGGACCCATGAGAGACTCTGGACCTGGCAGCAGCATGAGGAGGTGGTATAGGGGCCCATGGCAGATTAGGGGCCTGGCAGCAGCTATGGGAGGCCTGTAATCTGCCAGCACCCTATAACAAAAAATGGAACACACCAGCAGTGTGAGGAGACCTGAAAGTGGCACATGGCATGAGACACTGTGGACCTGGCAGCAGCATGAGGAGGCGGTACAGGGGCCCATGGCAGATTAGGGGCCTGGCAGCAGCTATGGGAGGCCCGTAATCTGCCAGCACCCTATGACAAAAAATGGAACACACCAGCAGTGTGTGAGGAGACCTGAAAGTGGAACATGGCAGAGTGTGGCGATGGAGAAAGCAGCAATGGGAGGCCGTACAGGGACCTATGAGAGACTCTGGACTTGGCAGCAGCATGAGGAGGCGGTATAGGGGCCCATGGCAGATTAGGGGCCTGGCAGCAGCTATGGGTGGCCCGTAATCTGCCAGCACCCTATGACAAAAAATGTAACACACCAGCAGTGTGAGGAGACCTGAAAGTGGCACATGGCAGAGTGTGGCGATGGAGACAGCAGCAATGGGAGGCCGTACAGGGACCCATGAGAGACTCTGGACCTGGCAGCAGCATGAGGAGGTGGTATAGGGGCCCATGGCAGATTAGGGGCCTGGCAGCAGCTATGGGAGGCCTGTAATCTGCCAGCACCCTATGACAAAAAATGTAACACACCAGCAGTGTGAGGAGACCTGAAAGTGGCACATGGCATGAGACACTGTGGACCTGGCAGCAGCATGAGGAGGCGGTACAGGGGCCCTTGGCAGATTACGGGCCTGGTAGCAAAAATGGGAGGCCCGTAATCTGCCAGCACCCTATGACAAAAAATGTAACACACCAGCAGTGTGAGGAGATCTGAAAGTAGCACATGGCAGAGTGTGGCGATGGAGACAGCAGCAATGGGAGGCCGTAAAGGGACCCATGAGAGACTCTGGACCTGGCAGCAGCATGAGGAGGCGGTATAGGGGCCCATGGCAGATTAGGGGCCTGGCAGCAGCTATGGGAGGCCCGTAATCTGCCAGCACCCTATGACAAAAAATGTAACACACCAGCAGTGTGAGGAGACCTGAAAGTGGCACATGGCAGAGTGTGGCGATGGAGACAGCAGCAATGGGAGGCCGTACAGGGACCCATGAGAGACTCTGGACTTGGCAGCAGCATGAGGAGGTGGTATAGGGGCCCATGGCAGATTAGGGGCCTGGCAGCAGCTTTAGGAGGCCCGTAATCTGCCAGCACCCTATGACAAAAAATGTAACACACCAGCAGTGTGAGGAGACCTGAAAGTGGCACATGGCATGAGACACTGTGGACTTGGCAGCAGCATGAGGAGGCAGTACAGGGGCCCATGGCAGATTAGGGGCCTGGCAGCAGCTATGGGAGGCCCGTAATCTGCCAGCACCCTATGACAAAAAATGGAACACACCAGCGGTGTGTGAGGAGACCTGAAAGTGGCACATGGCAGAGTGTGGCGATGGAGACAGCAGCAATGGGAGGCCGTACAGGGACCCATGAGAGACTCTGGACTTGG
The DNA here is from genome assembly GCF_062004578.1 of Staurois parvus. NCBI lineage: Eukaryota > Metazoa > Chordata > Amphibia > Anura > Ranidae > Staurois > Staurois parvus. Next base: position 12,029,313 of record NW_028317852.1, read on the forward strand.
CAGCAGCATGAGGAGGCGGTATAGGGGCCCATGGCAGATTAGGGGCCTGGCAGCAGCTATGGGTGGCCCGTAATCTGCCAGCACCCTATGACAAAAAATGGAACACACCAGCAGTGTGAGGAGACCTGAAAGTGACACATGGCAGAGTGTGGCGATGGAGACAGCAGCAATGGGAGGCCGTACAGGGACCCATGAGAGACTCAGGACCTGGCAGCAGCATGAGGAGGCGGTATAGGGGCCCATGGCAGATTAGGGGCCTGGCAGCAGCTATGGGAGGCCCGTAATCTGCCAGCACCCTATGACAAAAAATGGAACACACCAGCAGTGTGAGGAGACCTGAAAGTGGCACATGGCATGAGACACTGTGGACCTGGCAGCAGCATGAGGAGGCGGTACAGGGGCCCATGGCAGATTACGGGCCTGGCAGCAGCAATGTGAGGCCCGTAATCTGCCAGCACCCTATGAGAAAAAATGTAACACACCAGCAGTGTGAGGAGATCTGAAAGTGGCACATGGCAGAGTGTGGCGATGGAGACAGCAGCAATGGGAGGCCGTAAAGGGACCCATGAGAGACTCTGGACCTGGCAGCAGCATGAGGAGGCGGTATAGGGGCCCATGGCAGATTAGGGGCCTGGCAGCAGCTATGGGAGGCCCGTAATCTGCCAGCACCCTATGACAAAAAATGTAACACACCAGCAGTGTGAGGAGACCTGAAAGTGGCACATGTTTGGGGCATGATTCATTGCGGATTTAGTCAGTTGTGTCAGGAACTGGTGGTTTGAAATCCAGACTAATCCACGCCTGATTCATTTTCACAAACGTGAGTCTCTCCACACTTTGGGTGGACAGTCGTGTCCTCCGCGGAGTTACAATACCTCCTGCCGCACTAAACATGCGCTCCGATGCCACGCTACTGGCCGGGCATGACAGCCTTTCAAGGGAAAATTCAGCTAGTTGGGGCCAAAGGTCAAGTTTTGTTGACCAGTAGTCAAGGGGATTGTCTACCTCGGTTGGCAGGGTGCTGTCCAAGTAGGCCCAAGCCTGTTGTTTGAGGTCCTGCTCCAGGTCCACCTGATGCTGCTGCTGCTGCTGCGGCTGGTTAGTAGTTTCCTCACTGCGCTGGTGAAGAAAGCTACTCATCATCGACTGCAGACTGAGGCAGCCGCTGCTGGTGGAGCTGCCACTGCTCCTACCACCCCACCCCTCCCCTGCTGCCATGGCAGTGGAACGCGAGCGCACAGGGCCCACAGTGTCTGAGGATGGACGTTGGCGCAGAAAGGCAGAGACCAACTGACTACATAGGTGGTTTTTATAGTACGTTATTTTGGCCTCCCTCTCAGCAGGTGTGAAAAAGGCCACCATTTTTGAACGGTAGCGAGGGTCCAACAAGGTGGACAGCCAAAAGTCATCCCTCTGTCTGATGGTTATTATTCGGCTGTCGCTACGCAAGCAACCGAGCATGCTATGGGCCATTTGTGCCAAGGAATGCGAGGGACTCCCTGCCTCCATCTCCACAGCATACTGCCACGGTGCGTCTGGGTCCTCTGTCTCCTCCTCCTCCTCCTCTACCAGATGCTCCTGCTCCTCCACTCCTGTCCGCTGAGTGGAAAAACCACCCATTTCACTCAATAATTCCTGAGCACAAATGTCCTCCTCTACCTCCTCCTCTTCTTCCTGTCCTGCCCCCACAGGGGTCATGTGGCGTTGAGATCTGTGCGCCACGTCTACCGCACCCTGACCAGCCATTGTTAACAGCATTTGTTCCAGGACGTGCAACAGATAAATGACGTCGTTCATCCCATAGTCCTGCCGACTCACGAATAGCGTGGCCTCCTCAAAGGGCCTGAGCAAGCGGCAGGTGTCACGCATGAGCTGCCAATGGCTGACATCGAAGTTACACAGGGGAGTACCTTTATCCGCTTGTAACATCAGGAAATCGGTGATGGCCTTTCGCTGTTCCTAAAGGCGGTCTAACATGTGTAGGGTTGAATTCCACCTTGTTGCAACGTCGCAGATAAGGCGATGCTGTGGAATTCCGTTCTGCCGCTGCAGCTCAAGGAGGGTGTGCTTTGCGGTGTAGGAATGGCTGAAATGCATGCAAAGTTTACGTGACATTTTAAGGATGTCTTGCAGTGGGATGGTGGATTTTAGGAACCGCTTGACAACCAGATTGAGCACGTGAGCCATGCATGGCGAATGGCACAACCTTCCTTGACGCAGAGCAGACACCATGTTCTTTCCGTTGTCGGTCAACATGGTTCCGATTTTCAGTTTGCGCGGAGACAGCCATCTGTCGATTTCTCTGTTCATTACACTGAGAAGTTCCTCCCCTGTGTGACTACGTTCGCCAAGGCATACCAGGTGCAGCACAGCGTGACACCGTTGCGCCCTGCACATGTGATATGCCGGTCGGGTAATGGGACTTGGCACGGGGGTGGCGGCTGAGGACACGGCGGAAGAAGAGGTGGTAGAGGCGGACATCTTTGCCGGACCAAGGACGTGCAAACGTGGAGGCAAAAGCGGCGTGACCTGTCCAAGTTGCTGGTGCGGCTGTGACGGCACCACGTTCACCCAGTGGGCCGTAAATGACATGTACTGTCCCTGACCGTAGTTACAGCTCCATACGTCGGCGTTGCCGTGCACTTTGGCAGAGACCGACATGCTCAAAGACTGGCCCACCATCTCTTCTACATGTGAATGCAGGGCTGGCACTGCCTTTTTGGCGAAGAAATGATGGCTTGGCACTCTCCACCGCGGCGCGGCACAAGCCATCATTTCTCGGAAAGGTGCTGAGTCCACCACTTGGAAAGGGAGGGACTGCAGCACCAGCAACTTGGACAGGAGGACGTTCAGCTTTTGCACCGTCGGGTGCGTGCTCGCAAACTGTTGTCTCTTGGAAACGGATTCCAAGAAAGACTGCTGACGGAATCCGTGAACAGGAGTAGCAGGAGAAGGAGCATCAGAACGAGCGGAAGATGCCAACGAGCAACAACTCCCCTCAGCAGAGGTGTTGGAGCCTTGACTGGCTGATAGAGGGCGATTGACGTCGGGTGACGGAGCAAGTAACGGAGCGGGTGATGGAGCGGGGGCTGGCAGAACCGCCGTATCTTTATCACGGTTTTCCCAGGCCACCAAATGGCGACGCTGCATATGCTGCCGCAACGCTGTAGTCCCAACATGGGCCCCCTGGCCACGCTTGACTTTCTGGCCACATAGTCGACATACTGCTACGTTTACTTCCTCGGGCGGCTTGACAAAAAATTGCCACACCGCCGAGTAGGAAACTTTGCCCCGATACTCCACACTGGCTGACTGCTGCTTCCTCCGTGCACACCGGCACCACTACTGGCCGTGGTGGTAGGCTGCAGTGGAGCTGGTACTCTACTCCGTGGCCATTTGCCTCCACTGACACTGCTGCGACCCTGCTGCCTCCTGGGCAACCCACCGACTGTTTTGCTCGCTGCCAAGCTGCCACCCTCTTCTCCTGATGATGCGGAAGCAATAGCCTGATGACGACGAGGCTGCCAAGTGCGATCAGCCTCATCATCATCAATTAGGGTCTCCGCCTCACTACTAGCCCCCTCGGCTGCGTGTGGGTCAGGAGACAGACCTGTCTCTAGACCGGCTACCGAGCCACTCTCCTCGCCACTACTTCTTCGTCTGGCTGCTGAAGAGGCGGATGTCTCCCCCCGTTCCTGACCGCCCTCTGTTAGCTCTTCCTCACTGTACAGTGGGGCTGAGCCCACAGCATACGATACTTCGCTTGGTGAGGGAACACCAAAGGACAGGGGCAGGTCGAGGACACGTGATTTCAGTGGGCTTGCTCCCGGGCCATGCCAACTAACGGTTGTGTCTGACGTACCCACCGACCGTTGGCTGTAGGTGTCAGAGGTGACCTGGGAAGAGGAAAACGACCGAGCCAACCAATCGATGACGGCAGGGTTGTCGGTGGAGACACGACCGCTGGATGACACCGGGAGCACTGGCCTCTGGCTGCGACTAGTGCTGCCTCGACCCCTTCCTCTGCTGCCACGTCTGCTCGCTCCTAAAACATTGCCTCCTCTGCCACTCCTATGCATGTTGTCTGACATACTCTTTAATTAAACGATTCTGTGTCCCTGAGTAACAATTCTGTGTCTGTCCCTGACTAACAATTCTGTGTCTGTCCCTGAGTAACAATTCTGTGTCCCTGAGTAACAATTCTGTGTCCCTCAGTAACAATTCTGTGTCCCTCAGTAACAATTCTGTGTCTGTCCCTGAGTAACAATTCTGTGTCCCTCAGTAACAATTCTGTGTCCCTCAGTAACAATTCTGTGTCTTTCCCTGAGTAACAATTCTGTGTCTGTCCCTGAGTAACAATTCTGTGTCTGTCCCTGAGTAACAATTCTGTGTCTGTCCCTGAGTAACAATTCTGTGTCCCTCAGTAACAATTCTGTGTCCCTCAGTAACAATTCTGTGTCCCTCAGTAACAATTCTGTGTCCCTCAGTAACAATTCTGTGTCTGTCCCTGAGTAACAATTCTGTGTCCCTCAGTAACAATTCTGTGTCCCTCAGTAACAATTCTGTGTCTGTCCCTGAGTAACAATTCTGTGTCTGTCCCTGAGTAACAATTCTGTGTCCCTCAGTAACAATTCTGTGTCCCACAGTAACAATTCTGTGTCCCTGAGTAACAATTCTGTGTCTGTCGCTGAGTAACAATTCTGTGTCCCTCAGTAACAATTCTGTGTCCCTCAGTAACAATTCTGTGTCTGTCCCTGAGTAACAATTCTGTGTCTGTCCCTGAGTAACAATTCTGTGTCTGTCCCTGAGTAACAATTCTGTGTCCCTGAGTAACAATTCTGTGTCCCTGAGTAACAATTCTGTGTCCCTCAGTAACAATTCTGTGTCCCTCAGTAACAATTCTGTGTCCCTCAGTAACAATTCTGTGTCCCTCAGTAACAATTCTGTGTCTGTCCCTGAGTAACAATTCTGTGTCTGTCGCTGAGTAACAATTCTGTGTCCCTCAGTAACAATTCTGTGTCCCTCAGTAACAATTCTGTGTCTGTCCCTGAGTAACAATTCTGTGTCTGTCGCTGAGTAACAATTCTGTGTCCCTCAGTAACAATTCTGTGTCCCTCAGTAACAATTCTGTGTCTGTCCCTGAGTAACAATACTGTGTCCCTCAGTAACAATTCTGTGTCCCTCAGTAGCAATTCTGTGTCCCTCAGTAACAATTCTGTGTCCCTCAGTAACAATTCTGTGTCCCTCAGTAACAATTCTGTGTCTGTCCCTGAGTAACAATTCTGTGTCCCTAAGTAACGTTTCTGTGACCCTAAGTAACGGTTCTGTGGCCCTCAGTAACAAATCTGTGTCCCTCAGTAACAATTCTGTGTCTGTCCCTAAGTAACAATTCTGTGGCACTAAGTAACGTTTCTGTGGCCCTAAGTAAAGTTTCTGTGGCCCTAAGTAACGATTCTGTGGCCCTAAGTAACGTTTCTGTAGCCCTAAGTAACGTTTCTGTGGCCCTAAGTAACGTTTCTGTGGCCCTAAGTAACGTTTCTGTGGCCCTAAGTAACAATTCTGTGTCCCTCAGTAACAATTCTGTGTCTGTCCCTGAGTAACAATTCTGTGTCCCTAAGTAACGTTTCTGTGGCCCTAAGTAACTGTTCTGTGGCCCTCAGTAACAAATCTGTGTCCCTCAGTAACAATTCTGTGTCTGTCCCTAAGTAACAATTCTGTGGCCCTAAGTAACGTTTCTGTGGCCCTAAGTAACGTTTCTGTGGCCCTAAGTAACGATTCTGTGTCCCTCAGTAACAATTCTGTGTCTGTCCCTAAGTAACAATTCTGTGTCTGTCCCTGAGTAACAATTCTGTGTCCCTAAGTAACGTTTCTGTGGCCCTAAGTAACGGTTCTGTGGCCCTCAGTAACAAATCTGTGTCCCTCAGTAACAATTCTGTGTCTGTCCCTAAGTAACAATTCTGTGGCCCTAAGTAACGTTTCTGTGGCCCTAAGTAACGTTTCTGTGGCCCTAAGTAACGATTCTGTGTCCCTCAGTAACAATTCTGTGTCTGTCCCTAAGTAACAATTCTGTGTCTGTCCCAGAGTAACAATTCTGTGTCCCTAAGTAACATTTCTGTGGCCCTAAGTAACAGTTCTGTGGCCCTCAGTAACAATTCTGTGTCCCTCAGTAACAATTCTGTGTCTGTCCCTAAGTAACAATTCTGTGGCCCTAAGTAACGTTTCTGTGGCCCTAAGTAACAGTTCTGTGGCCCTCAGTAACAATTCTGTGTCCCTCAGTAACAATTCTGTGTCTGTCCCTAAGTAACAATTCTGTGGCCCTAAGTAACGTTTCTGTGGCCCTAAGTAACGATTCTGTGTCCCTCAGTAACAATTCTGTGTCTGTCCCTAAGTAACAATTCTGTGTCTGTGTCTGAGTAACAATTCTGTGTCCCTAAGTAACATTTCTGTGGCCCTAAGTAACAGTTCTGTGGACCTCAGTAACAATTCTGTGTCCCTCAGTAACAATTCTGTGTCTGTCCCTAAGTAACAATTCTGTGGCCCTAAGTAACAATTCTGTGGCCCTAAATAACATTTTTGTGGCCCTAAGTAACAGTTCTGTGGCCCTCAGTAACAATTCTGTGTCCCTCAGTAACAATTCTGTGTCTGTCCCTGAGTAACAATTCTGTGGCCCTAAGTAACGTTTCTGTGGCCCTAAGTAACAGTTCTGTGGCCCTCAGTAACAATTCTGTGTCCCTCAGTAACAATTCTGTGTCTGTCCCTGAGTAACAATTCTGTGTCCCTAAGTAACGTTTCTGTGGCCCTAAGTAACAGTTCTGTGGCCCTCAGTAACAATTCTGTGTCCCTCAGTAAAAATTCTGTGTCTGTCCCTAAGTAACAATTCTGTGGCCCTAAGTAACGTTTCTGTGGCCCTAAGTAACGTTTCTGTGGCCCTAAGTAACAATTCTGTGGCCCTAAGTAACAATTCTGTGGCCCTCAGTAACAATTCTGTGTCCCTCAGTAACAATTCTGTGTCTGTCCCTGAGTAACAATTCTGTGTCCCTAAGTAACGTTTCTGTGGCCCTAAGTAACTGTTCTGTGGCCCTCAGTATTAAATCTGTGTCCCTCAGTAACAATTCTGTGTCTGTCCCTAAGTAACAATTCTGTGGCCCTAAGTAACGTTTCTGTGGCCCTAAGTAACGTTTCTGTGGCCCTAAGTAACGATTCTGTGTCCCTCAGTAACAATTCTGTGTCTGTCCCTAAGTAACAATTCTGTGTCTGTCAATGAGTAACAATTCTGTGTCCCTAAGTAACGTTTCTGTGGCCCTAAGTAACGGTTCTGTGGCCCTCAGTAACAAATCTGTGTCCCTCAGTAACAATTCTGTGTCTGTCCCTAAGTAACAATTCTGTGGCCCTAAGTAACGTTTCTGTGGCCCTAAGTAACAGTTCTGTGGCCCTCAGTAACAATTCTGTGTCCCTCAGTAACAATTCTGTGTCTGTCCCTAAGTAACAATTCTGTGGCCCTAAGTAACGTTTCTGTGGCCCTAAGTAACGTTTCTGTGGCCCTAAGTAACGATTCTGTGTCCCTCAGTAACAATTCTGTGTCTGTCCCTAAGTAACAATTCTGTGTCTGTCCCTGAGTAACAATTCTGTGTCCCTAAGTAACGTTTCTGTGGCCCTAAGTAACAGTTCTTTGGCCCTCAGTAACAATTCTGTGTCCCTCAGTAACAATTCTGTGTCTGTCCCTAAGTAACAATTCTGTGGCCCTAAGTAACAATTCTGTGGCCCTAAGTAACAATTCTGTGGCCCTAAGTAACAATTCTGTGGCCCTAAGTAACAGTTCTGTGGCCCTCAGTAACAATTCTGTGTCCCTCAGTAACAATTCTGTGTCTGTCCCTGAGTAACAATTCTGTGTCCCTAAGTAACGTTTCTGTGGCCCTAAGTAACAGTTCTGTGGCCCTCAGTAACAATTCTGTGTCCCTCAGTAACAATTCTGTGTCTGTCCCTGAGTAACAATTCTGTGTCCCTAAGTAACGTTTCTGTGGCCCTAAGTAACAGTTCTGTGGCCCTCAGTAACAATTCTGTGTCCCTCAGTAACAATTCTGTGTCTTTCCCTAAGTAACAATTCTGTGGCCCTAAGTAACGTTTCTGTGGCCCTAAGTAACAGTTCTGTGGCCCTCAGTAACAATTCTGTGTCCCTCAGTAAAAATTCTGTGTCTGTCCCTAAGTAACAATTCTGTGGCCCTAAGTAACGTTTCTGTGGCCCTAAGTAACGTTTCTGTGGCCCTAAGTAACGATTCTGTGTCCCTCAGTAACAATTCTGTGTCTGTCCCTAAGTAACAATTCTGTGTCTGTCCCTGAGTAACAATTCTGTGTCCCTAAGTAACGTTTCTGTGGCCCTAAGTAACAGTTCTGTGGCCCTCAGTAACAATTCTGTGTCTGTCCCTAAGTAACAATTCTGTGGCCCTAAGTAACGTTTCTGTGGCCCTAAGTAACAGTTCTGTGGCCCTCAGTAACAATTCTGTGTCCCTCAGTAACAATTCTGTGTCTGTCCCTAAGTAACAATTCTGTGGCCCTAAGTAACGTTTCTGTGGCCCTAAGTAACGTTTCTGTGGCCCTAAGTAACAGTTCTGTGGCCCTCAGTAACAATTCTGTGTCCCTCAGTAACAATTCTGTGTCTGTTTCTAAGTAACAATTCTGTGTCTGTCCCTGAGTAACAATTCTGTGTCCCTAAGTAACGTTTCTGTGGCCCTAAGTAACAGTTCTGTGGCCCTCAGTAACAATTCTGTGTCCCTCAGTAACAATTCTGTGTCTGTCCCTAAGTAACAATTCTGTGGCCCTAAGTAACGTTTCTGTTGCCCTAAGTAACAGTTCTGTGGCCCTCAGTAACAATTCTGTGTCCCTCAGTAACAATTCTGTGTCTTTCCCTAAGTAACAATTCTGTGGCCCTAAGTAACGTTTCTGTGGCCCTAAGTAACAGTTCTGTGGCCCTCAGTAACAATTCTGTGTCCCTCAGTAACAATTCTGTGTCTGTCCCTAAGTAACAATTCTGTGTCTGTCCCTGAGTAACAATTATGTGTCCCTAAGTAACGTTTCTGTGGCCCTAAGTAACAGTTCTGTGGCCCTCAGTAACAATTCTGTGTCCCTCAGTAACAATTCTGTGTCTGTCCCTAAGTAACAATTCTGTGGCCCTAAGTAACGTTTCTGTTGCCCTAAGTAACAGTTCTGTGGCCCTCAGTAACAATTCTGTGTCCCTCAGTAACAATTCTGTGTCTTTCCCTAAGTAACAATTCTGTGGCCCTAAGTAACGTTTCTGTGGCCCTAAGTAACAGTTCTGTGGCCCTCAGTAACAATTCTGTGTCCCTCAGTAACAATTCTGTGTCTGTCCCTAAGTAACAATTCTGTGTCTGTCCCTGAGTAACAATTATGTGTCCCTAAGTAACGTTTCTGTGGCCCTAAGTAACAGTTCTGTGGCCCTCAGTAACAATTCTGTGTCCCTCAGTAACAATTCTGTGTCCCTCAGTAACAATTCTGTGTCTGTCCCTAAGTAACAATTCTGTGGCCCTAAGTAACGTTTCTGTTGCCCTAAGTAACAGTTTTGTGGCCCTCAGTAACAATTCTGTGTCCCTCAGTAACAATTCTGTGTCTGTCCCTAAGTAACAATTCTGTGGCCCTAAGTAACGTTTCTGTGGCCCTAAGTAACAGTTCTGTGGCCCTCAGTAACAATTCTGTGTCCTTCAGTAACAATTCTGTGTCTGTCCCTAAGTAACAATTCTGTGTCTGTCCCTGAGTAACAATTCTGTGTCCCTAAGTAACGTTTCTGTGGCCCTAAGTAACAGTTCTGTGGCCCTCAGTAACAATTCTGTGTCCCTCAGTAACAATTCTGTGTCTGTCCCTAAGTAACAATTCTGTGGCCCTAAGTAACGTTTCTGTGGCCCTAAGTAACAGTTCTGTGGCCCTCAGTAACAATTCTGTGTCCCTCAGTAACAATTCTGTGTCTGTCCCTAAGTAACAATTCTGTGGCCCTAAGTAACGTTTCTGTGGCCCTAAGTAACGTTTCTGTGGCCCTAAGTAACGATTCTGTGTCCCTCATTAACAATTCTGTGTCTGTCCCTAAGTAACAATTCTGTGTCTGTCCCTGAGTAACAATTCTGTGTCCCTAAGTAACGTTTCTGTGGCCCTCAGTAACAGTTCTGTGGCCCTCAGTAACAATTCTGTGTCCCTCAGTAACAATTCTGTGTCTGTCCCTAAGTAACAATTCTGTGGCCCTAAGTAACGTTTCTGTGGCCCTAAGTAACAGTTCTGTGGCCCTCAGTAACAATTCTGTGTCCCTCAGTAACAATTCTGTGTCTGTCCCTAAGTAACAATTCTGTGGCCCTAAGTAACGTTTCTGTGGCCCTAAGTAACAGTTCTGTGGCCCTCAGTAACAATTTTGTGTCCCTCAGTAACAATTCTGTGTCCCTCAGTAACAATTCTGTGTCTGTCCCTAAGTAACAATTCTGTGTCTGTCCCTGAGTAACAATTCTGTGTCCCTAAGTAACGTTTCTGTGGCCCTAAGTAACAGTTCTGTGGCCCTCAGTAACAATTCTGTGTCCCTCAGTAACAATTCTGTGTCTGTTTCTAAGTAACAATTCTGTGTCTGTCCCTGAGTAACAATTATGTGTCCCTAAGTAACGTTTCTGTTGCCCTAAGTAACAGTTCTGTGGCCCTCAGTAACAATTCTGTGTCCCTCAGTAACAATTCTGTGTCTGTCCCTAAGTAACAATTCTGTGGCCCTAAGTAACGTTTCTGTTGCCCTAAGTAACAGTTCTGTGGCCCTCAGTAACAATTCTGTGTCCCTCAGTAACAATTCTGTGTCTTTCCCTAAGTAACAATTCTGTGGCCCTAAGTAACGTTTCTGTGGCCCTAAGTAACAGTTCTGTGGCCCTAAGTAACAGTTCTGTGGCCCTCAGTAACAATTCTGTGTCCCTTAGTAACAATTCTGTGTCTGTCCCTAAGTAACAATTCTGTGTCTGTCCCTGAGTAACAATTCTGTGTCCCTAAGTAACGTTTCTGTGGCCCTAAGTAACAGTTCTGTGGCCCTCAGTAACAATTCTGTGTCCCTCAGTAACAATTCTGTGTCTGTCCCTAAGTAACAATTCTGTGGCCCTAAGTAACGTTTCTGTGGCCCTAAGTAACAGTTCTGTGGCCCTCAGTAACAATTCTGTGTCCCTCAGTAACAATTCTGTGTCTGTCCCTAAGTAACAATTCTGTGGCCCTAAGTAACGTTTCTGTGGCCCTAAGTAACAGTTCTGTGGCCCTCAGTAACAATTCTTTGGCCCTCAGTAACAATTCTGTGTCTGTCCCTATGTAACAATTCTGTGTCTGTCCCTGAGTAACAATTCTGTGTCCCTAAGTAACGTTTCTGTGGCCCTAAGTTACAGTTCTGTGGCCCTCAGTAACAATTCTGTGTCCCTCAGTAACAATTCTGTGTCTGTCCCTAAGTAACAATTCTGTGGCCCTAAGTACCGTTTCTGTTGCCCTAAGTAACGTTTCTGTGGCCCTAAGTAATGATTCTGTGTCCCTCAGTAACAATTCTGTGTCTGTCCCTAAGTAACAATTCTGTGTCTGTCCCTGAGTAACAATTCTGTGTCCCTAAGTAACGTTTCTGTGGCCCTAAGTAACAGTTCTGTGGCCCTCAGTAACAATTCTGTGTCCCTCAGTAACAATTCTGTGTCTGTCCCTAAGTAACAATTCTGTGGCCCTAAGTAACGTTTCTGTGGCCCTAAGTAACAGTTCTGTGGCCCTCAGTAACAATTCTGTGTCCCTCAGTAACAATTCTGTGTCCCTCAGTAACAATTCTGTGTCTGTCCCTAAGTAACAATTCTGTGGCCCTAAGTAACATTTCTGTGTCCCTAAGTAACAGTTCTGTGGCCCTCAGTAACAATTCTGTGTCCCTCAGTAACAATTCTGTGTCTGTCCCTAAGTAACAATTCTGTGGCTCTAAGTAACGTTTCTGTAGCCCTAAGTAACGTTTCTGTGGCCCTAAGTAACGTTTCTGTGGCCCTAAGTAACGTTTCTGTGTCCCTAAGTAACGTTTCTGTGTCCCTAAGTAAAGTTTCTGTGGCCCTAAGTAACGTTTCTGTGTCCCTAAGTAACGTTTCTGTGGCCCTAAGTCACGTTTCTGTGTCCCTAACTAACGTTTCTATGTCCCTAAGTAACGTTTCTGTGTCCCTAACTCTCTCCCTGAATACAGCCAGGTCTGCCTCTGTTGAATGACTGGAGGCAAATGGAGAATTCTAAAATGGCCGCCATTTATAGCTCGACCTTTACACAGTGCTGGCTGGCTGGCTGCTGATTGGCTAATGCGATCACATGTCATGAATGAATGCATTATGGGTCAGCGCGCCTTGTCTTCGCGCCTTCCCAGACATCCCCGCTCCGTCGCCGCACATGTCGCCGCCATTTTAGGAAAAATTTCGATTCGCGCATCCGAAGTCTGCTTATTTTCGGATTCGGCGCGAATCAAAATTTTTTTAATATTCGAAGCGAATTCCACTTCGCCTACTTCGATTCGCTCATCTCTAGTGTTAATGATGGAAGTAACCTTTAAATGTTTTTGAAAGGCATACCTTAAATAACTGTTACAGTTACTAGTTTGCTTATGTTAGCTTTCAACTAAACTGTTAAGCCATCAAGTGGTGGATATCCTAGCTGATTATATGTGCACCACCATGGCAACTGCAGAAGACCAAGTGGCTAAGATGGTAGCTTACTTGGCTTTAAAGAAAAAGAGGATTTATATCTGCTTTAACACAGAGACAGAAAAACAAAAACATTCAGATTTGGATGGGTAAAACTTGGCAAATGGAACCACAGTTTGGCATTAGCACTGACAATAGGCAAAAAGATGAGTATACAAGACACGGGCAGCTGTTTTCCTAAAACATTTAGCACTACAGACTTCAGATATATATGAGTAAAAATTGTCATGGGTCCCAGGGTTTGATGGAAGTGCAAACAAGCTTTAAACTTAGGCACATAAGTCCCAGAGAGGTATCTTTCTAAAAATTAGCTTAAAGGATAAGTTCATCTTTAATAAAAAAAATAAGAAGTGGACATATATTTTTGCAGGTAAAAAAAATGTGCATTTATTTTTTTTTTTACTCTGCAGTCTGTAAGGCATTGCACTTGTAATTAGCAGATAGCTGGTACAATGCTAGGCTTCTTCAGACTCTCGCTCAGCTGTCTGCCCGTACCTCCCATATGGGCAGGTAGTTTCTGAACTTCCGGAACAATCAATTAACTACAAGAGCTCTCACTAGCACTCTCCTAGTTCATTGAAAACTACAGTCCTTCTGACGCAGTGGCTGACAGTACTTGCAGTTTATTCATTCACAGAGCTCAATAAATGAATGACAAGGCCGTGTTTACAGAGTCCCCCATGCAACACTGTTTTTAAATAGTGACAGTGGATACAGGGAGAAGTTCGCCCACCCACTCCCACAGGGTCGGATATGGGAGTGTGGGCAGGTACTGTCTTATAACATGTTACATATTTACAGGTGTAACATATAACATGTTACAAAGGTAAACTTAGCTTTTAAACCTTTTCTAATTTTTGGGATTTTTTGCTAAAGGAAGGAAGAGATGGTCAGCAGGCAGCAACACTGGCACATGGAAGCACCATTAACCATAATACTCATGACATGAAAGTAAGCATCAGCAGTAACAAGAAGATGGAAATGTGACTGGTCTTTTTCTTAAAGCAAAAGAAATCAAGCAAATCAAAATGTATGCTATTGTGAGTGTACTGATTGTACACTGGCTATTCAGTGGCATCCACACTGGGTTTCTGGAAGTCTCAGGGGATACAAGCCTGATTCATTTGAATAAAACTGAAGCAGTCCAAGCTCTCTGGGGACAGGTGAATGTACTTGTCAGTCACAACTCCCACCACTGTGCTAAAGGTCATCTCTGACATTACACTTGTCACAGGATAGGCCAACACCTTGAGCATATTTTGGATTAACTTTGGACATCAGTCAATCCTATACACCTAGTAGCCCATGGGGATATTGCTCCTCAGGGTGGTAGTTAAAAATGATTCCTCTCTGTTATAACAGAGGTGAAGGGGTCCTTCAACACAAACGATCCCATATTCCACATATTGCCTACAGCTGTGGAACCAAAGTATCCTGTATCACTTAGTATAAAATGTTTCACATGTCCCCAGTGAAGCTTATATACCTTAATTCGGCTCCTTCCTTCCAGGTCTTCTGCTGCCTCTGCATCCCAGGGGCTGGACCAGTGGCAGAAAGAGTTTGCCTTACATGTTCCTCCTTCATTTACTGCTGATTTCCTCCAGTGTCCTGTCTATAAGACCACAAAGCATTTGTTCCAGCAGGAAAATAAAAGGGATGGTGTCAGTTATCTCCACTATCTTGCAACACACCATTTTTTGCAACCTTCCTATTAAGGGGACACAGTGGAGCAGGCATCCTATATCAGCAGCCACTTCTGGGGAGGAAATCCAAGCTCCCTAGAGATAGTTTGTGGACTGCAGTCACAAAGATAGTCTTTTTAGGACTTACTCTTGCTGGTATAGCACCTGTAGGATGTACAATGTAGAATTTCAGTGTGAAGAGGAACACTAAGCGGTTGTGGAAGGCAGCTGGTTTTGTTGCAGCCTTTCCACCATCCATTCTGGACTAACAGCTATGAAAACGTCTGCAAACACTCCTGACCTTGTGCAGTATGTCTAAATTCTGGGTACTTGCCCAGGAAACAATAGACTAGCAAATTAGACACATTGGCCAGTCGAGGCAAGGGTGAAGGTTGCAACTAAATTTGTTTTGTAGTGTTTGTAAAGCTTTTGCTTCATGGTCTTCTACCTGGCTTCTTGGCCCTCTTGGTTGCTAAAGGTAAACAAGAACAGATTTCAAAACCCACAAGCAAACCTTTACCTCCTGTCATTATATGCAGCAGATGTGTTTGCAGATGAGCCAGGGCAAAGTGTGGTAGGAGAAGAGATCCAGCAATTAAACAATAAAAAAAGGGCGGGACTTTTGCTACCAAGTTCTAACTGCACGGCTCCCATCAGCTTTGTGGTGGTGCTTCATGTGGTTTAGAATGCAGGCAGTGCTCATGGCTCTGCCTCTGTTTCAGCTATTTTTCCACTGCAGACAGAACCTGCAGATAAAAAGGGCACTGTCGGCAGTGGAGATGCTAAAAAAGCCTAAACTGTCGAGCTCTGCTCACCTATTTTGGAAGTAACACTAGTCCCCTTGATGTGTCCCTGTTGTCAGATGACTTCATATAATCTATAATTAAAGATCAAAGACACCAATAATAATAATAATTAAAAAAAATTAAAGTAAGCGGGTCCAAGCACTAGCAATCTACCATGTTACTAATACAGATATTAATCCTAATAATTAATGTTGAGGTTAAGTAAAGATCTGTGAACATGGAGTGGGGCACACAAGAGAATATACCCCACCACTCCAGTTCATAGAACTGAAGGACAACTTAACTTGCCTACTTACTCAATATCTCCCTATGTAGTTTGTCAGCTCTCTCTTAGGCAGCTCCAATAATCTAACAGTTGGGATGATTTACAAGGAAGCTGGGGATCCTCATTATACAAATTGTGTGAATATCCAGTATGATTATCCAATGCTGTAAAAAGCGTTTGCACAAGATTTGGTGTTCAAAATGGGTAATTGAAGTGAATATTATCTTTGTTTTTTTGAGTGAGGTTTCTCAAATACTTTAGTAATTCAGCTGCTAACACGGTTCTCAGTCCCTTCTTTTATGTTGAGTGTCTGTGTTATTCAGCTCAGATAGCTTGCTGACTACTGAGTGCCAAAAATTCACCCTAAATTTTCTAGTTTGAAGTGAGTTTAAATCGTCACTCTCAAAATTTTGTAAATATTCACTACAAATATCAAATCATGTGAAAAGCACTTGCATGATTGGGTAATAAAGTGAACACAAATGCTGTTAACATAATTGTATGAAAGAAATTAATATTTAATCTTAGCCCCAATAGTTACTTTTAGCCCCATCTTTTCTAGTATATGACTGAGGTTGCTGAATAGAGCTCATTATGAGTGTCAGAATTTGCTAACCAAAAATTCACCTCAAATCTACCAGATTCAAGCAAGTTTGTATTCTGGAAATGCACTATGAATTTGGATCTCACTTCTGTCCCATTTGTCTTTTTTCTCTGGCCACCTTTTTACGATCTTTATATACTCTTAAATTTACTCTTACTCTAATTTTGTTTCAGTCTGGAACACTAGCATGGCACTTCAGGGTTATGGTGCAAGAGCAAAATACTTGCACATGATAATATTTTCAGTTGCCAGTGTTGTGTAGGACAATAGGAATGTACGTGATTCTGACTTGATATCCAATAGCATAGTCAGCAAACTTCTGTTCTTCTCTTCACCAGACACTAATCTCAGTGTTCTGAATTTTGCTTCCCTATTTTCCCACAAGTCTCCTTTTTTCCGTTAATCTCATATTCTTGTTTCTTTATAATACATAATTACAGACATGCATCATGTTTTTAAATGTTTTCTAAAGCATTTGTCTAATACATACATTTTCATGTGCTTCAGTAATTTATAACATTCACTATTTGATGGTTGGGGCTTATGTAATTTAACTTGGCACAAATATTTATTAACAGTGAGTACTTTACCATACTTAGCTTAATTAATTTATGTATTGTTATTCTCATCTATTTTTCCCTGGATTAACTATTATGCATCTCTGATAATTGAGTTTGATATTATAACGGAATCAGTTAATTGAGTTATACACTCTGCAGTGGCACTTTAGTTCATTATGTAGAAGATACATACTCTGTCAATAGTTTTTGGCTATGTTTGTGTGTCTATGCTTTTGTTCAAAACTAAAGTATGTGTAGTTAGACATTGTAAGAAAAAAAAACATTTTAATAAAGAATATCTTCTGTGATTCTACATCATCCTAAATCAATTCAGTTGATTTATTAAAGTCAAATAGGCTGTCCAGTTTTCAAGGAAATAGGCAATTTCAGTGTGCAGAATTTTTCCTGAGTGTTGCAAAGAATAAGCAATCATGCCTTTAGTAAATCAACCCCAGTGGATCATAGATTAACAATTTCAATGTAACTTACAATATGTAGTATATATACTGTCTGCAGGAAAAGGGGTGTCACTTAGCACTCCCAAGAGGTTTTTACATCATATTTATATGCATTTATGTATGACAATATCAAGGTTGAAATTAATTATAGTTAGTTATAATAATTCAAAAGATCTGTTGCACTGATTTGCATTGGTTTCACCAGTATAAAGTCTGATGTTACATAGTTAGTCTGGCTGAAAAAAGACAAAAGTCCATCCAGTTCAACCATAAGAAAAAAAAAGTTATAATCCTATACCCACAGTTGATCCAGAGGAAGGCAAAAAAAAACAAAAAAAAACAGCAAACCATGATCCAATTTGCTCCTGCAGGGGAAAAAAATTCCTTCCTGATCCCTCGAGAGGCAATCAGATATTCCCTGGTTCAACTTTACCTATAAATGTTAGATACACAGAATATAACTGGATACTAAGAAAGAATGCAGGCCTTTTTTGAAGCAATCCACTGGACTGGCCAGAACCAACTCTTGAGGGAGTCTATTCCACACTTTCACAGCTCTCACTATGAAGAAACCTTTCCGTGTTTGGAGATTACATTTTTTTCCTCCAGACGTAAAGAGTGCCCCCTTGCCCTCTGTGATCACCTCAGGATGAAAAGCTCTACACCGAGTTCACTATATGAACCACTAATGTATTTATACATGCTGTTCATATCTCCCCTTAATCTCCTCTTCTCAAGAGAGAATACATTCAGTTCCTCTAATCTTTCTTCATAGCTGATCTCCTCCATGCCTCGTAAATGATGTGTGAAATTTAACAATGGTCTACAATCTTGGGGTCCTGTTGCTGACTGGGGTTGTTTCTATCCATTTCTTCTTCTGGTGCCTGGAGCAAAAGAGCTGTTCTCCAGTCTTTTTGTATTTCCTAAAACCCCATTATTTTAAACAACTGTTTTGCTAGTATGTTTCTCTTTAATAACCTTTTTTTTGTAATTTTGGTATATATGCACTGTCCACTTTTTCTGGTTTAAATATAGAAATACAGCAAACATTTTTCTTTTACAAAGTGTTTATTTAAATTTTCAAAAAGTTAAAATTACAGACAGCAAATTACAATGATTTTCAAAAGTAGTAGATGCCAATAAGACAATAGGAGAAGAAGGAAATGGGCCAATAGGCCAACTATTACAAGGCAGTACAAAGGCAAATGGGCAGTGTAACAACTACCTAAATTAAACCGATACATCCAGGATAAGAATGCTTAATAGCACAAAAAGGTGCTCATGTATGCAGGATCTGCACTTTAGTGGAATAATAATGATTACCGTGCATAAAGTACTCACACATTTTAAAAGAATGAAAGTGATATTAAATGTAGATTTGAAAAAAAAAAATTAAAATATGACATACTAACATGCTCTGTGCAATGGCTGTGCACACAGCAGCCCTGAACCTCCTTTTCTCGGGTCCCCCTCTAGCAGTCCTGGCTCCTCCCCCCTGCCAAGTGCCCCCATAGCAAGTCACTTGCTATGGGGGCACTTGTGCAGGCTCGCTCCTGAGCCCTGCTCTGTGTGTCCATTGACACGCAGAGCAGGGCTCAGCCCTACTTCCCATTTCCCTCTCACTGGCTGTGATTGACAGAAGCAGGAGCCAGTGGCTCCTGCTGTTGTCTCTGTGCCAATGAAGAGGGATAGAGCCAGGAGAGCTGCTGCTCCTGTGCACATGGCTGGATCAAGATCAGGCTCAGGTAAGTATTGGTCAATCTGGGGGGTAAAAAAAACCTTCAGCCTTTACAATCACTTTAGCTTGTAATTGGTTTAGCTAAACATTTAATAGAGGTGTGTGTCAGTGCAAAAACCTTTGTACTGGCCTGTTATATGCTGAGGAGATGTCAAGTTAGAGAAATGTTCTGGTTTTACATGGGTAAGGAGTATGGGGCTCAAGCTTGTAAGTGGTAGCAGCCCATATGTATGTACTGTAATTGCACATGTACAGGTTACTTGTATTCTTGCATAAATATCCATGAATTTTGACTTTGCTTCCTTTTTCCTTTGTTCTCCTCTATCCATAATGTCCCCATTAACTACTTAATTAAATAGGCAAAATAGCCCAAAATGGTTCTCTAATGGGTTGTTCACTTCCATTAAAAATGTTAAGGATTATGATTTTAGATTTTTTTCTGCTCTTAACTTCCAATAGAGTGGGCAGGTAAGTTGCATTAAAGCTCCACCCTTTGTATTCTGCCTCCAGCTTTTTGAAGCACCAAAATGTTGAAAGAGATACAGTAAGGCACATCAAAAGTGTTTTATGCTGAAATTAAATGGGCAATACCAGCCTGGAAAGGCATTTTTTTTCTAAGCCTTAACTAGCTCTCACACAGATATACTCAGATATTTTTATGCTGTGATCCTATTGATTTAAGAGTAACTATTGTCATTTACACACATCTGAACCTCAAAATGTGATATGAGCTTATAGAAGACACACCTCTTCAAAAGGCATCATCCCATATTATTATATTCATAAGAAATTATGTGGCTCTCTCCCATTCCAAAGTGGGGGACAACCTCAAGTCAAAAGTTTAAGACTTTAAGATGTGTCAATAAGGGCAAAATATAAATATATTTATTATCACAAAATCAGATAAAATTGCCATCCATGTGTTAAACACATTACTACTGCATCCAGTTACAACACTTTTTTTTGCTTGATACAAAAATAGTTAGTGTTAGATAAGCATGTAGAATGAAAGCTGGTCATTAACATGTGGGACATGTAACAAAGCAAATTAAAAATAATTCTGTGGTTAAAAAACACCAGTCTTTTAAGCTACATTCTTGGCAGATGTCCTTAAGCTGTGTCTGATATTTAAAAAGCTGTATCTGATGTTTAAGAACAGTACAATTTGCGTGGATAGTATAAGTTACACTGTGTTCTGACATCACATATTTTTGGATGTGTAATTGATTTTTTTAACTTTTACATTTAGCTTGGCTTAAATACAGCTGTAACACTCCAACCTAATTTATTACAACAATTGTTTTAGCTTTAGTACCTTCTTTTTTCTTTTTCAAGCTAGAATATGTCTGAACTGCGCAATGAAAATAACAGCCAGAACAGATCTTAAAGCTATAGGAAAGTTTTACAAAAACGAAAGCTAAAGCCCTCAACTTTGTAAAAACTGAACAATGGCAAAACAGTTTAATTGTAAAGTTTATAAGCATCTTTTTTTGTAGTACCACACTGTATTTTTTTAAAACTTTATTAAAATGTCAAAATAGAGTGTACAAAACAATTCAAAACCACAAACTCATATTCTCCAAACTCCCTCCCATTCCCAATTCCCCTAATATTCTCAAAATATTAAAAATATAAGCTTAAGGTATTGATATGGTAGAACATTGGCTAGCTTCAGGACAGTACACAAGAACTTTAATAGGCAGCAACTAGAAAGAGGCAAGGAAGTTTTTATTTTGCAATAAAATTTAGAGCATATATCTCCTAGATTGTAAGCTCGAAAGAGCAGGGCCCTCGAACCCCTCGTGTAGTGTATTGTTACTGTCTTGTCTCATGTTCTGTCCCCCTTGCTACTGTACAGCGCTGAGCATACCCTTTGGCGCTATATAAATACTGTATAATAATAATATCTGAGAGAAAATAGACACTAATATTGTTTATTGGCAAGACCATGTGTAAGCAGCTTGCTTAGTCCACGTTATAATAGGGAGAAATGAGGAAGGTTTTAGCTTGAAAGAAACTTTAGAGTGTATTATTTGAGAGAAGATAGCATCAATTATTGTTCAGTGACTAGACAGTATGTAAGCAGTTTGGTTATACCACAATATAAAAGAGAGGGAGAGACAAGGTTATATCTTTAAAAAAACATTAGAGTGTATCATCTGGGACACAATTGCCACAAATACTTTTGAGTACCTGAGCACTGGAATAGGTTGCAACATTGGATTTATCTTGCAACAAACATTAGAAATGTGGCAGCTGAGGTCAAGCTGTGTAAAAATATATACTAATAAAAAGGTATCTTCATGATTAACCAAGATGAAAACAGAAAATGTATCCTTTGCCACAACTGCCCTGTGTTTAGGATGGTGAATGGAAGAAGTAACATGTTCTGCATGCAGGGCCGTTTTTAACGCGGGGCAAAAGGGGAAGCTGGCCTGGGCCCAGTCATTATTGTGGGGCCCAAGGCATCTGCTCCTTGAGCCCTTTATCATGTTGAGGCCAGTGGCGGCTGGAAGCAGGGCAGCCTAGCTAAATATGGTGCCGACAGCAGCGTCCTCGGGGTGCAGGTAGGATGATTTCCAATAATGCTTGCAAAAGTTCTTCAGGTATAATAATGCACATAAACACTTGCATCATGTGTTTACAGGTTCTCCCAATAAATTCTAGGGGGGCAAACATGTAAATACACTAAAAAAAGCTTGCATATTTTTAAATGTAGGGAATAGGACTAATGCCTAAGCTGTATGCTGCAATATATTAACTTTTTGCTCTTGATATTATTTATCTTAAAGCAGTGGTCTCCAAACTGCAGCTTAGGGGCTGGATGTGGCTCTTTGCTTGCCTTTATCTGGCCCTTGGGGCACTATTCCTCCCACTGATACCAGCAATGAGGCATAATTCCTGCCACTGACAAGAGTGGTGGGGTACTATTCCTCCTACTGACATCAACAATTGGGCACAATTCCTGCCACTGACATCAATGATGGGGCACTATTCCTCCCACTAATACCAATTATTGGGCAATATTCTTTCCACTGGCACCAATGATGGGACACTATTCCTCCCACTGACACCACTGATGGAGCACAATTCCTCCCACTGATACCAAGGATGGGACACTATTCCTCCAACTGACCCCAATGAAGGGACACTATTCCTCCCACTGAAACCAATGATGGGACCCTACTCCTCCCACTAATACCAATGATGGGGCCCTATTCTTTCCACTGACACCAATGATGGGACACTATTCCTCCCACTGACACCACTGATGGAGCACTATTCTTCCCACTGACACCACTGATGGAGCACTATTCCTCCCACTGATACCACTGATGGAGCACTATTCTTCCCACTGACACCACTGATGGAGCACTATTCCTCCCCGACACCACTGATAGAGCACTACTCCTCCTACTGATACCAAGTACGGAACACTATTCCTCCCACTGATACCAATGATGGGACACTATTCCTCCCACTGACACCAATGATTAGGTATACATAGCTCACATACTAGGACATTTTCTATTCTCACTGGCCACAGTCTGGCCCCCTGAAAGCCTGAAGGACAGTAAACTGGCCCTTTGTTTAGAATGTTTGGAGACCCCGTTCCTAAAGTGACAATAGTTCTTATTTTAAAACAAATGATTTTAGGTATAATTTTGTCTGTGAAGCACAGATTTGCAGACAATTGCTAATCAATTTTTTTGACATATAAATAGAAAGTTGTCATCCTTTTGGCCTGTCTCTATTAACAGTTCTTTTTTTTTCATTGGAGCTGTAGCAAAAGAGCAAAATTTCCTGTAATGATTTCCTGGGAACAGCAGATTAAAGCTGATAATTCAGTTTCCCTAATCTCAGGGATGGTGGGTCCTAGCCTGATATCAGGCTGCAATTGAGATAAGCAAACTGATCATTTCTATCTTCCTTTGTACTTGGTTAATAAACCTGTCAGTTGGAAGCATGCCATCCAATAAAGCTATTTCACTAGAGTTATCAGCTAGGGGCATATTTCTATCTTGTCATAACAGTCTACAAAGTAATTTTAATAACTCCTATATCAAAAATGATTGTCTTCTGGTCCAGGTAAATTACTGGCACCTGCACTATGTATACAAACACTGATTATATAAGAGATATATACTTTGTTCACTTTACTAGTAAAAAATGCATGCAGTATGCATGCATATTTGCAACACTAGACTAGTTAAAGTAACATAATAAAAGAAAAATTAATTTAGCTTGTAGTTTAAGGGGGAGTCTGCTAGATTTTCAGAAATCTATTAAAATATGGATTTACTCACATTATTTTCAGAACACTTGAGATTTGGTTGTGGTTTTGAAACTAACAAACTCACATGTCTGTGTAGCACTACTACTACTTATATACAAACTTGTATACATCCTGTGAAGGCTTAAAGCGCAGCTCCACCCAAAAGGGGAAGTTACACTTTAAAGACTGGTCCCCTGCTACCCATTAAGGATTGGCACCTGCTCCCACTTCCACTGCGATCGCCTAGGCAATCAGAAGCGGACATTGTCCTCCTACCCTCCCTCCCAATAATCTTCTGGGACACGGGACAAGTCCCGGAAGACTAAGGGACCATTCAGGAAGCGCAGCTCTACTTGCGCATGCACAGTGGGCACTCGGCTGTGAAGCTGAAAGCTGTCACAGCCGGGTGCCCACACTGAAGATGCTGAAGCCTGGAACACCAGATGGCTGGTGAAACGGGCTGCAGGGAGGACACCACGGGATCATGGGACAGGGGAGTGGCTATTTTTTAAAAGTCAGCAGTTACAGTTTTTGTAGCTGCTGACTTTTATTTTTTCAGTGTAACTGGAACTCCACTTTAACTGAATAGGTGGCAATACATTAACTGGCACTACTGGAAAAGATGCCTTTCCTAGTTCATGTAAGAGACCTCTTGAAGGAGGGGGCTGAGAGATGATGGGATTTCATATTGCTAGTGTCAAGTAACACATGGATTAATAAGAATGTTTTTATATTATATTAACCTAGACTAAATATTTAGTCTGGTTAAAGAAAGACATGTGTATATTAAGTTCAAAAAAAAAAAAAAAAAACAACCCCCTTGCATCCTCAGACAAATTCTATTTGCTCTAACTCTCCTAGATTGTAAGCTCGAAAGAGCAGGGCCCTCGAACCCCTCGTGTATTGTATTGTTACTGTATTGTTTAATGTACTGTCCCCCCACTCTAATGTACAGTTCTGAGCAAACCCTTTGGCGCTATATAAACACTGTTTAATAATAATATAATAATAACTGGGAAAAATTCCTTTCTGATCCCCAAAGGCAATTGAACATTCCCTGAATCAACACTCTACATGTAAATAATATAAATGATTATTAATGTTTAAAAGATATAATATTGTAGACACACATCAAGCCTCCTTTAAAGCCATCTTCTGAGTTGGCAAGAATCACCTCCTGTGGAAGACATTTCATAGCTCTTGCTGTAAAGATCCCCTATTGTATTTGAACCACTTCTCTTCAAAATGTAAAGAATGCCTAGTGTA
The DNA here is from genome assembly GCF_062004578.1 of Staurois parvus. Lineage (NCBI taxonomy): Eukaryota > Metazoa > Chordata > Amphibia > Anura > Ranidae > Staurois > Staurois parvus. The sequence continues at coordinate 12,053,687 of NW_028317852.1, forward strand.
TTTTGTGATGATCTTAAAAAGTGAGCAACTTTCCACTGAGTATACTATATGGGCAAATTATGTATTTTTTCAAGGTGATAATATCCTCCCTTATCACCTCTTTTAAAGAGTTATAAAATCTTCCATGCCAAGCAAATCATATCTTCATAGAATATACTAATGTTCAAGGACACAAGTGCACAGGCTTCAGCATATATATTTGGAAATTACTATCAAACGTACTCTGCCAAGATGTCCAATTTTACTTTCTCTTGATTGTGTAATGCATTCATAATTCTTGCCCCCAAGTGCATAACTTTTCGTTTATTAACATTATACAATATTTGATGTTTGTAGCTGTCCAATTAAAATGTAATTCCAGATCAGCTTGTAAATGAGAAATATCTCTTAAGGATTTTATACCACAAAATCATTTTATGTGATCTGCAAACACAAAATAGATGCTTTTAATCTCAGATAGGTATGTTGTTATTGTATAACTTGGCTTTGTTTATCAACGTAGTCATGTTAGACTCACATCTCTGTGAAATATGGTTTTGTTGATAAAAAAAAACCTGTATTACTAATATGGTTTTGTTTATAAACAAATTAAACCACAGTTTGAGTGTAGATGCAGAATAATTAGCTTCCATAACCTGAAAATCTATTTAACCTCCCTGGCGGTATTCCTGAGTGTAGCTTGGGGTAAAGTTTCAGCACCACAAGCGGTAACCCTGAGTTACACTCGGGAATACCCTGCAGTGCTGCTCCAGGATCTGTTCTGCACTTACCTTGTCCTGCGTTCCCGCGATGTCCCTCCTGCAGTGTCCCCTGTAATGTCCTCCAGCGGATGCCGGCATCTGTTTTCTGTGTTCCATCCCCTGCGACGTCGGGACATATGGGGGATGGAACTGGCCGGAAATTTGAAAAAGTGACATTCACTAAATTCACTAAAATCACATAGTAAAACATTACTGTATCAAACCATCTCACATACATTTTGTCCCTAGTGCTTTGTCCTGGGCCCTGCCTGCATTTTTACTGTTCTTTCTGCCTGGAAACTGAGAAACGTCCATGGCGTCCAAAAAGCGTCCCTTTAGATCAAAAGCGGTTTTAGACCAGCTAGAGAACAGCGATAGTAAATCAGAACCATTTGCAGAATTGAGTGATAATTCATGGGGATATTTGCCAGACACTGAAAACGATTTTGCGACTTTGCTCAGTGATGTGTGAACTTGATGCTATATTTCAAATTTCAGTGTTTTTGGTTTGATTATATTATTTAATTAAATTTATTATTATTATATTATTGTTTTTTATGATTATTTATTAAATTATAATTCATGATTTCGTGTTTCAAACTTTACCACCAAAAACACCTGATTGTTGCTGTTCCTAAAGATACCAATTAATTTCACAGAATGACAACATTTCTGCTTTTATTTCCTGTAGGTTACATATTGTAATTATATTGTACCTTGAATGTGAAGGCAAGGCACTCCTGGTCCTTGCATACCTAGTAACAGCTATTTACCAGCAGCAGTCTCCTGTTTAATTTGCCCCTGTACTTTCTCAGCTGAGTCTGCTGAGTGCATAATTGGTCCTAGATTGCTATTATGCTATAGTTTTTAAGTACCCAGGAACCACCCCAAGTACTCCAAAAAGCCTTAGATACAATCAGAAGTCCTCTGTTACCTACAGGTATATCACAGTGCTCTGATTTAAGCAGTAATGTATGATGTTCGTACAAGCGATTTACACAGAAGCAATACTACCTTTGCATCACATATTTGCATCTCCTTTTGCTATATGTCATAGGATTCTTTTTACTTTCAGTTGCTGCCCTGCATTGAGTGCTGCTGTTAACCATTAACTTCCATATAATATTTAACTGCAATTTTGTTATTTTGCTGACTTCTACAATACATCACTATTCTGAAAAGCTGCAATTCATATATTTCATGGCAACCTGTGTCCCAGAACATGGGGTGCAGGAGTGTCCTAATACCAATCCAGGTGGGCTAGTATATGTAAGGCCTCTTGCACACGATACTGAAGTTTGAGCATCTGCTTTTTTTAACATAATTTCAGGCGCTCATTTTGCATGTATTCTAGCATATTTGTACACATTTGCGTGTTTGTTTATTTGCATGCACAATATATTCTTAGGGAAAATTAATTAATATTTTAATTTAATTTAATATTAATTAATAAGTTCACATTTGCATGCAATTACATGCAGGCAATGTAAATTACTGACCAAAAAAGCTGATTTTCCTTTTAGTAAATAATGGCTACATTTTACCTCAGTAAAAAAAAAAAGATGTATTGAGCTTTTTCAAGCTGCAGTGTTCAAGAGACCTAAAGAGGAAATCATTGATGCTATTCCCAACCAGCCCAGGTGAATAAACAACAAAGTGCAGCCTAAGCCTACATGCCTCCACCAAACCACACATCCTAATGCATACGGTCTTAGGGAGTAGCAGTGATCCTTTCCTCATATATTTCATGATTATCATTGTAGAAATTACAATCAAGATGCACTTTTTTGGGGAAAAGGCTGCACACTTTACATGTAATGCTTCCAAAAAAATTTACAGTCCAAAAGTCAAGATTAATTGAAAGATGTTTCCTGAGCTTTAAACTATACAATCACAAATCTAGGGATCTGGCTGTGTAATTTTTCACATAATTCCTGCCAAAACAATTTTAAGGACATATTGCAAATAGGAGCGCGATATGAGAATAAGTTGAAAGTGAGCAACTGTATCTATCTCAAACAAAGCAGTAAGTGAGCAACTGTATCTATCTATCTAAAACAAAGCAGTAAGAGTGAAAGATCAAGTTAGAAAATACGAGGATGAATCTGAATGATTACTATGGGCAACACTTCTTTCATTTACAACACCCATACATTACTTGAATAAATCCTCTCTGCTGCCCATAAGATGCTCTCCTAACCCCATGACCCTTGTACCAACCCTGAAATGCTGACACTAAAAATTGTAATATGAATGGAGATTGAAAACTGTATTTCTCCTAGAATTTTTTTTTTCTAAAGGATATGCCTTGGGATTTTACAGGGATTTGATTATATCTGAACAGGGATTTTGTATTCTGCTATTTTCCTGTGGACAGAGCTTTCACTAACCTGGCTGACACTTGGAAGATTGAAGTAGAAGGAAAAAATCAATACAAATTAAAAGCAAATAAAAATGTACACATGGATTGTTCAGAGACTTCTAAATCCATTAACCACTGATTTACAGTACAGTGACCCATAGTCACCTGAGAATCAACGTGTGTTGGCAGCAAGAAAAAGCTTGTTTCTTGTATGCCAAATGACTGATAATGTCGAATACTGGTTTCTACTTATACAAATATAACAGCAAGACGTAAAGCTTTTTAATATGAATGGATAAAAATTACTACTCACAATATGTCCTAAGTGAATGCACAAAAATAACTTGATTGTGTGATATGGTTCTTACTACTTTTTTCAAAAATATAGTTAGGATTCTTTGTTTTTTAGAATAATCATGGACAAATTTTGCCCACTTTTGATCACATTTCGATATCAGTGGGATATATTATACAAATTGTATTGAAAAAGGTTTAATTATTTTAGCAATAATTTTAAATATTGATTAAACTACAGTAGATTAGGAAAGCTATTCTGCAGTTGAATTTACCAAGAAAATCTAAGAGCCATATGGTTTTCCCAAGCCCTTGGCACAGCTTACAAAGATGGTTTTAAGTCATAGCTTTGTATTTCCCCACTTTTAAGGAAAACACTTAAAGTCAAGTCTACAGTATTTGTTAGTTATAGTTGTGTATTAATGTATCCTGGCAAATAAAAAGATGTGATGCCAGCATTATCCTCATTTATTATCCTAGCTGTGAAAACAGGTGTTTGCAGGTCTATAGCTTTAACTTAAACAGGTGATAAAATGTCCATCTGTTGGCTACATGTGAAAATGTGAATAAATTATATTTACATAAATAAAATAAGCTTTTGTTTAATCTTAAACACAATAAATAAATATGTGTAAAACTGCTATATATTCCTTTAATATGAATTTTAAAATAACTTTTCAATCTCTTTGAAATACTGTAGATTCCTGTAATCCTTAAATCATTTACAGTAGCTTGGAAAAATAGGCAGCACTGTAACCTTGTAGTGCTGTGAATCTAATTATTGCAGCTTGCTTATTTGAGGGCAGAGCACAGAGGTTACTATATTCGTGATCTGCTGTTCCATCAATATCCAATGCGAACCCTGTGAAGTCTATGGGAGGTAAAACTAGTTATTTTCTTCTGGCCTTTTACAAAGATATTGATAACTGTCCTTGGACCCCTTTCTACTCAAAAAGTGTTAATTACTAATAATTTCTAAACACACCCACACCATGAAAAAGTCCTTTACTTAAATTACCATAAAAAACAATAACAAAAATGTTAATGTTCCCAATGCAAATCGAGATATTCAGCAATGTAAATCCATTGTCAATCATGGCATCCAGCAAACTAAATCCTTATTAGTCATGATAACCTGATGCCCATCACTGTGTAAACCTTGCACTTCTGTCACAAAGTGACAGATTTTCTGCACTGATGCAATGTACACAGTGCTGGGGATACTGTGTGATGTCACTAGCCCAATATAGTAACATAAAAAGATTTAAGAGAATCCATGACCTGAATCGAATCTGAACCCAAATTTCATCCCGTTAAATTTTCATGGATTCAAATATTCAAGAAAGTCAAAGACTGGTGAATCATTCATCAATAACTGCCCTAAAATAATCATTTCCTAAAGTCAGCTGTGTTAACTGAGTATAATTAACCATTAGCCGCCCGGCCAATGGTCGTTTGGCGGCTTCAGATGTGTCTCTCCATTCCGGGTGCACGCCATTTGGCGTGCTCCCGCACATGCGCCGTTTGCGTGAATGCAGAGCGGCGCAGCAGTGCGATCTGTCACCGGCCGTGCACCTTGGACACGGCCAATGACAGATCCGAGTACCAGCTCCCGTTGCTGGTACCATGTGACCTGCTGTGACCAATCAAAACTCGCCATGCCTCTTATGAAGTACGTCGGACTGTCTACTCTGCAAAAAGGGGTCATTTGGGGATATCTGTACTATTCTGACATTCTTGGACCTCAAGAAATTAGATTGGCCGTCAGTACTTCAGGATTGATCAATTTTCAGATCTATACCATAGTTTGTGAACTCTATAACTTTCCTACAAACTAAAAAATACATCCTAATTTGGGTTATTTTCACCAAAGACATGTAGCAGAATACATCTCGGCCTAAATTTATGAAGAACAATTATTTATTTGTAAACTTTTATAACAGAAACAAAGAAAAATGTGTTTTTTTTTCAAACTTTTTGGCCTTTTTTTGTTAATTTAGCAAAAAATAAAAACCCCAGCGGTGATTAAATACCACCAAAAGAAAGCTCTAGTTGTGTGAAGAAAATGACAAAATTTTAGTTTGGGTACAGTGTTGTATGACCGCGCAATTGTCATTCAAAGTGTGAGAGCGCTGAAACCTGAAAAATGGCCTGGGCAGGAAGGTGTAAAATTGCACGGTATTGAAACGGTTAAAAACTATCCGGATTACAAGACAGCACAATCCAGAATCCTTAATAAAATCGAGTTCAAGCATGATAACTTAATAGACAAGTGTGTGAGTTCTACAGATTCTAAATAGAATATAATGACACTACTTTTACTCTCTAAGTGTACTTGAGTGTAATGTGCCTGAACATTGAGTTGCTTGTGGGCAGGTTGCTTATATGTAGTTTAGCTAGATGCTGCCCTGGACGGGAGGGTTAGGGTTAACTCTGTTTCTTGGGCTTGTTCTTGGTGGTTTTTTTTGGGTCCAACCTACTGGTCCTGTGTCAGTATAAGGAGATAGTGGTCTGGAGCCTGGAGAGTTTGTTTTCCGCCGTTGCCTCTGCCACCATTGGGGTTTCCTGCTGATGCTGATGCCAAAGTACTCGCTTGAGGCCACCTGGCATCGGGAACCTTCCACTATGTAAGGGGGCTACTGGGATTCATAGTCCGCCCTGAAGATGCCAAGTCTGGAATCTGCCATAATGGACAGTACCAATAATGGATGTATGCCTATGCAGGTATGCCAGGGCAGCCAATAACACTGAGTTAGGAATTAGGGATGGTAGGGAAGAATGCACTTATTTTGGATTTTGTAATTTTTGGAACTTTCAGTAAAGCTTTTGAAACTGCCTTTGCTTGGTTTGAAGTTACTAAAGAGGTGTAATTTAGGTAACAGGCACATTCTACACATAGATCTCCATTTCCCTTAGTCTACAGCGAGGGTCAGTAAAGCACATTGGGGTATGAAAACAGCAAAGTGGTTACCAACAAGCAGCCTGTCATGAAGTGTGTACTTGTGATAGCTGAGAAAGCCTCTTGCAGTGAGAGCCATGCTATCAGCACTCTTTCCGTGATTGTTCCATCTCCCATAGCAATGGGAGTAGAGGTCCTATGCTTGCATGTAGGAAGGGAAGAGCAAGAGTTAAGTGAGTGCATGTATGGAGTTAGCGGTAGGTGCACGGCGTTGCCCCATTCCGTTACTGGTAGTGGGATGCGGAGATACGCTGGACAGGTGGAGTGGGCATAGGCTTGAAGGTCAAGTGGTCAGAGTAGTGGTCAGCCTTAAGGTCGAGTATTCCCTGAAAGCGGCCTTAGCCTTGTCCTGGGGCATTGATGGGTATGACACGAGTAAAAGATACCCCATGTGTAAGATCTGATCCTAGACTAGGTGCCTAGAGTAGCCCAGAAAAACGTGACAGGGAATAGACCTCTTGGAGCCTGGCTACATTGCATGGAGAGGCCCTTCAACCCCTGCCCTCCCTACATACTTCCTTGATTATTTGCAGAAACAAATAATAGAACCATGCTATGTGAATTTATAGTAGAAGAATGAATATAACTTTACAGTTTAGCAGCGAAAATGGTGTGTGCTAACATTACCTGTGTGTGGTGTCTGTTGTATGGTTTTTATTGCTCCATCTCTAATTCTACAACTAGAAAATTTAGTCAGAAGTCTAACTTTTAGATTAGAACTGTGTACAGCAAGTCTACTGGATTCAATGACAACACTTCTTTCCAGTTTGGCTGTAATTACTTTTATTTTATCAATTGAATTTCTAAATTAACCAGAAATTACTTTAGACAGGGACATGCCCATATCCGTTAACTGCTTCTTTTATTATGCAAATTTATACTGGTATACATACAGAATCAAAATAATAAAATTATGGAAGACTAAAATTATATATTTTTCCTATTTAGTTAGGTAACACCAAAGGCAATTATGCCATGTGCAGTACAGAAGTGCTTAACAACTACCGGTAATTATATTTCAGCCTAAGAAATATGTTTTTTTGACAGATCAATAAAACACTTGAATTTTATAAGCCATACACTTGTACTTACACATTTTATTAGATACTGGGGAAACAAAGGAGAAAAGAAGGGGAATAAAAAGGAAAAGTTCACCTTACAGGTAAAAAAATTCACTTTTTTTTTTGGTGCTCAGATATGTGCGGAATAACAAAAAAATAAGGGTTAAATATGAAGTTTTATGCAATAACAAAAAAAGGGGGATTAAATATACCAGAGATATCATAATTCGGTGATATTATCACATATTGCAGATTGGATATATAACGCACAGAGGAGTTGTTGGGCAAAAATGGAGAGTTCACTTAGTAAAGCACCATTAGAAAAGTATATTTGGATACCACAGGAATTTCGCACATGGAGTGAAGATACAAGTACTTTGACACAGAATGTATTTAGGATATGGTATGAAATGCATAAGCACAAGGACTGGAAATTTCATTCACTGTCAATCCTGCTGGCGGGAACTAAGTTTTTCCGCCCAGGAATGACAATATTTTAAGGAAATGGATAACTGGTGAAAATTCACGTTTAAATGATATTGTGGATAAATGGGGTTTTATGTTCTTTACATGATTTGAAGAGTAAGAAGGGAATATTTTCTACAATGAGTGGTGGTATGGTCAAATAAGACATTTTGCTGCAAAGCTCCCACAACCGCTAAGAACAAAGGAAAACATTTACCCTTTAGAACAACTGTCACGTACCTTACTTGTGAGCCTGAGGGTAGAAGAAGGCCTCTCGTACAGCTCCGGCTTGAGGGCCACTGAAGGTGGAACAGCAACCATGAGAGCACGGCGGGGTATGGGTGCCTGGTCAGTCCTGTAGTCTGTGCGGGAGTTGCTGGCACTTCACTGTCAGATTGGATGACTGGGCAGGCTGGTAGCAGAGCAGGCTGATAGAAGACAGATGTCACAGCGGGGCTGACTGGTAGTAGAGCAGGCTGGCAGTGGAGCAGGCTGGTAGCAGGCAGATGTCACAGCTGGACTGGCTGGTGGCAAAGCAGGCTGATAGCAGAGCAGGCAGACAGTGGAGCAGGCTGGTGGCAGACTGTATGCAGGGTCAGACAAGCTGGGTCGGTAACAGATAAGCGGATCAGGCATGAACGGCAGGCAGAAGAATGGTCAGGTCACAAGCCAAGGTCAGTGATGGTGGGAGCAGATCAAGCAGAGTCAGAAGGCAGAAGCAGAGTCCAAGAAGCAAGCCGGGGTCAAACACAGGTATCAATCACAGGATCAGGCACAGGAACGGGGGGGGGGGTCTGCAGATCAGACAGCACAGGCCAATAGTGCTGCTGGGTTTAAATAGTCTGATTGACGCCAACATTAGCAACGGGTTGCAGCGTGTGCGCATGTGTAAAAAAAAAAAACTATGTGCAGCAGAACGGGCTCTAGCACATCTGCGTGTGCGCTGCTGTGCAAGCCCAGAGGCCTCAGCTGCACTATGGTGAGCATCTTCCTGACAACAACTGTTGAGTATAAATAGAACACAAAAAATTACCTCCAGGATATATAGAATCCTTACCGAAATAGAGGGATTGGTATCCCAAAGTTTTTGGAGAAGTGGGAAATGGAGCTTGGAACATAATTGAATGAGCAACAAAAAAATTAAATGTTTAGTTTAACACATGGGACAGTGAATAAGAATATAGTTGAAATGAATTATAAATGTCTGGTAAGATAGTTTATGCATCATATTAGGTGTAATATACCAAGGCCAGAGACCCCATCCCAGTGTTGGAGGGGATGAGGGAGTAAGGGTACAATAGCACATACCTGCCGGGAGTGTCCCAAAATACAATAGTTTTGTACAAGAGATTTAGAAAATATGCCGATGGATCCATGGGTTTGCCTATTTTACAAATCAGAGCTTTCGGTGAAGCAATATAAAAATATGATACTGTTTCATCTTTTAAATGCAGCCAAAAGCCTTATTCCTAAATATTGGCAAACAACAGAAACCCCCAAAATAAAAGACTGGTTGGATAGACTCCTCGAGCTCTCCGCGGCCTTCGACACAGTCAACCACCCCCTCCTCCTTACTAAACTACACTCCCTTGGCATCAGGGACTCTGCTCTCTCCTGGTTCTCCTCTTACCTTTCCCAACCTTCAGCGTTACCTATAATGCCGCCACCTCCCCCTCTCTGTTGGGGTCCCCCAAGGCTCTGTCCTCGGACCTCTTCTCTTCTCCATCTACACCTCCTCCCTTGGCAAACTCCCATGGCTTCAACTATCACCTCTATGCCGATGACACACAAATTTACCTCTCCACCCCCCACCTCACCCCCTCACTCTCCGCCCGCATCACCCACCTCCTAAACGACATATCAGACTGGATGTCTCTACATTTCCTCAAGTTAAACCTGTCCAAAACCGAGCTCCTAGTTTTCCCCCTAGCCCGCGCCCCCCCCCCCATCCTCTCCATCATGACTAACCACGCCACCATCAGTCCCATCCCACACGCCAAAGTCCTAGGTGTCACCCTGGACTCAAACCTTTCCTTCCAACCTCATGTCCAATCACTATCAAATTCATGCAGGCTCCACTTCCGCAACATCTCCAAGATACGTACTATCCTAACCCCAGACACCACTAAACAACTCATACACTCCCTTATTATCTCACGCCTGGACTACTGCAACTCCCTTCTCACCGGCCTACCCCGACAAACGCTATCCCCGCTCCAGTCTATTCTGAACTCAGCGGCTAGACTCATCCACCTTACCAACCGCTCCACTTCAGCCACCCCCCTCTTCCAATCCCTTCACTGGCTCCCGATTGCCCAACACATTAAATTCAAATTACTAACTCTGACATACAAACCCATTCATAACGTTGCCCCAAACTACCTCACTGACCTGATACCCAAATACCACCCTACCCGTGCCCTTCGCTCCTCACAAGACCTCCTACTCTCTAGCTCCCTGGTCTCCTCCTCCCACGCCCAACTGCAGGAATTCTCCAGGACTTCCCCCATCCTCTGGAACTCCCTACCCCAATCCATCAGACTGTCACCTCCCCTCCTCACCTTCAGGCGCACCCTGAAAACCCATCTCTTCAGGGAAGCCTACCCCACCCTCACCTAACAGCCGTTCTCCTCCACTCCTCCCACCATTCCATCCCCCACAGCCACTTCCTCCTGTACCTCTACCCCCTCCCTCCTAGATTGTAAGCTCAAAAGAGCAGGGCCCTCGAACCCCTCGTGTATTATTACTGTATTGTCTCATGTATTGTCCCCCCACTTTAATGTACAGCGCTGAGCAAACCCTTTGGCGCTATATAACACTGTATAATAATAATAATAATAGAGTCGAATATATATACACAAGATGGAAGAACTATACCACATAGATGAGGACAAAATGGAAAAATATAATAATATATGGGCTGTAAGCTGCAGTAACATGGCAGAGCACACCTGGTTCACTGATTGTGGGTGCAATGCTTTTCAGGCTCCTGATGGAAAAAATAATAAAATGCATTTTTTTTCCTGGAAAAATATGTGCATTTTTAATTTTACCTCAAAAAGTTGAACTTAGCCTTTAACTTGCAAGGTTCTTCTGTTACCCATAATCCAACAAGACTGGTTAACCACCTGCTGATGATTCAATTAGATGTATACCCATGTCAGCCATGTCATCTCATTCTATCTAAGCTGGGCTTGTTGCCTTAGGCTCTGCCTGAGCAACAACTGGTGTTCCTAGCCCCAGGTCCTCAGTGGTCCAAGAAGTTTCCTTGTGTCCCCTGTGATTCCTATTGGAGAATATTCCTCCTCCTGAGAATATTCCTCATGACACTAGCTTTCTGAGAATATTCCTCATGGCACTAGCTTTCTGAGAATATTCCTCATGGCACTAGCTTTCTGAGAATATTCCTCATGGCACTAGCTTTCTGAGTGACCCCTACATTCCTTGTGTTCTACATTCACAGAGACTCCTAGTGACCCTGATATTCCTTGTGATCCTGTAGCTGGATCTTCCAGTGCTTTACAGTTTGGTTTCTGTACCCCGAGTGTCCCTGTGTCTTTCAGCGTCTCTCAGTGTGTTCCTGCTTCCAACCTATATCCTTGCATTTGTGTTGCCCTTTGGGCATTCCAGTGCCCTTGTGCCGTGGTTTTCAATGTGTGCCTTTTTTAGCTTTCAGCCTATCTGCACCTCTATGATCTCCTGTGAATTATTGTCTATTTGTTATCGGTGTCTGTAGTCTGCATCAGTGGTGTATTTCTAGTCTGTTTCAATTTTCTGTACAGTGGATTCCCCATTATATTTCTAGTCTGTTTTCCTGCTCTGTGTTCCTGTGCACCTTAAACTGTTCCTAGAGATTCCTATTAGTCTTTTTGTATTTGATCAGGTATACATAGACACACAGGACATCTAGGAGCAAAGTGTCTGTGTATTTCCATGCACACCTGCCAGCTTAGGCTGCACTCCTTACTGTCCTGTGATCCCTGTGCCTTAGCGCTGCAAAGGATTCTTCTTTGTTTATCAGTCCATAGTACCCAGTAGATGCCTGCTTAGGCGAGTCTGAAAACTGCAAACTGGGAAATGTCTTCAGCTCCTTAGACTCTCGCCCTTGGTCCTTCCAAGGGCCCTCAGTTTCTTTGTATGTGTGTGCAGACTGAGTTCTCCAAAAGATCCTGTCCTATTCTCCTCATGTACCTCATCCTATGTGCCTGCATTCCCTGAGACCTCTGTGCACTTCCATGTATCTCATACATATTGTTACCTCTGTGTTCTGTAAGCTCAGCACCCCTCTGCTGCTAAGATAGGTTTGTCTCCCTGTGATCCCTGTGTTTCTTACTTGTAGTATGTGTCCTGTTTGTCTGTAAGACCAGCACCACAGTGCTGAAGTATACTCCTGCCATTCCTTTGAGTCCTTTATTGTGTGCTTTCCAAAATTATTTTGTCTGTGCTTTCCTGTGCCAGGTCAACTGTAGCCTTCATGGGTGCACTCTCCAAGCACACCGCCATCCAGTGTGCAGGCTGCATGGAGGGTCTGTAATCCCCACCATACATGCAATATTGTCATGCTTTCACTGGTTTTAAATCTCTTCAGCCTTTCCAACTAATCTATATAACATCTACTGCAAGGTATGAGAGATTAAACTTTCCAGAACCAAGATCACATATTGATAAACTTGCTGTCCCATCCATGTAGACAGTTATTTAAAAGCAGGCTTCCAATAACAAACTCCTGCTGTGTGTACATCATCATTTACCAGAAGTCAGCTGCAATCTGGCTACTACCTTTCCCAGGCACAATGCAATGGAATGTTAGTCTCCTCAGCTCAGGTTCCTGTACACCTCATAAGTATAAATTTGAAGAGAAAGCTAGAGTCTAATAACAATCCTTCACAGTTCTTTATTTAGTAAAGGATAAGCAATTTGGGATATCCCAAAAATCCAGCAGAATGCTAGCACTCTTCTGCCGAAGCTTTAGCCATAACTGCTATGACTTAGGTGTCAGTTTAAATGTACTAGTGCTTTACTGGGTTTATTTGGATGTCCCAGATCACTTACCAAATGAAGTACTGAAGTATCGTTATCAGGCTTTAGCTCTCTTATCAAACAATATAACTAGAACACTTTTGGAAGTTCCATAGGGGTTTATTTACTAAAGATGGTTCACTCAGAATCTCGTGCACTTATGTATGGAAACCAATCAGCTTCCAGGTATAATTGCTAAAATTTAACACGCTAAGGTTAGAAGCCGATTGGCTACCATTCAAAGGTACACAAGATTCTGAGTGAACCGCCTTTAGTAAATCTCCCCCATAGTGTTTTTTTTTATAGTGATCTTTACATCAGACCAAAAAGAGGGACAACTATAAAACAAAGAGGAACAAAGGATTTGAATCCAAAACAGAGACAGTCCTAATAAGTGACAGTAGAGAGCTATTTATTCTTGATTCTTAGAACCCCACTGTAAATTACTGCTACAGATCACCCCTAGTTAACAGCCACCCATGATGATCACATACAGAGGTGAATTTTGAAAGTATAATTATTTCAGCTTCAGATGCCACTGCAGCCTGAAGATGGCAGGATACCGTTGTTAATACTGTACACTGTAATACAGCACTAAAAAAAAATCAAATAATTATAAAACCTAAAAAAATTAGACGCAGTAAAAAAACTGAGACCTAGCAGGGTATAACATTTTTTTTTAACATTATATGTCCTTAAAAAATGTAAACTATTAGCTATGAAGTTATTGTCATGTTAAAGTGAGACTAGAGTCTTTAACAATGAAAGCCTGCACGTTAGCATTTTTTAAAGAAATTTACTCTGTTGGTCTCTTCTGCAATAAATACTGTTTACCTGCTTGCTAAGAAGTTTCTTCTTACAGCCTCAGTATTCTGCGGATGCCAAAGCAAACTATGTCATCTGGGAAAGGTTAATACATATGGCCAAATGTGGAATAAGACCGGGAGAAAATGTAAGAGGTGGCAATGGAGTGATGAAAAAGATTGGTTGCAGACATTTTGAGAGTTAAGTGTGCCGTAATGCACAAGAATGTAGTCCATACTTTGCGTCAAGGGACAAGCCACCACTGGAATTTAGTTCTCATTTAAACTGAAGCATGACACTGCTAAATTTGGTTTGAGAATCTAGGCTTCACTGCTCTCTGGTAATGAAAGTCTTTAACAAATTCCCATTTCTTTAACACATAGGTGCAGATGCCAAGGTAACAAATCCCAGCCATCCTTTCCTGTTTAACAAGCATTTAATATAATATTTACAATATTTTTTAAATTCTTGCTAGGGGCAATGGCACCTTCTCTGTACTAAAATCGGTGTGCCATTAATATGGTGATTTTGTTTTTAATGTATAAATTCATGTGCAATAAGTGAAAAACATGCTTATACACAAGGAGGGGAATTTACTAAGACCGGAACAGTTGTGCATTGAAACCAATCACCTTCTAGCTTTCATTTTAAAGCTTAAATTTAGCTTAAGTCACATCACTTACCTGTAATGATATATGTCCCATGTCGTACAGGCAGCTGGATCCTGAAAGAATCATCCTCATCTCTGAACATCTGGCACTGCAGTGGTTAACAGCTTTGAATCTTCAGGCAGAACAGCAGTACAGATGGTCTGATGGGGACATGTCTTTTCCTTCCTCCTGCATTGAAAAAGATTATTACATTGATTTCATTGTTTGTAACACTATCTGTGAATAGAGGAGAGCCAAATGAGTCACAGGATTTTCTCTCCCATTTTATTTATTTATTTCATTACTGGTACTTCTATAGTGCCATTAATTTATGCAGCACTTTTACATATTTAATATACATTCACATCAGCCTCTGTCCTCAAGGAACTTACAATCTAAGGTCCCTAACTGACATTCATGCATACACATACTTGGGCCAATTTAAACAGGAACCATTTAACCTATCAGCATGTTTATGATTTTCAGATTGGATATAAGAAACATCATTTGTCATCCCTCATAAGAATGATGTTTTGGGGGATTAAGAACCAAAGTGACCACTGGATGGGCTTGAATAAGGTGAGATCATTGAGTCAAAAGAAGTCGTGGTGAATCTTTGAAATGAACACTAGTACCTAAAGGACTGAATGTGGACTTTGGGTTGAATCTGCTTTATTTCAGATTTAGAAAATTGTTCGTTGGTCAACCATTGCTTTAACAATGGATCTTATTAATTAATTCTGTAATATATTGGATATGAAGAGAATACTTATATTAAAAAAAAAATTATTGAGTTGATATTCTGTAGAGTGCCCTTTAAGTTGTATTTTGGAATATGTAACAGGAGTTTTTTACTCCAGCTGCTAGATGGCGCTGTAGTGTATTTGCTATAATAATGTGTAATAATATTGGAATAAATTTGGTTTCATGTTAATGTTATGTTAGATTTGTACTTATTCTGCTTTTTAATATATTTATGTGGACTTTTAGTGTTTATAGTCATATAGTCATGCAAGTTGGCATAATCATTGTTATTTGGATGGATTGCGGAGATAAGAGATTGATATTACATTTTATTATGTGATTAGTAAATAAAAATGGAAATGGTGGAAATGAAAAACAATGGAGTTGAAAAACATAGGGAGGAGTATGATAAAATAGCTCTCTGAAATAGGCAATTTTAGTGGTAGTGCGAATGGGGAATTATAACCCATAAAATGGCACCTTTCCTAACCTTGCATTTATATTATGCCACTAATTCCACCAATAAAATGGCACCTATGGTTGGGTTATACATACTTTTTCCACCAAAAAAATGGCGCCAGTTAAATGGTTGATAGAAATGTTGCCTTTTACATACAAGTAATAACATTGTTATAGATAGAGTTAAGCACTAGAGGGAATGCAGAATGTGCAGGTAATATACAGGCTAATTAATCAACAGTATAGTGCTGTTCACTTAGCAATAGAAGCTAAACTATGTCTGGTATAAAGTGGTAGATCCAATGTCATGGCTCCTTTCCATGAGGAAGTCATGTGCCAGTGATGAAATGTGTTGGAGATGATGCTGATGCCTTAGTTACTTAAGGGGGCAACACTTTTTTTTTTTTTAAGCTGAATATCCTGCAGTGCGCCAGAATTAGTGAACATTTTAATGTGAGTGTAATTCTTAGAAGTTTTAATAAAATGCATGGATTTTAAAAGGTATGCACAATGATGGCCTTGTTTTTGATTCTTTTAAGCTTTTGATGGAGAGAGAAATGTCATCTCTGATCTGGAGTCCTTGATATAAACCAAAGAGTACGGGAAACCGGTTAGTGAATCTAGAAAATTCCTCAGTTGGAGCAGATACCCCAATTAAAGGGATAAAGCATTTTGGAGCTATAGCGTGTATAGGTCAATCCATGGAGGTGAGCAGATGGTGCAATTGGTAAAGGATTGCACTGGGAGTCTCGTATTAAGATATCTAAACCAGACAGTTGAAGGGGACTGTTTATTGGACTTTAATTTACAAAAAAATTGTTTAAGTTTGTACTTTGAAACCTCCAAATTGTTCCAACGTATACAGTATATTGCAAACACTATTTATGTAGTGATATATGTATATGCGTAATATATATTATATATATATATTTGCACAGTATATAAATCTATTTTAAAAAATAGGTTTTTTTTAATGGTTTCACACATTAAGGACCCTTGGGGGGGGGGGGGTTCCCACACTATCCTTTAGTGTATTTGGTGGACTAAACAAGTACATACACAGGGAGGTCTTGCATTGTTTTCTTTTTTTCAGTTTGGTTTGGTGTAGAAACACATATCAATCTCAGCTTCAACCTGGTAACAAGATTTTATGGTGTTGGACTAATTTATAATTAGGTTGGTCACATCGAATTAACTGGAAGCGAGATGGTTATTGTATTTATTTCTAATGTGTAGCCATGTCTACTCAGGATGAAGCAGTTTGCTGCAGTGAATTGAATGTCCTGGAAAATTAGCTTGAATGTGGAATTGCCTGCATTGTGAATCAGCCAGAGCTTAGAAACATCCGATCTGATGAGGGTGAATTGAAGAGGCATATCAAATATAATAATCAGATTCCATGTAGCATGTTTCAAAATGAAAAAAAGAGTTACAATGTTTACTGCTGCTCTTTTGATCTATTATGCATTTTTTTCTAAATTAACAAATACACTTTTTTCATCAGGTATTTAAGGAAAGCTTCCTACAGATGTTTTACTCATGGGTACCTTGGACTCAATTATAGACTTCCAACACCACATGTGTCAACAAAAGTTTCAGACACACAAAGAATATATGTTTATTTTAAGATGTGACAGCTGCTGAGGGGAGAGGAACAATACAGGTGTAACATGTTCAGAAGGTAAACCTATCCTTTACATTTACCAGTTTATTAAAAGTGAGAAGCACATTTTGAGCACAATTATCACATTCATTATTTACATAAATCTTGTGAAATGATGTTAGAATTCTTGACACTGCATATTGTAGAACTATTGAGTAAAATTAAAACTGCATAATTTGGAATGTATAGGTGACAAGATCAATATTTATTATGTTGGTTTAGGTTATACTTTCACAGACCAAGGAGGGATTTTTTTGTCCTGCAATCTCCAACCATTACACATAATATCAAACAGTAGTGGTTCATCTACTTTTGGTGATCCGAGCTGATCCTTTGTAGACTGAACATGCACTACATTTCTATTGTGGTCTAAGGCTGCTAGCAGTCATCTGGGGACCCCACCATCAATAAAGAAGTTAACTTTTCAGTGGGAAAAAAATGCTTCTTAGAAGTATTTGGTTTTGGACAACAAAAACTGTGCCATCACACAGCCATGCCCTTCTTGTAACCTGATCTTCTGTCAATGGGCTGTAGTGGCATAACTCTTCTTGGTTTATTTTCTAAAGGCTGTTCACTTTGCAAGAGAAGTTGCACTATGCAAGGGAATTTGCCCCATTCAGCTTAGTGAATGTGAAGTTCACTTTGCAAAGAATACCCAATCACATGCAAGGAAAATTTAAAAAACTGCCTTTTTTTCTACTTGGTTGGACACTGGAAGTCAGTAGAGCTTCATTTCATTCACTAAGTTCTGGGGCAAATTCTCCTACAGAGGTCAAATTCCCTTGCACAGTTAACAGCCTATTTCCTTTAGTAAATCAATCCCTCCATGTCCATCATGATCCTTTTGATTAATATTGTGAATATGAAAAGTAATTTTTCAAGAATGTGATCAAGATCTTGCTTTCATATGTTTTCCTGAGCACCCTGGCTGTTTATTTGTATAAGGGCCTCTATTCAATTTAAGGGGAACTGCATGCTATTTTTTCAAAAGAAAGAACACAATAATAATAATAATAAAAAAACAAAATAAAAACAAAGAAAAGATCTTTCCCCAATTCAAACATTTGTAGATACATGAATCTAATGATTCTATTGGGAAGACTTGCTTCCCATTTGTACTGGATTTCGTTATTACACACTGTTGACTTGTCTCTGTGGATAAATTTATATATAGAATCAAAACACAAATTAATAAAATGTGTCCTCCAAATCCAAAAACAACAAACAAAAACACCCCAAAACCTGGGAGGCGACTCAGAATCATGTTTAAAATTCTTATACTTTATTTGTAACCAAACTATGAAAAATGAGCAGACAACCACAAACCAAAATTATTAAAATTATAGTTGGCCAATTATTAAAAGAACCCTCACAGTTGCAGAAAAATCACCCCCCAAAGAAAAGGTAGGTTTTCACTATTTAAGGGAAATTTCCCCCTAGCTCAGTAGATGTGGTGAAGCTCTGCTGACTTCCATCATCTAATAATGTGCAAGCAAAATACTTTTTTTTATTTTCTTTGTCAGGGTATTCTTTGCCAAATAAATTTTCACATTCACTAACCTAAGAGAAAATTCCCTTTTGCAAAGTGAACAGCCTATTTACCTTCAGTAAATCAACCCCATAGTGTAAACGCTGTTCTGCATAATCATTTATTTATGTATTCTACCAGCTGTTTAATTACACATGCCCAAAAACCTCAAGTCCAATGCAGAATGAAGTACAGTTAATAGACTAAGACTGATTTACAGTCCTCAAAGGTATAACTATTGAGAGGACAGAACAGGACCTGCACATGTCAAGCCTTGACATAAATTGAAGGTGACTGTATTACCATTCATACAAATTAAAAACAAATATAAGACGAACACAAGCCTGGTCTTGGGATTTCAAACTCGATTATAGGCTGATTCAGTTAGCAGTCACCAGAAGAATGTTTGCACTGGACAGTGTATGCTTTTCAAGTCCCTCACTATCATCCTTACGGAACTGGCTTCATTCAGTCAATAAGCTATTTAATTTAATGGGAAACTTTATTGACAGTTTGCAGAATGCCATTATGAGGTGGTTCGGTTGTAGAGAACAGATAAAACCTGACACTTCACTTTGAAGCTTTAGATGGAGAAACATTGGCTTAACCTCTCCACAAATATTTTATAATTGTGACTGCACATTATTAGAATTGAGGAGTCCAATAAACAGCCCTGCTTTAATATAAGATGTTCTTTTTTTAATAATGCAATGTATTTGTAAAAAAAGAAGTAGCAGTAAAATTTCATGGCCTTAAAGTTAAACCCAAGTAGTTATCCATGATTCAAATTGTTGTTGTTTTGCTATTAATAACAATAGGATTGAAAATACACTGTACACAGGTCTTCTTTGTTTTTTTTTCAATGTAGATGGTCTCTTATAGGTACACCTACATATTAATGCAAACTGGTAAACAGCAACATTCATTCACTCCATTTAGGAGTAGACATGATCACGAGGTTAAGTTGTTGTTCTGACATTAGAATGGCAATATGCATTAATGTTGCAAAAGTGAACAAGGAAATATGATGTTGATATGCATTGATTGTAATAATCTACTTACAGGTCCTTGTAAGATTGTTTCTAGGTGTTACCAATAAGTCCTATGAGAATGCAAATCTAATTAATGAATTTTATATAACTTTCTAAGTTCCTGCTTCCACACTATTAAGCTTTTACAGTCTTGGCAACAGATTAACATTTATTGTATTTAACCAGTGCCTGCCATATTGTAAAATGATGGTCGGGCGGGACCACTCTTGTTCTGGGAGGACATCATATGATGTCCTTCTACTCTAGTCACACATGCACACCCCCGAGGGCGTGCAGTGCAGCGACCAGTGGTGAGCATCACCAATTGAGATAAAAAGCCAGTGGCAACTGCTCTTTTCCACATGACCGGCTGTGTCCTTTGTAAGGAGAGGAGAGTCAATTAACAATGAGTTACAGATCTGAACACTGTATACTGCCTGCAAAACACAGTTGTCACTTTCACATTGCCCATCAGTATACCTCTTGCCCATCAGCAGTGTTACTGTCACCCATCAGTACACCTGTCACCCATCAGCAGTGTTACTGTCACCTATCAGCGCACCTGTCGCCCATCAATAGAGTTACTGGTGCCCATCAGTGCTCATCAGTGTACCTGTCACCCATCAATGCCCCTGTCACCCATCAGCAGTGTTTCTGTTACCCATCAGCAGTATTATTGCTGCCCATCAGTGCCCATCAGCAGCGTACCTGTCACCCATCAGTGCCCATCAGCAGTGTACCTTTCACACATTGACCATCAGGGCCATCATCAGTAGTGTACCAATTCACGCAGTTGTCTATCACCAGAGTGCCCATCACACAGCCGTACATCAGCAGAGAACCCATCACACAACCGCTTATCAGTAGAGTACCCATCACACAGCTGCCCATTAGTTGAGCACCCATCCTACAGCCACCCACCAGCAGACTATCCATCCCACGGCCACCATCAGCAGGCTATATGTCCCACCAGAGCCAGCCATGTAAAAAAAAAAATGTACACTAGTGAGGCGGTGTTTCAAATCCTCAGTATGACAGATGATAGCAGTGGGGAGCTCTCATCATCTGATTTGGAGTAGGAACCCGTCGAAAGTAGTGACTGAATCAGAGGAGGAATGGGTCCCTCCTAAAAGAATAAGATGCTCTGAAAACCAGCTAGCCATCAGCAGTGCCATACACCCCAATGGTCAATCGGCAAAAGCCAACGGTACTAGACCCCAGGATGAAAGGTCCAGTGCAAGCACTGGAATTTCACAGCATATGCCAAGAATTAGGGCCCTTCCAGATCTCCCGGATGCCCTCCAACTTGAGATCAGCAAATATTCCCCCTTTCACTGCACAGCCAAGTGTGCAGGCCAACACTGACAAATTTTTCAGATATTGATTTCTTTAGTTTATTTTTGCCCAACAGTTTACTTCAGTTTATTGTGGACCGGACCAATATTTTTCTCAACAATATATTTCAAACAGCCCGGTCCATTCTACACCCATCCCTTTGAATGAAGACATCTCAAGTGGAGGAGTTATTCTTGGGCCCCACCAATAACATGGGGCTTACAAAAAAAAAAAATGAAGGACATGCTTACTGGTCCACCCACCCCATCCATTCTGCTGTAATGCCCAAGTCACGCTATAAGATGATCAGGCCCTTCCTTCATTTCAATGACAAATTCCAGTGCCCTCCCCAAGATCATCCTGGCTATGACAAATTATACAAAATTCTCTCACTTCTTAATTTTTTCCCAAGAGATTTGCTGGACTTTATGTCCCAGGCCAAAACATCTGTGTGAACGAATCCCTCGCCCACTTCACTGGCTGGCTGGGAATCAAGCAATACATTCCAAGCAAAAGGACCTGATATTAAGAAAATCTCTACAAGCTTTGTGAAAGAGCCACAGGATATTTGTGTGCATTCCATGTGTACAAAGGCCAAGATTCCCAGCTCCAGCCTCCTGAGTGCCCAACCTACATCGGCACAAGTGGAAAAATTATCTGGGACCTAACATTTCCACTTTTCAAAAAAGGTTATTACATCTACCTTGATAACTTCTTTAAGTCTCCCCCCTTTGTTTTAACACCTGTACCTTGGGAAAATCTTGGCCTGAGTACCATCAGAACAAACAGGAAGAACTTCCCACAAAGTTTAGTGACCACGAGGCTACAAAGGGGGGAATCAGCAAGTCTGAAAAACAATGAAGTGTTGGCCGGAAGACATGGTCCCATCCAACAGCTTGCGTTCATCCAAGATTATAATATCTACATGGTAAGTGGGGGGTAGATTTCATCGATCATATTTTACAGCCTTATTTAGCTACAAGAATTTCCAGTTTCTGGTATAAAAAGTTTATTTTATTAATTTATAATGTGCATGTCACCTACCACAAATCCATGGAAAGACACACCACCTTTCTCAAATTTATAGAAGAAATAGTCACTTATCTTATCTACCTGCAAGGATCCCTCCCAGAAAAATTTACTCTGATTCTGTGAGCAGATTTCATGAACGCCATGTTCCTGAGAACATGCTACCAACAGAAGCAGGCTGAAGACGCCAAAAAAGATGTTGGGCATGCAGCAAAGGGGGAGTTAGAAGAGACACTAATATTTATTGTCCCAAATGTCCCTACCAACCAGGGCTATGCATTACAGACTGCTTCTGACATTATCGCACGTCACTAAAATATCAGCCCATATTTCTAACAGCCTGCCATTTCCCCATTTTCAATATATGTGCTGATCATTTGCCTGCTGCCTAAACCAACCATGTCACTGCCTGCCACCTTTAGTGACTCTGACCTTTTTATTGACCATGCCTCTGCCACCTTAAGTGACTCTGACCTGTTTATTGACTATGCCTCTGCCTGCCGTCTGCATTGTTTATCAACCACGTTTCTGCTTTCCACCCGAACTGACCCCGGCTTGTTTATCGACTATGCCTCTGCCTGCCGTCTGCATTGTTTATCAACCACGTTTCTGTTTTCCACCCGAACTGACCCCGGCTTGTTTATCGACTATGCCTCTGCCTGCCGTCTGCATTGTTTATCAACCACGTTTCTGCTTTCCACCCAAACTGACCCCGGCTTGTTTATCGACTATGCCTCTGCCTGTTGTCCATATTGTTTATCAACTACGTTTCAGCCTTCTTCCTGCACTGACCTCATCCTGTTAATTGACCATGTTTTTTGCCTACCTCTTGGACTGATGTTTTGTCCTGCTACTGTAGTAGTGGGATTCAAGATAACAAAGGGGTCTCACTTATGTGAGGGGTTTCAGAGTAGAGAAAATCAGTTTTTGGTTTTCCCTGGGTTTTGTAATTCCTGGAACAGGGTCTGTTAGTCTGGAAGCTTTGAAGAGATTTAGTGGGACAAAGCCTCTACCCCTGTGCCCAGACTTACCCAACAGAGGTCCTAAGCCTGATGTTCCTGCCTGCTGCTTGGACCAATTTTGTTTGGTGTGCTGATCACATCTCTGCCTACTGCCTGTACTGACCAAGACCTTTTGTGGACCATGTTCCTGCCTGCTGCCTGGAACAATAGTTTGGCTGTGGTGAGTCTGACCATATCTCTTCCTGCTGCCTGTACGGACCCTGGTACATTTATGGACCATATTCCTGCCTGCTGCCTGGATGATTCCTTTATCTGTTCTCCCTGCTTCCTGGACCAATGCTCTCCTCAAACCACAGGTGATCTTTTGTTTACCCTTTGTTCAGCCACTTATACTTTTTGGCCAGTGAACATAGCATTGTGCTATGAGGACAGCCATGTATCAGTAGGTTAGGCTTGCTTGGATTTCAGGAACAGAAACTGCTGTAGGTGAAGCTACACTGTGTTATAGTCACTGAACACTCTTACAGAGGAGACTATTACAGTAAATTGTTTTATATACAGTATTTGTTGATGTGTGTGTTACATAGGTTGTAATGTTGAGTACATAATCTGTTCAGACATTTAAAGGGTATCCCTATAATCAGGAGGAGTAGAAGAATGTATGTTGGGTTGTAATTCTTTGTTTTATCTTGATTGACAACTTTGTGTTAAAAAAATATTTTTTTTTATTTTCTTTCCACTTTTTCCAAAAATTCAAAAAGACTTATTGTGCCTCTTAGAAAATATGTTGTGGTGTTTTCTTTCTTAAATTGTGTCATTTTGTGGGTGTTTACGCTGTTCTGGTGCTCTAGGGCCTTCAAAAATGTGATAGGTGTGCAGCAAATTAAATGTGTAATTTAAGACCCTAGAACGCCTGAAGGTGGTACTTGGATGTTTGCCACAGCCTGGCCACATACAGATGCTTAAGTCTCACACATGTGGTATCACTATACTCAAGAGGAGTAGCAGAATGTATTTTGGCATGTAATTCTTGGTATGTACATACTCTGTGCTATAAATATCCTAAAAGTTATCAACTTTATGTCAAGATCAGGGGTCAGGCTCGAAGACCAGTTGCTATAGCAGTTGAAAGGCTCACCTGAAACCAGCAGGATAGGTACACAGGCAGGTCACCATCGCAGAGGAGTGGGATCAACTGAGGTGAGGAGTCTAAATATCAACCGGTGTTCACCGGAGCTCCTGATGGTGGAGATGGATTTTGCTGCATGTTAGCACCAGGTCGCTGTCCTCAGGATCACCCAGCTAGGAGGTGAGCAAGCGGAGATCCAGTAGTGTATAAGCAGGAAAGGATCAAATGGAAGCGTGGTCAGTAAACAAGCCAAGGTCGGCAATGAGCAGTCACAGGTTGGGATCAGGCAGAAGCATAGTCGAGAAGAGGCCAAGGGTCATAACGAGTGGTAGCAAACTATGGATAACAACAGAGAAGGGAAGGAGCAAGAAACTGGCTGGAGAGCACAATATTCTGGCAAACAGGAAGTGCAGAGACATGGCTTATATCGGGAAGTTCATGGGAGGAGCAAGAGTTTCAAGGTTCATGACAAACAAGGTCAAGGTAGGATCATCCAAATAGTTGTCAAGGGAGCTGTCCAGCATTCCAGGTGGCTCAGCAAGAAAAAACTCTGCCACTCACTGCAGAAGGCCAAGGTTTGTATCCAGGCTCTGACACTTTGTGCAAAAAAAAAATTCAATTTTCATTTTCTTTCCACGTTTTCCAAAAAACTGTGGAAAAAAATGACATGCTCAAATGACTCATTTCACTGTCCTGGTGCTCCAGGGCTTTCAAAAACATGATAGGTAGTTGGGAAATTAAATGTGTAACTTATGCCCCTAAAATGCTTGAAGGTGCTATTTGGATATTGGGCCTCTGTATGTGGCCAGGCTGTGGAAAAGTCTCACATGTGATATAACAATGTTCAGGAGGAGTAGCAGAATGTATTTTGGGATGTAATTGCAAGCAAGCCTATGCTGTGTGTGAGAAATAACTTTGGAAAATGGTTATTCCAGGAGTGCATACATTGCAAAAGATTTTCACAGGACAAAATCAAACATTAAACACATAATAAAAGACTATATGGCTATGCTATCAACAAGCAATTAACAGCCAACAAAAAAAAGATGATATAAGGTTGATCTATTTTTTACTTATTTGCTCCAGGTACAAGACCTGTATTTTAGTAAGCAGTGCCCTTTAAAAACAATGTCCTTTTTAACATCATTTAATAATACTGTTCTTATAAATGACAATGCCAGTATGCAAGTAACAAGAGCAATATATAAACAGTTACAGTAAGCTATCATCCCAGTAAAACTTGCGCAGGGTTTTCAACATTCTGAAAACTTCCACATTTCTCATTCCATAGCATAAGCCCCGTACACAGGGGTTGAATATTGGCCAAAATCAGTCGGTACAGTAGATACCAGCCGACATTCAGCCTGTGTGTACAGGTCCTTGTTTGACAGAAGCTGATCCCGTGACCGGCTTCTGTCAAATGAGCTTACTGGAAAACTAGCAGCCAATGACTGCGAGCACTGATCAGTGTGTTCTGGCATGGGGGGGGGGGGGACAGTGGTTCCCCTGTCAGAACACAATAGCATAGCAGGAAGATCGCTGTATTAACATCACATAGTTAGTTCAGGATCTCCTTGCGAGGCACTCAGTTTTTTTGGTTCAGCTTGCTGGGCTGAATGAAAGATAATGTACAGTGTGTCCCACGCTTTAGGGTGTCCCGGATTAAAACAAAAGAACAAATCCGTAGATAACATACAGTACATGTAGTAAAAAAGACAAAAGAAACATGGGCGTGGAAGGGGGAGGGGGGGCTAGAAGTGGCTATGGTTCTGTTATCTCCTAGTGGTCACTTCTTGCTTTAAGACCAATGGAAACCAATAGGCATCCACTGACATAGTATAATCAACATGCAACATGTGATGGATCACAAACTATTGTAGTATGGTATCTTAAGCCGTCTCCAGGATTGTGTAACCAACTTGACCAAGTTCTTTCATATGTGTTGTAATCAGCCCAATGCTCAGTATCCACTATGCTTTTAAAGGTGGTTTAGACACTTGTCAATATTTTGCATCTAGGCTATTGGTTGCAATTAGGAGGTGTAAGAGCAAAGGATTCCTATATTTAGGAAGTGAATGTTAATAAGTTGTGGAATAACAGGACACATGGGCCATTATAATGGTCAGAGGTGGACTGACAACTCATGGGGCCCCCGGGCAGTAAGGGATCCTGGGGCCCCTGTGTCCTCACCCACACTCAAACCACACCCAAAAAAGCCTATGAAAAAAGGTACCAGGTGCATCTCATGGGGCCCTCTAATAATGGTCAAGCTGTGCCCGAGTTCTCATATGGTCAGTCCACCCCTGATAGTGGTCATTTTCACTATTTAAGGGGAACTATACTCTCCTCCACTCAAGTGATGCAGTGATCAGGAATTCCATAATTGGCCACTGCCATCTCCCTGGACTCCTGCTGCGTTCTGATCTTTGGTTGTTTTGATATGCAGAAGGGGATGAGTGTCTGGTATTTAAGTAGTTAATGTAGCTCCAACATAGCACTAATTATGGAAATTGTATGAAACTTAACTTTGTGGAATTCAAAAACCTGACTCGCAGATGTGTATTGTAGAATCGCATAACTGATGAACACCTTACAATCTGATTCCATTAGATGACTTTGGCTTAATGAAGCTTTAAAATGGCTGTTAACCAGTTCTGGCTTAAAGTGGTTGTAAACCCTTACATATACCCAATGAAGTGACTAGCCTCAGGTAATACACAGAGATGAAACAAATCCATCTACATAGGTTGTATCTGTTTATCTGAAGTCTTCTCTTCTCTACATCTGTTCAAAGTCCAGAATTTATTCAGCTTGTCCGAGCTTCCAGTAAAAAGGGAATGGAGAGCAGAAATTACATTCTGCAAAGCTCAATAAGGGGAGCTCCGAGAGCTGATTGGAGGGAAGGGACACACTCCCCTTCACACAACTCACAGGAAACAGAGCTGAGGCTGTCAATCTGCTGGAGGTTTCTCCTCTGCTACCATTTTTCTCTTGGTGTCAGGAAAACTTGTCAGAAGTGATTAATGCTGATAGCAGAGGAACAAGGGAGTGGACAGAAATGACACTCAGTGCTCTGGATTGAGAAAAGGACACATTATATTGGGATATACTTTGTTCATATTTCATGTCTGAGATTACATTTATAAATGTCCTGTTATTCAACGGGGTAAAAAACAAGTTCATGGCTGCTTCTGCAGCCATGAGCTTTGTTTTTTTTTTACAGCTGGCGCCTGACTTTCATGTAAAATTGATCTGGGTGAATGTAGAGCAGCCCAATCACTTTTACAGTACAGAAAACCTGGTGCCACCCTCCACCCAACCCACATCAGTGATGCCAGTGGTTTTCTGGGTTCTCCCATCATTCCAGGGAGTCCTGGAGTGTGGTAAAGGGCATTAAGATAAAGATCAGGAGGAGCTTTGGGAACATCCATTCTCTGATCTCCTTTGCAATGAAGGAACTCTGAAGCAATGAACATTTCATAACTTATGAGTTAGAGTTGTCATTCCCCATCTACTGTAACCGAGAGGACAGCTTATTTTATTAGCTTCTGTGGAGGGCAAGGGAGACATTGGGAGTCTAATAGACCCCTTTTTCCCACATAAAGAGAGCCTGTCACCTGCCCATGCTATCAAAGAAGGGGCTTGTTAACCCACCTGTGATAGCAATAAAGGTGAATAAAAATAATAGTGTTACAAAATTTAAAAATAATAAATTAAATAAAAATAATAAAAAAAAAATTGAATGCATTCCTGTCAAGTTGTGCACAAACCTGCAAGCAAACATGCATTTATTGAGTGCACCTGTGTAAACAACTGTTGCTCCTCACAGGTAAGGTATAGCTGCAAATGTCTGAGTG
Source organism: Staurois parvus (assembly GCF_062004578.1). Taxonomy (NCBI): domain Eukaryota; kingdom Metazoa; phylum Chordata; class Amphibia; order Anura; family Ranidae; genus Staurois; species Staurois parvus. The sequence continues at coordinate 12,081,778 of NW_028317852.1, forward strand.
AGAGATATTTTAGAGCCATACAGTAGTTCCTATTTAACTCTAAACTGATAACCTGTAAAGGCCTTACATGTTTGGTATCTATTTACTCAACACAACACAATTTTATAGTTTAAAACTAATTTTAGTGCACACAAACACAATATCATACTCAACTTTTTTTGTAGTAATTTTTTTCCTGAAAATTTGTGTTTGATAAACAATTCTGCAAATATTATGCAACATAAAAATTTTCAATTGGCAACATTTTATTCTACTGGGTCTCTGTTTTCAGAACATATATCATTGTTTTTGTTTTAAAGTAATTTTCTAGAAAAAACACAGATTTTAATGTGGGTGAAAAATTAAACATGGTAGAAAAGTGGTTAATGACACTGGGCTTTTGTCCTTTTAAGGTCTCATGCCCACTGGACACTTTTTAACTCTCCTAAAATCTTTTCTCCAGGCACCAGCATTTTGGTAAATAAAGGTGTGTAACATGTTTAGGCATGTTTAGCCACGTCAACATTTGAGGCATTAATTAATTTAATTTATTTGGCCAGAATAAATAATTTCTTCTAGCAATTGAAATTAATTAATGCTCAAACACTAAACCCGCCTAGCAAAGCGTTTACACATTTCAAGCATTTTTCTGCCTAAACTTTGCTGCCCCTGGATGCACTGGCAGTCGTTTTTTTTCTATTCTTGCCCCTAAACTTTCCTGCCACTAAATGCCTCTAAAAAATTGTGTGCATGGCCAGACAGGTTAACATGTAGGGGAGTTTAGAGGCAGGAAAGAAAAAAACACCAGACGCCCCTCCAGTAGGAGCAGCTGTGAAAATGTCCAATGTCCATGGGGCCTAAAGGGCCTGTAAACTGGAATGCTTTTTTTTTTATCAAATCTGACCATTTTCTGTACTGACTTGAAAATTTTGAAGAAATGAGGGTGACACTATGTACAGTATGAATTCCAAACCTAGTCACTTGGTTTGGAGTTCATCAGGCCTCTTATCACAGAGTGTGATTGCAGGGGGCTCTCAGTAGGCCAGTAGAGGAAAGCCTTCTATTTGAACCCTGGGGGAAATCGGGGATTGTCTGACCAGTATGAGAGGGGAGTTTTGCTGTCCAAGTCCCAAACTCTGTTGCTGGTTGTAGGGGCCATGGTAGAGTCCAATTTTCTTTGGGATTTGTGTGTCCAGAGAATCATGGCACGTTTTTGGCCTGCCAAAGCTTCCGAAACTCAGCAGGACCCTGCCAAAGTCCACCAATTTGTTAAAAAAACCACAATATGTGATATATACTGTATATCACACCTCTTTCTCAAGGCTATTTTAGAAACTTGGAAATTGGTGTCTAGTGGATTTATAAAGCACACTGAACCTTGCATACAGTGAATGCAAACTTTTTTAGTAATATGGCATTTGGGCATTTAGAACAAAATAATTTTGGTAGTTTTTAATAAATTGAAATTGTTAAAACAACCAAATAAATCCAGATCCATCCAGTTAATATAAACAAATTCACAATAGTTTTCCAGGGTTAAATGCCACAAGCAACATTGCTTGTCTTTTTTGCAACATATGCGTATCTTTCAGATTTTGTATCACTATACGTACATTTTGTGTTTTGGGCTTTTTTTTCACTCTTTATTCTTTATATTAGCTTTATAGTGTATAATTTTAGTTAGTACTTTACTTTGTGTTATAACATTACAAAATGTGTACTCTACACATGAGGATTTTTGGAAGCTTCAATGTAATTTTTGTCATATTCCTTGTTGTTTTGAACGTACAAGCTTATCTGCCATATTTATATAGATATTACTTTTAGGTGGACTTTTGTTACTCAGATAACATAACCTTCTATTTAAGTTTCTAAACCATGCTATTCAAAACTAAAAAGTTTGGCTTTCACATACATATTTATCCCTACCACACTCAAACTAGCAAAACAATTTACTGCACTATGAATTTACAGATTTCTTCCCTGTCTAATGCATTGATCAGTGCACTTCTCTCTTCTATGGCTATTGCTTTGCAGGTTTTGTATCCCCTCACTGGCATTTCTGGTGCTGTAATGACACAAAGAAACATAAGTTAGAGCTACTGTGAACAACCAGCTCTCCAGGGGAGCACCTGATATAACAGCTCCACACTAGTGTCTCTATAGCAACCTTTTGAGTTTCGCTGATAGAATTTGTATTTTAAATGTCATCCTTGCTCAAGTGCTATAACAAAAAAAATCTTGTCGTTAGAAATTGTGCAGCTTTGTACTGTGCAATTTACACAGGATCACAAAGAGACAAACTGAAAAAAAAATGCAGTCTTCAAACTTCTGACAAGTTAATGATGCTACTTTTTCTGAAAATAGCAAGCAAATGATAACAGAAAAAAGTAAAGAAAAAAAAAAAAAAGAACACAAACCACGGCAGGGAGTAGCTAACGCATGACTGCGCATTGTTTTGAAAAGTTACATTTTTGCAGTTGTAAGAAGTACATGTAAAGGTTTAAATTTACTTTATTTATTACGCTTCTATTAATCATTCATTACGAAGTCAAAGAAAATTATTTTTATATCATGCTGCTAAAGTTATGGAATATGAACTGCAAGTAGTCACAGTGCCAAACAGTGTAATCTGTTTGTTATGAGGCTATACAGTATATATTTAGATTAAAAAACAATTTGGCACAATAAATAGACACTTGGGACAAGCAGCAAATTTCAGTTCTGCTCTCTTGTGACCCATTTTCAGTTGACAGCGGGCTGAAGCCCGCTGTCAACTGATATCACTCAGCCGGTTCAGGCTGGAGAAAGATCCCGCCTTAAGCTCGGGATCCACCCTAGAGTCATCAAGCCACTGAGAGCCTGAGCCAGCTGTTCCCTCCCTCTCCACAGCCCAGTGCTTATACAGTATCTAATATAAATCAAGCGTTTATAAAAAGGTACTGTATCAAATACTTCGGGGAATCTATGTTACACCACATCCACAGGTCTACCTCTATCCAGATTACAGCTCACTTCCTCATAGAATATTAAGAGGTTGGTCTGGCAAGAATGATCATTCATAATTCTATGTTGTCTACTGCAAATGATACTAATTTCATCAGCAAATTTTTGGATATGGTCCCTTATCATGCCCCCCAATAATTTACATACTATTGACATTAGGCTGACTGGTCTGTAGTTTCCAGGTACAGTATATATCTTGGCCTTTTTTTTTTTTTTTAATATTGGCACCAGGTTAGCTTTTTGTTAATCATATGGTACCATTTTAGTCACCATGCTGTCCCTAAAGATTGGGAATAATTATCTGGCTAATACATGGATAAGTTATTGGGTAGGGTAAAGATAAGCTGAGGATTCTTGGGTGTAAGCCACCTGGTCCTGGTGATTTATTCACATTAAGATTTTCATGTCTTTTTTCAACACTGGCTTATGTTAGTCACAAAGGTACAATCCATGCTGTGTTACTAACAATATAGTCTTGTTTATTATACCCCTCATTTTCCTTTGTAAAAAGTAAATAGAATAATATTTTAATACAGTTGACTTCTCCCTGTCACTTGTAGTCATCTTCCCCTGATTATCCTTTATGGGACAATATGGTCTGACCTCACCTTTTTACTATGAATATATTTAAAACATTTTTAGGGATTTTTTTTAGCTGCCTTGATTACACTCTTAAATTTCCTATTGCACTCTTTTTACTGTTGAAATGTGGCCAGTCGACTTTAGATTTTAAAAAGATTACATTCAGCCAAATGGAAATTTTTGTTGAGATTTTCAGATTTTTGCTAGAATCTCAGAAAAATGAAAACTGTTAACATGTTTCATTCCTAGTGATGTGAGTTTACTACCACTGATGTGATTTCTATTGTAAGACTCTGGAATGGACACAGCTCCTGAACTTGGTCTGAAAAAAGTAAAAGGAGGATGGGGCTGTTAGAATTATTTATATTGAAAGTATTCATCCTTAAACCCTAATTGGTTCTTATTACCTTTTACTCCCCTTATTCCTTTAAAACCAACAGAAAATATGTATTATATTGCAACTTACCAATTCGTTGATATGGTTGCTGCTTTAGTTTTTTTAGGCTATCTTTCTTTTATTTTTACTTGGTGAGTCCGCCAGTAAGTCTGTTGTTTTACAAAAGAACAAGATATTCTGCAGATGTAGCAGTTAGAGGATTGAAGCAAACAATTTAACACTGACAGGGGTGTTTACAATGATCAGCTTATATTTACTTAAATAAAACCTTAACCACTTCTCGATCGCCCTATAGCAGAAGTATTGCTGCAGGGCGACAAGGCTGTGCAAAATCAAGTGTGTATAAGTGATTTTGTATTTCTGGGTAGGTGGGGCACCAGCACACTGCAAAGCAGAGCAATACAAAGCAGCATGCTTACACAGTAAAGCACACGCATACAAAATAGTAAAACAGCACACAGCTAACCCTTTGATCGCCCCAAATGTTAAACCTTTCCTGCCCAGTGCCATTAGTACAGTGTCAGTGCTTTTTATTAGCATTGATCACTGTATTAGTGTCAGTGGGAATGTCAGTGGCAGTTTGTCAGCTCCCCCCCAGTGTCAGAATGCTGGTCGCAGTTCAGCAGTCATGCTATAAGTCGCTGATCACCGTCATTACTAGTATATAAAAAAATTCAGTATATATACCGCCATTTGTAGATGCTATAACTTTCACGTAAACCAATTAATTTACATGTATTGCGATTTTTTTTAGCAAAGACACATAGCAGAATACATTTTGGCTTGAATTTAAAAATTTTTTTACTTGATGTGTTTTATAGAAAAAAGTAAAAAATCTTGTTTTTTTTCAAAATTGCCAGTGTATTTTTGTTCATAGCACAAAACAATTTAAAAATGCACAGGCAATTAAACACCACCGAAAGAAAGCTCCATTTGATGGGGAAAAAAAGATGTAAATTTCATTTGGGTGCAATGTTGCATGACCGCACAATTGTCAGTTAAAGTAATGCAGTGCTGTATCACAAGAAATGGTCTGGTCAGGAAGGGGGGTAAATCCTCTGGAGAGCAAGTGGTTAATAACATGTGGAAACACCTGTTGCTGTAACTGCTTATAAAGTATTAGCTGAAGTTTGACTAGTCCATCTAAGACTCCATGTACACGGGGCACTTCTGAACGATGGAAACTGGCTGCTGGAAAACATAGGTTAAAAAAAGTCTGTTTAGCAGCATTTGCATACTGCGTCTATGAGCATTTATGAGCCTTTGCGTTTAGAAGCGTTTTTAGATAACCTCAGGAGACCTTCCAAAATGTCCAGAATGCACAGAAAAACAGTAAAAAATGTACTATCTCAGATATTTTGAGAGAAATAGAGAGAGCGGAAGCAGAGAGAGCAGTATTTGTTGAGATTAGTTGTCTTTTTTTGTGTGGTGTTTGGATGTGTTCCAGCTCATTTCTGTGCAGACATTATTGCAGCAGAGTCTAACATATTTTCTTTTATGCGAAACCTCAAACTATGGTGTACCAGGTCCATTTGAGTACCGGGAAAACGCTTTGCATGCATTTTTCATGATGAAAAAAGGCTCTGAACAGCTTCTGGAAATGTTAGCGTTAAAAAAATTTCGAAACGATTATAAACATGGTTATCCGTGTTCACACACATTTACAAGTGTTTGGCGTTTGAAACGCTGATAAAATCTGCTCCTGGTTGCAAGTTTGGTGCGTTAAAAAAAAATGACTGTAAACTCAACTGCCTGTAAATGACTGTATGGGACTATGTGTACATGGACACAGAGGAAAACATTAGGGAGAGTTCAGGGGCTGCTGAAAAAAACGCAGAAAAGCTCCTAAACGTGAGTTTATCAGCTGCAGTGTACATGGAGCCTAACACTGCCCTCCCCCCAGACTGACAATGCTGGTGTCCAAAGTCTCTGTACTAATCACCAGGTCAAATAACCAGGTGAAAATAGAGGGAAAAAAGGTAAAAAAATTAAATAAAACTATTGCAGCCACCACATCTAATGATTGGTAAGCTGCAATGTATTACATTTTTTAGTTTAAAACCACCACTTTAACTCTTCTTCTTGTCCATGTTGTTTGTTCCGGTTTATAGTGTCAATTAAATAAAATGAAAAAGTGTTTCATATGTAAATTACTTCCTATTTGTCTGTACCAAAAACATAATTGTAGTATCTTTATAAAGGAGAATCAAAAAATGAAATGCACAAGCTTGATAAGTTACTAGCACAGTATGCTTGAATTTGAAATGCTGTGTTTTACTTAAAATGTATCAGTATCCAAAGACTTTTTTTTAGAATAGAATATGGAAAAGTTAGAACCTCTGTTGGGTTTCTTGCTATCCAGGGCTGTGTTACCCTAGGTCCCACCCAAGCGCTTTCTGCAGCGTTTTGTAGAAAGGCAGTCCACTAAACATGATTTCCTATGGGACATGTTCACATCCGTGCTTTTTTTTGGAAAGCATCAGGGACTTGTTGAATGCAAAAAATTGCATTTTTGGTTCTATAGACTTCAATGGAAACACTGCAGAAAAGCATGTATTGAGTTGTTGATGTGTTTTGCATTGCCTAGCAACAAGAAAAAACAAAAAAATGCAAAATGCATTAAAAACATGGCAAATACGTGTAAAAAAATTCAACACAAATTGCAATGCAGAAACGGCTCAAACGCAAGCTGCATGGGTGTGAACCTAGTCTTAGAAAGATTACACCTCACTTCACACCTCACAACCTTTCACCAGACAGGGCAAATCTGCAACACAGAAACAGATAACAATAAAGAGTTGTCAGAGGTTCCGTCAAGCATATTTTTCAGAAACTATGTATGCAGAAACCGAACTTCACTGATGCCAAAGGGAGCTGAATCTGTCAAAAAAATGTTTTTTATTTTTAGAGCTACTAGCTAAGGGATTGTGCATTGGGGGGTAGTGTAGGGGGCACTGCCACAGAGAACATGTACCACTACAAGAAAATAAATGAATAAATAAACATTTTGCAGGGTGCAGTATTAATGCTGAAAGTGCATAGTTAAAAATTCACTTTTTTAAACTGCTTAATGGTCCCCTAAACAGGCCTCTAATGTAAACAAGGTAGCATGCAAAAGTGAAATTTACTAATTAAAAAAAAGCTGTTTAAAATTCTATTAATTCAAATTTCCCTGCAAGCTTGCTTTATTTTATAAATAATACAATTGGGACCCTTCCAACATACATACCAGAACTTTATCAAGGAGGTTGGAGGTCTGGTATGTATTTTGGGGGGCACCCCTTGCCTTATGTACAATATGAAAGAAGCTTACAGGTAAAAGTGAGCTAATTAAATTACATGGGCTCCTCCCAAAGTCAACACCAGGCCCAAGAAAAATACCCATTGATACATTGACCTGTCCACTCAGGCTGCATATGACAGCTCCCTGGAGCTGTCATTAGGTTTAAATACAAGAGGGTGGAGATATGGTGACATTGCTGACCAAAATTAGAGATGGTAATATTTTGTCTATGGCAAAGGCTACATTTAATCAGTTTATGTCACCACCACCCTGCCCCTTTACTTACATGACTGAAGTTTTTGAACAGGCAATTGTTCAGGTGTTCATTCAAAAGCCCAAACAGTCAAGGCTCAGTTGAAACCATAAGCTCATCCCTAGTCAGCACACAGTTCATCAAGGATTGCTGTATTGCCAAGTGTTTCTCATTTTTAGAGGCTTAAAAAAGTCAAGGATCAAGAATCAGTACCTTCATTTTACCATTCAAGAAGTGGAATCGAGTGAACTCCAAGGTCCTAAAGCTCTGTGTAAACAAAGCTCACTTAGAGAGTGTCTTACACATATAATGCTTCCAGTGTTCTGTGCTATCACAGTAATAAATGTGGGGAATGGCATTCTAATTTATTGATAAATAGAAAGAAATGTACAAAGCCCAGGAATGGGTGTAGACTAAACCAGGACATGGCTCATTACCTGCTGTGGAAGAAAAGAAAGTGGGTTTATTAAATAGCTCTGCAAAGCTATTATATTCTGCCAGCAAGGAGCCTACTTGGCCAGCAGAACACAATGATTGGTTGTAAAAAATCCGACAGGCTGTTTCTACCTAAGTTGATCAATGGATCAACTTTGATACAACCAGCCTGTCCATAAATTGATCGAAGCTCAGTCAGCTGAACTAATATTTGATCCATCTATGGCCGACTTTAATATAGAGCATCACTGTAAAGAAGCAAACACCCCGATATAGTTTCTTTGAGGCATAATGAGTCTTTTGAAGATGTCAGATTTGCCACAAGTTTTTGGAAAATGTGGAAAGAAAATGAAAGCATGTTTTTTACACAATGTTGTCAATTTATAAGAGATTTCTAACACACAGAATGGACATACTCACCGGGTTCACAGATAGATGTTGATGGTCAGGGGCAGACTGACCATTTGGAAATTTGGGCACTGCCCGAGGGCCCGGGGTCAGTAGGGGGCCCCATGAGATGCCCCTGGTTCCTTTTTCATAGGCTTTTTTGAGTTTGGGCAAGGACACAGGGGCCCCATGATCCCCTATTGCCCGGGTGCCCCATGAGTTGTCAGTCCACCCCTGTTGATGGTCCACTAGGGACAGCGACAGTTGTTGACGGTCCTCTAGAGACACTAAATGTTGATGGTCCATTAGAAACATCAACACATGTTGAAGGTCCAGTAGGGACACTGACAGATGTTGATGTTGCAATGGGACACTATTTCAGATGTTTATGGGGCACTGGTACATTGTGACATATGTTTTTGTGCACTGGTACACTGTGACAGATGTTGATGGGATACTGGTATATTGACAGATATTTGTGTGCACTGGTACACTGTGACAGTTGTTGATGGTCTGTTGGGGACACTGATAGATGTTGGCAGTCCACTAAGAACACCAGCAAATGCTTATGGTCTACTAGGGACAGTGACAGATGTTGCTGTTGCAATGGAATCCTATTGCAGATGTTTTTGTGCACTGTGACAGATGTTTTTGTGCAATTGCAACAGATATTGATAGGACACTGACTCACTGTTACAGATGTTTTTGTGCACTGGTACACTGTGACAGATGTTGATGGTTCACTGAGGACATCGAAAGATGTTGACGGTCCACTTGGGAATTCAGCAGCAAACTGACAGATGTTGCAGTGGGACACTATTGCAGATGTTGATGTGCACTGATATGCTGTGACAGATGTTTCTGTGCACTGGCACACTGTGAGAAATGTTAATGGGACACTGGTACAGATGCTATTGTGCGCTTGGACAGGGATAGATGGTGCATTGGTGTGGGATGGCTGCACTGTGTGTAATCTGTGTGTAGCTGCATAGTAAAATCATCAGCTACACACAGATTGCTGAAAGGCTGCAATGATCCTCTCTCCCTCTCCTCACTGAGCTCCAAGGGAAAGCCGATACAGGACATGTCTCTGTTTACGTTGTGTGATAGCTGTGATTGGACACAGTCATCACATGATCGGGAGTGCCAATCAGAGGGCCAATGTCCCTATCTGTGATGCACACAGGACACAGTCATCACAGGATCTTGCCACTGCACGGCCCTGAGTATAACAGGTACATCCTGTCAAGGCGGCGCTTGTCCCACCTGTCCATCTATATACAGGGGCTGGGTGGGAAGTGGTTAAAAAAAATATATATATATATAAATCATATTATACCGACCTGCTCTATGGAATGGTGTTACTCAGCCCTGGTCCTCCACTTCTCAGGTCCCCAGCCGTCACTCCTGGCCCATCTATCCTGCTGAGTGCCCCTAGAGCAAGCCACTCGCTCTGGGGGAACTCATGCGAGCTTGTTTCTGAGCCCTGCTGTGTGTGTGTCCAAGACACACAGAATAGGGCCGGGCTGTGCCCCTTACTCCCTCTTCACTGGCTGTGATTGACAGCAATCTGAGATAATGAGGAGGCAGAGACCAGGGAGAGCAGCTGCTCTCTTGCACAGAGCTGGATTGCGATCAAGCTCGGGTAAGTATTAAGGGGGCTGCAGGAGGAACTGCATACTGAAGGTTTTCATAGAATGCATGAAGGTAAAAACCCATGATCACTTTATGTCAAAAGATAACATAAATGTAAAACATTACATAGATGCTTACCCCAAAACCTCAAAGGAATGCAAAACTAAATATTTTAAAGCATAATGGAGCTTTGTTGTTACATGCTCTTTAAGATGTACAGCAATGTTTCTCAACTCGAGTCCTCAAGTACCCTTAATTAGTTACACTGTAGACTTTCCATGGGCTGTTCTATAGTTACCAAGCCTGCTGTACTTTTAAAATCACCACTTACACACTTACAAAATATACAGTAAATATCCTGAAACCTTACCTATTAAGCCAGAGTATTCAACAATTTTATCCAGAGTATTCAACATTTGTTTCTCCTCTGCTTTATAAATAAAAACTGTCTTCTATAAAGACAAAATAGAGTAGCATTGTTTTAAATGAATTATTAATTTAAACAAAATGAGCATGAGCCTGAGTACATTAGTTTCACTGCAGATATGCTAATATAAATTAACTTTGAATGAAGAACAAGTTAGAGAACAAAGGACAACCTTATGTGAAAAAATTTGTAAAGGCTGAACAATTTAAAGTAACAAATCTTGTTTTCTTTACTCCATTCCTTCACCTGCCACATAAAATTTTCCTCTATGACACTGATGTGTTTGTGAACTTCACAATCAATGCCTCAGTCATTCATCTGTGTTCTCAACTGTGTTTAGGAACATGTGTCTTGTAATTAGGCTACTGAGGCTTTGTTAATTTGCACCAGGCTCCCTCCAGCAAATCCCATCAACATCACAGTCGCTTTGACAGGAGCGGAAAGCACAGAGAAGGAACTAAAGTGTTAAGAGGAAATTTGTTAACTCATAAACTGCCAGAAAATGCTCACGTTAATGGCATGTACAAAAGGCACATTAGATAGTTTAATGCTAAATATATTTATAATTATATCCTATTACAAACATAGACTGCACTTCAACTAGGAAGGTAATTCACAGCTGCACTACACAAAAGTGTATTAGACCTCTGGAGTGCCTCTTACATTTGAAAGACACAACGCACTGAAAAGCTGATGATTAGTTCCTTTGAACACATTAAAGGAGAGGAGGTGCAGAAATCTACTGTTTTGGATGCTAGTAGATGAAGTACTCTACTCAGCACTATAGTTGCATTTGGTGACTTAGCTCATGTGCTGCTCATTTTTTTTTTTCTTAGGGCCTGATGAGGTGGAAGCTGTAGCTGAGGATTTACATTTAAAGGAGGAGTTCACCTTTTAGAAAAAAAAGAATAAATGCACATTTTTTTTGTAGGTAAAAAAATGTGCATTTATTATTTTTGTCTGCAGCAGCCTGTAAATCACTGCACCAGCGATCAGCAGATCTGTCAGTATATCTGCTTGCTCGTACAGATCTACACGCGAGCAGATATACTGACAGGAAGAATGAATTAACTACCATGGCGCTTCACAGTGCCATGGTAGTTCATTGAGGACTACAAGCTGACAGCCACTAAGGCTATTGGGACTTGTAGTCTCTCATTCACAGATGACTGTGAATGAGTGACGTGGCTGTGTGGGTGGAGCCCTACACAGCCACTCTTTTAAAAATTTGGCAGCTAGCGAGGGGAGAGATCCCCCGCTAACTATCAAAGCGGGGAGCGGGGACCAGTCTGATCATAACATGTTACACCCTGAATATGTAACATGTTACAAAAGCTGAACTTATCCTTTTCAAGGATCTACTGCATCAACAATTCTGTAAATCTTTGTTTTCCTATCTCTCCTGCTGTTTCTTGATCATTCCCTTACCAAGTTATTAGATCAGCCTTTCTCAACCAGGGTGCCCAAGCACCTTGGGGTGGCTTGAGATGTCGTCAGGGGTGCCTTTTGCAAAATGTCTAAAAATTGCCCAAAAATTGTATACAAGCCAGCGAGTGAAACAAGCCACAGGTTTTCATTGTGCACCATTACGACCTTCTAGCCGCTGGCATCCTGAAAACCAATGACATCATCAGTTAATAAGGAGGATGTCAGATGCCTGCACAGCCTCCTTGTTTGACCCTCCCCTGCCCTTCTCAATCAGCGCTGGGGTCACATTAGCTCAGTGATGGAGAAAGACTGAGGGAGAAGAAAAACACTGGAATACTAGTCGGTACCAGTGTGCAAAAGTGTATTTGCTTTGGAAGAATAAATCACCTCTAATGTTGGGTGTCCTACATGTGTGGATGTTGCTGAGTTATATAAAACTATAGTTTTTCACATTTTAGTAAGGGGTGTCTCAAGACTGTCCATAATTTTAAAGGGTGCCTTGGTACTGTCCATAATTTTAAAGGGTGCCTTGACTGAAAAAAGGTTGAGAAACACTGTATTAGAACATCACTACTCATCAGGGGAATTAATCTTACATGAGAAAGTCTTAAGCAGCCCATAGATTATGCAATTTTCTCTCCTTCCACCATGGGAAGACGGAAAGAAAATTGCTTGATTTCACCATCAACATAGTCAGTGTAGATGGGCAAATCCCTCCCACAGTGCTATTGTATTCTGTGGGCAGGAAGCCTTCCAGCAGTGAACAAAATCAGGATGATTGTACTGAAGTTGGTCAATGGATCAACTCCAGGAAGTCTAGACAATATTGCTCTCTTTTTTTGGGGGAGGGAGGGGGGGCTTAACTTCAACAGATTATGTCCTCCCAAAGTTATCATAAGTATTAATATGAACATGACCACAAACATTTAATTCAACCATGTTAAAGTGGACCTTTCCCCCTTTTACTAAAATTCGCATCACAATTCATCTCTTCATGCTGATGGAAATTCATCTAACACTTTTTAAGGTGTGGAAGGGGGAATATACCTTCCTTTCCTATGTCTGCTTCCCACGTTCCTTGAAGGCACTGGCCAACATTTCACTGGCCAAATTATCAGTGCCTTCAGGCAGATCTTGTACCTAATCAGACTTCACACTATTGTTGTAATATGCATGCATGAGATATAGCACATGACATCATGAGGCTCATCTTGCGGATTTGCCATGAAATGTTACATTTATTAGTTTCAAAAAGCTTCCCCTGACAATATTTTGTTAGATGTATAAATGTAATGTCATATGGCTTATGTACGAGATGAACTGCATGATGTCATCTGGACTATAAATTTTCAAAATGGCACCATGGGAGTGGGGGCACAGGCAGCAGAGAGACTAAAATAGACAGAAGGAGAGGCAACAAGGAGGTAGGTAAGTATACTAATTTAGCTTTTAGGTTTTGTTCATACCGTTTCCTGTAAAAAAAAAAGGTGGGTCAACTAATCACCTTTCCTGAAACAATATATTACAGTTAAACATCACAAGAAAACACATTGTTATCCAGTTAATCAGCTTGAATTAACATTGCTTTAGTTTAACAGCTTCCCATCCGTCCTATAGCAGAAATACTGCTACAGGGCAGCACAGGTGCACAAAATCACGTGTATATATACGTGATTTTGCATTTCTGGGTAGGGGCCACGGCTGCCAATCATAGGATCCCAGCCGGTGATTGCCGAGCATCTCAGATGGGGAAGAAAACTGTTTGGAAACAAAACAGTTCTCCTCCCTGTCAGCTCATGCACACTGCTTTGTATGGCTGTGCACAGTGAAGCACATACACACAGCCCCTAGTAAAACACACCCAGAACACCCTTTGATCGCCCCGAATGTTATCCCCTTCCTGTCCAGTGCCATTAGTATAGTGTCAGTGGGGTTTTAGCACTGATCATTGCATTGGTGTCACTGGGGATATCAGTGACACCAAGTCAGTTTCCCCCAGTGTCAGAGAATGCCCGCCGCAGTCCCACTCTAAGTTGCTGATCTCCGCCATTACTAGTAAAAAACAATCCCTGTATATATACCGCCATTTGTAAACGCTATAATTTTCATGTAAACCAATTATTTACACATATTGAGATTTTTTTTTTTTAGCAAAGCCCTGTAGCAGAATACATTTTGGCCTAAATTTATGATGACGTTTTATTTTTTAAATTTTTTCACTGAACACGATTAATAGCAAAAAGTCAAAGATATTGTATTTTTCTCAAAAGTTTCGGTAATTTTTTTTTCATAGTGCAAAAATTAACGCACAGGCGATCAAATACCACCAAAAGAAAGCTCAATTTGTGGGGGAAAAGGATGTAAATTTAACTTGGGTGCAGTGTTGCATGATTGTGCAATTGTCAGTTAAAGTAACGCAGCGCTGTAACGCAAAAAATGGCCTGGTCAGGAAGGGAGGGTGAATCCTCAGGAGTGCAAGTGGTTAAAATATTACAAATATTACCAAAACATTATAGGTATCCTAGTCATCACTGCTGGTATGTGCCACTTACTTACTTTTTCAGTATAGCATGCAGCTAGAATAGTACAACTGAGAGCAATTTACTCAAAAGTAAAAGTTAAAGAATGAGGAGTTTTGTTCTCATTGTAAACATATTCTCTTGAGGTATGTCAAGACAAGAAGTAATGGCAGATCTCCTCAGTGGAGATGACAGAGTTCCAGTACCAGCCTATAACCTGGTTTCTTGTCATTCTGTTACATAAAAAAAAAAAACTGAAGGGAAATTTCACAAATGTTGCCACAAACATAAAAACTTGACAAAAGCTTTTACTCCTCCGACTCTATCCAAATCTCCTACAAAGCATTTGCCTGGATTAAGTCCTATAGGTTTATTGATATAAGTTGGTACCAGGCCACCTTACTAACACATTATGAAGGTTTACTTCTATTCAAATGTCATTATTCTTTCTGACAAATGTCAGTTTGCATGTAGTCATAAAACATATCCAGAAATATTACAGATGATGAAAATCAATATTAACAACTGTGTGCACATTTGTCAAAAAAGTTGTCCAGCATCCAATGTACTGTTGCTTAATAATATGAACCCTAGTCACAAACAAAGTTAGTCAAGATAAACTACTTGGTCAGATTGGATTAAAATGTTTTGTACATGCAAGCATGTTGGGTTAGAAAAAAAGACACGTCTGTAAGGTTTAACACAAAAATAAAACATTAAAATCTGCATCCTGAAAACCCTAAGGCGTGGTTCACACCTATGTGTGCTGCAATCTGCTGCAGGAAAAAAAGAAATTAACCCTTTCCAAAAATGCTGTGGCTGAAAACACATAGAGTTGAACATGTTAAATGGACTGTAGTGAGTTCCTTCAAAATGCGTAAAGCACTAAAAAAAAACATGGATGTAAACCAGGTCTTAACCCACAGTTGATTCAACTGAAGGCAAAAAAAACTAATAAACCATCAAGAGAAAAAAAATTATACCTGATCCCTGAAGGCAATCAGATACTCACTAGACAAACATCCTCCTATGTTTTTCTTTTAATTATTAATAGCCAGTCATATTTTGTGCATATAGAAAGACTTCCAGTCTGTTTTTTTTTTTAATAAGCATCTGATATGGCGAGAACAAGCCTCCACATATGACAAGGTTTTCATGCAGACACAAAGGGATTGATTTACTAAAACTGGAGAATGCAAAATCTGGTTCAGCTGTGCAAAGTAGCCAATCAGCTTCTAACTTCAGCTTGTTCAATTAACCACTTGCCCTCCTTGGTTTGGTGAAAGTTATAGCATTTACAAATGGCAGTGTATATACTGGATATATAAACAGTAAAACCTCCTGTGCAGCTGTTTCCAATCTACTATACTGAGCTGCTGCTTACACCCGATACTCTCAATTAGAGATGAGCGAATCGAAGTATCCGAAGTGGAATTCGAGTCGAATATCGGAAAAATTTCGATTCGTGCCGAATCCGAAAAATAGCCTAATTCGGACGCGCGAATCGAAATTTTTCAGAAAATGGCGGCTGACATGTGCGGCGACGGAGCGGGGATGTCTGGGAAGGCGCGCAGACAAGGCGCGCTGACCCATAATGCATTCCTCAACTACATGTGATCGCATCAGCCTATCAGCAGCCAGCCAGCCAGCACTGTGTAATGGTCGAGCTATAAATAGCGGCCATTTTGGAATTCTTCATTTGCCTGCAGTTATTGAACAGAGGCAGACCGCTCTGTACTAGGGACAGGGACAGAGTTAGGGCCACAGAAACGATAATTGGGGACAGAGAAAAGTTACTTAGGGACAGAGAACCATTACTCAGGGACACAGACTTGTTAATGAGGGCCACAGAATCGTTATTTAGGGACAAAGAAACGCTAGTTAGGGCCACAGAATTCATAATCAGGGACAGACAGAATTGTTACTCAGTGCCAGAGAATTGTTACTTAGGGCCACAGAAACGTTATTAGGGCCACAGAATTGTTACTCAGGGACAGACAGAATTGTTACTGAGTGCCAGAGAATTGTTACTCAGGGACAGACAGAATTGTTACTGAATGCCAGAGAATTGTTACTTAGGGCCACAGAAACTTTAATTAGGGCCACAGAATTTTTACTCAGGGACAGACAGAATTGTTACTGAGTGCCAGAGAATTGTTACTCAGGGACAGACAGAATTGTTACTGAGTGCCAGAGAATTGTTACTCAGGGCCACAGAAACTTTACTTAGGGCCACAGAATTTTTACTCAGGGACAGACAGAATTGTTACTGAGTGCCAGAGAATTGTTACTCAGGGACAGACAGAATTGTTACTGAGTGCCAGAGAATTGTTACTTAGGGCCACAGAAACTTTACTTAGGGCCACAGAATTGTTACTCGCACAGACACAGAATTGTTACTCGCACAGACACAGAATTGTTACTGAAGGCCACAGAACTGTTACTTAGGGCCACAGAATTGTTACTCGCACAGACACAGAATTGTTACTCGCACAGACACAGAACTGTTACTGAGGGCCACAGAACTGTTACTTAGGGACAAAGAAACGCTAGTTAGGGCCACAGAATTCATACTCAGGGACAGACAGAATTGTTACGGAGTGCCAGAGAATTGTTACTCAGGGACAGACAGAATTGTTACGGAGTGCCAGAGAATTGTTACTCAGGGACAGACAGAATTGTTACTGAGTGCCAGAGAATTGTTACTTAGGGCCACAGAAACTTTAATTAGGGCCACAGAATTTTTACTCAGGGACAGACAGAATTGTTACTGAGTGCCAGAGAATTGTTACTCAGGGACAGACAGAATTGTTACCGAGTGCCAGAGAATTGTTACTCAGGGACAGACAGAATTGTTACTGAGTGCCAGAGAATTGTTACTTAGGGCCACAGAAACTTTAATTAGGGCCACAGAATTTTTACTCAGGGACAGACAGAATTGTTACTGAGTGCCAGAGAATTGTTACTCAGGGACAGACAGAATTGTTACCGAGTGCCAGAGAATTGTTACTCAGGGACAGACAGAATTGTTACTGAGTGCCAGAGAATTGTTACTTAGGGCCACAGAAACTTTAATTAGGGCCACAGAATTTTTACTCAGGGACAGACAGAATTGTTACTGAGTGCCAGAGAATTGTTACTCAGGGACAGACAGAATTGTTACTGAGTGCCAGAGAATTGTTACTTAGGGCCACAGAAACTTTAATTAGGGCCACAGAATTTTTACTCAGGGACAGACAGAATTGTTACTGAGTGCCAGAGAATTGTTACTCAGGGACAGACAGAATTGTTACCGAGTGCCAGAGAATTGTTACTCAGGTACAGACAGAATTGTTACTGAGTGCCAGAGAATTGTTACTTAGGGCCACAGAAACTTTAATTAGGGCCACAGAATTTTTACTCAGGGACAGACAGAATTGTTACTGAGTGCCAGAGAATTGTTACTCAGGGACAGACAGAATTGTTACGGAGTGCCAGAGAATTGTTACTCAGGGCCACAGAAACTTTACTTAGGGCCACAGAATTTTTACTCAGGGACAGACAGAATTGTTACTGAGTGCCAGAGAATTGTTACTCAGGGACAGACAGAATTGTTACTGAGTGCCAGAGAATTGTTACTCAGGGACAGACAGAATTGTTACTGAGTGCCAGATAATTGTTACTCAGGACCCCAGAAACTTTACTTAGGGCCACAGAATTTTTACTCAGGGACAGACAGAATTGTTACTGAGTGCCAGAGAATTGTTACTCAGGGACAGACAGAATTGTTACTGAGTGCCAGAGAATTGTTACTTAGGGCCACAGAAACTTTAATTAGGGCCACAGAATTTTTACTCAGGGACAGACAGAATTGTTACTGAGTGCCAGAGAATTGTTACTCAGGGACAGACAGAATTGTTACGGAGTGCCAGAGAATTGTTACTCAGGGACAGACAGAATTGTTACTGAGTGCCAGAGAATTGTTACTTAGGGCCACAGAAACTTTAATTAGGGCCACAGAATTTTTACTCAGGGACAGACAGAATTGTTACTGAGTGCCAGAGAATTGTTACTCAGGGACAGACAGAATTGTTACCGAGTGCCAGAGAATTGTTACTCAGGGACAGACAGAATTGTTACTGAGTGCCAGAGAATTGTTACTTAGGGCCACAGAAACTTTAATTAGGGCCACAGAATTTTTACTCAGGGACAGACAGAATTGTTACTGAGTGCCAGAGAATTGTTACTCAGGGACAGACAGAATTGTTACGGAGTGCCAGAGAATTGTTACTCAGGGCCACAGAAACTTTACTTAGGGCCACAGAATTTTTACTCAGGGACAGACAGAATTGTTACTGAGTGCCAGAGAATTGTTACTCAGGGACAGACAGAATTGTTACGGAGTGCCAGAGAATTGTTACTCAGGGACAGACAGAATTGTTACTGAGTGCCAGAGAATTGTTACTTAGGGCCACAGAAACTTTAATTAGGGCCACAGAATTTTTACTCAGGGACAGACAGAATTGTTACTGAGTGCCAGAGAATTGTTACTCAGGGACAGACAGAATTGTTACCGAGTGCCAGAGAATTGTTACTCAGGGACAGACAGAATTGTTACTGAGTGCCAGAGAATTGTTACTTAGGGCCACAGAAACTTTAATTAGGGCCACAGAATTTTTACTCAGGGACAGACAGAATTGTTACTGAGTGCCAGAGAATTGTTACTCAGGGACAGACAGAATTGTTACCGAGTGCCAGAGAATTGTTACTCAGGGACAGACAGAATTGTTACGGAGTGCCAGAGAATTGTTACTCAGGGCCACAGAAACTTTACTTAGGGCCAGAGAATTTTTACTCAGGGACAGACAGAATTGTTACTGAGTGCCAGAGAATTGTTACTCAGGGACAGACAGAATTGTTACTGAGTGCCAGAGAATTGTTACTCAGGGACAGACAGAATTGTTACTGAGTGCCAGAGAATTGTTACTTAGGGCCACAGAAACTTTACTTAGGGCCACAGAATTGTTACTCGCACAGACACAGAATTGTTACTCGCACAGACACAGAATTGTTACTGAGGGCCACAGAACTGTTACTTGGGGCCACAGAAACGTTAATCAGGGACACAGAATTGTTACTGAGGGCCACAGAACTGTTACTTAGGGCCACAGAATTGTTACTCGCACAGACACAGAATTGTTACTCAGGGACACAGAATTGTTACTCAGGGACACATAATCGTTTAATTAAAGAGTATGTCAGACAACATGCAGAGGAGTGGCAGAGGAGGCAATGTTTTAGGAGCGAGCAGACGTGGCAGCAGAGGAAGGGGTCGAGGCAGCACTATTCGCAGCCAGAGGCCAGTGCTCCCGGTGTCATCCAGCGGTCGTGTCTCCACCGACAACCCTGCCGTCGTCGATTGGTTGGCTCGGTCGTCTTCCTCTTCCCAGGTCACCTCTGACACCTACAGCCAACGGTCGGTGGGTACGTCAGACACAACCGTTAGTTGGCATGGCCCGGGACCAAGCCCACTGAAATCACGTGTCCTCTACCTGCCCCTGTCCTTTGGTGTTCCCTCACCAAGCGAAGTATCGCATGCTGTGGGCTCAGCCCCACTGTACAGTGAGGAAGAGCTAACAGAGGGCGGTCAGGAACGGGGGGAGACATCCGCCTTTTCAGCAGCCAGGCGAAGAAGTAGTGGCGAGGAGAGTGGCTCGGTAGCCGGTCTAGAGACAGGTCTGTCTCCTGACCCAGACGCAGCCGAGGGGGCTAGTAGTGAGGCGGAGACCCTACTTGATGATGAGGAGGTTGATCGCACTTGGCAGCCTCGTCGTCATCAGGCAATTTCTTCCGCATCATCAGGAGAAGAGGGTGGCAGCTTGGCAGCGAGCAAAACAGTCGGTGGGTTGCCCAGGAGACAGCAGCAGGGTCGCAGCAGTGTCAGTGGAGCCAAACGTCCACGGAGTAGAGCACCAGCTCCACTGCAGCCTACCACCACGGCCAGTAGTGGTGCCGGTGTGCACGGAGGAAGCAGCAGTCAGCCAGTGAGGAGTATCGGGGGCAAAGTTTCCTACTCGGCGGTGTGGCAATTTTTCGTCAAGCCGCCCGAGGAAGTAAACGTAGCCGTATGTCGACTATGTGGCCAGAAAGTCAAGCGTGGCCAGGGGGCCCATGTTGGGACTACAGCGTTGCGGCAGCATATGCAGCGTCGCCATTTGGTGGCCTGAGAAAACCGTGATAAAGATACGGCGGTTCTGCCCGCCCCAGCCCCCGCTCCATCACCCGCTCCGTTACTTGCTCCGTCACCCGACGTCAATCGCCCTCCATCAGCCAGTCAAGGCTCCAACACCTCTGCTGAGGGGAGTTGTCGCTCGTTGGCATCTTCCGCTCGTTCAGATGCTCCTTCTCCTGCTACTCCTCTTCACGGATTCCGTCAGCAGTCTTTCTTGGAATCCGTTTCCAAGAGACAACAGTTTGCGAGCACGCACCCGACGGTGCAAAAGCTGAACGTCCTCCTGTCCAAGTTGCTGGTGCTGCAGTCCCTCCCTTTCCAAGTGGTGGACTCAGCACCTTTCCGAGAAATGATGGCTTGTGCCGCGCCGCGGTGGAGAGTGCCAAGCCGTCATTTCTTCGCCAAAAAGGCAGTGCCAGCCCTGCATTCACATGTAGAAGACATGGTGGGCCAGTCTTTGAGCATGTCGGTCTCTGCCAAAGTGCACGGCAGCGCCGACGTGTGGAGCTGTAACTACGGTCAGGGACAGTACATGTCATTTACGGCCCACTGGGTGAACGTGGTGCCGTCACAGCCGCACCAGCAACTTGGACAGGTCACGCCGCTTTTGCCTCCACGTTTGCACGTCCTTGGTCCGGCAAAGATGTCCGCCTCTACCACCTCTTCTTCCGCCGTGTCCTCAGCCGCCACCCCCGTGCCAAGTCCCATTACCCGACCGGCATATCACATGTGCAGGGCGCAACGGTGTCACGCTGTTCTGCACCTGGTATGCCTTGGCGAACGTAGTCACACAGGGGAGGAACTTCTGAGTGTAATGAACAGAGAAATCGACAGATGGCTGTCTCCGCGCAAACTGAAAATCGGAACCATGTTGACCGACAACGGAAAGAACATGGTGTCTGCTCTGCGTCAAGGAAGGTTGTGCCATGCGCCATGCATGGCTCACGTGTTCAATCTGGTTGTCAAGCGGTTCTTAAAATCCACCATCCCACTGCAAGACATCCTTAAAATGTCACGTAAACTTTGCATGCATTTCAGCCATTCCTACACCGCAAAGCACACCCTCCTTGAGCTGCAGCGGCAGAACGGAATTCCACAGCATCGCCTGATCTGCGACGTTGCAACAAGGTGGAATTCAACCCTACACATGTTAGACCGCCTTTACGAACAGCGAAAGGCCATCACCGATTTCCTGATGTTACAAGCGGATAAAGGTACTCCCCTGTGTAACTTCGATGTCAGCCATTGGCAGCTCATGCGTGACACCTGCCGCTTGCTCAGGCCCTTTGAGGAGGCCACGCTATTCGTGAGTCGGCAGGACTATGGGATGAACGACGTCATTCTTCTGTTGCACGTCCTTGAACAAATGCTGTTAACAATGGCTGGTCAGGGTGCGGTAGACGTGGCGCACAGATCTCAACGCCACATGACCCCTGTGGGGGCAGGACAGGAAGAAGAGGAGGAGGTAGAGGAGGACATTGGTGCTCAGGAATTATTGAGTGAAATGGGTGGTTTTTCCACTCAGCGGACAGGAGTGGAGGAGCAGGAGCATCTGGTAGAGGAGGAGGAGGAGGAGACAGAGGACCCAGACGCACCGTGGCAGTATGCTGTGGAGATGGAGGCAGGGAGTCCCTCGCATTCCTTGGCACAAATGGCCCATAGAATGCTCGGTTGCTTGCGTAGCGACAGCCGAATAATAACCATCAGACAGAGGGATGACTTTTGGCTGTCCACCTTGTTGGACCCTCGCTACCGTTCCAAAATGGTGGCCTTTTTCATACCTGCTGAGAGGGAGGCCAAAATAACGTAATATAAAAACCACCTATGTAGTCAGTTGGTGTCTGCCTTTGTGCGCCAACGTCCATCCTCAGACACTGTGGGCCCTGTGCGCTCGCGTTCCGCTGCCATGGCAGAAGGGGAGGGGTGGGGTGGTAGGAGCAGTGGCAGCTCCACCAGCAGCAGCTGCCTCAGTCTGCAGTCGATGATGAGTAGCTTTCTTCACCAGCGCAGTGAGGAAACTACTAACCAGCCGCAGCAGCAGCAGCAGCATCAGGTGGACCTGGAGCAGGACCTCAAACAACAGGCTTGGGCCTACTTGGACAGCACCCTGCCAACCGAGGTAGACAATCCCCTTGACTACTGGGCAACGAAACTTGACCTTTGGCCCCAACTAGCTGAATTTGCCCTTGAAAGGCTGTCATGCCCAGCCAGTAGCGTGGCATCGGAGCGCGTGTTTAGTGCGGCAGGAGGTATTGTAACTCCGCGGAGGACACGACTGTCCACCCAAAGTGTGGAGAGACTCACGTTTGTGAAAATGAATCAGGCGTGGATTAGTCTGGATTTCAAACCACCAGTTCCTGACACAACTGACTAAATCCGCCATGAATCATGCCTCAAACATGTGCCACTTTGAGGTCTCCTCACACACTGCTGGTGTGTAGAATTTTTTGACATAGGGTGCTGGCAGATTATGGGCCTCCTATAGCTGCTGCCAGGCCCCTAATCTGCCATAGGCCCCTATATACCGCTTCCTCATGCTGCTGCCAGGTCCAGAGTCTCTCATGCCATGTGCCACTTTCAGGTCTCCTCACACTGCTGGTGTGTTGAATTTTTTGACATAGGGTGCTGGCAGATTATGGGCCTCCTATAGCTGCTGCCAGGCCCCTAATCTGCCATAGGCCCCTATATACCGCTTCCTCATGCTGCTGCCAGGTCCAGAGTCTCTCATGCCATGTGCCACTTTCAGGTCTCCTCACACTGCTGGTGTGTAGAATTTTTTTGACATAGGGTGCTGGCAGATTAAGGGCCTCCCATAGCTGCTGCCAGGCCCCTAATCTGCCATGGGCCCCTATATACCGCCTCCTCATGCTGCTGCCAGGTCCAGAGTCTGTCATGGGTCCCTGTACGGCCTCCCATTGCTGCTGTCTCCATCGCCACACTCTGCCATGTGCCACTTTCAGGTCTCCTCACACACTGCTGGTGTGTAGAATTTTTTGACATAGGGTGCTGGCAGATTAAGGGCCTCCCATAGCTGCTGCCAGGCCCCTAATCTGCCATGGGCCCCTATATACCGCCTCCTCATGCTGCTGCCAGGTCCAGAGTCTGTCATGGGTCCCTGTACGGCCTCCCATTGCTGCTGTCTCCATCGCCACACTCTGCCATGTGCCACTTTCAGGTCTCCTCACACACTGCTGGTTTGTAGAATTTTTTGACATAGGGTGCTGGCAGATTATGGGCCTCCCATTGCTGCTGCCAGGCCCCTAATCTGCCATAGGCCCCTATATACCGCTTCCTCATGCTGCTGCCAGGTCCAGAGTCTCTCATGCCATGTGCCACTTTCAGGTCTCCTCACACTGCTGGTGTGTAGAATTTTTTGACATAGGGTGCTGGCAGATTACGGGCCTCCCATAGCTGCTGCCAGGCCCCTAATCTGCCATAGGCCCCTATATACCGCCTCCTCATGCTGCTGCCAGGTCCAGAGTCTGTCATGGGTCCCTGTACGGCCTCCCATTGCTGCTGTCTCCATCGCCACACTCTGCCATGTGCCACTTTCAGGTCTCCTCACACTGCTGGTGTGTTGAATTTTTTGACATAGGGTGCTGGCAGATTATGGGCCTCCTATAGCTGCTGCCAGGCCCCTAATCTGCCATAAGCCCCTATATACCGCTTCCTCATGCTGCTGCCAGGTCCAGAGTCTCTCATGCCATGTGCCACTTTCAGGTCTCCTCACACTGCTGGTGTGTAGAATTTTTTTGACATAGGGTGCTGGCAGATTAAGGGCCTCCCATAGCTGCTGCCAGGCCCCTAATCTGCCATGGGCCCCTATATACCGCCTCCTCATGCTGCTGCCAGGTCCAGAGTCTGTCATGGGTCCCTGTACGGCCTCCCATTGCTGCTGTCTCCATCGCCACACTCTGCCATGTGCCACTTTCAGGTCTCCTCACACACTGCTGGTGTGTAGAATTTTTTGACATAGGGTGCTGGCAGATTAAGGGCCTCCCATAGCTGCTGCCAGGCCCCTAATCTGCCATGGGCCCCTATATACCGCCTCCTCATGCTGCTGCCAGGTCCAGAGTCTGTCATGGGTCCCTGTACGGCCTCCCATTGCTGCTGTCTCCATCGCCACACTCTGCCATGTGCCACTTTCAGGTCTCCTCACACACTGCTGGTGTGTAGAATTTTTTGACATAGGGTGCTGGCAGATTATGGGCCTCCCATTGCTGCTGCCAGGCCCCTAATCTGCCATAGGCCCCTATATACCGCTTCCTCATGCTGCTGCCAGGTCCAGAGTCTCTCATGCCATGTGCCACTTTCAGGTCTCCTCACACTGCTGGTGTGTAGAATTTTGTGACATAGGGTGCTGGCAGATTAAGGGCCTCCCATAGCTGCTGCCAGGCCCCTAATCTGCCATAGGCCCCTATATACCGCCTCCTCATGCTGCTGCCAGGTCCAGAGTCTGTCATGGGTCCCTGTACGGCCTCCCATTGCTGCTGTCTCCATCGCCACACTCTGCCATGTGCCACTTTCAGGTCTCCTCACACTGCTGGTGTGTTGAATTTTTTGACATAGGGTGCTGGCAGATTATGGGCCTCCCATAGCTGCTGCCAGGCCCCTAATCTGCCATGGGCCCCTATATACCGCCTCCTCATGCTGCTGCCAGGTCCACAGTGTCTCATGCCATGTGCCACTTTCAGGTCTCCTCACACTGCTGGTGTGTTGAATTTTTTGACATAGGGTGCTGGCAGATTATGGGCCTCCCATAGCTGCTGCCAGGCCCCTAATCTGCCATGGGCCCCTATATACCGCCTCCTCATGCTGCTGCCAGGTCCACAGTGTCTCATGCCATGTGCCACTTTCAGGTCTCCTCACACTGCTGGTGTGTTGAATTTTTTGACATAGGGTGCTGGCAGATTATGGGCCTCCTATAGCTGCTGCCAGGCCCCTAATCTGCCATAGGCCCCTATATACCGCTTCCTCATGCTGCTGCCAGGTCCAGAGTCTGTCATGGGTCCCTGTACGGCCTCCCATTGCTGCTGTCTCCATCGCCACACTCTGCCATGTGCCACTTTCAGGTCTCCTCACACACTGCTGGTGTGTAGAATTTTTTGACATAGGGTGCTGGTAGATTATGGGCCTCCCATTGCTGCTGCCAGGCCCCTAATCTGCCATAGGCCCCTATATACCGCTTCCTCATGCTGCTGCCAGGTCCAGAGTCTCTCATGCCATGTGCCACTTTCAGGTCTCCTCACACTGCTGGTGTGTAGAATTTTTTTGACATAGGGTGCTGGCAGATTAAGGGCCTCCCATAGCTGCTGCCAGGCCCCTAATCTGCCATGGGCCCCTATATACCGCCTCCTCATGCTGCTGCCAGGTCCAGAGTCTGTCATGGGTCCCTGTACGGCCTCCCATTGCTGCTGTCTCCATCGCCACACTCTGCCATGTGCCACTTTCAGGTCTCCTCACACTGCTGGTGTGTTGAATTTTTTGACATAGGGTGCTGGCAGATTATGGGCCTCCTATAGCTGCTGCCAGGCCCCTAATCTGCCATAGGCCCCTATATACCGCTTCCTCATGCTGCTGCCAGGTCCAGAGTCTCTCATGCCATGTGCCACTTTCAGGTCTCCTCACACTGCTGGTGTGTAGAATTTTTTTGACATAGGGTGCTGGCAGATTAAGGGCCTCCCATAGCTGCTGCCAGGCCCCTAATCTGCCATGGGCCCCTATATACCGCCTCCTCATGCTGCTGCCAGGTCCAGAGTCTGTCATGGGTCCCTGTACGGCCTCCCATTGCTGCTGTCTCCATCGCCACACTCTGCCATGTGCCACTTTCAGGTCTCCTCACACACTGCTGGTGTGTAGAATTTTTTGACATAGGGTGCTGGCAGATTAAGGGCCTCCCATAGCTGCTGCCAGGCCCCTAATCTGCCATGGGCCCCTATATACCGCCTCCTCATGCTGCTGCCAGGTCCAGAGTCTGTCATGGGTCCCTGTATGGCCTCCCATTGCTGCTGTCTCCATCGCCACACTCTGCCATGTGCCACTTTCAGGTCTCCTCACACACTGCTGGTGTGTAGAATTTTTTGACATAGGGTGCTGGCAGATTAAGGGCCTCCCATAGCTGCTGCCAGGCCCCTAATCTGCCATGGGCCCCTATATACCGCCTCCTCATGCTGCTGCCAGGTCCAGAGTCTGTCATGGGTCCCTGTACGGCCTCCCATTGCTGCTGTCTCCATCGCCACACTCTGCCATGTGCCACTTTCAGGTCTCCTCACACACTGCTGGTGTGTAGAATTTTTTGACATAGGGTGCTGGCAGATTATGGGCCTCCCATTGCTGCTGCCAGGCCCCTAATCTGCCATAGGCCCCTATATACCGCTTCCTCATGCTGCTGCCAGGTCCAGAGTCTCTCATGCCATGTGCCACTTTCAGGTCTCCTCACACTGCTGGTATGTAGAATTTTTTTGACATAGGGTGCTGGCAGATTAAGGGCCTCCCATAGCTGCTGCCAGGCCCCTAATCTGCCATGGGCCCCTATATACCGCCTCCTCATGCTGCTGCCAGGTCCAGAGTCTGTCATGGGTCCCTGTACGGCCTCCCATTGCTGCTGTCTCCATCGCCACACTCTGCCATGTGCCACTTTCAGGTCTCCTCACACACTGCTGGTGTGTAGAATTTTTTGACATAGGGTGCTGGCAGATTAAGGGCCTCCCATAGCTGCTGCCAGGCCCCTAATCTGCCATGGGCCCCTATATACCGCCTCCTCATGCTGCTGCCAGGTCCAGAGTCTGTCATGGGTCCCTGTACGGCCTCCCATTGCTGCTGTCTCCATCGCCACACTCTGCCATGTGCCACTTTCAGGTCTCCTCACACTGCTGGTGTGTTGAATTTTTTGACATAGGGTGCTGGCAGATTATGGGCCTCCCATTGCTGCTGCCAGGCCCCTAATCTGCCATAGGCCCCTATATACCGCTTCCTCATGCTGCTGCCAGGTCCAGAGTCTCTCATGCCATGTGCCACTTTCAGGTCTCCTCACACTGCTGGTGTGTAGAATTTTTTGACATAGGGTGCTGGCAGATTACGGGCCTCCCATAGCTGCTGCCAGGCCCCTAATCTGCCATAGGCCCCTATATACCGCCTCCTCATGCTGCTGCCAGGTCCAGAGTCTGTCATGGGTCCCTGTACGGCCTCCCATTGCTGCTGTCTCCATCGCCACACTCTGCCATGTGCCACTTTCAGGTCTCCTCACACTGCTGGTGTGTTGAATTTTTTGACATAGGGTGCTGGCAGATTATGGGCCTCCTATAGCTGCTGCCAGGCCCCTAATCTGCCATAGGCCCCTATATACCGCTTCCTCATGCTGCTGCCAGGTCCAGAGTCTCTCATGCCATGTGCCACTTTCAGGTCTCCTCACACTGCTGGTGTGTAGAATTTTTTTGACATAGGGTGCTGGCAGATTATGGGCCTCCTATAGTGCTGCCAGGCCCCTAATCTGCCATAGGCCCCTATATACCGCCTCCTCATGCTGCTGCCAGGTCCAGAGTCTGTCATGGGTCCCTGTACGGCCTCCCATTGCTGCTGTCTCCATCGCCACACTCTGCCATGTGCCACTTTCAGGTCTCCTCACACACTGCTGGTGTGTAGAATTTTTTGACATAGGGTGCTGGCAGATTACGGGCCTCCCATAGCTGCTGCCAGGCCCCTAATCTGCCATGGGCCCCTATACCGACTCCTCATGCTGTGACGTTGCAACAAGGTGGAATTCAACCCTACATATGTTAGACCGCCTTTACGAACAGCAAAAGGCCATCACAGATTTCCTGATGTTAAAAGCGGATAAAGGTATTCCCTGTGTAACTTAGATGTCAGCCATTGGCAGCTCATGCGTGACACCTGCGCTTGCTCAGGCCCTTTGAGGAGGCCACGCTATTCGTGAGTCGGCAGGACTATGGGATGAACGACGTCATTCCTCTGTTGCACGTCCTGGAACAAATGCTGTTAACAATGGCTGGTCAGGGTGCGGTAGACGTGGCGCACAGATCTCAACGCCACATGACCCCTGTGGGGGCAGGACAGGAAGAAGAGGAGGAGGTAGAGGAGGACATTGGTGCTCAGGAATTATTGAGTGAAATGGGTGGTTTTTCCACTCAGCGGACAGGAGTGGAGGAGCAGGAGCATCTGGTAGAGGAGGAGGAGGAGGAGGAGACAGAGGACCCAGACGCACCGTGGCAGTATGCTGTGGAGATGGAGGCAGGGAGTCCCTCGCATTCCTTGGCACAAATGGCCCATAGCATGCTCGCTTGCTTGCGTAGCGACAGCCGAATAATAACCATCAGACAGAGGGATGACTTTTGGCTGTCCACCTTGTTGGACCCTCGCTACCGTTCAAAAATGGTGGCCTTTTTCACACCTGCTGAGAGGGAGGCCAAAATAACGTACTATAAAAACCACCTATGTAGTCAGCTGGTCTCTGCCTGTCTGCGCCAACGTCCATCCTCAGACACTGTGGGCCCTGTGCGCTCGCGTTCCGCTGCCATGGCAGCAGGGGAGGGGTGGGGTGGTAGGAGCAGTGGCAGCTCCACCAGCAGCGGCTGCCTCAGTCTGCAGTCGATGATGAGTAGCTTTCTTCACCAGCGCAGTGAGGAAACTACTAACCAGCCGCAGCAGCAGCAGCAGCAGCAGCATCAGGTGGACCTGGAGCAGGACCTCAAACAACAGGCTTAGGCCTACTTGGACAGCACCCTGCCAACCGAGGTAGACAATCCCCTTGACTACTGGGCAACGAAACTTGACCTTTGGCCCCAACTAGCTGAATTTGCCCTTGAAAGGCTGTCATGCCCGGCCAGTAGCGTGGCATCGGAGCGCGTGTTTAGTGCGGCAGGAGGTATTGCAACTCCGCGGAGGACACGACTGTCCACCCAAAGTGTGGAGAGACTGACGTTTGTGAAAATGAATCAGGCGTGGATTAGTCTGGATTTCAAACCACCAGTTCCTGACACAACTGACTAAATCCGCCATGAATCATGCCCCAAACATGTGCCACTTTCAGGTCTCCTCACACTGCTGGTGTGTTCCATTTTTTGTCATAGGGTGCTGGCAGATTACGGGCCTCCCATAGCTGCTGCCAGGCCCCTAATCTGCCATGGGCCCCTATACCGCCTCCTCATGCTGCTGCCAAGTCCAGAGTCTCTCATGGGTCCCTGTACGGCCTCCCATTGCTGCTGTCTCCATCGCCACACTCTGCCATGTGCCACTTTCAGGTCTCCTCACACTGCTGGTGTATTCCATTTTTTGTCATAGGGTGCTGGCAGATTACGGGCCTCCCATAGCTGCTGCCAGGCCCCTAATCTGCCATGGGCCCCTATACCGCCTCCTCATGCTGCTGCCAGGTCCAGAGTGTGTCATGGGTCCCTGTACGGCCTCCCATTGCTGCTGTCTCCATCGCCACACTCTGCCATGTGCCACTTTCAGGTCTCCTCACACTGCTGGTGGGTTCCATTTTTTGTCATAGGGTGCTGGCAGATTACGGGCCTCCCATAGCTGCTGCCAGGCCCCTAATCTGCCATGGGCCCCCGTACCGACTCCTCATGCTGCTGCCAGGCCCGTAATCTGTCATGGGCCCCTGTTGTCGCTTGTTGGCATATTCCGCTCGTTCAGATGCTCCTTCTCCTGCTACTCCTCTTCACGGATTCCGTCAGCAGTCTTTCTTGGAATCCGTTTCCAAGAGACAACAGTTTGCGAGCACGCACCAGACGGTGCAGAAACTGAACGTCCTCCTGTCCAAGTTGCTGCTGCCAGGCTCGTAATCTGTCATGCGCCCCTGTACCGCCTCCTCATGCTGCTGCCAGGTCCAGAGTGTGTCATGGGCCCCCGTACCGACTCCAAATGCTGCTGCCAGGCCCGTAATCTGTCATGGGCCGCTGTACCGCCTCCCCATGCTGCTGCCAGGTCCAGATTGTGTCATGGGTCCCTGTACGGCCTCCCATTGCTTCTGCCAGGCCTGTAATCTGCCATGGGCCCCCCTACCGACTCCTCATGCTGCTGCCAGGCCCGTAATCTGCCATGGGCCCCTGTACCGCCTCCTCATGCTGCTGCCAGGTCCAGAGTGTGTCATGGGTCCCTGTACGGCCTCCCATTGCTGCTGTCTCTATCGCCACACTCTGCCATGTGCCACTTTCAGGTCTCCTCACACTGCTGGTGGTTTCCATTTTTGTCATAGGGTGCTGCATGGCCTCCCATTGCTGCTGCCTCCACCGCCACACTGTGGCTCCACACTCTGGTTTTGGCCCCGTGACTGGCCAAATGAGTGAAGTGTGCGGTGATTCTAAGATCGACGGCACTCATCTGCATGTCATACTGCCTGACAGTATTATTTCTCTTCCCCAGCAGACTCCAAGGGCATTTAAATTAAAGGTACAGTGTTCAGCACTAATATTAAGTCTCTCTGAAGCCTAGAAACACCCTTTTTTAAGTTAAATTCACAGCGAATATATTCGACTCGAATCGAAATTTTTCTACGAATTCGCCGAATCAGTCGAATCGAATTTTTGAATACTTCGCTCATCTCTACTCTCAATCAATCTATATATGATGTAGCGCTACTGAGACTTATAAATACATATCCATAGTGCATACCTTATTGTGAATCAAATAAAAAATACTTATGCAATGTAACATAAAACAGGCATAAATATTAGGTGATTGTATCACTCATTGGTTTCCTATGGTGAAATATACATCATTATACAAGTGGTTATAGTATAAGTGCAAATATTCAATATTCATATTAAGGTATATATAGCTAATAACTCCTCATCAAAACATGTAATTAAAAACTCATTAATGGTAAGTCTGGTGATATCATAATGTGCATGCCACTGCTAAGACAAATACAATAAAAATATGGATATAAATAAAATCAATAATACCTATAAAACGCATGTCAAAATATCCATTCATAATACATATAATAATATATATATACATATTGAATATAAATCTTTAATCTTTAAGATACAACCACAATATATTAAATGTCATAAAAGCACTCCATAATTATTTTTAAAAAGAAACTTGCACATTTCCTAACTGGCAGAAGAACAGGATGCAGGTCTCCTTTTTTTGTGGCCCTTGGTGAGTCACATATCACCTATAGAGCCACCTAAGAGAGAGACCGTGGATTATCAGCAACATCCAGCGGGTGGAGGAATATCTGGCTTGACCTGACCTTTAGAAGCTACCAGTGGATCTAGTAGAGATAACTTATCTCTAAATGCGCAGTTACACTGTGCATCTGGTGAGTGCACAGCCTTATCCTTCTCACGTTCACTGCATGGTAGCAGCACTTTGAAGGAGAGAAATTGTCACAAAGACTGTTTTTGCACTGCATGTTACTCTGCTTGTGACATAATGTTTGGGATCACATTAGTCACTTAATCACTATATTGATATCTTGGACGCTTTTTACTTAAATACTTGTGATATAGCGCCGTATCCTTTATATTTCATGCTTTTGTAAGGTTTTTTGGTATCCTTTTTGATGCTGTGGCTGCTTTAATTTTCACAGCGCTCACAACTTCTTTTATACTTATTCAATATTCAGTGCTTTCAATATACACACACAGTGTATGGTGATAAATGTCTACAACAAGAGAGCAGTTTGACCAAGTGGAACTCAAACAGCATGCACAACTTGTCAGTGCTGGTGATAGGTGAGAATCCTACAATGGCTGACGTGCCCGCTCACCTTCCCCCCTGCAACACGCAGGGGCCAAAAAGCCTTTTGGATCACTCCAAGATCCTACTCGTTATCCAAATTAGAAGTAACTTCACTGGCTCCAAAAGACTCTCTCCTCCTTCTACTTATCCTCCATGGACAGACACCAGTATATATATATGCTTATATACTCATATGGTTATGGACCTGCGATGAAGTACAATGGGCAACCTTGATCTTTAGCTCATGACAGTCGTGATTCCATGTCCCCGGCATGTTTGTCACACACTGTCCATATGCATCCAGTTCATTACGACAGTACTTAGCTGTGACCTCCAAAGAGGCATGATCACTGACACCAGCTCACCCTTCAAGGGTTCACATGGCCACACTCTGCTTCCTGTACGGGAGATGTGTGCCCTGTGATTGGCAGAACAAAAACAGGAGGAGAGTTAAAGGGGGGGGGGGCGTGTCTGATTAACCCGCGTGTGGCTGAAACAAAAAAAAAAGCCACACACGGGTTAATCAAACACGCCCCCCCCTTTTTTTTTTCATTTTTACTAGCAATGGCAGTGATCGTCGATTTATAGCGGGACTGTGGCGCACATTCTGACACTGGGGTGAACTGACTTGGTGTCACTGACATCTCCAGTGACACCAATGCAGTGATCAGTGCACTGACGCTGTACTAATGGCACTGGGCAGGAAGGGCTTAACTTGAAGGGAGATCAAAGGATTAACTGTGTACTGGGAGTGTTTTACTAGGGGTTGATATGTGTGCGCAGCCATCCACAGAAGTGTGCATGAGCTGACAGGGAGGAAGACTGTTAGTAAACAAAACAGTCCTCCTCTCCATCGGAGATCCTCAGAAATCACCTGGCGCCAGCGAGTAATTACTGGCCGGGCTCCGGTGATTGTCAGCCACGGCAGCGAATGGCGGCATGGGTAGGGCGCACGCCCGCTACCCGGAAATGCAAAATCACTTTTATATACGTGATTTTGCGCACCGCTGCCACCCTGTAGCAGTATTTCTGCTATAGGGTGGCTGGCAAGAAGTTAAGCTTTGACAATAAAACCAGGAAGCCGAATGGTTTCTATGCAGAGCTGCACCAGATTTTGCACACTCAGGATTAAGGAAATCTCCTCCTGTGAGTCGTTTAGAATGATCTTAAAGGATACAGTATGTTCACCTTCTGGAGCATGTTACATCCATATTTAGGGTGTAATATGCTCCAATACATGCCTCTCCACACTTCGATCCCCTTCCTGTGACAGTGGGTGGGGGATCCTCTCCCCACACCTACTGTCACATTTTGAGAACAATGAGCTGTGTGGGGCTTCACCCATTCATCCATGTCATTCATTTACAGGAATCTGTGAATCGGAGGACTAGAAGTACTGTCAGCCATTGGGGCACAAGACGTTAAGTAGTATTTAATGAACTATAAAGGGTGCTGATGATTCACAAGCCCAGTAGCTTTCAAACTGACAGACCATACTGAAGAACAGGCTGACAGTTGTAGGGCTTGTCTACACAAGCCTGACATTGTACCTGTGATCCACAGATCATGGGTGCAATGCTTTGCAGGCTCCTGTGGAAAAAAATAATAGATGCACACAGGGGCAGACTGACAACTCATGGGGCCCCCGGGCAATAGGGGATCATGGGGCCCCTGTGTCCTTGCCCAAACTCAAAAGAGCCTATGAAAAAGGTACCAGGGGCATCTCATGGGGCCACTACTGACCCCAGGCCCTTGGGCAGTGCCCGAGTTTCCAAATGGTCAGTCTGCCCCTGGATGCACATTTTCTGCAAAAATATGTGCATTGATTATATTTCCCAAAAGGTGAACATATCCTTTACAGTGAACAACTTTAAAACATGTTTTCTATATGATCCATGTATTTGTACAAAGTGATTATTAGCCCTTAATTGCCTTTTCTCAAGAGAGAATAAATTGAGTTATGTTAACCTCTCCCCACAGTTGGGGTGTACCATGCCCTTTATAAAATGAGTTGCCCATCTCTGCTTTCCTATGATTGTACATGATCATGAGGTCTGAAAATTTACTTTTTAACCACTTGCCCTCCTGAGAATTTACCCCCTTCCTGACCAGACCATTTTTTACGTTACGGCACTGCTTTACTTTAACTGACAATTGCGCGGGCATGCAACGCTGCACTCAAATTAAATTTATGCTCTTTTTTTCCCATGAATTGAGCTTTCTTTCAGTGGTATTTGAATGCCTGTGCATTTTTAATTTTTTGCGCTATACAAAAAAAAAGACCAACAATTTTGAGTAAAAAAACAATATTTTTGACTTTTTGCTAAACATGTCCAGTAAAAAAATTCAAAAAATAAAATTTTGTCATAAATTTACACCAAAATGTATTCTCCTACATGTCTTTGCAAACAAAAAAAATCCCAATACATGTAAATTAATTGGTTTATGCGAAAGTTATAGCGTTTACAAATGGCGGTACATATACTGGAATTTTGTTTTCTATTTTTTATTTTTACTAGTAATGGCGGTGATCAGCGACTTATACTACGGCGGACATTCTGACACGGGGGGGTAACATGAGAGGTGATCAAAGGGTTAACTTTGTGCTAGGAGTATTTTACTGGGGGCCATGTCTGTGTGCTTCACTGTAATCACACTGCTCTGGATGGCTGTGCTGTCCTTGTCCAAACTCAAAACCCGTGCCGCCCTGTAGCAGTATTTCTGCTATAGAGCAGCACGAAAGCGGTTAAAGAATCCAACAAATGTATTTACTTTCACAAGGCGGAGTCAGTACAGGAAGCACTGCTTGCAGCCAGCAAGATACCGTGGAAAATGTAGTCCTTAGAAACCAAAAGCAAACCAAAGATAGCATTTATAAAATAATGATTTATGATTCATACTTTGAATGACCCAAGGTTATTAATAGTGCACCTCAAGGTTCAGCATTGGCGCATTTACATTTTATCTGTTTTTTATAATGTTGTTTTCTAGTAGTATTCTTGTATGCAATCTTTTAGGAAATGCCTAAGTATCTTCCCTACTATATAATAAAACTTCCCAGACTGTAATATTTAAGCAAATATCTTGATCTCTTTTTTTCCCTTTTTTTTTTTATTAACTGAGGCATCATATTGGAATATTGCCTACATATTGGAACCAAGTAGGTTATTAAATTAATCTGTCAGTGGAAGGGGCAAAAAATATAAACAAAAATGTCCTGTAAAGAATTAGACTTTATACCTACCTATCCTGGCATCCATTCAATAAATCTTTCTGATGCAGAGCTATGCCGCCCCTAAGAAACTGTTTATACAGCATACTTCTGGATGTGTCGGATACGTTTTACCCTCGCAGTGCTTTTTTTTCTCCTTCTATTATCCTCTATATTTCAACAGGACACAGCGATATAGGGGTTTGTAGGGTGAACCAAAGAGCACATCAGACAATGTGTGAATTCATGAAGTGTATTAGATGCTAATTTTCTCTGGTATGATCATTTCGGTTTTGAGCCATTGTGGTTTATTTGATGTTCTGTAAATACCATACTAATTTTGTACATTGCCAACAATGTTTCTCTGTGGACACAGGACATCGGTAGTTAATAGATTTGCTTTTTCCAAAACCACAATGACCAAATATTTAAATTTAATTTTTTTTTTATTAATAGAGTTCTCTTACCCTCTTTAGCAATCTGCTTTTCATTTTGAATTTTTGCTTCTTGGTTTAATTTTTTTTACAGCTGCTGTATTTTTTTAAATTTTGCAGTGATTGTAAAGCTTTTTTCCTAAAATATTAAATGGTATTGCACAGAGCAGTCCCTTTCCTCCTCTTCTGGGGTCCCCTGGAGGTGCTCTCCACTCCTTCTCTCTTTCAAGTGCCACTATACTGTAGAAAGCTGCTTGCAATGGAGGCACTCGTGTCAGCTTAATCCCGAGCTGGGCTGTGTGAGTCTATAGACACACACAGCATGGGTCACACCCACTCCTTGCTCCCTCCTCACAGGACTTGATTGACTCCCGCCCTGGCATGTGAGTGTGTCTAGGCACTCCTGTGCATTTAGCAGTATATGTTGTGTGAGAGGTTTTGATGTGAGATTTTTGAGATGTCTTTTCTGTTCTGCTCACTCTTCTCTTTGCTGGAGGAGGATGTAAGGGCCTGCATTGCATACATCTTTCTGCTTCTTGTGTTTTTTTTTATTAATTCTGTGTATCCAAGTTTCCTTCATCTCTTCTGCCACTTTTTGAATTACCCCAACAGTAATGCCTCTACCAATCTGGGATATGGTAAACTAGGAAATATCAAATACATATATCCTACAGACATTGATTGTAACTCCTTCTTTGCTCTCTGCTTGCTTTTTGTAAGCAAAATTTCCACTGTTCACAAAGAGTTTGAATCTCTGTCAAGTTTATTTTGGTTTCTACTTTCTCCACAGTCACATTGCCCTGGACTTCCTATTACTATACACACTATAGGAAATAACTAAGAATCCTCAC
Source organism: Staurois parvus (assembly GCF_062004578.1). Taxonomy (NCBI): domain Eukaryota; kingdom Metazoa; phylum Chordata; class Amphibia; order Anura; family Ranidae; genus Staurois; species Staurois parvus. The sequence continues at coordinate 12,118,531 of NW_028317852.1, forward strand.
CAAGTACTGTGAATTCCCACCTTTATCAACTGCCACCGAGACAGGTCTCCCACTTAGAAGATATTGTTTTTAACCAAGTTTCAGTGTAAAGTGCAAAATTTTGGCTTTTCTTTTGCTTCTGACATTGGAAACAAATGGTGAGTGTAAATCCTTCTGATTTAGTGAATTATGATGCCCACCTGACAAATGTGCAACATTAACATTTCATATAAATAGACCACTTGTCACGTACCTGACTATGTAGCCGAGATGATGAAGGTGGCCTCTTGCACAATTTTTGTCCAAGCACCCCTGGTAGTGTGAACAGGGACTGCTAAGACAGCAGAAGGATGCAGGTTTCAGGAAGATGGAGCAGTGAACTTGAGCTTGGAAGTGCACAGATCCACCTGGTAGAAGTATGGCATCAAGTCACCTACTGGATTTGGCAGCAGCCAGGCAGATAGGTATAGGATCATAATCAGCTTCCAGGTTGGGGACAGACAAGGGCTGGCAATGTGCTAGCAGTAAAGTACAAAGTCAAGAGGCAGACTTATTGCCAAAAGTCTAGTAAAACACATGAGCAGCAGACATAACAGGCAAGATAAATCTGAAGAAAAGCATCAGATGTAGCCAGTCAGTAGCTGGATCAGCAGGTTTTCAGGAACACAGGACACAGGGATCAGAACTGAAAACAATCCAGCAATGAGGCTAGGCAGACCTCAGGTTCAGATAGGCTGCTGGGTGCCAGATCTATAGACCTGTGCCTGTGCGTGCACATATGTAGCATGCCCCATGCAGTGTCCCTGTGCATGAACACAAAAATGAGCACTTGCTGCCTGAGGTTTCTGACACCATAGTAAAACTATTTAACAATATAGAGGCATCAAGTTTTTGAAAATATGAGGGGTATTAACAATGGTCATACCATGCATTAACAACATGAAAAGCAATATAAAAAATATCATCATGTCATACACAGGTAAATGGAGTTATGCATAGGAGTATAAACAATATGGTGAGTACAGTGGTTGCAATTTTCATGCAGCCATCTTTTAAGGCCATTATGCTGCCATTGTATTTGATGGCTATGGTCTTGCTTCTTACAGCCTTACCAATGGATACCTTTGCAATTAGTGCTGTATAAACTGTATCATCAGCTACACACAGTTATCTTGTTCTGATAGTAGCATGGGCGGACTGAACATTTGGAAACTCGGGCACTGCCTGAGGGCCTGGGGTCAGTAGGGGGCCCCATGAGATGCCCCTGGTACCTTTTTCATAGGCTTTTTTGAGTTTGGGCAAGGATACAGGGGCCCTATGATCCCCTATTGCCGGGGGCCCCATGAGTTATCAGTCCACCCCTGGATAGTAGTAAAAGAACTCCCTGTCCCATTCCCGGGACAAAATCAAGTCAGGATGAGTGCTGCTCAGCCATTCACAGTAAATTTTGTATTTTATGAATGCGCACAAGGCTTCTTCTGATCAGCTGAAGTGGAGATTGTGAGGTCAGCTGCCTACCTCTCCACATCAAACAGTCAGTCTTGTATTCATTCATAAAAAGTAGAAGCCTTGTATTCATTCATAAAGTACAAAGCTTCCTGTGAATGGCTGACCAGTGCTCGGCCTGGCTCAGTTTTGTTCTGGGAACAAGACAGGAAGTCCCTGTACCACTGCCAGAATATAGCATTGTATAATGTATGTAGTTGATGCTACATACAGTTTATACAGTGCTCCCAGGGGGCAAATTTATTCATGAAAGAAATACTTAAATTTGACCAGCTTGATCTAAATTAACTATTTGAACTATTAAAAGTTAAATCAAGTGTGGAGTCTAGCTAAAAAAACCCCACATAATTCTTGATTAGCCTTAAAATAATAAATACAAAATTAATTTTCTTAACTGTAAATTTACAGTAATACTAATATTTTTCTTTTTTATTTGGAGTATGAATGTCATTTACTGTGTGAAAATGTTCACTGCCCTCCAGGTGCAAAAGATACACATAATGGTATCTTAGAACCAGATTAAGACCAAACAGGTCCCTAGGCAGTATAACAGCTCTAGGCCCACTGCTTAGCTTTTCAATCCTATAAGAAGACATTTCAATTAATAAAACAAATTTACATAACCGAGTGTGAAGAGTCCCCTTTGAACTTTGGATGCAGTTTTAGAATTGATTATCTTTTGGGTCTTTTCTGCTTACATTTGATAGTTACTCTAAGGTTTTGATATTATTTTGCATTCCTCTGATCATGCAAATCTGGCTCTCATTTATCAAATATTACTCAGGATGGCAAACAACATTTAAAAATGTATATAAAAATATTATTCTGGTGGTGGCCACCTTATTATTCTAAAAAAGCACTTCACAAAGAGAGTTGTAATATAGTGAGTGTATTAAAGATCAGATTAGTGTGAAGAAGGAAGGAAATTACCATTACTAACCTTCCACTGACTAGATCATAGACGACTGCCTTGTTTACCTTGACATGAATTGGGCTATGTGGTATCTGGAATAATACCTACACTGGTTGTGCCCACAAACAGAAAGTCTTCTGAAAAACAGAAGTGCTTGCCATCATTACCTTGCCATGAATTGGGCTATGTGGTATCTGTGATAATGCCTACACTGGTTGTGCCCAAAAAAAGAAAGTCTTCTGAAAAACAGAAGTGCTTGCCATCATGTCAGGTCACTGAAATTCTGTGAGATAATTCGTATTAAATAGGTGAGAGATACTTCAGGGACTTGACATTTCTGTATCAGAAATTATTATACATTCAGTTAAAAACTCTGCTAATGCATATGATCGAAATACTTTTTTTTTTTTTTTGCAAATATTATGATTAAAATAAGGGTGTAGCAGTGGCATTGGTAATGGCCTTCACAAAAATGCACCCCCCTTTTCTTATCATCATTGCCCAGCACTGTTTTGCAGCAGAGACAGTGATCACACTAATAGTCTCATACAGTAGAATATTGTAAAGAGCAATCTATAAAGTGCACTAACCCATAGCTAAGAAGCAGGATTCATTTGTCCTTGTTCAGACTGCTCTAAACTAATTGAATTAAATCTAGTTGGTATTGCTTGAAGCTCCTTCGTCTCACATTGATGTTTGCATTACTATGACAGCTGGCATGCTTTTTACTTCTCTTGTTCCTTAACTCTCAGCAGACAAGGATGAGAAGACTATATGACTGTATATGGCTTTGTATTCATTAAGAGACTACATGACTACATGTCTCTGAATAGTCAGGTAGAAAGGATCAGCTAAAATTCCACACCTGCCACAGTAATGCAACCCAGCAGCAGTGGTAGTAATGGTAATATGATATCAACCACACATTCAGAAACATAGAAGGGTGACGGCAGAAAAAAGATCAAGTGGTCCATTGAGTCTGTCAAACTTTTTTTAAATATAAATATTATGAAAAAAAAAATGGGACATATATTTTTAGCAACATTTTTTTGTCTGAATATAGATCTGTTTGTCCTGAGCATGTTTGAATCTCGTTACTGTTCTCATTAATTCTACTGGAAGTCTTTTCAAAGCATCAACTACTCTTTCAGTAAAATATAACTTTCTAAGATTAGTTTTGAACTCTCCACCTGATGCCAGGTCCTCATGTTCCTCATATAGAAATACAACCCCCCTGTATTTTATTCACAACCTTAGTGATTTTAAATGTTTTATTCATGTCTCCCATTTCCCTTTTTAAATCCAAACCATACATTTTATGTTCCTGAAGTCTCTCCTGATATGTTTTATCATTCTGACAGTTCACCATTTCTGGACTCATTCTATTTCATCAATATTTTTTGTAAATGTTGTCTCCAGAAATGGACACAATATTCTAAATAATGTCTAACTCGAGATCTATATAGTGGAATCAAGACCTCCTTCCTCCTGCTGGTTATCCTAGTGATACATTCTAGACATCAATACAATTTTCCCACTGCCTGACCACACTGTTTGCTCATTGTGCAATCATCTGAAATAAGTAATTCTGAATCTTTTCCCCCTGTAGTTCTGGCCATCGCTGTACCCTCAATAGTGTACTCTGTCAAGGGATTATTTTTCCCTAGGTGCATTATTTAAAATTTATAAGCATTGAACTATAGTTTCCATTGCTTTAACCAATTTTCCACCAATCACAATTCACGTTTCATGTTAAAGACACCTCCAGGGATATCAGTCCTATGGCACAAGTTTGTGTCATCAGTGAAAGGCATACCTTACCCACCAAAACATTTGGTTATATTGTTTACAATTCAGTTGAAAAGAACAAGACTTAGTACAGGGCCTCACTGTACACCACTAGTGATTGGTCTCTGCTCCAAGTCCACACTTTGATATCAGTCCTTTAGCCAACAGCATGTTTTGACAGTGTTCAGCGGGAATGAATTATCTACCAATCTACCATGCAATAAGGAAAAGACTACAAGTATATTCTTAGATTTGCAGATGAAACCGATTTTGCAGTTACCTATCAGCCACAGACTGTTCATTGCTAGGTAAGTATGCCATTCACTGCACAGATACACAGCCAATTTATTAGGTACCCATTGCTAGTACTGGGTTGGACCCCCTTTTGCCTTCAGAACTACCTTAATTCTTTGTGGCATAGATTCAACAAGATGTTGGAAACATTCCTCAGAGATTTTGGTCCATATTGACATGATAACATGCCTTTCTATAATCTCAAACCAGTCTGCCCATTCTCCTCTGACATCAACAAGGCATTTTCATTCACATAACTGCCGCTCACTGGATATTTTCTCTTTTTTTGACCATTCTCTGTAAAGCCTAAAGATGGTTGTGCATGAAAATCCCAGTAGATCAGCAGTTTTTGACATTCTGAGATTAGCCCATCTGGCACCAACAACCATGCTGTCACGTACCTGGATAGTGAGCGTGACGTGAAGAGGCAGGCCTCCTGTACAACTCCGGCTCAAGGATTGCTGATGGTGAGACAGCAGTCGCAGGGGCACAGTGGGGTATGAGTGCCTGTGATCAGTTCAGTAGTAGCTGGTAAGCTGATGAGTTGTAGGCAGGGAGCATGGTTCTGATGTAGCCGTGATGGATGGATGGATACTCAAGAGCTGTGTGCTGAGGATGCAGGGTCAGACGAGCCGGGTTCGGTATCAGTCAGGCAGATCAGGCTTTCAGTGGCAGGAGGAAGAGTAGTCAGGTCACAGACCAGGTCAGCAACGGAAGATCAATCAGACAGGGTGGAGACAGAAGAATAATCCAAGACAAGCCAGAGGTCAGGGCAGGAAGCAATCAAGCGGAGATCAGGAACAGGCTGGTTCGGTATCAGGAGTCAAGCTCAGGAATCAGGGAACACGAGCAGGGAAAAGACTATACGGCAATGGGACAACTACTGCAGCCAGTTTAAATAGCCCTTTTGGAGCCAGCATTAGTAACAGGCGCGTGCCCGCATGCGCAAGTGCGCACGCCTATGTCCAAGTGCTTCCACATCTGTTTGGCTCGTAAGGACTCTGCTCATGCGCATATTTGTGTGCCGTGGAACTTCACCTGCACTATGGGCAGGCCTTTCCTGACACATGCCATGTTCAAAGTCACTTAAATTTCCTTTCTTCCCCATTCTGATGCTCGGTTTGAACTTCAGTAAGTCATCTTCACCACGTCTAGATGCCATGATGCATTGAGTTACTGCCATGTGATTGGCTGATTTAGCAATTTGTGTTACCAAGCAATTGAACACGTGTACCTAATAAAGTGGCCAGTGAGTGTATTTTTACTGGTCCATTGTCCTGACTATTTGTACAGAAGAAATGACTCCTCCTGTTTTATACTGTTGATGTAGTAAGAGAAGATCCATGCATCATGGAGCACATTGATTAATAACGTCCTGCTTTTCTGGTACTCTGAGACAGTGTTTTCTATAAACACTCTTTAATGTAACCTACATCGCCCACTCCATCTGTTCAGTTTCACACGTTCCAAAAGGTGGCATCTCTCATTATCTAAAGGAAATATGGTAATAGCATAAACTGCCAAATATCACAGAAGCACATTAGGTTATTAAGTATACAATTTAAAACCAAATGTATTTATTAGTCTAGACTTATCTAAAAATGTTAAATAACATCTTTCCATCCTAAAATGTATAGAAATATTGTAATGGTGTTATTTAATTTAAATTATGATTAAGTGAATATTGATTCCACATATCAATCGACCTTTGGGAGCAGAAAAAACACATCCTTGGAATATCAGTGCGGGGAGTTACCAGAACTGCATCACAGCCAGCAACAATATCTGGTGCTTTCTGCTATGGGGGAGCATGTGAACTCCTGCCATGTGAGAGTGTTTGAGTCTAGCAGCCAAGAGATAGAAAAGAGTACTGTTACATGACAGGGGAGTGTCATCAGTGCTCCTCTTAGTTTTTGATATCAGGCAAACCCTTGGATAATAGTGCCTGCAGCAGCAATGCAGGAGCTGCTGGAGAGTGAGTAGAAGTGGTTCAAGGGGGACACTTTACAAAGACATTGTCACTTTAATCTGCATGATAAAGGTGATAGTTATAGATTTGCACAAAGTAAAAATTAGGTTTTTTTTAGTTTTGGATTCATTCATTAAGAGAATTTAATTTCATCATATTCATTATGTGTAAATTATTCATCTTCAGAATTTGCTTTGTATATTCAGATTCATTTCGTATACTCAATATTTCACAATGGATTTTTTTATTTTCGGAAGTTATAAATTCATTCATTATGCCGTTATGTTATTTTGTCGACTTGCTTGAGATTTGGATGCGACTTCCATGCGACATTGCTTGTGACTTTGTCTAATCATAACTAGAGATGAGCGAATTATTCAAAAATTCGATTTGGCTGATTCGCCGAATTTGAGGAAGAAATTCGATTCGATGCGAATTTATTCGCTGCGAATTTAACTTATAAAAAGGGTTTCTAGGCTTCAGAGAGCCTTTATATTAGTGCAGAACACTGTACCTTTAATTTAAATGCCCTTGGAGATGAGGAAGGAGAAGGAGAAGGAGAAGGAGAAGGATGAGAAGAAGGAGAAGGATGAGAAGAAGGAGAAGGATGAGAAGAAGGAGAAGGAGAAGGATGAGAAGAAGGAGAAGGATGAGAAGAAGGAGAAGGATGAGAAGAAGGAGAAGGAGAAGGATGAGAAGAAGGAGAAGGAGAAGGATGAGAAGAAGGAGAAGGATGAGAAGAAGGAGAAGGAGAAGGATGAGAAGAGGGAGAAGGAGAAGGATGAGAAGAAGGAGAAGGATGAGAAGAAGGAGAAGGATGAGAAGAAGGATGAGAAGAAGGAGAAGGATGAGAAGAAGGAGAAGGATGAGAAGAAGAAGGATGAGAAGAAGAAGAAGGATGAGAAGAAGGAGAAGGATGAGGAGAAGAAGAAGAAGGATGAGAAGAAGAAGAAGGATGAGAAGAAGAAGAAGGATGAGAAGAAGGAGAAGGATGAGAAGAAGAAGAAGGATGAGAAGAAGAAGAAGGATGAGAAGAAGGAGAAGGATGAGAAGAAGAAGAAGGATGAGAAGAAGAAGAAGGATGAGAAGAAGGAGAATTCCAAGCCGGCAAAAAGTGTATCTGCAGAGCTCCGCTATTTCTTAGCGGAGCTCTGCAGATACACTTAGCGGAGCTCTGCAGATACACTTTTTGCCGTCTTGGAATTCTTCTTATTTTCATCCTACTTCTTCTTCTTCTTCTTCATTCTCATCCTCATCCTCAGAAGAAGAAGAAGAGGATGAGGATGAAGAAGAAGAAGAAGTAGGATGAAAATAAGAAGAATTCCAAGCCGGCAAAAAGTGTATCTGCAGAGCTCCTCTATTTCTGACAGTTCTCTGACATTCACATTTACAGCGGTTGAAACATTGTATCTATTTGTTTCCATAAATGGAAACAAATAGATACAATGTTTCAACCGCTGTAAATGTGAATGTCAGAGAACTGTCAGAAATAGCGGAGCTCTGCAGATACACTTAGCGGAGCTCTGCAGATACACTTTTTGCCGGCTTGGAATTCTTCTTATTTTCATCCTACTTCTTCTTCTTTTTCTTCTTCTTCTTCTTCATCCTCATCCTCAGAAGAAGAGGATGAGGATGAGGATGAAGAAGAAGAAGAAGAAGAAGTAGGATGAAAATAAGAAGAATTCCAAGCCGGCAAAAAGTGTATCTGCAGAGCTCCTCTATTTCTGACAGATACACTTTTTCCCGGCTTGGAATTCTTCTTATTTTCATCCTACTTCTTCTTCTTCTTCTTCTTCTTCATCCTCATCCTCATCCTCTTCTTCTTCTTCTGAGGATGAGGATGAGGATAAAGAAGAAGTAGGATGAAAATAAGAAGAATTCCAAGCCGGCAAAAAGTGTATCTGCAGAGCTCCTCTATTTCTGACAGATACACTTTTTCCCGGCTTGGAATTCTTATTTTCATCCTACTTCTTCTTCTTCTTCTTCATCCTCATCCTCTTCTTCTTTTTCTGAGGATGAGGATGAGGATGAAGAAGAAGAAGAAGTAGGATGAAAATAAGAAGAATTCCAAGCCGGCAAAAAGTGTATCTGCAGAGATCCGCTAAGTGTATCTGCAGAGCTCCGCTATTTCTGACAGTTCTCTGACATTCACATTTACAGCGGTTGAAACATTGTATCTATTTGTTTCCATTTATGGAAACAAATAGATACAATGTTTCAACCGCTGTAAATGTGAATGTCAGAGAACTGTCAGAAATAGAGGAGCTCTGCAGATACATTTTTTGCCGGCTTGGAATTCTTCTTATTTTCATCCTACTTCTTCTTCTTCTTCTTCTTCTTCATCCTCATCCTCAGAAGAAGAAGAAGAATGAAAAGAAGAAGAAGAATGAAAAGAAGAATGAAAAGAAGAAGAAGAATGAAAAGAAGAAGAAGAAGAATGAAAAGAAGAATGAGAAGAATGAAAAGATTCTTCTTCTTCTTTTCATTCTTCTTTTCATTCTTCTTCTTCTTTTCATTCTTCTTTTCATTCTTCTCATTCTTCTTTTCATTCTTCTTCTCATTCTTCTTTTCATTCTTCTTTTCATTCTTCTCATTCTTCTTTTCATTCTTCTTCTCATTCTTCTTTTCATTCTTCTTCTTTTCATTCTTCTTCTTCTTCTTTTCATTCTTCTTCTTCTTCTTTTCATTCTTCTTTTCATTCTTCTCATTCTTCTTTTCATTCTTCTCATTCTCCTTCTCATTCTTCTTTTCATTCTTCTTCTCATTCTTCTTTTCATTCTTCTTCTTCTTTTCATTCTTCTTTTCATTCTTCTCATTCTTCTTTTCATTCTTCTTTTCATGAAGAAGAAAAGAAGAATGAGAAGAATGAAAGGAAGAAGAAGAATGAAAAGAAGAATGAGAAGAAGAATGAAAAGAAGAATGAAAAAAAGATTGAGAAGAATGAAAAGAAGAAGGAAAAGAAGAATGAAAAGAAGAAGAAGAAGAATGAAAAGAAGAAGAAGAATGAAAAGAAGAATGAAAAGAAGAAGAAGAATGAAAAGAAGAATGAAAAGAAGAAGAAGAATGAAAAGAAGAAGAAGAAGAATGAAAAGAAGAATGAAAAGAAGAAGAAGAATGAAAAGAAAAAGAAGAAGAAGAATGAAAAGAAGAATGAGAAGAATGAAAAGAAGAAGAAGAATGAAAAGAAGAATGAAAAGAAGAAGAAGAATGAAAAGAAGAAGAAGAAGAATGAAAAGAAGAATGAAAAGAAGAAGAAGAAGAATGAAAAGAAGAATGAAAAGAAGAATGAGAAGAATGAAAAGATTCTTCTTCTTTTCATTCTTCTTTTCATTCTTCTACTTCTTTTCATTCTTCTTCTTTTCATTCTTCTTTTCATTCTTCTCATTCTTCTTTTCATTCTTTTCATTCTTCTTTTCATTCTAATTTTCATTCTTCTTCTCATTCTTCTTTTCATTCTTCTTCTTTTCATTCCTCTTTTCATTCTTTTCATTCTTCTTTTCATTCTTCTTCTCATTCTTCTTTTCATTCTTCTTTTCATTCTTCTTTTCATTCTTCTTCTCATTCTTCTTTTCATGAAGAAGAAAAGAAGAATGAGAAGAATGAAAAGAAGAATGAAAAGTAGAAGAATGAAAAGAAGAATGAGAAGAAGAATGAAAAGAAGAATGAAAAGAAGAATGAGAAGAATGAAAAGAAGAAGAAGAAGAAGAAGAATGAAAAGAAGAAGAAGAATGAAAAGAAGAATGAAAAGAAGAAGAAGAAGAATGAAAAGAAGAAGAAGAAGAATGAAAAGAAGAATGAAAAGAAGAAGAATAATGAAAAGAAGAAGAAGAAGAATGAAAAGAAGAATGAAAAGAAGAAGAAGAAGAATGAAAAGAAGAATGAAAAGAAGAATGAGAAGAATGAAAAGATTCTTCTTCTTCTTCTTTTCATTCTTCTTTTCATTCTTCTTCTTCTTTTCATTCTTCTTCTTCTTCTTTTCATTCTTCTTTTCATTCTTCTCATTCTTCTTTTCATTCTTCTCATTCTTCTTCTCATTCTTCTTTTCATTCTTCTTCTTCTTTTCATTCTTCTCATTCTTCTTTTCATTCTTCTTTTCATTCTTCTTCTCATTATTCTTTTCATTCTTCTTCTTCTTTTCATTCTTCTTCTCATTCTTCTTTTCATGAAGAAGAAAAGAAGAATGAGAAGAATGAAAAGAAGAATGAAAAGAAGAAGGAATGAAAAGAAGAATGAGAAGAAGAATGAAAAGAAGAATGAAAAGAAGAATGAGAAGAATGAAAAGAAGAATGAGAAGAATGAAAAGAAGAATGAAAAGAAGAAGAAGAAGAATGAAAAGAAGAAGAAGAATGAAAAGAAGAATGAAAAGAAGAAGAAAAAGAATGAAAAGAAGAAGAATGAAAAGAAGAATGAAAAGAAGAAGAAGAATGAAAAGAAGAAGAAGAAGAATGAAAAGAAGAATGAGAAGAATGAAAAGAAGAAGAATGAAAAGAAGAATGAAAAGAAGAAGAAGAATGAAAAGAAGAAGAAGAAGAATGAAAAGAAGAAGAAGAATGAAAAGAAGAAGAAGAAGAATGAAAAGAAGAATGAAAAGAGAAATGAGAAGAATGAAAAGATTCTTCTTCTTCTTTTCATTCTTCTTTTCATTCTTCTTCTTCTTTTCATTCCTCTTCTTCTTCTTTTCATTCTTCTCATTCTTCTTTTCATTCTTCTTCTCATTCTTCTTTTCATTCTTCTTCTTCTTTTCATTCTTCTTTTCATTCTTCTTCTTCTTCTTTTCATTCTTCTTCTTCTTCTTTTCATTCTTCTTTTCATTCTTCTCATTCTTCTTTTCATTCTTCTCATTCTTCTTCTCATTCTTCTTTTCATTCTTCTTCTCATTCTTCTTTTCATTCTTCTTCTTCTTTTCATTCTTCTTTTCATTCTTCTCATTCTTCTTTTCATTCTTCTTTTCATTCTTCTTCTCATTCTTCTTTTCATGAAGAAGAAAAGAAGAATGAGAAGAATGAAAAGAAGAATGAAAAGAAGAAGAAGAATGAGAAGAAGAATGAAAAGAAGAATGAAAAGAAGAATGAGAAGAATGAAAAGAAGAATGAAAAGAAGAAGTATTCCAGTACAGCAAAAAGTGTATCTGCAGAGAGCTCCGCTATTTCTGACAGTTCTCTGACAGTTCCTTCACATTTACAGCGGTTGAAACATTGTATCTGTTTCCGAATAAAAACATCTGTATCCTAAATGGAAACAAATAGATACAATGTTTCAACCGCTGTACATGTGAAGGAACTGTCAGAGAACTGTCAGAAATAGCGGAGCTTTCTGCAGGGACACTTTTGCCGGCTGATCGGGAAAAATCCGATTCGCGCACCCGAAGTATGCTAATATTCGGATTCACCGCGAATCGAATTTTTCCTGAAATTCGAAACGAATTCCACTTCGCCTGGTTCGATTCGCTCATCTCTAATCATAACACCAGAATGTAAAAAAAATAGGCATTGAAAAAAAACCAGCATGTGGGCCTCATATAATAGTCTGACATAAATATTGATTGGGACCATGCGCCATTTAAAAAAACAAATGGTGTGGAGCTCCCCTCAAAATTCATACCAGACCTAAAGGGCCTGGCATAGACTGAGGAGTCCCCCCACACTGTTTTTTAAAAAACGTTTTTAAAAACTAAAAAAAAAACTTTTTAATGCTAGCTCTTCTTTTTTTTTTTTACATTCTTCTGTCAATGGGTAATCCTGCTGACAGCAGATGCATCATGGATGTTAAGAACACAGCAACTGCCTAGCTCCCTGACAGCCAGCTCCTTAACAACCAGCTATTAATTAATCATTTCAGATCATTCATCATTTCAGATGCTTCCAACATCCGAAAGAAATATAGAAATGTTTTTGTTTCATTATAATTTATTTTGGAATTGTTGAAATTTGTTACAGTCGTTATTCAGATACATCCAAATCCCTGAATAATGAAAAGTTTATCTGAATTTCGATTTGTAACGAAACGCATAGCAAGCCTAGTGATTGTATGTCTTTAAGCCTTAACACTTAATCTAACATGAAGCATTTATGATAACACTTAAACTAACCCCAAAAGTGAGCTTTTATCACTTGAATGGGAGCCTTAGCTTTTAAATTCAGTAAACTATGATTATATTGATGAGTACCAATGAATATATATTAATTTAAAGGATAAATTCACCTTTTCAGGCAGAATTTCATTTTTCATAATAAATAGAAGCATTTTCCAAAGCCATTTCATCACTTCCTGTAGAGCATTTTCACAGTGACATGCATAGGGTAGCCTATTGATCTCAATGGGCTGTGCTACACGTGGCAAAGTAGCTCATGGGACATTGTGGCGTGATGTGGGTTGCACTTTTTTTACTATGCGTTTTGATGGAAGGGGGCAGACAGCCACAGGTGTGTGCTAATGAGGTCAGCTGATGAAATTCTTCCAGTGTCTTACTGGTTCTTCTGTCCTAACTCTTCATATCAGCAAGTAGTAATGCTTTTTAAGAATTTCAGCAAGGGCTAAGGTAAGGTCTTGTTCTCAAAATCAAAGAAAGATTTTATTTTTCTGTAACAGAAGTACATTAATGGCATATTGGTACATAAGGGAGCTGAAATTTAGAAAAAAAAAAGATGAACTTAGCCTTGAAGAGTTTATAATGTTGTTCTGCTGACAAACACAAGGTGACCTAAGCTTGTGATTGCAGAGCTTAACTGCTGTCTCCACACCCGCCGCCACCATGTTATAGTGCCAGCAGGGGCGAACTGACCATTTGGAAACTCGGGCACTGCCGAGGGCCCAGGGTCAGTAGGGGGCCCCATGAGATACCCCTGGTACCTTTTTCATAGACTTTTTTGAGTTTGGGCAAGGACACAGGGGCCCCATGATCCCCTATTGCCCGGGGGCCCCATGAGTTGTCAGTCCGCCCCTGAGTGCCAGCTAAAGTTACCACTGTGCACAATTCTCCCTAACATGATATGAGATTGCACTGCCACATTCCACAGTCTATGCATGTCAGGATGAGGAGTTCAGTGATGTCAATAAAGCAGTCCTGCCTCCTCCTAAGTTAGCAATAGATTCCTCCAACCTCAGAGGAAAACACGTTGCACTGCAGACCAGACAATAAAAATGTGTGGAAACCCTAACAATGAACTTCTTGCTCCCCTGTGGTCTGTTTAGGATAGCATTTGATAATTGCAAAAAAACCCAGTTTTGTCAGAAATACAGAGCTTTCTGGTGTTCTCCTCACAGTTCCTATCAATAGAATAATTAGCCTATGTTGTGGCTTCTGCAAAATAAACTTTGGCTGGTTCCCTCATCCTTACTGATTAATAATGATAATCAGTAAGGATGAGGGAACCCCACTGACAGCTCAAACATTAATGCAGCTTTTCACTACTAAAATACCGCATGACTTGATAAAATAACTCATGTGGTATTTTAGTAGCCTTTTTTAGTGAATTTACTATTTTTCAGTACATTCTGGACATTTGGGAGGGTCTCCTGAGGTTATCTTTTAAAACGCTTGTAAACTAAAATAGTGCACCAAGAAACTCACTGCATTCCAGCACCATGTACTGCAGTTACACTAGCAATGTTTTCTAGTGTAACTGCAGATAGTGCTAGAGGCTTATTTTATTCAATCAAGATTACTTTCACACTGCTCTGTATGAAAAATGCATAAAAATGCATATGTGTTTTGCCTTAGAAGTTCTCAAGCCTGGGTTCACAGAATTGCATGACAATTATATTCTGACTTTAGTGCGATTTCAGCTCCATAGACTTCTATGTTTTCTTACAGAAGTCGCACCAGCATAGATAAGAAACCTTCCTATGCAACTTTTATGGATCAGTGTTATTTTTTTTTAACCCTCACCTCTCCTCCTTCATTCTTGCTGCCTAAAACCTAGGTTCACACGGAAGTGGTTTTGATCTTTCTTTCGGTTGATTGATCGTTCTTTTTATTGATCGAACCTTCCTTCTAATCCTTCCTTTGATTGAAGGATCAATCCTTCTTTCAGTCGATCCTTCCTTTGATTGATTATTCCTTTGATCGATTGATCCTTCTTTTGATTGATTGATCCTGTCTTTGATCGTTTGACGGATTGATCGGTTAAAGGATTGATTGATCAAATGGTCATTCGATTGAAGGAAGGGTTGGCTGATTGAAGGAAAGGTCAACTGATTGAAAGATTGATCAAAGGAATGGTTGAACAATGGAAGGGTTGACCAATCGACCAAATGATTGATCGTAGGAAATGTCAATTGATCAATCAAAAGGAAGGGTTAATATATTGAAGGAAAGGTTGATTGATTGAATAAAGGAAGGATTGATCGGCTGAAGGGTTAATCAATTGATTGAAGGGTCATTCAATCAAAGGAAGGGTCTATTGACCAATTGAAGCAAGGGTCAATCACTTAATCAAAGGAAAGTCAATTATTCAAAGAAAGGCTCCAAAATTACAGCTGAATTAAAATACAGAGATGAAGGATAACCAGGGAGGAGATGTGAGTGTTAAAAAAAACCACTGAATGCATTATAGTCCTATAGGAATGCTTCTTATGTATGCTTATGTGACTTCTGTGAGATAACAATGAAGTTTATGGGGCTAAAATTGCACTGAACTTAACAAGTAACCTTTTCCAAAATCGCACTGTGCTGAGTTGATAAGAAGGGCATTAGAATATAATGTGATTTCCCTTGTCATGTGATTCTGTAAGCTGGGGCTTGAGAACCTCTGACAGGTATGTTGCATTTTTTATGCATTTTTCATGCAGTTTCCATTCATTTCAATGGAGGGATGCTTTTTGGTACGTTTTTGTTTTAACCTGACCAAACATGCACCAAAAATGCAGTAAGCAGGATTTTTTTAACCGCAACTGAAGCGCAATAAACGAGTATTTAAAGGGATGTAGTTTACTACTGCTTTTCTTCCACTTTTTTAACTGAAAAACACACCCAAAGCAGATCAGTGTGAAAGCAGCCTAACTCTTGCAGGCCTATTCAGCTCTGCTCAATTCCAATTTCCAGTGTTGTTTAGGAAATGCTTGCTTCCTGCCCTGTCCAGGCAGTCTGCTGCAGGGAAAAAAAGTCTCTGACCCGTTCCAAAAAATACATCGGTGGAAAACACAGAGATTTGAACTTGACCCATAGGAAACCATGTTAAATGCACTGTAGTGCGTTTCTGCACAATTGAAAAATACATAGGTGTGAATCAGGCCTGACACAAAAAATGGAGCCTATTTTATTCCACTAAAGCTGACAGGAATATGGGCCTTTATCTCTCTGTCTTTGTCTGCCTCCAACAATGGAGCTTATTTATTAACATTTAGAAAGAAAAAAGTTATATATATTTATGCAATTCGTAGGGGCATCGCCACTGCAAAGACATCCATCCCACTTAGCATACCTTATACTAAACCTCCCTCAACACTTTCCTCTTTTGACCTTGCTACTACCGAAGAGGTCACTAAAATTTTCTCAGAAGCCCGTCTCACTACCTGCCCCATGGATCCTGTCCCCTCACAACTACAACGGTCACACTCTTCTTCCATTCTATGCTCCCTATCTCTCCTTCTCTAATGGTGCCTTCCCCTCCCCTCTAAAGCATGCACACATCACTCCCATACTTAAAAAGCCCTCCTTGGATCCCACCAACATGAACAACTTAAGACCCATCTCCCTTCTCCCATTTACCTCTAAACTCTTAGAACGCCTAGTCTACAATCGCCTGAGCTCCTACCTCACTGACAACAACCTTCTTGACCCTTTACAGTCTGGCTTTCACTCACTACACTCCACTGAAACTGCCCTACTAAAACTCACTAATGATCTACTAACTGCTAAAACCAATGGCCACTACTCTATACTCTTACTACTTGACCTCTCTGTGGCTTTTGATACTGTTGACCATCCCCTCCTCCTCAAAAAACTCCATTCTCTTGGCCTCCGAGATTCTGCTCTCTCCTGGTTCTCCTCCTAGCTATCGCAGCGTTCCTTCAGCGTTACCTGTAACTCTGCCTCCTCCTCTCCACTTCCTCTTTCTGTAGGGGTACCTCAAGGTTCTGTCCTTGGACCCCTACTCTTCTCCATCTACACCTCCTTCCTTGGTCACTTGATAAACTCCCATGGCTTTAAGTACCATCTCTATACTGATGACACACAAATCTTTCTACCCCTCACCTCACCCCTTCAGTCTCCTCTCGCATTACTAACCTACTAAGCGACATATCAGCATGGATGTCACTCCACTTCCTCAAACTAAATCTTTCCAAAACTGAGCTCTTAGTATTCCCTCCAGCCTGTGCCCCCTCCCCCGACTTCTCCATCAAAATCAATAACACAACCATCAGTCCCTCCCCTCATGCCAGGGTGCTAGGTATAATCCTAGACTTCCATCTGTCCTTTCAGTTCCAAATCCAATCGCTGTCTAAATCTTGTAGACTTCACCTCCGCAACATCTCCAAGATACACCCGTTCTTAACCTCGAAAACTACTAAGTAACTTATTCACTCCCTTGTTATCTCTCGCCTTGACTATTGTAGCTCCCTCCTCATTGGCCTACCTCATCGCAGGCTATCCCCTCTTCAGTCTATCATAAATGCTGCTGCCAAACTCATCCACCTTACTAACCGTTCTGTATCAGCCACCCCTCTCTGCCAATCCCTCCATTGGCTTCCCGTTGCCCAACGGATACAATTCAAAACATTAACAATAACATATAAAGCCATTTATAACTCGGCCCCAAATTACATCACCAATCTTGACTCCAAATATCACCCAAACCAAACTCTCCGCTCCTCGCAAGACCTCCTGCTCCCTATCTCCCTTGTCTCCTCCTCCCATGCTCGTCTCCAGAGCTTCCCCCATCCTCTGGAATTCTCTACCCCAATTTATCAGACTATTGCCTACTCTGCTCACGTTTAGGCAATCTCTTACCTATCTCTTCAGGGAAGCCTATCCTGCCATCAGCTAATAATGGAATCTTCTACTCTTCCTACCAGTCCATTCCCCACAGTTACTACCTTTTGTACCACTAGCCCCTCCCTCTTAGATTGTAAGCTCTGAGGAGCAGGGCCCTCCTATCCCTCTTGTATTGAACTGTATTGTTGCTGTATTGTCTCCCATTATATTGTACAGCGCTGAGCAAACTGTTGGCACAATATAAATCCTGTATAATAATAATAATAATTACTATAAATGCTTTAAATATTTGGAGATTGTATCCTACACATTAGGGGATAGGGGTCGGCACAAAAAAAAATCTATATATATATTATCATAAAACTGCGAACAAGGACAAAAAATAGGCCCTATCCACACTAGTGTAAAAACCCCTTGTATCATCCACTCAATATAGTCAGCTAGTAATGTGAACCAATATGAAGTAAATCTGCAGCAAACAAAATATACACATCAACCAACGCATGTTAGCAAAGAAAGTCAACGTGTAATACACAATTGGTACAATATCTTGTATGTCCCAAAACAAAGAGTCAATGATATAGCCTTACCTACAAAAAGGAAAAAAAAACTTATAGGTATTTTCTTTCCCAAGTAGTCAGGGGTTCAATTTTCCGCTCTTGACTAGAATATTGTAAAGTATCAATGTTCCACTCTTAATTGAAAAGCATTTTGCATAGATATGTTTCTCCAGAAAGTCAAAGATTAAATATTGATTACGAAGAAAGTGGCCAAAAACATCAGCACAACACCCAAAACTGAAATGTGAAAAAATTTAAAGCTCAAACCTATCCCTTAGCGAAGGCAATTCCTAGGAAGTTCAAATGCAAATCTGGATGAATTCCCTTTCCAAGTATCAACATATACAGTATATTTTCCAGCCAATATAATCGGTCCAATATAAAACAAATGTCCACTGTGACCAAAGTTACACACATTCATAAATAGTATATTTAAGTATATTCGATTTTTGGTTCAGTGCCTAGTAGAAAAAAATCCACACTTCCACACTCCAAAGACTTAATGGAAGGTTAAAGCAAAACTTTGTCACTTTAAAATATTTCATTTGGACCAACCTGGGGAGGGGCTACGTCATCACTCGGAGAGGAGCTACACAACACGATAGACAGCAGGTGTATGACTCAGAGGCCAGCAGAGGATTTCCAATGGGATATTGCGTTATTTAAACTTGTCTAATGTGAGTTTAATACTTGGATGGTGGGAATAAAAAAGTTTTAAAAGGTAAAGCACTATGTCCTCTATTTCTTCCTGCATGCGGAGTAACACAAGGAGAGGATAATTAAGAGGTCTGAGATAACAAAAGGAGTGTGTAATCCCTGAGGGGATAATCAGCCACCAGAGGATACATCCATTACTCCTAAAGGAAGGATCTCCCAATTTTACCACCAAAAGTATATGTCCAGCAGGTTCCAGGGAAAGTGAACCGAAAGCGTGTATAGCCTAATTGCAGGCATCAAAGGAGGTGAGCGCACATCTTCACTATTTGAAGGATTCACAAAAGTCACAAATTGAGGAACAACAAGCACCAAGTCACTATATACAAACAAGTGCTTATTCAATGGGACTATTATTTTGATGATGTTTGGATTCATACTAATCACTACTAGTTATTTATGAGCATTTGGTTATTTTTGTTTATGGGGATCATTTAAATGCGTTTTAGTTGAGTGTTATTAGTTGGTTTATTATTTTTGTTATATTAAATGAGGGTATTATGAATATAAATGAAATTGAGGGTATTAGTAAGTACATCATGCCACTAATGATTTATGAGCACTTGGCAAAATATTTTTTCAGAGGAGTATTTTATGTGGAATTATTTTGATATTTATTTGGAGGAGATTGATTAGTTGCAATTATCTATTTAAATATTTTTTGGTATTTATACACTTTTATTAGTTATTTGTATCATAATTTGAATTAATTTAATGGTAATAATTTAATTATTTATTGAGAAGTATTTAGGAGCGCAACATATATTTGTAGATATTTCTAACACAGTTGTAGTTATGTGTTTCATGTTTGCGATCCTCTAGTAACTATCACACCTGTGGCTCGCAAGTCACTCTGATTCATCTATACCTACAGTATATGTCATCCCGCTTGAGCATTCCTGAAGCCAGCAGGTTCGAGACCTATAAGCCGTACAGCCCTCCACAGTGGGTCGAGGTGGTGGGGGACAAAGTAACGAGTTAAAGGTAGAGAAGAGCTGTCAAGGGCTGGATGACAAGATATGTTTGTTGGGCAGCATAGAGGCAGGAATTGTATTTTAGGAGGACAGATTTGTATAGGGTAAAGTCTTACAGGGATTTAGTTTTATGGCACAGTCAGTCAAGACCACAGCTATGACTCTTGAGGTTTCTGGTTTCATCAGTTTACCAAAGTTGTGCCTATCAGGACTTGATTCTGTGCATAGTTAGAGGAGCAGGGTTAGAACAGGACAGCGGTGAGATTTTGTCATAGAGGTGGACAGTAGCAGAATAGTGAAGTGAATGGTTAAAATGGCAAAGATTTTTACACGCAATCATTTTATGCTTGAAGCGATTAATGGTTGAAGACAAGGACATTGTAAAATTGATGAGGTTGTGCTCAGAGAGAAAAAAGGGGTGTTGGCCAGGTTTTCCAGAAGTGCCGAGATGGGAGGATACAAGGTCAAGGTTGATACCATTGGAGTGTGTGGAAGTGTGTGTCCATTGTGTTAGGTCAAAAGATGAGGTTAATTTGAGAAGTTGAATTGTAGCTGGACTGTCAATATTAACAGGTGTGTTAAAGTCATCAAGAATGATAGTGAGTATTTCAGAGGAGTGAAAGTAGGGTAACCAGGTATAGAAGACTTCAAGTAAGTGTGATACTAGTCCAGGAGAATGATAAATTACTGCAATTGGAGAAAACAGACATATACAGTGGGTTTCAAAAGAAGAATTCTGCTCCACCTCCTTTTCATTCACTGGGTCTGGGTGAGTGATTCCAGTAGAGGCCACTGTGTTAGAGGACAGCAGGAGAAGCAAAGTCTGATTTTTGAAGCCAACTATGTTGAAGCGAGTATGTTAATGGAATGGGAGATAAAAGGTCATGCACAGATGTGAGCTTGTAACAGACAAGGGATAACTTCACACAAAAATTTTAAAAGTAATGAAGTCATCTAGAAAATTATTTTTAATTGCATTATCTCAAACCGAGAAAGGATTGCTACTTTCATATACCCTTATTTTCATAAATTACCAAGCCTAGCGCTGGATCCCATGAACACATTTTCACAGCTCAGCAGAGCTGTGTCAAGGACCTAATCTTCTTTGAAATAGGAACCTTCAACCTAGGCTGCTTGTTAATTATTTCTTGCGCTCGCACGAGTGTCACATAAGCATAGCTTTCCCGCATAGGTGCTGCCTCAAATTAGCAGAACTCTCTAATGCAAATTATACAAAGTTATCATTAGGAACAGTGTGTGTCTGCTGATAATTTATCATTTAAGCATAAAGTGGTCTCAGGCTACTACTGAGTAAAAAAGATGGTAAAAAGTGAGGCAGATAATGTGACAGACTGCTTGCACAGCAAGATGTTTCAAATATAAGGACTGATTAACGTTTTCTATATGCAAAATGGTAAAATAAAAAGTTTCTTGAAAGCACATACAATATTATTCATTGCTACAAGGTTCAATATTAAGCATGAATTTTCAAAAATAAATGCACAGGCTTCCATGTTGTGTGTGTGTGTGTGTGTGTGTGTGTATATGTGTGTGTGTGTATATATATATATATATATATATATGTATGTGTGTAAATAAATATATATATATAATCTCAAAGTACCCATCAAAACAAGTTATTGCACACATACACCTTCTTTAACATTTGGTGTCAGAGTGATTCTGTGCCTGTTTTAACATCCCTGATTCAGCTATACAGTATGTCTTCCCCTGCACCCCATTTATAGGTCCTCATAAATATCTCTTTCTTCCACCCAGACTCAATTACAGCTGCCATTATTCTTGGTCTTTCTCCAAAAAATGCAAAAAAGATAGCAATATGATTTTTGTCAAGATTTTTTACAAAGTTTTTAGTAACCCACAACCTAGTGATGAGTGTATTTCTCTAAGACCAACTAAATCATAATGTTACTAAAGCACTAAGACCTCGGTCTCTCACATTTTACATACAAAGCATCTGGTATTTTTTAAAAATACAAGTTAATAATCTTTAAACTGGATAATGAATGACATTACTGTATAATTATATCCTGTATAATAATATACAGTAACATTTTTTAATTTGTTTTACACTATTCAATTAAGATTTAAAACACTTTTAAAATCCTTCTTTTATACTTTATATTTTTACAAATTCAAACATGGGGCATCGGGAGCTGTACATAAAATACACAATTCCGTTAAATAACATGCTTATGGGATGTCTTAAACCTACCTGTGAAATGAACACCTGTAGGATGCACTAAAGCAAAAGTGACTTTAAGAAAAAAAAATACCATTTGGTGCTAAATTACATTTCCCAGATGCCTTCCTGCTGTTTGTCAACAATGCCTATCCTATCTGTTTGTTAACTAGGTATATCCTACCAGGATAGGCATCCATAAATCCATATTCCAATTCTTCTGAATAATGGCAAATATATTTTGTTATATGAAGGATTTTTAGTAATAGGATATCCAAAAGATTTAGTGGAATCAGATAGCAAATGCTTGCAGTGGAATGAAAACAGGGAAGGAGAGTTGAAAAGTAGGAAAAGTAAAAGTAACATGAATCAGATTAACTTCACTACACATTTTTGAGCATATAACAAGAAAATACTTGGTATTTTTAGGGAGAATTGACATATACTCATGGATGCCTATCCTGTTCTCTGGAATTTTCAAAAGATGCCTATGCAAGCTTTTAACTACTTCCTGCCTGGCCTATAGTAAAATGATGGTCGGACAAACCTCTCGTCCCTCCAGTAGGGCGTCATATGATGCCCTTCCCGAATCACGCTTTGCAAATCTGTGTGCCGGCCTTGTTGCCAGCACCATGTGACCTGCTGTGAGTAATCACAGCAAGTCACATGACAGTTTTATACATTGGATTGCTTCCTTTCATGCCATCCACTGTACATAAGTGTGTCTAGCTGTGAATGGTCACAGTGATCACATGCACAGGTTGGGCCAATCGCAGCCCATCTGTGTCATGTGATTAGCCATGGCCAATCACAGCTAATCACAACAAAAAAACATGAATGAATCAATTTAATTCAGTTAAATGCTTGCTTATAGCAAAGAAATTATTTGCTATAAGCAATCAAATTGTATAAAAAAAAAAAAAAAAAATACTACTACTACTTTGGTCATAGTGTAATATGAAAGAAAAATCTTTAAAAAAGAAACAAAATTAATAAAAAATAACAAAATAAAAGCATTAAAAAAAAAATTATCAATTTGTTTTTTTTCGTACTGTCACCAGTCAGTGTCCCTGATCACCGCCACACCAGTTATATGATGACGCTGTACTGCACTGGTGACAGTATGTAAAAAAAAAATTGTGAAAATAGTTTTTTAATTTCTTCATTTTCTGAAAAATTATGACAAAAAAATTACAACTTCAAAAAACTCGCCATGCCTCTTATGAAATACGTTGAACTGTCTACTTTGCAAAAAGGGTTAATTTGAGGGATATCTGTACTGTTCTGACATTTTTGGACCTCAAGAAATTAGATTGACTGTCAGTACTTCAGGACTGGTCAATTTTCAGATATATCTCATAGTTTGTGAACTCTATAACTTCCCTACAGACTAAATATTAAATACTGATTTGGGTTATTTTCGCCAAAGAAATGTAGCAGAATACATATTGGCCTAAATTTATGAAGAACAATTATTTATTTGCAAACTTTTATAACAGAAACAAACTTTTTTTTTTTTGTATTTTTTTGTAAGTTTAGCAAAAAATAAAAACCCCAGTGGCGATTAAATACCACCAAAAGAAAGCTCTAGTTGTGTGAAGAAAATGATAAAATTTTAGTTTGGATACAATGTTGTATAATCGCACAATTGTCATTCAAAGTTTGAGAACGCTGAAACTTGAAAATTGGCCTGGGCAGGAAGGGGGTAAAAGTGCCCGATATTGAAGTGGTTACAAAAAAATCCCAGTTTGTGTGATGTGCTGGTAAAGTGGAAATATCATTTACCCCTGCTGGTACAGAAACAGACATTTCTACATACAAAAAAAGGGGTCTCTTTTCCCTATTTGGGATGCAATGTACCATGATAGTTAAGGGGAATATACTTATACATCCTGGGACAGGCAAGTATTATGTTATCAGATCTTTAATTTGCCAGTCATTGTTTATGATCTACATGTTGATATTTCCATGTGGAATAATATATTGGGGGAAACAACACAGTAAGTAAAAGACAAACTGGCACAGCATTGATCACCCAAAAAACAAATTACCAGTTCACCTTACCAGACACTTTTTGGAGAAAGGACACAAAGATAGGTGATTTAAAATGTATAGTTTTCCTAGCCTAAGAATGGGAGGAAACAGGGTCTTGGAATTAGGGAAAAGAGAAGTGAGATAGATTCTCTGACTGTCCTCCTTACACTCTTCCGGTCTAAATAGAGATTACGACTTGTATCTTTTTTGGTAACATTATATGATGGGGTGAAACACGTCAGAATCCGGGGGGTCGGTCTTGACCAGCACCTGTCCTTTTACCATACTGGAATTACTGGGACCACCTACTGCTCCTTCTTTTCCTTTTGCCAGCAGGGTGACTTCTTCTCCTTTCCAGCTTGGAGTGGCGCCATTAAGCTTTCTCCATGGTCTACACCTTTATATGACATGTTAGAGAATTTATGCACTTTTATTTTTTAAATTTTTTTGCAGTTTGTGAAAAAATTGTATATAACCTGTGAATGCTGCGATACCATTCATGTGCTTAATTGAATGAAGGGAATACATTGGGAGGGGATTTACTTAAACTGGAGCACTAAAAATCTGGTGTAGCTGTGCTTGGTAGCCAATCAGCTTCTAACTTCAGCTTGTTCAAATAAGTTCCAGCAATAAAACCTGAAAGCTGATTGGACATTGCAAAATCTGGTAAAACTCTGCATAGAAACCAGTTTTATTTATAAAAAAAAAAGTATACAAAGTAAAATTTATATAAATCAATACAGATGCTTATTAGAAGGTTATAATGTGTCTGTTAACCAGCTCAACTGATTATTCAATGTCTTACAGACACATTATCAAACATACATATAAATTCAGAATACATTTGAACAGATATGGAGGGGATGCTTAGAGGGGTGTCCCAATACTTTTGGCAATATAGTGAGTGTGTGTGTGTGTATGTATGTATATATATATATGTATATATTTATATGTGTGTATATATATATATATATATAGACACACACACACAAGTTCAAGTCAAATCTGGACTTTTAATTTTACAGGTGTAAAAAGACATGCTAGCGTGATGGTACTACACGCAGTAGTAAGTGGCAAGTGTGTCCTATTATTGAACAGCAGCACACAAGTCCAGGCCAGTCCAGAGACCATTAATCAAGATTAGCAGTCAGTTAATTGGCTAGTGTGCATGGAACAGCATGTGGTGATGATGTTTCTTGTGAGTGAAGGATATCTACAGAAGACTTTAAGCACAGTACGATGATAAGACACTCAGCCGCAGTAAGACATTTGAATGGCGTAAATATTTCAAAGATGGCCATATGGCCGTGGTGATTCTCAGCACATGGAATGCCTTAACCACTTGCCCTCCTGAGGATTTACCCCCCCCCCCTTCCTGACCAGGCCATTTTTTGTATTATGGAGCTGTGTTACTTTAACTGACAATTGCGCCGTCATGCAACGCAAATTTACGTCCTTTTTTTCCCCACGAATTGAGCCTTCTTTTGATGGTATTTGATCGCCTGTGTGGTTTTTTTTTTGTGCTATAAAAAAAAGCCGTCAATTTTGAAAAAAAAAAAATATATATATTTTTTACTTTTTGCTATTAAACATGTCCAGTGAAAAAAATAAAAAAAACTAATTTAATCATAAATTTAGGCCAACATGTATTCTGCTACATGTCTTTGCTAAAAAAAAGAATCCAAATACGTGTAAATTAATTGGTTTGCAGAAATGTTTTAGTGTTTATAAATGGCGGTAAAGATACTGGAATTTTTTTTATTTAATTTTATTTTTACTAGTAATCAGCAACTTATAGCGGGACTGCGGGGGACATTCTGACACTGGGGTGAACTGACTTGGTGTCACTGAAATCCCCAGTGACACCAATACAGTAATCCGTTCTAAAAAAAAAAGCAATGACACTGCACTAATGGCACTGGGCAGGAAGGGGTTAACATGAGGGGTGATCAAAGGGTTAACTGTGTGCTAGGAGTGTTTTACATAAGTGGCCATGTCAGTGTGCTTCACTGTAAACACACTGCTTTGGATGGCTGTGCACAGCCATCCAAAGCAGTGTGCACGAGCTGACAGGGAAGAGAACTGTTAGTAAACAAAACAGTTCTAACCCCCTCGGAAATCACCAGGTGCGAATGGCAATTGACAGCTGCGAATGGTGGTGTGGGTAGGGCTTGTGCAAGCCCCCTACCCCAAAATGCAAAATCATGTATATATACATGATTTTGCGCACCCGTGCCACTCTGTAGCAGTATTTCTACTATAGGTCGGACGGGAAGTGGTTAACCTGCATAAAACATATAGAATTAGTGTAGCGCTCATAAATACCATATATATATATATACAGTCATGGCCGAAATTGTTGGCACCCTTGATATTTCTCCAGGAAATCATGTATTTCTCACGAAACGTATTGCATTAACACATGTTTTGCTATACACATGTTTATTCCCTTTGTGTGTATTGGGACAAAACAAAAAAAGGGAGGAAAGAAAGCAAATTCGACATAATGTCACACAAACCTCCAAAAATGGGCTGGACAAAAGTATTGGCACCCTTTCACAACTGCGGATAAATAAGAATGTTACAAGCATGTGATGCTCCTGTAAACTCACCTGGGGCAAGTAACAGGTGTGGGCAATATAGAAATCACACCTGAAAGCAGATAAAAAGGAGAGACGTTCACTTAACCTTTGCATTGTGTGTCTGTCTGTGCCACACTAAGCATGGACAACAGAAAGAGGAGACGAGAACTGTCTGAGGACCTGAGAACCAAAATTGTGGCAAAATATCAACAATCTCAAGGTTACAAGTCCATCTCCAGAGAACTAGATTTGCCTTTGTCCACAGTGCGCAACATTATCAAGAAGTTTGCAACCCATGGCACTGTAGCTAATCTCCCTGGTCGTGGACGGATGAGGAAAATTGATGAAAGATTGCAACGCAGAATAGTCCGGATGGTGGATAAGCAGCCCCAAACATGTTCCAAAGACATTCAAGCTGTCCTGCAGGCTCAGGGAGCATCAGTGTCAGCGCGAACTATCCGTCGACATTTAAATGAAATGAAACGCTATGGCAGGAGACCCAGGAGGACCCCACTGCTGACACAGAGACATAAAAAAGCAAGACTACAGTTTGCCAAAATGTACTTGAGTAAGCCAAAAGCCTTCTGGGAAAACGTCTTGTGGACAGATGAGACCAAGATAGAGCTTTTCGGTAAAGCACATCATTCTACTGTTTACCGAAAACGGAATGAGGCCTACAAAGAACAAAACACAGTACCTACGGTAAAATATGGTGGAGGTTCAATGATGTTTTGGGGTTGTTTTGCTGCCTCTGGCACTGGGTGCCTTGACTGTGTGCAAGGCATCATGAAATCTGAGGATTACCAAAGGATTTTGGGTCGCACTGTAGGGCCCAGTGTCAGAAAGCTGGGTTTGCGTCCAAGATCCTGGGTCTTCCAGCAGGACAATGACCCCAAACATACGTCAAAAAGCACTCAGAAATGGATGGCAAAGAAGCGCTGGAGAGTTCTGAAGTGGCCAGCAATGAGCCCAGATCTAAATCCCATTGAACACCTGTGGAGAGATCTTAAAATTGCTGTTGGGAAAAGGTGTCCTTCCAATAAGAGAGACCTGGAGCTGTTTGCAAAGGAAGAGTGGTCCAAAATTCCGGGTGAGAGGTGTCAGAAGCTTATTGATGGTTATAGGAAGCGACTGATTTCAGTTATGTTTTCCAAAGGGTGTGCAACCAAATATTAAGTTAAGGGTGCCAATACTTTTGTCCAGCCCATTTTTGGGGTTTTGTGTGACATTATGTCATATTTGCTTTTCTGCCTCTGTTTTATATTTGTTCCAATACATACAAAGGGAATAAACATGTGTATAGCAAAACATGTGTTAATGCAATACCTTTTTTGTGTGAAATACTTGATTTTCAGGAAAAATATCAAGGGTGCCAACAATTTCGGCCATGACTGTATATATATATATATATATATATATATAAATAAATGATCAAATATTAATAATCATGAATAGTGATACATAAATAAATATGAATAGTGATACATAAATATATAGTGACCTGATCCCCACTGGGATCTTATGGTGACAAAAAAGATAGTGAAAAAACAAGTGAAAAATAAAAATAGCATGGTCCTAATTTGGCACGTGGTGATGCAATATCCAGCATGGACGCCATCTTGGTACTCCAAAATGAACCCATGCAAATTACACCCTAGCATGAGGTTGAAATGCTTTTTTTCTACTGATACCAAGTGAGTGAGCAATCGGCATTATTATGGCTATATATGTATAATAAACAGTATTACATTATGGAGGCTCTCTTTTTCAAGTCATTAATATGATCCATATGAGAGTTGGCTATATTACGGGCACATACACCTAAAGGGAACCTGAAGGTGATCTGAGATGTTAAATTCATGTTATTGAAGTGTCCTTTACTACTGCTTGGAAGGATACCACAAAGGGGAAATTGTTCGTGAAGGATCCAGTTGTGATCCCAAAAGCTGTTTGGCCCCTTGGGTCACGGTAAGGAGGTGAGGAGGCAATTCAGCCATTCTTTGGATTTATCACCAGTGGCTGTAATGCACATCCACAGCACCACCTGCATGTTTTGGAAAAATTAGTGGAACACTCGGCTTATATGCACATCTGTTTTTGGACTTTTTATATATAATATTTTTTGGTTTTTCGTATATTTCACTTCATTTCAGGAGGAATATCCCCCAGTGCAGGGATTCACTTGTATGTGGCACTTGTTTTGTTTGCTTTTTAGGCTGGGTTCAGCCACTGATCCCAATTAGGGATTTGGGTATTGGTTAGCACTTTGTGTGTGTGGTTTTCACATTGGGTCCAATTATGACTACGTTATTTTTATTTTTCATTTGTTTTTTTCACTAACTTTTGTCACCATAAGATCCCAGTGGGGATCAGGTCACTATATATTTATGTATCACTATTCATATTTATTTATGTATCACTATTCATGATTATTAATATTTGATAATTTATTCATATATATATGGTATTTATGAGCGCTACACCAATTCTATATGTTTTAGCATTATTCACTTATAGGTATTAAGTTGCGGGTGTCAGCAGCCATTTTTTTATTTATTTTCCACTCCATAGCGCAGGAGGTTTATACCAATATCTTTGGTTAACCTTCATAATTGACGCATAACCTGTCGTGAAATTGCAGAAGAGATTAAACTTTTTGTGGGAACAGTGAATACAATCATTCATGAATGTGCTAGGATGGTTCACACATACTGACAAATCTTGCTGAAGCTTTCCAGGCATTAGTTAAACTCTGTATTAAGTCTATTAATGTAGCAGGGGAGTACATGCCTCTCTCCCTTCCACCCCTTCCTCCCTCCCTTCCATCCCTCCCTCCCTCCCTCCCTTCCTTCCTTCCTTCCTTCCTTCCTTCCTTCCTTCCTTCCTTCCTCCCTCCCTCCCTCCAAATCCTTGTTTTTTTAATATGTACAACACTAAGCACAATCATTTTTTAGAACATGAAACTCTTCCTTTACATATGCTTTTCACCCTACCTTATGGAAGAATTTCATGAAATACTGTAGTTAGTAAATCTTTAGCAACCAGCAACTGCTGAGACAATAAATGCTTGGGTCAGAAAAATTGAGAAAGGTTGTCTGCAAAAATAACCTCTCCTCCCAGTATTGGTGGTCAGAGGCTGACTGTAAAAATAACTCCCACCATTCATGGTTAGTGATTGGCTGTAACCCCTCTTCTCTTTGGTAGTCAGCAGCTACCAGGGCTGTCGAAAAACTCACCTACTATTTTTGGTCAGTGGCTGAATGGTGTCACTTATACTCCCTGGAGGTCTAGTGGGGAAATTGGCGGAGAAAAAAAAAATCCACCACGTGTCAGTCCTGCAGTCCTGCTCAGCTTTTTACACAGAGTGAAGGCACACACTGTCACTAAAAGTGCATCAGAGCAATGTGTGGAGCCAGCTCTCCACTCTCTCTGCTACCCTGAAGTTTATTCTTTCTTCCAAATGAGCTGTAAGGCATCCAATAGGATGTCTCTCAGCACAAAGTCACCTTAACCCGATATTATCTGCCAGCATCCAACTGGACACTGAACTGCACCAGGTAGTGGAACACAGGAAGCACACCATCAATGGCACAGCATTGAAACTGTGCAATATCACACCAAGGCACCCTGTAATGGTGGTACCTGATGCAAACTCTTTCCCTAGCACCTCTCTCGGTACATCACTGCTTATCAGCAGTTATGATCATTTGTCTTCTTGCTTCTTTTTGTGCATAGCTTCAAAATGTTGTGTCCTCTTCAACTCTGTCTAGAAGGCAGTGCCATTTTTCAAGGGAAAGATTTATGAGTATGAGTTTGTGGTCTTTGTTACAGTCACTTTCTTCACTGGATTGAACTCAAGTCAGAGTTTCAAGGGTTAAAAAGGAAAAATAATTGGGACAGCAATTATTTCATACAGATAGCACCACTGTGTTAAGGCAAACATCAAAGACACTATTAAAATACATGCAAGGGACCTATTTTATCTGCCAAATGATTTGCAACCAAGCTTAGTGATTGAGGTAAAGCTTTGTTGATTCAACATCATCATCCAATCATCTGCATGCAAAAATGTTTTTTATTGTCTTCTGATGAATGGACATGCTTGAAAATAATTTTCACTTGATGTACACTGACAGCAGTTGTTTCAGCTGTCAGAATGCAATATTCTGACAGTGGGGACACCTCATTTGTATGGATGGAGGAATCTTGTTTTTTTTTTTTTGTTTTGTTTCAGTCAGATTGCTGTATGGCCAACTTTGTTCCTGTTCCAATGG
Organism: Staurois parvus; assembly: GCF_062004578.1. Lineage (NCBI taxonomy): Eukaryota > Metazoa > Chordata > Amphibia > Anura > Ranidae > Staurois > Staurois parvus. The sequence continues at coordinate 12,149,257 of NW_028317852.1, forward strand.
CTGGTCTAACTTTCTTAGCATAGTTATACCTGGTAAAGCAACAGATTGAGAGTGTGTGCTATGGGTTTATGATGTATGATAACTACAACTATGTTCTCTAATTTTTTCAGGGTGCAAGAAACAAATTCTCATATTCCATTTCGATTATATGGAATCTCCTCTCCCTCTTTATTGATTCAAGGAATGTGTGTGTATGTGTTGTGTAAATGATTTGTTTGTATGACCTATCAGTCTGTGTCAACTAATATTTTTTCAAAGGTGGACACATCATTATTTGATAGCCATCAGTCGGAAATGTGATCATCCTACCATTTTATGCTTTTTTTTTCTTTTCTAATGAGTCTTGTGTTGATAACAAAATGTTCTGAAATGTTCTATCAGGTAATGAATTTGTGCACAGATATGAGATGTCAATCACCATACCACTTAGAAAATGTATGAATGTTATTATTTAAAATTTTTTTAGTCCAGAGTGAAATATTCTTTCACTCTGAAACTGGAAAAATAACTGATAATACAGCACATGGTATCTAATTGTACAGTATTTAGTTGTCTCATTATTTTTTATGGTTTTTTTAAAGTTGTGTTTTGTAAGCTTACATTTTTAAATATTGTTGGTCTAGTCTTTATGTACTTATAAACATAGGAGCAAAAGAGTGGCAGTCAAGTTGTCCATTAAGTCGGCACTTTTAAACTCGCTTACTGTTAACTGACTCTCTGCTGGAAGTTTGTACCAATCATCAGCTATTCCTTGAGTGCAAAAAAAAATCCTGAACCTAGTTTAGAACTTTCCTCCTGCTAATATGAGGTCATGTCTCTTCTTCCCCTTCTTTCCTCAAGATTGTATGTAATAAGTTCCTGCAGTCTTTCCTGATATGTTTTTACCCCTCACACCTTTTACCATTTTTGTTGCTTGTCGCTGGACCCATTATATTTTAACAATAAGTTTTTGTAACTGAGATCTTCAGAACAGGACACAGTATTCTAAAGATATTCCACAATTCAATTTATTTCCCCAACGGCCAAACTGCACTGTTTGATTACTTTTTAAACATGTCCCTTATTTGGGCTGTTATGTATATAAATTGGTAACCATACTAGAGATGCACCAATGCATTAAGAAACTAGAAAGGCATCCAACTGTAGAATAAAAGATCGATAATTGAAATGTATGTACAACACAAAATCATAGCTTATTCATTATGGCGGATACCTTATTGCCATGAAACTGGTACACAATCAGTTTCAGCTCGCTCAATTAAGCTTTGACAGTAAAACCTGGAAGCTGATTGGCTTACCTGCAGAGATGCACCAAATTTTACACTATTCAGTTTTAGTAACACCCCCCTCCCCAATTAAGTGTCTTTTTAGTATTTGTGCTTAACATTTTCTTAATTGTTATTATTTGCCTGTCTTTGTTGTAAAATCAGAACGTTATCTGGTAAATGTTTTTTATGTTAGGGTCCTTTCACTTGAACGTTCCGTATGTCCATTTATGGATGAAAAACAGACACCCATGTATTTCTATGGACTAGCTGATGATCATCTGTGAACATCCATTAATGTCCACATCTGTTAATATCCGTTTTTGGAAGGGAAGAAAAACCTATTTTTCTTCCTTAAAAAAAAAAAAAGATGGAACAGACGAAAAATGGATATAAACGGACATATGGTCCGTTTTTTGCATCTGTTTTTGCATTGGTAAAGGATGTAAAAAAATTGATGTAAACTGATCAAAAACACATGTGAACTGATCTGTTTTTTTCATCAGTTCAGTCATGTTTTTTCAAAGCAAAAACTGAACGCCTATGTGAAAGGACCCTAAGGTGTGTAGAAAAAATAGCTTTGATATTTATAATATCATACATTTAATAGAAATCAAAGTGTGTTATAACCCAATCATAATATGTTTAGATCTCTTATTGAATGAGGTGAATATATGACAGAACAAACTGGTCTTTTCCCATATAGCAATAAATGAGATACAGAATAGTAAAACACTACCATATAGAAGCCAAAGCTCAACCTATACTGCATTATAAAATACAAAGAAAAGTGACACTTCTGTAGAATGAGTTTGGGCAAGGACACAGGGGCCCCTTGATGGACAGGTTCAGGGAAACATAAACCGCATGTTCCCACTTCCAAGATGGCCGCGATCGCACTTCTGGTCAACGTCGTAGGGACACGTGACGTCATACGCATCGACTTTGACCGGAAGTGCGATCGCGGCCATCTTGGAAGTGGGAACATGCGGTTTATGTTTCCCTGAACCTGTCCATGTACACACTGCTTGTGAGGAGGAGCTGTTACCACGGAATATTATGTGAGGAGCTGTTACCACGGAATGTTATGTGAGTTATTAATAAAGAAGAATTCCTTTTTATTGTGACTGGTTTTCTGGAGGAAAGTGGAGGAGGTGACCCTAATCGTTGGAGAAAATCAATGAGAGGAGATTGTAACCCTGAGTGGTTAATCTGCCCTGCTGTTTCTTCTATAGGATAATTACCCATCCTCATTAGAGTTGGAGAGTGGTGATTTGGGTGTTGGTTTTCACTTTTACATATACATAGGGTGTGGTGTGATACACTGGCAGTTTATCTGTGAAGTGGTTTCTCACACATTGTATGACATATTCTATGGGAATGTGTTTTCACTCTTATATGTTCTGACACTTGGTTGGAGTATACACATTTATTTTGCATGCGGCACATATAGTGGCACGTGTGTTTACATTATTTAAGGTATGACACTATGTCGAGTTCTTTTTCTTTTTTGAGGTGCATGAATATCAGGATCTGCGGGTATTAAGAAGGTTTGTGGTGATGCAAGAAGAAGAAAAAGTTTAAGTGTTTTGAGTTTACACTTATGAGGATTATATTTTTGGGACCTTTTTGTTTTTACTTTTATTTTTATTTTTTGTTTTTTGGACACGGTGGGACTTTTGGACATAATTTTCTATATTTTATATTTGATTTTTAATTTTATATAATTTCTGGGTTTGATTTGATGTATTTGTTCATAGAAAAGTCACATATATATGAGCAACAAACTTACCACCAATAACTCTTGACAGACTGCGGACCAGTCTGGGTAGAAAAGTGACAAAGACTGATTGTGGTTGAAAATTTCCTTAAGGTAACTGGGGCACATGCACAAAATCTGAAGATGTTCCAGCACAAACTATCTGAAATCCATATACAGGTGAAACTCGAAAAATTAGAATATCATGCAAAAGTTCATTTATTTCAGTAATGCAACTTAAAAGGTGAAACTAATATATGAGATAGACTCATTACATGCAAAGCAAGATAGTTCATTTCTCATAATTGTGATGATTATGGCTTACAGCTCATCAAAACCCCAAATCCACAATCTCAGAAAATTAGAATATTACATGCAATCAATAAAACAAGGATTGTACATAGAACAATATCGGACCTCTGAAAAGTATAAGCATGCATATGTACTCAGTACTTGGTTTGGGCCCCTTTTGCAACAAGTACTGCCTCAATGCAGAGTGGCATGGAAGCTATCAGCCTATGGCACTGCTGAGGTGTTATGGAAGATCAGGATGCTTCAATAGCGACCTTCAGCTCTTCTGCATTGTTCGGTCTCATGTCTCTCATCTTTCTCTTGGCAATGCCCATAGATTCTCTATGGGGTTCAGGTCAGACGAGTTTGCTGGCCAATCAAGCACAGTAATCCCATGGTCATTGCACCAGGTTTTGGTGCTTTTGGCAGTGTGGGCAGGTGCCAAGTCCTGCTGGAAAATGAAGTCAGCATCCCCATAAAGCTTGTCTGCAGAACGAAGTATGAAGTGCTCCAAAATCTCCTGGCAGACGGCTGTGTTGACCCTGGACTTAATGAAGCACAGTGGACCAACACCTGCAGATGACATGGCTCCCCAAATCAACACAGACTGTGGAAACTTTACACTGGACTTCAAGCATCTTGCAGTGTGTGCCTCAACATTCTTCCTCCATACTCTGGGTCCTTGGTTTCCAAATGAGATGCAAACGTTGCTCTCATCAGAAAAGAGAACTTTGGACCACTGAGCAACAGACCAGGTCTGTTTTTCTTTAGCCCAGGTAAGATGCTTCTGGTGTTGTTTGTTGTTCAGGAGCGGCTTGACAAGAGGAATACGACATTTGAAGTCCATGTCCAGGATCCGTCTGTGTGTGGCTCTTGATGCACTAACTCCAGCCTCAGTCTACTCCTTGTGAAAGTCCCCAACACTTTTGAATGGCCTTTTCCTGACAATCCTCTCCAGGCTGCGGTCATCCCTGCTGCTTGTGCACCTTTTTCTTCCACACTTTTCCCTTCCACATAACTTTCTAGTTTAATTTTCTGAGATTGTGGATTTTGGTTTTTCATGAGCTGTAAGTCATAATCATCACAATTATGACAAATCACGGCTTGAACTATCTTACTTTGCATGTAATGAGTCTTTCTCATATATCTCATATATTAGTTTCACCTTTTAAGTTGCATTACTGAAATAAATGAACTTTTGCACGATATTCTAATTTTTCGAGTTTCACCTGTAAGTTCACTTAAAGCTCCATAGAATGCCACCATTAAAGAAAACCAAAACAAGGCAACTTTAGAATGCCAATTAGTAATCTTATGAAGTTGCTGAATCATGCCACACATGTATCTTGTGTTGAATGTACACTGCGCAAAAAAATTAAAGCAACACTTTGAAAACAAATCAGATCTCAATGCAGGAAAAATATCATGCTGGATGTCTATACTGATATGGACTGGGTAATGTGTTAGGAACGTAAGAATACCCCATCGATTGATGGAAATGAAAACTATCAACCTACAGAGGACTGAATTCAAAGACCCCTGAAAATCAAAGTGAAAAAATGATGCAGCAACCTAGTCCATTTTGCTGAAATGTAATTGCAGCAACTCAAAATGGTACTCAGTAGTTTGTATGGCCCCCTACGTGTTTGTATGCATGTTTGACAATGTCGGGGCATGCTCCTAATGAGATGATGGATGGTGTCTTGGGGTATTTCCTTCCAGATCTGGACCAGGGCATCACTGAGCTCCTGGAAAGTCTAAAGTGCAACATTAGATGGACTGAAACATAATATCCCAGAGGTGTTCTATTGGATTTAGGTCAGGTGAGCATGGGGGCCTTTCAATGGTATCAATTCCTTCATCCTCCAGCAACTGCCTGCATACTCTAGCCATGAGAGGCCAGGCATTGTCGTGCACCAGGAGGAACCCAGGACCCACTGCACCAGAGTAGGGTCTGACAATGGGTCCAAGGATTTCATGCAGATAACTAATAGCAGTCAGGGTGCCATTGTCTAGTCTGTAGAGATCTGTGCATCCCTCCATGGATATGCCTCCCCAGACCATCACTGACCCACCACCAAAACGGTCATGCCGAATGATGTTAGAGGCAGTATAATGTTCTCCATGGGTTCTCCAGACCCTTTCACATCTGTCACATGTGCTCAGGGTGAACCTGCTCTCATTTGTGAAAAGCACAGGTCGCCAATGGTGGACTTGCTAATTCTGGTGTTCAATGGCAAATGCATGCTTACATGTTTAAAATATAATTTTAGACCTGAAGAATAGCTAAAACCCCAAAATATTACATATTTCCTGAACGCAGAGACCCTGGAGAATAAAATGGCAGTACAATGTTTTGTGTCACATAATATTGGCACAATAGTTTATCAAGAACACATTTTCAGTAGAAAATATGTGAGATGGGGAAACAGCTCTCATTGTTTGAATACTGCTTATGTGGAGTAAATTAAATGTTTTGACTGACATTCTGCAGTTTAGCCACAAGATGTCACTGTTTTTCTAACACAGCCTCAAACTGCATAAATATTTCTATATTCATGAAGAGGTGGAGTTTTTCACACAGAGAGAGAGCAGCCATGTTTTGGAGCATGGTGAATAAGGGGCCCTGTGAGCTGAGAATCTGATGACATCCAGGTGTGAAAGCATCCCTCTGTAACCAGAGCTGCAGCTAAGTGAAGCTGATGAGATTGCTGCCAGGAAGCTGATGAGATTGCTGCCAGGAATGCTGATGAGAGCAGAGGAACTAAGCAACATATCCGGCGAGACCGCATGCTTGTTGGAGAGACATTTGTTCTGTTCAGAGTCACCAGCGGATGCAAAGCAGACTGGGTCGGTAAGATCGTGCACGCACCTCATGTCAGTGTTGGCGCCTTGAGACTGAGTCCAGGCCTATAGTTAGTTAGTTAGGGTCTCTGTTTGTGTCAGGCCACAAGTGTTGTTACTGATCATTGGAAGGACTCTACAACTTAAAGTGATATTTTACATTGGAGAGCTGATAAAATCCTACAAACTCAAGATAGACTGGCGTTTTGCTCAGAAGGAATACTCAGGCACGGGCTACAGGACCAGTTATGGGAGAGGGAATACTGTAGATTTGTGTAAGATTGTAAGCAGTTATGCTGCACCGCAGGCTAGCCCATACCATACACCCATAGACTGATTCTTGCTCTTTTAGGGTGATAACAGGTAAGGTGTGGCAGCTTAGTTGTGCCCACCAGTAGGTGAATTACTTCACTTTCTATCTTCATCCATCAGAAGGTGCCGTGCTGTGCAGGACAAGGGTCTCAGCCTTTGGGCTGGGTGTATGTAAATTTATTGTATGTTTCCAGCATTTGTGGTTGTGTTTATTGCCACATCTAAGTAAAATTCTGTTGTGGCAAAAGCTGGTGTTGGGATTGCTTTCCTCGTTCATGACTTCACTGTATCCTGGGGAGCCCACCCCAGTACACGGCTTACAACTTGGCGTAGTCGGCAGGATGCAGCGACCGTTATGGACGGGAATGCGGCAGGAGATCTTCCCCCAGCGCCAATGGCACCGGTCCAGGACCCAGCTCAGGGTGCGCCGCTGCAAGGCCAAGTTGCCCCAAGACTGCTGATACAGCTTGCCCCCGCCCTGCCCATACCAGCAGGGTACATTTCCGTGGGGGCGCTGTTGAGTCACCTGCCAAAATTTGACGGTGAAAATATGACGTTGCAGGACTGGACTGAAAGAGTGCAAAGTGCGGTTAGAATGTGTAACCTGACGTCCGAGCTGCAGGCAGAGGTTGCATTGGGGGCTCTAGAGGGTGACGTCAGATGGACAGTAATGGTAAGGCCCGAATCTGAGAGAGACACCCTAGAGAAAATATTCTCTCTGCTGGAGAGAGCCCAAGGGGGGCGTGATAAAGTAGTGCAGCTGCGGAGCCACTTCTTCAACCGACCACAGCAAGAGGGCGAGACCCTGATGCAGTACTTCAATGCCCTACAGGAGACGCTAAATTAAATACAGCGGAGAGATCCAGAAGCCATGGGAGCTTTCCAGGAGGTGGACCGGCTACTACGAGACCAGTTCATAGTGGGGCTCTCCAACAAGTTCTTACAGGACAAATTGCAAGAGATGACCCAGACGGGCCCAACATGACATTCTACAGCATCTACTTAGCCGCCGTGGAGAGAGAGGAAGAGTGCATATCTGTGGTGGTGAGAATAGTGAGTAGTACCCATGCTACAAGAGGTCAGTCTGCATCTGAAGACTCAGAATCCTTAAAGGATGTGGTCCAGGCCCTGCGGACAGAATTAAGAGAACTTCGGCTGGAAATGTCCCAGATGAAGGCAGAATCTCCCCGGTCTCCAGAAATGACCTCAGCACCTCGCGCCACTCCACTCAGGATAACTCAGCTGTGGGGGTACGTCAAAAGGGGACCCCTCTGTTGGGCTTGTCGACAGTACGGCCACATGGCCAGAGAGTGCCCAGAACAGATGAAGTCTGAGCTGACGTTAAACTTCCGACCGTCGCTGTAGCTGGGCGTCCTGCGGCGGTACACTAGAAGCTAAGTCCTAAGCATGAGGAACACGACCTGTATGCCAGCAGCCCCATTATGGAAGCCGAGTTGGAAGGCCAGAAGATACGCTGCCTAGTTGATACACAGTCGGAGTGCACCCTTATGCCTCAGAAGTTCTTCGAAAGACACTTTGGACATATGATGGAGCTGAAAGACGGGAGCGTCATCAAGCTGACGGCTGCCAATAACAGAGAGATGGACGTCCGAGGAATAGTCTGTATGCGGGTCCGGCTGTGTGGGCAAGACGTCGGCAAGAAGGGGGTTGTGCTGGTGGATCATTCATCCTGGAGAGGGATGGACGTGACACTAGGTATAAACGTGCTGAGAGACCTAGACCACCAACTTTATTCTAAAGAAGGGCCGAGGTATTAGCAACGGGCCACCACACACCGGGCAACCCAGAAGGTTCTACAGCAGATGGTGAGGAGCTGTAGTCTGCGAAATTGCGACATGTCCGGTCGACTCATTGGACATGTGCCGGTGCCACGGAGGACCCCGGTGAAGATCCCGCCTCGACAAGAGCAAATATTGATGCTGCTGGTTGGGGCTGGATGACAACTAAATGGACTGGAGGTCCTGATCGAGCCTGCTTACCAAGAAGAAACGCAGACTCATCCACTGGTAGCCCAGGCCCTCGCTATTGTGAAGGATGGATGTGTGCCTGTGCGCTGCCTTAATGTTGAAGACTGTGAGTTAACCGTCTCTGGGAATACCTTGCTGGTCAAAGTTTATGTGTCCGAAGGGGATATTCCTCGACGGAGGAGCTTCATGCTACGGCCAGATAGGAGATCAGCCTGGACCTATGCTGTAGAGGTCCATCAAAGGGAGACCCCAACAGCGGAGTGGAGCGGTCGAGTGATCATGGCCCGGATGGGGGTGAACTGCAAGATCCTGACTCCAGGACAACAGAAGTTGCTGGAAGACACCCTTTGGGAATTTCAGGAGGCCTTCTCGAGACATGATGAGGACTTGCCTCCACCATCAAACACAAAATCCCCGATCAGGGAACATTACCGGCAAATCCCTCCTAAAATGTACCAGGAGGTGAAGGATATGGTGGCCAGCATGTTGAAAAACCAGGTGATCCAGGAGAGTCAAAGTTCTTGGGCTGCTCCAGTAGTCTTGGTGTGTAAGAAAGATGGGAGTCTCCGTTTCTGTGTGGATTATCGGAAGCTGAATGCCCAGACCGTCCGGGATGCCTACCCCCTTCCGCGGCTTGAGGAGTCGTTGTCCGCCCTGAGTCATGCGAAGTACTTCTTGACTCTTGACCTGGCCAGTGGGTATTGGCAGGTACCGGTGGCCAAGAAGGACAAAGCGAAGATGGCCTTCATCCTACCTATGGGTCTCTACGAGTTCAACTGGATGCCATCCGGCCTGTCCAATGCCCCGGGAACATTCCAGCAGTTGATGGAGCACTGTCTGGGAGATCCCAACTTTGAGTCGGTATTGATATACCTGGACGACGTAGTAGTGTTTGGGGCCTCTTTTGAGGATCACCTCCAGAAACTGCGACAGGTCTTAGGACGGCTACGAGACCATGGGCTCAAAATCAAGCCCAAGAAGTGCCAACTGTTTCGAAAGCAGATAGAGTATTTAGGACATTTGGTCACCCAGGAGGGGGTAAAGCCAACCCCGACAAGGTGGAGGCTGTCCAGAAGTGGCCCCAGCTGAGTACACTTCGAGAGGTGTCGGCGTTCATTGGACTGGCCGGCTACTACAGGAGGTTTATACCCAAGTTTGCTCATTTGGTGGGCCCGTTAAACGAGTTATTAAGGGGCACTGCAGGGGGCCTGAAGAATCATCCCATCAAGTGGGGACCCCGGCAACAAGGGGCCTTTGAAGCAGTGAACGGGGCGCTGATAAGTGCCCTGATTCTGGCTTATGCGCGGTTCAACACCCCATTCCTGCTGTACACTGACGGAAGTCTACATCATCTGGGGGATGTGTTATCTCAAGTCCAGGATGGACGTGAGAGAGTCATTGCCTATGGCAGCCGGGCTCTGAGGGAGTCAGAGCGCAACCCTGACAACTATAGCTCCTTTAAATTGGAACTACTGGCACTGATGTGGGCCATCACCAAAAAGTTTGCAGAGTACCTGACCAGTGCAGAGGTGACCATGATGACGGACAACAACCCGTTAGCACATCTGGAAAATGCCAAACTCAGTGCGCTTGAGCAGAGGTGGTTGGCTCGCCTTTCTAAGTACCAATACCACATGAAGTTCCAGTCAGGTAGGGAGAACGGCAACGCTGACGCACTCTCCCAAGTCCCTGTAGGGTTGTCGACTCAGAGTGCCGATGAGGAGCTAGAGGACACTGAAACTCCTGACCTTGGTCGATTACCCATGTTCCAAGACATGCACGTTCAAGTGGGGTGGCGTCTGGGATGCCAATCATGCTGGGAAAGACATTGTCTGATTGGGAGAAGGTCCAGGATAGCTGCCTGGACCTGTGAAAAGTGAAAGAATGGGTCTGGACCAAGATCTGGCATCGGTCAGAAGAGTGGGCTCGTCTGACTCCCGAGGGCCAAAAGTTGTTGAGGCAGTGGGATAAGCTAACTATTACCCAGGGCCTCCTGTGTCCGACCATATACTTGCAGTCAGACTTGCAGTACCGGCGACAGATTGTCACCCCCATGTCATTGGGACCGGAGGCTGCCCAGGAAGCCCATGAGAGGGGTGCCCATTTTGGGAGCGATAAAACGTTCAAGTGGCTCCAACGGCTCGTGTACTGTCCAGATTTGGCAGACATGGTGGCCGAGGCATGTCCTAAGTGTCGGCCCTGCGGGCTGAGTAATAGTACTGAACAGCGGGCTCCTGTCCAGGCCATCCAGACATCAGCACCCCTAGAGCTCCTTATGATCGATTATGTACAGATTGGGTATTCTACCTCGGGACACTCGTACTGTCTAGTCATGACAGATCATTTCACAAAGTATTTCACAAAGTATGCAGTGGCTGTACCCACCAGAGACCAGACGGCAGAGTTGACCCCTGAAGCGGTCTGCAAACACTTTATACAGGTGTTCGGGTGTCCACAGAGAATACATTCGGACCAGGGGGCATGTTTTCAGGGTACTCTAATGAATGCGTTTTACCAACTGTATGGGATCAAACGTTCCCGCACTACCCCGTATCACCCCCAGGGAAACAGGGCGTGCCAGCGGTTCAACTGCACCTTGCTCCAGATGCTGCAGACTCTGGAGAACCGCCAAAAAGCTTGGTGACCCGAATACCTACCTGAACTGATGTGGGCCTATAATAACAGGGTACACAGTACCTCCGGATACTCCCCACATATACTCATGTTTGGGAGAGCCGGACAGGAGATTGAAGATCTCCACATGCCCGATCCGATGGAGCCAACACCAAGAAATGCTACCGCATGGGCGCAAGAGCACCGCCACCGGCTGAGAGAGATCCACAAGGTTGTGGGGGAGCGCCTTAGACAAGTGGTATACCCCAATCCAAGACCAGTGCAGAAGGAGGGGTATGCCCCAGGTGATCAAGTGGTAGTCAAAGCCAAGCGGCCATCTGGAAAGTTGGATGGGCGGTGGGAGGCGGTCCCATACACGGTGAAGAAGAGGGTAGACCCTGCCATCCCGGTCTATGAGGTGGAGCCAATAGGGACTTGGGGGCCCTCACGAAACTTGCACCGTAACATGTTGAGGTGTTGTAATTTTGATGAACCAGTGTGTGTGGAGGGGATGGCTCCTCCTGCTCAGAGTACAGAGGAAATCACCTTAGAGGAGGGGGAGGAATGGTGGGTTGTCCCTGCCCCGGTACCCACAGAGGCTCCAACCATAGCAAATTTGTCACCGAGGGAAAGTGTTGAGCAGTCAGCAGCTCCTCTCCCATTAAATGTGTCTGACGTCCCTAGTGCTTCTGAGCCTGTGACTCTACAAAGGTCAACAAGGCCCAATGCTGGAGTGCCCTCACAGCGTTATGCCCTCTAGTGGGGTGGCATGTGAGATGGGAAAACAGCTCTCATTGTTTGAATACTGCTTGTGTGGAGTAAATTAAATGTTTTGACTGACATTCTGCAGTTTAGCCACAAGATGTCACTGTTTTTCTAACACAGCCTCAGACTGCATAGATATTTCTATATTCATGAAGAGGTGGAGTTTTTCACACAGAGAGAGAGCAGCCAGGTTTTTGGAGCATGGTGAATAAGGGGCCCTGTGAGCTGAGAATCTAATGACATCCCTCCGTAACCATAGCTGCAGCTAAGTGAAGCTGATGAGATTGCTGCCAGGAATGCTGATGAGATTGCTGCCAGGAATGCTGATGAGAGCAGAGGAACAAAGCAACATATACGGTGAGACCGCAAACTTGTTGGAGAGACATTTGTTCTGTTCAGAGTCACCAGCGGATGAAAAGCAGACCCGGGTCGGTAAGATCGTGCACACACCTCATTTCAGTGTTGGCGCCTTGAGACTGACTCCAGGCCTATAGTTAGTTAGTTAGGGTCTCTGTTTGTGTCAGGCCACAAGTGTTGTTACTGATCATTGGAAGGACTCCACAACTTAAAGTGACATTTCACATTGGAGAGCTGATAAAATCCTACAAACTCAAGCCAGACTGGCATTTTTCTCAGAAGGAATACTTAGGCACGGGCTACAGGACCAGTTATGGGAGAGGGAATACTTCAGATTTGTGTAAGATTGTAAGCTGTTGTGCTGCACCGCAGGCTAGCCCATACCATACACCCATACACTGATTCCTGCTCTTTTAGGGTAATAAAAGGTAAGGTGTGGCAGCTTAGTTGTGCCCACCAGTAGGCAAATTACTTCACTTTCTACCTTCATCCATCAGAAGGCGCCGTGCTGTGCAGCACAAGGGTCTCAGCCTTTGGGCTGGGTGTATGTAAATTTATTGTATGTTTCCAGCATTTGTGGTTGTGTTTATTTGCAACATCTAAGTAAAATTCTATGGTGGAAAAAGTTGGTGTTGGGGATGCTTTCCTCGTTCGTGACTTCACTGTATCCAGGGGAGCCCACCCCAGTACATGGCTTACAAATAAACTAAAATTAATTTTAGTGAATGCAAATGCAATAAATTACGTACTTTTTTGGTAAAGTATAAAAGATGAGGTAATCTCTGTGAACTTACACTTAACGGCATAATTCAACTTTTTGAAAAAAAATTATAAATGATACATGCACATTTTTTGCATTTGAGCCAGAAAAGCTTTGTAAAGATGATCAGTGGATTGCTCCAGCTGCAGGTACATAACAAGGCATGGACCTTCAGTTACAGGCATAAAGTATCAATGGACTACGAGTGCAGCAAAACCACTACAAGAGTGCTCCATTGAGAACTACCAGACTTGTATTCTCTACGTTTTATTCTCTACGTTTACAGATCCATGTAAATGGATGATGTGATTTTTCAGGCAGTGAAAAGCACAGCTGAGCCAAAACAAAAACATTACAGGAGCCTTTGAGGAAAAAAAACACTGAGGTTAAGTAGGAGGGGGTGGTTTGGTAGTGGGGGCTAAGCATTCTGATCACATTTCAAGCTACACCCTAAATATAGGTGTAACATGAAACATGGTTAGGAAGGTAGGCTTTACTATAAAAGTTGAACAGAACTTACCTAAATACATTCCAGGTGCATCAAAGCAAAAGGTGTGCAAATTGATAGTTTGTTTTATGTCTGCTACATGAAACAGACATATGCCATGGAACATGCTCTGCATTTGAAAGCCTAAATTGTTTTTTCAACATGGAAGGCAGTGAAAGATTTATGAAAAATAATTGGAGGCAGTAGAAAAGAAATACCTATAAAGTGAGGTCAGTAACTGGACAAACTATCAACATTAAGGGTGACAAACTATCTACATTAAGGGTGTATTTCAGAGAAAGACTTTAGCTTCAGGTAAAACCAGCTTCTTTCATTTTTTCTATAAGATTATATCATGCTGTACAATAAAATTCTAAGAGGAAAATTTTTTGTCACCTTATAAATGGTTGGCAATTTGCTTTTTTCAATGCTAATGCATATTCCACAGAACAGAGCGCAGTTCATCATATCAGATTTTATTTTCCTGCGTACTTAGGATTTATTAAGAACTGAAGGATTATTCCTCAGAATACCTAAACCAAACCTGGCAAGTTTCAGATATTAATATTGAGCATACAAATGTGCTATGCATTGCAGCTACTCTACAGTAAAACAGTATAAAACAGAAACACCTCATTAACTATCAGATAAAACGAGCCTTCTTCCTGTATGTCCATAAAGCAAATTTTTATAAAAATATCACTGGTAACATTTCTTTTTACACCAAAATGCTAAATACATAAAATAAATATTTTTGCATCATGATGAGGCTTTTAGATGTTTTCAAGAAAGTTACAGTTAAAAATTCCATATGGCAAGCTCTATGTATAAACAATTTTTATTATGCTATAACATGGTGGAGTAAGTGTACTGAAGAAGGAATTTTCTAATGCAGTTTACTTATACAGTAAGTACAGAAAATAAAGATATTTTAATAGTGTATAAAGGAAAACCTTGTCCTGCATTGTGTCAGTGAATTTGGAGCTGATCTCTGGACACATTAAATGTAGATAATTGCTGAAAATTGTATTTTCTTTGTGTACGCTTCCAATCTCTAGAAACCCTGTGGCCTCTAGAAAATGTTGCCCGCAAAGTATGCTTGTCCTCTAATTTCCTTTTAAGAAGACCAGTGAATATATTCCAGTCTCAGTGCACTTGGTCATCCTGTGAGTGAACACTATTAAATGTTTATTTCTGAGATTCTCTCTCTAGATGATGCCATGATGCCCCCCCTTGACATATTAGGCCCATTTCCTTTTCAGTTTCCTTGGTGGTGGGTCATTCTGCATGATTTCAGCACAGCTCTCTCAGTACAATAAAGCTGACCATACACTAGTTAAAATTCAGCCAGTTCAACCCTTGCATCTCTATAAAGCTCAGTTGTGACTCGAGTCAGGGGAAACCTGACAGGTCCCTTTTTAAGATGGATATTACACATAGTAGTGTGTAACAAATTTTTTAAATAATTTCACTGAGTCTCTAAATATAAGATTTATAGATTTACAGTGAATTAACACCAAAGCTTTGGCTTACTAGTCGTTAAGGTGTGCACCACATTCTCCACCCACTTTAATTCATTCAGTGTTTCACCCCATTGACCAATTACTGTCCCTGTAGGATCTAAAATGTTTTCTAACAAAGAGGTTTTTTTTTTTCAAAATCCTCTGTATCACTTTGAAATTTCTTTTATTTGTCTCATTTATTTGTTGCTGTTGCTTTTCCACATAACTCTGCAGAGTATGATTTCATCTCTCAAAATCTGGATGGTCTTTCTCATCATACTCATACTCTGAGAAATCTCTTAATTTAATGCTTTATCTTCATTCTTCATTTAATTCTTCTGATTGTAAATGTTTTATTCTTGGTAATTAGATGTACTATTCTCTAGTTATGGGCTATACCCTCCTTCTATTTTAACTAAAATCTTTTACTTCTCGGATGCTCAGAGGGCATTATGCTTTCTCTAAGACCCTGGGGACTAAGCCATGTTTTATATATTCTGGAGGCAGGATCTTTCTTTCCTGAGCCTTGCCCCAACCATTGGCTAGTGGAGTTTCAGTTGCCCTACTGGATGATATATCCATACAAAGCTTAGTGACAAAATGGCTTCCTGAATGGAGCATTTTCAGAGAAATATTCTGTGGTGAAGAGTGTTCAGGGAGAGTTTGGAAGACTGCTGCTGGAGATTACAAGATAAAGTCACTGCTCAAAAAACAAAGTACATATGATTGATCTTAAAGGGCCAAGGCCTAAAATTGCTTAGAGAAAAGAAAATTAAGTGCAAGAAAGGAACGGTGACTGATATCATAGTCATTGGGAATTATCTGACTGCTATTAAATAGCCAACAAAAATAAATATTACTAGAAAAACTGGAGCTATCTTCTTTTTTTGTGAGGTATTCCGTATCCATAATCCGCTCTCCTGGAAGTTTATTTATAAACTTTTTACCGTACACTAAGTGATGCAATGTGCATTGAATGTGAAATTTTAGCCCGCCACACCATCTTGGTGGTCATTGTGAACTACCCATAGACGGATATTTTATGGATCTACTTTTAAGTAATTGGAAGTTAGAAGATGCTTTCTGATCACTGTCTTTTGTCAAAAAATCCAGGTTATCATCAACCCAAACTATTAATATACACTGCTCAAAAAAATTAAAAGAAACACTTTTTAATCAGAGTATAGCATCAAGTCAATTAAACTCCTGGGATATTGATCTGGTAAGTTAAGTAGAGGGGGTTTTTAATCAGTTTCAGCTGCTTGGTGTTAATGAAATTAACAGGTGCACTAGATGGGTAACACTGAGACGACCCCCAAAACAGAAATGGTTTTACAGAGGCCATTGACATTTTTTTCCCTACCCCTCTTTTCTGACTAGTTTTGCATTTGGCTAGAGTCAGTGTCACTACTGGTAGCATGTGGCGATACCTGGACCCCACAGAGGTTGCACAGACAGTCCACCTCCTCCAGGATGGCACATCAATACATGCCATTGCCAGAAGGTTTGCTGTGTCTCCCAGCACAGTCTCAAGAGCATATTTTAAACATGTAAGCATGCATTTGCCATTGAACACCAGAATTGGCAGGTCCAACACTGGCACCGTGTGCTTTTCACAGATGAGAGCAGGTTCACCTTGAGCACATGTTACAGATGTGAAAGGGTCTGGAGAAGCCGTGGAGAATGTTATACTGCCTGTAACATTGTTCAACATGACCGTTTTGGTGGTGGGTCAGTGATGGCCTGGGGAGGCATATCCATGGAGGGATGTACAGATCTCTACAGACTAGACAATGGCACCCTGACTGCTACTAGGTATCAGGATGAAATCCTTGGACCAATTGCCAGACCCTACATTGGTGCAGTGGGTCCTGGGTTCCTCCTAGTGCACGACAATGCCTGGCCTCATGTGGCAAAAGTATGCAGGCAGTTCCTGGAGGATGAAGGAATTGATACCATTGAATGGCCCCCACATTCGCCTGACCTAAATGCAATAGAACACCTTCGGGATATCATGTTTCAGTTCATCCGACGCCGCCAGGTTGCACATTTTTCAGGAGCTCAGTGATGCCCTGGTCCAGATCTGTAAAGAAATACCCCAGGGCACCATCTGTCCTCTCATTAGGAGCATACCCCGATGTTGTCAGGCATGCATACAAGCATGTGTGGGCCATACAAACTACTGAGTACTATTTTGAGTTGCTGCAATTAAATTTCAACAAAATGGACTAGCCTGCTGCATCATTTTTCAATTTGATTTTCAGTATGTCTTTGAATTTGGTCCTCTGTAGGTTGATAATTTTCATTTCCATCAAACGATGGGGCATCCTTACATTCCTAACACATTACCCGGTCCATATCAGTATAGATATCCAGCATGATATTTTTCCCCATTGAGATCTGATGTGTTTTCAAAGTGATCCTTTAATTTTTTTGAGCAGTGTATTATCCGCTAATGTTGTTACACCAGAAGGTTATCTTAGGACCTGATGATGTAGGGCTAAAAGTCAAAATTCCCAAACGGAACTGTTAATGACTAAGGTGTTGATGCTTGAAATAAATAAAACTCCCTTAAAGTATTAACCATAAAGAACGGTAGTAGTATTTATAATTTTATGTTATAGTGTTAATAATCTAATTTGATTAAAGTAGTATTCATATGGCCACAATGTTTTCTGTTCATTAACTTTGTGGACTGTCTCTTCCTTCCTACACTGGACTTTTTTTATTTTTGCACACCATTAATTCCATTTCAGTGGCACTTGCTGGATTTCTATGGAGCCACTGCAGTGAACTCTACAGCAGTGAGCAGCCACTCTGTGCACTGACATGCACAGAAAGGCTGGAGATGAGAGTATGGTTTAATCCATCCACCTCCCTGCCCACCACTTTTCTATGATTGACAGTTTATAATTTTGCACATCATTACTTTAATTTCTATGGCTCCTAGCACTATCTGAATTTCTGTGCAGTCACTGCAGTGCATGCTTTCCATCTTCTAGATCACACAGCAGAGAGCAGTCACTCTGTGCACTGGTATGCACAAATGGCACAGAGAGGCTGGAGATGAAATTCAGTTGTGATCCATCCACCTACCCGTCTACCGACCCAAGATTAACAGGTCAATCCTTTGTTACAGCATGGCACATGCACCTTAGAGCTTTATGAATGAGTGATTATGGGACATGTAGTTTTGCTGGCAAGCATGAAAAAAAAGACTGTGCATGCTCCCTGGCTGACAAATGGAAATTCTGCACCCGATTGATGGAGCTGTGTAAATATAATAGAGGAAAATCAAACTTTTAAAGGGAGTGCTTCAAATATAAATGAATTTTGACTATGTTAAATGCTTTTAAATAGCTGGTTGTTAACCAGTACTATGCTGTATTGTATTAAAGTTCAATAAAATGTAAAACAGAGTCCACAAAAACACTGAAACAGCACAATCCCACATTTCAAGAAATTACAATATTTTCCGCTCCATAAGACGCACCTGACCATAAGACGCACCTAGGTTTTAGAGGAGAAAAACAAAAAAAAAAATATTCTGAACCAATGGACTGCAGACACAGTACAGGGGATGACCAGAGACTGCGGACACAGTACAGGGAATGACCAGAGACTGCAGACAGTACAGGAGATGACCAGAGACTGCGGACATAGTACAGGGGATGACCAGAGACAGCAGACACAGTACAGGGAATGACCAGAGACTGCGGACACAGTACAGGAGATGACCAGAGACAGCGGACACAGTACAGGAGATGACCAGAGACTGCAGACATAGTACAGGAGATGACCAGAGACTGCGGACACAGTACAGGAGATGACCAGAGACTGCGGACACAGTACAGGAGATGACCAGAGACTGCGGACACAGTACAAGAGATGATCAGAGACTGCAGACACAGTACAGGAGATGACCACAGACTGCAGACATAGTACAGGAGATGACCAGAGACTGCGGACACAGTACAGGAGATGACCAGAGACTGCGGACACAGTACAGGAGATGACCAGAGACTGCGGACACAGTACAAGAGATGATCAGAGACTGCAGACACAGTACAGGAGATGACCAGAGACTGCGGACAGAGTACAGGGGATGACCAGAGACTGCGGACATAGTACAGGGGATGACCGGAGACTGTGGACATAGTACAGATGACCAGAGACTGCAGACAGTAAAGGAGATTACCAGAGACTGCGGACCTTTGGAGAGGGAGGGGGAACGGGTACCTGAATTTGACAGGTACCCGCTCCCACTTCCACGGAGTTGTCCTTCCTTCTTCCCGCGGCAGCTTCTGTGACAGCCGGTTGCCCACTGCGCATGCGCGAGAAGCGCTGCGCTTTGTGAATGGCCCGGAGCCTTCTGGGACCTGTCATGTGTCCCAGAAGACGCCGGGCCATTCACAAAGCGAAACGCTTCTCGCGCATGGCAGTGAGCACCCGGCTATCACAAAAGCCGCCGCGGGAAGACTGCAGAGCTGGGGCGAGGAACAGGTAAGGTCCTGCAGGAGAGAAGAGCTGAGCAGCCAGCCCGATATTCTGACATGGTGGCGGCAGAAATACCGGACCGGCCGCTTTACATTCGCTCCATAAGACGCACTGAGATTTCCGCCCTTTTTTTGGGGGAAAAAAGGGCGTCTTATGGAGCGAAAAATACGGTATGTAGTTTTTATAATGAAATAAAAATCAGACTGCCATATTTGAAACAATAGCCAAACACATAGCACACTGGCTGGAAAGTATGTAACCAGCTTGATTACGCTGCAATGTAAGTTTGAGAAATGAGGCAGCTTTTATCATGAAAATATACAGTATAGTGTTGTATAGTTAGTACGGAATCATGCCACTTTATATAAGCAGTTTTACTAGGCTGTGATTATAGAGCAATAGATGAGGCAGGTGTTATAATAAAATTAAATTTAGAATATGTTTCCAAGATAAAAAGGCCAGAAATATTGTACAGACTTCTTACATAGTTAAGCATTTGGAGTAGGCCGCATTTTGAGAAGGAAACGGTATTCAGCTTTTAATCTAAAAATTCTCATCACAGTGTTTATATTTCACAGTAAAAGGCAGAAATATTGTACCGATTCCATAAACAGTATTGAAGCACTTGGATTAGAGCTCATTTTGAAAAGAACACACAGTATACATCTTTTCATCCAAAAAAAGCCACATTAAAGTATACATATTTACAGGGAAATGGTAAAAAATATTGTAAAAATTACTCTGTAGACAGTATCGAAGCATTTGATGTAGGTCACATTTAGAACAGGACACACAGCATGCAGCTTTTCATGGAAAACATTTACATTTTACAGGAAAAGACAGAAATATTGTAATTACTTCATACACCTGAGGTTTGAACAGCATCCAATCCACATGACGTGAAAAAAACATTGCTTCCTATGGTGCCTGTTCACATATGTCTGGTGCACTGGCGGTGTGGATTCAATGCGGTTTCAAAAAGAGTCATGTACGATTTCTGAGCAGTACGGTTCAGTTCAGTTGAGGATTACAGGCTATTGACTTCTATGGGGACCGTTTCTAAACTGCATATGTGCGAACAGGATAAGATCCTGAGCTAATCCTGTTCTGAACCTGATGTAAACCTGACATAAACTGGTGAACAATGTCTGTATCAATTACCTGTGAAACCTGATAACTAGGCTATGTGTATATGTGAATGCACCCTAATCACTTTTGAGTGTTTACATATACACAGCTAGATCTGAGAGTTCTTACACAAAAGAGATCTTTCCATCTGCAATATACATTTATTGATTGAGTTACATAATATACACAAATTACGCGCTAAGCAGAATTTACAACCCAATGTACAGTATAAGTACCTTGACTTATATATATACAAATTACTCACAAAACCATATTTACAATACAATGTACAATACAGGTATGAAGTTAGTTTACCTCTCAACTTCTGGTCTAGTCATGATGGCTGCTGTGTGTACCAACACAAAGTGACCCACAGCTTGGTGACAAAGCATTACATTCCCCCCTCCTTTCTGTTCTGTGGCTAATATAATGCTCCTTAATTGGTCACTGTACCTATCAAATGTATATTGGGCACAGCCTGATTGGAGGATTGAAAGAAGACTGCTGTTTACAACTCATATGAGACAACAAAAGACCCGACCTTTTATAGTGGAAAACCATTTAGGCTCCATGCACACTGGGCATTTTAATAACGCTGGTAGCATTATCTGTGTACAGTCACATTGAAAACACAAGTTTTTGCAGCGTTTTTTAGCATTTTTGCATTAGCGTTTAGCTGCATTTTTTTGCGATCGCATTTTTTACACAAAATATTTTTTTTCTGAAAAAAAGCCCAAAAACACTGTTTTGCCAAGTTTTACTGCATTTACCAGCATTAGAGCATTTTTTTTACATTAAAAGAACTTTATGTACCATGTTTTTCATAACAGTAGATATCACATATTGCCCAATAAAAAATGACATGGTTTGTAGCAGGGAACCTTTCCAAGGGTCATTTGATACGAAAAAAGAGACTACACAGGACATATCATAATTCAAACAACATAACAAGGTGCACAAATATTTTATGACTGGGGGTAGAGTAATGTGAGGTTCAATGTGGGGGGGAGTGGGGTAAACCTGGCCACAAATATCCCCTTTACATCAGGGTGCATAAATGGTAGGCGAAGCAAGCCATCTATCCCATATTTTGTTTTACTTCATGGGTTATCCTCCTGTGGATATAAATGAGTTTCTTATATGTAAGAGTTAAGTGAACTTCAATCAACCATTCCTGAAGGGTAGGGACGGTTGTATGTATCCAGTGGCATGTAACTAATTTTCAGGCACTAAATAGAGATTCTTGTAAAAAATGCCCCAAGAACAAGCAGGAACTGATGACAGTTGCAGTAGAGGCCTGGCAGAGCATCACCAGGGATGAAACCCAGCGTCTGGTGATGTCTATGCGTTCCAGACTTCAGGCTGTAATTGACTGCAAAGGATTTGCAACCAAGTATTAAAAAGTGAAAGTTTGATTTATGATTATTATTCTGTCCCATTACTTTTGGTCCCTTAACAAGTGGGAGGCACATATGCAAACTGTTGTAATTCCTACACCGTTCACCTGATTTGGATGTAAATACCCTCAAATTAAAGCTGCCAGTCTGCAGTTAAAGCACATCTTGTTCGTTTCATTTCAAATTCATTGTGGTGGTGTATAGAGCCAAAAATGTTAGAATTGTGTTGATGCCCCAATATTTATGGACCTGATTGTAGGTGGAAAAAATAAGATAGCTGCGCCGCCAGATAGTAAGAATGAAAATCCGGGAGGGCCGCCCCCCAGAGTTAGAGCATTTTTACAGATAAAAAACTCTTCTAGAAACCCACTAGTTCTGTGTTTTTTTTCCAGCCAAAAAATGCTGATTAACCACTTGCCAACCACGCTATAGCCAAATGACGGCTACAGCGCGGTTTTCCAGTTCTGGGAGGGCGTCTGCTGGACTGCATGCCCGGATCAGGGTCTGGTATGGATTTGTTTTGGGGGGATCACACGCTGATTTTTTTTTTCTCAAATTGGTTAGGATTCCCCTTAAAATCCTTCTTTTCAATAGAATGGTAATGGTCTGATATGTGAATTATTGGTATGTAATACAGTATATATATTCTAGATAGTTCTACAATATACTGTATAAACGTAGATATGTATTCAGTTTTTTATATATTTTATTATTCATTATAAATTTTTTACAAATGTACAAATACATATATTTTTGGAGCGCACAGTATATACATTTTTGGAATATGTCATCACATTTCTCATATATATAAAACACTTTATGGTGTCATATATTGTATACAAAAATATTAAAGGATATTTGAGACTGAAAAAGCTGGTTAGCATTAGTACACATGAATGGATGAACATTCTTAGGATTTTCCATACAGTACACCTTTTTATTCACTTTTGCTCAGTTCATCATTCTATTTGTTTCTTTATGTGTTTATATGTATATAATAACATTCATGTAAATATGAGCACTTTTCATATAGTTTTGAATGTGGCATAGGAAGAGACTTCGCTTATGGTGACAAGATGAGTGTCAGTAGCTTTACTGACACATAGTCAATGTGAGACAGCCACTGAAGCATGGGGATGTCCTTCCAGGAAGAACTACTTGGGACATGGCCACTGAGCATGGTGATGAGTGCCATTCCCCTTTTTATACTCAAATGATTGTACAGGGGTACAGGCAATGGGACAGTGTGGTTAGAGCACCCTGCTGAGAGACAACTCGCTCAGTCTGCCATGCATTCCATCATAGGGAGATTCATTAAAATTTAGCGCTGCCCCTCCTTGTTCAAACTTGATGCTGCAGACAAACAGGAAACAGGATCCAATGGTTGGAGCTCTCTGCAGAAGAATACTTCCACCCTTGGGGTTTGGCATGCATTCCAGCATGGGGGAAGCCATCTGGGGGCATACAGATTCAGTTTTAAAGGCACCTAGCCCACATTGGCTAGCTGTACACATATATTTATTCCATGCTTGTCCCATGTTACAAAGAAAGTAAGTGGGCATTTAACCCACATTTGTGATATCCATGACGACTTCTAATTTCACTTTATTTGGAATAAAAAAAAGATAGTAGCTTTAGCAAAGCTGATCTGGTGAACACAACAGTTTGCATCCCCCAAGTATGTCACAGATGTTCAATTGCACATATACATTCATTATCTTTATTTTGTATGCTTTGTATACATATGTTTACAAGACTTTATATTTTGTTTGAACTTATTTCACAAGACTGATTACATGGTAGTTGTATACTAGTTCTGAAAGCCTTCGTCTAGAGTATCTTGATAAGGTATGCTTTCAGAAAAGGCAATCAAGACAGCAGGTTGCTTTGTGAAAGAGAAACAAATTTGCTTATCCCCTGAGACAGTTGACGAGCCCACTTTTTTAAAAATTAAAAAGTCTTGGTCAGCAATGAAAGTGCTCCAAACCCAGTATTTTTACCTTACAACATTTCCATCTCCTGTCACCATTACCATCTTCTGACACCATTATCAGATTCTTCTACCAATGGGGGAGTGACAACAACCATCTCCTGGCCCATCTCTCCTTAAAAGGTATAGGGATGCACGTGACGCCCAGCTACACCAAAATGACCGCAAAAGGCATCCAGTGCGTCCCTGCATCCAAGTTAGCCAGCTACAAAAAACCTATCCATTTATACATGTGCTCCCGTTATGGAAGCTTTGTTAATTTTAGTTAGGTCCACAGTATATAGAGGACCCTTGACGTGGGACTGTGGCTTATGCATGTATTTGCAAATGTGTGCAAACAAAACCCTCTATAGTTAATGCATACTGTTAGACAGGGCCAAATTGGTTGTTCTGCAAATTGGCTGGTAAGTGTTGCTGGGAGATTTTTTGTTTGTTTTGCGATGTGCATTGCCTTTCCATGTGCACCTTGCTGCTAAGGCTGGTTATAGGTTGGGACGGTTGCCATTTTTTTTGTAGTTGGCTAAATTGGATGCAGGGACGCACTGGATGCCTTTGCTGTCATTTTGGTATAGCTGGGTTTCACGTGCATCCCTGTACCTTTTAAGGAGGAATGGGCTCCTCTAGGCACACCTGCCCTTAACCTGTCCTTTTATGCATGTGCTCCCACTATGGAGGCTTTGAAAATTTTAGTTAGGTCCACAGTATATTGGTTGTTTCGCAAGCTGGTAAGTGTTGCTGTGAAATCTTTTGTTTGTTTTGCGTTGTTTCTCATCTAGCCTTTTCACTCATATGCACTATTTCAGCATAAACTACCTCACAGAGTAGATATGAAATTGCTCTTGACCCAATGAGGGTAGAAGGTAGAGGGAAGGTCTAAAGTTGGGATGTTTTATATCTGCCCTCCCAATAAGTAAGCAAGCTGTGTAAAATACTTCAAATCTTCATATTTCTCTTCCAAACAAACACTCTTATCAAGGCTAAAGGGTCCTGCTATGTTTTTTTGGGGTGAGCCCAGGAATTTTGTTGCAGGATGTATTGCATCAAAACATTTTAGAGAGGAAAAAAAATAACATTGTGAACATTTAAAATTTCCTGATAGCTTTTTTTGTAAAAAATTATATAAGGACCTCCCTAAAGTACAAACAAGACCTGCCCCTCTGATGATCATGTAAAACTCCTGACTGACACCTGTGGGGAAAGAAGAATTGAGGGTGTCAAGGCGCTGTCACAGTGCTCTGCTTCTTTTATTACAGAGTTATGTAATTTACTGATTGTTTTGTCACAATAAACTTATTCTAATTATTCCCAGTTTGACATCCAAACTTTAGCTTTTAAAGTGTTACTGAAGGCTTTTTTAAAATTAAAATAAACATTTTATGCTCTCCGACTCTGGCAATGGTACTGCACAGCACGGTCCTGATCCTCCTTTTCTCATGTCCCCTGATGGCGATATTGGCTCCTCCTCTTAGAGTGCTCCCATGTATTCCCAGGTATATTTTAACCACTTGCCCTCCAGAGGATTTACCCCCCTTCCTGACCAGGCCATTTTTTGCTTTTCGGCACTGCACTATTTCAACTGGTAATTGAGCGGTCATGCAATGCTGTACCCAAGCAAAATTTACGTCCTTTTTTTCACACAAATAGAGCTTTCTTTTGGTAGTATTTGATCACCTATGTGGTTTTTAATTTTTGCGCTATAAACAAAGACTGCAAATTTAAAAAACAAACAAACAATATTTTTAACTTTTGGTTATAAAAAATATCCAGTAAACTCAGTTAGTCATACATTTAGGCTAAAATATATTCTGCTACACGTCTTTGGTAAAAAAAAATCTCAATACATGTATATTAATTGGTTTGTGTGAAAGTTATAGCGTCTACAAACTATGGTATATTTATTGGAAATTTACATAGCTTTTACTTTCTGACTGCCTATCACATTCCTTGATGTGCTAAAATGCCAGGGCAGTATAACCCTCCCCCACATGACCCATTTTTGGAAAGTAGACACCCCAAGGATTTTGCAGAGAGACATGATGAGTCCATGGAACATTTAATTTTTTGCCACAAATTGTTGGAATATGACAATTTTTTTTCATAGTTGTCCCTTTAATGATATATTGCTCATGCATGCCATGGGTATATGTGGAATAACACCCCAAAACACATTCTCCTAATTTTTCCGAGTATGGGGATACCACACGTGAGAGACTTTTTGGCAGCCTAGCTACATACAAGACCCAAAAATCCAATGACCACCTCCAGGCTTTCAAAAGGGCACATTTCCTCATATTACTTCCCCACTATCACAGTTTTGGAGGCTCTAAAATGCCAGAATAGCACAACCCCCCTCCCCCAAATTATCCTTTTTGGAAGGTAGACACCCTAAGGGAATTTGATCAGAGGCATGGTGAGTATTTTACAGATATCATTTTTGTTACAAGGTTTTGAAAAAGAAAGAAAGAAAAGAAAAAATAATTTACGTCGCTTTTCCTGTAGCTGCTGCTCTGCTGCAGTACATTGCAGTCGGGCGGTCGGCAAGCGGTTAAGTGACAGGGACAAAATATCAACCACAAATCCAGAAAAAACACGATACAAATGTTCTAAATTGGGTTGCAGTTCAGTGAGTAAAGTAAGAATTTGATCCCCAAGCAAAACATGACTTAGAAACCCTTGTTGGCAAGCACAGAAGTAAGACGTTTCTTGTAGTTGGTTACCAGGTTTGCACACATCTCGAGTGGGATTTTGGTCCACTCTTCTTTACAGATCTTCTCTAAATCCTTAAGGTTTCTTGGCTGTTGCTTGTCTATAGGATTAAGGTCTGGAGACTGGCTAGGCCACTCCATGACCGTAATGTGTTTCTTCTTGAGCCACTCCTTTGTTGCCTTGGTGGTATGTTTTGGTTCATTGTCATTCTCATCCAAGATTTGGGCTCCATCCATTGGCCCCTCAATGTGGCAGAGCCAGTCTGTACCTTTAGCAGAGGAACAGCCCCAAACTATAATGTTTCCACCTCCATGCTTGACTGTAGGGATGGTGTTCTTGGGGTCATAGTTAGCATTTTTCTTCCTCCAAAACACGGCGATTTGAGTTAATGCCAAAGACCTCAATCTTGGTCTCATCTGGCCACAGCACTTTCTCCCAAACCTCTGAATCATTTAAATATTCATTAGCAAACTTCAGAAGGGCCTGAATTTCAATCATATTGTGTTACCAATAGTTTATTTGGTGACTGTGCTCCCAACTGCCTTTAGATCATTCACAAGCTGATCCCTCACTTTTCTCATGATCATTCTTACCCCATGAGGCAAAATCTTACATAGAGCTTCAGACTGAGGGCGCTTGAGAGTTGTTCTGTATTTCTTCAATTTTCGAATAATTGTTCTAACATGTGACTCCTTCTCACCTAGCTTCTTGCTGATGGCCTTTAGCCCATTCCAGCCCTGTGCATGTCTACAATCTTGTCCTTAATGTCCTTTGACAGCTCTTTGGTCTTGCCCATGGTGATGATGAGGTTGGAATGGAAAAAGATATTCTGTGGACAGGTGTCTTTCACAGTATATACATAATGAGTTGTCATTAGGAGCACCTTCTTAAATTGAGAGGACTAATCTAGGTACCACATCAGCACATAGCCAGTGTGTGGGAGTCAGAATTATTGTTGGTTGGTAGGTGGATCAAATTTTACTCACTGAACTGCAACTCAATTTATAACATTTGTATCATGTGTTTATTCTGGATTTTTGGTTGATATTCTGTCTCTATCATTTCAAATACACTTATGATCCAAATTATAGACTCTTAATTTCTTTGTTAGTGGATAAACTTTCAAATCTTCAGGGGATCCAAAAATGTTTTCCCCACTGTATATCATTGTGCCTGCTAAGGGGGTCTCTGCACATCTGCTGGGGTGCGCAGCACCCTTGGCTTATGTGATCACTATGCAATCACATGATCACAATGTCAAATAAGCTGTTATGAATGATCCTCATTCATAAAATTTTTGCTTCCTATACTAGTGAGCTGTGCTTGACACACAGCTAGCACAGGGTACCTGGGCCTATCATAGCACCCTGTACCATGGGATTAGCTTTAGGCAATCCAAAGTCACTAGTAGTCACAACTGTCACGAATGAAACTCCTGCATGGCAGTTCAAAGTGTTGCTGGTACAATGGTTTTCATTGTATCCGCAATTCAAATATGTGAACTATTACACCTGACTCTCCAACCCAGAGTAGTACAGTGTTACTATGGTGACAGTGAACTACTCTAATGAAAGTATGTTAATTCAAATCCCCAAATCTTTGTTCAAAAATAGATGGTAAACTTTCTTGGTCCACAAATGTGTTTTTAATATTATATATATATATATATATATATATATATATAATTTTATTTTTTTACCATAATTTGGAATACTGTAACCAGTCAGTGACATATGATGATGCTGTACTATGCTGGTGACAGTATGTACACAAAAAAATTGTTGGCAATAAAAAATAAATACTGGCTTAATGTTCCTCAAAATTGTTTCCAAAATGTACAACTCCCCATGCTTCTCAAGCAATATCTCATACTGTGTGTTTTCCAAAAATGATAAAGATTTTGTTTGTGCAGTGTCGCCTGACCATGCAATTGCCAGTTAAAGTAGCATAGTGGTGATTTGACAGAAATAGCCTAGTCATGAAGAGGTCCACATCTTCCTGAGCTTCAGTGGCTTCCAAAAAACATCTCTCTCTCTATATATATACACACACACACACAACACACACAGTTTTTCTCAAAGGTTTGCATACCCTGGCAGAAATTGTGATATTTTGGCATTGATATTGAAAATATGACTGATCATGCCAAAAAATGCTCTTTTATTGAAGGTTGATGATCATATGAAGCCATTTATTATCAAATAGTTATTTGGCTCCTTTTAAAATCATAATGATAACAGAAATCACCCAAATGGCCGTGATCAAACGTTTACATACCCATAACTAAATATGCCATCATTTTGGATTTATATTTGGGCCTTAAAATATAAATCCAAAATAAAAAGTACCCAAAGACGTTTCATTATTGAATTATTGAAATTTGATATGTCCAGTAATTTTTTTGGTATAATACATATTTTCAACAATGCAAAGGTGTTGCAATGGTAGCTAAGTATGCTCCCAGTGTGGCAAATTTGGTTATGGACAAATGGGAAGAAGAATGTATTTTTGAAAAATGGCCAGAGATGGCACTATATAGAAGATATATTGATGATATCATTATGTTATGGAAGGGAACAGTAAATGATTTGGATGATTTTACTAAATACATTAATAATAACAAATATGGGTTGAAATCACTGTTATAAGTGATTTCAAACAAGTCACCTTTTTAGATTTGACATTGTACAAGGATAAAGGGCAGATTCTAACGAAAACTTTCTTTAAAGATATAGATAAAAACAGCTATATCCCCATCTCTAGTGGTCATCATCTGAGATGGCTATATAGTACCCCTAGGAGCCAATTTACTAGAATAAAAAGAAATTGTAGTGCCCAAAATGACTTTATAGATCAGACCAATCATATTGATTGAAAGGTTTGTTGAAAAAGGATATGAAAGGTTTTTTCTTGAAACAGAGAGATAATTAATTAAGAACAAAGACAGAGAAATGCTCCTATCTGAGAGAAAAGAGAATACAAATAAATTTGGGGATATGTTCTTTGTTACCAATTACAGCACACAATATAAGATAGTTGAACATAATTTTAAGAAGTATTGGCCCATTTTGCTAAAATATGATATCAGGGGTGGACTGACAACTTATGGGGCCTCCGGGCAATAGGGGATCATGGGGCCCCTGTATCCTTGCCCAAACTCAAAAAAGCCTATGAAAAAGGTACCAGGGGCATCTCATGGGGCCCCCTACTGACCCCGGACCCTCGGGCAGTGCCCGAGTTTCCAAATGGACAGTCCACCCCTGGATGATATATTAAAGAAAATCATCCCGTCAAAACCAAGATTTGTGTATAGAAAGAATAGATAGTTAAGAATGAAAATAGTCCATAATGTAATAGATCCACCTAGAAATGCAAATTTCTTTCCCAACATAGAAGGTTTTTTTCATTGCAATAAGTGCAAAGCCTGTAAGACTGTAAACAGAGAGTCTAAAAAGTAAAGGAAACGTTTCTATTCTACATCTACTAATAAAGAATACAAAATTAATTTGTTGATTTCTTGCAATTCGTCCTATGTAGTCTACGTTTTAGAATGCCCGTGCCACCTCCAATATGTAGGTAGAACAGGGAGACTTTTAAAGACCAGGATAAGAGAACATATAAGTAATATAAAAAAAGATTTTGACAAACACAGTGAGTTGAGACCCTTTAAATTAAAACATAATAGTGATCCTAGGCTACTTATGTTCTATGGTATAGATAAAATTAAACAACACTGGAGAGGTTCTGATATGATTAATGATACATCTAAAAGAGAAACATATTGGATATATGAATTAAATTCTTTAAAGCCCAATGGGTTAAATATAGATATTGATTTAAATTGTTTTCTCACTAACTTCTGATTTTTGTTGATAAAAGAGTTAGTTTAATAGGTTCAGGGATTGAGCTACTATTGATACTATATAGATTATTATCTTGACTTAAATATCCTGATATATAATCTGTTTTTTGAGTATATGATACTGGTAGAGTGCGTCCTTAACCACTTATACCCCCTTCTTTACCAGGCCAATTTTCAGCTTTCAGCGCTGTCGCACTTTGATTGACAATTGCGTGGTCATGCAAGATTGTACCAATATGAAATTTTTATAATTGTTTTCTTTAAGTGGTTTTAGTTGCCACTGGGCACTTAACTTTTTGCGCTATAAACAAGAAAAGTGCAAAAAAAAAAAAAGTTTCTTTGTTTCTATTATAACATTTTTCAAACAGGTAATTTTTGTCCTTCACTGATGTGCGTTGATGAGGCAGCACTGATGGACACTAATAGGCGGCACTGATGGGCACTGATAGGCAGCACTGATGGGCACTGATAGGCAGCACTGATAGGCGGCACTGATAGGCAGCACTAATGAGGAGGCACTGATAGACAGCACTGATAGGTGGTACTGACTGGCGGCACTGCTAGGCACTGACTGGCACAACCGCTGGGCACTGACTGGTGGCACTGACTGGCAGCACTGCTGGGCTGCACTGATGGGCACTGGTGGGTGGCACTGGTGGGCACATGTGGGTGGCACTGGTGGGCACAGGTGGGTGGGCACATGTGGGTGGCACTGGTGGGCACAGGTAGGTGGCACTTCTGGGCATAGGTGTGTGGCACTGCTGGGTGGCACAGGTGAGTGCACTGCTGAACACAGGAGGGTGCACTGCTGGGCACAGGTGGGCACATTGCTGGGCACAGGGTGCTGGAACTGGTGGGTGGCACTGCTGGGCACCGATCATCAGGGCACTGATCATCAGTGCCCTGATGATTGGTGCCGATCCCTGCTCTGACAACGGCCGGTTCTCGGCAGTACTTTCCTCACACTCTGACAGCGTGAGGAAAGTGCAGCCGAGAGCCGGCAATTGCATTTCCCGGTGATCAGCGTGTCATTGGACACGGCTGATCACGTGGTAAAAGGCCGCTGTGATTGGCCTTTTACCACATTATGTGATCCACTGTGTCGCTGGGTGTCTGGGAGGACGTCATATGATGCCCTCCTAGAACTGGCCGGCCGCAGTGTAGCCGTTATTCGGCTATCTGCGATTGGCAAGTAGTTAATATAGGTACTGGCTCATTAAATAATGTTTTATTATTTTTTGTATTTTATATTTTTTATATAAAATTCTTTTTATATTTTGTAATGAGAGGATAGATTGTAAGACATGAATCATCACCTTTTTTTGGTTAGGTTTGCAGCTGCACATATAGTTTCTATATTTGTATATTATTTTTATTTGGCGCTATTCTTAATATAATTACTGAAGATGATTGTGCTAAGACCAACTTTGTCAAGCAGATCATCCTCCAGCACATTTGTGATAAACTGTGACAGAGATTCTAACATCGCACCAAAGTGTTAAAAATTCAACACTGGAGAGATGTAAAAAGAAGGAATGAGCGGATGTTGAAAAAAGTTGTGCATCAGATCCCTGGTAAGTCAATACGGTCAACAATATAGCTGAAATATGCTTGTGTGTGGAAACAGCTTTTTTAAATGCATTTCAAATTTGTAATGCTATTATGTTGTCTTTTTTTTTTAACTAGTTCTAGCAACAGCTGATGGACGGCTGCCAATGGTCTGCTTGGTGAAGAATCAGAGGAGGAGAAACGCAACTCTGCGATTTGTTTCACAGGGGGAGCATACAATGCGATGCCTGCAAATTGTGGAAGCTCTGGAAGATTGTACCTTCTTCATGACCATGGATACTTTAACTGCCAATTGCTTGTTCATGAAACACTTTACACAAATAGTTTTTTATGTATATTTGTTAAGCCAAAAGAGCTTTCTTTTGGTGGTCTTTGATTACTAAATTAAGCACACAATGTGTGCTTAATTTAGTAACTAATTTTTTTAGGGGATATTTTTAGTCCCTGAAAATAATGCGTTATTTTAGAGTTTTTTTCAATGCTTATCTAATACTAATCTTTATTCACACATTTCTTCAAAATTGCATTTTGCAAAGTCTTTGTACACTCATTGGCCTTTTAGTTTTGCAACAATTAGTTTGGCCAGTCTACAAATTATGCTATTTGTTGAGCAAATTTTACAAACCCTGATGTACTGATGGACAATCTCATTTATTCAGGGCCCTTAAAATGAATGGAGAGTACAAACCCCCACAAATGACCCCTTTTTGGAAAGTACACAAAGTTATTTACTTAGAGGCATGGAAAATGTATTGACTTATGATTGTTTTGTTTCAATTTTTTGGATAATGAAGAAATAACATAAAATTTTTATTTTTTTCATCCATTTCTTTCCCTTTTGAACACCAACACAGTGCAATGTCCTCATATGACTGGTGTGGCAGTAATCAGGGATACTGACTGGTGACAGAAGTTAAATTACACTTTTTTGCTTTTTTCGGAAATATTATATTTTTTTGGGAACAAAAATAATGTTGTTTGGGGAACATTTGCATTTGTTTTTAAGATACTTTTCTCAGAATAGTTCAGTATCAACAAAATAATACTCTACTCTTGGAAAGGGGGAGGGGAGCAGGGAATATTGTTTCAATTGTTCCTAAACTTTGATGGTACAATGAGGATCACTGTAACAGCAATATTTATAACTGTAATGAATGGGCTACATTCATGACAGCTGTGCTTATTAGCAATGTGGGATTGGGGCAGGTACCATGTGCTAGATGTGGCCCAATCACAGCTCACTGGTAACGGAAGCAAAGCTGTTCGGAATTACTATCATGATCATGAGAAAAGTGAGGGAACAGCTTTGTGGACATTGTGATCTTGCAATTGCATAGTGAACACATTCTCAGATTGCTCAAGTGGCCTGATACAGTGATACTACTGCAGTGTGGTGAACACAGCAGGGGTGCATCTTAATGGATGCACAGTGCCCTCCTAAGTTTACACATACACAATGAATTTCCTTTATGCAATTGTGCCTCTATGTGCCACCTGCCCACATGAAATGTACAGTGGACAGTTGGTAATGGTGTTTATTTTATGCTGTTCTTTCTGTAGAAAACAGTGATGAGGACGAAAAGCAGGAGACTGCCTAACCTTTAGCCCAGGCTCATGTAAGTATCTTCAGTGTGATGGTCTATTCTCTATGTCCCTCTTAGACTTTGAGCTGTTAATGTGCTTTGTGTGTTTTTTTGTTGTTTGTGTAGCACCAGATTTTTGGTCACTGGGGGAGGAGGAGCAGTAGCAGCAGAGGAAGAAGACTGCCTCACCTATGTTTTAGTGTAAGTATCTTCAGTGTGATGGTCTTTTCTGTTTTCCTTTTAGAAATTTGAGTTGTTAAATGTGATTTGTGTGTTCTTTTTTGTTGTTTGTGTAGCACCAGATGTTTGGTCCCTGGGGCAGGAGTAGCAGAGGGAGGAGGCTGCCTCACCTCAGGCCCACTATAAGTACCTGCAATGTGATTCCCACATGTCTGTACATTTGTGATGTATATATGAAAGGTATGTTTTGGAGGGATATTGTTATTTGTAAGTGACAGGAAGGTTGAGGTGTTGGACTTGGAGGATTAGGAAGTTCTGGGGCAGAGTTTCTCCCCTCAGGGACAATGTAAGTCTGACCATCGAGGATATCATTTTCTGTCCTTCCACCATGGGTGGTATGGGCAAAAATTTCTTGATTCTCCCAACAACGCAGTCAATGATGGAGGCAGTGGCTCCCTTTGTGCTATTAGATTCTGGTACTGGTGTGTGTGTGAAGCATTTATGATTAGCAGAGTACAATGATTTTGTTGGTAGTATGCATCTTTTGCAATCTCAGACATGTTGGTTGTACCCCAAATGAATCATGATTTGTCTTGTCATGTGGCCATTTCCTGCAGAACTGGCAGAAGTGTCATCCACATATGTTAGGCTTGCGTGCCATTTCTTGCATCCCTATCACACATGATAAAGCAAATTAATTAATATACCCTACGATGTTGATGCTAGTTTAGTGGCTATCCAGTTATTAGCTCATTATATGTAGGCCTGTACATATAAATAAAATTGAAAGACAAGGTTATGTTTTCTGGCATAGAGTGTGTTATGATCCGCCAGGTGGTGCCTCAGGCTGCCAACTGACAGACCTACCCAGAGCGTGGGGTCTAAGCCCGGGCTGTGCTTTCACCAGGGCCCCTGATGGTGGGGATGGACTTGTAACAGTCCCGGGCCAGGTCACGACCTCTGAGCAGGCCCACTAGTGGCTAAGGAAGCCTCCGGGGACGTATGCAGGTACCGGGAGAGCCAGATGTGAAGAGGATGGCGGCCCCAGCAGGGTGGTAACGGATCGTGGTCCCGTGGGGGTAAGCGGGGTACCGAATCGGCGGGCAAAGAGTAGTCAGGTCACACGCAGGATCAGCAGGGTAAGTCAGTCCGTAGAATGGTCAGGCAAGCCGGGGGTCAGAATAGGAGAAGGCAGAGTAGTCAGGGCAATCCGGGTCAATCACAGGAGAAGGCAGCGTAGTCAGGGCAATCCGGGTCAATCACAGGAGAAGGCAGCGTAGTCAGGGTCAATCAGGGTCACTAGAACGGATACAGGAACTCAGGATCACAGATAGACCTTGCGGCAATCTGTGACAGTGCAGGGCATCTTTAAATAGTGCGCCCTGCACTGTCATTGGCCGGCTAGGAAGCGCCCCCGGCTGTCATTGGACGCCTGAGGCGCGCCCGCGGCTCCTACTGCGCATGCGCGGCGTCCTGTCAGCCGCGGCTCGCCGGGACCTAGTGCCTGTGTCCCGGCGTGATCTGCCACCAGTGCGCATGCGCGGGGAGAGACGCCGCGATCCCTGATTCCGGAGCCGCGATCCCTAACAGAGTGGGATCATGGTTGGCCACAGGTAAGTCTTTCATGTGCCCGAGAAGAATGCAGAACAAACATTTTTTTTCTCTATGCTGAAAATGCAGGAACAAGAACAATGGACACATTAGACTAATAAAATAAAAAGACAATAGCAGAGGTGTAGGTGGGCCTGTCTCAGCAGAGCTTCATTAGTGTGTGACAAGCCATGACCTTCTGTGAACCTTTTAGTATGGTAAGGATAAAGGGACAGTGGCTGTTTACACCCATCCCCTTACAATATCCAAAAGGGCAATCCAGGCTTTAGGCATTTTTAGGTGGACACACTCTTCTAATTGGATGTTCTGGACCCTGAATTCTACATACTCTACTTAATATTATATTGATTCTTCCCCAGGCTCACTAGCCAAAATATTTGGGAGTTAATATCATCTGATCCTTGTGTTTACAGCATGAAATAGTTTTCCTGATTGGGTCGAACATTGTGAACATTGAATACCCAAGGGAATAGCGAACCAGCCGAAGACCCCACATAGAATGGGCATCTAGGGAGTCCTCAGAGGGGGAAATAATTCCTGATGCCCCAGAGCCAGAGGTACAAGGCAAGTCAACGGTTTGTGATTTTTACAGATATGACATTATTTATTTACTTAGAGTGTCTATCTGTGTGGGGCGGGGCCATTTTTAATCTTGATGGGACTCCGGGCATACATTTTCATGGACCCCCGTTCAGCGCGGAGCACATAAATCCTAAAGCTTGGAGCTTCTCCCTGAAGCTGGAAGCTTTAAGCTCCAAAATCTGCTTTAGCATAGAAAAAGTGAAAAAAGCACCCTTTCAGGGGGGTTGTGGAGGGTGTAAGGAGAAATTGAAATAGGTGAGAGAGAGAGAGACACACAGAGAGGGAAGGCTGTGAGAATGAGAAAGAGGAAAAAGAGAGTGATGCAGAATGGGGCAAAGATAGAGAAAGAGAAGGGGGAAAGAGGAGAGAATGGGGGAGGGGGAGAGAGAGAGCGAAAGAGAGGAAGAAAGAGGGGGAGAGGAAAGAGACACTCTCTATGGCATTAAAAATCTATACATAACATGCTCCCATTTCTCAACACACAGAGCAGGAGCAGACACCCACCAAAGTGAAAACCACAGCCTGTCAGCCTTGGAGGAGGCGGAGCGCTAGGGTGGCAGAGCAGGTCTAGAGAAGGCATGTATACCCTCTGCCACTGGGAATTCTGGGGCCTGAGCATATACATCACTGGTTGCTAGACGGCAGGCGGCCCTAGCAAACAGTAATTTGATAGGGGATTGTGAGCAGCAGCAGCGGGACCTGGGCTACTTGTGTTAGTGACTGAAGATTTGGAGTCAGCCCTGCTGGCTCCTTACTTTTCAGGCAGCATGGGCTCAAGGATCAGCTGTATCCATAAAGCAAGTCCATATAAGTGAAATAATCAGTAGTGATTCAAATCATATAATTCTTCACAGCTTATAAGGCTTCTTCCTGTGCTCATTTTTCGTTGGTCTTAGGAGATAGTAAAATAACGGTGGCCTTTTTTAAGTAGTGAAAGGTGCTATGGTCTCAATATGTGAATAAATGACCACCGCTATTTTACTATTTCCTAAGACCAACAGAAAATGGCCGCCGTTTAATTGACCTGTATAACGCTATATAAGTATTCTCTATCTGCCCTCTAACATCCCTCTGATGAAGTCACGTAGGCATGACGTAACGCGTAAGGGCGTGGCTGTAGGCAGATATGTATCTCAACTAATGCTGGTTGGAAGTGCAGCTTGGATCTGGTGATGTTTTATTTTGTATATAGCATTTTTACTTGTTTTCACATGTGGGTGCAATACTTTTTTCACCAATAAAAATACATCTGCTAGTACACAGTGCACCATGGAAGTGTCCTTTTGTCTCCTCTACTAAGGGCTATAATCTCTGACCTCCAACCCCCTTAAAGGGACCAGTCCCCATTTCTGGTTTGATGGTGTATTAAAAGCATAAAAGGTGTCTGACCGTTTCTATGTGGTTGATGAGCAGGAGAGTGAAGGAGTCTACCTATTTGGTAGTACAAAGCGCAATTTAATTGCTCTAAGGTGAGAGTTCTGTGAGTACTGAGGTGACACCACCTGCATGCTTCGTAGTACTTTATTTGATGGTGTTGGTTTATGAGCACAGGAAGAAGCTTTATAAGCTGTGAAGAACTATATGATTTGAATCACTACTGATCACTTCACTTATATAGACATTTATCTCTTTGTTTTGTTTACTATAAGATATTTTTTCACTTTATTACTATTTTGATTAATGTAGTTGCAGTGCAGCATTTACCGGTATTTCATATATGTTTTATGTGACTGTTTAACACCCATTTGTTGGTCTCATGTCATGGCTCACTTGTTGAATGCTTGTTTTTTACACTCTTATTTATTTATTTCAGGTACTTATACAGTGCCGTCAATTTACGCAGCGCTTTACATATGTATTGTGCATTCACATCAGTCCCTAACCCTCAAGAGGCTTACAATCTAAGTTCCCTAACTTACATTCATACATACACATACTATGGACAATTTAGACAAGAGCCAACTCACCTACCAGCATGTCTTTGAAGTGTGGGAGGAAACTAGAGTAACCGGAGGAAACCCACGCAGGCACAGGGAGAACATGCAAACTCCAGGCAGGTGGTTGGGATTCAAACCAACGATGTTAGTACTGGCAGGTGGAAGTGCTAACCATTCAGACACGATGCTGCCCCACACTCTTCAACAGATTCACCTCAGGAAGCAAAAGTTGCTCTGGTGGAGGACCAGCCCCCTCAGGCCAGGATCCAGAATGGTCAGTTACTACAAAGTTGAGATTATATATATATATATATATATATATAAATATATATAAAATCACATGTAACTTAGAGAGCAGGGTCTAGGGTCAGTCAAAAAAGATTTGAACATTCACAGTAAACGCTATAGATGAGTCATCTATGGACACATTTTAATTCGTTTGAATTGGCAGCTGAGTGTGTCTGCATATGCTGCCCTTAAAGACATGGAAAAGAAACAAAGAACATGCCACTATAGTAAGTACTAACCTGCTTTCAAAATAACAAGTCTTGGTTCCACTGTGATCTCTCCTCTCTCTGTCATGTTCACGACTCACTCATAATAGATTAAGGTCTCACCTAATCTTCCTGAGAGATGGCCTCCTTCCTTCTAGTACACAGAAGATTAATTATACCATCAGCTCAATAGGTATCTCTGATCCTGTGTGGAAGGAGTACAACTTCCCTTTTATTGTCTCACAGATTATACTCCACTATATGCTCTTACCATGTATCATGTGTGGACTGTGATTCATATCTCTTGCTGCTGATAGAAATCTTTGGATATGTGTGTTCTGAAACTCTGTTGAGGAACAAGGTGTGCAGAGAAACAAGTGGTGAAACATCTGTAAAAGGAATTGTTTCATCTTTGTATGCCATCTGAGGGTGTACCCTTTACTGTGGTATTTGTAAGGCTTCGCAATTGTACTATAACTGAGATTGTGGATGCATGTACTGTTTCCTCTGATGAGCATGCCTGTTGCTTAGATGTGTCCTTTTTCAAAGGCTGTTGTTGCCATTTGGACCAAAATAATCTGTTGTCTTGACTGATGAGATTGCCCCTTTTTTAACCCCATTGGAAACATATATATTTGTAGTCATGCAGCAAACCAATGAAATCTTTGTGGCCAAAGAACCGATCTTACATGTGAATGTTAATAAATGTCAGACAAAGGATTTGAGGCTGACAACATGACCCAAGAAAAGATCATGATAAATAAAGATTGTATGAAAGCCATGGGTGTAATTCTAATCTGACAAGAATTGTATGTTATTATGTGAATCAATTGAATCTTGTTTTTGCCTACAGCTAGTAATTATTGTTTTGTTTTTTTTTTTTTTTGCTCGACGACCCATCGGTGGCTGACCTCCGAATTCTGTTGACATAGATGTTCTGCTGAATACAGACTTTGGAACAGCTACTGGGGTTGGTCCTGCTCCTGACCAATCCTTACTTATTAATTTCAATCAGTAATTTTGTTTTGTTAAATTGCTTGTTTTGTAAGTAATTTTATTTTTTTTATTGTTTTAATGTATTTTATTTTTTGTATTCAGAAACAACTTTTAAAACATTTCTACAAAAAAAATCTGAAGTACTTTGTGGTGTATCCTGCTTCTTAGGTAGGCAATCTGCAGTTGTAGAAGATCGACATGTCCAAAAAGCATTTGCAGGACTCTGATAGCCATGGCTGCAGTGGGAAAGCTTGCTTACCTGAAATGTGGTTTTGGAACCAAAAGAAGTGTAGAGTATTTCCTTGAAAGTACAGATAGAATTTATTAAAACTGGAGTTCAATCTTAAGCTTGTTATGACAGTAAGATTGAATCTGAATGTTTGCCATCTTCAATTACTCCCAATGCTTGTTTGCTTCATCTTAGGAAATACAACATTTACAATACAGATCCACTTTAGTAACATTTCCAAAGGTAGGAGTAGCTCCTTATAGTGTACAGGCAACTCTACGTAGCTTTGTGGAGTGAAGTTGTGCTGACTGCCAAAAGTGTGTATATCACATGAAACACAGAAATCTTTTATGATGAGATCAGCAAAACCTTGGACAGAGGGGTGGCGGTGGATGTGGTATACTTGGATTTTGCAAAAGCATTTTACACAGTTCCCCACACAGGGCTAATGTGTAAGGTAAAGACTACAGACCTGGAAAAATCAGTATGTAAATGGATAGAAAACTGGCTAAAAGACTGAATTCAGAGAGTAGTGGTTAATGATTCATACTCTGAATGGTCTAGGGTTGTCAGTGGTGTACCCCAAGGTTCAGTGTTGGGACCCTTACTTTTTAATATAGTTATAAACAATATAGGGTCTGAGATTAACACCATTTCAGTCTTTGCAGATGACACCAAGCTGTGCAGTGGAATAACGTCCTTACAGGATGTCTCCAATTTATAAGCTGACCTCAATGCACTGTTTAATTGGGCAACTATGTGGTAAATGAGATTTAATGTTGATAAATGTAAGGTTATGCACTTGGAGGCTAAGAATATGCATGCATCATACATACTAGGGGGAGTACAACTGGGGGAATCAATGGTGGAGAAGGATCTGGGGGTTCTGGTAGATCATAATCTTAAAGTGTTACTAAACCCAGGACCCTGCATTCAATGTTTGGTCTCCCACAGTACACAGAACATGGAGATGCAATTATTTTAGGAATTATTAACTGATAAATACCTTTTCTCATCGGCAGTTATATCTGCTTTATGACTTCTATCAGTGCCCAGCAGAGCACTGGTTAACCGCTTCATGCCTAAGGGTAAAACAACTCTTAATGCCTAAGCACAATTTTGCAACTTTAATAATGGCATGCAATGCCAAGCTGCGGTTTCTGAAGTGAGCAAAATCCTCTCTTGTATTAAAAGAGGTATAGACTCCAGAGAGAGAGATATCATATTACCCCGGTACAAATCATTAGTAATACCTCATCTGGAATATGCAGTTCAGTTTTGGGCACCAATTCACAAAAAAAACATTGGGGAACGGGAGAACATTCAGAGAAGGGCAACCAAACTAATAAGAGTCATGGAGGAGCTCAGCTATGAAGAAAGATTTAAATAATTGAATGTACTCTCTCTTGAGAAGAGGAGAAGCTCATCTATGAAGAAATATTAAAATAATTTAATGTATTCTCTCTTTAGAAGAGGAGATTAAGAGGGGATATGATCAACATGTATAAATACATCAGTGGTTCATATAGTGAACTCGGTGTAGAGTTATTCACCCTGAGGTAATCTCACAGGACAAGGGGGCACTCTTTACGTCTGGAGAAAAAGAGATTTAATCTCCAAATATGAAAAGGTTTCTTCACAGTAAGAGCTGTGAAAATGTGGAATAGACTCCCTCAAGTGTTGGTTCTAACGAGCTCAGTAGATTGCTTTAAAAAAGGCCTGGATTCTTTCCTAAATACACATAATATAACTGGATACTAACATTTATAAGCAAAGTTGATCCAGGGAATATCTGATCGCCTTTCTGGGGATCAGGAATTTTCCCCCCTGCAGGAGCAAATTTTTTTTATGGTTGAACTAGATGGACTTTTGTTTTTTTTCAGCCAGATTAACTATGTAACGTTAAACAAAGTGTGGCTGCAGCCTATGCCCCCACTGTGTCAATATGATTTGCAAGCTGCTCTTTGAAGGACTAGCAGTTAGGGATGAGCCCAGTTTTGTGCAATATCCAAATAAAGAGAAGGAGACCTAATGGGCACCTAGTCCGTGCCCATCTGTTCAACCACTTGT
This sequence comes from Staurois parvus, assembly GCF_062004578.1. Taxonomy (NCBI): domain Eukaryota; kingdom Metazoa; phylum Chordata; class Amphibia; order Anura; family Ranidae; genus Staurois; species Staurois parvus. The sequence continues at coordinate 12,191,031 of NW_028317852.1, forward strand.
ATGTCACTTGTTGCTCAACTACATGTCATTGTTATGGACACAGGAGGTGGGGTGGGAGGGTGTGATGGAGTGCAGTGACTAACTAGTGTCCTCTGTGAATAGAAATTCTATAACGTATGCCTGGACAGAATAATCCAAGCCTCAGGGGAACATGTTACATGGTGGAAAATCAGACCTTAGCCTTTAGCAAGTTATTAAAGCAGAATAAAAGACAACCCCAAAGAAAAGACAGATTTCTGATAAAAAGAAATACTTTGTTTAGAACCAGGTGACCGAGGTATTTATACACCTCCTTTAGAGTGTCAGAATGAAGGCGTATGGGGGCATATTTGGACAACATTGACATTTTAGGGCAGGAGAGTGTTAGGTGCACTAGTCTTTTCCGGTACAACAAGTGCAAGGCCAAAGCCAGATAACACTGATAAACCTTTAGCAGCATTCTGCTTTTATGTATTTTAGAATAGCCTCACCCCCAAAGCAAAAGAATTATTAGCTCCCATTTGATATCAAAATGGTTAGCATCTAATGCCTAACTGCTACATGTGCTAGTGAGCTTGTTAGAATGGGGCTCCTCCCAAGCTATTTGCAGGACAGACCACCAGGAGAAAGCAGCAAAGAAAGTCTAATCCAGAAAAGATTCCAGTCACCAATAAGAATCATTAGCCTGCTATATGCGGTGCTGGGCTTGAAAAGAGGAGTGTCTTGAGGGGGCTGGAGAAGTGTCTTGAGGGGGTGTTGGGGTGCATGAAGGGGGAGAGTGGAATCTGAGGAAGAGGCAGGACAGGGATCCGTGTGTGGAGAGGAAATGGTTAAGGAGCAAAACTGGCCCTGGGGATAGACTGGGGGCTGGGTAGAGTTGGAAGTGGATATATCTGGATGTGGCACCTCCCTGGCTGGATCCTCAGCACTTTGGCCAGTTAAACCTATAGTTTATTGTAATCTAGCATTGAATAACATCTATTAGGTCGCAATATTGTAAATGTGTCTTAAACTGATGAACTAGAAGAAAAAGCTCAGGAAAAATCATATAAGGGCTCAACAAACAGAGAATGAACAACTGCCACATGCTTACAATTTATAGTTTAATCAATATTGGAATACCTGCATGCCTAAGTGCACGACCGCGTATTTATTTTACTTGCACGTCACTTTTTGAAACCATGGCTGAAGATGAGGAAACGTTATTGCTGGGTCTGGCTGTGTTTGCTGGAGCCACAGGAGGCACGCCAGCAAGCTCTTGTTCCTATGGCCTGCCTTCTCCAGCCACGGCTTTTTGCACCACATGCATATTTGGAAAACATGAGGGACTCTGATGCCCGTTGCAGATTTAGCTTAGGGCAAGATGCAATTATGCACCTCTGTGAGCTAAAAGAGGCCACTGAGTTAGGTGATGTAGGAATGAGGCAATTTCCCTCTCTTCAAACCCTGGTATAAGAGATGAAAATGGATTAATGTATGGGCTGCTTTAAGGCCACAGCTAGACACACATATAACCAGGTTTTGACAATTACTTGACCCTTGACTTCCATTTTGTTTTGGGGCATCTAAGGTCACATGTAGGCATGGGAAGTAATTATGTTTTTTCTATGTTTTCTAGGGGATGCTGGTTATCCGCAGCTGACGTGGCTGATGGCTCCAATCAGGTACCCCCAGGGCCAGGCAGAACGCCGTTACAACAAGGCCTTGAAGAGAAGCCGGGGCATTGTGAAGACTATAATTGGCCTCCTGAAATCCTGGTTTCTCTGTTTGGCCAGGCTTGGGGGGGAGTTACTGTACAGAATGCCAGGATCATCCTTTTTTTTTTAATTTCAACCAATTAACATTTGAGATGTAACGCATGGCACGTACCATGGGAAGCCTGTTGTGACAGACTGTCTGGTGTCACAGGTATGTTCTTTCAAGTGATATAATTTTTTTGTTCTGTAAAATAAGAGAAATGCTGTACTTACCTGCTCAGTGCAGTGGTTTAGCACAGAGCAGCCCAATTCTTCTGTTCTTGGGTTCCCCACCAGCACTCCTGGCAAGTATCTTGTTCAGGGGGCACACAAGCATGCTCGTTCTGAAGCCATTGCTCTGTGTGTCCATTCACACACAGAGCTGTGACACGGCCCCCTCTCCCTCCCCATTGGCTCACTGGCTGTGACTGACAGCAGCAGGAGCCAAGAGCACCAACTGCTGTCTCAGGCAATCAGGAGTGAATCCCCAGAAAGCTGAGGCTCTCATACCTATCAGTGGCTCATGACGGTGCTTAGGTTTGATTAGGGTGCCTGGCCAGAGAAGTTATAATGCTTGAAGGTACAAAAAAGCTTCTGCCTTTCAAACCACCTTAATAGTACAAAAATTGTTTATCTTGACTGCTGAACTGCAAAATACTGAACCGTAAACTCCAGCTAGCCTGATTGTCATGATGAAATGTCACTTATTATTTGCTCTAATTTTACAGAAGTGGTTCTGCTTGCAGTTCAAGCTGGAAGAAAGCCACTTTCATGTCCTCCACTCGCCTTCATTTGTGGCCAGTGGATATTTTGTGTTGCAAGGCAAAAACTGTCATCAAGGACCTGCATAAACACCCTGGTATGCCAGAGGTGGTTTGGAAAGTAGCACAGCACCCTTGACATCTTTCTCCTATGCTGCTGGTGGGGGTGCATAATTGCTTCTCGTTTCTGAAAGAACCTGCAACAGATATTGAAGTCCAAATCTTTTTCAAATGTGGTTGAGACGTGTGATGGAGAAGAGCAGGGCTTTTTTTTTTTTTTTTTTTTTTTGAAATCTTTGAACTTTCAGGCCCCATCAAAACATCATAAGCTTTACTTCAAATCCAGCCCAATGTTTCCATGTTATTTCTCTAATAAAGACAATTTTGTTGCACAAAACAAGTGTCATGCCATATCTTTATTCTATTTCTGAGAATTGAGATAGCCATACACTATACAATCTGACTGTCAAATCTCTGCACAATTTCGTTTACATGTAGCAAAACTCAGTAATAGGAGAACCTGTCTGAACAATCCATTCCTTTGGAATCTATTGACACAGCTTTCTACACTACATAATTTGTTTGATGTGAAGGAAATGTCACCTTTGGATACCTGAGCTCATTTCGTTTGGGTAAAGATACTTTTCTGTCCATTGTAACATATTGACTAACGCAGCTCAACCCAGCTCAGACATAAAGAAAATAGTATCTTGTCCATACACTAGCAGCTCTGATTGTCCTGTCTGGCACACAGATCTGGACACTGCATAGATGGGTCCATTCATAAAATGAGAATTATTATTGCTTTCTAATACTACACTTGTTGAAAGGATGGGTTTTTTCATGCACGCTGAAGGCAAAACCTCTATAATAATTAGTGTATTACTAGTAGAAGATGTGCAATATTACTATACACATTTAGGTACATAGCAGAGATTCCAGTTATTCCATAGAAGAAGTTATTGTTATTCCTAAATAGACAGGTGGCACCGACACAAGACAACACTAGTCAGCTCTTCTACTCCCACTCCATTCCCTAGCTCTAAATTCACAACAGTTTGGAATGTAATGTGTTAGTAGCCAAATTCTTAATTTAATAATAATTATTCCAGAGCACATTCACATCAGTCTGTACCCTGAAGGAGCTTACAATCTAATGCTCCATTCATACATATACTGTACAAGGGCTAATCCTACCAGCATTTCTTTGGAGTGTGGGAAGAAACCCATGCAAACTCCAGTCAGGTGCTCCCGTGGCTGGGATTGGAACCCATGCTGCAAGGCACTTGTGCTAACTACTAAGCCACTGTGCTGCCCAGAGTTTTAGTTTGAATATATTGTAGTACCATGATTAAAGAATGAAGATATTTAAATATTAGGTAATATTATAGTAAAATTAGACATTAACATTGTTTGTCATTTAATTTATCTAGAGATTTTACATTAGGGAATAGTATGTATTACTCTGTAACATTTATTAAGAAATGCATTAAGTTACAGAACTTATTTAAATAAAATAAATAAAGGAAAGAAAATTAAAACAGGCAGTAATAATAAAAGCAAAAGATGCAAAATAACGTACCACTGCTGATATTTATTTGTGCATTCACATCTCGATTGCGAACAAAGCTTTGTGCCATCTAGAACCCGTATTTGGTAAAAGCACTTATACAACCGTGACTATTCTGATATGACATTTACAAATAGTCATTCGCCTACAAGATCACTCTTTTCTGTTGGCCACAGCAAGGTCTTAGACATTCAGCTTCACACAGTCAAGCTAACTAACGTCTATTGCTTCACCTTAGTCTAGGTTTACAACTATGCAGGTTGTATTTGAGCCATTTCTGCATTGCGTTTTCAATTGCATTTTGCGTTTTTGCACATGCGTTTTTAACATGCTTTTTTTTTTTTTTCCCTGTTCCTAGGCAGATTTAAAATGCAGAACCCCATCAAAAATGCCATACCTGCATGTTAAATGGCCTGTATTGCATTTCTGCAAAATGCAAAACACTGCAGAAAATGATTAGGTGTGAACCTAGGGTTATTCTTAGTAAATCAACCCCATGATGTCACACATTAATCAGCTAATTAACTCAAAACACCTGTAAATAGTTTCTCAGTCAGGTTCAGTAGGTTACACAATCATGGGAAAGACTGCTGACTTGAAAGTTGTCCAGAAGACAGCCATTGACACTGTCCACAAGGATGGTAAGTCACAAAAGGTCATTGCTAAAGAAGCTGGCTGTTCACAAACATAGTAATGGAAAGCTGAGTGGAAGGAAAAGTGTGGTAGAAAAAGGTGCACAAGCAACAGGGATAAATGCAGCCTTGAGAAGCAAAGGCCATTCAAGAATTTGGGGGAGATTCACAAGGAGTGTACTGCAGCTGCTGTCAGTGCTTCAAGAGCCACCACACACAGATGTATCCTGGACATGGGCTACAACTGTCACATTCCTTGTGTCAAACCACTCCTGAACCAAAGACAACGTCAGAAGCATCTTACCTAGGCTAAGGAGAAAAGTAAATTTTGCATTTCATTTGGAAATCAAGGTCCCAGAGTCTGGAGGAAGAGTGGAGAAGCACAGAATCCAAGTTTCATGAGGTCCAGTGTTAAGTTTCCACACTCAGTGATGATTTGGGGAGCCATGTCATCTGTTGATGTTGGTTCACTGTGTTTTAATCGAGTCCAAAGTCAGCGCAGCCGTCTACCAAGAAATTCTAGAGCACTTCATGCTTCTCTCTGCTGACCAGCTTCATGGAGATGCGGATTTAATTTCCCAGCAGGACTTGGCATCTGCCCAAACTGCCAAAAGTACCAATACCTGGTTTATTGATCATAGTATCACTGTGCTTGATTGGCCAGCAAACTCGCCTAACCTACACCCCATAGAGAATCTGCTTGGTATTGTCAAGAGGAAGATGGGAAACGCCATACCCAACAATGCAGACAAGCTGAAGGCCGCTGTCAAAGCAACCTGAGCTTCCATAAAACCTCAGCAGTGCCACAGGCTAATCGCCTCCATGCCACACTATATTGATGTAGTAAGTATTGAGTGCATACTATACTGTACATGAACATACTTTTCAGTAAGACATTTCTGTATTAAAAATCCTTTTTTTATTGATCTTATGTAATATTCTAATTTTATGAGATACTGAATCTTGGGTTTTCACTAGCTGTAAGCCATAATCATTAAACTTAAAAGAAAGAAATGCTTGAAATATATCACTCTGTGTGTAATGAATGAATCTATATAATAAATGAGTTTCACTTTTTTAATTGAATTACTTAAATAAATGAACTTTTTGAGTATATTATAATTTATTGAGATGCTCGCACGCACGCACGCACGCACACACGCACACACACACACACACATGTATTTAGTCAGCCACCAATTGTGCAAGTTCTCCCACTTAAAAAGATGAGAGAGGCATTGGCTGATTTGGAAAGAATTTATTTGCAAATTATGGTGGAAAATAAGTATTTGGTCAATATGAAAAGTTCATCTCAATACTTTGTTATATATCCTTTGTTGGCAATGACAGAGGTCAAACGTTTCCTGTAAGTCTTCACAAGGTTGGCACACACTGTTGCTGTTATGTTGGCCCTTGCATTTTTAAGTTGTGAACCATGGATTGACCCCTAGTGATCATTCTGTGCCCCTTCAAAACACCAGTGGCAAAACTACCAGGGTCACAAATACTGCACATATGCCCAGGCTCTGGTGTTCCGCCACCCACCCGACCGGCCGCTGTCTGTGGCAATAATGGGAAATTACACCAAGGACTCACTGCTATTTCCACTCGGTGGATCACATACCCATCCTCTCTCCCCATTGAGTTCAGCAGCAAGTAGATGCGATGTCAGGAGGCGAAAACTAACAAGGACAACTGACCCCCGCCCAGTAGAGTGAAGGGGAGGAGCTCTCTGCTGTGTGAGGAGGCTCAGTGTCAGGATAGATGTCACAGGAGACATGTGCAGGTAGCTGGAAATACACTGATCAAGGAGGGGGGACTGGGTGACACTGAGAGCATGTGAGTGCAGCCAATGATCCCATCCCCCCCCCCCCCATATCAGCACTGGCTGGCAGAATCCAGCATGCCAAGGTATTTCTCCAAAAACTTCTCTCCTCTCAGTTTTCAGATTTTCAACCCTGTCATTGTGGTAATAGCAAGCACACTGGATCAACCATAATATTGTATTAGTAGAAACATTACATTCATTTCAGTTCTGATGACAATGTTTCATTAACAGTTCAGTTGTGCTTAATATACCAAGGGGATTTATCAAGAAAATATTGAATCAGGCATTGCAATCTAATGCAAATCCAATTGCCTCAAATTGACCAAAGGATTTGTGATTGCTTATTGTGCATGTGTTAAGCGGGACACTGACATTAGGCGATGTGACAGTTGGTGCAGCAATGACATCATAGCACTTGAAAGGGGAGAGGAGGAACAACACCTGTAGGTAATTGCAGAGGTCAGTGTGTGACAGGTCAAGGAGGCACTGTCTGTGGGGCAGTCAGTGAGCCACTCTATGGGTGAGTCACTGATGTAAGGGGTGAGTGGAGACCTTTATGGGGTGAGGGGGGGTCACTGATATAAAAGCTCCCATATATCCATGTCTTCACTCCCCTCTTACATAAATGAACTTATTTACCTTAGTGTATTGACTCTGCAGACTCTGGGGTAAAGAGGAACTCTGATGTAAGAGGTTCTCTGGTTATCAGAGCCCCCATCCTTACATAAGAGTTTCCAGCATTCCCCCTTACATCAGAGTCAGCAGAGTTCACCATCACAATGCAAGCGGAAACTTTGCTTACTCTGAGATAAGGGGAAAATTTGCCAACTCTGATGTAAAGGGTGGCTCTGTTGACCAGAGAACCTCTTACGTCAGAGTTCCACGTTACACCAGAATCCACAACATTCCCCCTTGAAGTACATCAGGGTCTGCAGAGTTCTCCCTTGCACTGTAAGGCAAACCCTTTGGACTCTGATGTACTGTAAAGGGGGTTCTAGGAACTCTGATGTACGGTAGGATTCTAATGTAAATGGCAGAAAGGGGGTCCTCTGCAGAACATGTGAAAGGGTCCTGCTGCTGGATCATAATAAAAAGTCCCACAACAGGAGTAAAGACTCGGAGGAAAGGGCCCTGGACTCGGGTCAGGGGGACCCTTCATGGTTTTTTGCATGGGGCCCTGCCAAGCGCCTTGCTCAAACAACTCTCCAGGGATTTTGGAGGTGAAATAATGCTTAAATGAGGATGTGATTGCATCAAGGCCAAACTTGTCATTTTACAAGTTTTCATTCAGCCTCCAAATCAATTCTTTGTGGACATCATTCAGTAGAATCAGGGTGCGAGAGACTGGAGGTGAATCTGAGATGATATTCTGCTCAACTGAGAAGGACTTTGTAGTGTGTGGATAAAAGTTTTCAATGAGAAGATGTGTTTTGGAGTAGTAATTGTAAAAGTCTTTGGTAGTAGTGTGAACAGCTTACCAGCTATTAATCGTGAAATTTCTGAAGTGACTTCTTAAAAGGCAAATGACAAAGTGGGTTTACCCTGTAGAGGTGTCCAGTTCAGGTTCTAGGCACAGGTTTAACCCCCCTCATCACGATCAGAGAGTATAAGCAACTGGGACTGTAAATTCGAGATCTAGCGAGGCAGTGGAAACAACTACACAGGTGTACTCGGATACCGGTCCTCACAGGTGCAAGAGCAGTGTGACCGCATGCAAACAGAGATGTGCCTGAGTCGCAGCATCTAAGGAGCCACCCAGCCCTCACCAGAGACTCTGGAGGTGTGTATGTTTTGCTGCAAGGCAGCCCCCAGGTTGTGGTTCTTTAACACACTCGTGTGGGCACAGTGCAACCAAATAGCATGGTGGAAGGACATGGGGTAAACACAGGATACTGGGAACCAAGGTAACCTACTGCAGCAAGCTAGGAGGAATACCAGGTAAGAGGACGCAGAAAACAAGCATAAAGCGCAGAGGAGTGGGGGATGCAGAGAGAGAGACTCGGCAAGCTGGAAAGGACTGAAGGGCAAACAACAAGAAAAAATGCTGAGAAAGACACACACACCAAATAAAAGGACACACGGAAAAATACCAAAAGGGAATATAACTACAAACCTAGAGGGAAAAAACACTGAGAACAAAGACAGGGTCAAACAACACATAGAATATGGGAATACCCAAGCAGTGGCAAACACCACAGGAACCAGAGGGGTCCAACTTCCACATGAAGACATGTTGCTCACAGAGGTGGCAAAACCCGGTGCCGGATCAATGTGCATAGAAGCATGACATTACACCCCCCTTTTACGGGACCTCCCCGGCCGGCGGGGTCCAGGTTTCAAGGGAAAGCAAAGATGGAATCTTTTACCAGATGAGGAGCAGAAACATCACAGTTGGGATCCCAGGATCTTTCTTCAGGGTCAAAGCCCCTCCAATCAATCAGGTAACTTTAAAATCCAAGATTTGATTAACTTCATATTCTTGAGAAGCATCAGTAGGAGGAGTTGCCAGCATTGAAGAACGAGAAAACATTCAAAACCAATTGCTTGCGTAGAGATACATGAAAAGAATTGGGAATGTTAAGATGAGAGGATAAACAGAGTTTATAGCAAAATGGATTGCTTCGAGCAGAGATGACCTAAGGTCCAATATAATGAGGGGCAAACTTCATAGATGGAACTTTTAAGTGGATATTCTTAGTAGCCAACCATACCCTGTCCCCAAGCTGAAACAGAGGGGCTCTTTGGTGGTGTCAATCAGCAAATCTTTTGTATCTGTTGGCTGCCAGCTAAAGTAGGGTCAGAACTTGGAACCAAATCTTATTCATACTCTTTAGCATAGCATCCAAGGCTGGGATCTCAGGAATAGGGTATCGGCAGAGTAAGGTGTGGGTGTTTACCAAGAACTATGAAAAATGGAGATTCCTGGGTGCTGGCATTAAGATAAATATTGTGAGTGAATTCTGCCCAAGGCAGAAGGGCAACCTGATCATGTTGGTGGGCTGAGACAAAGGCCTGAAGGAACTGCTTCAAGGACTGGTTGTTTCCTTCAGACTGCCCATTGGACTGTGGATGGTAGGTTGAAGAAAACTGCAGTGATACTTCCAAGGAATTACAAAGAGCCCTCAAGAATTTGGCAATAAAATTGAACCCCACGGTCAGAAACTATACGTAAAGGCATCCCGTGGATCTCACAAATGAAGACTGGTACCAATTCTGTAGCAGATGGTAGTAAAGAACAAGGTACAAAGTGTGCCATTTTAGAAAATCAGTCTACCGCAATCCACACGACAGTGTAGCCCTCGGCCGAGGGAAAGACCATTATAAAATCCATAGCAATATGGTACCACGGCTCCTCAGGCTTAGGCATAGTGAGACGAGGTCCAGCCAAAGCTTGGTTAGGAGTCTTGATACTGGCACAGACCGGACAGGCTTTCATGAAGTCTTTGACATCCCTGCGGAGGTATGGCCACCAGTAGAGACAAGAGAGGAATGTTGGGGCCTTGTTAATAACCAGATGGCCAAAGACCTTGGAGTCATGAGCCCAACGTAACTGCTACATCCTAAAATTTGCTGGCATGAACATTTTCCCCAGTGGGATAGAGTTCTGAATCGAGGTGAGAGCAAGAACTCAGACCAGAGGAATTATAAGTTCTGGTTCAGTCAAAGGAGCATGATATTGCATCCACCCTGGAGTTGGACTTGCCCAGTTTGAAGGTGATGACAAAATGAAAACATCAGAAGAACTGCGATCAGCCAGCTTGTTGGGCCCTTTGATAACGTGTATTATACACAAAACGCGTCAGTGAGTGCCCTCTACTGGACTGTATTGATTGCTACACCGCATGGCTTACTTTACACAGCCAGCGGCCATCTTGGATTTCCTAATGTAAGTGTGTTTTCCTTGTATGCTTATCACTGCATTAAAATTACTACACTATCAGAAGCTTTGTCTGGGGCCCTGTTTATTCCATGGGAGCCCCATTCTTTGAAGGTTTACCTGATTCCTGCCTACTCGAAGTTTGATGTCTGGGTTTAATACCCCCTCTGGTGGCTGAAGTCGGCATCCCAGAAGACCCCTGATGTATTACAGACCCATGACACCTGGTGGCTGAGGCTTAGATGACTACTACCTATTCCAGTGATTCACATCCTGAGTACCAGGAGTAGGTCTTATATACTCCATCGCAAGCATTTCATCTATCTGGTTAGTGTATATCTATACTCCTTTTCACCGCCACAGGAGTCACAGAACCTCCACTATATTCTGCACTTATTATTATTTGGGAACTTTATATCTGTCATTTACTGTATTTATTTGTATTGATATATCTGTGAGTGTCACAGATATACTAGCGCTGCATTTCATTATACATTTATTACTGCAATGTCCTGAGGTGACTGTTATGCTAGCAGCTAGTATGTTTTTGTTAATTTATTCATTGTTGTGTCTCTTTTCCCTGTACTCAGCACTTGATTTTATTATTTTTATGAGCTTGTTGGGGATTCTAGCTAGAGATGAGCGAATCGAAGTATCCGAAGTGGAATTCGAGTCGAATATCGGAAAAATTTCGATTCGTGCCGAATCCGAAAAACAGCCTAATTCGGACGCGCGAATCGAAATTTTTCCGAAAATGGCGGCTGACATGTGCGGCGACGGAGCGGGGATGTCGGGGAAGGCGCGCAGACAAGGCGCGCTGCCCCATAATGCATTCCTCAACGACATGTGATCGCATCAGCCAATCAGCAGCCAGCCAGCCAGCACTGTGTAATGGTCGAGGTATATATAGCGGCCATTTTGGAAATCTTCATTTGCCTGCAGTCATTGAACAGAGGCAGACCGCTCTGTACTAGGGACAGGGACAGAGTTAGGGCCACAGAAACGAGAATTGGGGACAGAGAGAAGTTACTTAGGGACAGAGAACCATTACTCAGGGACACAGACTTGTTAATGAGGGCCACAGAATCGTTATTTAGGGACAAAGAAACGCTAGTTAGGGCCACAGAATTCATACTCAGGGACAGACAGAATTGTTACTCAGTGCCAGAGAATTGTTACTTAGGGCCACAGAAACGTTATTAGGGCCACAGAATTTTTACTCAGGGACAGACAGAATTGTTACTGAGTGCCAGAGAATTGTTACTCAGGGACAGACAGAATTGTTACTGAGTGCCAGAGAATTCTTACTCAGGGCCACAGAATTCATTCTCAGGGACAGACAGAATTGTTACTCAGGGACAGACAGAATTGTTACTGAGTGCCAGAGAATTGTTACTCAGGGACAGACAGAATTGTTACTGAGTGCCAGAGAATTGTTACTCAGGGACAGACAGAATTGTTACTGAGTGCCAGAGAATTGTTACTCAGGGACAGACAGAATTGTTACTGAGTGCCAGAGAATTGTTACTCAGGGACAGACAGAATTGTTACTGAGTGCCAGAGAATTGTTACTCAGGGACAGACAGAATTGTTACTGAGTGCCAGAGAATTGTTACTCGCACAGACACAAAATTGTTACTTGCACAGACACAGAATTGTTACTCGCGCAGACACAGAATTGTTACTCAGGGCCACAGAATTCATACTCAGGGACAGACAGAATTGTTACTGAGTGCCAGAGAATTGTTACTCAGGGACAGACAGAATTGTTACTGAGTGCCAGAGAATTGTTACTCAGGGACAGACAGAATTGTTACTGAGTGCCAGAGAATTGTTACTCGCACAGACACAAAATTGTTACTTGCACAGACACAGAATTGTTACTCGCACAGACACAGAATTGTTACTCAGGGCCACAGAATTCATACTCAGGGACAGACAGAATTGTTACTGAGCGCCAGAGAATTGTTACTCAGGGACAGACAGAATTGTTACTGAGTGCCAGAGAATTGTTACTCAGGGACAGACAGAATTGTTACTGAGTGCCAGAGAATTGTTACTCAGGGACAGACAGAATTGTTACTGAGTGCCAGAGAATTGTTACTCAGGGACAGACAGAATTGTTACTGAGTGCCAGAGAATTGTTACTCGCACAGACACAAAATTGTTACTTGCACAGACACAGAATTGTTACTCGCACAGACACAGAATTGTTACTCAGGGCCACAGAATTCATACTCAGGGACAGACAGAATTGTTACTGAGTGCCAGAGAATTGTTACTCAGGGACAGACAGAATTGTTACTGAGTGCCAGAGAATTGTTACTCAGGGACAGACAGAATTGTTACTGAGTGCCAGAGAATTGTTACTCGCACAGACACAAAATTGTTACTTGCACAGACACAGAATTGTTACTCGCGCAGACACAGAATTGTTACTCAGGGCCACAGAATTCATACTCAGGGACAGACAGAATTGTTACTGAGTGCCAGAGAATTGTTACTCAGGGACAGACAGAATTGTTACTGAGTGCCAGAGAATTGTTACTCAGGGACAGACAGAATTGTTACTGAGTGCCAGAGAATTGTTACTCGCACAGACACAAAATTGTTACTTGCACAGACACAGAATTGTTACTCGCACAGACACAGAATTGTTACTCAGGGCCACAGAATTCATACTCAGGGACAGACAGAATTGTTACTGAGCGCCAGAGAATTGTTACTCAGGGACAGACAGAATTGTTACTGAGTGCCAGAGAATTGTTACTCAGGGACAGACAGAATTGTTACTGAGTGCCAGAGAATTGTTACTCAGGGACAGACAGAATTGTTACTGAGTGCCAGAGAATTGTTACTCAGGGACAGACAGAATTGTTACTGAGTGCCAGAGAATTGTTACTCGCACAGACACAAAATTGTTACTTGCACAGACACAGAATTGTTACTCGCACAGACACAGAATTGTTACTCAGGGCCACAGAATTCATACTCAGGGACAGACAGAATTGTTACTGAGTGCCAGAGAATTGTTACTCAGGGACAGACAGAATTGTTACTGAGTGCCAGAGAATTGTTACTCAGGGACAGACAGAATTGTTACTGAGTGCCAGAGAATTGTTACTCGCACAGACACAAAATTGTTACTTGCACAGACACAGAATTGTTACTCGCGCAGACACAGAATTGTTACTCAGGGCCACAGAATTCATACTCAGGGACAGACAGAATTGTTACTGAGTGCCAGAGAATTGTTACTCAGGGACAGACAGAATTGTTACTGAGTGCCAGAGAATTGTTACTCAGGGACAGACAGAATTGTTACTGAGTGCCAGAGAATTGTTACTCGCACAGACACAAAATTGTTACTTGCACAGACACAGAATTGTTACTCGCGCAGACACAGAATTGTTACTCAGGGCCACAGAATTCATACTCAGGGACAGACAGAATTGTTACTGAGTGCCAGAGAATTGTTACTCAGGGACAGACAGAATTGTTACTGAGTGCCAGAGAATTGTTACTCAGGGACAGACAGAATTGTTACTGAGTGCCAGAGAATTGTTACTCGCACAGACACAAAATTGTTACTTGCACAGACACAGAATTGTTACTCGCACAGACACAGAATTGTTACTCAGGGCCACAGAATTCATACTCAGGGACAGACAGAATTGTTACTGAGCGCCAGAGAATTGTTACTCAGGGACAGACAGAATTGTTACTGAGTGCCAGAGAATTGTTACTCAGGGACAGACAGAATTGTTACTGAGTGCCAGAGAATTGTTACTCAGGGACAGACAGAATTGTTACTGAGTGCCAGAGAATTGTTACTCAGGGACAGACAGAATTGTTACTGAGTGCCAGAGAATTGTTACTCGCACAGACACAAAATTGTTACTTGCACAGACACAGAATTGTTACTCGCGCAGACACAGAATTGTTACTCAGGGCCACAGAATTCATACTCAGGGACAGACAGAATTGTTACTGAGTGCCAGAGAATTGTTACTCAGGGACAGACAGAATTGTTACTGAGTGCCAGAGAATTGTTACTCAGGGACAGACAGAATTGTTACTGAGTGCCAGAGAATTGTTACTCGCACAGACACAAAATTGTTACTTGCACAGACACAGAATTGTTACTCGCACAGACACAGAATTGTTACTCGCACAGACACAGAATTGTTACTCAGGGCCACAGAATTCATACTCAGGGACAGACAGAATTGTTACTGAGTGCCAGAGAATTGTTACTCAGGGACACCTAATCGTTGAATTAAATAGTATGTCAGACAACATGCAGAGGAGTGGCAGAGGAGGCAATGTTTTAGGAGCGAGCAGACGTGGCAGCAGAGGAAGGGGTCGAGGCAGCAGTATTCGCAGCCAGAGGCCAGTGCTCCCGGTGTCATCCAGCGGTCGTGTCTCCACCGACAACCCTGCCGTCATTGATTGGTTGGCTCGGTCGTCTTCCTCTTCCCAGGTCACCTCTGACACCTACAGCCAACGGTCGGTGGGTACGTCAGACACAACCGTTAGTTGGCATGGCCCGGGACCAAGCCCACTGAAATCACGTGTCCTCTACCTGCCCCTGTCCTTTGCTGTTCCCTCACCAAGCGAAGTATCGCATGCTGTGGGCTCAGCCCCACTGTACAGTGAGGAAGAGCTAACAGAGGGCGGTCAGGAACGGGGGGAGACATCGGCCTTTTCAGCAGCCAAGCGAACAAGTACTGGCGAGGAGAGTGGCTCGGTAGCCGGTCTAGAGACAGGTCTGTCTCCTGACCCAGACGCAGCCGAGGGGGCTAGTAGTGAGGCGGAGACCCTACTTGATGATGAGGAGGTTGATCGCACTTGGCAGCCTCGTCGTCATCAGGCAATTTCTTCCGCATCATCAGGAGAAGAGGGTGGCAGCTTGGCAGCGAGCAAAACAGTCGGTGGGTTGCCCAGGAGACAGCAGCAGGGTCGCATCAGTGTCAGTGGAGCCAAACGTCCACGGAGTAGAGCACCAGCTCCACTGCAGCCTACCACCACGGCCAGTAGTGGTGCCGGTGCGCACGGAGGAAGTAGCAGTCAGCCAGTGAAGAGTAGCGGGGGCAAAGTTTCCTACTCGGTGGTGTGGCAATTTTTCCTCAAGCCGCCCGAGGAAGTAAACGTAGCCGTATGTCGACTATGTGGCCAGAAATGCAAGCGTGGCCAGGGGGCCCATGTTGGGACTACAGCGTTGCGTCAGCATATGCAGCGTCACCATTCGGTGGCCTGGGAAAACCGTGATAAACATACGGCGGTTCTGCCTGCCCCAGCCCCCGCTCCATCACCCGCTCCGTTACTTGCTCCGTCACCCGACGTCGTCAATCGCCCTCTATCAGCCAGTCAAGGCTCCAACACCTCTGCTGAGGGGAGTTGTCGCTCATTGGCATCTTCCGCTCGTTCAGATGCTCCTTCTCCTGCTACTCCTCTTCTCGGATTCCGTCAACAGTCTTTCTTGGAATCCGTATCCAAGAGACAACAGTTTGCGAGCACGCACCCGACGGTGCAAAAGCTGAACGTCCTCCTGTCCAAGTTGCTGGTGCTGCAGTCCCTCCCTTTCCAACTGGTGGACTCAGCACCTTTCCGAGAAATGATGGCTTGTGCCGCGCCGCGGTGGAGAGTGCCAAGCCGTCATTTCTTTGCCCAAAAGGCAGTGCCAGCCCTGCATTCACATGTAGAAGAGATGGTGGGCCAGTCTTTGAGCATGTCGGTCTCTGCCAAAGTGCACGGCAGCGCCGACGTGTGGAGCTGTAACTACGGTCAGGGACAGTACATGTCATTTACGGCCCACTGGGTGAACGTGGTGCCGGCACAGCCGCACCAGCAACTTGGACAGGTCACGACGCTTTTGCCTCCACGTTTGCACGTCCTTGGTCCAGCAAGCATGTCCGCCTCTACCACCTCTTTTTCCGCCGTGTCCTCAGCCGCCACCCCCGTGCCAAGTCCCATTACCCGACCGGCATATCACATGTGCAGGGCGCAACGGTGTCACGCTGTGCTGCACCTGGTATGCCTTGGCGAACGTAGTCACACAGGGGAGGAACTGCTGAGTGTAATGAACAGAGAAATCGACAGATGGCTGTCTCCGCGCAAACTAAAAATCGGAACCATGTTGACTGACAACGGAAAGAACATGGTGTCTGCTCTGCGTCAAGGAAGGTTGTGCCATGCGCCATGCATGGCTCACGTGTTCAATCTGGTTGTCAAGCGGTTCCTAAAATCCACCATCCCACTGCAAGACATCCTTAAAATGTCACGTAAACTGTGCATGCATTTCAGCCATTCCTACACCGCAAAGAACACCCTCATTGAGCTGCAGCGGCAGAACGGAATTCCACAGCATCGCCTGATCTGCGACGTTGCAACAAGGTGGAATTCAACCCTACACATGTTAGACCGCCTTTACGAGCAGCGAAAGGCCATCACCGATTTCCTGATGTTACAAGCGGATAAAGGTACTCCCCTGTGTAACTTAGATGTCAGCCATTGGCAGCTCATGCGTGACACCTGCCGCTTGCTCAGGCCCTTTGAGGAGGCCACGCTATTCGTGAGTCGGCAGGACTATGGGATGAACGACGTCATTCCTCTGTTGCACGTCCTGGAACAAATGCTGTTAACAATGGCTGGTCAGGGTGCGGTAGACGTGGCGCACAGATCTCAACGCCACATGACCCCTGTGGGGGCAGGACAGGAAGAAGAGGAGGAGGTAGAGGAGGACATTTGTGCTCAGGAATTATTGAGTGAAATGGGTGGTTTTTCCACTCAGCGGACAGGAGTGGAGGAGCAGGAGCATCTGGTAGAGGAGGAGGAGGAGGAGACAGAGGACCCAGACGCACCGTGGCAGTATGCTGTGGAGATGGAGGCAGGGAGTCCCTCGCATTCCTTGGCACAAATGGCCCATAGCATGCTCGGTTGCTTGCGTAGCGACAGCCGAATAATAACCATCAGACAGAGGGATGACTTTTGGCTGTCCACCTTGTTGGACCCTCGCTACCGGTCCAAAATGGTGGCCTTTTTCACACCTGCTGAGAGGGAGGCCAAAATTACGTACTATAAAAACCACCTATGTAGTCAGTTGGTCTCTGCCTTTGTGCGCCATCGTCCATCCTCAGACACTGTGGGCCCTGTGCGCTCGCATTCCGCTGGCATGGCAGCAGGGGAGGGGTGGGGTGGTAGGAGCAGTGGCAGCTCCACCAGCAGCGGCTGCCTCAGTCTGCAGTCGATGATGAGTAGCTTTCTTCACCAGCGCAGTGAGGAAACTACTAACCAGCCGCAGCAGCAGCAGCAGCATCAGGTGGACCTGGAGCAGGAGCTCAAACAACAGGCTTGGGCCTACTTGGACAGCACCCTGCCAACCGAGGTAGACAATCCCCTTGACTACTGGGCAACGAAACTTGACCTTTGGCCCCAACTAGCTGAATTTGCCCTTGAAAGGCTGTCATGCCCGGCCAGTAGCGTGGCATCGGAGCGCGTGTTTAGTGCGGCAGGAGGTATTGTAACTCCGCGGAGGACACGACTGTCCACCCAAAGTGTGGAGAGACTCACGTTTGTGAAAATGAATCAGGCGTGGATTAGTCTGGATTTCAAACCACCAGTTCCTGACACAACTGACTAAATCCGCCATGAATCATGCCTCAAACATGTGCCACTTTCAGGTCTCCTCACACTGCTGGTGTGTTGAATTTTTTGACATAGGGTGCTGGCAGATTACGGGCCTCCTATAGCTGCTGCCAGGCCCCTAATCTGCCATGGGCCCCTATATACCGCCTCCTCCTGCTGCTGCCAGGTCCAGAGTCTCTCATGGGTCCCTGTACGGCCTCCCATTGCTGCTGTCTCCATCGCCACACTCTGCTGCCATGTGCCACTTTCAGGTCTCTTCACACTGCTGGTGTGTTAAATTTTTTGACATAGGGTGCAGGCAGATTACGGGCCTCACATAGCTGCTGCCAGGCCCCTAATCTGCCATGGGCCCCTATATACCGCCTCCTCATGCTGCTGCCAAGTCCAGAGTCTCTCATGGGTCCCTGTACGGCCTCCCATTGCTGCTGTCTCCATCGCCACACTCTGCTGCCATGTGCCACTTTCAGGTCTCTTCACACTGCTGGTGTGTTAAATTTTTTGACATAGGGTGCAGGCAGATTACGGGCCTCACATAGCTGCTGCCAGGCCCCTAATCTGCCATGGGCCCCTATATACCGCCTCCTCATGCTGCTGCCAAGTCCAGAGTCTCTCATGGGTCCCTGTACGGCCTCCCATTGCTGCTGTCTCCATCGCCACACTCTGCTGCCATGTGCCACTTTCAGGTCTCTTCACACTGCTGGTGTGTTTAATTTTTTGACATAGGGTGCAGGCAGATTACGGGCCTCACATAGCTGCTGCCAGGCCCCTAATCTGCCATGGGCCCCTATATACCGCCTCCTCATGCTGCTGCCAAGTCCAGAGTCTCTCATGGGTCCCTGTACGGCCTCCCATTGCTGCTGTCTCCATCGCCACACTCTGCTGCCATGTGCCACTTTCAGGTCTCTTCACACTGCTGGTGTGTTAAATTTTTTGACATAGGGTGCAGGCAGATTACGGGCCTCACATAGCTGCTGCCAGGCCCCTAATCTGCCATGGGCCCCTATATACCGCCTCCTCATGCTGCTGCCAAGTCCAGAGTCTGTCATGGTCCCTGTACGGCCTCCCATTGCTGCTGTCTCCATCGCCACACTCTGCTGCCATGTGCCACTTTCAGGTCTCTTCACACTGCTGGTGTGTTTAATTTTTTGACATAGGGTGCAGGCAGATTACGGGCCTCACATAGCTGCTGCCAGGCCCCTAATCTGCCATGGGCCCCTATATACCGCCTCCTCATGCTGCTGCCAAGTCCAGAGTCTCTCATGGGTCCCTGTACGGCCTCCCATTGCTGCTGTCTCCATCGCCACACTCTGCTGCCATGTGCCACTTTCAGGTCTCTTCACACTGCTGGTGTGTTAAATTTTTTGACATAGGGTGCAGGCAGATTACGGGCCTCACATAGCTGCTGCCAGGCCCCTAATCTGCCATGGGCCCCTATATACCGCCTCCTCATGCTGCTGCCAAGTCCAGAGTCTGTCATGGTCCCTGTACGGCCTCCCATTGCTGCTGTCTCCATCGCCACACTCTGCTGCCATGTGCCACTTTCAGGTCTCTTCACACTGCTGGTGTGTTTAATTTTTTGACATAGGGTGCAGGCAGATTACGGGCCTCACATAGCTGCTGCCAGGCCCCTAATCTGCCATGGGCCCCTATATACCGCCTCCTCATGCTGCTGCCAAGTCCAGAGTCTGTCATGGTCCCTGTACGGCCTCCCATTGCTGCTGTCTCCATCGCCACACTCTGCTGCCATGTGCCACTTTCAGGTCTCTTCACACTGCTGGTGTGTTAAATTTTTTGACATAGGGTGCAGGCAGATTACGGGCCTCACATAGCTGCTGCCAGGCCCCTAATCTGCCATGGGCCCCTATATACCGCCTCCTCATGCTGCTGCCAAGTCCAGAGTCTGTCATGGTCCCTGTACGGCCTCCCATTGCTGCTGTCTCCATCGCCACACTCTGCTGCCATGTGCCACTTTCAGGTCTCTTCACACTGCTGGTGTGTTTAATTTTTTGACATAGGGTGCAGGCAGATTACGGGCCTCACATAGCTGCTGCCAGGCCCCTAATCTGCCATGGGCCCCTATATACCGCCTCCTCATGCTGCTGCCAAGTCTAGAGTCTCTCATGGGTCCCTGTACGGCCTCCCATTGCTGCTGTCTCCATCGCCACACTCTGCTGCCATGTGCCACTTTCAGGTCTCTTCACACTGCTGGTGTGTTAAATTTTTTGACATAGGGTGCAGGCAGATTACGGGCCTCACATAGCTGCTGCCAGGCCCCTAATCTGCCATGGGCCCCTATATACCGCCTCCTCATGCTGCTGCCAAGTCCAGAGTCTGTCATGGTCCCTGTACGGCCTCCCATTGCTGCTGTCTCCATCGCCACACTCTGCTGCCATGTGCCACTTTCAGGTCTCTTCACACTGCTGGTGTGTTTAATTTTTTGACATAGGGTGCAGGCAGATTACGGGCCTCACATAGCTGCTGCCAGGCCCCTAATCTGCCATGGGCCCCTATATACCGCCTCCTCATGCTGCTGCCAAGTCCAGAGTCTCTCATGGGTCCCTGTACGGCCTCCCATTGCTGCTGTCTCCATCGCCACACTCTGCTGCCATGTGCCACTTTCAGGTCTCTTCACACTGCTGGTGTGTTAAATTTTTTGACATAGGGTGCAGGCAGATTACGGGCCTCACATAGCTGCTGCCAGGCCCCTAATCTGCCATGGGCCCCTATATACCGCCTCCTCATGCTGCTGCCAAGTCCAGAGTCTGTCATGGTCCCTGTACGGCCTCCCATTGCTGCTGTCTCCATCGCCACACTCTGCTGCCATGTGCCACTTTCAGGTCTCTTCACACTGCTGGTGTGTTTAATTTTTTGACATAGGGTGCAGGCAGATTACGGGCCTCACATAGCTGCTGCCAGGCCCCTAATCTGCCATGGGCCCCTATATACCGCCTCCTCATGCTGCTGCCAAGTCTAGAGTCTCTCATGGGTCCCTGTACGGCCTCCCATTGCTGCTGTCTCCATCGCCACACTCTGCTGCCATGTGCCACTTTCAGGTCTCTTCACACTGCTGGTGTGTTAAATTTTTTGACATAGGGTGCAGGCAGATTACGGGCCTCACATAGCTGCTGCCAGGCCCCTAATCTGCCATGGGCCCCTATATACCGCCTCCTCATGCTGCTGCCAAGTCCAGAGTCTGTCATGGTCCCTGTACGGCCTCCCATTGCTGCTGTCTCCATCGCCACACTCTGCTGCCATGTGCCACTTTCAGGTCTCTTCACACTGCTGGTGTGTTAAATTTTTTGACATAGGGTGCAGGCAGATTACGGGCCTCACATAGCTGCTGCCAGGCCCCTAATCTGCCATGGGCCCCTATATACCGCCTCCTCATGCTGCTGCCAAGTCCAGAGTCTCTCATGGGTCCCTGTACGGCCTCCCATTGCTGCTGTCTCCATCGCCACACTCTGCTGCCATGTGCCACTTTCAGGTCTCTTCACACTGCTGGTGTGTTAAATTTTTTGACATAGGGTGCAGGCAGATTACGGGCCTCACATAGCTGCTGCCAGGCCCCTAATCTGCCATGGGCCCCTATATACCGCCTCCTCATGCTGCTGCCAAGTCCAGAGTCTGTCATGGTCCCTGTACGGCCTCCCATTGCTGCTGTCTCCATCGCCACACTCTGCTGCCATGTGCCACTTTCAGGTCTCTTCACACTGCTGGTGTGTTTAATTTTTTGACATAGGGTGCAGGCAGATTACGGGCCTCACATAGCTGCTGCCAGGCCCCTAATCTGCCATGGGCCCCTATATACCGCCTCCTCATGCTGCTGCCAAGTCCAGAGTCTCTCATGGGTCCCTGTACGGCCTCCCATTGCTGCTGTCTCCATCGCCACACTCTGCTGCCATGTGCCACTTTCAGGTCTCTTCACACTGCTGGTGTGTTAAATTTTTTGACATAGGGTGCAGGCAGATTACGGGCCTCACATAGCTGCTGCCAGGCCCCTAATCTGCCATGGGCCCCTATATACCGCCTCCTCATGCTGCTGCCAAGTCCAGAGTCTGTCATGGTCCCTGTACGGCCTCCCATTGCTGCTGTCTCCATCGCCACACTCTGCCATGTGCCACTTTCAGGTCTCTTCACACTGCTGGTGTGTTTAATTTTTTGACATAGGGTGCAGGCAGATTACGGGCCTCACATAGCTGCTGCCAGGCCCCTAATCTGCCATAGGCCCCTATATACCGCCTCCTCATGCTGCTGCCAGGTCCAGAGTCTCTCATGGGTCCCTGTACGGCCTCCCATTGCTGCTTTCTCCATCGCCACACTCTGCCATGTGCCACTTTCAGGTCTCCTCACACACTGCTGGTGTGTTGAATTTTTTGACATAGGGTGCTGGCAGATTACGGGCCTCCCATAGCTGCTGCCAGGCCCCTAATCTGCCATGGGCCCCTATATACCGCCTCCTCATGCTGCTGCCAAGTCTAGAGTCTCTCATGGGTCCCTGTACGGCCTCCCATTGCTGCTGTCTCCATCGCCACACTCTGCTGCCATGTGCCACTTTCAGGTCTCTTCACACTGCTGGTGTGTTAAATTTTTTGACATAGGGTGCAGGCAGATTACGGGCCTCACATAGCTGCTGCCAGGCCCCTAATCTGCCATGGGCCCCTATATACCGCCTCCTCATGCTGCTGCCAAGTCCAGAGTCTGTCATGGTCCCTGTACGGCCTCCCATTGCTGCTGTCTCCATCGCCACACTCTGCTGCCATGTGCCACTTTCAGGTCTCTTCACACTGCTGGTGTGTTTAATTTTTTGACATAGGGTGCAGGCAGATTACGGGCCTCACATAGCTGCTGCCAGGCCCCTAATCTGCCATGGGCCCCTATATACCGCCTCCTCATGCTGCTGCCAAGTCCAGAGTCTCTCATGGGTCCCTGTACGGCCTCCCATTGCTGCTGTCTCCATCGCCACACTCTGCTGCCATGTGCCACTTTCAGGTCTCTTCACACTGCTGGTGTGTTAAATTTTTTGACATAGGGTGCAGGCAGATTACGGGCCTCACATAGCTGCTGCCAGGCCCCTAATCTGCCATGGGCCCCTATATACCGCCTCCTCATGCTGCTGCCAAGTCCAGAGTCTGTCATGGTCCCTGTACGGCCTCCCATTGCTGCTGTCTCCATCGCCACACTCTGCCATGTGCCACTTTCAGGTCTCTTCACACTGCTGGTGTGTTTAATTTTTTGACATAGGGTGCAGGCAGATTACGGGCCTCACATAGCTGCTGCCAGGCCCCTAATCTGCCATAGGCCCCTATATACCGCCTCCTCATGCTGCTGCCAGGTCCAGAGTCTCTCATGGGTCCCTGTACGGCCTCCCATTGCTGCTTTCTCCATCGCCACACTCTGCCATGTGCCACTTTCAGGTCTCCTCACACACTGCTGGTGTGTTGAATTTTTTGACATAGGGTGCTGGCAGATTACGGGCCTCCCATAGCTGCTGCCAGGCCCCTAATCTGCCATGGGCCCCTATATACCGCCTCCTCATGCTGCTGCCAAGTCCAGAGTCTGTCATGGGTCCCTGTACGGCCTCCCATTGCTGCTGTCTCCATCGCCACACTCTGCCATGTGCCACTTTCAGGTCTCCTCACACACTGCTGGTGTGTAGAATTTTTTGACATAGGGTGCTGGCAGATTACGGGCCTCCCATAGCTGCTGCCAGGCCCCTAATCTGCCATGGGCCCCTATATACCGCCTCCTCATGCTGCTGCCAAGTCCAGAGTCTCTCATGGGTCCCTGTACGGCCTCCCATTGCTGCTGTCTCCATCGCCACACTCTGCTGCCATGTGCCACTTTCAGGTCTCTTCACACTGCTGGTGTGTTAAATTTTTTGACATAGGGTGCAGGCAGATTACGGGCCTCACATAGCTGCTGCCAGGCCCCTAATCTGCCATGGGCCCCTATATACCGCCTCCTCATGCTGCTGCCAAGTCCAGAGTCTGTCATGGTCCCTGTACGGCCTCCCATTGCTGCTGTCTCCATCGCCACACTCTGCCATGTGCCACTTTCAGGTCTCCTCACACTGCTGGTGTGTTCCATTTTTTGTCATAGGGTGCTGGCAGATTATGGGCCTCCCATAACTGCTGCCAGGCCCCTAATCTGCCATGGGCCCCTATACCGACTCCTCATGCTGTGACGTTGCAACAAGGTGGAATTCAACCCTACATATGTTAGACCGCCTTTACGAACAGCAAAAGGCCATCACAGATTTCCTGATGTTAAAAGCAGATAAAGGTACTCCCTGTGTAACTTAGATGTCAGCCATTGGCAGCTCATGCGTGACACCTGCGCTTGCTCAGGCCCTTTGAGGAGGCCACGCTATTCGTGAGTCGGCAGGACTATGGGATGAACGACGTCATTCCTCTGTTGCACGTCCTGGAACAAATGCTGTTAACAATGGCTGGTCAGGGTGCGGTAGACGTGGCGCACAGATCTCAACGCCACATGGCCCCTGTGGGGGCAGGACTGGAAGAAGAGGAGGAGGTAGAGGAGGACATTGGTGCTCAGGAATTATTGAGTGAAATGGGTGGTTTTTCCACTCAGCGGACAGGAGTGGAGGAGCAGGAGCATCTGGTAGAGGAGGAGGAAGAGGAGACAGAGGACCTAGACGCACCGTGGCAGTATGCTGTGGAGATGGAGGCAGGGAGTCCCTCGCATTCCTTGGCACAAATGGCCCATAGCATGCTCGGTTGCTTGCGTAGCGACAGCCGAATAATAACCATCAGACAGAGGGATGACTTTTGGCTGTCCACCTTGTTGGACCCTCGCTACCGTTCAAAAATGGTGGCCTTTTTCACACCTGCTGAGAGGGAGGCCAAAATAACGTACTATAAAAAACACCTATGTAGTCAGCTGGTCTCTGCCTGTCTGCGCCAACGTCCATCCTCAGACACTGTGGGCCCTGTGCGCTCGTGTTCCGCTGCCATGGCAGCAGGGGAGGGGTGGGGTGGTAGGAGCAGTGGCAGCTCCACCAGCAGCGGCTGCCTCAGTCTGCAGTCGATGATGAGTAGCTTTCTTCACCAGCGCAGTGAGGAAACTACTAACCAGCCGCAGCAGCAGCAGCAGCATCAGGTGGACCTGGAGCAGGACCTCAAACAACAGGCTTAGGCCTACTTGGACAGCACCCTGCCAACCGAGGTAGACAATCCCCTTGACTACTGGGCAACGAAACTTGACCTTTGGCCCCAACTAGCTGAATTTGCCCTTGAAAGGCTGTCATGCCCGGCCAGTAGCGTGGCATCGGAGCGCGTGTTTAGTGCGGCAGGAGGTATTGCAACTCCGCGGAGGACACGACTGTCCACCCAAAGTGTGGAGAGACTCACGTTTGTGAAAATGAATCAGGCGTGGATTAGTCTGGATTTCAAACCACCAGTTCCTGACACAACTGACTAAATCCGCCATGAATCATGCCCCAAACATGTGCCACTTTCAGGTCTCCTCACACTGCTGGTGTGTTCCATTTTTTGTCATAGGGTGCTGGCAGATTACGGGCCTCCCATAGCTGCTGCCAGGCCCCTAATCTGCCATAGGCCCCTATACCGCCTCCTCATGCTGCTGCCAAGTCCAGAGTCTCTCATGGGTCCCTGTACGGCCTCCCATTGCTGCTGCCTCCATCGCCACACTCTGCCATGTGCCACTTTCAGGTCTCCTCACACTGCTGGTGTGTTCCATTTTTTGTCATAGGGTGCTGGCAGATTACGGGCCTCCCATAGCTGCTGCCAGGCCCCTAATCTGCCATGGGCCCCTATACCGCCTCCTCATGCTGCTGCCAGGTCCAGAGTCTCTCATGGGTCCCTGTACGGCCTCCCATTGCTGCTGTCTCCATCGCCACACTCTGCCATGTGCCACTTTCAGGTCTCCTCACACTGCTGGTGGGTTCCATTTTTTGTCATAGGGTGCTGGCAGATTACGGGCCTCCCATAGCTGCTGCCAGGCCCGTAATCTGCCATGGGCCCCCGTACCGACTCCTCATGCTGCTGCCAGGCCCGTAATCTGTCATGGGCCACTGTTGTCGCTTGTTGGCATATTCCGCTCGTTCAGATGCTCCTTCTCCTGCTACTCCTCTTCACGGATTCCGTCAGCAGTCTTTCTTGGAATCCGTTTCCAAGAGACAACAGTTTGCGAGCACGCACCCGACGGTGCAGAAGCTGAACGTCCTCCTGTCCAAGTTGCTGCTGCCAGGCTCGTAATCTGTCATGCGCCCCTGTACCGCCTCCTCATGCTGCTGCCAGGTCCAGAGTGTGTCATGGGCCCCCGTACCGACTCCTCATGCTGCTGCCAGGCCCGTAATCTGTCATGGGCCCCTGTACCGCCTCCCCATGCTGCTGCCAGGTCCAGAGTGTGTCATGGGTCCCTGTACGGCCTCCCATTGCTGCTGCCAGGCCCGTAATCTGCCATGGGCCCCTGTACCGACTCCTCATGCTGCTGCCAGGCCCGTAATCTGTCATGGGCCCCTGTACCGCCTCCTCATGCTGCTGCCAGGTCCAGAGTGTGTCATGGGTCCCTGTACGGCCTCCCATTGCTGCTGTCTCTATCGCCACACTCTGCCATGTGCCACTTTCAGGTCTCCTCACACTGCTGGTGGTTTCCATTTTTGTCATAGGGTGCTGTATGGCCTCCCATTGCTGCTGCCTCCACCGCCACACTGTGGCTCCACACTCTGGTTTTGGCCCCGTGACTGCCCAAATGAGTGAAGTGTGCGGTGATTCTAAGATCGACGGCACTCATCTGCATGTCATACTGACTGACAGTATTATTTCTCTTCCCCAGCAGACTCCAAGGGCATTTAAATTAAAGGTACAGTGTTCTGCACTAATATTAAGTCTCTCTGAAGCCTAGAAACACCCTTTTTTAAGTTAAATTCACAGCGAATTTATTCGACTCGAATCGAATATTGTCCACGAATTCGCCGAATCAGTCGAATCGAATTTTTCATTTCTTCGCTCATCTCTAATTCTAGCAGTGGGCAGAATGGAGGTACTGCAAATTTTTATGAACTGTGCATATAGTGATCTTATGAGGCGAACCCTCCAGAAGGTATCACCATTTTTCCAGGGCAAATTTTACAGTGAGAAGTTTATGATCTCTTATGGAGTAATTTCTCTGTGAAAAAAGCACGCCGACATTTAGCCCCACTAGGTAATTGGAAAAGAAAGGCTCCAACTCCCACAGATGAGACATCCACTTTGATGGAGAAAGGTTTGGAGACATCAGGCCTCAAGAGAGCAGGGCCAGAGAGGAATGCCTGCTTTAAGGCATGGAAGACCTCCACTGAATCAGGTGACCAGTTCCTAGGATCAGCATCCTTCCGAGTAAGGGATGGGATGTGTGCAACAGGAACAGAATAGTTGCAAATGAATTGCCGGTAGCAGTTTGTGAAGCCTAGAAAGTGCTGGATAGCCTTCAGACTGCCAGGCCAGGACCAATTGGAGATAGTGGCAACTTTTTCAGAGTCCATGGAGAGACCGTCTCTAGAAACAATGTAGCCCAGAAAAGGTATTTGAAATTATTCAAAGAGGCATTTTTCTGCCTTAGCATATACTCATGAAGGTGTTAGAGGACTGCACAGACATGAAGTCTGTGCATAGGGATCTGGGGAAAAAATAAGAATGTCATCCAGACAGACTATTACACAGACATAAATGAGGCCATGGAAAATCTCATTAACAAAGTGCTGAAAAACCACCAGGCCATTACAGAGGCCAAATCGCATCATTAGATATTCATAGGGGTGTTAAAAGCAGTCTTCCACTCATCTCCATCTTTGATACAAATTAGATTATATGCTTCTCTTAAATCGAGTTTTGTAAAAAATTGCACCGCACGAAGTCATTCAAACAACTCAGTAATAAGTGGAGGTAATGATTTTTAACTGTAATGGCATTTAATCCCCGGTGTCATTACAAGTACGAAGGGAACTGTATTTTTTCTTGACAAAGAAGAACCCCACTTTGGTGGGAGAGGAGGATTTCTGGATAAATCTTTTTTTGGAGATTTTCTGCAATGTACTCGGACTTGGTCTCAGGGAGACTAAGGGGATATTAAATAAATGATGTATGTAGCCACACATTTAAGGGGACAATTAGTGAATTAGCCCTCTGACTCACCAAAATCTGGCAATGGTGCATACGCCCAAAGTGAGGAACATTAATAAATGTAACAGCTGTAGAGCACAGACTGTAAAAAGAAGGCAATATTCAAGCACCCACACAAAGGCTAAAAGTGTTCAAAACTTCACTATTCTTCAAACATTAAAGTTACAATTTTGGAAAAAGTTGCATGCTGGAAACTTCCATAAGCCGGGTGACTAGAAAGATAGCCCTATATCATAAAATGAGCAATCCAGATTGCTGTGGCCACTTAAGGGCAATAACATATGTCAAAAAAGGCCTTACTGGAGCCAAGGTTCTATTAAGTAAAATTGGAATACATTTGTGTTCAGTATGCATGTAGGATGACCCTAATAGTGCAAGCATATTTTCCTGAGCAAAATCAGATTTGACCCTAATGGCCAACTGGATACAAAATAATCTGAACCCCTAAAATGCAAACAAAGTCATGCCTGTAATCATGGGAACTATGGATCATAAAGATTATCTTTTATATAAAGAAGCAGCTGCAGATAAGAAAGTAATAATGTCCACAAAGCCAATGCATGCACTTCAATTTAGAAATCAGAGTTGATGAAAGTTAGTATAAAGAGCATTGCTGTTAGCAAGCTGTCCCATAGGAAGACAAAGACTGTTGCAGATCATCAGCAATTGCATGTTAAGAGAGGCTCTGGTTGGAAATGACCAGGAATAGTTCGAGCAGGCAAAATCAAATCAGTGTTGGATTTAGTAATGGTATTCAGAACATTTAGATTTCAATTGTGCTGTATGGCTGTTTCCAAAATAATGAAGTTAATGGCACTTTAAGTAGCACCATCTACATGTTATTGGCATGTTATTGGAATGAGGTTTCACATACAAGCACCATAGAAGGTATAAAGTAGAGAAAGAGAGAGGCACAAAGCAAGTGGGAGCTATGCACAGTTTTAGTAAAGTTTATGTACAAGTGCATCGACCTCTTACTGCTTCCTTTGCAGTGATCTGATGTGTACAATCTCTCCAAACCTCAAAGGGTTAATTGCTTGCTAATACCTCTTATGCCACATGTCTGAGGCTGTTATGTAAATGAATATGCCTCACATGGAGTGCATCCACCATAAGGGGAATTCCCCAGTCTTCAAACAAAGCATACAGTAGTGTTGACTCTGGCCCACTATCATGAATTCGAAATAAGGACACCTGCAGATGCTAGGCCATGGCCTTAGAAGACTGAGGGGATATACCCAGCCATTAAGGATGTTGGAACCTGGAACTAGGTCTATGGCACAATCGTGGGGTCTGTGGGGAGGAAGTGATCCACCTTGTGTTTGGAAAATACATCCAGAAATTCCAGGTAGTGCATTGGCAACAGAAAAGAAACCTCAGTGGATGCCACTGAAAGGGATTTGACTGGAACCACCTTACCTAGACATCTGGTGTGACTGGTGGGCCCCAGGATAACAAATAAGGGCCAGTCGACTGAGGAATGTTGTTGAAGCCAAGGAAGATCCAGGAGTTGGCCAGCGGTAACACCAAAAAGAAGATGGATTCCTGGTGAAGCACTTCCACCGACATCTTGATGGGATTGGTGCAGGAACAAATAGGATCCGAGGCCAGAATGGTTCCATCAATGGCCAAAAAGGATGTGAGGAAGAGGTTCTGTGATCCAAGCAAATTCCTTTACCAGAAATGCAGAAATGAAATTCGCTGCATCAAAGTCAACAAATGCTTTCATTGAGACAGTGGAAGTGGAAAAGTGCAAATGAACAGTAATAGTTGGACGTGGACTTGAGGGGCAAGAATTACAGTCTAACATACCCCCCTCCAGGTATACTAGCCTTGAAAGTTTCCCGGCCACTATGGTCACGGTTTCAAGAAATGTCCCTTTTGTCCACAGTGGATGCACAGACCCTGAGTCCGATGACAATTATTTCCTCAAGGATAGGTGTTAAGGGCCTAGTAGCATAACCTCTTCTTGAGAGGAGGGAGAGGAGTTGTTGGGAGATACTAAGAGGTGTTGGAAAGTTGGAGCCAGACGAGGAGCTGAGAATTTGTGCTGCCATGCCCTGGTCAGCCAAACATTCTACCAAACCTTACCAAAAGGCCACCAGAAGTGCTTCATTGTTCTAGGAAAGTTCAGCTGCTAGGGTGCAGAATTAAATGGTGTACTGTCCAACAATGAGGTTGCCTCGATGGAGGGAATAATTGCACCTGCAGTGGAGGATGCATGCCTGGGCTCAACAAAAATCTTTTTAAAGAGAGTGAGAAATGCTGTGTTATCATTAGTTATTGGATCAACCTTTTCCCACAGTGGAGAAGCCCATGCAAAAGCCTCTCCCGAAAGCAGAGAAATCACGTATGTGCCCTTGGCCTGACCAGAAGGAGAATTCTGTGGCTGTAACTCTAAGTGAATGTTTCATTGACTAACAAACTCATGGCATTCCTAAGGATCTCCAGAGAATTGCAGTGGAGCTGGTAGATGAAGCATGGACGTTGCCACGTGGTTTGCAGCATAGGAGCTGGCTGAGGTAAGTATGCAGATGCCAGAAGCAAAGCTTGGAGTTAATCTAAACAAGTGATTAGAGAGTCTGGAGATGAAGAATAACTTGAACTAGACTAGACTTTGGAGAAGTCACTCGTTGAAATCTGCAAGTAATTGGGATTAGTCTGTCATGCTTCGAGCAAACTGTCACTATAAGAGGATGAGACCACCTGGGACTGTAACCTCAAGATCTAGTGGAAACAACTAAAACAGGTGTACCTGGGTACTGTTTCTTGCAGATGCAGGACCAGTGTGACCACACACAAACGGAGGTGTGTCAGAGTCATAGGATCTAAAGAGCCACCTGGTCTTCACCAGAGCCACTGGACGTGTGGATGTTGCGCTGCGAGGCAGCCCCAAGGTTGCTGCTCTCTAACAGACCCATGTGGACCCAGTGCATTCAAATAACACACTGGAAAGACACAGGGTACGCACAGGAAACTAAGAACCCAGGTAACCTACTGCAGCAAGCTAGGAAGGGATGTCAGGGGAGAGGACGCAGGGAACAAGCGTAAAACGCAGAAGAGTGGGGGATGCTGAGCAATAGGCAGAGACAGAAACCAAAGGGAATATAACTGCAGAGCCAGAGGGAAAAAAAAGACAGGAACCAAACAAAAAACAGAATATGGGAATACTCAAGTGGGGGCGAATACCACAGGAACCAGAGGAGTCCAGCTTTCACGTGAAGACACATTGCTCGAACACTAAGACACAAGTGCAAAGGCTTAATAATACCTACGTTCAGGGTGGATAGGCAGGAACTCGAGCAACTTGGACAGGAGGCAAAATCCAGCACCAGATCGATGTGCACAGAAGCCTGACACTCCTCTTCCTGAAATATTAGAAGGCCCTCATGAAAGTCAGTTTGTCTAGTGTTTTAAAGCATTGCCTAGGTGAGAACAGGATCTCAAGAGTTGTGTGTCCTCACTCAAGCAGACCACGTTCCAGAGAAAAAAAGTTGCAGATTACACAATAATTGTGCATGGAGTTCGGCTTTAAAACCATGTCATTGAATTTAGCCTAAATGTCGGGTGAATTACAGATCAAATATTTAAATTCATAGAGGTTTATAACTATCTAGAAACGTCTATTCTTTCATTATGAAAAAAGTACAATAATGAAGATAACTGTATTGCTATTACTATTTGAAACCAAAAATACTCTTTGTGGGAGTAAATATTTTACAAACAAATAACTACATGATGAGTTAGGCCTCTTTACACAATCACATACATGCATTTAAATATTTGGTTTTATGCATGTATAGGACATTTCTAAACGCATGTAATAACTTTAAATGGCATAACTCATACTGTGGGGTTTATTTACTAAAACTGGTTCACTCAGAATCTTGTGCACCTGTGCATTGTAGCCAATCAGCTTCTAAACTCATCTTGTTCAACTAAGCTTTGGCAATAAAACCTGGAAGCTGATTGGTTTATATGTAGAAGTGCACGAGATTCTGAGTGAACCAGCTTTAGTAATAAACCCTGTGCGTTTACCTGAACTTAGGTGCACTCCTTTAGCTTCCCTAGGAGGAAATAGAAATCTGTGTATGCAAGGGCTGATTAGATACTCTAAATGCATCTAAACGCACCAAGTGTAAACTCAAGTACATTGAAACACCGGATAATTTGATCTGAGAAGCATAAAGTTTGTTTAAACTTCCTAGATAATTTCCCTGCCTTTAAATAAACCCAACACAGAAATCTAGTGTGAATGTAGCCTTAATGTCTTAAAACGTTCAGAATGATTTTTACTTTTTTTTTGCTATCTTTGTGTTGTATGTTGTATTTACTTGTCAGGACAGATGACATAGATAAGGTCGCCAGCTGTTGTCAAATATTAGACTCAAATAATTGACACTATTCTGAGACTATTTATGCTCCAATGCACAAGTACACCTATGGTTTTTCTTACTCAGATCATGCTTTGCTCAAAAAGTTAGTTAACATAAACAACGGTTTGATAATGGGGCTGTCAGATCTTGCTATTTTTCTCAGCACAAGATCTCAGATGGCTCAGAGTGGCCTTACCTCTATCATACTAAATCAATAAGTTAATTTGTTTTAATTCCTCTCCAGCAATATTCCTCTCCCATGTTGACATCTGCCTGCTCAGCAATGGCCCGTTGGGATTCTGTGGTCATTAGCAAAAATCAAAGTCATAGGAGGTCTAGAAAGAAAACTGTTTCCCATTCAATAATACTTGGTTTATTTCTGTTTTTTTCTTTGCTACAGGGATATCTCGAAGAGTTTTCATAACATGCAATATTTTTTTCTTTTATTTGTATGTGTGTGTGTATATATATATATATATATATATATATATATATATATATATTTAAGTTGATCCAGATAAAGGAAGCACCATGTTGAAAAATAATTTTGTTCTGAATTAAAAAATGTTTTTCTTTTCTTGAAATGAATAACAGCCACTGTTTTGCATGGAAATATTTTCTTGTTTGGTAGAGTGTGTGTGCATCTGGTTACCTACACCAAGCTTTGTTTTTCCTTTTTTGCATCAAACACTTCATGTTCACTTAATGCACAATATTATACTTTTGTATTATTTTATACTGCTCTTTTAAGTCAGAAAACACTATATTCTAACATATTTAAAGCGGAGTTCCAGCCCTATTTGTGTTTATCAAAAGTCAGCAGCCATAAAACCTGTAGCTGCTGACTTTTAATAAACACATACTTACCTGTCCCCATATGGAAGAAAAATACATTAGAAATATATTTTTAAAATATACTCCCCAAATATATTGACATATATTTGAAATACTATAATTTTGGGCATATTCAATATATTTCAAAGTATATTTTAAAAAAAAAAAAAATATATATATATATATATATACACTGCATGTTGAAATGCATTTTTATTACAAAATATATGAAAAATATTTTTTAAAATACACTTCAAATACACTGTATGTCTTTAAAAATACAAATCTACATTTTTGGAATGCATTTAAAAATATATGTAAACATATATGTTAAAATTACTTTTTTATATGTTAAAAAAAATCTGAAGAATATGTTTAAAAAATATATTTTTTTAAAATTATTTTTAATATATTTTGTAATATATAAAAAAACGCATTTCAACATGCAGTGTGTATATGTGTGTGTATATATATATATATATATATATATATATTTATTGAAATATATTTGAAATACTACAACTTTGGCCATATTCAATATATGTCAATATATTTGGGAAGAATATTTTAAAAATATATTTCAAATATATTTTTCTTCCATGTGGGATTCCAGGGTCCAGCGACGTGCTCACCTGCGCCATCCCTTCTCTCTTTCTCCTCTCCACGGTGCTGGCATCTCAACTGTGGACATCAGGCTGTGAAAGCTTGCGCATCCTAATTGGTCCAGCAGTCTTCTGGGACCTGTGAAGGTTCCCAGGAAACTGCGGGAGGAAGAAGGGGGCCAAACTTCCATCTCACTTCACCGTGGTGAACTGAGCCGGAAGTGTGAGTGGGTACCTGTCAAAACCAGGTTCCCGCTCCACCCTTGCCCCCAAAAGGTGCCAAATATGGCAGTGGAGGCAAACAAGTGGAGCTTTCACTTTTGGGTGGAACTATGCTTTAAAGTGATTCTAAAGGCTGTATTTTTTAACAAACATGTTATACTTATCTGCTCTATACAATGGTTTTGCACAAAGCAGCCCCTTTTTTTGTCTTTTTGGGTCCCCCCTGGTGGTTCTTGCTCCTCTCCCCTGCAGAGTGCCCCCAATAGCACACCTCTTTCTATGGGAACACTTGAGCAGGCTCAGTCCCAAGCCAAGTTCCTGTGAATGGGCACTCTCCATTTACACAGAGCGTGGCTTGGCCCTGCCCTGCCCCCCCACTCTATACTCATTGGCTCACTGGCTGTGATTGACAGCAGCAAGAGCCATTGGTGTGAACCAATGAGGAGACAGACATTCGGGGGAGCTGCTGCACTCATGCACATTGCTGGATCAAGATGGGGCTCATATAAGTATAAGGGGGGAGGGTTTTTTACCTTATTGCATTGAATGCATTCATGTAAAAAGCCTTGTGCTTTTAGAACCACTTTAATGTTGCTTTTAGAATGCACCTCCAGAATGTCTCCATTGTATACCAACTATTCTGAGCAGCGAGCATATGTGACTTATACTTGCTTTGTTCTAATTTAATAAAAATATATACGATATATATGAATCTATGCAGATTGGACAGGGTTTATTTACTAAAGCAGTAGAGCGTATTCACTTTCAAAGTTAATTTCATCTTGCAAAGTGAGGTTTAACAAAGTGAAAGTTCACTTTGCTCAGAATCATGAGAAAAGGAAAACAAAAATGAAAAACAGGATTTTTGCGTTTACGTGATTGGATACTTTAAGTCAGAACAACTTCACCTCATTCACAAAGCTAAGAAATGTTTCTCTTCACAAAGGGATATTTCTATTAGCTTAGCAAATGAGGTGAAGTTGTGTTGATTTTTACCATTCTGTTCTGTGCAAGCAAAAACTTTTTATTCTCCTTGTATGCGTACTCCTTTAGTAAACAAGGGACACTTTTTGTTTTTTAATTCTGTGAAAAAATATATTTTTCTGTTCTGCTATTTTAGTGTGCTAGTAGACCTGCAAAATAATAGCAATTGTCAAATTTTCTGCTACGGATGTATCCAGGCTGCTCTGTTGCACACCTATTCTGTTTATGTCTGTCATTCTGCCCCAAACACTGTTGCACTGTTTGTTACTCTATCACTACCGTGTATTTGTTTACAAACAGGTATAGTATTTATAATGCAGAAAAGGAAATTATTCTATTTTATTTCTTATTCCTTTATGTCAGAATGCCCTATTCATTCTCTTTTATTAAATAAGAGTGGCAGCAAAAGCTCCACTAACAATTACATTCTAGGGTCTTTGCTACCCAAATGGAACTGTTGGACTTGAAAGTTTAGGCAATAATGATGTAGGAGAAAGTTGCAAGGTATTTTATATCTAGAACAAAATGTAATATATTGAGGCTTACCACTCCTTGGCTACTCACTTCTGATTTCAACTATAGAACACCTCACCATCATTTTCATAACATAATGGGAGATGTTCTGTAGTCCACAGGCTGGGCAGGGCTGACAACACTGTTTTGAATTTCAGTTTAGTACAGGCAGTGTACAAAGGAAGTTACAACCTCCCTGAATTTCTGGCAGGTCAACAGTTATTTTACTAGCGTGCAGCATTTTTAACCAATTCAATACCAGGCAATTTTACACCTTCCTGCCCAGGCCAGTTTTCAGGTTTCAGCGCTCTCACACTTTGAATGACAAAATGTTATCATTTTCTTCACACAACTAGAGCTTTCTATTGGTGGTATTTAATCACCGCCGGGGGGGTTTTATTTTTTGATAAATTAACAAAAAATACCCAAAATGTTGAAAAAAACACACGTTTTTCTTTGTTTCTGTTATAAAAGTTTGCAAATAAATAATTGTTCTTCATAAATTTAGGCTGAGATGTATTCTGCTACATTTCTTTGGTGAAAATAACCCAAATTAGGATGTATTTTTTAGTTTGTAGGAAAGTTATAGAGTTCACAAACTATGGTATAGATCTGAATATTGATCAATCCTGAAGTACTGACAGCCAATCTAATTTATTGAGGTCCTAGAATGTCAGAACAGTACAGATATCCCCCAAATTACCCCTTTTTGCAAAGTAGACAGTCCGACGTACTTCAAAAGAGGCATGGCGAGTTTTCTGAAGTTGTATTTTTTTTGTCATAATTTTTCAGAAAACTAAAAAATTAAAAAAATTAGTTTCACTATTTTGTTTTTACATATTGTCACCAGTGCAGTACAGCATCTTCATATAACTGGCATGGCAGTGATCAGGGACACTGACTGGTGACAGTATGAAAAAAAAAATATATATTTTTTATTATTTTTTATTAAATTCTTTTTCTTTTTTTTTAAGATTTTTTTTTTATATTTCACTATGACCAAAGTAGTACAATGTTACCATAGCAAATTTTTTTCACATATGTGCCTTTACTCTAGCAGTTTTGGTTCTCTTATTCATAATGCCCTGCTTGTGCCAGACACAAGGAGAGATTGTATTACGCATTTACACGTTGTTTGCTGATTACATATGTTGTCATTACAGTTTGCATGAGACCTCCTGGGGCCTTACTTTACACAAGTTATATTTTACAGTGTTGGGAGGAGTCTATGCACTCTCCCTACTAAACGGTCTCTTCCCATTGCTTGGTCTTGGTGAAGACCCCATCGCTCTCAGACCCCAGGTTCTGGGATACTGTCAAGGTCCTACCTTTTCCCAGAGGTTATGCTGCTCCAGGTGCTGGCATCCATCTTGGTTTTCTGCAGAGCATGGTGGGAGTCTTTTAGGCCTTCAGGCCTCTGTGGTCCATCCCCCAGAGGGGTGTGGTTGATCACATATAAGCCTGTTGTCCACACGTGCCCTTTGCATTCGTGTCTTGTACAGTATGTTCGTGTTACAACAAGCTCTGTTTATACTCTCGTTGCTCTCCTGGAAACTGACTCGGCTTTTGACTAGACTATTCTCTGCGTTATCCCTTTATCTGACCTCCCGTTGCTGAACCCGGCTTGTGACCTGTTATTCTTGTCTACCGTTCTGTACTGTCTGTCCCGTTGTTATCGACCCGGCCTGCTCGACTATGCTATTGTCTTCTGGTTCCTACCAGCTATACGCCATTGGCGGCGGCCATTACCGCAGCTGGGGTGTCTCGGGGGCCGGGAACCTGGTCCCTGGCTGCATCAAGTCCATCCCCACCATCAGGGGCCCTGGTGAAGGGCAGCCTGGGACTTAGACTCCGCGCCCTGAGGGACTCTGGTCTGTGGGTGGTGGTTGTCGTCAGTCGGTGTGTGACCCTGCCATTAGGCCTGCCTGTCCGTTCCACAGCTCCGGTCCTGACAGATACTTGTTTAAATTTTGTTGCACATTATATGCTGCTTCTACATTGTTACTTGATGGGCATTTTCTGGCCCATCTGTCTTTTGCCTTTTTCTTTTCTCTTTTCTCTTCTAACTTTTCTTATAATTTTTCTTTGAGGGTCATCCTGGGACTTAGTTGGCTTATCTGGATATTGCTTCCTTTGGATTGGTGGGTGAGCCTGTACATTTACGTACATATTTATTTTTTCCCATGTTCAAGTTAACAAGCACCACTGACACCATTCAACTGCTTTCACATAATCTATAAGGGCTGGGGTCCCCTTCCAAACATCTTAAAGTGTTTGCACTCTATTTCCTGGGGGGCCAATATTGTGGCTTTCCAAGAAACTCACTTCTTCTTTTACTCTTTTATATATCCACAGGGATTTTCTTGTGTGTTTCTTTGCAAATGCATAGGAAAAAAAGGGAGGTGGCACTCTGTTTCTCTAGACGACTTTCCTTTGTTGAAACAAAAGTATTGAAGGACAAGGAGGGTGCTACCTTTTGGGTGAAGGGACACTAAGGAGGGAATTTAGTGACCTTCTTGGTTTATTATGTCACTAACACAAATCAAGTGGCCTTCTTTCGAGCTCTGCTCCAATCCTTATCACTGAGTTTAAGGGAGTTGTCATCTTAGTGGGTGACTAATTTAGCATTGGGCAAGTCTCACATGGTTAAACTCAAATCTCCCTCTAGATAAAGCCACAAATGTGCGCAATTATTATATTTTCATGACTTGATTGATGCTTGAAGGGAGGCCAACCAAACTTCAAAAAGGATTTCATCTATTCAGCATTAGCACCATGACTTTTCTCAGTGGCTAACGAATGCCCACTGTCACCATGCCAACCTGTTATGATCTCCCTTTGTATTGTCCCTATTATTTCACAGTGTATGTTATACTGTTCTACGTTTCTGAAAGGAAAAAAATATATATACACTATATTGCCAAAAGTATTGGGACGCCTGCCTTTACACACACATGAACTTTAATGGCATCTCAGTCTTAGTCTGTAGGGTTCAATATTGAGTTGGCCCACCCTTTGCAGCTATAACAGCTTCAACTCTTCTGGGAAGGCTGTCCCAAAGGTTTAGGAGTGTGTTTATGGGAATGCTTGATCATTCTTCCAGAAGCACATTTGTGAGGTCAAGCACTGATGTCAGACAATAAGGCCTGGCTTGCAGTCTCTGCTCTAATTCGTCCCAAGGGTGTTTTATCGGGTTGAGGCAGGCCAGTCAGGTTCCTCCACCCCAGACTTGCTCATTCATGTCTTTATGGAACTTGTTTTGTGCAGTGCTGTGCAGTCATGTTGGACACAAAGTTGGGAGCATGAAAATGTCCAAAATGTCTTGATATGCTGATGCCTTGAGACTTTCCTTCACCGGAACTAAGAGGCCAAGCCCAACCCCTGAAAAACAACCTCACACCATAATTCCCCCTCCACCAAACTTTACACTTGGCACAATTCAGTCAGGAAAATACCATTCTCCCGGAAACTGTCAAACCCAGACACGTCCATTGGATTGCCAGGCAGAGAAGTGTGAGTCCAGTGGTGGGTGTGTTTTACACTACTGCATCGAATACTTTGTGTTGCACTTGGTTATGTGAGGCATGGATGCAGCTGCTTGGCCATGGAAACCCGTGCCATGAAGCTCTCTACTCACTGTTGTGCTAATCTGAAGGCCACATGAAGTTTGTAGGTCTTTAGCTATTAACTCTGTAGACAGTTGTCGATTTCTGCGCATTGAGCGCTTCAGCAGGAGCTGACCCCGCTCTGTCATTTTACATGGTCTACCACTTCGTGGCTGAATTGCTGTAGTTCCCAGGTGCTTCCACTTTGTTATAATACCACTAACAGTTGGCCGTGGAATATTTAGTAGCAAGGAAATTTCACGGATGGACTTGCACAGGTGGCAACCTATCACGATACCACACATGAATTCACTGAGCTCCTGAGAGTGACCCCTTCTTTCAAACATGTTTGCAGAAGCAGTCTGCATGCCTAGGTATTTGATTGTATACATCTGTGGCCATGGAGGTGATTGGAACACCTGAATCCAATGATTTGGAGGGGTGCCCAAATACTTTTGTCAATATAGTGTGTGTGTGTGTAAATATATATATATAGATTGTAAGTTCGAAAGAGTAGGGCCCTCTTACCGTACGTTGTTTATTATTGATGTACTGTTCCATGTATTGTCCCCCCTATATTGTACAGCACTGAGCAAACCCTTTGGTGCTATATAAACTCGATATAATAATAATAATAATAATATATATATATATAGCCTTTGTCAACAGCTTCCTTGTTGGTAGAGAAGAGAGGCAGCAGTGCCACTCTAAGTGTAGACGGTTAAAATCAGGCAGATTTAATGGTAAAATTGCACTCCTATAGATAGGTAACAGGTAGGCATGAGTGATGGAGGTCCAGTGGGAGCATCAGGTCCTTTGGCCTCACTCTGGGTGTTTTCCCGCCACTCTGATGCTCCCACTGGACCTCCATTGCTTGCATGCCTACCTGTTACCTATCTATGTGAGTGCAATTGTACCATTAGGAGTATCTACAAGCTCTTACAGCCGGCTGCCTCTTCTGACAAGTCCATACTACTACAATCCCCCTGCTACAGATGGACTTGGACAACACCTCCACATGGACCTTCTACCAACGACCATTGCTGATGGTCCATCCCCAAACACAAACAGGGTAGATGCGTTTTAGCTCTCCTTCCCC
Organism: Staurois parvus; assembly: GCF_062004578.1. Lineage (NCBI taxonomy): Eukaryota > Metazoa > Chordata > Amphibia > Anura > Ranidae > Staurois > Staurois parvus. The sequence goes on from NW_028317852.1 coordinate 12,231,438, forward strand.
CCACTTACCTCTGAATGTACTTTATTGTAGCTTCCTTGTTGGGCTTACTTAAATTCTTAAATAATTTAACTATCTAAATTTAGCTTTGTCCCTTCATCAAAGCATACTTTCCCCCAATAAAAAAAGATATTTTTCTTCATGTGCTTTGAGGCTAAAAAAAGACTGAATTCAAGACAGTTTTCTGTTTTTCTCTGAAAAAACAATTAAACTCAATAAAAGTCAACAGTGGAAAAATTGTGGAGCGATTTTTCTTAGATTTGCTTTTCTCTAGCCAGTAACATCTCCCCAATATTAGAGTTTCTTCGATGTACACAGAATACTTACTCTATTAATGGTTGGTCTCACAGCTATGAATCAAATTGGCAGGAGTTTTACAGGATGAATGCAGACTTGATGCATCCCTACTCTAAAGCTTTGCAGTGAAATGAGAAGTGGTGTTTTGTCAGGCATGAGTGCTGTATTGTTTCATGCTAGGAGACACTATGTCAATATAAAAAGGTGTTATAGGGAAGACAGATTCAAAATGACACTCCCTTGTCTCAAACAAATCACTTATTGCAGGTTAACTGAGAAATTGCAGTGAGATATCTGAGACCCAAGATTCATGCTCCATAAACTCATTTCTGATATTTAAAAAAATAAATTTTAAAAAAGTATAAAAAGAATTAGATGTCTAGGAAGAGAAATTTAGCACTAATAAACAGAGGCCCATGGATATTTTTTAAAGCACAATAATTTTTAGGTGCTGATCATATTTAGTGATGAATAAGTGCATTCACAACTCAGAGACTTGTTCTATTTTCCTGAATCCAGATCTGTGCAATGACGTTAATTTACTAAGGAAAATAGACTGTTCACTTTGCAACAGAATTTTCCCCAGAGCTTAGTGAATGAGATGAGGTTCTTCTGGCTTCCATTATCCAATTACATTATGTGCAAGCAAAATTAAATTTTTTTTACATTTTCCTTAAAAATTATTGGGTTTTTTTCTAAAAGTGAAATTTGACTACATTCACTAAGATCTGGGTATAATTCTCTTGCAACTTACCTTGCAAAGTGAACTGCGTATTGTAAATCAACCTCAATGTGCTAACTGGTCTTCATTTTGGACAAGGTGTGATATAATTATCATCACATGATGCACTTTGCATGCATTTTAGTCTGCCTGCTACTGCTTTGACTACTAATTGTGTCAAATCTCCAAATGCTGATATTGCTGAAACAAGAAAAAGAGAGGAAGGAACCTCTAAGTGCAGTATTGACAATTTATTTAGTAAACAATGGAAAATTTGCACTTACAAGATAAACGGTTAAAAGACTCATTGTGTGGTAATTAGATCCAGGTGGGACATCAGGAAGTAGGGTCCAGGATGTGCCTGTGCATCAAAAATGAAGCTTGGAGAGCAGAGTCAGATGTAGCAGGTGAAAGGGGCGAAGAAGGAGCCTATTGAGCATGCTCCAAAATGCATTACAGCCCCCTTCACCTCCTACATCTGACTCTGCTCTCCAAGCTTCATTTTTGATGCACAGGCACATCCTGGACTCTACTTCCTGATCCTATAGGCATAGTTTGGGGTATACACTTTTATAGTGCAACAGTGTTACCTGATTTATAGTCTTGAAATATACAGTAACTGCATGCCTATGCATCAGTGTGAAACACCTTCATACCCCCCAAAAATTATTTCTGTCTCATATGAATCTGGATTCAACCAAATTGTAGGGTACACTTAGCAGACTGTTTCCAGATGACAAGTATGTATTAAATATATTGCCACCAAACGTGGACCAAATTATGTAACAATGGATACAATGGTCAATGGATAGATATGGTGATCCTGTGAATTCTCCACAAATAGGTTCATGGTGAAGGTGTTTGCCTCAAGATAATTCTGGTTTGAACTGAATTGGCAGAAACTTAGTTGACATTTTCAAAATAGGTTCCCTGCAGCGAAAGTACTTAAAAAGGAACCTTTCCCCTCTCTCCATCTCCCCCCCCCCTCCCCTCTTGCCTCTATAACTGGGTTCTATATAAAAAAACAAACATTCTCACATGATCAGTGGTGTTCCGTTGGTATACATTGCCACACACCATCTTCTTCTGATGTTGTCAGGGGTCACTTGTCTCTTCCAAAATCTTTCAGCCAAAATTGATAATGTGCATGTAGGAGGCTGAATGCGGTGTAGTGCAAACACACTACAGTATCCCATAGACCTGTCTGATAGAACAGGCTATGAGCTCAGAAAGGGGAAGTCATGTCAGGGTTGGGAGCTCTGAGGCTGCACCCAAATTGAGGGGTTTAATCATCTCTCAGCCAATCAGAAATTGATCATCTTTTTGCAAGTTGCCATGTTTTTGTATTTTCAATGTTAATTATCACAGATGGGTATGGAGAATTCTGACTTTTGTCTTGAATTATTAATTAAACCCAAATTCACCAATCAAGTTATCCTTGAAACTTTAGGAGTTTTGAAGAAGTGTTCAATTATCCTTTCAAGAAAATGAAAATCCTTTTCAAGAAAATGGAAATCCTAAAGTAGTAGCACAGAATGGAGCAGCACATTATAAAACTTGTGACCATGAAAAAAAAAATCAACATTGTTAAAATGAGAACCTTACAAATAAAAGCACCTAGGTGAAGCAAAGAGGAGACAAAATGCAAATTCAATGTCAGCTTAGATAAGAAGCATGCCTACACTATACCTATCAATCTGACCAAAGATGAAGCCTCATAATAGCAGAATGTATTGCACCCAGATTCCACTTTGTTGATATTGATGTTTACCAAAGAGTCAGTGTATTAGACACATGTTTTGTGATCCTTTTTAGGAACAATACCCGGTGGATAACATAAAGTTTTAGTTACAGGTAATTGAACTGGGACAAGCAGCTGCCCACTTTTCAATTTCTTTAGATAACGTTTCACTGACTCAAGATGCAAAACCAGTTTTAAAATTGTCAGACATAAATGTTTCATCAGATGAATTACCTTGTAAACAGGTAAACCTAAAAACTTTTGTTGAAACCTTCACAAAAAAATGCTAGCATTATTCACTGCATGGTTTAACGACCTGGTTATCCTTGCCATGTTTACTGGTACTTAATTGTGTAGCTTTTTTGAAGTAGTGGACAGCAAGATGGGCTCCAACTTAGAGATAACATTCATATTTGAAGTGGCATTTGGGGGAGATTTGCTAAAACTGGTTCACTCAGAATCTGTGCACTTGTGCATGGTAGCCAATCAGCTTCTAGCCTCAGCTTGTTCAATTAAGCTTTGGCAAAGAAACCTAGAAGCTGATTGGTTTCAATGCAGAAATGCACCTGATTTTGCACTCCCCATCTTTAGTAAATAAACCACATGGTGTACAATTCTCCTGTGACTTTCCTTAAAGAGCCTGCACACTCTCTTCACACCTCCTGTTCCCCAGAAGACAGTGTGGGCACATAGACAAAGTACAATGGTAAAACATCCCCAGTGGCCGCAATAGAGACTACTAAGGAAGAAGTTGGCACTTACCCAAATGTACTCCCACAGGGTATCAACCTGGCATTGATCCTGCGATGCACTTAGGATTGCCACTGTACAGTATGGAGGTATCAATGGAAGTGACTGGTATGGCTGAGGGAAGCTATTTCCATGACAAAGTCCATTCATGAGCTTTGTGGTGCAAAAAGGAAAGCAACATTAGGAGAAAACTGCTACTAATTCCAACTGCAGAGAGAACAGCAGGGAATGGCTGCACAGTATTCTAAGCAGCAACTGAGGCATCCCTAAAATGACTCCTTTTCTTCTGTGATGATTGGAAGAATAGTTAAGGCTAGGGGATAAGGTGGGATGGGGCCTTAATCTCTTGGACCATCTTGCACATAAGGGCTTAGATGACTCCTTGGACTCCACAGATGGGACAGGTTCAGTGGACATGTGATCTCCGGTCAGGTCACTTCACCTTTCTCCAAAAGCTCACAAAAATTACTGATGAAACTCTCTTTAAACAGCTCATATAAATAGCTGTCAATACTCACTGAGGCTGATTTACTAAAACTGGAGAGTACAGAATCTGGTGCAGCTGTTCATAGAAGCCAATCAGCTTCTAACTTCAACTTCAGCAACACACATGGACTTCTCGGGAGGGTGAGGCCCAGTTCTATTTACCCTAAAAACCCAGCACACATCTGCACCACCAATTGTCTCTACAAAACCTGTCCCAGACTGCCTTTTAACACCGTGACAGAGCATCACGCTGTCACAGTTTATAAACCTAATACTGTCTTTTAACCATAAGTGAAACATATAATAATTATCTTTCCTTAATATGTATATGTATTTAGTTGCAAGATGTGTGTAGGTTTCCTTTCATGAACTGCCCTTTTCAAACCCCTCCATAGCAATTTAATGGATTTCAAATCAAGGCAAAGGCTCCATGCACACTGGGCGTTTTAATAATTCTGGCAACATTAGCTGAGTAAAGTCAAGTTAAAAACGTGAGTTTTTCAGCATTTTTTAGCATTTTTGTATTAGCGTTTGGCCACTTTTTTTGCATTTACATTTTTTAGCATTTTTGGAGGGGGGTTTTTTTGTAAAAAAAGGTCCAAAAACGCTGGCTTTCCGTGATTTACCGTGTTTTACCACTTTTTGCCGCGTTTTTCAGCATCAGACTGTTTTTACAGCTAAAAAAACTCCTCTAGAAACCCACTTGTTCTATTTTTTTTTTTTCAGCCAAAAAATGCCCCTGCCACAAATGTTGATTATAGTCCTTGTGTGCATGGACACATAGGATAACATGCTGGGGAGTTTACTGGCTGTAGAAAAAAAACATCAAAAGCCAAAAACAGCAGCTGTAAAAACGTCCAGTGTGCATGAGAACTTATACTAGGCAGTCCATAACTCTCCTTTTCACCATTGTCGTTAAGTTGGAAGATCCATTACCATTTCAACTTTTAGACAAATGGCCTCATGTTCTCATCAAGCACATTTTGCTATGAAGATGAATTTCATAGTTGACTGACTGCAAGCTGCCTGGCTCTGAAGCAAAAACAACCCAAAATTACAACATTTTGACCATTATGCTCCAATGTTGGCATGAGCTTTTTCTGCTGAAATGCTGTGTTTGGTTTGCACCAAAAATATCTACTGTTACTGTGGACAAATAACTCTGTCTTTGCAATCCCTAGCACATGTTTCCAGAAGACCTTTGCATATATTATCTATAGCATAACGTAGTCCACTTCAAAAAATTTTCGGACAGCAAATGATTTTCTCTTGCATACCTCCCATTCAGTTTAAACAGGAGAAATGCCTTTCTGGTTGTGGATGCGTGCACTTTGACACAAACTGTCACAAGAGTTACTTTCAGATCCTGCAATGAGGTGATTGTAGCCGTATTAGTGCATTTGCGACAGAAACAATTGAGTACTGTCCGTGATACTTTTTTTATTTGCACTAACATACAATTTTGAGGACAAGCTTTCGGGGTATGTCCCCTTCTTCAAAGTCCAAACAGTACTATTACAAATCAGAATATGTTCTGACCCAAGAGACAGAGATAAACATCTCGGGACACTAGCAGACTCCTTCCATAAGAAAGGTTACAAGGACAAAACTATCAACACCAGCATAAACATAGCCTTGAGAACCTGAAGGGAAAATCTACTTCAGTACAAAGAGAAAAAAACAAACAACCGTGTACCTCTAGTAACCACATACAACCCAGTACTAGAAGGAATAAGAAAAATAATCAAAGATTTACAACCCATCATAACGAGGATGGAACTCTGAAAGAAATATTCCAGCAACCCCCAATACTGGCCTTCAGACAACCCCCCAACCTCAGAAATAAACTAATCAGTAGGAAACTTCCTTCTGATTATGATGTCACAAATAATGGAAGCACACCCTGCAATAAGAAACACTGCAAGCTGTGCAACCAAATCAATCCATCAAAAAGTGTCAGACACTCAAAAGGGTACTTCAATATTTCCAGATCATACAGCTGCACCTCCAGTAATGTTGTGTACCTTATCCAGTGCAGAAAATGCAGCAAAGGATCTTATGTTGGCGAAACAGGACAGAAGTTGCAAACAAGGATGAATTTGCACAGACATACCATCAAGGAACATAAAGAAGATGACCTCTGCACACCTGTAGGACACCATTTCACACAACCAGGCCACAATATGGAAGACCTCAATGTTTTAGTTCTGAAAGGAAAATTCAAATCCATCCAGGAAAGAAAAACATTTGAACTAAGAATGATAATTCTATTTGACAAAAAAGATAACGGCCTTAACTTGGACATGGGATTCCTCAATCATTATCCAACAGTTTTATGACTATCTATTAGCTGAAGCTTGACCCCCTCTGTGTGAGTGTAGTATCCCTCCCCCCCTCGCTTTTGATGTATCTTATCTGTAGGCTTTTTTTCATTTTTCTTCTCAATCCCTTCTAACATTCTGCTTAAACTTTGTGATTTGTAATAGTACTGTTTGGACTTTGAAGGAGGGGACATACCCCGAAAGCTTGTCCTCAAAATTGTATGTTAGTGCAAATAAAAAAAGTATCACGGACAGTACTCAATTGTTTCTGTTGCAAATGCACTAATACGGCTACAATCACCTCAAGCAAAATGGAAGATACTGCATATAGCCGCATAAAGAAGCAGTTAACCAACATAATCACAAAGGAAACACGGATCAACAGTGATATTTTCTTTCTCTCAAGATGCAAAAAGAGGAATCTCATACCACAAGGCCTCCAGATTAAAAATCCTTGAGTAAATACAATCAACTCTCCTTATGCAGAAGGACTTTGCAGACGCACCAGTGAGAGATTAACCTCCTTAGCGGTATTCCCGAGTGTAGCTCGGGGTAACATTTCAGTACCAAAAGCGGTAACCCCGAGCTACACTCGGGAATACCATGCGGCACTGCTCCGGCATGTGTTCTTCACTTACCTTACCCTGCGCTCCCACGATGTGTCCCCTGCAGCGTCCCCGGCCATCTCCTCCGGCCGATGCCGGCATCCGGCTTCTGTGTCCTGTCCCTGTGACGTCGGGACGTACGGGCGCCGCCGCCGCTGTCGGCGGCGGGAAATTTAAAAATTTTAAAAAATGTCATTTTTTTTTTTTTACATTTTACATAGTAAAACATTGCTGTCTCAACCAATTTCACATACATTTTGTCCCGAGTGCTTTGTCCTGCGCCCTGCCTGCATTTTGTCTGTTCTTTCTGCCTGGAAACTGAGAAACGTCCATGCATCCAAAAAGTGTCCCTTTAGGTCAAAAGCGGTTTAGATCAGCTAGAGAACAGCGATAGTAAATCAGAACCACTTGCAGAATTGAGTGATAATGATTCGTGGGGAAATTCGTCATCAGACACTGAAAACGATTTTGCGACTTTGCTCAGCGATGTGCGCTATATTTCAAATTTCAGTATTTTTGGTTTGATTATATTATTGAATTAAATTTTTTATTATTTTTATATTATTTTTATGATTATTTATTAAATTATAATTTATGATTTTGTGTTTCAAATTTTATCATACCCGGGATGTTTACTAGACTCTTGTTTGGACAGATTTCAGTGAGTTATTCCTAAATAATACAGGCCTACAATTAAAAAAATACATATTTCCATGCAAAAAAATGGTACCGCTTTCAGCACCAAAAATCTGAAATAATCATACCGCCAGGGAGGTTAAGGAATCACCTCATTCACAAACTGTATGGAAAAAGGGTAAAATCCGGATACAAAAGCAGTCTTTGTTTGAAACCCTAACATCATTGGACCCTACCAACATTAACCAAATCAAGAATGAATTGGAAACTTTACAAAGACAAACACAAAAACTTGCCATGAATGGGAAACATAAAAAACTTCAGAAGCTGCACCAAGAGCAGACCTTTTGGATACAACCTAAACATAATAGCAACCCAACATCTATACCTCTTACCATCAGTGACCTGGAATCTAATCCGGAATCCCAAGGGATCCCTTGTGTAAATGCTGACCCGACTGAAAATGTGGATATAACAGAGGAACTTGGAATCATCAACTTGTCAAAGCATAAACTTTCCGAACCAGAATTAACCATCCTCTCCAAAGGCCTTACATTCTGCCCAACCACCAAATTGGATCATTTATAAGTATTGTCAGATATGGAGGATTTCTTCAGGAGACTAAGGCTCAAAGAATATTTCCACAATAATGAAAGGAATCCTAGGACAATGGAGTGCTACACAAAGAAAAAGAACAGCTGCTTCATACCTCCACAAGGACGCAACCCCAAACTGGACACCTATATTGATAGCTACAGATTGCGAGCTACATCCCTGATATCCACCCAGCAAAAGAAAATTCTGTACAATCTTTCACCACTAGAACAAAGGGCTATACACGATTTGTGCAATAATCAGGCCATTACCATCAAACCAGCGGACAAAGGGGGAGCAGTTGTTGTGATGGATACAAACAAATACATACAAGAAGGCCAGAGGCAGCTGGAAAATGCCATTTACTATAAAAAACTGGATTATGATCCGACCTTGGACTTTACAAAGCAATTAAAAGGTCTCATTTTTCTTCTCAATCCCTTCTAACATTCTGCTTAAACTTTGTAATTTGTAATAGTACTGTTTGGACTTTGAAGAAGGGGATATACCCCGAAAGCTTGTCCTCAAAATTGTATGTTAGTGCAAATAAAAAAAAGTATCACGGAGAGTACTCAATAGATCCTGCAATGAAATTTTGGGGTTTTTGGAGACTTCTTTTAGCTTCAAATGGTCAGCTCTTGAGCTAAATTTGCTGTCCATTCTTTGACAAATTAGCAGTGATTTAAGATCTAAAGCACTTGTAGATTATTTTCTTTACAATGGAATGATTAATTTAAAATAATTTGATATTTTTAACTCCCTTACCAGACTCACAGACATCAACAACTTTCTTTCTTAGTGCCTTAGGAAGCACTTTTACATGATGACACCATACATGTCAATAGCAAAAAGAGCACCAGACCCTAGATACTGTATCTGAGGTTTAAAAAGGACAGGTTCCACATAGAAACTCACCATAGAAAGTTCTATTCATTAGCACCCAATCTCGAATACTTCATGGACTTGAAGGGGTGGAGATAATCAGAGTGCACTTATTCCTTTTGGCAAATTCTGCGTATTCATTAAATTAAAATATGAGAATGAAAACACTGTTAGTTTTAGGTGTAATTTGTTCATGCACATCACCTTTGTTCATGCATATCACCTTTATTTAATGCACACTACTTGAAAAAAGATCTGGTTATCTGTTCAAATATGTTGAAAAAGTCAACAATTTCCATTGGGTGTACTTTTTCATGTGCTTGTGTATATGTGTGTGCCCATCTCAAAGTTTTCTTTATTTCTCAGCCTATATTGCTTTTGTTTATAAATATAATACAAAACATGTATGTATGTATATATATATATATATATATATATATATACCCTCAAACAAAAATGAAATAATACTATGATATACAGTAACATGCCAAATACCAATCATGCGGTTATTTTAAATTTTGTTTATATTCATATGAACAAATATTTGTCTTGAATTATATACTTGACAGATTTTTCTTCATATAAATAGAGTTTAGTTTAGAAATTAGTTTGGAATGTAACCAATAATGGAAGGGGATAAATTATGCAAAGACAGTGATGTATTATACCTATTAAAACAAGGACTATAAATGTTTTGTTGATATTTACCAGAGGTTTTTTTTAAGCTTCAATATACTCTAACATTACTTTTTAAATTATGCTATTATATTGGCAACAAGTCATGGCATCATAGGAAAATAGGTGCCAAAAACATAATAAATCAGGCTTGACTTATGTGATCCTTTGACTTTAGAGGGCATTTTTGGCAGGCAGAATTGGAAGGTATTTCTATAAGCAGTGTACATAATCAGTGGTTCTTGCTCAGCTCCTGTGGTAGTTGCCAAACCTCTCTTTATGTGTCATTCTGTAATCCTGGCATCTTCCTCAAGCAGCCGGACATGCTGTTCAACAATGTATGTCCTTGCAGCCTTGCAGTTGCCTGGTAGATATATAAAATGCAACATAGACAAATTCATGAGCACCTGAAATGTCACCAGATGCTAATTATACATCCTGATTGGTACAGGAATTGTTTATTCATAAAACTTCCTGTAGGTATTTGTAAATGTGAGAACCCACCCCGTTTTTTGACCCATGAGTGTTTTGCTTCAGCTGCTTGAGACTTTGCAAACTGCATGCATTAAAGTGTATGAGAGCGATGTATTCTTTATAGCTGCTTTAATAAATTCTACTCAAACTATAAGTTTGATTTTAGGTACCCTGTGATAAGTGTTTGAATCCTAAACCTTGTCTTATTATCTGGTAACCAGACTTAGCTTGTCTTTAGAATCTTTCTGTCTGCTAACGTCCTACTGAGCTTTGACTTATTTTACCTAGCTTACTGTCCTCTGCTTTTTTTCCCCATGCTATCATATTACCTACCATTGCCTTGGGAGATGACCTAGTGCTTTGCATCCCTGTACCTATTTTTACAAGCTTTTCCAGGTTTCTACCAGCTCTACACTTACAGCAATCCAGCCTATGTTGGCAATCACCATGAAACCTCTACTTCTGGATTGTTGGGCATCATCCACCCATGACCATGCATCTCCAAGTAAACCAAATGCCTCTCCATGGTGGAATGAAGAATCCATATACTCTGAGACAAAAAAAACTTTAGTATCCTGTTTCTTGGTCCTTTGATGTTTTTTTACATACTATCTTCTTGGACACTGTCTGCACTGGCCTCATCTTATTTTCACATAAGTTTTCTACCTTGCTGAAACTTCCTGTTACCTTGTCAGATGTTTGCTATCTAGGAAAACAAAATGGCTGTGAACTTAAAGGATAAATTCACCTACAAAACAAAATGCACATTTTTTGCAGGTAAAAAATGTGCATTTAATATCTTTTTTGCAGGAACCTGTGAACCAATGCACCAGCAATCAGTAGATCACTGATGCCATGCAGGCCTCCTGCAGATCTGTCAGTATGTTTGCTTTCCAGTACGGGATGTACAGGCAAGCAAATATACTGACAGGAAAACTCAATGAACTACCACAGGTAGCGCCATGGTAGTTAATTAAAAACAAAAAGCTGACAGCCACTAAGGCTGTCGACTTGTAGTTTCTCGATCACAGAACACAGTGAACGAGTGATGCGGCTGGGAGGGAGGAGCCCCGCATGGCCACGTTTTTTTTAAAAAATCGACAGCTAGCGAGGGGGAAGAAGATCCCCCGATAGCTGTCAAATTAGGGGAGTGGGGGCCAGTGCATTCATAACATGTTACATCCCGGATATGGGTGTAACGTGTAACATGCTATCAAAGGTGAACTAATCCTTTAACGTGTCAAATGTCAAAACCTAAAACTTTTGCACTTCTTAAATTTTATGCTGTAGGGTAACCTATGACTACCATGGATGGAGGACCAAGAAAACCTGCATGATTCAGCAAGGTGGATGTCTGAAATGCTGATGTTTGTATTAAAAAAATATAAGAAACTCTCCATACTGGACATTTCTTCTTCCCCAGCCAGTATGAAAACTCACAGGTGCATGCCAGAGGAGTTTTGTGGGGATTGGCATAGACAGATGTAGAACTGAGAGACTAGTTCCCCATCAGGTCTACCTTGTTGATTGACAGAGCATGGCAGTGGGCAGATCCACTATTCAATCAAATCCGCCCACTGTCATCTGCTGTCAATCTAAAGCAAGGTGGACCTAATGGAGAACAAGCCTCTCACTTCCCCATCGGGCTATGCCCACTCAGTATATCATTTCCAAAATATGGCAGCATCTCCACTATTTCCTGCCCCTATGTTTACATTTAGCTTTTGGACAGGGAATTCCCTTGGCATCAGATGAATAGGATTAGAGATAGAGCCCTGTTCAGGAAGCTGTAACATTTGTGACTGTTTGTTTTCTAATTGTAGACATGCATTGTTAGATTTTGATCTAGACCTCATTTCATCTCTAGCTGTGTTTGTTTGTCCCATATTGACACTGTATGTTCTTCATCTTCAAAGTATGCTATTTTAACAAATAAGAGGTTGACAATCTGCAAGATAGATTAGTAGCTGGCCAGAGAGGGATCACTTTGAGGCAGGTGGACAGCTTGAACATGTATTGCAATATACTGTATGTGAACTAAGAATCAAATTTTTAAAGCAAGAGTTTGCTATGAATATGTAAGGGTTAATAAGTGGCAAAAATTTTTTAGTATCTCATATGTTGTTTATATGGAAGCTATTTAAGACCAGAGCACATATCAGGCTGCAAGTGCAGTGAAAACTAAAGCTGCAGGTGTGGCAGAGGTTTGAAAATGTGGATACTGAATTGGTTTCAGGCTGTGAATGCAGTGGAGGCTTGAGGATGTGGCTGTAGTGGAGGGTGTTGATGCAGAAAATGCTGGCAAGTTACAAGTGCTGAGACTGTAAGACTGAAGCATAAGTCCACAACAGACTTTCAGGTGCTCACTGGGACACTGTAAATTCTTATTCAGGCAGAGACTGTTTCTTTAGGGGATATGATGCACCAACATATCATGTGGTGTGGCCACCGAAACCCAGAATTGACTGTGATCGAGCCACAATGAGAAGGCACCACTGCTGACTTGTGGGAGGTTGGTAACTGTGATGTCATATTTCTATGTAGTGGTAAAGGGTAAATAGTGTGGTATACATGTGAATCTATTTGCCCCTGATAGTCTTTGGTGATGAAACCCATAGGGTGAGACTTTTGACATGTCATCACATTAGTTTGAAAGTAATTCTGTTACACTGTTTGCAGTTCTGAAATTGTTTACTTTAGATTCACTACATCGTCCTTGGGATGGCTGACATGCAATCCCACAATTAAGTTGTTGCACTTGATATACACGTGAGTGTTACATTTGTATATTTCGATAAATTGAATTATGCTATGTGGACTTTGTGCCTTGCTTTTGAGTTATATTCAACCATGACTGGAGAACTCCCTAGTTCAATCATTCCTCAGGGGGATCTTCACAGCTTGGTCCATAGATCGTTTGCATCCCATAAACAGGAAGAGATCTTAAGCCTATTCTGTTTTACCTATAATCTTGAGGTAAATAAATTCAGTAAGTTTATTTCCACTAAGTAAAGGGTCCAGTCTTTTGACTTTGGAAGTGATTATGATTTTGGAAGATTAGAACACAGTGGTGGTTTAAACATATTAAGTTCACTTACTGGAGATCAAATATGGACTTTTGATTCTATGTTATGGGTTTTTTTTCTTTTTAATCTTTTGCACAGTATTTATACAGTTTGATGACTCTTGTTATTTTTGTTGTTAGGAGACCCTAGTGCTTTTAAAGGATAAGTTCACCTTCTAACAAAAAATAATAACTGCAAATTTTTTGTATGGAGCTCCGCACGGCCATATTTTTTAAAAATTGTGACAGCTAGCAGGGGGAAGCAGAACCCCCGCTAGCTGTCACAATGGACATGGGGGGGGGGATGCGGGGGCCATTTGTAATATGTTACATATTACACCCTGAAAATGGGTGTAGTATGTAACATGTTATGAAAGATGAACTTATCCTTTAAGAAAGGCATGCAAAAATCTGGGTGCCATTAAAAAGAGCTGCACGTCAGATTTTCTTCAAAATCCATAGGTGACAGTTACATAAACACTTTTCAGGAATTATAGTTTGTAAGTTTCACCACTGCCTGGTGCTTCTAAGAATTTTATCTGCGTGTTCTGAAATAACATTCCAAAAAAACCTAAATGTTGGAGTTAGATGCTTCATTATTAAATTGTGTCAAAGTCTGGGGTAGTCTTTGCACACATGCAACACAGATTTCAAAGAAGGCTATATCCTATGCGTAACATTACTGCAGCCACTCTTCTTGAAGGCCAGGGATTGGCTGCCATCACTGACATGGACGCTTTTTGCTTCCCTTCTACCATTACTTTTTTTCAATGAAGGATTACATCTTATTTACAGTACCTATATGCAGTTTTGTAAACTCAAATTTCAAAAGGAAGTTATATATATGTGCAACATGCAGCGAAAATATGCTGGTGGTAAGGGATACAATATAAGATCTGTTTAGTGCAGAGATGAATAATTGAAACATTCCTGGAACTGCTTTAGATTATTTATTTGTAGATCAAAGCATAGCCATGAACTATATAGCGCACATTATAAATGAAAAGATGCTTTTGCTTATAACTACTTATGTACAAAAGAAAATTCAGAAGCTACATTTGCAACATTGATAGACTCTTCAAAGAAAAAAGTTTCTAAAATCTCATCCAGTAGGACAAATAAAAGTAAAAAATGGTGTTTAGATGTGAAACTGTGAGGTTTGTGCCTGAGGAGCATGAACAAAAGGTTCAGACCAAACTTTGGCTGCTCGGGCATTCATCTTAATGCTGGACCTTTTACTCATTCAGCTGGAGCAAAACGCCATATATAGCAGAAATATTTTTACCTTGTCCATGGTAAGGTGATTTGCCAGAGACCTCCCTGACAAGTCTTCTTGTTCCCTAATGATGATAACAAGGGTATCTTCCCCACAGCCCTGGCCTAGTGGTTGTGGGGGTCTGAATGTGAGGGATTATCAGAATATCAAAGCCACATTTAAATAATTGGTGTCCCTAGATACCTGCCCCCCATGTGAATGAGCAAAGGGGTACGTAGTAAATGTACTAATGTACATTTAAAAAAAATGTAAACCTTAAATAATGACACGCATTTTTGTGACAATTCTTTTAATAACAAAATAAAAAAAAGAAACCAATGTCCCATAATGAACATCCATCATCAGTCATGTCACCTAGTGATACAGATCCTCAATAATCACATTGAACAGCCCCAGCGAAAAAAATCCATCTGACACAATTTACTCCTGTCGTTCACTTGTAGAAAATGACATGGCCCGGGGCCCTGCTGCTAAAAGCAAACAAAATAGTGAGGTACCCTAGGTGATGTAATTGACCAAATATATCCATATTTGGTCAATTTCATTGCCTTAATATGGTCATGTGGCCATATTTGGTCAGGGATGGTGGCACTATCTCCACTCCTTCATTTACATGGCTGCGGATTCCCTACCAGTAAATGAATGAGGCCGGGTGCCATCATAGGTTGCTAAGGAAGCAATGGGCATTGGCATCCATTACCAAAAGGAAGTTGTTTTTATATATATATATATATATATATATATCTGGTAGAAATACTGCTACTAATATATGATGTCCAGCTTATGCTGAATATGCAATAAAAAACCAGGTGTTCAGTCAAATTCCCAAACAGCCAAGGCTTAGTTCAAACCTATGTTCAGACAAGACCTTGAGCCCATCTGTAATCTTTAGTTATTCAAATGTTGTAGGCAAAAAATTGTACCGTACAAAACTTGAACCAGCCTGTCCCCCCAATTATTAAAACTATTGCATGTGGGATTTTAATTTTTTTTTTTATATTTTATCAAAAAAATGTTAGTGAAGTCAATTTTGAAATGGTTCACTCATGTTTATTAAATGCATACATTATGAGTTGGGGCCTCTACTGTTCTGGAAATATGCTTGTTGAACGTCCAACAGAAAGTGTTCGGGATGAGGCTTTCTTCTAGAACGTTGATTTACTAAAGGCAAATAGGTTGTTCACTTTGCAAGGGAATTTTTTCATTAGCTTACTGAATGCAATGAAAATTTACTTTTACAAAAAAATATCCAATTACATGCAAGGAACAAAAGTATTTTTGCACATGATTAGATGATAGAAATCAGCATTGCTTCACCCCATTTATCAAACTAAGAGAAAAGCACCTTGCAAAGCAAAATTTCTTTTGCAAATTGAACAATCTATTTGCCTTTAGTAAATCAAACCCATGGCTTCCTATTCCCTGGAAGGTCTTTCATCCTGTCTATTGATATAAACTTCTTCAACACACTCCAAGATTCCAGTTTTAGGCTATTTAACCACTTGTCTACCAAGATATGTTTATGAACATCATGGTAGACACGTTTTAAACCAAGCTCAGTTGATGCTACAGCTCTGAGTTTGATACTGGCTTTAAGAGCCAGAGAAGGGCTTTTCTGAGTGACCAGGTGGCTCTAAATCTAGAGCTGCTCAATCACTTTTTCTGAGGTTGCGAAGGGGCACCCCCACCCACCCCCGCATGGCACATGCAGTGGTTCCCAGGCTTTCCCATTCCACCGAGGAGACTGAGACCACAGGAAACAGCTTCCCTGGTGAAAGCAGGAGGAACTCAAGGAACATCCATTCTATGATTTCCCCCTGCCACTAATGACCCTAGAAGCAACACTTCTGGGGTCACAGCTGTCATTCCTGGCCTAGTGTAGCTGAAGATGTAGCTATTCAAACACGATCTGTGTTAGAATAGCTGAATTGTGGTTAAATAGTTGCACTGGAGGGCAGGAGAGACATTGGGGGGTCTAATAGGGGATGTAATAAGGGTCTAATGTCTTCATAAAGAGGACCTGTCACCTTCCCATGCTATTGCAGAGGGGGCTTGTTAGCCCTGTTGTGATGGCAATAAAATAAAAATAAAAAACAAAAAGTATAAAAATAAATAATAATAATTAAAAACAATTAAGAACACCTGTCGCCCTTGCACACTCCCCTTATAAAAACCCCAGCCTAGAGTGAGCACAGGTATATAAACATCAGTTGGACCACACATTTGAGGTATCACCATGAACATCAGAGTGAAAACAATAATTCTAAGGCCATAGTTCAAAGTTGACTCTAAAATTATGACCTGTAAAAGCTTTTAAATATTTGGGGAGAATTTTGGGTACTATCAAATTTTTTATGATTTCTAGGGTGTGTGCAATTTTAAGACTTGACAGATTTGGCATATATTTACTTGACACAAGATATGGAGATGTGGATTTGTAGGGCTGTAAGCAGGTATAGAATTTTCAGGAGAATTGTAATTTAAAAGATTTAATTTTAAATACTCTTCAATGGGCAAACCATGAAAAGATGCTTGTGTCCCATTTCTGTATAAGTTGCCAAGTTTTATGAAGGAGTGGGGGGAAATTTAGAGTGAAGGTGTCTCTCAGTTTGGCGGGAATAAAGGTTCCTAGTTATTTGCTTTTGGCACCCAATGAAAACATAAGTTTGATTTAAGGGCAAGAATTTTGAACGGGGAAATAGTGCCACCCATGGCTTCAGATTTTTGAAAATGAATCTTAACAAAAGCAAGTTTACTATAGGTTTCAATTTCATGCATAAGGTTGGTGTGGGGTGAGGTGAGGGAGAACAGAAGGTCTTCCACATATGCTGAAATTTTGTGTTGTTTATCCTCAACTTCAAGCCTTGGATATTTGGATTGACTCTCACTTTGGAGAGGAAGGGCTCCAGGGAGAGAATGAATAAGAGAGGGGAGAAGGGACATCCCTGTCAGTTCCCATTTGTGATGTTCAAGGGATCTGAAAGGATACCACTGACCTTGAGCACTGTGGAAGGGATAAAATAGATTGCCTATATCCACTTGACAAAGTTGGGACCTAGACCAATATGTTCTAACACAGAGAATATGAATTTCTACCTGACCCTTATAACACCTTTTCGGCTTTCATTGATAGGAAGAGGCAGGGGGTCTTCCTGTGAGAGGCTACTTGTATAAGATTGAGGATTTTTATGAAGTTGACCTTTCTATTGAATAGAGAGGAGAGATGGGCCTTTCCCCTTTTTGGGGATAACCGCAATGTGGGTCAACAGGATGTCTTTTGCAGCCATCCGCTTGTGAATACTCTTTGGACATACATAGTACGGTCAAAGAGCTGAACTAGTTAACCACTTGCCTACCAGGCACTTATACCCCCTTATTTACCAGGCCAATTTTCAGCTTTCAGCGCTGCCGCACTTTGATTGACAATTGCGCAGTCATGCAACATTGTACCCATATGACATTTTAATCATTTTTTTCTCACAAATAGAGCTTTCTTTTGGTGGTATTTAATCACCACTGGGTGCTTTACTTTTTGCGCTATAAATAAAAAAAGTGCAAAAAATTTGAAAAAAAAAAAAAAGTTTCTTTGTTTCTATTATAAAATTTTTCAAACAGGTATTTTTTCTCCTTCACTGATGTGCGTTGATGAGGCAGCACTGATGGGCACTGATAGGCGGCACTGATGGGCACTGATAGGCAGCACTAAAGGGCACTGATAGGCAGTACTAATGAGGTGTCACGGATAGGCGGCACTAACATGCAGCACTGATAGGTGGCACTGATAGGTGACACTGATGATGGGTACTGATAGACGGCACTGACTGGCATCACTGCTGGGCACTGACTGGCGGCACTGACTGGCACAACCCCTGGGCACTGACTGGTGGCACTGACTGGCAGCACTGCTGGGCTGCACTGGTGGGCAGCAGTGGTGGGTGGGCACAGGTGGGTGGCACTGGTGGGCACAGGTGGGTGGCACTGCTGGGCACAGGTAGGTGGCACTTCTGGGCACAGGTAGGTGGCACTGCAGAGTGGCACAGGTGGGTGCACTGCTGGGCACAGGTGAGTGATTTGCTGGGCACAGGTAGGCGGAGCTACTGGGCGCACTGCTGGGCACAGGTGGGCGGAACTTGCGGGTGGCACTGCTGGGCACCGATCATCAGGGCACCGATCATCAGGGCACTGATCATCAGTGCCCTGATGATCGGTGCCGATCCCTGCTCTGACAACTGCCGGTTGTCGGCAGTACTTTCCTCACGATCTGACAGCGTAAGGAAAGTGCAGCCGAGAACTTGCATTTCCCTCTGATCAGCGTGTCATTGGACACCGCTGATCACATGGTAAAAGGCCGCTGTGATTGGCCTTTTACCACATCACGTGATCAGCTGTGTCCGTAGGACACAGCGATCACGGAGATCGCCGGGTGCGCACCCCCTGGGGCGCGCAGGAGAGCGCGTTCTGGGAGGACGTCATATGACGTCCACTCAGAACTGGCCGGCCGCAGTGTAGCCGTCATTCGGCTATCTGCGGTCGGCAACTAGTTAAACAACTGTTTATTGGATAGAAAATTAATATGTCTTTTTGATTGTTGTAAAATTTACGTAAATCCAAAGAGTGGGCGTTATTCACTAGTGTTTTTGCATGGGCAAGAAATGACCTTTTGTAGCAACATTCAGACAATACA
This sequence comes from Staurois parvus, assembly GCF_062004578.1. NCBI lineage: Eukaryota > Metazoa > Chordata > Amphibia > Anura > Ranidae > Staurois > Staurois parvus. Next base: position 12,250,641 of record NW_028317852.1, read on the forward strand.
TGTACATTTGTTTTAATAAGTAAAAAACAAATGGGCAAGAAAAGAGTAATTGTGTGTAGCACTACCCCCTTAGGGGCAGCTGGATTTGAATGGGTCCCCCTATGCTCTGAATGGCCAGGCAACATGCATTTCGCACATATTGCTCACGAGTCAGTAAACTGTCCTCGAACTTGGTTTTGTGATTTTATTGAGGGGTTAAACTTGGATAGGGTCTAGGGGGCATATGGGATGCCTGAGTAACTGTACAACAACTCCTTAGCAACTATGTACAAAAATGCAGATTAGTAACAGTCTCTCTTTACGGAGTGCTAAACCCCTTCAGTCTACCTCCTCAAACCCTGGATGATTCCTCCTCTTCACCCAGCTGCACTGAGGGTATTCTCCGAGGATGTAAGAGTACTCACACTGTCCCCTCCTGTTAGCTTAGTGGATTGGTGGGTTGGTGGCTGCCTTCAGGCCTTCTGTTGGGCTGGCTCCTTCCCTGCTACACAGGCAATGTTGAAGCAGTGGAGATCCTCTTCTCCAGTGACCTGCCTGTAGGTGTGACCCCCTCCAAGGCTCCTCACTCCAGCCTTCCTCAATTCATCTTTCACCCGACACTGCACACTATTCCCCAGGCTCTCTGATATTTGCGGGTTGCCTTGGTCACCACGCCCAGACTCATGCCAGGGGACTGGACAAGGTCCCTCAAACATGCAGATATGGGCTTCCTCCCCTCCTCCTCCCCTGTTCTAGAAATTTCAGAGTTCTGGAAAAGTGGGAAGGCTCCAGAAGCCCTGTCCTATTAGGGCCTCCCAGCCTGTCCTGAGGTGACCTCACTACCTCACTCCCTGGCTCATCCTGCTACTCTACCTCTATCTAAAAAAACAAAAAATTGATCTAGCTAATCTGGATGTGATAATACACAGGCAAAAAAGGTCTAGTGTCAATACTGCAAAAAAAGGGGCAATCCTGGCAACAAAAAGGCAATTGTAGTAATACAATGGCAACAAACATCCTTTCCACTACAATACATGGGAAATAAAAGACAATCTTGGTAAGCAACAAACAGACAAGTCAGTTTATGTGCAATAAAATGAATTTGTAAAAAATACATCTAATGTCATGTTTACAGTTAATGAAGAACTGTTTTTTGACACAAGAATGGACAGGATAGGAGTCATTTCACACCAAATGTTCCCTTGAAAACCAATTTAATTTTGCAGTTTGATTTTGAATTAAAGTGATTATAAAGATTCAAGTATTTTTTTAAATAACAAACTTGTTATACTTACCTGTTCTGTGCAATGTGGGTTTGCCCCTGTGAGGCCTCTGTGTGTCCACTGACACACAGTGTGGCTCGGCCCTGTCCCCTTCTAGTAATGACCCCCACTGCTGTGTCTCAACCAGTAAGGAGTGAGGAACAGAGAGCAGTGTTGCTGCTCTCATGCACAGCACTGGATCAATATCAGGCTCTGGTAAGTATTGGGGGGAGGTGATGCAGGAAATACATTAACCCCCCTGGCGGTATTCCCAAGTGTAGCTTGGGGTAAAGTTTCAGTACCACAAGCGGTAACCCCGAGGTACGCTCGGGAATACCATGCGGCTCTGCTCTGGGATCCCTCGATCACTTACCTTGTCCTGTGCTCTGCGATGTCTCTCCTGCAGTATCCCTGGCAATGTCCTCCAGCGGATGCCGGCATCTGTCATCTGGGTTCGTGCGGGGGACGGAACGGCGGGAAATTTGAAAATGACAAAAGTGACATTCACTAAATACGCTAAAATCACATAGTAAAACATTACTGTATCAAACCATTTCACATACATTTTGTCCCTAGTGCATTGTCCTGTGCCCTGCCTGCATTTTTACTGTTCTTTCTGCCTGGAAACTGAGAAACGTCCATGGCGTCCAAAAAGCGTCCCTTTAGGTCAAAAGCGGTTTTAGACCAGCTAGAGAACAGCAAAAGTAAATTAGAATTACTGACAGAATTGATTTGTGGGGAAATTCGTCATCAGACACTGAAAACGATTTTGCGACTTTGCTCAGTGATGTGCGAACTTTGCGCTATATTTCAAATTTCAGTGTTTTTGGTTTGATTATATTATTGAATTAAATTTATTATTATATTATTATTTTTTATGATTATTTATTAAAATATAATTTATGATTTCGTGTTTCAAATTGTAACATACTGGGGATGTTTACTAGACTCTTGTTCGGACAGATTTCAGTTAGTTATTCCTAAAAATTACATATTTCCATGCAAAAAAATTTACCGCTTTGAGCACAGAAATATGGACGTAATCAGACCACTAGGGAGGTTAAGGTAAAAAACCTTTAAGTGTAATCTATAACGAAATAGCAAAATTTTACTGAAATGCCATCGTTCTCAAAATTTTGATGATAAAGTGAAAAACGCTGATTTTTCTAACTATTAGTAATGAGTTGAACTGCCTTGAATTTGGTTCTACAGTGATTCTGTGAACCCAAAGCCCATTTAAATCAACTGAAGCCAAATTTGTTGAATTAAAAATGCCCATTTTTGGGCCAATAGGCAACCCAGTGTCAAAAAAATGCCATGGGGGTGGTCATGGGGAATAAGTGCCAATAAATAAATAAAAATTCCATGCAGCCCGGAGCAGTGATTTTTTTTTTTTTTAGTGGTGACATTCACAAGGGAAAAATGTTTTCATTTGCAAGCAAATGACTTTGACAGCTGGCAAAAACAGCTTATTTATATATATAACAAAAAATTAAATCTAGAATCCCTCCAAAAATGTGCACAACAGAAACATCTGTTTTGTTTAGTTTCAGATTCATTTGTTAAGTTAATAATATTGTTATGTCCAGGGGTGGAACTGACCACTGCTGATGACCCGGGGTCAGTAGAGGTGCTGTGAGATGCCCCTGGTACCTTTTTTATAGGCTTTTTTCAGTTTGGGCAAGGACACAGGAGCCCCATGATCCCCTATTGCCCAGGGGCCCCATGAGTTGTCAGACCGCCGCTGGTTATGTCATATTTGTTATGTTAGAATGATTAATTTTCTAAATTAAATTCATACATTTTGGATACGTTTTGTATTATTGTTGTTTTCAAATCAATTAAAAATTCCAAATTTGAATTTTGACATTCGAAATTTTGAATTTTGACATTCGAAATTTTGAATTTTGAAATTTGAATTTTGGACGATAGCTATATTTGTTCTATATTATGTTATCATCATCTTATTTCACTTTTATACCTTACTGTATTTATTGCAATATGTTTCCATTTCTAATTCAAATTAATTTCCAAATTCAAATTTATTTTCAAATTCAGATAACTATTTTCTTTATAATTTATTTTGAATTTGTTGAAATTCATTACTACTGTGTTTCAGAAATTCGAATACATCTGAATATCTGAATAACAAAAATTATGTCTGTATTTTGATTCGTAACAAAACAAATCACACATGTCTATTCACCCGTGGTTTGCTATGTATTTTTGGGGGTATCTATGTGCTGTTAACCACTTGCTCTCCTGAGGATTTACCCCCTTCCTGACCAGGCCATTTTTTGTGTTACGGTGCTGTGTTACTTTAAAAGACAATTGCGCGGTCATGCAACGCTGCACCCAGCGTGAGGAAAGTACTGCCGATAACCAGCAATTATCAGAGAACACATCAGCACTGATGATCACTGCCCAACAGTGCCACCAGCCAGTGCCACCCACCTGTGCCCGGCAGTGCCACCCACAAGTGCCAAGCAGTGCCACCCACCAGTGCCCAGCAGTGCCACCCACCAGTGCCACCCATCAGTGCTGCCCAGCAGTGGCACCCATCAGTGCTGCTCAGCCGTGCCGTCAGTCAGTCAGTGCCACCCATCAGTGCAGCCTATTAGGGCCCATCCGTGCCCATCATTGCTGCATATCAGTGCAGCATCAGTGCTGCCTATCAGTGCTCCCTATCCGTGCCACCTTATCAGTGCCACCTAGCAGTGCCCATCAGTGCTGCCTATCCATGCAGCCTCATCAATGCACATCAGTGAAGGAGAAAAATTACCTGTTTGCAAAATGTTATAATAGAAACAAAGAATAATTTTTTTTCCCACTTTTTTTTGCACTTTTTTGTTTATAGCGCAAAACATAAAACACCCAGTGCCAATTAAATACTACCAAAAGAAAGCTCTCTTTGTGTGAAATAAATGATAAAAATGTCATATGGGTACAATGTTGCATGACCACGCAATTGTCATTCAAATTGTGACAGTGCTGAAAGCTGAAAATTGGCCTGGGCAGGAAAGGATTATAAGTGCCCTGCAGGCAAGTGGTTTTAAACATGTACAGTAAAAAAATTTTAAAAAACAAATTTCAGCATAAATTTAGGCCAAAATGTATTCTGCTACATGCCTTTGCTAAAAAAAATCCCAATATATGTAAATTAATTGGTTTACGTGAAAGTTACAGCGTTTAAAAATGTATATATACTGCAAAATGTTTTTTTTACTAGTAATGGTGGTGATCAGCAACTTATAGTGGGACTGTCGGACTGCGGCAGACATTCTGACACTGGGGGGAACTGACTTGGTGTTACTGACATCCACAGTGACACCAATATAGTAATCAGTGCTAAAAAAAAGCACTGACACAGTACTAATGGAACTGGGCAGGAGGGGTTAACATGAGGGCAATCAAAGGATTAACTGTTTGCTGGGTGTGTTTTACTGGGGGGCAGTGTGTTGATGCTCCACTGTAAGCACACTGCTCTGGATGGCTGTGCACAGCCATCCAGAGCAGTGTACCCGAGCAGACAGGGAGGAGGACTGTTAGTAAACAAAGCAGCCCTCCTCCCCATCGGAGATCCTCGGTAATCACCAGGCGCCTGTGGGTAACCACTGGCCGGGACCTTGTGATTGACAGCCGCATACACGAATGGTGACGTGGGTAGGGCACACGTGCCCCCTACCCAGAAATACAAATTCATGTATATATACGTGATTTTGCGCAACCCTGCCGCCCTGTAGCAGTATACTGTATCTGCTATAGGGCAGTCGGGATGTGGGAAAGAAGCTGACAATTAATGCAATTAATGTACCTCACACAAAAAAAATGCTTGCTGTCCCTCCAATAACACATACCAGACCCTTAATCTGAGCACACAGCCTGTTTGGCCAGGAAAGGGGGACAAAGAGTGTGTGTACCCTCCTGAACCATACCAGCCCACATGCTCTCAACATGGGGGTGGTGCGTTGTAAGGTAGACCCTTTGGCAAAGACCTGAATTATACCAAGTCACATGCCCTTAACATGGGGGTGGTGTGTTGTGGGGGGAATCCCCTAGAAACGTACCTTGTTCCTATGTTGATGAGGACTAGGGCCTCTTCCACATAACCCTTGCCCACTGGTTGTGGAGATCTGCAGGCAAGGGGCTTATTAGGATCTGGAAACATTGTTTAACAGTAAGGAGGCACCCAGATACTGGTCCCACATGTGAATGGGTATGGAGTCCTCATTCACAAAAAATGTTGTAACCTAGAAATAAAGACATCGAACTGACATTTTTTTAATTTAAAAAATCTTAAAAAACATCCTCATTGTAAATCAACGGTCAATCCATGTCACTTAGGGTGCCCAACAGTGACCACTTGCTTATAAAAAAATGCAGATGTTGAGACAAATTCAGCTCTTTCAAGTATCACCCAACAAATAGGAAGTCTGGTGGATGACAGCTGTTATATACAAGGTGACAGGGTCCGCCTGTGACATGGTTGACTATATATGATAAATGACATTACTGGGATCTCACCCCTTTGCTTACATCGATAGGTATTTCTATGGCTAGGTAATCCTATTCCATCACTGGTTGTCAAGGACTCAACAGAGCCTGAAACGCCAGCATCCTTAACAACCTTTGGCAGCAGGAAACTAATGAATATCAGCAGTAATAATACTTCTATTGTACATAACATCCAGTTACCTTGTGTTCAAAGCAAACTTTGAGCTCATCCCTACTAAACATAAAAGTTATCTTTGTATCTGTGAACAACCAATACAAAAGCAACCATGGCAGCTGCTCAGATCAGTTTGAAACTAGCAAAAAAAGTGGAAAGGTGCAAATGGACAGGCAATGTACAAAACAATACAAACAATCCTCACCTGGGAAACATTTGTATTTTTTAGCCTAAACTAAAACTCAAAATAATCAGTAACAAAATGAACTGCATGAGTATGCGTCCTGACCCAGAGGACAGGGTCCAATTGCTCTTTTTTCTTTGCCTGACATTGGAAGGCTTTTTTTTTATTTTATTGGTACAAAAAAGGGTAACATAAAAACATCTAGTCTTCAGTCTAGCTTTTACATTGATTAGCAGATTCACACTTCCTTTATGAAAACTTTCAGCTCCACTGGTGCATTTCTTAAGTTAACATCTGTTTACCCTTCTACCTTGCAGACACCGCGACAGATGCACTCCTGTTTTCTTTTACTTGGAAACTGACAGATGGACCATCAGTCATAAATAAAGTGTATGAATGCCCACTGGGCAATGAAAGAGAGGGGATAGCGGAGCATATTGCTTTTTCAATTATCATACCTGTTTTTCCCGTCTTCTTCCTTTCAAGTGGTAATTTCTTGCTTGATGAATTAGATGAGGTCTGCTTTCTACCAGGTACAAAAGAAAACGAAAATGTAACTTTGGGAAATGTATGTCTGCGTTTTACCCCATAAACTATTATAATTAACCATTACTTAAATGTTCTACTCAATCTCTCCTAAACTAAATAGTAAGTAATTACATAATGACTTCCTGCAGAAGATATATATGAAAAGATTTCATGCTGTGCTTCAACCTCAGTACAATAGTCTATTGAGTAATAGCCACATACTAGAGACCTGTTTAAAGCATCTTCTTTCATGACACTAAAAAGTTACCTATTATTTAGGGAGTACTTGAAAGAGGATGTAGCTGGGTTTCAACAGGCTACCAGAACAAGGGGTACAGGAGCAGATAAAGGTTAGAATAATAACCCGCTACAAGTTTTTATAATTTGTGAAAAAAATTTATTCTATTTTTCACTCCAAAGAAGTATACACAGTATCTTAGGCTGGGTACACACACACACAAAATTTTTTATAAAAAAACCTGACAGATCTCTGCATCAACACAAGTGATGTGTGATACGGGGATCTCTCCCACTGAGCTATTGTATTCTGACAAGGGGGGGGTCTGCCTTTCCTTGCCAGAATACATTGATTAGTGCTTACAGCCATTGGCTGCAAGCAACAATCAAATGCTGGTTTTCCAACATGATTGCTTGATAGAAGCTGGTCATTAGACAGACCTCTGTCGAACAGACAACTGTAAACATGGACCAAGAGTTGGCCGGCCCATGTGTACTGGGCATTAGTCTTGCTAATGCATATTTAAATTGGCACAGCTATCTCAAAATGAGAGATAAGCTGAAATTAAAGGTCAATTTGTCTCTGAAAACTACAAACATTTCCTTTTCAGATTACCCAATTTGTGAGGGGTTGGTGTAATAGCATTTCACATATTCCTGCGGGGCAATTGAAATGCTCTGTCTTAATTGGCATTTACAAAAAAGTATAGAAGTGAAAAGCAAAGGACTAAAGGTGATATTGTAACAATTATTTAGCATAGTTTAGCAGTAGGAATGTAGTTTGAGTTTGCAGTTACCATGGGTTAGAGATTTGTGGCCTGAAATTAATCAGTTTGAGGTGCTACTGCTTTATGTAAGCCAAGCTATTTGTAAAAGAAAAAAACACAGCCACACATGATTAGGCTAGTGTAAGCTTTCACTGTGGCAAGCCATGAAAATTAGACTGTTCTGTAATACCACATAAACTTTTAAGCCTGGCCATTGATGCCTTGTTATTTGGCTGATCAAAATAAAAGTACAGATTCCCCCATCCACACATGCAAGGTGAATGGAGGAATCTGCCCTGCTGTTAAACTGTATTGTGGCGGCAGGACTCTTCCGCTGTCAGAATACAGTGATCAGTGGCTGCAGCTGGCTGATTGAGAAGAATTTTCCAACAAAAGTTCTTGTTTTGTTCTACAAAAGTTGATAATTTAACTTCTGTCAAGCAGGATCAGCCACATATAGATCGGAATTTGGCCAATGCCTGCTGAAGCAGACAGATTTTGATCCATCTATGGGCAGCTTAAGGCAGCCCCCAAGCATGTTATTTAATGGATTTGTGTATTTGTAATGTTGTCCTCAGCCACATAAAAAAAAAAAAAATCTTCCTTCATGATGTATGGTGAATAGAACTGTGTTGAAAAGTCACTAGAGACATTTCAATAAAGCTTGGTAAAAAAGTGCCATTGCACCGACTTTTTATTTAATTTACACACTGTATATTTTTTTTACTTGCTTACTTCTTGCCTGATTATTGTCATAATTGCCCATTTTCTTACCAATGCTTTTTCATGGTTGTCTGTATTTTCTCCACAAATTGTAATCATTGCCCTTGTAAGGTAACAGTTACCAGTCTGGTCTGGATGGATGGGAGTCATACTACTGCAGCCAGCCTGGTGGCTAGGATCTTGGATAATATCTTAACACTTACTGTAGTTAACAGTAAAATTGGGTGATAAGAGATGTCATCCTTCTTAGGCAAAACAGCTATAATAACCTCTCTCACAGAGGAAAAAAAGACTATCCACAGGACAATATTTTAAATCATGTACAATAGAAGGGCTTGGGAGCAATACCTCTTCATACTGTTTTAATTCTTGATAGGCAAACCATCCATACCAGGTGCAGCTTCCAATTCCTCAAGTATCAATGGAAGGTAAAGCAAAGCACTACGTGACTGGATAGTCAAAGGAGCATTACAGTTTGTAGATAAGACTAGAAATCAGCCATGGAATAGGAAACTTTAGTGGAGTATAAGTTCTCATGGAATTCCTAAAACATTATCAGTACACAAAAATAATCATTAGTCTGTTGACCATTCAGGTCCTTTAAAGCTCATAAATAAGATCTCTCTTGTGATTGTGCCCTTTGGCCCAACAAACTCTCTCCACCTAACCAGTACACATATTTACAAACAAAAATGCTATTATGCACTTGTTGGAGGGTTAATGCCTCTAACTGTTTTTTGAGTTTAAGGCTGCATTCACACTTGGGTGTTTTGTAGCTTGAAGCTAGAAGCTAGAAAAACGTATAAAAATCAATTTTATTCTATGGCGTCTGTTCACAAGATCAGGTGTGAACAGGCACCATAAAGCACAATTGATTTTTTAAGTTTGAGCTTTTTTGGAGCTTTGAGCTTCAAGATACAAAACACTCAAGTGTGAATGCAGCCTGAGTTACAAGCAGGCAGCTTCTACATGTGACATTTCTTATCTAGCAATTGCCTCCACAGCCTTAGAAGCAGTCCTAATTTCAGTTTTCTCTAGCATGCCTCTAAGATATGCTTTCATAGCATCCCACACCACACCGACCAAAGCATCAGCACTCATCCACAGAAAAAAAAGCAGGTAAACGGGGGGCAATCAATTTATGATTATCCATAACATTTAACCAAAAAGATTTAGACACCAAAAAGTGCAAGAGGTGTTGACAAGTATTTAAAGTAGGTCTATAGTAACAGGTGAGTAATCATATATGCCCCTAACTAGAATATCAGTTGATTTAACAAATGAAATCAGATCACTAGTGCCTAAAGAGAGCTCTATTTCTGACAATGACTTGTGAGATATTGACAGACAAGTAAACTGGGTTGTCTTAGGATTGAACAACCTCCACAGGTCATGGAGGCCAAATTTACTACACATTTTGCCAAGTGAGGTCAATGGCAAAGTCAACTGCTACCCACTAGATACAAATGTATCTGTTGAGTTATGACTAAGATTATTAAACTCATTTACCAGTAATTTGGAAATGATGAGTTTATCAAACGGAAGAGTGGCTAGCAATATGAATTTATATATTATAATTGCAAGCACACATTCTAAATCATGAACAGTGCAGTGCAGAATATAAAACAACTGTATTGTGTATCTATATGGACTTGCTTGCAAGAGAATACAAGACCCCTAGGAACCGAGATACTAGCATAAGATGAAAATAGAGAATAGCTGATAACCTTATAAAAATATTTAGAAAGTTGTTGCGCGTATCTTCAGTGAGGTGCATCTCATGCAAGCAGATCATAGAAGGACGGCCATGTCTTATAAAATCAAATACAGCCTTACACTTATAGAGATCATTTAAACCCCTAACCTTCTATGAAAATAGTGTTATTAACCATTACACCAGCACCACCATGGATAGAAAGGTAATATCATAATCTCAAGACACTTAATTGTCTCATAAGTCAAATTATTGCCCATGTAATATAGCAGCATTCTGAAATTTTAACTTTTAGTGCAAATGAAAAAAAAATGTGTCATGGACAGTACCCAACATGCCGTTGTCCATATTTGGAAATATTTGGCTGTTTTTTTGCCTGTGTTTAGTTTTTGTTGCTTTTGCATTGTCAGCTGTCTATTTAGAAGGCCATATTGGTATAATTTAATCCCCTGCTGACCAGTGTCTATCAAACCCCATCAGAAAGGTTGCTACTAGCTCCAAATTTTGCCATTACAAAATACTTTTATTTGTCAGTGTACCCTCTTCACTGATTGGTTAATAGAAGTGGCTTGGGGGATGTCACAAGGCCTACAAAGGAACATAGGAAGGTTTTCTTAAAGGGAGATCATTTTGATGAAGTAGAACTACATGGTACTAAAGATTTTAGAGGTATTAGAGACTAATTTCCATTTACTTTCTACAGCAAAATCAAATTTAGCTAAAACCACTCTGCTCAGGCCTATTGCAGAGCATTGGGATACTCAGTAGAATTTAGAGTCAAATATGAGAATGAGTGTTGTCATATAGTATAAAATATATATAATGATGATGGGAAAAGGAATGATGATAGAATGCAACCTTCAAATAGCTTTCAGGAAACTTTAGTTGTTTTCTAAAGAGTGTAGTGTTTTTTTTTCAATTCCCGAAACAGGTGACAAGTCCAACAATATACTGTATATGCAACATAATTTAATAATCAGGAGATCTGTGAGGACCTTCAGAATACTAAGTTCTTCTGTTCATTAATTTGGCAAGGATATAGACATGCCACACATCCAGCATATTTGTCCAATCTGTATATTCACCTATGTGTTTTCCATGTGTTTTCCATCCATATGCATTTGTATAACCTATATCCATGCCATTCTTCATCACTTTTAGTAGTTCCATCTTTTCCTTAAAATACAGGTTACTGCCAATAACAAACACTGGTGGGATTTCTAACTGACTGATATGATGTTACATTTATTTAAGTAATCAGCTGTGTACGTCCTCTAGTGGCAATTAAATTAACACATTTCTTTTGAAGAAAATTCTCTACAGCTCCTTATTATGTGTACAGTCATACAACGTTTCACCCTGAAAATAGTCTTATCACAGGCCCAACTGATTAAAAAGTTAAAGCAGAGTTTCAACCATTTTTGTGTTTATTAAAAGTCAGCAGCTACAAAAACTCAAAAGGTGACAAATATGGCAGTGGAGAGGGGGAGGAGGCAAATAAGCGGAGCTTCCTCTTTTGAGTGGAACTCCGTTTTTAATCACAAAAAAGACCTAGTTAGCATGTAACTGAAGTGTCCTAAAATATCATCCACAGAAATCCTTGCCACTATATGCAATATATATTTCAATATACACCCCAAATACATTTGAAACCTTCTTCCGATCATACCAATACCCATAATTTACAACATATACTGCCATTTGGATTAGCTCTGACCAGACTTGATCCACAAAACATAAACAGGTTGAATATTACTAACTAGAGAGGTTACATTGTGATTTATTAGGTAATGACTGCACCACAATCACTCAGAAAATATGTGTTTATTTCGAGATTGGTTACATCTCATTTCACCAGTCTCGAAAATACTCCCATGAAACATTTATTAGAAAATATGACTTTAAACTAATAAACTAAAAGGATTTTGCTAGCATCAGCCATCCATATAGCTGTTAGGCCTCAGCTCACAGCTTGTAATTCTCCCCAATCCACACAAGGATGTTGAAAATTGGGTAAAGACAAGCTTATGTCATGGTCCAGCGCTGGATTTGGCTCTGTTACATGAGTCATTGTTCACCATCCCACTGAATTTAATGCTTGATGACACTGCTCTAGGAACTCTTAATCCACATTTCCAGGATTTTTGCCATTTCCAGGCTCAGTGGTTTATCTTTAAGCTCCATACATACTAGTTTTTTTACTCTCCTAGAAGCTATTATCAGCATATTTTTTTCTGCTCCTAGAAGCTAAATAGTGTTATCATGTGTCTATGCATACTACCTTACGCTGATAGCATTTTTTGAGCTTAAGCATCTAGGAACAGAAAAAAAATGTTTTTGTAGAGGTTTTTGGAGCGTTTTTCCAACAGAAAAAATGCTAAATGCTCCTAAACACTGCTAATTGCTACTAAAACGCTCCTGACAGCTTTTTTCTAGTTTTTTTTTTTCAACTACATATACTATAAAAATTCTAATAAAATGCTAATGCTTCTAAATGCTCCTGAATGCTATTAAAGCACTACTAAAACACTACTACCAGCGGTTTTCCCAGCATTTTTTTTTTTAGCACAAAAAACGCTAGTGTGCCTGGAGCTGAATTTCTCAGCTTCAGTAACCTTCATCACAAATCTATTAGAAACTTCTGCCAGCCGAAATTAGTTTTTGCCATTTGCTATAGGCCTTTTGCTATAGGCCACAATGCCTTCAATAGCACAGTCGATGGTATTATTCAATATATCACACCATAGAATCGGGTAATGACAGCTTGGAATTATTGTTATCAAAGAATCTTTCCAGCCGAAGAATTTTCTTGCCAATGTCTTAGGAATAGTAGAAAGTTCTTCACACCCATGTGTGAATAAAGAGTGATACATTTTACTCAATCCTCTTATAAATTTAGAGAAAACCACCCAAGGTTTGAGAATCATAAATGTAAAGGCTCAGACACCTAAATTATACTATGGTATAGTAGCATATTGCCTTAGATGTCACATTTATTTTATTTATTTATTTCAGGTACTTATATAGTGCTGTCAATTTACGCAGCGCTTTACATATATATTGTACATTCACATCAGTTCCTAACCCTCAAGGGGTGTACAATCTAAGGTCCCTGACTTACATTCACATACTAGGGCCAATTTAAACAGGAACCAATTAACCTACCAGCATGTCTTTGGAGTGTGCGAGGAAACCGAAGTACCGGGAGGACACCCGCGCAGGCACATGGAGAACATGCAAAATCCAGGCAGGTGGTGGCTAGGATTCTAACCAATGACCCTAGTACTACCAGGCAGAAGTGCTTATCATTTAGCCATTGTGCTGCCACATAAATGCAAATATTATGATGATGATTGTTAGGTATGAATACTTCTCTCTGGTTTTAAGCTAACGTATAAACATAGAACTATGATCAAATAAACAATTATAGATAGAATTTTAATGAAAAAGGATAGCTGAAATATGGTCCCTGGAACAGTGTTTTTTTTTTGTCCAAATGATGGACTATCATCAAAGTCACTATTAATTCAGCAGTCCATTCTACTGTACACTCCCCTGCTTGCAAGTAATGTCCTTAACCACTTCTTGACCATGCTACAGCCGATTGACGGCTACAGCACAATCGTCCAATTCTGGGAGGACATCATATGATGTCCTCTCAGAATGCGCACCCTCAGCTGTGTGCACCTGGCGCTCTCTGTGATCATTGTGCCTTTTAGACACAGCTGATCACATGACATAGTAAAAGGCCAATCACAGCTGCTGTTTACCACATGATCAGCTGTGTCCAATCACAGCTGATCACCATGTAAATACACTTGCTGGGTATTGTCATCACTTTCCTCACACTGTCACAGCATGAGGAAAGTACTGCCGATAACTGGAAAAAGTGAGATATTTGCACTGACTATCAGTGCAGCTCCAAAAGTGCCTGTCAATGCAGCCCCAAAAGTGGCCATCAGTGCTGCCAGTCTGTTCCTATCAGTGCCACCATTTAGTGCCCTTCAATGCTGCCTATCAGTGCAGCCTCATCAGTGCCTTCTTATCAATGTCCATCAGTGCAGCCTGTCAGTGCCCATCAGTGCAGCCTATCAGTGCCCATCAGTGTTGCCTATCAGTGCAGCCTCATCAATGCACATCGGTGAAGGAAAACTATTACCTGTTTGCAAAATTTTATAATAGAAACAAAGAAAAACTTTTTTTTCAAAATTTTCGGTCTTTTTTCATTTATAGTGCAAAAAATAAAAAAAACTCAGTGGTAATTAAATACCACCAAAAGAAATCTTTATTTGTGTGAAAAAAAATGATAAAAATTCCATACAGGTACAATGTTACATGATAGCACAATGGTCATTCAAAGTGCTAAAGCACTGAAAGCTGAGAATTGGCCTGGGCAGGAAGGGCATAAAAGTGCCCGCTAGGCAAGTGCACTTCAACAGAACAGAGGGAAAGAGAGGGATGTGTAGGAAGAACCTGGGAGGATGGTTTGTGGGGAGAGAAGAAGTATAACTGAGTCTGAATAAGTGAGTCCAGCGGAGGCCACCATGGGAGAGGGCAGCTGGAGAGACAGTGTCAGATTCCTAGAGCCAGGTTTCGGTAATAACAAATAGACTGAGGGAGTTGAAGAGGAAAAGGCCATTGACAGAGGCAAGTTTGTTAGAGACTGAGGTAACATTCCAGAGGGCACACATAATGGGGGACTGACTCGTAGAAGAAGCTTGAGATAAGAGAGTGAGGGGTATGGCTGCTGCCAGAGAAGGTAGACTGCCGATTCTGGGGGGGAGAGTTACCTGTGGAGGACCAGGGTTTGTGGCAATATCCCCAGAAGTTAGGAGTAGTAGGAGGCTGGGATTTACAGTATACGAGAGCAGATGCTGCAGTGAATTGGAAGTGGTGATATTGTGTGGGCTCAGAAAGAGCAGGAGGTGATAAGTGCAGTAATATTGAGAGGGCAGAATTGAAGGAGATGTATACAGGTTGTGTAGTGGGGAGGGGGGTAAGAAATGAGAGTTTGAGGAGAGAGGGCATTTTTGCAAAGAAGATTAGTAAGAGCATGGTGGAGGGTGGAGAGAGGCAAAAAAGAAGGCTGAGGGAGAGAGAAAAGATTAAAAGGAAACTTCCAGACAACTTGGCTAGTACACTAATGTTTGTACTTGCTTTTGTAGAAGTGCCTTAGTCAAAGTGCCATGTTGAAAGTGCCAGGCAATTAGCAAAGAAATGGTACTTTTCACAAGAAGTGGCAAGCCTAACCTCACGTACACAGAGGCTCATACGCACAGACAGAAATAAGCAGCATTTTTTTCTACCAGAATTTGGCAGGAAAAGCACTTTTGTTACAATATGTATGCACGTTTAAGCATGTATGGTGTTTGAACATAAGTGCATTCCACTGGCCAGAAAATTTATTTATTCTGGGCATTGAAATACATTTACACGCATGAGCACCCATTTATGTGCGTTTACATGCACACATGTATCTTTTATACTCAACAGCTCCTCTCAAAAGTCACCTTTGGTGTTTTTTTCCTGCCTGTAAATGCTCCTCCTCAAATAGTCTTGAAAGATATGATCTGTCGGTATATTATTTTGAATTTGCACAGGCATTGAGCCACAATGTAGAAGTTCAGAACTGTTGCAGGTGTTTCTTAAATTAGTAACAAAACATAATAATATGAGCAATTAATGCCAGAAAAGTGGCACACCAGCTTTATTGAATTCCCACCACAGTCTTTTGTTCAGTTTTCAGTCTCCAGATTACAGCTTTGTGCTTCAAAATGTTTTATATTACTATATGTGTCCATGCACACTATTTTATGTTAGAAGCATTTTTCAAGCTTCAGCGTTTGGGAGTGTTGTTACGGCAGAAAAAAATACTGAATGCTCCACTACTAACAGCTTTTTTTTGAGCATTTTTTTCTTCATTTACTATAAAAATGCTAATAAAACGCTAATGCTTATAAACATTACGAAAATGCTACTACAAGCTGACACCGAAACCGTATTATCAGCATTTTTCATCCAGCATTTTTGTTAACTTATAAAAAATGCTAGTGTGCAGGGATCCTCAATTTTTTTAAGACTCCTTAGTCACTACCTGACGTTTGAATCACAGCGCATCCTCAGCAACTTCTCAGTAACAAACAGCACACAGCTCTTTCTTACAAGTGTATCCTGCTTCACACAGCACCTCATGGACTGCTTTCTGCCTTTTCAGCCCTCTCTTGTAGTCAGGGTTGGAGGCTCTTTCCCACTCTAGTGTAAGTTGTGTACCGGGGTGGGCTCACAAGTTCACAGAGATCACCTCATCTTTTATACTTTACCAAAAAAGTACATAATTTATTGCATTTGCATTCCCTAAAATTAACTTTAGTTTATTTGTAAGCCGTGTACCAGGGTGGGCTCCCCAGGATACAGTGAAGTCACGAACAAGGAAAGCAACCCCAACACCAACTTTTGCCACAACAGAATTTTACTTAGATGTTGCAAATAAACACAACCACAAATGCCGGAAACATACAATAAATTTACATACACCCAGCCCAAAGGCTGAGACCCTTGTGCTGCACAGCACGGCGCCTTCTGATGGATGAAGGTAGAAAGTTTAGTAATTTACCTACTGGCGGGCACAACTAAGCTGCCACACCTTACCTGTTATTACCCTAAAAGAACAAGAATCGGTGTATGGGTGTATGGTATGGGCTAGCCTGCGGTGCAGCACAACAACTTACAATCTTACACAAATCTACAGTATTCCCCCTCCCATAACTGGTCCTGTAGCACGTGCCTGAGTATTCCTTCTGAGAAAAATGCCAGTCTGGCTTGAGTTTGTAGGATTTTTTCAGCTCTCCAATGTGAAGTGTCACTTTAAATTGTGGAGTCCTTCCAATAATCAGTAACACTTGTGGCCTGACACAAACAGAGACCCTAACTAACTAACTATAGGCCTGGACTCAGTCTCAAGATGCCAACACTGAAATGAGGTGCGTGCACGATCTTACCGACCCGGGTCTGCTTTGCATCTGCTGGTGACTCTGAACAGAACAAATGTCTCTCCAACAAACATGCGGTCTCACCGTATATGTTGCTTAGTTCCTCTGTTCTCATCAGCATTCCTGGCAGCAATCTCATCAGCTTCCTCGCAGCAATCTCATCAGCTTCACTTAGCTGCAGCTCTGGTTACGGAGGGATGCTTTCACACCTGGATGTCATCAGATTCTCAGCTCATATGGCCCCTGCATTCACCATCCTCTAAACATGGCTGCTCTCTCTGCTCTTCCTGTTCCCTCAACACTGTGTGAAAACTCCACCTCTACAAGAATATAGAAATATCTATGCAGTCTGAGGCTGTGTTAGAAAAACAGTGACATCTTGTGGCTAAACTGCAGAATGTCAGTGACATTTCATTTACTCCACACAAGCAGTATTCAAACAATGAGAGCTGTTTCCCCATCTCACACTAGATCTCTCTGAGCCTCAGGAAATTTATCACAACAAAGAACTAGTTAACATTTGACTGAAGTGTCTTAAAACATTGGTCACATTTATTTATTTATTCATTTCAGTTACTTAAATAGCACTGTCAATTTACACAGCGCTTTACATATATATTGTACATTCACATCAGTCCCTAACCCTCAATGGGGCCTATAGTCTAAGGTCCCTAACTTACATTCATGCATACACATACTAGGTCCAATTTAGACAGGAACCAATTAACTTACCAGCATGTCTTTAGAGTGTGGGAGGAAACCGAAGTACCTGGAGGAAACCAACACAGGCACAGGGAGAACATGCAAACTCCAGGTAGGTGGTGCCGTGGCTGGGATTCAAACCAACGACCCTAGCATTGCCAGGTGGTAGTGCTAACCATTTAGCCACTGTGCTGCCCACATAAATTATTGCAACTATATATAGTATATACTTCTATATACACACAAAATACAGTATTTTCAAACCTACAGTCAGGAACCTCATGCCAAACCCTGCCTATTTCCATGCACATAAAAGCAAATCATACTTACCAACAGTCCCGGATTCGCCGGGAGAGTCCCGCCTTTTGGTCCTTTGTCCTGTGACTTCTGTGTCCCGGGCTGTGTCCTGATTTTTGTAATGTACATTCCTGTTTCTTACCTGTTGATTTTGGTCATAATGGTGACCAGAAGTTGAGGCATGGCATTGTAAAGGGATTGCTTTCATCTAACTGCAGAGACTGCAATCGGGTCTGTAGGCAGACTCTAATCCTTGCAGGAAGCGTGGCAAAAATCCATGCCCTGGCTCCACCCCCTCATCAGTGGCACAGCATGCTTTGCTTGATTTGTCTTCTGCTGTTTACACCATAGGAGGGTGGTGCAGCTGCAGAAAGATCTCGGCACTGTGAGTCCCAGTGAGTAATTACGGCAGTATAAGTGGTGGTGCGGTCCTGCTAATATTGCACTGGATGTTAGTCACTGAAATGTGGGGGAGGAGAGGGGTGCCGGAGTATGCAGTTGAGTATAGTGGTGACAGAATTATATTAGTGGAGTACAGAGGTATGCAGGGGGCATGTTGGTGACAGAGGTAGAGGGAGGAAATGCAATGGTGGCATGGGGAACAAGGTTGGCAAAAGAGTGAGGAGGACTGCAGTTGTGGAGAGGAAGGAACAATGTGCAGAAGTGTTTGTGGGGGGGAACAGTGGTGGCAGTGGTGTGTTCCAGGTTAAGGAAGTTTCTGGAGGTGGACACTGGTGACGGATGTAAACAGCAGGAGTACAGTTGTGGCAGAGGTATGCCGGGGGGGGGTAGTGGGCAGGTGGATGCATAGGTGTGTAAGGGAGTACAGTGGTGACAGGGTTGTGCAGAGGGGCACTATAATGTCAGAGATGTGCAGCTGTAGCAGAGGTGTGCTCAAGGGCTACAGAGGGGTGTGAGCTGGCTACAGTGGTGGCAGAGGTGTACAGGGGGCGAGCAGGGATGTGTGAAAGAGTATAATAATGCAGAGGTGTTTGTATAGTTGCCAACTGTCTTGATCTTACCAGAACAGTAAGTCTGTGTGGGCAAGGTCAATTTCTGCTAGCTCATATGTTTAGCCACAGGGGTCTTAGTAGCCTGCATAGTTGCCAAAAATGTAAAGCCAGCAAGGATCTGCTAACAATAGAAGGGTTAATCATGTCTCTAGCCACTAGAAGTCTTACTAGCCTAAGATCCCCGGTGGCTAGAGACATGATTAACCTTTTTATTGCTGACAGATCCCTTGTGGCTGGACATGATTAACCTTTGTGTAGAACCACACCCATATTACATGAATGCCCCACCCCTAATTAAAGTACATGCTCCACCTACGGAGGCTTTATGGACACAGAAAAACAGGTGTCCCTAAAAACTTTTTTGAAATGTTGGCAACTATGGCAGATGGGAACATATTCACAAGCATAGGAGCTTAATTAATCATGCAAAGATGGGCATATGCATTCTCAAATGAGCATACACAGCACAGCATGCATGCGGACACACAGACACATCTGCTACAGATCTTAGCATCTGATGTTCTATATAAACCTGGGGCTTGCATGATGATATCCTAGTTACATAGCTTTTCAGTTGATTTGTGTTCCTGAAGCCTGCTTGACTCTATTCCTCACCCAGCTACATCTGACTCTTCTCTGGATGACCCTTGCCAGTTCATATCTGCCAATTATATGTGTTACTAACCTTGGTCTGGACTCTTGACCAAGTTTGTACCTTCTGATTTTGTACTTCACTGCCAGCATGCTGCCAACCCTTGTCTGTCTTTGTCCTGGACCTGTATGATACCGAACTTGTCTTGTGCCTTGACTCCACACTGCTCATCTGACATAAGTGCTTCCAAACTTAAGTTTGCTGGTCCAACTGCCTGTCACCTGTGCCCTTTCACTGCCCTAGCAGTCCCTGTCTCCACTTCAAGGGATGTATGGACAGGAATTGCACAAGAGGCCAGATCATCTCAGACTTCAAAGGCAGGTACAATCTACTTCCAATCATAGCAATAGTCAGTTTTTTTTTTGGGGGGGGGCATATAATGGAGAAAATTATATTGTGATGTAAGATATATCTAAACAGAAGCTGAAACATATTGCAGCTTACATGTTTTTATGTAGTGATTCCATTAATTTTTTCAGTGTTTTTTTCCCTTTTTTTCATCTGTGGGTTCTGCCAGTAACATTCTTCAAGTCCAAGGGTGACCATGCTTGCTTATAATATTGTATCTGGGGAAGGGAGTGTTGTCCCCCTAGGACAAGAAGTATTTTAAGACTACAGAATCCCCCCCCCCACACCATCTATAACATAGGTGGGGGTGGTCTTTTGATTCACAAAAAATACTGTGAACAATACTATTTAGTAACGGTCAGCAGAGGCAGACTGCACAGAAAATTATCAACTCACAAGATTTCTGTGAAAATCAAGGGGACTTTTGGCACCTATTGAGCAGATTATTATTATTACAGGTACTTACATAGAGCTGTCAATTTACACAATGCTTTACATGTAAAAATATATTGTACATTCACATCAGTCCCTAACCCTCAAGGAGAGTACAATCTACAGTCCCTAACTCACATTCATAAATACTAGAGCCAATTTAGACAGGAACCAATTAACCTACCAGCATGTTTTTGGAGTGTGGGGGGAAACTGTTGTGCCCAGAGGAAACCCATGGAAACTGCAGGCAGGTGGTGCTAAAGTTGGGATTCAAACCAACAACCCCAGTACTGCCAGGTTTAGCCAAAATGGAGCGAATACTAAAGTTAATTGTTAGGGTTTATATATACTTTATTCAGCTTATTGTAACTGGGTTGTGATTTTTTGTTCCTTTTAATGGCACAGGTTCTTGGTGTCTCATTTCTCTGTTCTTATTGCAGCTTCTTTGCCTTTTCTGAAAGATTATTTTACCAAGCCATGAAGCCAACAGAAAGTACGATCTTCACCTCTGTCATCTCACTGAATGTGTTTTCAGATTGCCAGCAAGACATTAATTGTTGAACAATATACTTTTACAAGCTAAAAGTATTCATGAGAGACACTATCAAAAATTGATGAAGTCTGCTGTGCAATAAATGTTACAGTTAGGATCAAAGTGGGGAGCTGTGGAAGCTGTTTCTTCAAAGGACTCTCTAGCTTTTACGCTTTTTGTGTGCTTATGGCTTAGGATTTTTTAAATATAATTTTGTAACTAAGCATTTTTTTGTGTATTCTAAAGGGGTTTTGTGACATCTTGCCTTATTTACATTTTCCTTTATGATCCATTCAGGTGGCATCTTCTACATCTACATAAGTTCACATGTATGGACTTAATGTGCTTTGACAGTATCTCACCAGTAGTGTAATATGCACTACCAGCAATAGTGTGTGCACACAAAAAAAGGTATAAATGAATGTAAAATGAACAGCTGGCAAGCATCAGAATTGTGTTCCCACAATCTAACAGAACTAAAAAAAAAATGATAAAATGCTGCGCTGCTAAAAAAAAGATTACATACACTGTGGTGTGCATCAATAGCATCTAATACCATATACACGTACCATCAACCTAAATAACACTGATAGAAATTAATAAAGCAGATCCAAACATAAGTGTTTAAGTGCATACATCAATGTGTAAATACTATGGATTGAATGAACACAGTGCTCCTTATTTTATGTTATATTATGTCCATATTTCAATATCTATAAAGCTCAGGAAATTGTAATAGATACAGAAACTATTCTGCAAAATTATCCCTTATAAATAGTAATTTCTTCTTGCGTGATTCTAAAGCCCATCACCATCTTAGTGCTTCATTGATTCAGATCATGCAACCTTAGTGCTCACAGAACTCTCACCTTCAATATAATCTGAATATACCTGTAGGAATTCACACACTGAGGTTCCTCCACTGGGTTAATCCTCCAACACTCCCTGTCCACTAGGGACTCTCCACACTTTTTCCCAGTCACTCGACCAGATTAAGCTAAAGGTCTATTTAACTTTTGCTATCACCATGTTTCTTTTGCTTATACAGGGTAAACAGAAGAATCTCCAATAGTGCAGTACGTACATACAAATTAATCTTATTAAAAGTAATTCACTTACATGCTTAAAACTTGTAAAATTGCAATAAAATCACATGCAAAAACTCGGGACTGCACTTCCGCATGCGTCACTTCCGGTCCCCGTCTGCCTTTGTCCATGCCCTATGCATTGTGCCACTATCACGTGCCTTCATCAGGGATGGGGCGGAAGATAAAATGATAGTCCTTTAATAATATACACCCATTCAATCTGTTGGTGCCCATTTTGTTGAAGTCACTTTGAAATTAGATTACGGTGGTCATTTTCCCTTAGATGTGTGGCATATAAACCCTATGGCAGCCACTTTCTTTAGTTTGATTTCTGTCTTAGTACTAAAGTTGTGGTTATGGAACCTGGACATAAATACCATAGAGCTAATACATACAAAATCTTGAATCTAGCATCTTAGTATAATGGGGGTACACACCTAAGAAGACCCTTAGAATTTGAATTACAGCCATCATTTTCCCTAAGATGAAGGGCATAAAAGCACTAATAGTGGCCATTTTCTGTAAGTTTATTATGCATATGTGATGCGGTATCCTAGTGGCTTGAATGTAGAATTTGACTTCAACTGTTTCATAAGTGATTATTAAATCACATAGTGTATACACACCTCTTTATGTAGGATACATTGTAAAATCATATTATCCATGGAATGAGTATTCCTCTAATGGATATTTTTTATTTTAGTAGAAGCGCTATTAATAAAATTCCAGCATATATACACCATATTTTTTAGACGCTATAACGTTCATGCAAAGCAATTAATATACACTTAGTTGATATTTTTTATTATTTTATTGGTTATGTTTTATGACAGAAAGTTAAAAATATTGTTTCTTTTTTGAAAATTTTCGGTCTCTTTTCTTTTTTTATATAAAAAAAAACTAAAAACCCAGTGTGATCAAATACCACCAAAAGAAATCTCTATTTGTGTGAAAAAAATGATACAAATGTAATTGGATACAGCGTTGCATGACTGTGCAATTGGTAGTTAAATTAGTACAGTGCTCAAAGGTAAAAAATTGGCCTGGTCATGAAGGGGGTAAAATCTTTTGGAGTTTAAGTGGATAAAGGCATCATAATCCCTCCAATTTGTGTTTTTCACCTCCATAAGGTGTGCATTGATCATCTAATTGCATGGTGTGGGCCTGCATGCACAGCCTATAATAAATCTTCACAGTATGATCTCAGACGTTTGTGTTCATGTTCAAACATGAGGCATGCAGCATGACACTGCACAGGTTAATACATGACCTCTGTTTCTAGTTTAAGACCTAACATCTCCAGTGAATAAAATACATATAAGATAAGGCAAACAAATGACATAGAAAAAAAACGACACTAATACCCAGTTAAAACAACAAAACATTTAAAAGTGTACAATATCTTTAAAGCAGTAGTTGAAGAACCTGCGGTTGATGTTGTCAGTAGTGCATTTAAAGCTTTAGAAAGGTGTGTATCATTTTGTTTGGTCAGTTAGTCTGCTAAGTAAACCAAATCCACCACAAGACTCTGGGATTTATAATTATATCCTAGTCAGAGAATGAGCTGTTATTTTTTAGTCTTATTATTTTTTATATTTTATAAAGTTATAATACATAAAATTAAAAGTGTTTCTCAAGCCTACTGTGTCTTGTTTGTTCATGTTGACATACAGTGCCATAACTATAACCATAGCAGCCAAAGCAGCTATTATAGTTAGTCTGGCTGAAAAAAGACAAAATTCCTAGTATGTATGATGCATGCATATTCTTAGCCCCCAAGTGCACAGCTTTACATTTATCAACAATACACCTCATTTGCCATATAGTTGCCCAATTAAACAGTGCATTGAGGTTGGCTTGTAAGTTGGAGACATCCTTTAACCTCTTCACGCCGGCCGAACGCAAATGTGTGGCTTCCAGGCATCTGGGCCTAGACACTGAGTGGCCACACATTTGCATTTTGTTAAAAAAGAACATATGTGCTGAGAGCACGCCACCTGCGCACTCCCAGCACACATGTCCGGTACTCACGAAAAGGTCCCGATCTCTTTTGATTGGGACCTTTCCTGATCATGTGAACGCCGTGACGGTGTGTCACGGTGGTCACATGATCCTAACCCTTGCCCTGCCTCCTGTCTTCTGAAACCCTTAAAGGGTTGGGAGGAACTGGCGCCAAGGGGTTAAGGACGTTATTCCACTGCAAAGCCTGGTGTCATCTGCAAAGACTGAAATGGTATTTTTAATCCCAGACCCTATATCGTTTATAAATATATTAAGAAGTAAGGGTCCCAACACTGAACCTTGGGGTACACCACTGATGACCCTAGACCATTCAGAGTATGAATCATTAACCACTACTCTCTGAATTAGGTCTTTTAGCCAGTTTTCCAGCCATTTACATACTGATTTTTCCAGGCCTGTAGACTTTACCTTACACATTAGCTGTGTGTGGGGAACTGTGTCAAACACTTTTGCAAAATCCAAGTATAACATTTCCACAGCCACCCCTCTGTCCAAGGTTTTGCTCACCTCCTCATAAAAAGAAAACATTTGTTTGACAACTTCTTTCTTTCATGAATCCATGCTGTCTGTTGCTTAAAATATTTTTTCAAGCAAGAACTCATCTATGTGGTCTTTTATTAAACTTTCCAATATCTTCCCAACTACAGAAGTTAAACTAACAGGTCTATAATTACTTGGTAAAGATTTTGATCCCTTTTTAAATATAGGCACCACATTGGCCTTACGCCAATCCAATGGTACTATGCCAGTCATTAAAGAGTCCTTAAAAATTAAAATAGAGAAACCATGGCTTTCAAATACAGGAGCTGAATTCTTTAACTACCTGCCGACCGCAGATAGCCGAATGACGGCTACACTGCGGCCGGCCAGTTCTGGGTGGACGTCATATGACGTCCTCCCAGAACGCGCTCTCCTGCGCGCCCCAGGGGGCGCGCACCCGGCGATCTCCGTGATCGCTGTGTCCTACGGACACAGCTGATCACGTGATGTGGTAAAAGGCCAATCACAGCAGCCTTTTACCACGTGATCAGCGGTGTCCAATGACACGCTGATCAGAGGAAAATGAAAGTGCCGGTTCTCGGCTGCACTTTCCTCACGCTGTCAGATCGTGAGGAAAGTACTGCCGAGAACCGGCAGTTGTCAGAGCGGGGATCGGCACCGATCATCAGGGCACTGATGATCAGTGCCCTGATGATCGGTGTCCAGCAGTGCCACCCGCAAGCTCCGCCCACCTGTGCCCAGCAGTGCGCCCACTAGCTCCGCCCACCTGTGCCCAGCAGATCACCCACCTGTGCCCAGCAGTGCACCCACCTGTGCCACTCTGCAGTGTCACACACCTGTGCCCAGAAGTGCCACCCACCTGTGCCCAGCAGTGCCACCCACCTGTGCCCACCCACCTGTGCCCACCCACCAGTGCCACCCACCAGTGCTGCCAGCCAGTGCCACCAGTCAGTGCCCAGGGGTTGTGCCAGTCAGTGCAGCCAGTCAGTGCCCAGCAGTGATGCCAGTCAGTGCCGTCTATCAGTACCCATCATCAGTGTCACCTATCAGTGCCGCCTATCAGTGCTGCATATTAGTGCCGCCTATCCGTGACACCTCATTAGTGCTGTCTATCAGTGCCGCCTATCCGTGCCACCTCATTAGTACTGCCTATCAGTGCCCTTTAGTGCTGCCTATCAGTGCCCATCAGTGCCGCCTATCAGTGCCCATCAGTGCTGCCTCATCAACGCACATCAGTGAAGGAGAAAAATTACCTGTTTGAAAAATTTTATAATAGAAACAAAGAAACTTTTTTTTTTTTTAAATTTTTTGCACTTTTTGTATTTATAGCGCAAAAAGTAAAGTGCCCAGTGGCGATTAAATACCACCAAAAGAAATCTCTATTTCTGAGAAAAAAATGATCAAAATTTCATATGGGTACAATGTTGCATGACCGCGCAATTGTCAATCAAAGTGCGGCAGTGCTGAAAGCTGAAAATTGGCCTGGTAAGGAAGGGGGTATAAGTACCTGGTAGGCAAGTGGTTAAGGACTCATGGGTGTATGCCATCTGGTCCAGGAGCTTTGATCACCTTTATTCTGTCTACAAATTTCTGGATCATATCAATTGTAAGCCAATGTGGATCATCTGGAGCTATGTCAATACCATGCCCAATATGGACAAGAGCTCCCCCATGCTCCTTTTTATACACAGAGCTGAAGAAGGTATTTAATAAATTTGCCTTCTCTTTGTCCCCGGTCACACATTCTAGATTATTTTGTAAAGGGCCTACATGCTCAAACCTGACCTTTTTACTATTAATATATTTGAAGAATTTTTTCAGGGTTTTTCAGAGTTATCTTTTGCAATCTGTCGTTCATTTAAAATTTTTGTGGCCTTGATTTCCTTTTTACATATTCTGTTACATTCTTTGTAATTTTTAAATGATGATAGCATGCCTTCATTTTTATATTTTATAACTTTGGCCGTAAGCCACATAGGTTTACTTTTTAGCCTTTTAAAATTGCTGCCCATGGGAATATATTTTGCAGTGTGTTCACATACAGTCTTTTTGAAGAACTCCCATTTCTGTGTTTTGTTCATCGATGCCAATATTCCCTTCCAGTTTAAGTCTTGGATAGCAGCTCTCAGCCTTGGAAAATTAGCGCTCTTAAAGTTGAGTTTTTATTTTTCCCTTATGTGCTTGTTGTTTACAGCTAACAATAAATGAAATCATGTTATGGTTACTGCAACCCAGATGTTCTTTTATATGGACATTAGTAATAAGCTCTGCATGGTTTGAGATTACCAGGTCCAGCAGAGCATCATTGCTAGTTGGGGCCTCTATGAACTTTACCCTAAAATTGTCCTGTAGTAGGTTTATACATTTTTGCCCTTTAACTGTTCCTGAAGTACCATTACTCCAGTCAGTTTCCGGGTAGTTAAAATCTCCCATTATTATCATTGTCCCAGCCCTTGCAGCCGTTTCAGTCTGTGCAAGGAGCTGAATCTTCACCTTTTCATTAACACTGGGTGGCCTATAACAAACTGCAATGATTACCTTTTGTAGTATGCACCCCCATGTGCAGTTCCACCCATAATGCTTCAGCCTCATCACGCTCTCAGCTAGGTCCTCTTTCACACTCTCTTTGAGACCACTTCTCAACACCACCTTCTTTCCTTTTTTCCCTGTCTCTCCGAAAGATAACATAGCCAAGAATATTAATAGCTCAGTTATATCAAGAATGAAGCCAAGATTCAGCCATATCAATTAAATCATAGTTTTCTTCATGCACCAAAGCTTCCAACTCACCTATTTTGTTTGGCAGACTTCTGGCATTGGTGAACAAACACTTTAATTCATTGACACCTTTTGCACACGTATGTTGCATGTTTTTTATTTTCATACAAATGGTACCAATTCCAATGGTTGTTTGTAACATGAGAACCTTCTTATCACCTGCCATAGCCCTCCCCCCATCTTTCCCCATTCCACCCACCAATAAGTACTGACCCCTATCTGATCTGTCTGTCCCATTATAATCTAATTCTCCCCCCCCCCTCAATTCTAGTTTATATACTCCTCCATCCATCCCATAAACCTCTCCCCCAGCACAGAAGACCCCCTTCCATCTAGGTGCAAACTCTCTACCATATAGGTTGCACGGCAATGACAAGTCATCCCAGTGCTCTAGAAACTCAAATCCTTCCCTCTTACACCAGGTCTTTAGCCATGCATTCAGTTCTCCAATCTCCCCGTCTTTCCTGTGTTGCACATGGCACAGGTAATATTGTGTGATCCAAAGGCAGGGGAAGAACCCCTACAGGGATGCTGTTTAGGTAAATTAATCAAAACATATGTGGACAAGTGAAGAAAACACAAATCCACTACTTTATTATTAAGGAATATAGAGGTTTCCTTTGTCATTGAGGCTGACATTGACCCCCCAGGCCCATTCCGTTAAGTCTTCACTTTAGAACAGCTGTCATCAATCATACACAGGAGGAGCTATATAGATCATTACTAGTCACAGATTACCGCTTCCTGTATCTGTGCAGCAAGCAGTTTTAAAAGGCTGTGAAATGTCTTTTATGTCTTTTTAAGTCATACTTATTTCCATGCAGTCTTTTTTACATTCTCACTTGCTAGAGTTTAACGACAACTCTGATCAATTAAATATCATGTCTCTTAATAAATAAAGAGTGGCAAAGTGAAAATTTTCTGCATCACAGAGATTAAAAAAGAAGAAATAGCTGTGCAGAAACCTTGGAAATACTTGGCACCCAGAAGAGACTGAATTTAATACCCTTTACAAATATAATATTGAACATGTCATTAATAAATAAACCCAGTAATAGCTGAATCCTAGAGAGAGCGCCTGTTGGCTCTACTGCATGGCATAGCAGGCTTTCTGCTAGGCTTACTTTTTATGCTAGTACTGTAAACGCTCATCAATACAGAATATTCAATCTGCTAGCATACATTTGTGATATTTTGCTATCCTTTGTATGCAAGCTTTTTTTTTTCATTAAGCAGTTGGATGAAAAAAAGGAGGTTGTTACCTCAAAAATAAAAATTTATGTTCTGTTAGTTATGCATTCCAGTGGAGCTTTGATGTGTGTGTGTAATGCAACCAGTGTTTATATGTATATATATATATATATATATATATACATACATACATACATACATACACACACACACACACACTGCTCAAAAAATTAAAGGAACACATTTTAATCAGAGTATAGCATCAAGTCAATTAAACTCCTGAGATATTGATCTGGTCAGTTATGCAGCAGAGGGGGTCGTTAATCAATTTCAGCTGCTTTGAAATTAACAACAGGTGCACTAGATGGACAACAAGGAGACAACCCCCAAAACAGGAGCGGTTTTACAGGTGGAGGCCACAGACATTTTTTTCCCTACTCACCTTTTCTGACTGTTTTTCACTAGTTATGCTACCAGTAGTGAAACTGACCCTAGCCAAATGCAAGAGGCGATACCCAAACTCTGCAGAGGTTGCACAGGCAGTCCAACTCCTCCAGAATGGCACATCAATACGTGTCATTGCCAAAAGGTTTGCTGTGTCTCCCAGCACAGTCTCAAGAGCATGGAGGAGATTCTAGGAGACAGGCATTCACTCTAGGAGAGTTGGACAGGGCCATAAAAAGGTTCTTAACCCATCAGCAGGACCGGTATCTGCTCCTTTGTGCAAGGAGGAACAGGATGAGCACTGCTAGAGCCTGACAAAATGACCTCCAGCATACCACTGGTGTAAATGTCTCTGACCAAACAATCAGAAACAGACTTTGTGAGGGTGGCATGAGAGCCTGACATCCTCTAGTGGGCCCTGTGCTCACTTCCTGACACCACAGAGCTCGATTGGCATTTTCCCTTGAACACCAAAATTGGCAGGTCCATCGCTGGCACCCTGTGCTTTTCATATACGAGAGCAGGTTCACCCTGAGCACATGTGACAGACGAGAAAGGGTCTGGAGAAGCCATGGATAATGTTATGCTGCCTGTAACATTGTTCAGCATGACTGTTTTGGTGGTGGGTTTGTGATGGTCTAGGGAAACATATCCATGGAGGGACAGACAGACTTCTACAGGCTAAACAATGGTATCCTGACTGTCATTAAGTATCGGGATAAAATCCTTGGACCCATTTGCAGACTCTACACTGGTGCAGTGGGTCCTGGGTTCCTCCTGTTGCACGACAATGCCTGGCTTCATGTGGCTAGAGTATGCAGGCATTTCCTGGAGCATGAAGGAATTGATACCATTGAATGGCCCCCATGCTCACCTGACCTAAATCCAATAGAACACCTCATGGATATCATGTTTCGGTCCATCCGACGCCACCAGGTTGCACCTCAAACTGTCCAGGAGCTCAGTGATGCCCCAGTCCAGATCTGGAAGGAATATACCCCAGGACACCTTTTCATTGTCTCATTAGGGGCATGCCCCAATATTGCCAGGCATGCATACAAGCACATGGGGGGCCATACAAACTACTGAGTACCATTTTGAGTTGCTGCAATGAGATTTCAGCACAATGGACCAGCCTGCTGCATCATTTTCTTCACTTTGATTTTCAGGGTGTCTTTCAATTCAGTCCTCTGTAAGCTGATAATTTTCATTGCCATCAAACAATGGGGCATCCTTACGTTCCTAACACATTACGCAGTCCATATCAATATAGATATCCAGCATATTTTTCCCCATTGAGATCTGATGTGTTCTCAAAGTGTTCCTATAATTTTTTTGAGCAATATATATATTTATTTTCATTTTTTTTTCTCTTCTGCATTATGTTTACATATTTATTAGAAAGTGTTACTAAAGCTGGCTGTAAACTAATAGAGTTTAATTTGAAATTTTTCATTTTTGGTTTTAATTTCTAATGATTAGTGGGGTCAAATCAATGTGATGAAAAGATTCGAAGGAGCAGGATGGATTTTCATGAACGAAGTAATTTCTAACACAGAATGTAAAACATTCATTTCAAAACCAAATGTTCAAAGCAAACATAATTTTAAAGTCGTTTTGAATGACATTTGTCTAGCCATCTAACATGCAAAAAATTTTCATACGAATGTTCATATGAGCATTCATATGAACTGCTTTGCATCTGACCCTGTTTGGCTTTGGTATAGCTAAAATGAATGTAATCTTTGTTTATTCAAATTGTATAAGGACAAGTTTTCTTCCATTGTGAGAACTGCAAATGTTGTGTTTCTGCTCTTCATTTATTCTAAAACTTTAATACATATTATTGCATGAATGTTTACATAAAGCTTTTGTTTATATTACTTAAAAGGGAAGTGTTTGAATTTTTTTTTTCCCCAGTGATATTTACCCAGGTAGATGCAGCATCGGTCCCCTCAGAGCTCAGCGATCACAGGAATGCTGAGTTCTCACAGCCACTCTGAGCAGAAAACTTTCAGTCACCGCTGTCTGATCTGCTCCTCCCTCCCCTATGCTCACTGGAGCGCTGGGCTGTGAAGAGGGAGAGAGCGGCTGTTCAGGCTCTCAGTGGCTCACTGAGAGGTTGAGCCAGGTGCCGCTCCAGACTCTGGGGTGGATCCAGACTTTAAAGTCTGGATCTTTCCCGAGCCTGGACCTGCTCAATGACATTAGCCGACAGAGGGCTTCAGCCCGCTTTTAGCTAAAAATGGGTCTCAGGAGTGCACAACGAACTGCACTCCTGTAATCCTCAGGAGAAGTACAGCCAAAAGAACATTGGCTGTACTTCTCCTTTAAAGATATTGTTGTTTTATTCTGCAAAGGAATTTAAACAGAATAATAGGCGGTTATTAGCTTTACCAATATTCCCACTTTTTCTCTTTTTGCGTTAGCTCTTTTCCTTGGACTTGAACTAAAAAAAATGCTTAAAGCTTGTAAGGAGTTTCACATACAGTATCTGTGTTTCATACTGACCCATTATAAAGGAAGGTTAACCAATGAATATTTACCATTGGAGAATTCATTGCCTACTCTTTCCTTCCTTATTAGCTTCATAAGAGGCTGTGTCCCTTAGGATATAAAAATAATTGGACCAGAACATCATTCTATCCTAAACTGGGAAAGATGGTGAAATTAATTTGATACATACTATGTTTTAGAGAGCCAATAAGGTAGTTCAAACTAGTTTCACTTACCCATGTTAAACATAAATGTCAAGTTGTTGCTGATGAATGTTGTTTGATGATAGTCTTAATGCTCTATACATCTGTGCTTTTTAATTAAAGAAATGCTCACATGACAGAAGTATTTTGATTTATGAGATCTAAGATATTGTCTGCTCACAGATGTATATAAAGGAGACGTCTTGTACAAGCCTCAGACTTGCTTTCTGCCAATGTATTAGAACACTTGTCTATGTGCCACCAGTTTACAGATATAGAAACAAAATAGATTAAAAGGGATAGGGGTCTTTAGCATGAGTATCTAAAGCAGTGCTCACTTAGATAAGATTATTAATGAAATAGAATGGTCTAATGCAATATAAGTAGTGTTTCTCTTAGAAGGGGATATAGGTCAACAGGCCCAAAACCAAGAAGCTCATAGAAAATGCCCTATTTGCACTGGTGTTAGTTTATTCCCTGAAGAACATTAAAATTCTCAAACAGTTATTTTACAAAATAATTTGTTCCCTTTTGACAGTTTGCTTCTTTCAGATGGATGTTATTTCATTTGCAATGTGCAATGATGTAACAGACCCTGACAGCTCTAGTTTTGGGTGATGTTATACTAAGATGTTTTTCATATTTCATGCTCTCTTAAAATCATTGTCATGGTTATCTAAGGTTTAATAGGCAAACTCATTTCATTTGGTAATTAGCAAGCACCATAATAGCCAAGGAATATGCTACCATTAAATATCACAAACAACATTAATGTGATATCATGGAAATGCTTAGCCTTTGTCACCTTTTTACCCTTTGGAGTAAAAACTCATAAAGTATGCTTAATTTTCAAAATATGGATAATTTTTCATTTATATACACACACGCACATTTCCAGTTAAATATATGCTTTAAGTATGCAGTATTGTACAATAGTTAGCAATTGTTAAACTTTTAAGAAAGGGAGAAAAGCTGTGGACTATAAACAAGAACATTTAACAATGATGCACTAAAGGTTTCCAAATATATATCTCACTTTTATTACAAAGTAACCCTTAATCAAGAGCTTTTCATGGGTTATGGTATACATTGCACAATGTGAGTTTTAAATGGTTAGGGGTCTTTGTGCAAATACAATAATAAGGGGTCCAGATCCCAGGGACATAAAAGCAATATGAAAAATGATGTACAAATTAGGAAATAACAGTGGCTTACCTAACATATTTGGCACACAGGATGGGTCATTTTTAACACTGGCCTTCCATATAATTCTACCAGTGAGTATTACTAAATTTAAGGTTCCCATATAAGTTTAAAAAATCATTAGAAGTTAAACTAATATTAATGACCAAAAAAAATAAGCAGTCAAAATTAAAATCTTTATAAAACATTGTAAATGTTCCCAATTCTTCCCAGTGGCCATAAATGTAAGGTGCATGCTTTTCCCAATTACCATCAATGCAAAGGTCATTTGTTCCTACATTACTGGTCAGTGACAAAAATGAACACTTCTTTCATTGGTGGTCATTGGGAAAAAGTCCACTTACAGTGGTGGTCAGTTGAAGGAAGAATGATCCCTAAACTGCTGGTCAGCATATAGTATTCTACATTCTTTCAGCCGACCACCAATTGCTCCCAAATGACTACCCAATGTAAGAGGTATATTTCCAAAAAAATATCCATGATACACATTACCCAAATAGGTAAATAAACTAATAGTCTGCAGCTAAATCTTTTCATGCACAAAAAATACCATATTTTCAAGAAGAGATACATTAACTTGTGCAATTCAAAACATCTTTTTGCATTCAGCAGCAATTGAAAAACCTCCACCCACAACCTTCTCTCCGATGTGCCAAGCACCCTACTGAGACTTAATCATAGAACTTCTATGAATAAGCCCCAGTAGTGGCTAAATTCATCAGAGTCTATAAGTGATACTTTAGATTTATGAGTTTGTAAGAATATTTTTGAGACCTTTATTTAAATTTTAAAATTCTAAATTAATAAATGAACATGTATTTATATTGAACTACATAAGCACATGCAGTACATATATATATATATTTACATTAATTTTTAACTATTATACTAAACTAGGAGTTAATAATGTTTATGTAAACCTTCTTGTAAAACAACCCATTCAGTTTGAAATAGAAACGAAACACAACACATTTGTGTATAGATATAAAAAAAAATTATAAATACCTTTTTTCTCTGTTTTATAGATAATCACATACCCTCTAAGCTCCTTATGCAGCTGAGAACAGCAAGCTGGGGGATGAGAAACAGCAGCACACTGAACTGAATAGCTGTTTTGGTGGAAAATTATTTTCCACAGAGTTCCAGTTCAGATTAATCTGATAAGTAATCCTTTATATGTACGTTCTTCAAATTATCATTCAAAAAACCCATAGGGTGAAGTGCAGTTTTTTTTACAACTTTTATGAAAACAACTTGCACAAAGTAATCACATTTCATATTAAATTAAACTGCATGTTATAGATCACTATGAATTAGTGCTGTCTTAAGAGAACTACCATAAATATTTGTATATATCTTTTACCTTGGCTTTTGCGGATCATGGCTCCTGGACCTTGCACAGTCTCACAGTAAAAACAAATATCCAAGAAGAAAGGGTTTCACACTGGTCAACTGCTTAATCTTATGTTTATTAAAATCTCAAAGGCATAAACAGTCAGACATCAAGGTCAAAACTTAATTTGCACATAAAAGTGCTAACGTTTACACACCAACACACCAGTAGTAATAAAGTTAGCTTTATTATTAGCAGGAATAAATCTTAAATGGGATGTTCTGTTTAAACAGTTTCAGAAATGAGGGGTTAACTCCATATCAAACACATCTACAAACAACATTATAACAGAGTTTATGGCTTCTTTCTGTCTGTGAAAGGCTTTATTAAACACTCTGGGTGAATACAGTAGAGAATAAAATTTACTCTAAAGCTGAAAGTACACTAAGCAATCTGACTGTAGAGGAATTAAAAAATTGCCATTATTAAAAAACTATGCAGAAAACAAACCAAAACAAGAAATTCTATTTGTATCAAATTAGAAAGGCCCTTCTACTACTAGGATCTAAAGGAGAATGCACAATCAGGTTGTAAAATGTCTAGTAAGTCTAAAAGACAACGTAATGTAAAATATATGGGAATGTGATAAGTGAGTGGGTCAGAAGGAGTGATTTATAATAAAAAATCAGCCAACACTATATCACATATCTATAAGATATGTTATAAATACTAGGAAAAAATGTGGCGCTAGAATAAACAATCAGATAAGACAAATCCAAAAAGTCAAACAGTGAATTACATAAACAAGACACGCTTGCGGCAATATCCACAATAACAACACTGTGGTAACAAAAAAAGGAAAAAAACAAAGATGCAAATCACATATAGCAGCGTGCACAACATGTATCAAAAAAGTGCATACACTGATAATAATAACATATGCTGTACATATCAACATAAGTGAAACAACTTCACTAATATATATATAACATACACTTCTGCTATCCCTGCCTTTCAGTAAAAACCTGGTGTGTACTCCTGCTTTACGTGTGTTCTGTTCCACCCATAGCTCCGTCACTCACTATGTGGCCAAAAGTATTGGGACACCCCTCCAAATCATTCAATTCAAGTGTTCCAGTCACTTCCATGGCCACAGTTATATAGAATCAAACACCTAGTCATGGAGATGGCTTCTACAAACATTTGTGAAAGAATGGGTCGCTCTCAGGAGCTCATTGAGTTCAAGCATGGTACCGTAATACAGGGGTAAAAATTTTGAGTCCAGACCTACTAGCCAGGCACAAATCTTACTCGTGTCCCCGAAGGCGGTATGGAGCGGGCCTCATGTAACCCAAGGCGGTGTAGTGCAGGCCTCGTGTCTCCAAAGGCGGTGGAGAGCGGGCCTCGTGTCCCCAAAGGAGGTGTAGAGCGGGCCTCGTGTCCCCCAAGGCAGTTGAGAGCAGGCCTCGCATCCCCCACGGTGGTGGAGAGTGGGCCTCGAGTCCCCCGTGGCGGTGGAGAGGGTGTCTCCTCTCAGCGTAGGAGAGTGGACCTTTCCTGCACGTGTCCCCTCAGCAGCGCTGCCACTGTAATGGCGATGCCGCGGAAACCAGAAGTTTTGGCTTGCAGTCTGGAGTGACGAATCACCCTTCTCTGTCTTTCAATCCGATGAATGTGCCTGAGTTTGGCAGTTGCCAGGAGAATGGTACTTCCCTGACTGCATTGTACCAAGTGTAAAGTTTAGTAGAGGGGGGATTATGGTGTGGGGTTGTTTGTTCAGGGGTTGGGTTTGGCCCTTTAGTTCCTGAGAAGGGAACTCTTAAGGCATCAGCATACCAAGATATTTTGGACAAGTTCATGCTCCCAACTTTGTGGGCAGAGTTTTGGGATGGCCCTTTCCTGTTCCAACATGACTGCGCACCAGTACACAAAGCAAGGTCCATAAAGACATGGATGAATGAGTTTGGGGTGCAGGAACTAGCCTGCAGAGAGTCCTTACCTCAATCCGATAGAACACCTTTGGGATGAATTAGAGCTGAGACTGTGAGAGAAGCCTTCAAGTCGGACATCAGTGCCTGACCTACAAATAAGCTTCTGGAAGAATGGTCAAACATTCTCATAGACACACTCTTAAGAGTTGAAGCTGTTATAATTGCAAAGGGTGTGCCAACTCAATATTGAACCTTACAGATTAAGACTGGGATGCCATTAAAGTTCAAGTGCGTGTAAAGGCAGGCATCCTAATACTTTTGGTAATATAGTGTACTTTTTCATAAAATTCAACATTTTATTCATAAATTGCATAAAAGTATTTACATTACAAAACCTAAAACCTTTAGTACACTTTCTTGCTCTTATCTCATTTAACATCTTGCTGTATATATAAACAAGTATTGCTTTAAAGGTAAGTATCATCTTGCAATATTCTTGAAGGTACGTTCATATAACAATATTAACAATGGTGAAGGAATAATTCTCAATAACCTAATATCAGTTGCAGTCACTGTCTGTGAATATTCCGAAAACCAACAAAAGGAAACTAGGAGGGTGTGCAAGAAGAGTTTCTTTCCTGTGAGGATCTTTGAAATGTCAACAGGTATAAAATGCTTATGGTATATGAAAGCAGCAGGGGTTTTAACTTACCCCAGATGTTGAGAGAATAGGTGGATTTTACCAGCATGGTAGTGTGTTATATATCCTCTAGCTCGATCTCTATAATGTTTTCCTTTTTTTTTTTTTTTTTTTTTAGCAAATATCCTTATGCTGGCTGTCTCACATGTATGCAGGTCTGTTATTCTCTGCAAACCAGGAGTTAGTGAGGTCCCTGGATTGTATTGCAGTCTTATGGATTTATGTGTGCCAATGGAGGCAATAAATCAATGCTTTTTATTCTCTTTAAACATGTGAGTGGCCTGGTGTTATTTTAATACTATACATGTTACTAGCAGTATTACACTGTGGTTGTTTTCTCTTTTGCACCGCTATGGAGTTCTGAATAGGAGTATATGGAAGGAGTATATCAAGCCATACAGGGTGAAAGGAGCTTTGGAAGATTTTGAGAGGGAGTGTAGGATCCCTAAAATCCTAAAAAGCGCAACACTCACTAATATCTGGTGAGTGCGGTTGATGTTGTTTTTTCACTGGTGAAGGTGGAAGCACATTTCTTTTGGAGAAGATTTTTTTGCTTGTGTTTTTAAGAAGAAAGAATTTGTTTTTACACACAAAATTATTTACATTTTTGGACACTAAGTATTTATTTTATTTATATTTTTTTCACTGTTATATATTTTCTTTTGATATTTTTTGATTGAATGATTTATTTACATATTTTTTTTAAAATTGATATTTACATTTCTTTGACATATTGTATATGGTGAGGAGGTTGATTTGTGCATTTTTTATTTTATATTATAATTGGTGTGATACACTGGTGCGCAGCAGCATTTTTTACCTCTACTACTTACTGGCAGGTAGTCCGGTGTGCTGGGGTGTGAGAGATATTTATAATTTTGTGAAGCAATTGCATATGATGTATATTTTTTTGTAATTTATCTTTTCTCATGAAAGTGGCATTACCCTTTAAAGTAATGAATGTAGCACTCCAAAGCCAGATCAGCAGATGGGTGCAGAAGCTGGTCTCCCTGTGGTCAGTGGTGAAGCATACAACAGTTGAGATGGAATATGTGAAGACCTGCTCAGAAATAGAGACCAACGGCATCTTCGTTATTTGAGCAGACTACTCAGTCTGACAGGTAGGAATTTACTTCTGGGTTCAAGTCTCCCAGGCAATGCATTTTGAGGGTACTCTGCTTTGTCAAGCCTAAGGAGGAGACTGCAGCCAACATTAACTACTACCACACTGCCAAGCAAAAGAAACAAGGCAATTAATGGGTAGAATATAAAATACATTTTTAAAATACTAATTTTTTTGAACTGCAATTTCAAAAGATACAAATGTCTGACATGCTGGTTTCTTTAACATGGATAGGATAGTTTTAAGGACAGTTTGGGATAGACTTATTTGATTGAAAAATGTATGCGTTATATGGCATTGCATGTTCTTGTGCCATTTTGTATATAGGCACCATAACAAGACCTTTACGCAAAAGAATAGGTGAACATCATAGATACATAGAAAGTGTCTGAAATGCTAGAACAAAGTGTTCTCTGACATTTTACACATAAGCACAACAAAAATACAGAATTGTTTTTGCAATAGAGACAACTTTTGCCAGCCTTTCACAGTCAGATTTCTTAAACTGTGCATTTGAGATACTTATTTTATTTATAAGCTTAATACCTTGTTTTATCCATCTAGTTCAGTCAAGTTTGTTGGTGTTTGCTCTCTTTGATATGACCTAAAAATTCCATCAGTTTTCATTGGGTGCCATCTCATACCATGAACACTTCATCTATGTACCTGTGTCATGCCAAAATAGTCTTTAATAAACTCAAATTTATGAAAATTTTGGTAGGGGCAAAATGTTAGGCGCAAGGTAAAAACTTTGCAATTCATTTGAAATACAGTCAGGTCCATAAATATTGGGACATCGACACAATTCTAACATTTTTGGCTCTATACACCACCACAATGGATTTGAAATGAAATGAACAAGATGTGCTTTAACTGCAGACTGTCAGCTTTAATTTGAGGGTATTTACATTCAAATCAGGTGAACAGTGTAGGAATTACAACAGTTTGCATATGTGCCTCCCACTTGTTAAGAGACCAAAAGTAATGGGACAGAATAATAATCATAAATCAAACTTTCACTTTTTAATACTTGGTTGCAAATCCTTTGCAGTCAATTACAGCCTGAAGTCTGGAACGCATAGACATCACCAGACACTGGGTTTCATCCCTGGTGATGCTCTGCCAGGCCTCTACTGCAACTGTCTTCAGTTCCTGCTTGTTCTTGGGGCATTTTCCCTTCAGTTTTGTCTTCAGCAACTGAAATGCATGCTCAATCGGATTCAGGTCAGGTGATTGACTTGGCCATTGCATAACATTCCACTTCTTTCCCTTAAAAAACTCTTTGGTTGCTTTTGCAGTTTGCTTTGGGTCATTGTCCATCTGCACTGTGATGCGGCATCCAATGAGTTCTGAAGCATTTGGCTGAATATGAGCAGATAATATTGCCCGAAACACTTCAGAATTCATCCTGCTGCTTTTGTCAGCAGTCACATCATCAATAAATACAAGGGAACCAGTTCCATTGGCAGCCATACATGCCCACGCCATGACACTACCACCACCAAGCTTCACTGATGAGGTGGTATGCTTAGGATCATGAGCAGTTCCTTTCCTTCTCCATACTCTTCCCTTCCCATCACTCTGGTACAAGTTGATCTTGGTCTCATCTGTCCATAGGATGTTGTTCCAGAACTGTGAAGACTTTTTTAGATGTCGTTTGGCAAACTCTAATCTGGCCTTCCTGTTTTTGAGGCTCACCAGTGGTTTACATCTTGTGGTGAACCCTCTGTATTCACTCTGGTAAAGTCTTCTCTTGATTGTTGACTTTGACACACATACACCTACCTCCTGGAGAGTGTTCTTGATCTGGCCAACTGTTGTGAAGGGTGTTTTCTTCACCAGGGAAATAATTCTTCGGTCATCCACCTCAGTTGTTTTCCATGGTCTTCCGGGTCTTTTGGTGTTGCTGAGCTCACCGGTGCGCTCCTTCTTTTTAAGAATGTTCCAAACAGTTGTTTTGGCCACACCTAATGTTTTTGCTATCTCTCTGATGGGTTTGTTTTGTTTTTTCAGCCTAATGATGGCTTGCTTCACTGATAGTGACAGCTTTTGGATCTCATCTTGAAAGTTGACAGCAACAGATTCCAAATGCAAATAGCACACTTGAAATGAACTCTGGACCTTTTATCTGCTCATTGTAATTGGGATAATGAGGGAATAACACACACCTGGCCATGGAACAGCTGAGAAGCCAATTGTCCCATTACTTTTGGTCCCTTAACAAGTGGGAGGCACATATGCAAACTGTTGTAATTCCTACACTGTTCACCTGATTTGGATGTAAATACCCTCAAATTAAAGCTGACAGTCTGCAGTTAAAGAACATCTTGCTTGTTTCATTTCAAATCCATTGTGGTGGTGTATAGAGACAAAAATGTTAGAATTGTGTCAATGTCCCAAAATTTATGGACCTGACTGTATGTCTATGTTTATAGGATAATGATATTAATGTTTCATGTCCTATGCCATCCTGACTGTGAAATGTTTTAAGTTGGGTTCTTGTAAAGTGCTAGCAATGTTATCTCCCAGAAATTTAGACCAAAAGCTGATCCAACAACCACAGCACTGGATCTAAGAGTTGTGTTTAAACTTAATGGGGGTGAGGAACACATAATGGCTAGTATGCTGAAGGTCTCTAACTGTCCAACAACTATGGGGTCAAATGACAGATTGATCTGTAGGTATCTGTCCTAAGGATACTTTTCTGCTCAGATACTTCAGATCTTTAAATCTAAAAAAAAGACTTGCTGTAACAGCTTTAGTTTGTTAGTCAGGCCTGTCTGAATCTTCTAGATCATCTAACACTACCATCCCCTAGATTGACAATGC
This sequence comes from Staurois parvus, assembly GCF_062004578.1. Classification (NCBI taxonomy): domain Eukaryota; kingdom Metazoa; phylum Chordata; class Amphibia; order Anura; family Ranidae; genus Staurois; species Staurois parvus. The sequence goes on from NW_028317852.1 coordinate 12,291,511, forward strand.
TACTGTCTAAAGGTGTCTCCATTTCTCTTTTCATTAAGAGTTTAGCCACACTATGACAGGAAGTGTGTTACTGGCCTGATCATCAGATATAAATAAAGAGAAAAACAAATATAGTTAGATTGATAAGCTGCAATATATTACATTTTTGTTTTGGTGTTTAATACTGGTTAAAGTCCAAAAAAAATAACAATAGCTGATTTCTCTTGAGTTACAGCAAAAGCTGATCATATACTTTTCAGGACTAGTATGGTGTTGAGCTTAACCTCCCTGGCGGTATTCCCGAGTGTAGCTCGGGGTAACATTTCAGTACCAAAAGCGGTAACCCCGAGCTACACTCGGGAATACCATGCGGCGCTGCTCCGGCATGTGTTCTTTACTTACCTTACCCTGCGCTCCCGCGATGTGTCCCCTGCAGCGTCCCCGGCCATCTCCTCCGGCCGATGCCGGCATCCGGCTTCTGTGTCCTGTCCCTGTGACGTCGGGACGTACGGGCGCCGCCGCCGCCGCCGGCGGCGGGAAATTTAAAAATTTTAAATAATGTCATTTTTTTTTTTTCATTTTACACAGTAAAACATTGCTGTTTCAACCTATTTCACATACATATTGTCCCTAGTGCTTTGTCCTGTGCCCTGCCTGCATTTTGTCTGTTCTTTCTGCCTGGAAACTGAGAAATGTCCATGGCGTCCAAAAAGTGTTCCTTTAGGTCAAAAGCGGTTTAGACCAGCTAGAGAACAGCGATAGTAAATCAGAACCACTTGCAGAATTGAGTGATAATGATTCGTGGGGGAAATTCGTCATCAGAAACTGAAAACGATTTTGCGAACTTGTGCGCTCTATTTCACATTTCAGTGTTTTTGGTTTGATTATATTATTGAATTAAATATTTTATTATTTTTATATTATTTTTATGATTATTTATTAAATTATAATTTATGATTTTGTGTTTCAAATTTTATCATACCCGGGATGTTTACTAGACTCTTTTTCGGACAGATTTCAGTGAGTTTTTCCTAAAAATTACAGCCTACAATAAAAAAAATACATATTTCCATGCAAAAAAATGGTACCGCTTTCAGCACCAAAAATCTGAAATAATCATACCGCCAGGGAGGTTAAAGCCCAACTGAGCACCCAATTTAAATAGGCTAAATACATTCCATAATGCAAGGCTGGACATAAACACCAAGAGCAAGTCACATATACCACTCAGGTACAATTAACCAGCACTTACACCATTATTCTAAGCATGTGAGAGACCCGTTACCAAGTGTACAGATACCCTGGCACATCATACAGCATCCACTCAGCACCCCAAGAAATAACAGAATCCAACTTCAGTATTCTTGCACTGTCAAAACCTCCACTTTTATTATCACACAACACAAAGGAGGATATATCTTATAGTCATCACAATCTGCATAATAACACACACCCATAGTAATGTGAGCATTACAGCAAATAAACACATCTTTTGACATCGGCACAGCATATAATTAATACTAGAGATGAGCGAAGTATTCAAAAATTCGATTCGACTGATTCGGCGAATTCGTGGAAAAATTTCGATTCGAGTCGAATATATTCGCTGTGAATTTAACTTAAAAAAGGGTGTTTCTAGGCTTCAGAGAGACTTAATATTAGTGCAGAACACTGTACCTTTAATTTAAATGCCCTTGGAGTCTGCTGGGGAAGAGAAATAATACTGTCAGTCAGTATGACATGCAGATGAGTGCCGTCGATCTTAGAATCACCGCACACTTCACTCATTTGGGCAGTCACGGGGCCAAAACCAGAGTGTGGAGCCACAGTGTGGCGGTGGAGGCAGCAGCAATGGGAGGCCATACAGCACCCTATGACAAAAATGGAAACCACCAGCAGTGTGAGGAGACCTGAAAGTGGCACATGGCAGAGTGTGGCGATAGAGACAGCAGCAATGGGAGGCCGTACAGGGACCCATGACACACTCTGGACCTGGCAGCAGCATGAGGAGGCAGTACAGGGGCCCATGACAGATTACGGGCCTGGCAGCAGCATGAGGAGTTGGTACGGGGGCCCATGGCAGATTACGGGCCTGGCAGCAGCAATGGGAGGCCGTACAGGGACCCATGACACACTCTGGACCTGGCAGCAGCATGAGGAGGTGGTACAGGGGCGCATGACAGATTACGAGCCTGGCAGCAGCAACTTGGACAGGAGGACGTTCAGCTTCTGCACCGTCGGGTGCGTGCTCGCAAACTGTTGTCTCTTGGAAACGGATTCCAAGAAAGACTGCTGACGGAATCCGTGAAGAGGAGTAGCAGGAGAAGGAGCATCTGAACGAGCGGAATATGCCAACAAGCGACAACAGGGGCCCATGACAGATTACGGGCCTGGCAGCAGCATGAGGAGTCGGTACGGGGGCCCATGGCAGATTAGGGGCCTGGCAGCAGCTATGGGAGGCCCGTAATCTGCCAGCACCCTATGACAAAAAATGGAACCCACCAGCAGTGTGAGGAGACCTGAAAGTGGCACATGGCAGAGTGTGGCGATGGAGACAGCAGCAATGGGAGGCTTTACAGGGACCCATGAGAGACTCTGGACCTGGCAGCAGCATGAGGAGGCGGTATAGGGGCCCATGGCAGATTAGGGGCCTGGCAGCAGCTATGGGAGGCCCGTAATCTGCCAGCACCCTATGACAAAAAATGGAACACACCAGCAGTGTGAGGAGACCTGAAAGTGGCACATGGCAGAGTGTGGCGATGGAGACAGCAGCAATGGGAGGCCGTACAGGGACCAATGAGAGACTCTGGACTTGGCAGCAGCATGAGGAGGCGGTATAGGGGCCCATGGCAGATTAGGGGCCTGGCAGCAGCTATGGGAGGCCCGTAATCTGCCAGCACCCTATGACAAAAAATGTAACACACCAGCAGTGTGAGGAGACCTGAAAGTGGCACGTTTGGGGCATGATTCATGGCGGATTTAGTCAGTTGTGTCAGGAACTGGTGGTTTGAAATCCAGACTAATCCACGCCTGATTCATTTTCACAAACGTCAGTCTCTCCACACTTTGGGTGGACAGTCGTGTCCTCCGCGGAGTTGCAATACCTCCTGCCGCACTAAACACGCGCTCCGATGCCACGCTACTGGCCGGGCATGACAGCCTTTCAAGGGCAAATTCAGCTAGTTGGGGCCAAAGGTCAAGTTTCGTTGCCCAGTAGTCAAGGGGATTGTCTACCTCGGTTGGCAGGGTGCTGTCCAAGTAGGCCTAAGCCTGTTGTTTGAGGTCCTGCTCCAGGTCCACCTGATGCTGCTGCTGCGGCTGGTTAGTAGTTTCCTCACTGCGCTGGTGAAGAAAGCTACTCATCATCGACTGCAGACTGAGGCAGCCGCTGCTGGTGGAGCTGCCACTGCTCCTACCACCCCACCCCTCCCCTGCTGCCATGGCAGCGGAACGCGAGCGCACAGGGCCCACAGTGTCTGAGGATGGACGTTGGCGCAGACAGGCAGAGACCAGCTGACTACATAGGTGGTTTTTATAGTACGTTATTTTGGCCTCCCTCTCAGCAGGTGTGAAAAAGGCCACCATTTTTGAACGGTAGCGAGGGTCCAACAAGGTGGACAGCCAAAAGTCATCCCTCTGTCTGATGGTTATTATTCGGCTGTCGCTACGCAAGCAAGCGAGCATGCTATGGGCCATTTGTGCCAAGGAATGCGAGAAACTCCCTGCCTCCATCTCCACAGCATACTGCCACGGTGCGTCTGGGTCCTCTGTCTCCTCTTCCTCCTCCTCTACCAGATGCTCCTGCTCCTCCACTCCTGTCCGCTGAGTGGAAAAACCACCCATTTCACTCAATAATTCCTGAGCACCAATGTCCTCCTCTACCTCCTCCTCTTCTTCCTGTCCTGCCCCCACAGGGGTCATGTGGCGTTGAGATCTGTGCACCACGTCTACCGCACCCTGACCAGCCATTGTTAACAGCATTTGTTCCAGGACGTGCAACAGAGGAATGACGTCGTTCATCCCATAGTCCTGCCGACTCACGAATAGCGTGGCCTCCTCAAAGGGCCTGAGCAAGCGCAGGTGTCACGCATGAGCTGCCAATGGCTGACATCTAAGTTACACAGGGAGTACCTTTATCCGCTTTTAACATCAGGAAATCTGTGATGGCCTTTTGCTGTTCGTAAAGGCGGTCTAACATATGTAGGGTTGAATTCCACCTTGTTGCAACGTCACAGCATGAGGAGTCGGTACGGGGGCCCATGGCAGATTAGGGGCCTGGCAGCAGCTATGGGAGGCCCGTAATCTGCCAGCACCCTATGACAAAAAATGGAACACACCAGCAGTGTGAGGAGACCTGAAAGTGGCACATGGCAGAGTGTGGCGATGGAGACAGTAGCAATGGGAGGCCGTACGGGGACCCATGAGAGACTCTGGACCTGGCAGCAGCATGAGGAGGCGGTATATAGGGGCCTATGGCAGATTAGGGGCCTGGCAGCAGCTATAGGAGGCCCGTAATCTGCCAGCACCCTATGTCAAAAAATTCAACACACCAGCAGTGTGTGAGGAGACCTGAAAGTGGCACATGGCAGAGTGTGGCGATGGAGACAGCAGCAATGGGAGGCCGTACAGGGACCCATGACAGACTCTGGACTTGGCAGCAGCATGAGGAGGCGGTATATAGGGGCCTATGGCAGATTAGGGGCCTGGCAGCAGCTATAGGAGGCCCGTAATCTGCCAGCACCCTATGTCAAAAAATTCAACACACCAGCAGTGTGTGAGGAGACCTGAAAGTGGCACATGGCAGAGTGTGGCGATGGAGACAGCAGCAATGGGAGGCCGTACAGGGACCCATGACAGACTCTGGACCTGGCAGCAGCATGAGGAGGCGGTATATAGGGGCCTATGGCAGATTAGGGGCCTGGCAGCAGCTATAGGAGGCCCGTAATCTGCCAGCACCCTATGTCAAAAAATTCTACACACCAGCAGTGTGTGAGGAGACCTGAAAGTGGCACATGGCAGAGTGTGGCGATGGAGACAGCAGCAATGGGAGGCCGTACAGGGACCCATGAGAGACTCTGGACCTGGCAGCAGCATGAGGAGGCGGTATATAGGGGCCTATGGCAGATTAGGGGCCTGGCAGCAGCTATGGGAGGCCCGTAATCTGCCAGCACCCTATGTCAAAAAACTGAACACACCAGCAGTGTGTGAGGAGACCTGAAAGTGGCACATGGCAGAGTGTGGCGATGGAGACAGCAGCAATGGGAGGCCGTACAGGGACCCATGACAGACTCTGGACCTGGCAGCAGCATGAGGAGGCGGTATATAGGGGCCTATGGCAGATTAGGGGCCTGGCAGCAGCTATGGGAGGCCCGTAATCTGCCAGCACCCTATGTCAAAAAACTGAACACACCAGCAGTGTGTGAGGAGACCTGAAAGTGGCACATGGCAGAGTGTGGCGATGGAGACAGCAGCAATGGGAGGCCAACAGGGACCCATGACAGACTCGGGACCTGGCAGCAGCATGAGGAGGCGGTATATAGGGGCCTATGGCAGATTAGGGGCCTGGCAGCAGCTATGGGAGGCCCGTAATCTGCCAGCACCCTATGTCAAAAAACTGAACACACCAGCAGTGTGTGAGGAGACCTGAAAGTGGCACATGGCAGAGTGTGGCGATGGAGACAGCAGCAATGGGAGGCCGTACAGGGACCCATGACAGACTCTGGACCTGGCAGCAGCATGAGGAGGCGGTATATAGGGGCCTATGGCAGATTAGGGGCCTGGCAGCAGCTATGGGAGGCCCGTAATCTGCCAGCACCCTATGTCAAAAAACTGAACACACCAGCAGTGTGTGAGGAGACCTGAAAGTGGCACATGGCAGAGTGTGGCGATGGAGACAGCAGCAATGGGAGGCCGTACAGGGACCCATGACAGACTCTGGACCTGGCAGCAGCATGAGGAGGCGGTATATAGGGGCCTATGGCAGATTAGGGGCCTGGCAGCAGCTATGGGAGGCCCGTAATCTGCCAGCACCCTATGTCAAAAAATGAACACACCAGCAGTGTGTGAGGAGACCTGAAAGTGGCACATGGCAGAGTGTGGCGATGGAGACAGCAGCAATGGGAGGCCGTACAGGGACCCATGACAGACTCTGGACCTGGCAGCAGCATGAGGAGGCGGTATATAGGGGCCTATGGCAGATTAGGGGCCTGGCAGCAGCTATAGGAGGCCCGTAATCTGCCAGCACCCTATGTCAAAAAATTCTACACACCAGCAGTGTGTGAGGAGACCTGAAAGTGGCACATGGCAGAGTGTGGCGATGGAGACAGCAGCAATGGGAGGCCGTACAGGGACCCATGAGAGACTCTGGACCTGGCAGCAGCATGAGGAGGCGGTATATAGGGGCCTATGGCAGATTAGGGGCCTGGCAGCAGCTATGGGAGGCCCGTAATCTGCCAGCACCCTATGTCAAAAAATTCTACACACCAGCAGTGTGTGAGGAGACCTGAAAGTGGCACATGGCAGAGTGTGGCGATGGAGACAGCAGCAATGGGAGGCCGTACAGGGAACCATGAGAGACTCTGGACCTGGCAGCAGCATGAGGAGGCGGTATATAGGGGCCTATGGCAGATTAGGGGCCTGGCAGCAGCTATGGGAGGCCCGTAATCTGCCAGCACCCTATGTCAAAAAATTCTACACACCAGCAGTGTGTGAGGAGACCTGAAAGTGGCACATGGCAGAGTGTGGCGATGGAGACAGCAGCAATGGGAGGCCGTACACGGACCCATGAGAGACTCTGGACCTGGCAGCAGCATGAGGAGGCGGTATATAGGGGCCTATGGCAGATTAGGGGCCTGGCAGCAGCTATAGGAGGCCCATAATCTGCCAGCACCCTATGTCAAAAAATTCAACACACCAGCAGTGTGAGGAGACCTGAAAGTGGCACATGGCATGAGACACTGTGGACCTGGCAGCAGCATGAGGAGGCGGTATATAGGGGCCCATGGCAGATTAGGGGCCTGGCAGCAGCTATGGGAGGCCCGTAATCTGCCAGCACCCTATGTCAAAAAATTCAACACACCAGCAGTGTGTGAGGAGACCTGAAAGTGGCACATGGCAGAGTGTGGCGATGGAGACAGCAGCAATGGGAGGCCGTACAGGGACCCATGAGAGACTCTGGACCTGGCAGCAGCATGAGGAGGCGGTATATAGGGGCCTATGGCAGATTAGGGGCCTGGCAGCAGCTATGGGAGGCCCGTAATCTGCCAGCACCCTATGTCAAAAAATTCTACACACCAGCAGTGTGTGAGGAGACCTGAAAGTGGCACATGGCAGAGTGTGGCGATGGAGACAGCAGCAATGGGAGGCCGTACAGGGAACCATGAGAGACTCTGGACCTGGCAGCAGCATGAGGAGGCGGTATATAGGGGCCTATGGCAGATTAGGGGCCTGGCAGCAGCTATAGGAGGCCCGTAATCTGCCAGCACCCTATGTCAAAAAATTCTACACACCAGCAGTGTGAGGAGACCTGAAAGTGGCACATGGCAGAGTGTGGTGATGGAGACAGCAGCAATGGGAGGCCGTACAGGGACCCATGACAGACTCTGGACCTGGCAGCAGCATGAGGAGGCGGTATATAGGGGCCTATGGCAGATTAGGGGCCTGGCAGCAGCTATGGGAGGCCCGTAATCTGCCAGCACCCTATGTCAAAAAATTCAACACACCAGCAGAGTGTGAGGAGACCTGAAAGTGGCACATGGCAGAGTGTGGCGATGGAGACAGCAGCAATGGGAGGTCTCCCATTGTCCCAACATGGCCCAAATAGTCCCAACATGGGCCCCCTGGCCACGCTTGACTTTCTGGCCACATAGTCGACATCCGGCTACGTTTACTTCCTCGGGCGGCTTGACGAAAAATTGCCACACCGCCGAGTAGGAAACTTTGCCCCCGATACTCCTCACTGGCTGACTGCTGCTTCCTCCGTGCACACCGGCACCACTACTGGCCGTGGTGGTAGGCTGCAGTGGAGCTGGTGCTCTACTCCGTGGCCGTTTGGCTCCACTGACACTGCTTCCACTGACACTGCTGTGACCCTGCTGCTGTCTCCTGGGCAACCCACCGACTGTTTCGCTCACTGCCAAGCTGCCACCCTCTTCTCCTGATGATGCGGAAGAAATTGCCTGATGACGACGAGGCTGCCAAGTGCGATCAACCTCCTCATCATCAAGTAGGGTCTCCGCCTCACTACTAGCCCCCTCGGCTGCGTCTGGGTCAGGAGACAGACCTGTCTCTAGACCGGCTACCGGGCCACTCTCCTCGCCACTACTTCTTCGCCTAGCTGCTGAAAAGGCGGATGTCTCCCCCCGTTCCTGACCGCCCTCTGTTAGCTCTTCCTCACTGTACAGTGGGGCTGAGCCCACAGCATGCGATACTTCGCTTGGTGAGGGAACACCAAAGGACAGGGGCAGGTAGAGGACACGTGATTTCAGTGGGCTTGGTCCCGGGCCATGCCAACTAACGGTTGTGTCTGACGTACCCACCGACCGTTGGCTGTAGGTGTCAGAGGTGACCTGGGAAGAGGAAGACGACCGAGCCAACCAATCGATGACGGCAGGGTTGTCGGTGGAGACACGACCGCTGGATGACACCGGGAGCACTGGCCTCTGGCTGCGAATAGTGCTGCCTTGACCCCTTCCTCTGCTGCCACGTCTGCTCGCTCCTAAAACATTGCCTCCTCTGCCACTCCTCTGCATGTTGTCTGACATACTCTTTAATTAAACGATTATGTGTCCCTGAGTAACAATTCTGTGTCCCTGAGTAACAATTCTGTGTCTGTGCGAGTAACAATTCTGTGGCCCTAAGTAACAGTTCTGTGGCCCTCAGTAACAATTCTGTGTCCCTGATTAACGTTTCTGTGGCCCCAAGTAACAGTTCTGTGGCCCTCAGTAACAATTCTGTGTCTGTGCGAGTAACAATTCTGTGTCTGTGCGAGAAACAATTCTGTGGCCCTAAGTAACAGTTCTGTGGCCCTCAGTAACAGTTCTGTTTCCCTGAGTAACAATTCTGTGTCTGTGCGAGTAAGAATTCTGTGTCTGTGCGAGTAACAATTCTGTGGCCCTAAGTAACAGTTCTGTGGCCCTCAGTAACAGTTCTGTGTCCCTGAGTAACAATTCTGTGTCTGTGCGAGTAACAATTCTGTCTGTGCGAGTAACAATTCTGTGGCCCTAAGTAACGGTTCTGTGGCCCTCAGTAACAGTTCTGTGTCCCTGTGTAACAATTCTGTGTCTGTGCGAGTAACAATTCTGTGGCCCTAAGTAACAGTTCTGTGGCCCTCAGTAACAATTCTGTGTCCCTGATTAACGTTTCTGTGGCCCCAAGTAACAGTTCTGTGGCCCTCAGTAACAATTCTGTGTCTGTGCGAGTAACAATTCTGTGTCTGTGCGAGTAACAATTCTGTGTCTGTGCGAGTAACAATTCTGTGGCCCTAAGTAACGGTTCTGTGGCCCTCAGTAACAGTTCTGTGTCCCTGTGTAACAATTCTGTGTCTGTGCGAGTAACAATTCTGTGGCCCTAAGTAACAGTTCTGTGGTCCTCAGTAACAATTCTGTGTCTGTGCGAGTAACAATTCTGTGGCCCTAAGTAACAGTTCTGTGGCCCTCAGTAACAATTCTGTGTCTGTCCCTGAGTAACAATTCTGTGGCCCTAACTAAAGTTTCTGTGGCCCTAAGTAACAATTCTCTGGCACTCAGTAACAATTCTGTCTGTCCCTGAGTAACAATTCTGTGGCCCTAATAACGTTTCTGTGGCCCTAAGTAACAATTATCTGGCACTCAGTAACAATTCTGTCTGTCCCTGAGTAACAATTCTCTGGCACTCAGTAACAATTCTGTCTGTCCCTGAGTAAAAATTCTGTGGCCCTAAGTAAAGTTTCTGTGGCCCTGAGTAACAATTCTCTGGCACTCCGTAACAATTCTGTCTGTCTCTGAGTAACAATTCTCTGGCACTCAGTAACAATTCTGTCTGTCCCTGAGTAAAAATTCTGTGGCCCTAATTAAAGTTTCTGTGGCCCTAAGTAACAATTCTCTGGCACTCAGTAACAATTCTGTCTGTCCCTGAGTATGAATTCTGTGGCCCTAACTAGCGTTTCTTTGTCCCTAAGTAACAGTTCTGTGGCCCTGAGTAACAATTCTGTGTCTGTGCGAGTAACAATTCTGTGGCCCTAAGTAACAGTTCTGTGGCCCTCAGTAACAGTTCTGTGTCTGTGCGAGTAACAATTCTGTGCCTGTGCGAGTAACAATTCTGTGGCCCTAAGTAACAGTTCTGTGGCCTTCAGTAACAATTCTGTGTCTGTGCGAGTAACAATTCTGTGTCTGTGCGAGTAACAATTCTGTGGCCCTAAGTAAAGTTTCTGTGGCCCTAAGTAACAATTCTCTGGCACTCAGTAACAATTCTGTCTGTCCGAGTAACAATTCTCTGGCACTCAGTAACAATTCTGTCTGTCCCTGAGTAAAAATTCTGTGGCCCTAAGTAAAGTTTCTGGGGCCCTGAGTAACAATTATCTGGCACTCAGTAACAATTCTGTCTGTCCCTGAGTAACAATTCTCTGGCACTCAGTAACAATTCTGTCTGTCCCTGAGTAAAAATTCTGTGGCCCTAAGTAAAGTTTCTGTGGCCTTGAGTAACAATTCTCTGGCACTCCGTAACAATTCTGTCTGTCCCTGAGTAACAATTCTCTGGCACTCAGTAACAATTCTGTCTGTCCCTGAGTAAAAATTCTGTGGCCCTAAGTAAAGTTTCTGTGGCCCTGAGTAACAATTCTCTGGCACTCCGTAACAATTCTGTCTGTCCCTGAGTAACAATTCTCTGGCACTCAGTAACAATTCTGTCTGTCCCTGAGTAAAAATTCTGTGGCCCTAATTAAAGTTTCTGTGGCCCTAAGTAACAATTCTCTGGCACTCAGTAACAATTCTGTCTGTCCCTGAGTAACAATTCTCTGGCACTCCGTAACAATTCTGTCTGTCCCTGAGTAACAATTCTCTGGCACTCAGTAACAATTCTGTCTGTCCCTGAGTAAAAATTCTGTGGCCCTAAGTAAAGTTTCTGTGGCCCTGAGTAACAATTCTCTGGCACTCCGTAACAATTCTGTCTGTCCCTGAGTATGAATTCTGTGGCCCTAACTAGCGTTTCTTTGTCCCTAAGTAACAGTTCTGTGGCCCTGAGTAACAATTCTGTGTCTGTGCGAGTAACAATTCTGTGGCCCTAAGTAACTGTTCTGTGGCCCTCAGTAACAGTTCTGTGTCTGTGCGAGTAACAATTCTGTGTCTGTGCGAGTAACAATTCTGTGGCCCTAAGTAAAGTTTCTGTGGCCCTCAGTAACAGTTCTGTGTCTGTGCGAGTAACAATTCTGTGTCTGTGCGAGTAACAATTCTGTGGCCCTAAGTAAAGTTTCTGTGGCCCTAAGTAACAATTCTCTGGCACTCAGTAACAATTCTGTCTGTCCCTGAGTAACAATTCTCTGGCACTCAGTAACAATTCTGTCTGTCCCTGAGTAAAAATTCTGTGGCCCTAAGTAAAGTTTCTGTGGCCCTGAGTAACAATTCTCTGGCACTCCGTAACAATTCTGTCTGTCCCTGAGTAACAATTCTCTGGCACTCAGTAACAATTCTGTCTGTCCCTGAGTAAAAATTCTGTGGCCCTAAGTAAAGTTTCTGTGGCCCTGAGTAACAATTCTCTGGCACTCCGTAACAATTCTGTCTGTCCCTGAGTATGAATTCTGTGGCCCTAACTAGCGTTTCTTTGTCCCTAAGTAACAGTTCTGTGGCCCTGAGTAACAATTCTGTGTCTGTGCGAGTAACAATTCTGTGGCCCTAAGTAACTGTTCTGTGGCCCTCAGTAACAGTTCTGTGTCTGTGCGAGTAACAATTCTGTGTCTGTGCGAGTAACAATTCTGTGGCCCTAAGTAAAGTTTCTGTGGCCCTCAGTAACAGTTCTGTGTCTGTGCGAGTAACAATTCTGTGTCTGTGCGAGTAACAATTCTGTGGCCCTAAGTAAAGTTTCTGTGGCCCTAAGTAACAATTCTCTGGCACTCAGTAACAATTCTGTCTGTCCCTGAGTAACAATTCTCTGGCACTCAGTAACAATTCTGTCTGTCCCTGAGTAAAAATTCTGTGGCCCTAAGTAAAGTTTCTGTGGCCCTGAGTAACAATTCTCTGGCACTCCGTAACAATTCTGTCTGTCCCTGAGTAACAATTCTCTGGCACTCAGTAACAATTCTGTCTGTCCCTGAGTAAAAATTCTGTGGCCCTAAGTAAAGTTTCTGTGGCCCAGAGTAACAATTCTCTGGCACTCCGTAACAATTCTGTCTGTCCCTGAGTATGAATTCTGTGGCCCTAACTAGCGTTTCTTTGTCCCTAAGTAACAGTTCTGTGGCCCTGAGTAACAATTCTGTGTCTGTGCGAGTAACAATTCTGTGGCCCTAAGTAACAGTTCTGTGGCCCTCAGTAACAGTTCTGTGTCTGTGCGAGTAACAATTCTGTGTCTGTGCGAGTAACAATTCTGTGGCCCTAAGTAACAGTTCTGTGGCCTTCAGTAACAATTCTGTGTCTGTGCGAGTAACAATTCTGTGTCTGTGCGAGTAACAATTCTGTGGCCCTAAGTAAAGTTTCTGTGGCCCTAAGTAACAATTCTCTGGCACTCAGTAACAATTCTGTCTGTCCCTGAGTAACAATTCTCTGGCACTCAGTAACAATTCTGTCTGTCCCTGAGTAAAAATTCTGTGGCCCTAAGTAAAGTTTCTGGGGCCCTGAGTAACAATTCTCTGGCACTCAGTAACAATTCTGTCTGTCCCTGAGTAACAATTCTCTGGCACTCAGTAACAATTCTGTCTGTCCCTGAGTAACAATTCTGTGGCCCTAAGTAAAGTTTCTGTGGCCCTAAGTAACAATTCTCTGGCACTCAGTAACAATTCTGTCTGTCCCTGAGTAACAATTCTCTGGCACTCAGTAACAATTCTGTCTGTCCCTGAGTAAAAATTCTGTGGCCCTAATTAAAGTTTCTGTGGCCCTAAGTAACAATTCTCTGGCACTCAGTAACAATTCTGTCTGTCCCTGAGTAACAATTCTCTGGCACTCAGTAACAATTCTGTCTGTCCCTGAGTAAAAATTCTGTGGCCCTAATAACGTTTCTCTGGCCCTAAGTAACAATTCTCTGGCACTGAGTAACAATTCTGTCTGTCCCTGATTATGAATTCTGTGGCCCTAACTAGCGTTTCTTTGTCCCTAAATAACGATTCTGTGGCCCTCATTAACAAGTCTGTGTCCCTGAGTAATGGTTCTCTGTCCCTAAGTAACTTTTCTCTGTCCCCAATTATCGTTTCTGTGGCCCTAACTCTGTCCCTGTCCCTAGTACAGAGCGGTCTGCCTCTGTTCAATAACTGCAGGCAAATGAAGAATTCCAAAATGGCCGCTATTTATAGCTCGACCATTACACAGTGCTGGCTGGCTGGCTGCTGATTGGCTGATGCGATCACATGTAGTTGAGGAATGCATTATGGGTCAGCGCGCCTTGTCTGCGCGCCTTCCCAGACATCCCCGCTCCGTCGCCGCACATGTCAGCCGCCATTTTCTGAAAAATTTCGATTCGCGCGTCCGAATTAGGCTATTTTTCGGATTCGGCACGAATCGAAATTTTTCCGATATTCGACTCGAATTCCACTTCGGATACTTCGATTCGCTCATCTCTAATTAATACATTACCAAAGCTATGGGAAGACAGGAAGGAAGAGACCCCATTGGAACCATAATACACAGGGAATCATGGAGAAACCTTGAAGCACGATTGACCAATGAGCCCATGTAGCCTTGGCAGGAGTCTTAGCGTCAGAGCAACCCCTTTCGCATGGGAGGGCTTCTACACTCACCGTGTCCAAGCCTCTCTTTAAATACCTTGTTAAGCACTTCTTGGAAACATTCCCAAACTGGGCAGGCACCACACCCACTTCAGAAAATGTTTACCAAAAACTCTGACAGGTCCCATGAGTAAGAGTCACACCCAGTCACTTTACTGGACAAACAACTCCTTATCATATAATGAAACACCTCTTTCTAAACAAACAGCTTCTTATCTACTCTTAAAGATTTCTAACTTCTCAAACAAGTGAACATTTTATAAATGCACAAACAAGTTCTTAAATTGCGCAAACAACTCTGATCTATCTTAAGCAGTTCTAATGTCTTGTGACTCTGTAATTTTCCATTAGCCTAGAGAAATGACATCAATGTCATTTCTCGTGCTTCTGGCATATGGGTAGCGATGCTTTATTGTAAAAATTCCCCAAGAAACAAAGGGTCCAAGGCCAACACATTTCATAGGCATTACACATAGGTATAAAAATGAAAAGTGTTCAATATCTTACAGTTCATTTTCCTTCTAAAGCATCTGTAGCCCACCTGTAGAGTAGAAAGGCCTGTCCTCTACCAACAGCTGCAGAATGAGTCGCTTGCTCTCTGTGGAGAAGTCAGACCTATAGCTTTGCAATCAACCAAGCTCATGCTCCCTGCTCATTGGCGTATCCTGACTCAACAGGGAACTGGTAAGACCTCTTTAAAAAAATCACTTCTTTCCCACAGAGTTCAAGGGTCCAACTCTGCATCTTCAGGCATGCTCAGGCTATGGCTGCTTTAAAAAGAAAGCAAACTATAAGACATTGAAGAGCTTTTATTTTGATGCACCAATAATGTATTTAGCCAAAATAAACTTAAAGTTTATTTGGGTTTAAGGCACCCACTAAAACCACCTCAAGGAAAAAACTTGATAAAATGTTAATTCAATAGCAATACTTAGCATGGAGACCCTGTTATCTTGTTTTTGTTCAGAAGAAAGAGAAGGTAATGGCTTATGTGGGTTAACTACAGTGGCAAGGTATTAATGCTCAACTGTCAGAGAGAAATAGAAGCCCTGGTATGTAAATACCACCATTCTCAAACATGTTTATCTAGCATAATTGAAGGCTAGGTATAGTGTTTCACTGTTTGTAAAACAACACCATAGTAAAAAGCTATTCTGTCAAATTTAGATTTTCAGTCCATGTTTAGCGTTAACATGAGGCTATTTCTCAATAATTATTATTTTGGTATCATTTATTAATAACAGCAATGGCATTTTTGTTTACAGAAATAATATGCACATAAATGAAATTGAAAATAAATGTAATCTCGCAACTTGGGCTATATGCAAAAAATATATATTACATGTGTTGTTGATGCCCTGGATCTAGACACAGGACCCTTAGAAAGTAAACTTCTCAGCTCTGTCAATGGCTAGAAGTGCAAATACACCTTTGTGAAAAGAAGCTGCTTGGTTGATGAGCTGAAGAAGCAGCATTTTATTCAGCTGAGGAAATGAACATTTTGAGCCTGAGGAAAAGGGAAACAATCTGCCAGCGTTCCTATGTTGGAGTATAATAAATCAAGTGTTGTCACAGTCAACCAAAAAATGTGAGCTCTCAGCAGAAACAGCTGCTCTCTGGTAATAATAATACACTGAGGTACAGAATAAAAAAAACTGTTATTTAGCCAGGAATGAACATGTACTATAGGAGGAAGTAAAAACACTGTCAAAGTGGTACTTTTTAGTGGCTGACTAAAAACAATTACTGTCAAAGTACTACTGTTTAGTGGTCAATGTAAAGCAGGTTGTATTCCCAGGAATACACACATAAGTGAAAAAGACACACGCTTTACTGAGTTGATACTTTTTGGTGGCTTATTAAAAAAACCTTAAAGCTTAACTCTAGACAAAACAGTCAAATGCACAGATAAAAAATATACTGTATATATCTTGGTACCAAAACATTTCTGAATATGTGTTCTGGTTTTGTGATTTACCCAGCTTTGTTAAGTTGCATGTTCATGCTATGTCCTCAGATTTTTTTTTTCTATAAAAGCTAAACAACTCATTTTTGTAATTTATACACCCCATAGTTTTTCATTTGTCATTAAAGGCAGATTACCCAGCTGCTGATCTTATTACTCTGCTCTTCCATTCTGTTTTCAAGCTCATAGTATTTTTTTCTTTTTAAGTTTGGGTAGAGTGTGTAAGAGTTAACATTTTTTTTTGTTTGTTTTTATCAGTTACCCCAGCAAGATTTTCCTTCAGTTCCTGCCCTAAGATGTCATTACAACAGATGGAGCAATGCAGACACTACTGGGGAAGGAAGGTATTGCCAGAAATGTAAACCCTTTCTCCTTCCTTTTATTAAAGGAATATTGAACTTCGTTTATGTGGAAAAAGGTATAACATTTAGATTGCTGATTTAATAAATGTTCTCTGCTCATTACAACATTGCTTTTTAAAACAAAGATTTTGTCATAGTCTACCTAACTGAACTCTGTTGCTAAAATCAACCACAGTAGTGGTCATTTACACCATCGCTATCTGACTATCCAGGCTGTGGAGGAACATGTGCACATGAAGTATCTCTTGTGCTCTGCAAGTATTCATTGTACCTGAGGAAACTCATTCCTGACCTCTTCCTCTATGTTCATCTTACTCACCAAATGGTGGACATCTGAGATTTAGCAACATTTACACTTTAACCATTCTACCTCAGCAACTCTGAACAGAAGCACAATAAACTCAGCTCGGGTATTACACACTTGGAAGAAGATGAAACTACCCAGTAAGCAAGAAACATTTTGGTAATGTTAGAGTTTCAACCAGTTGGCTCCCTCTCTGTACTTCCCTCTCACCTGTTAGCCAATTGGTTAGCTGAGTTTCCTCAGGTGCTTTGAATCCTGGGACCTGCAGAACACAGGATAGTACTTTATGTATGCTTGTTCTCCCACAGGAGTCTGGATGGCTAGTTAGTGATGACGTAAGCAACCACCGCTCTTTTGATTTTAGCAAGAGGTATATTAGGCTAACCAAGGCAAAATCTTAGTTTATGTGGAAAAAGGTATATTATTTATATTTCTTATTTATTAGTTGTGCTAGGCTCAATTAAATGTTTTTTTTAAGAAGGCACAGTTGTCCTTTAAAAAAAATTATGTAAAACTTAATGATGTGTATCAGAACTACTAGCCAAGAACATACAGCAAGTAAGTGTAGGGACCAGCCAACCATATAAGAGACATCCCAGTGATTTGAGCTAATGGAAGGTAGTAAATGTTTGGAACAACCTTTTAGAGTGGGCTTCTTCCTCCACAGCCCTGCTGGAATATATTTAAAAGTTCCAGGCCTGTTACGTCTATGCTGCTCTGGACTTTGTTCAGAATAGGCTGTACAAAGCTTGCACTTGCAGCATTGAAGAGACCTTCTAGAAAGCAAGTAAGTGAAGCTTAACTGGCTATACAGAGAAAGCACACACTTTAAACCGCAGATTTGGAGTGTCTGGCATGCTCATCTACATTATGCTTTTATAGAACCTGCAAGCACAAGCTTGCTACCTGTAAGAGGACCTTTGGAGGCTTCTCTAGAGCTTACCTGCTATATAGGGAAGTCACAGTTTGTGTTTTTAGGTATCTTCTTCCCTCATCCTATTTCCCTCATGAGTGTTCAGCAATAAAGCTACAAAATCTCACTAAAGTAACAGGCATCTGTTTAGGTTTTGAGGTAATCTCACAGGTCTCTGGGGAAAATAGCATTACATAAGTAAGCAACACACAATGAGATAACACATTTCTTTTTTCACCGTATACAGTAAGTGTTTTTAATTTTCAGTGTATTTTAGTCTAATAAACGTGCCTTGATGGCTATGTGGAGTAACCAGCACATGTAGAACTATCAAATGCTAAACTTTGAGGGAAAACAAAATAATCTAAATTAATTTTCTAAACCAATGAACACAATACTATTGAACGTTAACAGGTGGCACAGTGCAATTACAAAATGACAAAAATTGTACTAGTAATAAATCAACAGCCCCAGATGGTCTGGGTCTTGCTCTAGGAAGGGAAATATCTGTCTCCCATGCTGTGGTGCTTTTCATTTGAAAGGCTTCAGAGAGAAAGACCATACAGTAAGTTGGATAGCCAGAAACTAGAGTGCTACAAAATTTGGGCTTTGCATGTTGACCAGGGAAAGTAAAGGTGGGCTTTCTGGTCACCAACCTATGCTGAGTTTTGCCTAGATATGAAAGTCCCGCAGAAAGTAATATTTTTTTCTAAAAGCATGTTCTTATTGGGTTTATTTTAGTACAATTATTTATTTATAACAGAGATTCATACAGCACTGTTAATTTTAAACAGCACTTTACATTTAAAACAAACTTATTCAGCTTTACATTATTGCCCACGTAGGCACAGGGAGAACATGCAAACTCCAGGCAGGCGGTGCCGTGATTGGGATTTGAACCAGCGACCCTTGTACTGCCAGGTGGAAGTGCAAACCATTTAGCCACTGTGCTGCCAGTTTAACCACCTGATGTGGACCTGCTCAGCCATAGCTAATTACTGGAAATGGGTTACGGACCTGCTTTCCAGTCTTCCTTCTACCTTTCTCCCAATTACTCCGGAACCATGTCTGTTAGAGTTACTTGACAAAGAGATGTGGCCCAGTTATGCCAGAATACCTTTGAAAGAAACTTTATTTTTGATGTGGAAGCAGATTGTGCTTTAATGCATGCAGATGTCTCCCCTCTCAGTCTATCAGTGGATTACCGCTGTCGATCAAATTCTCCCTTATGAAAAATTTCTATATGAACATGAGATCTGGGCCATGTGGTGTAACTCAACTTTCACTGTGTCTGCCAATAGTTGGTGACCTCATGCATTATTGTGTCTGGTCTATAGGATGTTCTATCCCATTTTTTTTCAGGTCTTAGTCTGTAACTCTTGCTATTGTATTACTATAAAAGGAAGGAGGCAGACTATGTTATGGTTTCTTTGTGTATTGATGTATTGTTAAACTGTTTTTCATTGGACATTTAAGATCTTTGTATATGCCCTTTAATGCTATGAATTTTTTTACTCTGTTCACTGAAGTCTCATGCAAATAACAGTGTTTAAAAAAACCCTCCTAACATACAAGAGCGTCAACTACTTCCTATTCATCTTCAGTTCTTCCCCATGTCCTATCGTCCCATGCTTGCTCATATATTTATATACATTCCATCTTTTAGTATAGTTCTCAATTAAGTGGTGTGTACCTCTACTGACTAACTATTAAAACTTAAGTTTACCTAAAACAAAAATTAAAAATAACAGGATCTCTGAATGAGGACAGGTGGATGATTGAAAAGTCTGCCCTCTCGATTCATAGATCATGAGTGCCTCTTACAGTGCCCTTAGTACTATCAACCTCAGCCACGCAGAAAGAGATGTGGGGTGGGGAAAGTGGAGGAAGAAGATTTCAGCAAAGGGAGGATACAGCAGCTCAAGAGACATATCTCACTGAAGGTAAATAATGTCCATTGTTTTGAACTGAAGTGTGTATATAAGGATTATTATTCATCACATACCAATTTTTTATTCCTTTTGAATAGCAGTTTCTACTCCCAATATAATAGTTTGTATATGTAAAGTACTGAGCAAATAATATTTTTTTTATCGACAACAAATGTGTTATGCCCCAAAGGCAGAACTTTATCAGTGTGACCTGTCAAATGACATAAGGTCATCACATTCAGGGGGAGCTGCACAGCTCCCAGAGAGCATATACACCATTATATACAAACTCGGAGCTTCTAACCACTAGGGGAAATACTTCTTTACTCTTGGTTTGTATATTTTCAGATGCCTTTGATTCTATTTGCTTTGTGAGTACATCTGCTATTCGTTCTTTGTAAATGATAAATATTTCCCAGAAGGAGAGCACTAGATATCATCTGTTTTTATTGAGGGGATTTGTGGAAGGCGCTAAAGAACTAGAAGTCAGTTGGCAAACCTTGATTGATTGTATTTATTCTGTGTATGAATCACAGGGTCTGTGGGGCTGCTGACACTTTTAGGTCTATATTTACATTTTGTTTTTTACTGCACAGTGATAGCTTTTGACTGTTTTTTAATACTATACAGCTGTACAATCTGTGACACCATATTTTCAGTGGTGGTGCCACTTTTCTATTAGTGGCAATGCTGTAGCAGTGCTTGCTCTATCACTGAAGTTGATAAATTACTTAAACCTGACCTCTGGGATAATAAAATATTGTCTATATACAAGAAGTGTGTATATTCTTGCTTGAATCAGGGTGTGTTTTGTGCATTTTTTCCAGATCTGCGTAGTAATCCAGTATGAAATCTTACCTCTGTACAGGACCTTACTGTAATAAAGACCAGTCACTGCTGCTCTCTCTCCTTGTCTGAGGTTAATAGTTTTGTCTCCTCCCCCTTATGCAGTTTCTGTAGGCAGCATATGGTGGGTAGGGTTGGCCATTACTCAAAACTTGAAAATGTTATATCTTGGAGGGATTATCTAATAAGATTTAATTATGATCAAGCAGCACCTTTAAAAAAAATAGCCTTTGTCTTGAATGCCTCATAAACATTTGTACTACCCCTCGTGCCATGTGCCAGTGACTAGGTTTTCCTTTTTCTGCCATGTGAGATTATCTAGGTTATATTTTACCCATTCCTCTTCCCTCAATGATTTCTAGTTTCCTTATGCTCACTGGAGAAGCATCTATTAATGTCACTATTGTGTCGCTGCTTTTTTTTATCGAGGACCTTTTAGAGAGAAAGTTATACCCGAGGACCTGCATTTCAGTGATCTACTACTATCTGTGGCTCTTCTGTTGCCTAGTGATCACACCTGTCATCAGTAATCGGTTTACTTCACCAAGTATACTGAGAAACCTTAGGCAAGAACAATATAAATATTTGTTATCATTATATATTTATTGAGGTTTGTGTAGAAAGAATTTAACATCACTTATAAGGTGAAACACAAGATACTTGAACAATATAAAGAATACATTCCAAAGAATATTTCAAAGCATACAATCAAAGGTATCTTTGGAGTATTAAAGTATCTTTAGGGTATTAAGGCTGGTTGGTCCACAAAATGGGTTTTTACCAACTCAACGGCTTATGATGGGTTTGCCACTAACTGTTGTTTCCAGTGTCCGGTAATTGTAATTCTAGCCACTAGAAGTACATAGGTAACTCCTGTGTGCATACATGTGGGATATTTGTCAATCTCCAAATTTAGAATTGCTAGAGATGGAGTGGAGGCATAATTTTTTTTTTTAAAGGAGATGGAAGCCCTAGAAAGCAATTAAATTCCTCATCAAAAGTTCTTATCCTTCCTTGCTCAACTAAAAATATATTTCCTTTTTGTTCACTTCTTAGATAAATAGAATTCCAATCACTAGAAATACTTTACTGTGCTTTGTGTATAGTAGATGTCTCTGTGTGCTGCTAATCAGCTTAACATTAAAGAATAAAGAATGTTCACTTTCTGTTTGTTTTTACTCCTTTTCTAGTAAATTCACAGAAATGTGTTGGGACATTGTCTTGCAAATGGGACCAGTGTAACTGTAATGTATGTGAAATAACCCAATATGCAGAGCAGCTGGTGTCTGTGCAGAAAAAGCTTCAGACATTCTTTACTACAGCGCATCAACTCCATCAGCAGGGAGAATTAAAAAACATGGCTTTAATAGTTATTCAAAAATGATCGACACATACTGTGTACTCCAGCATGTAGAGTTTAGTTCTAAACCAAAGAGGAAGTTTTGCTGCCTAGTGAAAAAAAACAGGTAAGTGATTTCAAAGAAGACCAAACAGGAACACAAGGATCAGCTGTACCTGTATTATTCTTTAAATTGTAATGAAGATTTTTAAAACATCTATATTTTTCAAAGTCTGATTCCCACTCTCTCTACCCTGCACTAGGCTCACTCCCTCTCTTGCTTCTCACATTAGTGTCATCTCTCCACAAATTCTTATTTCTTTACCCTTTGTCTTCACTCCACAGCTGATATATATATATATATACACTGACTTAACCCCTTCACGCCGGCGCCTCCCGACACTTTAAGGGTTCCAGAAGCCGGGAGGCGGGGCAGGGTTTAGGGTCTTGTGACCGCCGTGACGCGCCATCAAGGCGGTCACATGATGGGGAAAGGTCCCAATTGAAAGAGGGAATCAGGACCTTTCCATGAGTATCGGACATGTGTGCTGGGAGCGTGCAAGGTGCGTGCTCTTGGCACATATGTTCTTTTTTCATAGAACGCAAATGTGCAGCCGCCCGGCATCTACGCCCGGTGTGAAGAGGTTAAACACCGGGTTAGTGAGAAATGTGGGCTCAAGTAAATCTACAATATTACTTTCCCCACCCTCCTACTTCTTCTAAGTTCAGGGGATATCCCCCTAATCCTGGCCCTCTGCAATTTAACAATCACCCCCACACCATTGGCCCTCCTTGCATTGACAACAGCCACAATCCACTTATTCTAATGTCTTTTGACCTGCTTTAAAAAAAACATTCTCTCTTCTAATGTACCCTTTGGAATGCTTGCTCTGTCTTTAGCAATCTTTGTCAATTGCCTATTTATTTCCAATTCCTTAAACCTGCATTATCCACCTCCCTCCCTATCCCTCACCTCGTTTGGGGCTTGCTGTGTTCCTCTTTTTCTTCAATTTATCTTTTACTCAAACATAAGGAATACACGCTTCTACTCACTCTGATGGCAACACCCTTGATCTTGTATTCTGTCTCCTCCGCACTCTTAGCAACACCCCTTTCCCCACAAACATATCAGTTTCATATAAACTCCCTTTCCAACCAGCAAATCATTACCCATAGAAGTCTTTGACACTTTAAACTTATATTCTCTATTCTACTACTGACCACTTTTATGACAAAATCTCAACCCTGTTCTACCCTGACCTGGTCACTTCTGTCTACATCTCACTCTCATCCATACTGGATGAACTTGCTCCCCCACTACACAAATATTTAGGTACCAATGGCTACAATTCTGGCAATCTAATAACATCAGAAGGCACAAAAGATATAGCCATGCCCTTGAGAGATTGTGGAGTAAAATGGCATCCCTTGTGGAGTAAAATGAAGAGGTCGCCCTGTAAAAACTGCAAAATGGACCTATTTTTACCACTCTCATTAACACCATCTCACCCAATCCTCATCAACTCTTTTAGCCTTTAACAGTCTTCTTCATGCCCCACTGCCTCCACCTACAAACTCACCCCATGGCCTGGACATTGTAAATCAATTAAAAAACAAAATAGACTCAACCTGTGATGAAATATTCACTGTCCAAATATCTCAACTACATAGCTTATCATATCTAGTATGGCATTTAATACTTTTTTTACACTGTTACTACATAGCTGGTTTCCAAATGCTTCTCAGATGCCCACCTAACCATCTGCTATCTGTATCTTGTTTTCTCTAAAAATAAATTAAGTCACCCTCTTGCCTTATTATATACATTCTTACTCACACTTTCAATTTGTCCCTCTCCACTGTCATCTTCCTCTCCCATCTAAAACATGAACCGGTCACCCCAATACTTAAAAATCCCTCTCTAGACCACAACAATCTGAACAACTTAGTACATATCTCCTTGCTCCCATTTAACTCTAAACATATAGAATTCCTAATCCAAATCCATCTGAGCTGCTACCTCATTGACAACAACCTTCTTGACTCCTTACAATCTGGCTTTCACCCACAGAGCTCCATAGATACTGTCCTATTAAAACTCATTAATATCTTATAAAATGCTTTAACCAATGGCCAAAACTCTATACCTGTACTAATTGACTCATGCTCAACCTCAAAAAATTCCACTTCCATGACCCTCAGGATTTGTTTTCCTGGTTCTCATTCTACCCATCTAAGGGCTCCTTCAGTGTCACCTACATCTTTGTCTCCTCCTCTCCAATTTGGATACTCTCACAAATATAAATTTAGGACTGCAGTATACAGAGGAGTATTGATGTGGGTACTGCATCCAAATGGGGCAACTGTAAAAAGAATCCTGGGCCAAACAGATAGCTCATATAAGGCACATAAAGCTGCTCATCTGGCACAAGATAAATTGCCCAGCTAAGTCTGCCTCATCAGGTGTGGCTTCTCTGAGTTGCAAAGGAAGCGAAAGTGGCTGTGTTCAGGAACCTATGGAGTTGTGGGGGAAAAAGGAGTTAAAAGGTCATGTACCTGCATATGAGATGGTGGTTAACTGGGCACTTTGCTACATATGTATGTAAGAGGTGTCAAACAAAATGATGAAGCTATTAGCAGAGATTTGAAACCGGTACCTGTTTTGTGTGTGTCTAGATCACAGTACCCTACTCCCATGGAGCAGATTCCTAGCCCTTCCAAGAGTTAGACCCCTCCACCTGTAAACAGCTGTAAACTAGTTTATGTTAGTAATACCACTGGGGCAAACTGAGCTCATCCTGTTGAGGATAAGGTCCAAAAAAAGGTTTTCACACCTGCAGGACTGGAAACCCCCATGAAAAACAAGGTAGGTATGATCTCAACTTCACTGCAAGAATAATTTATTCTATCTGGAATATATGATTCTGGATTTCAGGGCTGGGGCAGTGGATAGAACCAAGTAGATCACTACATCTCCAAGAAAAGGTGTACATGTTTAAAAAACAGTACTATACTAGTGCACTTGTATGGAACTGTATGCTGTTATAACTGTATCCTTTAAAAAGACAGAGACTCTCAACTCAGCATGGTCTTTTTCATGAGGAGTGATAACAAGAGATAACTGCTCAGAAGGAACAACCTAGCGGATATTATATCCCCAACCCCCATCCCTTTTAGAAGTTGTCAGCATCTTGCAGCTTAATCTTCACTCTTCCTTGTCAACCATCTAAAATTAGGTAAACTAGA
This sequence comes from Staurois parvus, assembly GCF_062004578.1. NCBI lineage: Eukaryota > Metazoa > Chordata > Amphibia > Anura > Ranidae > Staurois > Staurois parvus. The sequence continues at coordinate 12,316,300 of NW_028317852.1, forward strand.
AAGATTGACAGAATAAAATCTTGAAATGTATAGAATATTCTGCTGGTCTTGAAGGTTTTTTAACTTGGTGGGTATTGCAATTATGCCTGCAAGTCAAATTACACTCTGATGCCTCTTGCCTGCTTGAGACTCCATAAATTATAGATTTACAATATAGTGCATAATTTTGAAATACACATGCTAAATAGTCATATGTACTGAACTGACTATTACTATACTTTACAAGCAGTCATGGCTGAATTGAAGGATTTATGAGCAGCCATAGCCAAACAAGATTGCACTTTTCTTTGTGTTATTTTACCTAAAAGGCTAAGCTCACCTTTTTTTTTTTTTTTACATAAAATCCAGCTCTCCTATGCACCAATATACTATTAGGGTACCTCAGTTGCAAAATAATTCACGCTCTCTTTGATCTGGAGAGCAATGCCTTACCTTAGCTCTTGGTAAATTTCTTAGAAAGCTTTTTCAACTTCTGAAGTATAGACAGAGGAGCCAGTAGAACCCCAGAAGCAAATTACCAGCTGATCGCATTAGCACACACATCTTGCACTGACCTCATTAGCTCACACTCTTCACCTATCAACTATTTTTTCACAGAGTCCCCAGGATATCTCCCCACATGCATTTTCCTGACTACCCCAGCATTACTTCAGCCAGGCTCACTCCGCTTGCAGCCCACGGGACACCTCTGATGTAGTGCAAGTGCAAGGGCCTGCTTGTTTGGATATAGAGTGATTGGATAGATACTGTGTCATCCTATTATATAGTTATGGTAAATCTAAAGAAGACTGTATAGAAATTGTACAATCAGATTGTATAGTGTATGGCCACATTTATACACCTAAAATTAACTAGTTGTGCTTTCAGTGTCATTAATTGTTAATGGCACACCAAATACAGAAACAAGCACACATTCTGCCACATGACAAAATGGGTGACAAATGCAGCAAAATGCGTAACTCACACCACAAAAAAATGTCCCATGAGCTACTCTGCCATGTGTAGTGCAGCCCATTGAAATCAACGGGCTGCCCTATATGTGTCACTTGAAAAACAATAGGGCCTGAACTAAGGTGTGAATGGAGCCTGAAAGTGAAATTGGTGTGTTTACACAGAACAAGGAGGCTCCATTCACATCTCTGTGTTTCCGAGCGCATGGTAATCTGTACAGAAAATGCTCGCTTTGCCATGAATTTCAGAAACACACTGCAAATTTGCATCTTGTTTGTGTTGTCATTATATGTTAAAGGTACCACAAGTTTGGCAAACACATCAAAAACTTCAGTACCGCACCATGCTCCACTCCAAAAAAATTTCTGGAGCTTTTCTGAGATGATTGTTGCATGAGTATCTGACAGGTAGTATTGTAATGAGGGAGGTGTGGTCAAGAGTGGTGAACATGCCCTATTGCACCCTCTTCTGTGATGCAACAAGGAATTGAAGGCTTCTGGGAAGTGACAGAGAGGAAGTGAATGCTGAGAGACCATCGACAGGAAATGATGCAATCTGAAAATCCATTCAAAATCTCCCAGAAGCTGGCACAAAATTAAACGACCTGTGGATGAGGTAAGTGAGAGAAAAGCACATTGGGATAGCTGGGCCAGAAATGTCATTGGAAAATGCTTCTATTTATTATGAAAAGTGAAATTCTGTCTGAAAAGGTGAACTTATCCTTTAAAATATGAACCTGCTTTGTATGTCTCTGTTGCTTTTGGTTTTGACCTACCCTGATTCTCTAACTACTTATGTCTCCCACCTTCCCTGACGTTCAACCTAAACCTGACTGATTTAAGAATGATGTCCATAACACAAAAAAATACCATTTGAATCCTCCATTGTACCAAGGGCATGTAGCACTTGGTCCTGTTTTGATCCATGGTCCTGCTTTGTACTGAAAATCTAATTTTATTTCTGTCTATGCTGGTTGTAGCTTCACCCCAGGCTGAAGCCTAATTTTATGGACTTCATCATATGGGAGTTACAGCCATCATTGTATCCATCCCTCTCTCTCAGAAGAAGGATTATGTGGTGTTCCAGCTAGCCTTGCCAGCCCTAACTATTGCAGAGTAATTTGTTAATTTCCCTGAGGTGTATCCAGGCAAATGAGGATGCCAAGGAGGAAGTTATACAAACTATATTTGTAGTATAAAGATTTCCACATACTGGAGGTCAAGATCCCCTCTTCACCCTTCTGGTCAATGCCCTGTGGCATGATTGTATATCCACTACCCCGATGGACAGAGATAGACCTTTGGGGAGGATGAGAAAGTACCTAATGATCCACACTGCATGCTTCTTAAGCATTCTGATCTCCAGTGCAGAAAGCCAGATGAAAGATTATACTAAGTATTCTGCCACAGTCAGCTCTGGCAGGGCTGTGTCACTATCCAACTGCTTCTAAATATAGTAAATATTCTGTGTCCTTAGTTGCCTAGACATGTCCCTGGAGGCCTTGTGCCAGTGTTGGCGCAGTTGACTTATCACATAATAAGTTGATAATATGGCCCTTCCAGTACTGACTCTGGCAGTATAGTTCGTATAACCTCCTTTTAAGTGTCCTTGGTTGCCTGGAAACACCTTGAGGAAGTTATACAAACTATTCTGACTCGGTCACAACTGGCATGGGTGTGTGATTGGCCTGCTTCTTGAAAACATAGGCTGAGCTAACTGTAATAAATGTTCTCCAAGACACATCCAGACAACTAAAGACACCAAGGGGTTGATTTACTAAAAGCAAATACACAGTGCACTTTGTAAAGTGAAGTTGCTCTAGAGATTAGTAAATGAGGGGAAGCTCTTCTGACTTCCATCATCCATTCAGCTGCAAGCAAAAAAATGCTGTTCCTTTATTTTCCTTGTTATGTGATTTGGTATTCTTTGCAAAGTGCAGTTATTCAAGAGCTTAGAAAATTAGGTGAAACTTTAGTTTGCAAAGTGCACCATCTATTTGCCTTTAGTAAATCAACCCCCAAATGTTTACAAGCAGATGGTTGATCACTCAACCCATAGCTGACTATGGCAGAATAGTTTATGTACTGTAATTTCCCACTCAGTTGCCTGGACACACCCCAGGGCAGAAATAGCATTGGCAGAATGGATTTTTTATATCTTCCTTGAGGCTACAAAGGAGGACATTATAAAAATGACTATATGTAAGATAGAGGCTTCCATCCTCCTGAAATGGACATGTAAGCTCTATATTCAATCACCCTACCTGGTCAATACCCTATGGCATAACTGGGCATCCAGATAGACAGAGATAGGCCCTTCTGAAAGAGAATGACCGATTGATTCACACTGCATACTTCTTATGCACACTCATTTCCAGTACAGCAAGTCAGATGTTGCCATCTACTTTCCTCTTCTCTGTGCTGAATTCACCATACTATGTAAAAAATAGAGGATTTTTGTTTCGGTAGAGGTTCTGGAAATTAAGCGCCCCAGGTAAATTCAGATATCATGCTTGCTGACAAGTGTTTCTGATCCTTACTACTGAGCTAGAGTGAATAGTGCAATCCTACACCTCAGCACAGCTTGTAAAACCTACAGTACCTCCTTTCATGCTGCATTCATCAATTGCAAGGGTTACAAGGAAATTATACAAACTAATCAAAGAATGCTGCCAGAACTAAACAATACCCTGTTGCATGTGTGTGTAATTGTACTGACCCCTCCTCCCTGCTGGGCTGTCAATCAAAGCCAATTAAACATTTTTCTCCTTATGAGCAGCATGGTCGAACAGCAGTGGGGGGCACACTTTTAATCTTGTTTGCTCAGCAACTAGAGCAAGAATCAAAATGCAACCAAGTGCTACATGCACTTGTTGCCTTGGGGGAAGTATGATTTTTAAAATGTAGTGATACTTTTATTTTAATAATTTGTATTCTACTTAGTGGCGTCCCTAGGCAGGTGTGGGGGGTGCGCGTCACACCGGGTGACACCTACTGCACGGGGTGACACCGGACCATCTTCACGAAAAGGTAATCCAAAAACAAACAAACGAAACCAGCACTCAAATCCTCATGCAGGCTAGAAGGAATTCAAAATGAAGAGGTGCAGCCCTTCAAAGATCGGGAAATCTGGATACTAATAAACAAGAACAAGCAAGGGCTCACTCTCATCGTGCATTACCGTGGTACACCACGTGTTTATTGTGTAATCAAATAGATATATACTCACAAACCAAAGGCAGAATAAATAGTCCGCAATGGTAGTCAGTGCAATGCTGTGCCCTAATTAGGGATAAGCTGACATGTTTCGGGAGACAAACCCCCTTCCTTAGAGCTCTGAAGAAGGGGGTTTGTCTCCCGAAACGCATCAGCTTATGATGAGATGAGAGTGCGCCCTTGTTTGTTCTTGTTTATTAGTATCCAGAATCCTCAAAAAGGTAAGTTGTAAAGCAAGCCGACGATCCTCACAGAATGGATCGGATCTGCAGATTGGGGATGATAATGGATCGGACTCAGATCCATTATGCTCAATCCGCAGATCTGACCCATCCTACGGGGATCGTCGGCATGCAACCTATATGGGGTGACACCGGACCCGCTCCACGAAAAGGTAAGTTGTAAAGCAAGCCAATGATCCCCGCAGGATGGATCAGATCTGCGGATTGAGCATAATGGATCGGAGTCAGATCCATTATGCTCAATCTACAGATATGATCCATTCTGCGGGGATCGCCGGAGGGGGTGTCACCAAGCGTTATCGCACCGCGTGACACTAACCCTGGGAATGCCTCTGATTCTACTATGTTCGATTTTCTAGATCAAGCATTTTTATTTTCCTGCACTAGGGCCTTACTGTTACCAACTAACAAAACTAAGCCTCAGTAATCTTGAACCTAAACTGTAGCCTTTGCTTTGCTGCATAGATTTTGACCCCATCACCTACCATTGAACCATTATTGTCTGCGCAGATCTTGGATCTGCCATCCATTCCTTACTTTACTGTAGCTGTCTGTCTGTTTTGCCTGCCAATACTAGGTTGAAGACACTCGTCTCTGATCTCCATACCAGCCCCTGTGCTATCTGTTTAGATTAAGGACAGCAGATATCTTCTCTACCATTAATTCTTATTTACTTTAGATTTCTGTCATCAAGGTTTTTCACCCAAGGAGCCCTAATTATCCTTAAATATGATCAGCAGTCCTCTGCTATTAAATGCTTTAGTTTCAAAGATTTACACTACATAATATCATAAATGACATAAACATAAACAGCATCCTGAGATGTAAAAAGGCCTCCTTAGATATCCAAAATTCTATCCTGTTTATAAAAAGAGAGAACTAAGCGAGCGCTACATCCTGTTTGTGTGAATGCAAACCACATGGATAAATCAGCAACTGTAATTTTTGGAACCATTGATACAATATTTATTAACTGCAGTCTATAATCCTGTTGTTGAGATGAGTTGTAATAACCCAGGGGCAGTCATGCAAACTGTGGAAATCTAATAATTATATTCCCTTCAACAGTATAAATTAAGATTTGCATGGATATTAGAATGATTTTAACCTCTGCCAGGTTTTAATTGCTCTCTATGTCCCCATTGGAATGACTTCCTCTTGCTTTCTGGCCCAAATATACAAAAGAAAGTCAAAATAAATCCTCCAAAATGGGGGCAAAAACCACATTTGGCAATTGTCACTGAAACAGATGTCCATTCACTAATGTTGAATTTTGGATTTGTAAATCTCATAGGATGGGATAAGCATCTGTCACTGGTAACATTTTCATTGCCATATCTAGATGGAAGAAGCCATTTGATATAGCTAGCTGGACTTTGTTTGCAGGACGCTTTGCTGTCTGGACAACATACACCAGTGTATGGATGGGGGCAGGTGCCTGTTTACAGGAACTCCCTTCTCTGGATTCAAAGGGTGGCTGGATCAGGCGGGCTCTATAAGTTAATAGCTCCTCAAGGGAGACCATGAGGCGTAATTCTACCACACTATTTGGAGCACCGCCACTGGATTTTATTGTGATTCCGCACCATTTTATGTGCACAGACTGTCACCTCCATATATTTATTGGGCAATTTATTTATTGAAATTTCATAAAACTTTCTAACGTGGGACAGACTATATTATTACAAATTTTTAGCGCTGCATTTATTTATTATATGTTTCTGACAAGGTTTTATACTGGTTGCCTTGAGTGCTTTAGCTGCTGATCGGAGAGCGCTCAATTTCCTATTTTAATTATAAAGTAAATAAATGTAGCTAGAGCTTAGTTTATTAGTACAAGCATTTAGGTATAAATATTGGCATAAGAGTTAGCAAAGGCAGAGGGCGTGGCTTGGCACGCAAGCCGCATGGCAACTCACTAGGAGAGCTCTAGGGAGCGGACCGATCAGGAGCCACTCAACAGGTACACAGCAGGGCGATCATGGGCAAGATCACCAATCCCACACATTACAAGTCACCCGCACCGCTCAAACTTGGTGTCTTCAGCACGCCAAACACCTGAAATCTTTCAGCATAGAGTGACACAGAGAAGCTGTTCCTCAAGATGGAGTCGGTACACCATGAGGAGGACCACAGTGAAGAGTCCCTGCCAGCATCTCAGGACATGGTAAGAGAGAGCACCCACTCTGACCTACCCCTCATATATTCAGAGATGACACAGATTGCTGCAGATTAGAGATGAGCGAAGTATTCAAAAATTCGATTCGGCTGATTCGGCGAATTCGAGGAATAAATCCGATTCGATGCGAATATATTCGCTTCGAATTTAACTTATAAAAAGCGTTTCTAGGCTTCAGAGAGCCTTTATATTAGTGCAGAACACTGTACCTTTAATTTAAATGCCCTTGGAGTCTGCTGAGGAAGAGAAATAATACTGTCAGTCAGTATGACATGCAGATGAGTGCCGTCGATCTTAGAATCACCGCACACTTCACTCATTTGGGCAGTCACGGAGCCACAGTGTGGCGGTGGAGGCAGCAGCAATGGGAGGCCATACAGCATCCTATGACAAAAATGGAACCCACCAGCAGTGTGAGGAGACCTGAAAGTGGCACATGGCAGAGTGTGGCGATGGAGACAGCAGCAATGGGAGGCCGTACAGGGACCCATGAGACACTCTGGACCTGGCAGCAGCATCAGGAGGCGGTACGGGGGCCCATGGCAGATTACGGGCCTGGCAGCAGCAATGGGAAGCCCGTAATCTGCCAGCACCCTATGACAAAATGGAACCCACCAGCAGTGTGAGGAGACCTGAAAGTGGCACATGGCAGAGTGTGGCGATGGAGACAGCAGCAATGGGAGGCCGTACAGGGACCCATGAGACACTCTGGACCTGGCAGCAGCATGAGGAGGCGGTATGGGGGCCCATGGCAGATTACGGGCCTGGCAGCAGCAATGGGAGGCCCGTAATCTGCCAGCACCCTATGACAAAATGGAACCCACCAGCAGTGTGAGGAGACCTGAAAGTGGCACATGGCAGAGTGTGGCGATGGAGACAGCAGCAATGGGAGGCCGTACAGGGACCCATGATACACTCTGGACCTGGCAGCAGCATGAGGAGGCGGTACGGGGGCCCATGGCAGATTACGCGCCTGGCAGCAGCAATGGGAGGCCCGTAATCTGCCAGCACCCTATGACAAAATGGAACACACCAGCAGTGTGAGGAGACCTGAAAGTGGCACATGGCAGAGTGTGGCGATGGAGACAGCAGCAATGGGAGGCCGTACAGGGACCCATGACACACTCTGGACCTGGCAGCAGCATGAGGAGGCGGTACAGGGGCCCATGGCAGATTACGGGCCTGGCAGCAGCAATGGGAGGCCCGTAATCTGCCAGCACCCTATGACAAAATGGAACCCACCAGCAGTGTGAGGAGACCTGAAAGTGGCACATGGCAGAGTGTGGCGATGGAGACAGCAGCAATGGGAGGCCATACAGGGACCCATGACACACTCTGGACCTGGCAGCAGCATGAGGAGGCGGTACGGGGGCCCATGGCAGATTACGGGCCTGGCAGCAGCAATGGGAGGCCCGTAATCTGCCAGCACCCTATGACAAAATGGAACCCACCAGCAGTGTGAGGAGACCTGAAAGTGGCACATGGCAGAGTGTGGCGATGGAGACAGCAGCAATGGGAGGCCATACAGGGACCCATGACACACTCTGGACCTGGCAGCAGCATGAGGAGGCGGTACGGGGGCCCATGGCAGATTACGGGCCTTGCAGCAGCAATGGGAGGCCCGTAATCTGCCAGCACCCTATGACAAGATGGAACCCACCAGCAGTGTAAGGAGACCTGAAAGTGGCACATGGCAGAGTCTGGCGATGAAGTCAGCAGCAATGGGAGGCCGTATAGGGACCCATGACACACTCTGGACCTGGCAGCAGCAAGAGGAGGCGGTACAGGGGCCCATGGCAGAGTGGCGAAGCGTAAGCAGCTTAAATTGAAGGCCATACAGAGGCCTATGTTAAAAATAATAACATGTTTGGGGCATGATTCATGGCGGATTTAGTCAGTTGTGTCAGGAACTGGTGGTTTGAAATCCAGACTAATCCACGCCTGATTCATTTTCACAAACGTGAGTCTCTCCACACTTTGGGTGGACAGTCGTGTCCTCCGCGGAGTTACAATACCTCCTGCCGCACTAAACACGCGCTCCGATGCCACGCTACTGGCCGGGCATGACAGCCTTTCAAGGGCAAATTCAGCTAGTTGGGGCCAAAGGTCAAGTTTCGTTGCCCAGTAGTCAAGGGGATTGTCTACCTCGGTTGGCAGGGTGCTGTCCAAGTAGGCCCGAGCCTGTTGTTTGAGGTCCTGCTCCAGGTCCACCTGATGCTGCTGCTGCTGCGGCTGGTTAGTAGTTTCCTCACTGCGCTGGTGAAGAAAGCTACTCATCATCGACTGCAGACTGAGGCAGCTGCAGCTGGTGGAGCTGCCACTGCTCCTACCACCCCACCCCTCCCCTGCTGCCATGGCAGCGGAACGCGAGTGCACAGGGCCCACAGTGTCTGAGGATGGACGTTGGTGCAGAAAGGCAGAGACCAACTGACTACATAGGTGGTTTTTATATTACGTTATTTTGGCCTCCCTCTCAGCAGGTGTGAAAAAGGCCACCATTTTTGAACGGTAGCGAGGGTCCAACAAGGTAGACAGCCAAAAGTCATCCCTCTGTCTGATGGTTATTATTCGGCTGTCGCTACGCAAGCAACCGAGCATGCTATGGGCCATTTGTGCCAAGGAATGCGAGGGACTCCCTGCCTCCATCTCCACAGCATACTGCCACAGTGCGTCTGGGTCCTCTGTCTCCTCCTCCTCCTCTACCAGATGCTCCTGCTCCTCCACTCCTGTCCGCTGAGTGGAAAAACCACCCATTTCACTCAATAATTCCTGAGCACCAATGTCCTCCTCTACCTCCTCCTCTTCTTCCTGTCCTGCCCCCACAGGGGTCATGTGGCGTTGAGATCTGTGCGCCACGTCTACCGCACCCTGACCAGCCATTGTTAACAGCATTTGTTCCAGGACGTGCAACAGAGGAATGACGTCGTTCATCCCATAGTCCTGCCGACTCACGATGAGCTGCCAATGGCTGACATCTAAGTTACACAGGGGAGTACCTTTATCCGCTTGTAACATCAGGAAATCGGTGATGGCCTTTCGCTGTTCGTAAAGGCGGTTAACATATGTAGGGTTGAATTCCACCTTCTTGCAACGTCACAGCATGAGGAGGTGGTACAGGGGCCCATGGCAGATTACAGGCCTGGCAGCAGCAATGGGAGGCCCGTAATCTGCCAGCACCCTATGGCAAAATGGAACACACCAGCAGTGTGAGGAGACCTGAAAGTGGCACATTGCAGAGTGTGGCGATGGAGACAGCAGCAATGGGAGGCCGTACAGGGACCCATGAGACACTGTGGACCTGGCAGCAGCATGAGGAGGCGGTACAGGGGCCCATGGCAGATTACAGGCCTGGCAGCAGCAATGGGAGGCCCGTAATCTGCCAGCACCCTATGACAAAATGGAACACACCAGCAGTGTGAGGAGACCTGAAAGTGGCACATGGCAGAGTGTGGCGATGGAGACAGCAGCAATGGGAGGCCGTACAGGGACCCATGAGAGATTCTGGACCTGGCAGCAGCATGAGGAGTCGGTACAGGGGCCCATGGCAGATTACAGGCCTGGCAGCAGCAATGGGAGGCCCGTAATCTGCCAGCACCCTATGACAAAATGGAACACACCAGCAGTGTGAGGAGACCTGAAAGTGGCACATGGCAGAGTGTGGCGATGGAGACAGCAGCAATGGGAGGCCGTACAGGGACCCATGAGAGACTCTGGACCTGGCAGCAGCATGAGGAGGCGGTACAGGGGCCCATGGCAGATTACAGGCCTGGCAGCAGCAATGGGAGGCCCGTAATCTGCCAGCACCCTATGACAAAATGGAACACACCAGCAGTGTGAGGAGACCTGAAAGTGGCACATGGCAGAGTGTGGCGATGGAGACAGAAGCAATGGGAGGCCGTACAGGGACCCATGAGAGACTCTGGACCTGGCAGCAGCATGAGGAGGCGGTACAGGGGCCCATGGCAGATTACAGGCCTGGCAGCAGCAATGGGAGGCCCGTAATCTGCCAGCACCCTATGACAAAATGGAACACACCAGCAGTGTGAGGAGACCTGAAAGTGGCACATGGCAGAGTGTGGCGATGGAGACAGCAGCAATGGGAGGCCGTACAGGGACCCATGAGAGACTCTGGACCTGGCAGACTCTGGACCAGCAGCATGAGGAGGCGGTACAGGGGCCCATGGCAGATTACAGGCCTGGCAGCAGCAATGGGAGGCCCGTAATCTGCCAGCACCCTATGACAAAATGGAACACACCAGCAGTGTGAGGAGACCTGAAAGTGGCACATGGCAGAGTGTGGCGATGGAGACAGCAGCAATGGGAGGCCGTACAGGGACCCATGAGAGACTCTGGACCTGGCAGCAGCATGAGGAGGCGGTACAGGGGCCCATGGCAGATTACAGGCCTGGCAGCAGCAATGGGAGGCCCGTAATCTGCCAGCACCCTATGACAAAATGGAACACACCAGCAGTGTGAGGAGACCTGAAAGTGGCACATGGCAGAGTGTGGCGATGGAGACAGCAGCAATGGGAGGCCGTACAGGGATCCATGACACACTCTGGACCTGGCAGCAGCATGAGGAGGCGGTACAGGGGCCCATGGCAGATTACAGGCCTGGCAGCAGCAATGGGAGGCCCGTAATCTGCCAGCACCCTATGACAAAATGGAACACACCAGCAGTGTGAGGAGACCTGAAAGTGGCACATGGCAGAGTGTGGCGATGGAGACAGCAGCAATGGGAGGCCGTACAGGGGCCCATTAGACACTCTGTACCTGGCAGCAGCATGAGGAGGCGGTACAGGGGCCCATGGCAGATTACAGGCCTGGCAGCAGCAATGGGAGGCCCGTAATCTGCCAGCACCCTATGACAAAATGGAACACACCAGCAGTGTGAGGAGACCTGAAAGTGGCACATGGCAGAGTGTGGCGATGGAGACAGCAGCAATGGGAGGCCGTACAGGGACCCATGAGACACTCTGGACCTGGCAGCAGCATGAGGAGGCAGGCAGAACCGCCGTATCTTTATCACGGTTTTCCCAGGCCACCAAATGGCGACGCTGCATATGCTGACGCAACGCTGTAGTCCCAACATGGGCCCCCTGGCCACGCTTGACTTTCTGGCCACATAGTCGACATACGGCTACGTTTACTTCCTCGGGCGGCTTGACAAAAAATTGCCACACCGCCGAGTAGGAAACTTTGCCCCCGCTACTCCTCACTTGCTGACTGCTACTTCCTCCGTGCACACCGGCACCACTACTGGCCGTGGTGGTAGGCTGCAGTGGAGCTGGTGCTCTACTCCATGGCCGTTTGCCTCCACTGACACTGCTGCGACCCTGCTGCCTCCTGGGCAACCCACCGACTGTTTTGCTCGCTGCCAAGCTGCCACCCTCTTCTCCTGATGATGCGGAAGCAATAGCCTGATGACGACGAGGCTGCCAAGTGCGATCAGCCTCATCATCATCAATTAGGGTCTCCGCCTCACTACTAGCCCCCTCGGCTGCGTGTGGGTCAGGAGACAGACCTGTCTCTAGACCAGCTACCGAGCCACTCTCCTCGCCAGTACTTCTTCGCCTGGCTGCTGAAGAGGCGGATGTCTCCCCCCGTTCCTGACCGCCCTCTGTTAGCTCTTCCTCACTGTACAGTGGGGCTGAGCCCACAGCATGCGATACTTCGCTTGGTGAGGGAACACCAAAGGACAGGGGCAGGTAGAGGACGCGTGATTTCAGTGGGCTTGCTCCCGGGCCATGCCAACTAACGGTTGTGTCTGACGTACCCACCGACCGTTGGCTGTAGGTGTCAGAGGTGACCTGGGAAGAGGAAGACGACCGAGCCAACCAATCGATGACGGCAGGGTTGTCGGTGGAGACACGACCGCTGGATGACACCGGGAGCACTGGCCTCTGGCTGCGAATAGTGCTGCCTCGACCCCTTCCTCTGCTGCCACGTCTGCTCGCTCCTAAAACATTGCCTCCTCTGCCACTCCTCTGCATGTTGTCTGACATACTCTTTAATTCAACGATTCTGTGTCCCTGAGTAACAATTCTGTGTCCCTGAGTAACAATTCTGTGTCCCTGAGTAACAATTCTGTGTCCCTCAGTAACAATTCTGTGTCCCTCAGTAACAATTCTGTGTCCCTGAGTAACAATTCTGTGTCCCTCAGTAACAATTCTGTGTCCCTGAGTAACAATTCTGTGTCCCTCAGTAACAATTCTGTGTCTGTCCCTGAGTAACGGTTCTGTGGCCCTCAGTAACAATTCTGTGTCTGTCCCTGAGTAACAATTCTGTGTCCCTCAGTAACAATTCTGTGTCTGTCCCTGAGTAACAATTCTGTGTCCCTGAGTAACAATTCTGTGTCCCTCAGTAACAATTCTGTGTCCCTCAGTAACAATTCTGTGTCCCTAAGTAACAATTCTGTGTCTGTCCCTGAGTAACAATTCTGTGTCCCTGAGTAACAATTCTGTGTCCCTGAGTAACAATTCTGTGTCCCTCAGTAACAATTCTGTGTCCCTCAGGAACAATTCTGTGTCTGTCCCTGAGTAACAATTCTGTGTCCCCGAGTAACAATTCTGTGTCCCCGAGTAACAATTCTGTGTCCCCGAGTAACATTTCTGTGTCCCCGAGTAACAATTCTGTGTCCCTCAGAAACAATTGTGTGTCCCTCAGTAACAATTGTGTGTCCCTCAGTAACAATTCTGTGTCCCTCAGTAACAATTCTGTGTCTGTCCCTGAGTAGCAATTCTGTGTCCCTCAGTAACAATTCTGTGTCTGTCCTTGAGTAACAATTCTGTGTCTGTCCCTGAGTAACAATTCTGTGTCCCTCAGTAACAATTCTGTGTCCCTGAGTAACAATTCTGTGTCCCTAAGTAACAATTCTGTGTCCCTCAGTAACAATTCTGTGTCTGTCCCTGAGTAACAATTCTGTGTCCCTCAGTAACAATTCTGTGTCCCTCAGTAACAATTCTGTGTCCCTCAGTAACAATTCTGTGTCCCTGAGTAACAATTCTGTGTCTGTCCATGAGTAACAATTCTGTGTCCCTGAGTAACAATTCTGTGTCCCTGAGTAACAATTCTGTGTCCCTCAGTAACAATTCTGTGTCCCTCAGTAACAATTCTGTGTCTGTCCCTGAGTAACAATTCTGTGTCCCCGAGTAACAATTCTGTGTCCCTCAGTAACAATTCTGTGTCCCTCAGTAACAATTCTATGTCTGTCCCTGAGTAACAATTCTGTTTCCCCGAGTAACAATTCTGTTTCCCCGAGTAACAATTCTGTGTCCCAGAGTAACAATTCTGTGTCCCTCAGTAACAATTCTGTGTCCCTCAGTAACAATTCTGTGTCTGTCCCTGAGTAACAATTCTGTGTCCCTCAGTAACAATTCTGTGTCCATGAGTAACAATTCTGTGTCCCTCAGTAACAATTCTGTGTCCCTTAGTAACAATTCTGTGTCTGTCCCTGAGTAACAATTCTGTGTCCCTGAGTAACAATTCTGTGTCCCTGAGTAACAATTCTGTGTCCCTCAGTAACAATTCTGTGTCCCTCAGTAACAATAATGTGTCCTTCAGTAACAATTCTGTGTCTGTCCCTGAGTAACAATTCTGTGTCCCTCAGTAACACTTCTGTGTCCCTCAGTAACACTTCTGTGTCCCTGAGTAACAATTCTGTGTCCCTCAGTAACAATTCTGTGTCCCTCAGTAACAATTCTGTGTCCCTCAGTAACAATTCTGTGTCTGTCCCTGAGTAACAATTCTGTGTCCCTGAGTAACAATTCTGTGTCCCTCAGTAACAATTCTGTGTCCCTCAGTAACAATTCTGTGTCCCTCAGTAACAATTCTGTGTCTGTCCCTGAGTAACAATTCTGTGTCCCTAAGTAACGGTTCTGTGTCCCTAAGTAATGATTGTGTGTCCCTAAGTAACGGTTCTGTGTCCCTAAGTAACAATTCTGTGTCTGTCCCTGAGTAACAATTCTGTGTCCCTCAGTAACAATTCTGTGTCTGTCCCTGAGTAACAATTCTGTGTCCCTGAGTATTAATTCTGTGTCCCTCAGTAACAATTCTGTGTCCCTCAGTAACAATTCTGTGTCCCTCAGTAACAATTCTGTGTCTGTCCCTGAGTAACAATTCTGTGGCCCTAAGTAACGGTTCTGTGGCCCTCAGTAACAATTCTGTGTCTGTCCCTGAGTAACAATTCTGTGTCCCTCAGTAACAATTCTGTGTCTGTCCCTGAGTAACAATTCTGTGTCCCTGAGTAACAATTCTGTGTCCCTCAGTAACAATTCTTTGTCCCTCAGTAACAATTCTGTGTCCCTCAGTAACAATTCTGTGTCCCTCAGTAACAATTCTGTGTCTGTCCCTGAGTAACAATTCTGTGTCCCTGAGTAACAATTCTGTGTCCCTCAGTAACAATTCTGTGTCCCTCAGTAACAATTCTGTGTCCCTCAGTAACAATTCTGTGTCTGTCCCTGAGTAACAATTCTGTGTCCCCGAGAAACAATTCTGTGTCCCCGAGTAACAATTCTGTGTCCCTCAGTAACAATTCTGTGTCCCTCAGTAACAATTCTGTGTCCCTCAGTAACAATTCTGTGTCTGTCCCTGAGTAACAATTCTGTGTCCCTGAGTAACAATTCTGTGTCTGTCCCTGAGTAACAATTCTGTGTCTGTCCCTGAGTAACAATTCTGTGTCCCTCAGTAACAATTCTGTGTCTGTCCCTGAGTAACAATTCTGTGTCCCTCAGTAACAATTCTGTGTCCCTCAGTAACAATTCTGTGTCTGTCCCTGAGTAACAATTCTGTGTCCCTCAGTAACAATTCTGTGTCCCTGAGTAACAATTCTGTGTCCCTCAGTAACAATTCTGTGTCCCTCAGTAACAATTCTGTGTCTGTCCCTGAGTAACAATTCTGTGTCCCTCAGTAACAATTCTGTGTCTGTCCCTGAGTAACAATTCTGTTTCCCCGAGTAACAATTCTGTGTCCCCGAGTAACAATTCTGTGTCCTTGAGTAACAATTCTGTGTCCCTCAGTAACAATTCTGTGTCTGTCCCTGAGTAACAATTCTGTGTCCCTGAGTAACAATTCTGTGTCCCTCAGTAACAATTCTGTGTCCCTCAGTAACAATTCTGTGTCTGTCCCTGAGTAACAATTCTGTTTCCCCGAGTAACAATTCTGTGTCCCCGAGTAACAATTCTGTGTCCTTGAGTAACAATTCTGTGTCCCTCAGTAACAATTCTGTGTCTGTCCCTGAGTAACAATTCTGTGTCCCTGAGTAACAATTCTGTGTCCCTCAGTAACAATTCTGTGTCCCTCAGTAACAATTCTGTGTCTGTCCCTGAGTAACAATTCTGTTTCCCCGAGTAACAATTCTGTGTCCCCGAGTAACAATTCTGTGTCCTTGAGTAACAATTCTGTGTCCCTCAGTAACAATTCTGTGTCCCTCAGTAACAATTCTGTGTCTGTCCCTGAGTAACAATTCTGTTTCCCCGAGTAACAATTCTGTTTCCCCGAGTAACAATTCTGTGTCCCCGAGTAACAATTCTGTGTCCCCGAGTAACAATTCTGTGTCCCTCAGTAACAATTGTGTGTCCCTCAGTAACAATTGTGTGTCCCTCAGTAACAATTCTGTGTCCCTCAGTAACAATTCTGTGTCTGTCCCTCAGTAACAATTCTGTGTCCCTCAGTAACAATTCTGTGTCTGTCCCTGAGTAACAATTCTGTGTCTGTCCCTGAGTAACAATTCTGTGTCCCTCAGTAACAATTCTGTGTCCCTGAGTAACAATTCTGTGTCCCTCAGTAACAATTCTGTGTCCCTCAGTAACAATTCTGTGTCCCTCAGTAACAATTCTGTGTCTGTCCCTGAGTAACAATTCTGTGTCCCTCAGTAACAATTCTGTGTCCCTCAGTAACAATTCTGTGTCTGTCCCTGAGTAACAATTCTGTGTCCCTCAGTAACAATTCTGTGTCCCTCAGTAACAATTCTGTGTCTGTCCCTGAGTAACAATTCTGTGTCCCTCAGTAACAATTCTGTGTCTGTCCCTGAGTAACAATTCTGTGTCCCTGAGTAACAATTCTGTGTCCATGAGTAACAATTCTGTGTCCCTCAGTAACAATTCTGTGTCTGTCCCTGAGTAACAATTCTGTGTCCCTGAGTAACAATTCTGTGTCCCCGAGTAACATTTCTGTGTCCCCGAGTAACAATTCTGTGTCCCTCAGAAACAATTGTGTGTCCCTCAGTAACAATTGTGTGTCCCTCAGTAACAATTCTGTGTCCCTCAGTAACAATTCTGTGTCTGTCCCTGAGTAGCAATTCTGTGTCCCTCAGTAACAATTCTGTGTCTGTCCTTGAGTAACAATTCTGTGTCTGTCCCTGAGTAACAATTCTGTGTCCCTCAGTAACAATTCTGTGTCCCTGAGTAACAATTCTGTGTCCCTAAGTAACAATTCTGTGTCCCTCAGTAACAATTCTGTGTCTGTCCCTGAGTAACAATTCTGTGTCCCTCAGTAACAATTCTGTGTCCCTCAGTAACAATTCTGTGTCCCTCAGTAACAATTCTGTGTCCCTGAGTAACAATTCTGTGTCTGTCCATGAGTAACAATTCTGTGTCCCTGAGTAACAATTCTGTGTCCCTCAGTAACAATTCTGTGTCCCTCAGTAACAATTCTGTGTCTGTCCCTGAGTAACAATTCTGTGTCCCCGAGTAACAATTCTGTGTCCCTCAGTAACAATTCTGTGTCCCTCAGTAACAATTCTGTGTCTGTCCCTGAGTAACAATTCTGTTTCCCCGAGTAACAATTCTGTTTCCCCGAGTAACAATTCTGTGTCCCAGAGTAACAATTCTGTGTCCCTCAGTAACAATTCTGTGTCCCTCAGTAACAATTCTGTGTCTGTCCCTGAGTAACAATTCTGTGTCCCTCAGTAACAATTCTGTGTCCATGAGTAACAATTCTGTGTCCCTCAGTAACAATTCTGTGTCCCTTAGTAACAATTCTGTGTCTGTCCCTGAGTAACAATTCTGTGTCCCTGAGTAACAATTCTGTGTCCCTGAGTAACAATTCTGTGTCCCTCAGTAACAATTCTGTGTCCCTCAGTAACAATAATGTGTCCTTCAGTAACAATTCTGTGTCTGTCCCTGAGTAACAATTCTGTGTCCCTCAGTAACACTTCTGTGTCCCTCAGTAACACTTCTGTGTCCCTGAGTAACAATTCTGTGTCCCTCAGTAACAATTCTGTGTCCCTCAGTAACAATTCTGTGTCCCTCAGTAACAATTCTGTGTCTGTCCCTGAGTAACAATTCTGTGTCCCTGAGTAACAATTCTGTGTCCCTCAGTAACAATTCTGTGTCCCTCAGTAACAATTCTGTGTCCCTCAGTAACAATTCTGTGTCTGTCCCTGAGTAACAATTCTGTGTCCCTAAGTAACGGTTCTGTGTCCCTAAGTAATGATTGTGTGTCCCTAAGTAACGGTTCTGTGTCCCTAAGTAACAATTCTGTGTCTGTCCCTGAGTAACAATTCTGTGTCCCTCAGTAACAATTCTGTGTCTGTCCCTGAGTAACAATTCTGTGTCCCTGAGTATTAATTCTGTGTCCCTCAGTAACAATTCTGTGTCCCTCAGTAACAATTCTGTGTCCCTCAGTAACAATTCTGTGTCTGTCCCTGAGTAACAATTCTGTGGCCCTAAGTAACGGTTCTGTGGCCCTCAGTAACAATTCTGTGTCTGTCCCTGAGTAACAATTCTGTGTCCCTCAGTAACAATTCTGTGTCTGTCCCTGAGTAACAATTCTGTGTCCCTGAGTAACAATTCTGTGTCCCTCAGTAACAATTCTTTGTCCCTCAGTAACAATTCTGTGTCCCTCAGTAACAATTCTGTGTCTGTCCCTGAGTAACAATTCTGTGTCCCCGAGAAACAATTCTGTGTCCCCGAGTAACAATTCTGTGTCCCTCAGTAACAATTCTGTGTCCCTCAGTAACAATTCTGTGTCCCTCAGTAACAATTCTGTGTCTGTCCCTGAGTAACAATTCTGTGTCCCTGAGTAACAATTCTGTGTCTGTCCCTGAGTAACAATTCTGTGTCCCTCAGTAACAATTCTGTGTCTGTCCCTGAGTAACAATTCTGTGTCCCTCAGTAACAATTCTGTGTCCCTCAGTAACAATTCTGTGTCCCTCAGTAACAATTCTGTGTCTGTCCCTGAGTAACAATTCTGTGTCCCTCAGTAACAATTCTGTGTCCCTGAGTAACAATTCTGTGTCCCTCAGTAACAATTCTGTGTCCCTCAGTAACAATTCTGTGTCTGTCCCTGAGTAACAATTCTGTGTCCCTCAGTAACAATTCTGTGTCTGTCCCTGAGTAACAATTCTGTTTCCCCGAGTAACAATTCTGTGTCCCCGAGTAACAATTCTGTGTCCTTGAGTAACAATTCTGTGTCCCTCAGTAACAATTCTGTGTCTGTCCCTGAGTAACAATTCTGTGTCCCTGAGTAACAATTCTGTGTCCCTCAGTAACAATTCTGTGTCCCTCAGTAACAATTCTGTGTCTGTCCCTGAGTAACAATTCTGTGTCCCCGAGTAACAATTCTGTGTCCTTGAGTAACAATTCTGTGTCCCTCAGTAACAATTCTGTGTCTGTCCCTGAGTAACAATTCTGTGTCCCTGAGTAACAATTCTGTGTCCCTCAGTAACAATTCTGTGTCCCTCAGTAACAATTCTGTGTCTGTCCCTGAGTAACAATTCTGTTTCCCCGAGTAACAATTCTGTGTCCCCGAGTAACAATTCTGTGTCCTTGAGTAACAATTCTGTGTCCCTCAGTAACAATTCTGTGTCCCTCAGTAACAATTCTGTGTCTGTCCCTGAGTAACAATTCTGTTTCCCCGAGTAACAATTCTGTTTCCCCGAGTAACAATTCTGTGTCCCCGAGTAACAATTCTGTGTCCCCGAGTAACAATTCTGTGTCCCTCAGTAACAATTGTGTGTCCCTCAGTAACAATTGTGTGTCCCTCAGTAACAATTCTGTGTCCCTCAGTAACAATTCTGTGTCTGTCCCTCAGTAACAATTCTGTGTCCCTCAGTAACAATTCTGTGTCTGTCCCTGAGTAACAATTCTGTGTCTGTCCCTGAGTAACAATTCTGTGTCCCTCAGTAACAATTCTGTGTCCCTGAGTAACAATTCTGTGTCCCTCAGTAACAATTCTGTGTCCCTCAGTAACAATTCTGTGTCCCTCAGTAACAATTCTGTGTCTGTCCCTGAGTAACAATTCTGTGTCCCTCAGTAACAATTCTGTGTCCCTCAGTAACAATTCTGTGTCTGTCCCTGAGTAACAATTCTGTGTCCCTCAGTAACAATTCTGTGTCCCTCAGTAACAATTCTGTGTCTGTCCCTGAGTAACAATTCTGTGTCCCTCAGTAACAATTCTGTGTCTGTCCCTGAGTAACAATTCTGTGTCCCTGAGTAACAATTCTGTGTCCATGAGTAACAATTCTGTGTCCCTCAGTAACAATTCTGTGTCTGTCCCTGAGTAACAATTCTGTGTCCCTGAGTAACAATTCTGTGTCCCTCAGTAACAATTCTGTGTCCCTCAGTAACAATTCTGTGTCTGTCCCTGAGTAACAATTCTGTTTCCCCGAGTAACAATTCTGTGTCCCCGAGTAACAATTCTGTGTCCCTGAGTAACAATTCTGTGTCCCTCAGTAACAATTCTGTGTCCCTCAGTAACAATTCTGTGTCTGTCCCTGAGTAACAATTCTGTGTCCCTGAGTAACAATTCTGTGTCCCTCAGTAACAATTCTGTGTCCCTCAGTAACAATTCTGTGTCTGTCCCTCAGTAACAATTCTGTGTCCCTCAGTAACAATTCTGTGTCTTTCCATGAGTAACAATTCTGTGTCCCTTTGTAACAATTCTGTGTCCCTGAGTAACAATTCCGTGTCCCTCAGTAACAATTCTGTGTCCCTCAGTAACAATTCTTTGTCTGTCCCTGAGTAACAATTCTGTTTCCCCGAGTAACAATTCTGTGTCCCCGAGTAACAATTCTGTGTCCCTGAGTAACAATTCTGTGTCCCTCAGTAACAATTCTGTGTCCCTCAGTAACAATTCTGTGTCTGTCCCTGAGTAACAATTCTGTTTCCCCGAGTAACAATTCTGTGTCCCCGAGTAACAATTCTGTGTCCCTCAGTAACAATTCTGTGTCCCTCAGTAACAATTGTGTGTCCCTCAGTAACAATTCTGTGTCCCTCAGTAACAATTCTGTGTCTGTCCCTGAGTAACAATTCTGTGTCCCTCAGTAACTATTCTGTGTCTGTCCCTGAGTAACAATTCTGTGTCTGTCCCTGAGTAACAATTCTGTGTCCCTCAGTAACAATTCTGTGTCCCTGAGTAACAATTCTGTGTCCCTCAGTAACAATTCTGTGTCCCTCAGTAACAATTCTGTGTCTGTCCCTGAGTAACAATTCTGTGTCCCTCAGTAACAATTCTGTGTCCCTCAGTAACAATTCTGTGTCTGTCCCTGAGTAACAATTCTGTGTCCCTCAGTAACAATTCTGTGTCTGTCCCTGAGTAACAATTCTGTGTCCCTGAGTAACAATTTTGTGTCCCTGAGTAACAATTCTGTGTCCCTCAGTAACAATTCTGTGTCCCTCAGTAACAATTCTGTGTCTGTCCCTGAGTAACAATTCTGTTTTCCCGAGTAACAATTCTGTGTCCCCGAGTAACAATTCTGTGTCCCTGAGTAACAATTCTGTGTCCCTCAGTAACAATTCTGTGTCTGTCCCTGAGTAACAATTCTGTTTCCCCGAGTAACAATTCTGTGTCCCCGAGTAACAATTCTGTGTCTCTGAGTAACAATTCTGTGTCTCTGAGTAACAATTCTGTGTCCCTCAGTAACAATTCTGTGTCCCTCAGTAACAATTCTGTGTCTGTCCCTGAGTAACAATTCTGTGTCCCTGAGTAACAATTCTGTGTCCCTCAGTAACAATTCTGTGTCCCTGAGTAACAATTCTGTGTCCCTGAGTAACGATTCTGTGTCCCTCAGTAACAATTCTGTGTCTGTCCCTGAGTAACAATTCTGTGTCCCTCAGTAACACTTCTGTGTCCCTCAGTAACAATTCTGTGTCCCTCAGTAACAATTCTGTGTCTGTCCCTGAGTAACAATTCTGTGTCCCTGAGTAACAATTCTGTGTCCCTGAGTAACAATTCTGTGTCCCTCAGTAACAATTCTGTGTCCCTCAGTAACAATTCTGTGTCTGTCCCTGAGTAACAATTCTGTGTCCCTAAGTAACGGTTCTGTGTCCCTAAGTAACAATTGTGTGTCCCTAAGTAATGGTTCTGTGTCCCTAAGTAACGGTTCTGTGTCCCTAAGTAACGGTTCTGTGTCCCTAAGTAACGATTCTGTGTCCCTAAGTAACGGTTCTGTGTCCCTAAGTAACGGTTCTGTGTCCCTAAGTAACGATTCTGTGTCCCTAATACAGAGAGATCTGTCTCTCTTGAATGACCAGAGGCAAATGGAGAATTGTAAGATGGCCGCAATTTATAGTTCCACCATTACACAGTGCTGGCTGGCTGGCTGCTGATTGGCTAATGCGATCACATGTCATGAATGAATGCATTATGGGTCAGCGCGCCTTGTCTGCGCGCCTTCCCAGAGATCCCTGCTCCGTCGCCGCACATGTCGCCGCCATTTTTGGAAAAATTTCGAAATTTTTCTAATATTAGAAACGAATTCCACTTCGCCGAGTTCGATTCGCTCATCTCTACTGCAGATCTTAAAAGATCATTCAACAGCCATTTCTGATCTGAAAGAAGACCTTCTTACTCTCTCTGAACAAATGACGACACTTAAGAGAGCTGGTACACAGAGAGACAGAGCAATTTCTAGATTAGAGAGAGTCTCTGAAACACATGCCACACGCCTGATTACTGTAAATCGTCCTCTTGAAGATAACAGAGGGAGACGGCACAACATAAGAGTGAGAGGCATTCCTGAAACGGTGTCCGCTGACCAAATTAAATCAGCCTTACAATCTATCTTTAACAACTTATTACAGAGACCCACTGATACATTCATTTTGATAGAGCACACAGAGCTCTCAGACCAAGAGGAGCGGAGAATTCTCCCCCAAGGGACATAATCTTCTGTATCACAAATTTTCCTCTAAAAGAAGAGATTCTTAGGAACACCAGACATAATGACCTCATAACTTTCAATGGACACAATATATCCCTTTTTCAGAACTTGTCCCCAATTACTCTGAAAAATAGAAGAGAAATGCACCCTCTGCTGACCACTTTAAAAGAAAAAGGAATCTTTTATAGATGGCGGTTTCCCTTCCCCTTACAGGCAAGCCACAATGGCAAGCAATACACGCTAAGGCTACCTAGCAAAACTCAGTTTCTGTGATGACCTGCAAATTCCATTCGTTGAACTACCAGAATGGTACGAAGAATTTAAACTCCCTCCAGCTGCACCACCCACTCTGTCCACACCACAACTGTCTCCAACCAAGATGCAGCAAAGAAAAAGCAGACACCACAAGCAGAGTGGGCCCGGTTCCAGATTCTCCTCGCTGAGATCCAAGCAACTTAGAGCCAGAGAGAACTTGGATGACACCTGACTTTAACCTGCACATTTTTATAGTTCATCACCGCAGGAGCGGACTGACAACTCATGGGGCCCCTGGGCAATAGAGGATCATGGGGCCCCTGTGTCCTTGGCCACACTCAAAGCACACCCAAAAAAGCCAATAAAAAGGTACCAGGAGCATTTCAAGGGGCCCCCTACTGACCCTGGGCCCTCGGGCAGTGCCCGAGTGCTCGAATGGTCAATCCATCCCTGAATCACCGTCATCTTCATCTTTACAACTTGCTTTGGTTACAGATAACCCATGGTGGAGGAGGGGGGGGGGGTCGGGATGCTTCTGTACTCCCTCCCTCCAATGCTCCTTCATTTAGAAACACCCACTCCTTAGAAAGTTTCTGGGTTCTGTATTTAATAGAGCTCCATGGGAAGTGTAATCTGAGGGATATACTAGTAATTCATTTTCTTACGAATACGATCACCCTTGATATCATCCCTCTTACAAGATGACATTTGTTTGGACTATAGACAGTCCTCACAACTTTGGTGGAAACGAGATATGGCCAATGCTACAACCTTTTCCTATTGTTTTGCTTTTTCCAACATTAAGGATACTAAGAACTTTAGATCAGTTCATATGACAAATGTATATTGGTTCACTGTTCTCAGGGTAAAACATACCTCTATAGCTCTACCCCACTGTTACCTAATAATTGCTATTGTTTATAAGTACTAATGGCTCTGATTGCAAATCTCCCCAAACTTGCACTCATATTGTATTTTGATACAATAGCTGTTTTCACCATAATAACTATTTGTTATTTTCGTTTATCTCTTGAACTGCGGCTTCTTACACTCCATAGTTCCTCCCACTAACCCCTACATTTAGCAGAGTATCTTTTTGAACCTCTTTATCGTGCTCCCTAAATAAAAATCTACTTCTGCTGACACCCTTGTAACCTTAAGATACAGAATTTACGTCTTTTGTTTCTTCCTCTTTATAAAGCATCGTAGGTTAGTGATAGCTACTAATCTTCTCTTCTCTATCTCTTAGTAAAAGTCTAATACCTATATCATAAACAGTACTTGCACTACATTGGCATGGCATATTCATCACTAGGAAAAAAACCTCTGATTATTCCACATAATGTTAGCGGTCTGAATGTATTTGAGAAAAGATCTCAACTCTTATGCGAGCTTGATAAAATTAGACCCTCAATAGTGTTTCTGCAAGAAACTAATTTTAAAACTGGACATACCCCTAAACTATCCAGCAGACACTTTACAAAAACATACCACTCGACTAATGACCTGGCTAAGACTAATGGGATCTCTATATTGAACAGCAAAGAAGCAAATATATATCGATAAAGGGACATTTAACCTCCCTGGAGGTATTCCCGAGTGTAGCTCGGGGTAAAGTGTCAGCACCACAAGCAGTAACCCCGAGCTACACTCCGGAATACCTTGCAGTGTTGCTTCGGGATCTCTTCTGCACTTACCTTGTCCTGCGCTCCCGCCATGTCCTCCTTGCAGTGTCCCCGGCAATGTCCTCCGGCAGATGGCAGCATCTGTCTTCTGGGTTCTGTTCCCTGCGACGTCAGGATGTACGGGGATGGAACTGGCGGTAAATTTTAAAATTTAAAAAAAAAAAGTGACATTCACTAAAATCACATTTCACATACATTTTGTCCCTAGTGCTTTGTCCTGTCCCCTGCCTGCATGTTTACTGTTCTTTCTGCCTGGAAACTGAGAAAAGTCCATGGCGTCCAAAAAGCGTCCCTTTAGGTCAAAAGCGGTTTTAGACCAGCTAGAGAACAGCGATAGTAAATTAGAACCACTTGCAGAATTGAGTGATAATGATTCGTGGGGAAATTCATCATCAGACACTGAAAACAATTTTGCGACTTTGCTTAGTGATGTGCGAACTGGTGCTCTATTTCAAATTTCAGTGTTTTTGCTTTGATTATATTATTGAATTTAATTTATTATTATATTATTATTTGTTATGATTGTTTATTAAATTATAATGTATGATTTTGTGTTTCAAATTTTAACATACCTGGAATGTTTACTAGACTCTTGTTCAGACAGATTTCAGTGAGTTATTCCTAAAAATTACAGGCCTACAATTAAAAAAATACATATTTCCATGCAAAAAATGTACCGCTTAGAGCACAGAAATATGGACATAATCAGACCGCTAGGGAGGCTACTAGATCCCGAGGGAAGATACATCTTCTTGAAGGGCTCCTGGGTAGGCAAATCAATCACTTTGGCTAATGTCTACTTTCCTAACTCAGCACACATTTCCTTCTGCTAAAACATTATTGAAGAATCAAAAGTTTTTGCATCTGCTTGCCTGATTTTGGGAGGAGACTTCAACATCGCCTTTAACCCTCTTCAAGACACATCCACAGGGAAGACCTGTATCGCTTATAAGATTCTTAAAAAAGTTAAACTTCTTCTAAGGTCTTTATCATTGGCAGATACTTTGAGGAAATTAAACCCAACGGGCAAGGACTACACTTGCTATTCCCCACCACACAATAGGTACGAGGATAGATTATTTTTTAATCTCACAAAGGGACCTCCCTATTCTTACTAACGCAAAAATCAGGATACAATCCCTCTCAGATCATGCTCCAATCTCACTCAATATGACATTCCTAGAACAGACAGACAAAACATACAACTGGAGACTCAACCCTGCTTTGCTCACTGACTTGTAAATTTTGAATAGTATCAAAAATGTCATCAAGATGTATTTCGACACCATCACGACAAAGGACACCCCTCAGCTTACAGTGTGGAAAGCACATAAATGCGTTGTTCATAGCGAGTTCATAGCGAGGTGCTAAATGGAAATAAAAACAAGATAGAAAGATTGGGGACATTTCCAGGGTTATAGCAGACCTTGAATCCCAACATAAATTCTCCCTGTCCTCGGCTCTGGAGGAAAAACTAGTTAAGGCAAAGCATGAATTACAGTCCATCCTTGATATTAGATATAAACGTTCCCTATTCTTTAAAAAACAAATTTATTATAAGGGTGCAAACAAAAGTGGACGATTCTTCGCCAAGGCCCTGATGGAGGCTAGATTTAACGAGAATATATATGGTATTAAAAACACAAAAGACAACCTAGAACATGACAACAAATCGATTACTTCCATCTTTCATCAATACTATACCAACTTATATAACTTGCCTCCACAACACACTCCTAAAGACCTTAAGAGTGAGAAAATAGATTTAATTAATGATTTCCTCAAAAAAATCTAATTACCACCACTTAAAATATCTGATGCCAAACACTTAGAGAATCCTATAGAAGAAACAGAACTTGTATCCTATAGAAGAAATAGATTCTAATGCCGCATTGGACTTGCTTCGTGATAGATCCAAGCGTTCTTCAGCCCAACAATGACACCTGTCCAAGATTTGTACAGAAATAAAAAAACATGCAAAATACGTGTGCAAAAGGTGTCAATGCATTAAAGTGTTTGTTTACCAATGCCAGAAGTCTGCCAAGCAAAATAGGCGACTTGGAAGCTTTGGTGCATGAAGAGAACTATGATGTAATTGGTGATGAGGCTGAAACATTATTTATTTATTTCAGGTACTTCTATAGCGCTGTCAATTTATGCAGTGCTTTACATACATGTATTGTACATTCACATCAGTCCCTAACCCTCAAGGGGGGTACAATCTAAGGTCCCTAACTCACATTCACATACTAGGGACAATTTAGACAGGATCCAATTAACCTACCAGCATGTCTTTGGAGTGTGGGAAGAAACCGGAGTACCCAGAGGAAACCCACACAGGCACAGAGAGAACATGCAAACTCCAGGCAGATGGTGCCGTGGCTGGGATTGAGAACCAATGACCCTAGTACTTCCAGGCGGAAGTGCTAACCATTTAGCCACTGTGCGGCACATTATGGGTGGAACTGCACATGGGGTGCGTACTACAAAGGTAATCGTTGGAGTTTGTTATAGGCCACCCAGTATTAATGAGGAGGTGGAGACTCAGCTCCTTGCACATATTGATACGGCTGCAAGGGCTGGGACAGTAATAATAATGAGGGAGTTTAACTGCCCGGAAATTGACTGGAGTAATGGCACTGCAGGAACAGTTAAAGGGCAAAAAATGTATAAACCTACTACAGGACAATTTTATGGTACAGTTTATAGAGACCCATATTAAGAATGATGCTCTGCTGGACCTGATAGCCTCAAACCATGCATATTACTAATGTCCATATAAAAGAACATCTGGGTAGCAGTGGCCATAACATGACTTAATTTATTATTAGCTGTAAACAACAAGCACATACAAGAAAAATGAAAACACTCAACTTTAAGAGAGCTAATTTTCCAAGGCTGAAGGCTGCTCTCCAAGACTTAGACTAGGAGAGCATTGACGAACAGAACACAGAAATGGGAGTTCTTCAAAAAGACTGTATGTGAACACAATGCAAAATATATTCCCATGGGAAACAAGTTTGAAAGGCTAAAAATGAAACCTATGTGGCTATAAAAAGCTATAAATAATAAGAAAAGAGCTTTCATAACATATAAAAATGAAGGAATGCTATCATCGTTTAAACATTACAAAAAATATAACAGAATATGTAAAAAGGAAATCAAGGCCGCAAAAATTGAAAACGAACGACAGATTGCAAAAGATAGCAGGACAAACCCCCAAAAGTTCTTCAAATATATTAACCGCCTCCCGCCCGCCATATAGTAATATGATGGATGCAAGGTGGTTCTCTCATTCTGGGAGGACGTCATATGACGTCCTCCCATTCTAACCGCGCATACACGGCTCCCGGAGCGTGCAGCATGGCGATCGGTGGTGCGCTGTGTCCCTTGGACACAGCGGATCACCGATCCACGGAAAGAGCCGAAGAATCCAATCACAGCTGATCACATGTAATCAGGTTATTGGCATTTCTCTCCCCACGAGGTGTCAAGCTGACAGCTCCTGAGGAGAGGAGAGCCGGTAATCGGCATTCCTCGGAGGGGACATGTACACTGATCATCAGAGCACTGATGATCAGTGTGCCCTGGTGATCTGTGTAGCCCCAGCAGTGCCACCTGTCAGTGTCCATCAGTGCCAGCTCTCAGTACCCATCCATGCCACCTGCCAGTGGCCATCAGTGCCACATTTCAGTGCCCATCAGTGCCACATCAATGCCACATATCAGTGCCCATCTGAGCTGCCTTTCAGTGTCACCCATCAGTTCCAGTCAGTGCCACCTATCAAAGCCAGTCAGTGTCACCTATCAGTGCTGCCAATCAGTGCCGCCTATCAGTGCCAGTCAGTGCCGCCTATCAGTGCCAGTCAGTGTCGCCTATCAGCATGCATCAGTGCTGCCTATCAGTGCCCGTCAATGCTGCCTATCAGTGCCACCTAAAAGTGCCAGGCAGTGCCACCTAACAGTGCCAGTCAGTGCCACCTATCAGTGCCACCTATCAGTGCTGCATATCAGTGCCATATATGAGTGCTGCCTTTCAGTGCCCATCAGTGATGCCTCTCAATGCCCATCAGTGCCACCTACCAGTGCCTCCTCATCAGTGCCCATCAGTGCCACCTATCAGTGTCCATCAGTGCAGCCTATCAGTGCCCATCACTGCAGCCTCATTAGCGCACATCAGTGAAGGAGAAAAATCACTTATTTACAAAATGTTATAACAAAAATCAAGAAAAAACTTTTTTTTTTCAAAATTTACAGTGGTTTTTGGTTTGTTTAATAAAGCTCTGTCACAAAAAAATAATAAAAATGTCATATGGGTACAGTATTGCATGACTGCGCAATTGTCATTCAAAGTGTAACAGCGCTGAAAGTTGGAAATTGGCCTAGGCAGGAAGGGGGTATAAGTGCCTTGTAGGCTACTGGTTAATAGTAAAAAGGTCCGGACCGAGCATGTAGGCCCTTTACAAAATAATCTAGAGTGGGTGAACAGGGACAAGGAGAAGGCAAATTTATTAAATACCTTCTTCGGCTCTGTGTATACAAAGGGACATGGGGGAGCTCTTGTCCATATGTAAGATAAAGTCTAAAGGCTTGGAAAAATTAGTATGTAAATGGTTGAAAACTGACTAAAGGATGGTATTTAGAGAGTAGTGGTTAATGATTCATACTCTGAATGGTCTAGGGTTGTTAGTGGTGTACCCCAAAATTCAGTGTTGGGACCCTTACTTTTTAGTATATTTATAAATGATATAGGGTCTGGGATTAAAAATACCTTTTCAGTCTTTGCAGATGAGATCAAGCTTTGCAGTGGAATAACGTACTTGCAGGATGTCTCTAAATTACAAGCTGACCTAAACGCTGTTTAATTGGGCAACTCTGTGGCAAATTAAGTTTAATATTGATAAATGTGAAGTTATGCACTTGGGGGCTAAAATATCAATGCATCCCACATACTAGGGGGGAGTACAACTGGGGGAATCAATGGTGGAGAAGATCTGGGAGTTCTGGTAGATCATAAACTTAACACCTTCCCAACCGGCCTATAGCAGGTTCACAGCTGGGCAGGACACTCCTCGTTGTGACTGGGCATCATATGATGTCCTGTCAAAAGGAGGCACTCACGGGGCCGCAGGGCCACACAGTGGCGCAATCTGTCATCGGCTGTGTCCACGGGAGAGCGATATCATTTTGCCCATGTACAAATCATTAGCAACACCTCATCTGGAATATGCAGTTCAGTTTTGGGCACCAATTCACAAAAAGAATATTGAAGAATTGGAGAAAGTGCAGAGAAGGGCGACCAGACTGATAAGTCACGTGTCTAGCGTGGCGCAATGCGTCGGTACGCTAGGAGGATTCTGGGAGAGCGGTGATGTCATTTCTGGCATGGCCGCCATATTTGAAACGCCTATATTTAATACCCATGCAAGGCGTTCATAGCATGAGGTAGAAGAGCCATGTAAAAGATGAACTAACATGTGAGTGGGAATTTTTTGTATAAAGTTTACTCAATAAATTGCGGTTTTACAGTATGAGAGCTTTCTGTTTATACTGTATATGAACTGGAGAGGAAGCTGCTGACAGAGTACATCTCTGGGGAGGGTCCTGGGATACATCTGAGTGGTGTTTTATCTTAAGGCGAGCTGGCCCTGTAGGGTCAATGTAAGGAGGTGAGGGGCCACTGTAGCCATTTTCTGGATATACACAGTGTGAACACTTGTTATCACTTGCATGAATATTTCATACTGGACACTATATTTATATGGACTTGTTTATAATGATTGGTGATTTATATTAGATTGATTTGTTGATAGATTGATTGTTGTGATCACTTTGTCACTTTAATTATTCCCGTGGGGAATACACGTGTTGCACTTTATTTAATTTTATTTGCACGGCTGCACTTATATATTGTATATGTTAATTAATTTTGCAATTGTATTTATTTATTTATCTTTAGATTTATGATTTAGCGCTGCACTGTTTATTATTTATCAGACTGATAAGAGGCTCAGCTATGAGGAAAGATTAGAGGAACTGAATGTTTCTCTCCTTCAAGAGTTGGTTCTAACCAGCTCAGTAGATTGCTTTAAAAAAGGCCTGGATTCTTTCCTAGTTACATAACTGGATACTAACATTTATAGGTAAAGTTGATCCAGGGAATATCCAATAGCCCCTCGAGGGATCAGGAAGGAATTTTTTTCTTCTACAGGAGCAAATTGGACCATGCTTTGCTGGTTTTTTGCCTTCCTCTGCATCAACTGTGGTTATAGGATTATAATTTTTTTTTATGGTTGAAGTAGATAGATGTTTGTCTTTTTTCAGCCAGACTAACTATGTAACTATGTAAGATAGGAAAAAAACTACCTAAAATGTTATTTTATCATGACCTTGTGGACATTTGGAGAGAATTGAATCCATCCAAGAAAGTCTACACATTTTACACCCATGTCCACAATACCTACCCCCACATTGACCACCTCTTTACTTCTCCATCTAATATTTCAATGTTTCATTCTGGCAGAATCTCTGTTGTTTCTTGGTCAGATCATTGGGCTCTCTTGGCAACCTGTGACACCCTATGTCGATGCTACAGTCAATTCTAATGGAGGCTGAATAATTCCCTCCACAGCAATCCCTCCATGTGCGTTTATATGGAATACCACATGAAAGATTTTATTTGCGCAACATTACCCAATAGACACTGCCCCAGTAATCAACTTGGGTTGATGCACGCTTTAAAAAAATATTCAGAATCTCTTATTAAACAAAAGAACATGACCTATTAGATTTGATGTCCACACATAAACAAAGCCTGCAGACAGATTTAAGATATAAAATTGATTCTGCTAGGATGGAACTTAATTTATGTTTGACAACTAAGGTGGAAAAGAGTCTCCACAGGCTGACCACCTGGGTGCACTACTGGCTTGAAAAACTAATCCTCAACCTCTACATTCAGCTGTCCTGAATCTCTGAAGGGCTGATGGCTCCTTTCCTCAAAATCCAGAGTTGGTTTTAAACCTTCTTTATTTGTACTATTCTATAGGGCCACCGAGAGCGTAGTGACAGACAAAATAGATGACTTTCTAGTGCATCTTACACTCCATTATCATCCATTTCAACAGCCCATAAGAATATTCTGAAAAGGCAAATCATGGGGGAAAAAATCTCCATTTGATTAAACAGGCCAATGCATCTAAAACTCAAAGCCCAGTTGGTTTTTCAGCCTCTTAATATAAAAAAAAATATGCTGTGCTTCTTATACCTCTGCTACAGACATTTTTTATTGCCCTCCAGAAATACATGCCCCTTGAAGCTGATTATAACAGAGCACACATTTGCTTTATACCTAAACAAGACAATGTAGAAAAACTGTTGACCAATGTCACTATTCAATTGCAACTTGAAAGTACTAAAGAAAATTTACACCAACAGACTTAACAAATTATTTGACTGTTACACGTGGATTAGGTCAGATTTTTACCAAGGCAGCAGATGGTGGATCAGATTAGGAGAGCGCTAAATCTCATTCCACTCTCATGTTGTGATGGAACTGGGAACATACAAGGGATGTTCTTGTCATTATATTCCCATAAGACTTTTGACTCCCTGTCCTTGTCCTATCGTTTCCATATCCTATCGAAATGGAACTTTATTCCTAAGTTTCTTACCATATTACACACCATATATTTGAATCCTACTGCAAATATTACCATGCATGGCTACCAATCAGACATTATTTACATACAGATAGGCACCAAGCAGGGATGCCTCCTGTTACTATTGCTGTTCGTTATCACTATCGAGACATTCGTAATAGAGATCAGAACTAACCCTAATAGTCATGGTATTCAAAGCATGCATGCAAGTCACAAGAGCGCTCATTTTGCAGATGATCTGTTTATGTATAGAACATCTCCAATCACAATTTTCCTGATCTATTTAAGGGTTAACTAACTTGGGTCTTTGCGTAAATCAGGGAAAATTAAAAGTGCTTAAATTATCCTCTCCAATGCTGTTCTGATGTTTATCAAGACACCTTTTCCCTTTGCATGATGTACATGAGCTCTCTTATATCTTGGCATAAAGCTCACTTTGGATGTATATTTGTTACATTAGTTTATGATTTAAAAGATAAACCCAACATCTCATTCTTTACTTCTTTCTAGCCCCTAAAATATCTATTGTGAAAGCAACTTCAGTGGTCAATATAGCTGTGACTAAAGATAAACTTTCTTGGATAATGCTCCATGAAACGTTGGCTAAAATTCTTTAAGACAAACTTGACTTGAAAAAAGCTGGAACCCCTGGATAAATTATTTCCATTCCTTTATCAGTCAGGTGCCAGGTTTTACAACTTTCTTCATGTTTTCTCTCTTTCTTCTACTTCAGCTTTTAAATCCCTCTTTTTACTCTTTTGTTCTCACTTCCTCTCTCTCCCCCCACCCTTCTCTCCTCTTCCCCCACCCTTCTCTCCTTTTCCCTTTCTGTTTCACCCATATGGAATGCTGATATATGTTCCTTATTCAAGGATCATTACCTTTGTAGATCTTGGCCAACTATTCACTGCGGTGTTGCAAGTTGTAGATATTTTTCACCAACTGCCTTAAATGAGGACAGCCTAAAAGAGAACACATATCTTGTCTGTGAATGTAAGCTTGATAGTGATTATATTTCTGTTTGATTGTTACCTTACTGTTGTTCCATCTCTGCACTTTCTTCTTTTTAATGGCCATTGCTCCCTGTGATGGATACAGTTGAATTTTGATTGTTGATCTTGAAGCTTATCTGTACCTGCATTTTATTTTAAACTTCAATAAAAATATTGAACAGAAAAAAACCCTTTGAGTCAGTATGGTTTTTCAGGAGGTACCTCATGCAAAAAAAAAAGAAAAATGTGTGTGGTCCCCCAGGAAAAACATATCCGATCATTATCCAAGTATGCAGTCTGTCTGGCAAGGAGAAAGGTGGGATGAATATGCCCCCCCTCCTGAACCCTACTAGACCATATGCCCTCAACATGGAGGTGTGCCTTTGTAAGGGGGGACCCCCCCTGACAAAGCAATGTGTTCTCATGTTGATGAGGACCTCTTCTCCACAACCCTGGCTGGTAGGTGTGGGGGAATGTTTTAACAAGGAACTCAATGGCCAAATCACTAGGTTTTATTTTAACTTTTAAAATTACAATAACATTTTAAATATTTATTCGGATTAGAGATTTTAGTGATTGGGTCTACAAACACTTCAGTGAATCATTTAGGCCCCTAAACGCTAGCCACTGGCCTACTTAATCTAATCCTTAACACTAAATAAAACCCTAAATGAGCATATTCACCATATACAGCGCCTTAAGCATGGGTCACGAAAACTTGAAAATCTGTGTCCATATGCAACAGTGTGCTGTAACTAATGAAAACTATTCATTCCATACTTTAAAATTTCAGCAAAATCCATTAATGTTGTAGTTATTCTTTTTCTTAAGCATAATGTCTTTGTTTAATTGTCATTTTTAAGCTTCCATGGTTGACATCTTACATCAAGTACAGAACATCTTGCCTACCACTATTATGTAGAAAAGTATGTCCCTTCCTGTTAACAATATAGATCAGAACATTAAACATTTATCTTTTTTTATTTAAAGTTACTGCTATAAAAGTAATTCTAGTTTTCTCTTCAAAATGTCTGTTCACAGTTAAGTTTTTGAAATCCCATTGTGTAACCTGCTAATCAACTTATTATGATGGGCTGTGCAAGTTTTGTAATCCGAACCTTTTGTTTAAACAGATGGCAAGCTATAATGCTTTAAGTTAATGTAATCTTGCAGAGAGGCAAACAGATTTATAAAGTCTGTGAGCATCTTTAATCTCCTCCCAGCCATCATATCTTTTTCCATGGATGAAATATCTAATCCTTCAGTAATGCTGTGTTAACAGCTCTTTTACACAAGAGTCTTAATACATTTATGTCTAGTGATACGGTCAATAGGCACCAAAGATGCAGGATTTAATTTGGCAAACTGGAGGACCACAGAAATTGCTGACCAGATGAGTCTGCCCCCCAAGTTTTCTTTCTTTTATATATACAGTGTGTGTCTGAGTATATGTATATATATATATATATATTTTTTTTTTACTATATTCTATAGTTATATTATTTAATATGATATTTCTGGGGTTTTATCAGCTACATACACATGTGGTGTAATTAATATGTGTAATGGCACCCATGGACCTTTTTTTCTTGTTTTTTTTAAGGGATTTTGTTGCTGGGCTGTGTAAAGTGCTGTGGAGCTAGTGATCTTTGGTTTCAAAATCTGACAGGAAAGATGACTACCAACTGTAGTGGATAGTGATCTTTATATAACTCTTCAATTGCTACAATCTCAATCTTGCTGTATATTTCTTATCATGACGGCAAGCTTAATCTGATCTGGAGAGATTTGGATGAGTAGATGCTTTTTAGTACTTCCATGATGGCTCAGCAGTGTAATAGTTAACCTCTTTTGCCTTGATTCAAAGGGGTTTATTTACTAAAGCTGGTTTACTTAGAATCTTGTGCACTTCCGCATAGACACCAATCAGCTTCCAGGTTTTATTGCTAAAGATTAATTGAACAAGCTGAGGTTAGAGGCTGATTGGCTACCATGCACAGGTGCACAAGATTCCGAGTGTGCCAGCTTTAGTAAATCCCCCCCCCTTCACAGTGACAGCAGGAAGAGTAATGGGATAAGTGGCAGCAGGGACAGCGGGAATGATTTAGCAGCAATTGGCCAAGTTGCATCACTGAGTCCAGCCATACCTCCCATCCACTGGAGAATGAGATTTGCTTTGGAGGGAAGAAAAGAGAATGTGGGACAGCACCAGCAAAAAGAATACAGAGACCTGTCCTTTCAGAAAAAGATTCAGAAGGCAGTGAAGCCAGGAAGTTTGATGCTGTGCCTTCATAACGCCTGACACTGGGGAGTAAAGTCATTACAGTTCCCCTGGGGCCCCTAGAGAGCCAATTCATCATCAAGGGTTACAAGGCCAACTAGAGTGGGATTTAGATTACTTGTCTTTGTTTTTAAGCATGGCAATTAAATGGCCACCTTCTCCTACTTCTCTATAGACACATAGGTTAAATTACTAAAGGCAAACAAGCTGCTCACTTTGGAAGGGAAGTTACACTTTGCAAGAGAATATGTCCCAGAGTTTAATGAGTGTGATGAAATTTTACTTTTGCAAAGAATGTCCAAGCACGTGCAAGGAATAAAAACAGCATTTTTGCCTGCAAATAATTGGATGATGAAAGTCAGCAAAGCGTCACCTCATTCATTAAACTGTGGGGAATATTCCCTTATAAAATTCAACTTCCCTTGCAAATTGAATGGTCTATTTGTCTTTAGTAAATAAACCTCATAGTCTGTTTCTAACTCTTCTTCAATTAACTTATTAAATGTTTGCTTCTGTTCCAGCCTGTGTCTCTAATTTTTCATCAACCCCAGTTGTTACCCTTCCTTCTTTGTTTCCAACCCATGGGATACCTGAGTCAGTTTACAGAGAAGCATTATTCTGTGATGTTTCACGGCTGAGCTCTCACTTAGCTTCATTATTAAATTATCTGTTAAGGGGATATATTTTATTTACCGTAATTTATTTGTTATTAGGGATGAGTTGCTGATTCAGACCGATGTTAAATCCTGGTTGAACTTTTCATGTTTGGCTGAACTCCAAATATTTAAGGTTGTTTGGAAGGAGCACCAAAATGAATGTACCATAATGATTTGCAGTGCACTTTTAACAGTGGTCAGGTGAAATGCTGTGATCAGTAATGTGTTCTGAGCAATGTGGAAGTCCTCTCACTATAAAAGTCGGCACTCCTAACAGGACAGAAAGTTAATGCTAATGTATTATGCAATTGTTCTACCCCAGAACTATTCAGTAATATACTGTATATACCGATATTTTACAGTGTGCAGTGTTACCCCATCTGTATTCACTGTGAAGAGAACAAACAGTTCTTTTTAGCACTACTTTTTTTTGTGTAAGTGACAAATTCTGTTGCTGTGTTGCTGCTGTTCCCTATATTTATTATATTGCCTTTTTTATTTTTGTTCATATTTATATTTTTTTAAACTTACTATAAAAAATGCAAAAAAGAGTTATAGCGTTTTAGGGTTAGTGTTTTGGTTCTTTTTTTTTTCAAGGTTTTTTTCTATATAATTTAGCCAGGGTCAGCATGTGCGCCTTGACTACACTGCACACTGACATGGGATACCTAATTTTAGCAACCTTAGGTCCCCGGTCACATCGAATGTGACTTGGCATGCAATTTGCATGCCATACAACTTGCAAATTGCATGGCAAGTCACACCCTATTGTCCAGAATTACAGCGGTCATATAGGTGCGGATCTGACTTGGCCGGAGCCACACTGATTACTAAAGTGGTACATGCACTACTTTTGGTGCAATTTGCAAAGATATCTGTGTCAGATGTCTTGCAAATCACACCTCAAATCAGCATGCCATCCGACTTTGAAATCGTGCAATTTCACTGTAAGATGCACGATTTCAAAGTTGGGATTGGTGTGACCGGGGTGTTAGGAACTTTTGACTTGCATGTAATCCACATCAGCTTTCCTCGGTTCCTGGGCCCTTGACCACACTTAGACTTAACCCAGATGTTGTTTTTGTTGCAGGAACATACCAGGAAGTCATGAAGGAGTTTTTCTATAGAATAAAGCAGAGGTTGGGCATCTAAATCTGTAAATGCCATCTTTTAACTTGATCGGAAAGGTGAACAGGTGGAGCAGCTGAAGGCTGGATGATCAATATTGCTAATAGACCTATGTGGTCTTATCATGTGATCTATGGCTGGTTATTAATCTGGATTGGAAAGGAGAACCGCTTGCGGTACACTTCCGGGGTCATCTGGTATTTCCGGATGATGGCATCTTTTAAAACTTCAAAATCATCGTCTTGCCCCTCTGGCAATTCAACAAACGCGTCCAGGGCTTGCCACGTAGCCCTGGTATCAGGTACCGAGCCCATTGAGTTGGCGGCACATGGTACTGACGGCACATTTTTTCAAATGACAGTATGTGTCAATGTCACTATCTTTATCCATCACTGGGAACTTGGCAGCTGTGCCCACGGCCAGAGTGGTGAGCCTGTGCTCTAGGGACCCGGGGTTCTGCACCTGTCGCTGGGGCTGGAGCCTTGCCATCTCCAGCTCGTGCCGATGATCAGCTTCCCTCTGCACCGCCTCTCTCTCGGCCTGGCATTCCTCACTCTCCGCTGCTGCTTGGAGTTCAAGGAACTGCAAGTAGGCCAGAGGATCTGTCTCCTGGATGCGTTTCAGGGCTTCCTGCATCTGAGGAGAGTCTCTGCTGGTTACAGACACTCCGGTGCTGGCTCTCTCAGGCGGTGGTGTGACTATACCACTCGGTGATCTTCCAGTGTCAGTCTCTGTATGCCCATCCTGCGAGGCCGTCTCTGAGCCACTGGGTTTGGAGATAGCAGGAACCCCGTCATGTTCAAGTTCCCCCGAGTTCTGATCTGCTCAGATATCATACTCCACTAGATCAGTAATCAAATCTTCACGATTTTTGAGACCAACGTCCAATCCTCGTGAGGTACATTCCGCACTCAAATCACATTTGCTCATTTTCTTGTATTCTGCTGCACCAAGCATAATTGCAAGCAAAGATAGAATAGAAAATAGAAAAAAGGAAGGAGCTGTTGCTATATGTCTCTCTCTCTATATATATATTTATATACATATATATATATCTTTATATACACATATATATATATATATATATATATATATATATATAAAAAATGCACCGCTTGTTTCTAAGAACTGTTTCCACAAATGTACAATCCTTCAGTGCAGAGCCAATTTTTAACACTGCACTGAAGCTCTTAATGCAACTATCCCATGTACGCTGCCAACAACATGTCACGATTGCAGACAACAGACCTTCTCACCCAAACTTGTGACCGAAGGACTAGCCGATCTAAAACCACGATGTGACGTCCGTAACAATGCCACACCCAGCTGCACCCTGCACAATGATTTTCCAGCTAATGGGCCACAATCGATGTACTGGCAGCCTGGGCGATTGTTACTGGGTGTCAGCAACCGCCTGGCGGTACCTCTAGCAGTCCACAGGACAGGATTCCCCAGAGCGCGGAGTCTAAGCCCCAGTCTGCTTGTTCACCAGGGCCCCTGATGGTGGGGATGGACTTGGAGCAGACAGGGACCAGGTCGCGGCCCTTGAGTACAGAGGTATATGCAGGTAGAGAGCCTGACGTGAAGAGGCGGAAGGCTGGAGCAGGAATGGCTGGATCCATGCAGGATGGATGGATCCGTGCAGGATGGATGGATGGATGGCAGAGTAGTGAGCGTGGTCAAATGGGCTGGGTTGGTAACAGTGGGGTCAGCGTAGTTCAAGGCAGCAGGCAGAAGAGTAGTCAGGTCACTCGCCGGGGTCGGTAACAGGAGTTCAGATCAGATTAGGGATATCCAGGAGAGAGGGCAAACGAGCCAGGGGGTCAGAGCAGGAGAAGTCAGCAGAGGTCAGGATCAGGCAGGGTCAGCAACAAATCACAATAGCAGGTATACAGGAACACAGGATAAATAGACCATACGGCAATGAGAGTCTGTGCAGGGCAGGTTTAAATAGTGCGCCCTGCCCTGTCATTGGTGCCAGGCGAGCGTCCGTGATCACAAGTGTGCATGTGCGGCTGCCACCGCCCAGGTCCTAGTGCCCGCTGGCTACTATGGATCGGCGTTCTGCGCACGCGCAGACCCGCTGGTCGCTGCGATCCCTGACACTGGGTCAGGTTAATTATGCAATTTACCCTTCACACTGCTACCACCTCCTTTTTGTACAGAGAAAGAGGAAACTCGGCCTTATCAGCTATAGCACTATAATGATTGAGATAATCGTCTGTATAAAACGGTCATAACACAGACCTGTTATACAGAGGGTTAAGCAAACAGTAGCGTTCTCTTTAGAGGCAGGGATTCGTAAATTGCAATACAGAGCTATAGAAACAGTTCAACACTTTCAGAAAGAAAGATGTATTACTAAAAGGTCAAACGGGTGCAATAAAAATATTTACAGTAAAAAGATGTAGCTAAGATATATATATAAATATACAAAGAACCATAGCACAGCAAAGAGATATCAGAGAGAGGTGAAAGGGTTAAAGTACTTGCCAAAGTCCTGGGTTAGCAGATCCAAGTTTCAGAGCAGAAGGGTGCTTTGATCTCCCTATGTTACGATGGTCAATGGGAGAATTCTTCAACTTCCAACTCTTAGGCCTGACAGCCTGTTTTGTAGTCCCCAGAAGGTGGTGGCTCTGCAGTCAAGGACCAATCTCCGCTTAGGGCGTGGAGAGATGGGTGGATGCCTCAACTAGAGCAAAAATCTCCCATAACTCATATTTGGCCCATAACTTTTCATCTACACAAGTGACATTCGACCCACGGGTAGTTTATTATGCAGACAATTCTGAGGATTGCTTAGATATTAATTATGAAAGTGTACACTAAACGGTCCATGAGATCTATTTTTCTGCTTTCCTGTGTATCCGAGACAAGGCGAGTGACCCATCAAACTGTTCGCCTGCTCATCGTCCATCTGACGATATGTTCTGTTTTTATGTAAGTCTCTCATATTCCAAGATATGAGACATAGGGGAAAAATGTTTTTAACCAAGGTTGTCTGATTCTGTCACCTACGCTGAGTTAGGTTTTATGAGGTTGGAATCTCTCTCAACTCTGGAGAAAGCTTGCCTTATCTCTTCCGAGGTGTGAAATGGTACAGCTTTCCGAGACAGCTAGGCACCTAGCTCAGAGATGCCTTGGCCTGCCAGTGACCCACAACCAGCACACACACACGCTGGCCAAATGTCTCCTCTTGGGAGGGGGAGGGAGTGAGGGGAGAAAATGTATATTCTTAACAAAATGGAGTCTGCGTCCTTCAATGTGTGTTGCGCATGTTTGCGACAAACGCTTGTTGGGATCTGGTTTTGCGACATAGTCACTCCAGCGCACGACTGCATCATTTGAGATTTTTGGTATGGTCAGTCTGCCAGGGTTGTAGCGGTCGGGGTCTAATGCTTTGTGTAGTTGGAGGTGATAGCGAGTCTAGAGTGGCTGATAGCGAGTTGTTATAAAACAGTAGTGGCCAGGTCAGGGCAGGACAGGGGAAGGATACTGTCGTAAAGTTGGTCATCTGCAGAGTGGAAAGGGGCAGGGTTCAAGTTTCTGCTGGTGATAGTTTGACGTTTGGAGGGATAGGTGTTTGAGGACGAGGAGACGGAGAAGGTAATGAGGTTGTGATCAGAGAGAGGAAAGGGCGTTTTTGTGAGGTTGTGGGGAGTGCAGGGATGAGAGAAAACAAGGTCCAGGGTGTTCCCGTCCGAGTGGGTGGTGGACTGTATACACTGTGCGAGTGCAAAAGAAGAGGTTAAGTGGAGGAGTTGGGATGTAGCTGGGTTATTGATGTTGTTAGGGATGTTGAAGTCACCAAGGATGATGGTGGGTAGCTCAGAGGAGAGAAAGAAGGGTAGCCAGGCGGAGAAGTCGTCGAGAAAGCGGGACACAGGTCCAGGAGGCCGATAGATTACTGCATTTTTGTTTCCCTTTTTAATGGTTTAACTAGATGGACACGTGTCTTTTTTTTTCAGCCGCACTAACTATGTAACTCTGTAATATGTATAAATGAGCCCTAAAGAGTTGTCACCAGAACATTTTTTTGGAAAGCACTTGTCCACTATTCTGTGACATTTTAACAACAGCTGTAACATTTTTGATTTTCCAGGACAAGCAGAGAGGGTAAATCTCTCAGAAAGCAATCAAATCTAGAGAGAGGTTCAAACCCCTCACCACTGCAAAACTTCAAAAATGTTTAAATACTTCAATACAAAATACACTGAATGAAGAGAATAAATGCTTTCAGCCAAGCTTTTTTATGTGTAAAATCACAACCTAAAAGCTAATCTTGATGGAATCTGGTAAATAGCATCTATAATGCCAAATGAAAACAAAGGATAATTGTTAATACTTTGCTTAACTGAGAACACATCTTTTTAATAATACATTTAACATAAAAAATAAAGATCTAATCATACTACTTTTCACATTCTTAAATTGGGCTGATCGTAGCAAAGCACTATGACAAGCAAGCTGAAATCTCAAATAAAATTCTCTTTCTTCAGACTGTCTGCTAGAATATATGATTTATAACTGATGATTTATGTATATAAGAAATGTTAAATTTTAATATAATTACAATGAATTGAGTTTACCATAGTAAGCACTGTAAGACTTAAAAGTGGTTGTAAAGGCTCAGGGTTTTTTTACCTTCATGCATTCTATGCATGAAGGTAAAAAACCTTCTGTGTTCAGTATCCCCCCAGCCCCCCCTAATACTCACCTCAGTCCCCTCTGGATCCAGTGGTGTGCACTGATTTTTCAGCCATCCCGGGACTCCCTCTCCTCACTTCATTGGCTGAGACAGAGGCTGGAGCTTTTGGCTCCCACTGCTGTCAATCACAGCCAGTGAGCCAATGAGAAGAGAAAGGGGGTGCAGCCAAGCCTCGGCTCCCATAGCAAACTGCTTGCTGTGGGGGCACCCGACAGGAGGGAGGTGCCAGAAGTGCTGACGGGGAAGAAGAGGATCCGGGCTGCTCTGTGCAAAACCACTGCGCACAGCAGGTAAGCATAGATATGTTTGTTATTTTTTTTAAAAAGCCTTTGGAATCACCTTAAACTCTATTCATACAGTAGACCAGGCTTCAAAGTATACACAAATCTATTTTTTTGAGATTGATGAGTGTCAATGTAGAGAAAGATACAATCAGCTCTTTAAAAAAAACATTTTTTTTGTTGGAAAATATGAGTAAATATATAGTTTGTTCAGTTTGGTTTATGAAGAAAGGAAATGACCATAATGTTCTGTCAGAGGCCAGTGCTCTATTTTACTTACATTGCAAGCAGTTTAAGAAAAGCCATTTTAGTTGTGTTCTGTACTATAGATAACAGCAGTGTTATTGCAGCACACTGCACTAATGTGAAAATTCAACACATTGGACAATGTTTAGAATTAACACAAGTTCATCTATCTACTGATGGTCATATAAGAAATAATCTTGCTGCCTAAAGACTTAGAAGGGTTAAAATAATGAGTTTAGTTGTTGCAATGAAGCATTAGTTGGCAAAATGGTCCAAGAAAGGAAATCATTATCTATTTCCAAAAACACAGGATGGGATGGGAGTCACTTTGGGTGGGGAGCTCATGGAACCCAGCTTAATTTGCACAGCTTGGGAGACCCCTGTCTCAGCTCCCCATATCCCTCTTACGTGCAAGTCACCCTGCGTCTCTTAGGGGCACTGGGTGACCAATGGACGCTGAGAATGAGGTTGGAAATACTTCAGATGGGACAGTAATATTTATCAGCCATATGAAGACTATTTCTGGTTGTTGATTCTGAACTAGACATGTGAATTGAAGGAGCTGGACCGTCTGCTCTGTAGTGATTCATCAAACCATTTTCTAGGTGTGAATTCCCATTCACCTTTTGTTTTGATCACCCAGCTAGCTAACCTAATTAACTTACTGTTTAGAGTGTTATGTCTATTTCTGTATATAGCTGCCTTTGCATATGATCATGTGATCAGTCTCAGTGTGTATTGTATAAAAATCCCATTTGAGTTAAAAATAAAGAGTTCCATGTTCATGGTCGGCTGTGGTGTCTGTTGTCGGTGTTCGGACGGGGAAGCGGTATCTGGGTTGGTTCCATTACATCCCCACTCTGGATGAACAAGCACAGCGAGCACCTTTGAACAGCAGAATTGTCAGTCTGTGGAAGGCGAGTGTTAGATGTACTAGCAGATTTAAATACACTAACACGTTGAAGCCAAATTCCAGCTAAAAGCAGCTGCAGAAAACAGTTTTGTTTCTTTTGGGATAAAGTTTTACATAAATAAATGAAAGGTGATCATTGTAAGCATCCCTGCTAGTGTTAAATGGTTTGTGTCATCTCTGTAACTGATACATTCTACTGGAGAGTTTGTTCATTTGAAAACCAACAGACTTACTGGCTGGATCACCAGGTGAAAATAGAAGAAGAAGAAAACCTAAAAAAAAAATGAATGCAGATATCATATCTAAGAAATGGTAAGCTGCAATGTAAAAAATGTTTGCTCATGGGTTTAATACCAATTAAGAATATACAAATATATAAAGAAAAAGCATGTTCTAACCATTCTTCTCACAATGTATTACAGTCTATCAGTTGGGGGACCTTTGGAAACAACTTAGCTATACTCTTACATTTAGAGATCGTACTGTAAGAAAGACATTTAAAAGACATTTTCATGTAGTGAGACTGCCATTCCGATGTCATTTTCCGTACCCAGTATATTTTGAAAAACCCTCAGCCTTCAATTTCTGGGTAGGGGGGCTCTCCAGGGTTTTTTTTTTATAGCTCAAAGAATTTTCAAGAACTAGTCATGAATTTTACATTTCCTCAAGTACAATAGTCAGAAAAAATAACTATAGCCAATATATATTGCAGAGCTAAGTAAAAAAAGATCTGTATTAATCAACTTTATGTGTAATATTGTTATTACCAGAGAGTGACTTACTTGATTTACTTGACCAAAATAGGCTGTTTTCATTGCAAGGAAATTTTCCCTTAGCTTAGTTAGGTCAGATCTGCTGACCTCCACCATTCTCATGTGCAAACAAAAATACTGTTTTTGTTGTTTTTTTTTTCTTTTTCTTGAACATAATTGGGTATTCTTTGCAAAGTGAATTTTCAACATATTCCCTATGTTGCTCATGCTAAGACATCATATCTCCTTTACTAGCCTTGTGGTTTTCATTCTGATGCTCAGCCAAACACTACACAAGTGTCTTCTTCTTTGCCAGAAAGTAAAGTATTTGATATGGCAGAGCGAAGAGTGTTGCATCTCACACAACAGAGATCTGACACTCTGGAACAATAAATTACAAAAAAAATATTATTTTAGCTTTTTTTTGTGAGAGTAGCACTGTCCTTAATAAATAATCCCTTTATTGAGC
This sequence comes from Staurois parvus, assembly GCF_062004578.1. Taxonomy (NCBI): domain Eukaryota; kingdom Metazoa; phylum Chordata; class Amphibia; order Anura; family Ranidae; genus Staurois; species Staurois parvus. The sequence goes on from NW_028317852.1 coordinate 12,361,015, forward strand.
ATCCTGTCACAGACTTGTGAGATAGAGAATGATTTAACAGCACTGATTTATAGAAATATATTATTTGAGGGGTTTCCCTTTCCTTATAAATTTTTAAAAAAAAAAGCCTGGCCCAGATGGGTTTAAAATTGAATGCTATGAGACTTATAGAACAATCAGGGTCTAATGTTACAATTATTTGTGGGCTTTCAATTTCCTCTTTCTATCTGGACAGGACTTTTCAATTTTAAAATTGCAAACATGTTAGGTACCACCAGATGCTTTTTTTTCAGACCCTAGAAGTCAGACTATGACTACCTTAGTACAAAGAGAAAAAAAAGACTGGATGTTTTGCAGTAAATATAGACAAGTTTTTACTTTTTCTAATTGCCATGCAATTTATTGATAACATGGGTATTAAAAGTGGCCATCAATATTCTTACTGTCTTTAGACATATATAAAGCCTTTGATTCTCTATCCTGGGACTATCTGCGGTTTGTGCTGTCTCGCTGGGGTTTTGGGGATTCTATTCTTTCTTGGATTCAAGCATTGTATTCTTCCCCTTCGGCTTCCGTTAAATACGCTGGGTATTTCTTAGACTCCTCTCCTATTTGGCGAGGTACGAGACAGGGATGCCCCCTGTCCCCAGCACTCTTTGTCCTGGCGCTTGAGCCGTTGGCTATGGCGCTCCGGACTGATTGCAATATATCGGGGCTTCCATACGCTGGACAGGAGTTCCAGTTGAACCTTTTTGCAGACGATGCCCTCTTGACTCTCACTAACCCCTTGACGATGCTTCCAAATTTGCAATAGGTTCTTGAGCGCTTCTCCTTGATTTCGGGTCTCTGTATCAATTTGGATAAGACTGTCGCGCTTAATATTACTTTGGCCTCAGATTTGGTTTTGCACCTACAGTCCCACTTCCCTTATAAATGGGCTTCTTCTTCTCTTGAATATCTAGGCATCCGCTTGACCCCCACCTATGACTCACTGTTTGCTGCAAACTACTATCCACTGCTTCGCTCTGTGTCCTATCTTATGCATTCTTGGCAATTTCCACACCTGTCATGGATTGGACGGATTAATTCAGTAAAAATGACCATCTTGCCGAAACTGCTATACTATTTTCGCACCCTCCCAGTGCGGGTTCCTCCTCATTTCCTTCGGTTGCTTCAGGCAAAGATTATGCGTTTCATCTGAGCCAATAAACGCCCCAGAGTTTCCAGAACTACGCTTTTTGTCCATAGACTTCAGGGTGGCCTTGGGGTTCCCAATGTTACTAAATATTATCAGGCGAGCCAGATCGCCCCGCTATCTATGTTGCATTCTTCCTCAGACATACCTCTCTGGGTCCTCCTGGAACTACCTAATTGTGCCCCTATTGCGATATCGACACTTCTATGGCTTCCCCCTGCCCTGCGTCCCATGGCACTGAGTCCGACTTTGCTCCATGGCTTACAAGTGTGGGACTCGGTACGTTACTCCAGTGACCTAATGTCACCTTTTTTGCCTTTGCTCCCAATCACTAACAACCCCCTCTTCCCACCAGGTTTAGATCAACCAAGGGCGTTTTCTTGGTGGGTGACCAATGGTTTTTCCCAGGTACGACACTTTTTGACCTCTCAGTCCTTCCCTACCTGGAATTCTCTTCAGGAGTCACGGGATGTCCCTCTGGCGGAGTTTTTTCGTTACCTTCAATTGCGGCATTGGCTGATCTCATTGCGGGGCACTTCTGTCTTCCCGTACCAGAAATCTGCCTTTGAACTGCTTTGCCAACAACGGCCGGGCATCCCAGGCCTTACTTCCCTTCTTTATGCAGCTTTGAATAGACGCTCGCCGCATACTTCTCTTTCATATGTCGTTCAGTGGGAGTGCGAATGGCCGTGGATCCGGAGGACTGGAATAAGGCCTGGTCACTCATAGATAAATGCTCATTTAATACGACCACGCTGGAGGCAGCCTATAAGGTATTGTTTCGCTTGTACTGGGTTCCGGCTCGGTTGGCCCGGGCTAACCCTGCCTGTAGTGATCAGTGTTTTCGGGGTTGTGGCCATCGTGGAGATGTATTGCATATCTGGTGGTCATGCCCGAGACTGTTTCGTTTTTGGTCTCATGTGTTTGGCCTCCTTTTCACCTTGTTCCACCTCTCCATCCGCCGGGATGCTCGGTATTCTTTGCTTCATTGCCCCATACCGGGCCTCTTGGCTCATCAGCAGAAGTTGGCTTCCTATCTGTTTTTATCGGCCACTAGAACAATTGCTCAGGCCTGGAAGAGTCCGTTTGTCCCTCTTCAGGTCGTATGACCACTATGATGCTCAACGAACAGATGTCGAGTATTCGCAACGACTCCCAACATAAATTTTTGAAAATATGGGAGCCGTGGTTGGAATATGCCTTTCCCACACTCTCCCCGGCTAGTCTGGGGATGTAATGGTGTTCGGTGTTGACGCTCTTGGACCCCTGCCCCTTGCCCTTCCCTTTTTTTCTCTTTCTTTTTCTTCCCCTCTTTGTTCTTTTTTCATTCTCTCTCTGTTTTGGTGTGACTGGACTGCTGCATTTAGTTGTTATAGTCAGTTACAGTAATGTTTTGTAACTTATGTGCCATTAATAGCCTCTGCGTGGGCGTACCTTTTGCCCTGTTGGCATTAGAGCACCGTTTTTCCTTTTTTTTTTTATTGTGCATTTTTTTTTATCTGTGCAATTGATAGCCCCTGCGTGGGCATGTTTTATTGCCTCTCTTTTATACTGTTTAAAAATTAATAAAAACCATTGAAATAGAAAAGTGGCCATCAATAAATAAACATTTTAGCATATAGATAATATCTTATTTTAAAACATTAGTTCAGAAGGCTTTTTCATTGGTAAAATTTGAATGTCAATAAATCAGACATTATGTTAATAAATTTAAAATAAAGAAATTGAGATAATAATAGGAAAAATGTATTTGCTTTAATATGGCAAACTTTTTTTTAATTATCTAAGTATGAAAATCTCCAATGTCTTAGTGAGTATCCGTAGTCTTAATTTTTGCCATTGTTGTATTATATGTGCAAAGCTCTCTTATGAATAGCGGACATCTGCTGTTAGAAACCTTGGAAATATTTTATTTCATTTATCCTATCCAATAAATCTATTTCCAGTAAAAAACATGTAGCAATTTTAAAAGAATACAGTTTATTGTTTTACTGTATATGTTAGAATGGTCTTTGAAAAGAAATATCATGGAGAACAAAGAAAAAAAAATTGTTTAGCTATGACAATATTATTACAAAATTGGCAAAGAATATAAAATAATTGCTTTATTAGTGTAACTTTGAATTTATTTGTCATAATATTTAAAATGATCATTTCTAAAACTACGTAATCATTTCACTAACTATAAATCCAGATTTTAGGCAATGAATGGCTGATTTAATGTATAAAATATTACTAGAGAGCCTAACTATACCAATTATGTGATGCTGATAAATTAAGAAATACATTTTACTTAAGCTTATTAGACCGTTAAAAAGGCTTTTGGAAAAAAATGTTTTTAAGACAAAGAAGAGAGAGTCCATTTTGCCTCTTGACAGATTTTGTGGAACTGTTTATAGAATGATTTGATTTTACAACAAAGGGCATTGTATTTAAACTTACAAATGTTTAATTTCTACTTACTGAACTATACAATAATAGATTTCTTCCCCCAGCCACAGCATCTGGTGCCAGTGGCTCTCAGGGATACACACACACTTGCTCTCCAGAACACATGGGTTTGTCCAGGCACCATTCTCAGCCCAACAAACATATAAAACACCACAATGGCTCATTCTCCAAGTCATCCCCCAGCACAACCAGCCTTATAAAGGCGAAACAAAAGTTTCATAGCACACCTAAAGTTTCACAGGAGGTGAGTGGCCTAAATTATTCATTAGAGTTTCCAACAAATAATTGACCAGTCCTAAATCCTACCCTAAAAGATATTTTGGTCTCCCTATGTAGCACATTGCATTCAGATATCATGTCCTTGGCACAACAATTCAGATCAGAAGTAAACTCAGTGAGCGACAGAGTACCCATATTTAAAAAAAATGGAGAAGTTTGCAGCTACTTTCAATGAATTGGTGGATGCCCATAATGACAGGGACGATGGCATACAGAAGAATAAAACAAAGATTGCGGACCTACAAGACAGGTCGAGATGAAACAATGTTTAAATAAGAGGAAACCCTGAATCTATTAAACCCTCTGAATTAAAACAATATTTCACCAATATACTGAAAGAGTTACTCCCAGAGGCTACATAGAGGATTTGAGCATTGATCGTATCCACGGGCTGCCCAAACCAAAGCATCTTCCAGTTCATCTTTCAAGGGACATAATTGTCCGAATGCATTTTTTTCACATTAAGGAGAAGCTTTGTTTATCTTCTAGAAATTGGGATCAGCTACCACAATGCTTGCAGGACTTATCACTGTGTGCAGAATTCTCAGCATATACTATGCAACAAAGATGGAAACTGGCAACGATTACAAAGCCTCTTCAAAACCATTTTATCACATTTACTTGGGCCTATCCAGCTGAGCTCTTGATCATGAAAGAAGAGGAAACGTATGCTGTCACAACTGTGGGAGATGGTCTACAACTCCTATGGGAATGGCAGTTTCTAGATCAAGAGTCATCCAACTGTGACCAATCACCTCTGCAAGACCAACCTGATAACCCAGACACAGATAAAATCTTAACTAATGCATGCTATAGCATTATACTCGTTACTATGAAGCTCCAGCGAGCTCATAGAATATATGCAGTTTTCTACTTTTTGCTCCCTTTTATCAGTGCGGTACCAATTCCGCTCAGATTCTGGTTTAGAATCATTCATCTTTTTATATTTTTCTTTTTTCGTTCTAAATCCTATACAGTTGTTTTATTGGTGGAGGATTGGAAGTAACTTTCTGTTATTTAGTTTCAACATTGTCTAGGTTGCTGACTCTCCAGATTGTCACAGCTACTGGCTGTGAAACCTCCATATTCAGAAGAAATCTACATTTGGAACCTTTAACAACAACATCTCTCTGATACCCCTGTCGAGTGAACTACTACCAGGTAACTTTCAGATTTATGCTCCAGATGTATCCTCATTAAATGTCAAGGGGCTTAATAGCCCAGCAGAGCTCCACATGATGTGGAACGAAGCCAACAATTTAAAACACAACATCTTCTGTATACAGGAAACTCATTTCTCATCTAGCAAACCTCCAAAATTTCAGCAACGCTACTTCTCTCACATATTTTGATTCAATACACCCAAGAAAAGGGGGTTGCAATAGCAGTAAATGATTCAGTGGCATTTAAATAGGTAGCTTTGAACATTAATGACATGAGCAAGTATATAATTTTGGCTTGTGAGATCAACAATGTTTTATATATGCTGATTAATGTATATCTCCCCAACGTGAAACAACTGACCTTTCTTAAAAAGGATTGGAAAAAAGCCAATTCTATGAGACAAGGTCATGTAATTTTATGCAGAGAATTTAACGCTATATCCAACAAAAGCCTTGACCTGTCTGACTCTAACCAGAGTCGAATACTACCCTAGCTAACTTTATCTCTTTGTCAAACATGTTTGATGTCTGGCGCTGCCAGCACTCTATGGAGAGAGACTATTCCTTCTTTTCGAATGTGCACCATACTTATTCAAGAATTGATTTGTTTTTGGTAGGTAAGTTTCTACTTCAGTAGGTCAGCAAATCTGAAATACATACAATTTATTTCAATGTATTTCAGTAAGCAAAAATGGCCTGACCATGCTCCATCTCAATTACTGTGGGAAACAATCGTAATGAAACAAAAGCAAAGAGATGGTGTAATGTCTCTTTTTATCTCAGCCAGAAAACAAATCGATTCTATTAAGCTCTATATGGGAATTTTTTTATATAAATGAATCTTTGGTCACAGATGCTTTCATATGATTGAACTCGCACAAAACTTATGTCAGAGGTCTTTTAATGAAATTGAGTAACATTGTAAAACAGCAATGGAACCAGCAAATTAATAACCCACTTTCTTCTATTCAGACTTTAGAAAATTCCATCTCGGTCAGCTACTGCACAATTGACATGTGCTAGACACGAGCTGAGATCTCTGTTACTGTCTCGACATAACCATAATATTAGACAGATGAAGCCAAACTTTTATCATTACAGCAATAAAGCAGGTAAACTCTTGGCCAACCAGGTTAAAGAAAAAATCCCTAAACAAAAAATAACTTACATTAATAATACCAGGACAGGAACTAGAGTCACTAATCCAAATGAAATCACAGATGCATTTAGTGATTATTATAATTCATTCTATAATCTTAAAAATGACCCAGCGATCCTTCAACCAAATCCAACATTGATCAGAGAGTGGACTCATCATTTCTTAACTCTCCTTTCACTGTTAAAGAAATAGAAGGTGCCATTAAAAAGCTCCTTCACAACAAATCACCTGATCCAGATGACTTTTCTTCAGAATATTACCAAATTTATAGTACCCTGCTAACACCTTACATATTAGAGGTATATAAAGCTGCTGCATTCACAGCTTCATTCCCATCAGAAATGTTAACAGCTACCATAGTCTCTTTGCCTAAACCAGGGAAAGAGCTGGATTCACCAAAAAATGTCAGACCTATTTTATTGCTCATTGTGGATGTTAAAATATCTGCAAAATTCCTAGCAAACAGACTAGCCAAATTTCTTCCTTGGTGAAGCAAGATCAGGTGGGTTTTGTCTCAGGACATAAAGCTCCAGATGCAACAAGGTGTATAATCAATCTAATTCATCTATCAGAGCCTTTTCTATTTCTTACGTTGGATGCGGAGAAGGCCTTTAACAGGATTCACTGGGGCTACCTGTCACAAGTCCTACATAAAGTTGGACTTACAGGGGCAATACATTCTGCTATTTCTGCACTTTATTCCACCCCTTTAGCATTTGAATTCACTAAAGGCATGTTTTCCAATAACTTTTCCATCACAAATGGAACTAGACAAGGATGCCCTCTTTCTTCACTGGTCTTCGCCCTATTAATGGAGCCACTGGCTGAAAAAATTAGAACTTGCTATTCAACAAATAGCCTCTCGAGGTACACAACACACCATTGCGCTTTTTGCGTACAATGCCATACTGTCCTTTTCGAATATGGCTCTATCCTTATTTGCTGTTCATAAAATACTTCTTCTCTTTTATAGGAATTCTTATTACAAAATCAATACAACTAAATCTAATATAATGGGAATATCAGTAGACACAAGTTTAAAACAACCACTACAATCAAGCTTCCCATATTCTCAAACCAGAGGCTCTTTGAGCATTACTTTAACCTCTCCCAGTGTTGACTTATACAAAGGCAAAATTCCTTTCCCTTATCTTGACAATTCAGCAGGAAATAACAAGGTTTAAAACATTTTATCTCACTTGGATAAGTAGACTAGAAGCATACAAGATGCTACTCCTACCAAAAATTCTCCACTGTTTAAGAGCATTGCATGTTTCCATTCCAACCTCTTTCTTTACAACCATGCTACAACAATTATCTAACTTTATTTGGGCTTATGAGAAAGTAAGATGCTCCCAAACCACACTAATGAAACATAGAACAGTAGGGGGAATGGAAATGCCAGCTTTGAGAGATTACTATATAGCAACATTATTAGACCAGATTAAATTCTAGACCCTACCAAACCATTTTATTTTATTTTTTTTTTTTATTTTTTTTTTTAATTTAAATATTTATTATTTTTCACAGTAATAACAATAGAAAAAAAAACAGATAAAAAACATTTTCATCTCAATCATCATAAATATACAATTATTTCTTATTACTTAATTTATTCCCTCTTGAAACATTAACCCCTCCCCCCCCCCTCTGCATTTTCCTTATCTTTTATCACCAGCAAGCATATCTTACCCCTCTTCTATTCTCTATGGTGTTCTATTTTTCACTTTCTCCGATTTTTTACAAAGTTTTCCCATTTTTCCCATTTCGCGAGATATACCTCCAGTTTATCTTCCTGCATATAGTATGTCTCCTCCATCTTACTAGTCCAGTTTACTCTTTCTATCCACTCCTCCTCTTTCGGTATTTCTTTTTTCTTCCAATACTTGGGGATCAGGCTTTTTGCTGCGTTCAAATAATACCCTAAACCTAATTTCTTATATTTATTAACTGATAGCTCTGAGCTATGTAACAGGCACATCCCTGGATCTAACCCGATGTTCATTTCGGTGATGTTCTCTATTAAATGTACTATTTTTTTCCAAAATATTTGAATCTGTGGACATTCCCACCAAATATGATACACTGTCCCCACTTCCCCGCACTCTCGCCAACACCACTGTGATTTCTCCCCACTTATCTTACACTCCACACTCGGAACAATGTGCCATCTTATCAAACATTTATAATTTGTTTCTACATCTCTCAAACTTACATTTCCGTGAACTAATTTATTTATTTTTTTCTGTTTTCCTTCATCTAATACCACCCCCATATCCCTTTCCCATTTTACTATGTGCATTGGTTTAGTGTTTGTGTCTAAATCTGTGAGGATTCCATATATTTTAGCTATTCCGTGTTTCCCATCCCCCCGTGCATCCAACAACCTTTCAAACAAATTCCAATCCTTTTTCATTCTCAGGGGTTTTGGGAGATTTCCCCAAAAACATTTTAATTGATTGTAACGCCACTCATCCAACCTGGTGAAAACATTTCCCTTTTCCTTTTCCAACTCTTTAAATGTCTTCAATTTCCCTTCTCCCATTATATCTCTGAGTTGGGCATCTTCCTTTATAAACCATCTACCTGCTATTTCTTCTCTACCTGGTGGAAACAATTCTGTGTTTCTTAGTGGCATTAGTATAGAATTAAATTCCCAATTCATATATTTGTGTATTTTATCCCATTCCCTTAATACATTTACAGTGTACAAACTTAAATCCTCCTTCAATCCTCTATATTGTGCCGGTAACCATATTATTCTATTCAAATTAGTTCCACTAAGTGTGTTTTCAATTTTTACCCAACTTTTCCCCTCTGAGTTGAACGTCCAGTCAAAAATTCTCCCTAATATTACTGCTTTGTAATATCTCTTTATATCTGGGACTCCCAGACCACCCTTCTCTTTATCTCTACTTAATAATTCATGGGATACCCTCGGTTTTTTCTTCCTCCAGATATAACCTGTTATCATTCTTTTTATTACTTTGAAAAAAGCTTCCGGGAGTTTGATTGGTATCATTTGAAATCTGTATAATTTTTGGTACAATTATCATTTTTACCAGGTTTATACGTCCTAACCACGATGGAATTCCCTTTTTTCCCTTTTTTCCTTTTCCATATTATTTACTATATCATAGGGGTTGATATTATACAATTTCCTGTAATAATCCACAAACACCTTTGCGATCTCTTTATTTGAGTGGACCAATTCTCCCTTGGGGCTTTTTATTTTATCTATATAGTTCCTGTTTTTCTTTTTCCTTAAGGCTCTCATTAGATATTTTCCTGGCTTATCTCCCCATTTATAGTTCTCACTTAGCACTTTGTAATAAACTCTCCTTCTCTCCTCTTCCATCAGAGTTTCCAACTCCTCTTTCTTTTTTATTATCTTCTGCTTAATTTCTTTTACCATGCTTTTTTTATGTATCTGTTCTAACTCAGCTACAGTATATCCTTTAAGAACCCACTAATTTTTTTCTCTCCTTTCTCTTTTCTTTCTTGCCCCTATAGCAATCAAGATTCCTCTTATATATGTCTTATGAGACTCCCATACTGTTTCCCTAGACACATCTTCTGTCTCATTCTCTCTAAAGAATCTCTCAATTTCTTTCCCAATCCTCTGTGCACTATCCTTGTCCATAAGAAGTGTTTCGTTCAGCCTCCATCCTACCCCTTCTGTTCTCTTCTTGCCCCATCCCATCCTCAATACAACAGGGGCATGGTCTGAAAGTGTCATTACTCCTATATCTGCTTTAACCATTGACTCTATAAATTGATGTTCTATCAATATATAGTCCAACCTTGAATACGCCTCATGTGCATTTGAGAAGAATGTGTAGTCTCTATCTTTCATATGTAAGATTCTCCATGCGTCTATCAATTGGAACTCATGGATCACCTTCTTTAATAATCTCAAAGATCTACTCCCCTCTCGCTGCACATGGGAATTCGTATCCTTTTGTGGATCCATGCAAAAATTAAAATCTCCCGCCAGTATTAAGCAACCCTCTTTAAAATCCATCAACTTTTTTAACACACCCTTCAAGTACGTCTCTGGTTTTTTATTTGGACAATATATATTAGCTACTGTGCACTCCACCTCTTGTATTTTACCCTTCAGAAACAAATATTCCCCTCTGGGTCCACTTTTCTATCCTTCAGTTCAAATCTTATATTTTTTCTGAACCCTATCGCCACCCCTTTAGCTCTCTTAATCGGGGAATCTGCATAATACCATATTGGGTAATCTCTAGATTTCAACTTCACCCTAGATTCTATCTCAAGATGAGTCTCCTGCAAAAAAACCACCGAAACTGCTTGATGATGTAACTCTTTAAATAATCTAAATCTCTTCCCAGGACAATTTAACCCCTTTACATTATAGGTAATGACTTGTAATTCTTCCATCCTTTTTGTGTCCTTCTTTTTACCTTTTCAACCAGAGATCGCCAAATTATCTTCCTTTTCTTTTCCCTTGCTTTGATACCTCTCTCAATCCTGCAGAGTATTACCCTTATTATACAATTCCCTCCCCCCTTCACCTCCCCCCATTCTCCCCCCCCCCTCCACCCTCCCCCACCCCCCCCTCCCACGCCCCCACGGAACCCCCCTAACCTCACCCCCTCCCCACCGCTAGGCATCTAATATACCTACTAATCATTTGTGGTTCTAAGAACCACTGTTGATTATTTTGGGGGTTTGAACTCTGTCCATGGACAGCTCCTCCTCCTTCGCCCTCCTCCCCAGCTCTTCCCATCCGTTATCTCATTTCTTTCTTTACTTTTAACATTCTGCGGTTTCACCCCTAGGGAAAATCTCAGGAAAATCTCTATTTGGGCAGTAGTTAATTCTACTTTCTCCCTCTAACAGTCTGCCATTCCTCTTGTCTTGCCTCTCCTCCTTTATTTTCTTCTTCCCATCCAAGGATCTCCATCCTCTGCAACTCAAGTTTTTCACAAAAGTCTCTCATATCTTCTGGGAATCTCAGGTAGGCTGTTATCCCATTTTTCCACCCAATCAGACAAATTGGGGTTCCCCATCTATAGAAAACCTTCTTTTTTCTCATCTGCTCTGTCAGTGGTTTCAAAGTTCTTTTTCTCCACAAACTTTCTGGTGTGAGGTCTGCAAAGATCTGAATGTCCATTTCCCCATATTTAATCATTTTTTTCCCTTTAATCTTCCTCCAGATCTCTTCTCTATCTCCATATCTGTGTAATGGACTATTACATCTCTTGGTTTTTCCTTCCCGCCACTTTGAAACTTATCTTTTCTCCAAACGCCATCTGTTTTAATCACCTCTGACGCAGCTCTATTCAATATGGAATTTAAAATTTTACATATTTCTTTTTGTAATATTTCCCCTTCTATAGTCTCTGGGATTCCTCTCAGCCCTAGGTTGTTCTTCCTGTCCCTATTTTCTTGTACTTCCAGTTTATACAGCAGCTTTACTTGCGTTTTCTCCATATTTTTTACTTTTTCATCCAATTGCGATATATTCTGGGCCTGATACTTTACTTTTCCTTCCATTTCCTCCACTCTTGTCAGCACCTGCCCCAGATCCTTCCGTATAGTTGCCATTTCATTTTTTATTATCTTTTCTAAGGACTCAAACATTTCTGCCATCTCTTTTTTATTTGGTGCTTGTAGGTCACTTTCCATTTCTCTCCCCTCCGCTATTTCCGATATCTGCTGGTTAGTGGCATCCAAGCCCAATGGTAATCTAGGACTTTTTTCCAGACTGATGTCCCCTTCTCTTTTCCCGTTTGTACTTTGTGGTCTTTCTGGGGTTATATTTCCCTGCGATGTATATTTTTTAATTGTTCCTGATTGGGTCCCTTTAAGCCCACTTCCTATAATGCTCTTATTCTTCATGTCTTCTATAGGGTTCTTTTATTTTTCCATATGTTATTAAATAGTATACTTCTATAATAGAGTCCCCTTTTTGCCTGTTAGGTTATCCTCTAGTTTTCCTGCTTCAGTTACTAAATTAGTGTCTCTTTCCAGATACCCTGGGAATCCCCTCCTTTCTCTTCTCTTTTGTTTTCTTTTTTGTTGTGTCACATGCAACAAGCAAATACAAAGGAAACAATAACCCACAATTTTATGAGTTATTTTTTTTTTTTCAGTTTTCAGCAGCTTCCACTCACCCAGCTCACCCTTCCTTCTCCTCGGTCTGGCTCCAGCTTGTTGTCTGTAGTTCCACTCGGTTTGCTTGGGGATTCCACAGGGTCCTTTCCTTTAACTTTTCCCCCTCTTATATCTTCTCCCCTAGGGGTGTCCTCGATTCCTGAATCAGCAGGGGTTTCTGTTATTTTTCTTTCCCCCCTTCGGTGCAGGCTCAGCAAGGGGGGTACTCGGAGAAGCCGCCTTGTCTCTCCCTGCGTCTTGTGAGACGCCAGCTGGCTTTCTCCTTTCCCAACACTCCTTTGCGGCTGGTCACGTGGTCCCGCTGCCCTCCTGTCACCTCGGCAACCCGGCTTCCCGGCTCTCTCACTTGCCGCGGTCCGGGCTGCCGGGTAGACCTAGCCCGCACCAACAGCTCCTCTCTGTCTCCGCACCAGGGTTCCACTCTGCCGTCGGGTTCCCCACTCTCCAGGTACCTTTTCAGCCGCTCATGCCTCTTCCCGGATGGGGTAGCTGGGGAGGGTCTGGACGGAGGAGTCCTGTCAGAGAGCTCCTATCGCATGCTCTCCGCTGCTGCCATGTTCAGGCTCCTCCCTCCCTCATCATTCGGCCCTACCAAACCATTTTAAATACTGGAGCATGCTAGAACAAGATTGGGTCAACAATTGTACCCTTCACTTTTTATTGTTTGCTAGCAACCTACCTAGCTTCCATAACTGGTATGATCACCTTATTATTCCAGCTGTTATTCAAGCTGGAATTATTTAAAAAAATGTTTGGAATATGATTGCTCCACAAACAGCGTAGAATTGCCAATATCTTTAAACTCTCTTAAATTCCTTATCCCCGACATATTCTTTATTCTGTGGGAACAGAGAGGGATTCATACACTTCAAGATCTTGTCTGGGAAGGTGCACTAGCTTCATTTTGTAGAGTTACACAACAATTTTCATAACTTAACACAGAATTTTTGACATATGTTAGAATTACTTCCTACCTCCAACCTCAAGCCATTTATTCAATAGCCATAACAGGACAAGCATTGGAGTTTTGGAACTCTTTCTACTAAAATTAAAGGAACTATCATGTTTTATAATTTAGTACACTCTAAAACTACTTTTGTTAAATCTGCCCCCATTTGCAAATGGGAAATTAAACGTCAAACACATATCACTGATCAACAATTGCAATGGTCCCAAAACAGATTTGCTATATATAACCTTTCCTCCTTTGTAGGCTTTGCCATGACCAGGTTGTGCATAACATCGCAAATTACACTGCAGGTGTCCAGTATGATATAGCTTGCTGTAGATTTTCCAATCATGAATGCAAAGAAACAGAAGTGTTGCAAATTTATTTTGATCAATTATTGAAATGAAAATTAAATGAACAGAAGAGAAATCCAAATCAAATCAATATTTAGTGTGAGCACCCCTTTACCTTCAAAATAGCATCAATTCTTCTAGGTGCACTTGCACACAGTTTTTGAAGGAACTTGGCAGGTAGGTTGTTCTAGACATCTTGGAGAACTAACCCTGGATCTTCTGTGGATGTAGGCTGCCTCAAATCTTTGTGTTTCTTCATGTAATCCCAGACAAAGTGGATGATGTTGAGATCAGGACTCTGTTGGGGGCCAAACCATTACTTACAGAACTTCTTGTTCTTTTTTACACTGATGATAGTTCTTAATAGACATGTGCAATTCATTTTGTAATAGATCAGAATTCGGATGAAATTTTCATTATCATTATTCCAAATTTCAAAATCACAATAGTAACAAATTTCAACTAATCTGAAATAACTTGAATTATAAAGAAACACATTTTAATTTGAAAAGGAATAAAAGTGAAATGAGATGATGAGTCCTACTTAGGCTGCTTAATAGAATAGAAATGAAAATAATAGAATAAAACAGAATATAAAGCAAAGGAATAGAATAAAAAATAATAGAACAGAATAAAATGATAGAATGGAATAGATTGAATATAGCCATCTTCTGAAATCTGAATTTCAAATTCGATTTCAAATCAGATTGAAAATAATGAATATACTGAATGAATCCAAATATATGCAAAGAATTAAAAAAAAAAGAATCAATCTAACTAAATGAATGCATATGATGAAACAACATTTTTAATTTAAGGAATGATTCTGAAATGAAGAACATTTTTCCATCATGCACATCTCTAGTTCTTAATGACATTGGCTGCATGTTTGGGGTTCTTGTCCTGCTGCAGAATAAAGTTGGAGCCAATCATAGACCTCCCTGATGGTATAGAACAATGGATAAGTGTCTGTCTGTATTTTTCAACGTTGAAGACACCATTGATCATTACCAACTCCATTTGCAGAAATGCAGCCCCAAACTTGCAAGGTACCTCCACCATACTTCACATTTGCCTGCAGGCACTCATTATCCACTTGCCAACCATATTTCTTAGATATACGGCGGCATTTAAGTGGCATCCCTGCACTGGATCACATATCTAATATGTGATCCAGCTCATCTGGGTAGGGGGCACACGCCTGCCTCCTCAGCTATGCTATGATTAGTTACAGCACAAGCTGATCAGCGGGTCCAGATCAATGATTTATGGCTGGGACCCGCAGCTCGGCAAAGCAGATGACAGTACAGCTGGCATGTGCTGGTTTTTGTTTCCCTGCAAAGCACTGTTATCCACATAGTTAATCCTTTGATCGCTTCTAGATGTTAACCCCTTACCATCCAGTGTCATTAGTACAGTGTCAGTGTATATTATTATCACTGATCACTGTATTTGTGTCACTGGAGATGTCAGTGACAGTTAGTCAGTTCCCACAAATTCTCAGTTAGTGTCAGATTGCCCGCCGTACTATTACAGTCCCACTATAAGTCGCTAATCACCACAATTACTAGTGTTAAAAAAAACTAACATTCCAGTATATAGCACACAGATTAGTTTGCATCAATATACACCCTTTTTTTTTATTTAAACATTTTTTTTTATTGGATATGTTTTATCACAGAAAGTAGGAAATATTGGGTTTTTTTCAAAGTGTTCTGTCTTTATTTACATCGCAAAAAAAAACAGTGGTGATCAAATACCACCTAAAGAAAGCTATGTTTTTGTGAAAAAAATTATATAAATTATGTTTAACTGGCAATTGCACAGTTGTGCAATGCTGTAAGCAAAGTAGCGCAGTGCCAAACTGAAAAAAAAAACCTGGTCAGGAAGAAGGTAAAATCTTCCAGAGCTGAAATGGTTATTGTACCTCTCTCCAGACCTTTGGCAAACAATCTGCCTGTTGCTACAGCCAAATATTTCAAATTTTGACTCATCATTCCAGAGCACCTGCTGCCATTATCTGCACCCCAGTTCACCAGCAGGTGCTCTGGACTGATGAGTCAAAATTTGAAATATTTGGCTGTAGCAGGAGGCAATTTATTCGCAAAGGGAGCAGTATTGTGTATTTACGAGAGTTTTCTTCTCTTTTTCAGGATAATAGAGAACAGAAAATTAGTTGTTTTTCACAGCCCTTCTAATCAAGAGGTTATCTCTGCATTTGCATCACTCACCTGACCCTCCTAAAACAAACAACCATCTGCCTTTCTTGGGTATCAAGTGCTTGTGTAAGATGCTCTGTAGGTGGGGACATTTTTTTGGGTTTTCTGGGCACAGTGCCAGACCATGCCTAGGTTTTTATTGTCAAAAACATTTTTTAAATTATATTTTAACTTGATATGCTGCTGTTAGCTGACATTGGTGCTTTTTAACCCCCTTCCCCCTCCACTGAAGAATCGGTTGAGATTCGCTCACTGGGTTGCTTCCCACCCAACATTCCTTGTTGAAAAATCAAAAGGAGCCAGGCAGAAAGTTGTTTGCCAAAAAGCAGCTGCGTCCTATCAGATGCAACAACTGGTGGAGCCAACTGTCAAAATAGGCACAGCTTGCATAGCACGGATTAATCCTGCTGAACAAAAGAAAAACTATCACTGTATGGCCAGCTTTATACTCTGTTTTATAATTAAGCCACCCTAATCTTCAGCACATTGCATTCATGCTCATCTTTTTTGTCTGTGTGTGCCAAAATTTTTTATATCTTTAAATTTTTTAAGTGTCCCTCTTTGTGTCTCTCAAGGCGCGTCTCGACAAAATGCATGCGCGTGAAATGCGTCATCATAGCAACATTCCCTGCTGCCCTGACCTGACATAAGCTCTTGGAGTCGGACTCTGTTCATATCCAGCTTGCAGCCTTGGAGACAGGGCCCGAGCACTTCTAGTGCATTATTTCCCATACGGCAGCCCCAGCCTGCACACATGCATCTGTATGGAGACACTCTATTGGGAGACACTGTCATTTCCACCACTGGTGTGGATGTCCGCTATCCCTTCACATCACCATCCTACCTAGGGATATGTAAGTGGAGCCTCTTCTCACGTGGGTGCGGGGTCTTGCCACTGTTTACTTTGTGCCTTGAGACTGAAATGTTGACCTGTTGGATATGGATAAACCTGCTTTTATTTAAGCTGAGGGCTTCTGCTGCCTTTGCATTTGAATAAGATCTGGATACACACTAATTTACAAGTTACATACTTACTCACCTGGGAAACCTGAGCGCTGTGATTTGCTGTTCCTCTATACATTTCTTACTGTCTATCAGTGATCACTCTCAAAGGCATCAGGACAGGGACAGATCTATTTTAATATGATGGCCAGGTGGGATCCCTATGATCCTGGGAGGATATCATATGAAATCTCTATTTGTGTGAAAAAAATGCTAAAAGATTTCATATGGGCACAGTGTTGCATGGCCGTGCAATTGTCATTCAAAGTGCAACAGTGCTGAAAGCTGAAAATTGGCCTGGACTGAACGGCGGTAAAAGTGCCTGGTATTGAAGTGGTTAAATTATCCTACACATCTCCATCGATGTTGGCAAAATGTTTATGTAAGCCCAGAGTTCACTAATTTGCTGATGTGAACTTGAATGCGTTCATATTTCTAAAACATACATTTATATAAATTTACTTTTGCATGTAAAACAAAATGTATGTGTAATTGCTAACATGCATGCCTAGAACTCAGCATATAGTTATCATTGATGCATAAACTGTGCTCTTTTTTATGCTTGGTGCACACAGCATTAAACCTGCAGTGGTATTTCTTGGCCTCGGGCCCTTTCATCTCTTAGAAAAGAAAATTCTACTTCAAAGCTCCCAGGAGCTTGAAGAAATAAACCATTTTATTTGTTTTCAGGGGAATATGAGAAGTTTTCAACCTTTCATTACAAGCAACAAGAGTTGTTACTATACATAAGTAAGGCTCTTCTTGTATTTTAAAATAAATAACATGATTTAATTTTGTGTATTAACATAGCAATTTAACTAGCAAAGTAAGTGAAGATACAGAGGTGTTTGAAAATATTAAGATGACAATTATTCTATTATTAACTCATGTTGTTATGTTTTGCATTCTCTTAACAAATTAATTACCCAATCTTATTCATCTATCCCTAAAAAATACACTTACGTCCACATCCTATATTGTTTAAATATAAAGAAATCCAGAAGTAATGATGACTTTTATTAATGTCATTCCCACTCCTTCCCCAGTTATGACTAGACAACATCTACAAACTCCTGTTGGGCTTCCCCAATCTAAGCATTGACTGTGTGATCTCTATAACTGATGCAGTTGTAGAAAGATTAGAGATGAGCGAATCGAACATGATGAAGTGGAATTCGTTTCGAAGATTAGGAAATATTCGATTCGCGCCGAATCCGAAAATTAGCAAACTTCGGATGCACGAATCGAATTTTCCCAAAAATGGCAGCGACATGTGTGGCGACGGAGCGGGGATCTCTGGGAAGGCGCGCAGACAAGGCGCGCTGACCCATAATGCATTCATTCATGACATGTGATCGCATTAGCCAATCAGCAGCCAGCCAGCCAGCACTGTGTAATGGTGGAGCTATAAATCGCGGCCATCTTAGAATTCTCCATTAGCCTCCGGTCATTCAAGAGAGACAGACCTCTGTGTATTAGGGACAGAGTTAGGGCCACAGAGACTTTAGGGCCACAGAATCGTTACTTAGGGACACAGAATCGTTACTTAGGGACACAGAATCGTTACTCAGGGACACAGAATTGTTACTCAGGGACACAGAATTGTTACTCAGGGACAGACACAGAATTGTTACTCAGGGGCACAGAATTGTTACTGAGGGACACAGAATTGTTACTGAGGGACACAGAATTGTTACTCAGGGACACAGAATCGTTACTCAGGGACACAGAATTGTTACTCAGGGACACAGAATCGTTACTCAGGGACACAGAATCGTTACTCAGGGACACAGAATCGTTACTCAGGGACACAGAATTGTTACTCAGGGACACAGAATTGTTACTCAGGGACAGACACAGAATTGTTACTCAGGGACACAGAATTGTTACTCAGGGACACATAATTGTTACTGAGGGACACAGAATCGTTACTCAGGGACACAGAATTGTTACTCAGGGACACAGAATTGTTACTGAGGGACACAGAATCGTTACTCAGGGACACAGAATTGTTACTCAGGGACACAGAATTGTTACTCAGGGACACAGAATCGTTACTCAGGGACACAGAATCGTTACTCTGGGACACAGAATCGTTACTCTGGGACACAGAATTGTTACTCAGGGACACAGAATTGTTACTCAGGGACACAGAATCGTTACTCAGGGACACAGAATTGTTACTGAGGGACACAGAATCGTTACTGAGGGACACAGAATCGTTACTCAGGGACACAGAATTGTTATTCAGGGACACAGAATTGTTACTCAGGGACAGACACAGAATTGTTACTCAGGGACACAGAATTGTTACTCAGGGACACAGAATTGTTACTGAGGGACACAGAATCGTTACTGAGGGACACAGAATTGTTACTCAGGGACACAGAATTGTTACTCAGGGACAGACACAGAATTGTTACTGAGGGACACAGAATTGTTACTCAGGGACACAGAATTGTTACTGAGGGACACAGAATCATTACTCAGGGACACAGAATTGTTACTCAGGGACACAGAATTGTTACTCAGGGACAGACACAGAATTGTTACTCAGGGACACAGAATTGTTACTCAGGGACACAGAATTGTTACTCAGGGACACAGAATCGTTACTAAGGGACACAGAATCGTTACTGAGGGACACAGAATCGTTACTGAGGGACACAGAATTGTTACTCAGGGACACAGAATTGTTACTCAGGGACACAGAATCGTTATTGAGGGACACAGAATCGTTACTGAGGGACACAGAATCGTTACTCAGGGACACAGAATCGTTACTCAGGGACACAGAATCGTTACTCAGGGACACAGAATTGTTACTCAGGGACACAGAATTGTTACTCAGGGACACAGAATCGTTACTCAGGGACACAGAATTGTTACTCAGGGACAGACACAGAATTGTTACTCAGGGACACAGAATTGTTACTCAGGGACACATAATTGTTACTCAGGGACACAGGGACACAGAATTGTTACTCAGGGACACAGAATTGTTACTCAGGGACACAGAATTGTTACTGAGGGACACAGAATCATTACTCAGGGACACAGAATTGTTACTCAGGGACACAGAATTGTTACTGAGGGACACAGAATCGTTACTCAGGGACACAGAATCGTTACTCAGGGACACAGAATCGTTACTCAGGGACACAGAATCGTTACTCAGGGACACAGAATCGTTGAATTAAAGAGTATGTCAGACAACACGCAGAGGAGTGGCAGAGGAGGCAATGTTTCAGGAGCGAGCAGACGTGGCAGCAGAGGAAGGGGTCGAGGCAGCACTAGTCGCAGCCAGAGGCCAGTGCTCCCGGTGTCATCCAGCGGTCGTGTCTCCACCGACAACCCTGCCGTCATCGAATGGTTGTCTTCCTCTTCCCAGGTCACCTCTGACACCTACAGCCAACGGTCGGTGGGTACGCCAGACACAACCGTTAGTTGGCATGGCCCGGGAGCAAGCCCACTGAAATCACGTGTCCTCTACCTGCCCCTGTCCTTTGGTGTTCCCTCACCAAGCGAAGTATCGCATGCGGTGGGCTCAGCCCCACTGTACAGTGAGGAAGAGCTAACAGAGGGCGGTCAGGAACCGGGGGAGACATCCGCCTCTTCAGCAGCCAGGCGAAGAAGTACTGGCGAGGAGAGTGGCTCGGTAGCCGGTCTAGAGACAGGTCTGTCTCCTGACCCACACGCAGCCGAGGGGGCTAGTAGTGAGGCGGAGACCCTAATTGATGATGATGAGGCTGATCGCACTTGGCAGCCTCGTCGTCATCAGGCTATTGCTTCCGCATCATCAGGAGAAGAGGGTGCCAGCTTGGCAGCAAGCAAAACAGTCGGTGGGTTGCCCAGGAGGCAGCAGGGTCGCAGCAGTGTCAGCGGGGGCAAAGTTTCCTACTCGGCGGTGTGGCAATTTTTCGTCAAGCCGCCCGAGGAAGTAAACGTAGCCGTATGTCGACTATGTGGCCAGAAAGTCAAGCGTGGCCAGGGGGCCCATGTTGGGGCTACAGCGTTGCGTCAGCATATGCAGCGTCGCCATTCGGTGGCCTGGGAAAACTGTGATAAAGATACGGCGGTTCTGCCTGCCCCAGCCCCCGCCCCATCACCAGCTCCGTTACTTGCTCCGTCACCCGACGTCGTCAATCACCCTCTATCAGCCAGTCAAGGCTCCAACACCTCTGCTGAGGGGAGTTGTCGCTCGTTGGCATCTTCCGCTCGTTCAGATGCTCCTTCTCCTGCTACTCCTCTTCACGGATTTCGTCAGCAGTCTTTCTTGGAATCCGTTTCCAAGAAACAACAGTTTGCGAGCACGCACCCGACGGTGCAGAAGCAGAACGTCCTCCTGTCCAAGTTGCTGGTGCTGCAGTCCCTCCCTTTCCAAGGGGTGGACTCAGCACCTTTCCGAGAAATGATGGCTTGTGCCGCGCTGCGGTGGAGAGTGCCAAGCCGGCATTTCTTCGCCAAAAAGGCAGTGCCAGCCCTGCATTCACATGTAGAAGAGATGGTGGGCCAGTCTTTGAGCATGTCGGTCTCTGCCAAAGTGCACGGCAGCGCCGACGTGTGGAGCTGTAACTACGGTCAGGGACAGTACATGTCATTTACGGCCCACTGGGTGAACGTGGTGCCGGCACAGCCGCACCAGCAACTTGGACAGGTCACGCCGCTTTTGCCTCCACGTTTGCACGTCCTTGGTCCAGCAAAGATGTCCGCCTCTACCACCTCTTCTTCCGCCGTGTCCTCAGCCGCCACCCCCGTGCCAAGTCCCATTACCCGACCGGCATATCACATGTGCAGGGCGCAACGGTGTCACGCTGTGCTGCACCTGGTATGCCTTGGCGAACGTAGTCACGCAGGGGAGGAACTTCTGAGTGTAATGAACAGAGAAATCGACAGATGGCTGTCTCCGCGCAAACTGAAGATCGGAACCATGTTGACCGACAACGGAAAGAACATGGTGTCTGCTCTGCGTCAAGGAAGGTTGTGCCATGCGCCATGCATGGCTCACGTGTTCAATCTGGTTCTCAAGCGATTCCTAAAATCCACCATCCCACTGCAAGACATCCTTAAAATGTCACGTAAACTTTGCATGCATTTCAGCCATTCCTACACCGCAAAGCACACCCTACTTGAGCTGCAGCGGCAGAACAGAATTCCACAGCATCGCCTGATCTGCGACGTTGCAACAAGGTGGAATTCAACCCTACATATGTTAGACCGCCTTTACGAACAGCGAAAGGCCATCACCGATTTCCTGATGTTACAAGCGGATAAAGGTACTCCCCTGTGTAACTTAGATGTCAGCCATTGGCAGCTCATGCGTGACACCTGCCACTTGCTCAGGCCCTTTGAGGAGGCCACGCTATTCATGAGTCGGCAGGACTATGGGATGAACGACGTCATTCCTCTGTTGCACGTCCTGGAACAAATGCTGTTAACAATGGCTGGTCAGGGAGCGGTAGACGTGGCGCACAGATCTCAACGCCACATGACCCCTGTGGGGGCAGGACAGGAAGAAGAGGAGGAGGTAGAGGAGGACATTAGTGCTCAGGAATTATTGAGTGAAATGGGTGGTTTTTCCACTCAGCAGACAGGAGTGGAGGAGCAGGAGCATCTGGTAGAGGAGAAGGAGGAGACAGAGGACCCAGACGCACCGTGGCAGTATGCTGTGGAGATGGAGGCAGGGAGTCCCTCGCATTCCTTGGCACAAATGGCCCATAGCATGCTCGGTTGCTTGCGTAGCGACAGCCGAATAATAACCATCAGACAGAGGGATGACTTTTGGCTGTCCACCTTGTTGGACCCTCGCTACCGTTCAAAAATGGTGGCCTTTTTCACACCTGCTGAGAGGGAGGCCAAAATAACGTACTATAAAAACCACCTATGTAGTCAGTTGGTCTCTGCCTTTGTGCGCCAACGTCCATTCTCAGACACTGTGGGCCCTGTGCGCTCGCGTTCCGCTGCCATGGCAGCAGGGGAGGGGTGGGGTGGTAGGAGCAGTGGCAGCTCCACCAGCAGCGGCTGCCTCAGTCTGCAGTCGATGATGAGTAGCTTTCTTCACCAGCGCAGTGAGGAAACTACTAACCAGCCGCAGCAGCAGCAGCATCAGGTGGACCTGGAGCAGGAGCTCAAACAACAGGCTTGGGCCTACTTGGACAGCACCCTGCCAACCGAGGTAGACAATCCCCTTGACTACTGGGCAACGAAACTTGACCTTTGGCCCCAACTAGCTGAATTTGCCCTTGAAAGGCTCTCATGCCCGGCCAGTAGAGTGGCATCGGAGCGCGTGTTTAGTGCGGCAGGAGGTATTGTAACTCCGCGGAGGACACGACTGTCCACCCAAAGTGTGGAGAGACTCACGTTTGTGAAAATGAATCAGGCGTGGATTAGTCTGGATTTCAAACCACCAGTTCCTGACACAACTGACTAAATCCGCCATGAATCATGCCCCAAACATGTTATTATTTTTAACATAGGCCTCTGTATGGCCTTCAATTTAAGCTGCTTACGCTTCGCCACTCTGCCATGGGCCCCTGTACCGCCTCCTCTTGCTGCTGCCAGGTCCAGAGTGTGTCATGGGTCCCTGTACGGCCTCCCATTGCTGCTGTCTCCATCGCCACACTCTGCCATGTGCCACTTTCAGGTCTCCTCACACTGCTGGTGGGTTCCATTTTGTCATAGGGTGCTGTATGGCCTCCCATTGCTGCTGCCAGGCCCGTAATCTGCCATGGGCCCCCGTACCGACTCCTCATGCTGCTGCCAGGCCCGTAATCTGTCATGGGCCCCTGCACCGCCTCCTCATGCTGCTGCCAGGTCCAGAGTGTGTCATGGGTCCCTGTACGGCCTCCCATTGCTGCTGTCTCCATCGCCACACTCTGCCATGTGCCACTTTCAGGTCTCCTCACACTGCTGGTGGGTTCCATTTTGTCATAGGGTGCTGGCAGATTACGGGCCTCCCATTGCTGCTGCCAGGCCCGTAATCTGCCATGGGCCCCCGTACCGACTCCTCATGCTGCTGCCAGGCCCGTAATGTGTCATGGGCCCCTGTACCGCCTCCTCATGCTGCTGCCAGGTCCAGAGTGTGTCATGGGTCCCTGTACGGCCTCCAATTGCTGCTGTCTCCATCGCCACACTCTGCCATGTGCAACTTTCAGGTCTCCTCACACTGCTGGTGGGTTCCATTTTGTCATAGGGTGCTGTATGGCTTCCCATTGCTGCTGCCAGGCCCGTAATCTGCCATGGGCCCCCGTACCGACTCCTCATGCTGCTGCCAGGCCCGTAATCTGTCATGGGCCCCTGTACCGCCTCCTCATCCTGCTGCCAGGTCCAGAGTGTGTCATGGGTCCCTGTACGGCCTCCCATTGCTGCTGTCTCCATCGCCACACTCTGCCATGTGCCACTTTCAGGTCTCCTCACACTGCTGGTGGGTTCCATTTTGTCATAGGGTGCTGGCAGATTACGGGCCTCCCATTGCTGCTGCCAGGCCCGTAATCTGCCATGGGCCCCCGTACCGACTCCTCATGCTGCTGCCAGGCCCGTAATGTGTCATGGGCCCCTGTACCGCCTCCTCATGCTGCTGCCAGGTCCAGAGTGTGTCATGGGTCCCTGTACGGCCTCCCATTGCTGCTGTCTCCATCGCCACACTCTGCCATGTGCCACTTTCAGGTCTCCTCACACTGCTGGTGGGTTCCATTTTGTCATAGGGTGCTGTATGGCCTCCCATTGCTGCTGCCAGGCCCGTAATCTGCCATGGGCCCCCGTACCGACTCCTCATGCTGCTGCCAGGCCCGTAATCTGTCATGGGCCCCTGTACCGCCTTCTCATGCTGCTGCCAGGTCCAGAGTGTGTCATGGGTTCCTGTACGGCCTCCCATTGCTGCTGTCTCCATCGCCACACTCTGCCATGTGCCACTTTCAGATCTCCTCACACTGCTGGTGGGTTCCATTTTGTCATAGGGTGCTGGCAGATTACGGGCCTCCCATTGCTGCTGCCAGGCCCGTAATCTGCCATGGGCCCCCGTACCGACTCCTCATGCTGCTGCCAGGCCCGTAATCTGTCATGGGCCCCTGTACCGCCTCCTCATGCTGCTGCCAGGTCCAGAGTGTGTCATGGGTCCCTGTACGGCCTCCCATTGCTGCTGCCAGGCCCGTAATCTGCCATGGGCCCCCGTACCGACTCCTCATGCTGCTGCCAGGCCCGTAATCTGTCATGGGCCCCTGTACCGCCTCCTCATGCTGCTGCCAGGTCCAGAGTGTGTCATGGGTCCCTGTACGGCCTCCCATTGCTGCTGTCTCCATCGCCACACTCTGCCATTTGCCACTTTCAGGTCTCCTCACACTGCTGGTGGGTTCCATTTTGTCATAGGGTGCTGTATGGCCTCCCATTGCTGCTGCCAGGCCCGTAATCTGCCATGGGCCCCCGTACCGACTCCTCATGCTGCTGCCAGGCCCGTAATGTGTCATGGGCCCCTGTACCGCCTCCTCATGCTGCTGCCAGGTCCAGAGTGTGTCATGGGTCCCTGTACGGCCTCCCATTGCTGCTGTCTCCATCGCCACACTCTGCCATGTGCCACTTTCAGGTCTCCTCACACTGCTGGTGGGTTCCATTTTTTCATAGGGTGCTGTATGGCCTCCCATTGCTGCTGCCTCCACCGCCACACTGTGGCTCCACACTCTGGTTTTGGCCCCGTGACTGCCCAAATGAGTGAAGTGTGCGGTGATTCTAAGATCGACGGCACTCATCTGCATGTCATACTGACTGACAGTATTATTTCTCTTCCCCAGCAGACTCCAAGGGCATTTAAATTAAAGGTACAGTGTTCTGCACTAATATAAAGGCTCTCTGAAGCCTAGAAACACCCTTTTTATAAGTTAAATTCGCAGCGAATATATTCGACTCGAATCGAATTTATTCTGCGAATTCGCCGAATCAGCCGAATCGAATTTTTGAATAATTCGATCATCTCTAAGAAAGATAGCTGTAATTTACTGTCTCAGAATTATCCATCAGTGACTCAATTCAAATGATTTCATTGCACAGATTGCAGGAGCTTTATTCCAAATCTTTTGCAGATCTTCACAGGTGAACATCAGATATATAGAAAAAATATTGGATGTCTAGCTCCAGCAATTACATGTGCTCAGAACAGAAACTAAAGAAACACTGAGAAAAGGGTAGAACAAGCTATATAGAGCATCTGTGCCCTATGGAGGGAGGAAGGGACTTAATTATTTAAAGGCAAACAAAAAACAATGCAATTTTAATTGAAAATCAAGTCCTAACATAGCAAAAGAACAATATTTCTGAAACACCTCAAAATGACATGGAAGAAAAATGCAAACATTAACATACTGTAAAATGTGAAAAGTCATTACTGGTGTCTTTAAGATGGCACAGAAGACAGTTTATAAGTGTATCTGCAGAGGGGAAGGCAGCAACATGCACCAATCCGTTTTACCTGACCTTTGATATGTTATCAATATCCTGTCAGTATACTTCATGTTGAACGCATTGAAAGATGACCCTCTCTGCTTGTGAAATTTCCTCAGTGGTGGGAGGCTCTTTACAGATGTTCCATCCATGGCACTCTTTATGGTCCTCAGCATTGGTTGCAAATTGAGGAGCGAAATGATACATCATACAATAGCTTATACAACAGAAGACCATTTAGAAAAGTGTTAAAGATGAGGCTGCGTTCTCACCATTTTGGAATTCACAGAAGTTTTGCATGAAACAGCACTAGCTTTGATTTTCTTGTCAGATTTAGTGTTTACAAGTTCAAATGTAGAATCAGTGTGAATTGTAATGGGTTCATCATGTAAGAAGTCAGGTGGGGATGACCATGACATCTCAATGTGAAGAACCCTTTCCATGTTTGGAGATTAAATTTCTTTTCTTCCAGATGTAAAGAGTGCCCCCTTGTCCTCCGTGATGACCTCAGGGTGAATAGCTCTACACCGAGTTCACTATATGAATCACTGATGTATTTATACATGTTGATCATATCCCCCCTTATCTCCTCTTCTCAAGAGAGAATAAATTCAGTTCCTCTAATCTTTCCTCATAACTGAGCTCCTCCATGCCTCGTATCAGTTTGGTTGCTCTTCTCTGCACTTTCTCCAGTTCCCCAATGTTCTTTATGTGAATTGGTGCACAAAACTGAACTGCATATTCTAGATGAGTTATTACTAATGATCTGTATAGGGGTAAAGTGATATCTCTCTCTCACTGGACTCTATACCTCTTTTAATCCAAGAGGATTTTGCTCCCTTTAGAAGTGCCATTATTAAGCTTGTGATCTATCATAACTCCCATATCCTTCTCGACCATTGATTCCCCTAATTGTGCTCCCCCTAGTATGTATGATGCATATTCTTAGCCCCCAAGTGCATAACCTTACATTTATCAACATTAAACCTAATTTGCCACATAGTTGCCCAATTAAACAGTGCATTGAGGTCAGCTTGTAAATTGGAGACATCCTGTAAGGAAGTTATTCCACTGCACAGCTTGGTGTCTTCTGCAAAGGCTGAAATGGTATTCTTAATCTCAGACCCAATATCGTTTATAAATATATTAAAAGTAAGGGCCCCAACACTGAACCTTGGGGTACATCACTGACAACCCTAGACCATTCAGAGTATGAATCATTAACCACTACTCTTTGAATATGATCTTTTAGCCAGTTTTATATCCATTTACATACAGATTTTTTTCAAGTCTGTAGAATTTACCTTACACATTAGCCGTGTGTGGGGAACTATGTCAAACGCTTTTGCAAAATCCAAGTCCATAGGCACATAGTAACATTGCCTGGGATTGGAGACATTTTTAATGCATTATACCCTGTTTCTGACATACACATACAACTGTTTTCTTTGGTTGTGTATATATGCCAACATTATCTTGCGGTCTGTGTAAAAGTGAAAAGAGCCTATTCCAAAGTCTATTTCACATTTTATAAGCTCAGAAATTTCAACAACTAACACAGCTGCACAGAGTTCAAACCTTGGAATGGTATGTGCTGGTTTTGGGAACAGTTTTGCCTTATCAAGGACAAAACCCATCCTTTCCACAAATTCACGTACATCAGATCCAAATTCTTTTTAACCTTTGGGAGTTGTTCTTCTCAGCCCATTAATTTAAATAAAATATTTCATGCAACATGCTCTGTTCACAAGCTGCAGCACTCAGTGAATAAAATCACTTTATTAATATATAAAAAATGTGCTGCGCTATATACAATTCAAGTGTTACCGAAAACTGTTATATACAAAAAAAATGATGTGCATTCAATACAATAAAGTGATGAATAAATAAATGATATAAACAATATAAACAGAAATGTGTGTCTTTTCTCTGTGTCCACATATTAATTTTATGCACACCATCCTGTGGTGGAAAACCGTGCTCATTCGCTCAATGTGCACATCGTCAAAGTACAAGAAAAGTGTGTTCTCAGGTAAAAAGCCTCCACTGTCTCTCAAAGATGTCTACTCACCTCCAAAATAGACCTTCACTACAAAGGTTAAATATACATATACAATGCTCCTTCAAATCTGATTGGATCAATTATCTCACAAAGTTCAGCCTTGTGGATCAACTTAGCAATTCCAGCCAGGGGAGATACAGTATAACCGACATCTAGCTCAAAAGAAAACAGAAACAGCCATACTGTTCTCAATATTTATTTTTTTTAAATGAAACCAGTAAAAATATGCTTATATAAATGATGAGAACAATCGCTCCAAGTAATGTGAACCAGCAATACAGTGCTGTTGTATAGACACTAGAAAATATGGAATGCAGTGCGGCTGTGTTTGTCTTTAAAGTGGGCCTTTAAGTTGTGTGGCTCCTAACCTTAAACTGTATCCTCTCTGTACATCTAACGGTTTTATGATGAAAACAGATCTTTTTTTTTATTCTTTTGTTATGGCAAAGCTTCTCAGGTACTGTAAGGGACCGCCTGGCGGTACCACTAGCACTCCACTGAATAGGCGTCCCCAGCACATGGAGTCTAAGTCCCAGGGTGCTTGTTCACCAGGGCCCCTGATGGTGGGGATGGACTTGGAGCCCCCTGAGACCAGGTCGTGGCTACTGGGTGCGTCCGTCAGTGGTAGTGGTATGCGCCAAGGGCTCCCACGGGGAAGAGTCTGATATGAGGAGGTAAGCAGACCCCACTGCACGGGATGGATGGATGAGCAAGGTCAGACGGGCCGGGTCGGTAACAGAGAGGACGGCAAGGTACAAGGCAGCGGGCATAGAATAGTCGGGTCACACGCCAGGTCAGCAACAGCAGGTCAAATCCAATAGGGGGCATTCAGGAGAGAGGTCAGGCAAAGCAAGGGTCTGGGCAGGAGAAATACAGCAAGGTCAGGTACAATCCGGGTCAGCAACTTACAATACACAGGTTCACGGATACAGGATACAGGTAAGACCAGAAGGCATTCAATGACAGCTCAGGGTCGTTTAAATATCCCGCCCTGCGCTGCCATTGGTGCCCAGCGGGCGGCCGCGGCTTCTACTGCGCATGCGCAAACTCGAACGCCGCGGCCGGCCCGGACCCAGTGCTCAAGTCCCTGCACAGGGCGGCACACTGCGCCTGTGCCGGGACCATCGCGGCGGGGATCGAGGGGATCCCTGACATTGCCCCCCCCCTACGGGCAACCTCCGGATGCCCACCCGATCTCTCCACCACGGGTGATCGCAAAAGAACCTCCGGACAAGTCTAGGTGCATGGACATTCTGGGCTGGTTCCCAGGAATTGTCCTCAGGGCCATAGCCCTTCCATTTGATTAGGAATTGGGCCTGGCCCCCCCTCCTTCGGCACTTCAGGATTGATTCCACCTCAAATTCCTCTTCACCCTTGACCGTTATGGCTTCCGGGGGTCTAGATTCTCGGTCAGGGAAGGCATCTGGGATTACTGGCTTCAGCAGGGACACATGGAAGACTGGGTGGATTTTGAGTGTGTCAGGAAGGACGAGTTCGTAGGCCGCTTCGTTGACCATCCGTTTAATGAAGAAGGGGCCTATAAACTTGGGTCCCAATTTCTTCGACGGACAAAGCATCTTTAAATTGGACGTCGCTAGCCAAACCTTCTCCCCCGGCCGCAACACAAGATCTCCCCTCCGTTTCCTGTTGAATGCCTTCCTGTAGTCTTCCTGGGCCCGACTGATGGCCTCTTGAAGCTTCTTATTGTTTGTGGAGAAAAACGTTACTACGTCTTGCGATGCTGGTACTGGGCATTCCGGGACCAAATCCGGGAGGAAGACAGGGTGAAAACCATAGTTGGCAAAGAACGGGGACTGGCCCGTCGCTGAGTGACGGGCATTGTTGTATGCGAATTCCGCTAGGGGGAGAAGTGGCATCCAGTCATCTTGAGTAAATAAAGTGTAGCATCTCAAGTATTGCTCCAGGGTCTGATTGGTCCTTTCGGTTTGACCGTTAGTTTGAGGGTGGAATGCAGAGGAAAGGGACAATTTGATGTCCAGGGCCTTGCACAGTGCCCTCCAAAATCTCGACGTGAACTGGACCCCTCGGTCTGAGACAATGTCTTCGGGGACCCCATGCAGCCTTACTACCTCACGAATGAAAACTCGCGCAGTCTCGGCTGCCGAGGGGGTTTTCTTCAACGGGATGAAGTGGGCCATCTTGGACAAGCGGTCTACGACCACCAGGATTGCCGTGTGGTCTAGTGATGGCGGAAGCTCGACTATAAAGTCTAACGATATCTTTTGCCAAGGCCGTTCAGGAATCGGTAAGGGTCGCAGCAGACCCCAAACTTTGTTTCTGGAAGGCTTATTCTTTTGGCAGGTGATACAGGACCTTACATAGCCCTTACAATCTTTAGCCATGTCCGGCCACCAGAAGGAGCGTCGGAGAAGTTCCAGGGTCTTTTCTGGGCCAAAGTGCCCAGCCATCGGGTGATCATGGCAATGGCCCAAGACCAGGGTTCGGGCTTCCTCCGGCACCACAATCCGATATTCCCTCCATAGGAGTCCCCCCTTGTTCTGGAGGAGCCCTCCGGCTGGGGTAGAGACGGTTGTGGATGCCTCCATTATCTTGGAACGAAGGTCCGACTGAAGGGCCAAGAAGTTTCCCGAGGACAAGATGGTGTCGGGTACTGGGGTCTCCTTGGCGTCCTCGTACATACGTGATAACGCATCTGGCTTAGTGTTCTTTGATCCAGGCCGGTACGTAATGTGGAAGATGAATCTAGAAAAGAATAGTGCCCATCTTGCCTGTCGCGGGCGTAGACGCTTGGCGGTTCTCAGATATTCTAGGTTTTTGTGATCAGTAAAAATTAAGATGGGGTGCACAGCACCTTCCAGCAGGTACCTCCATTCCTCTAATGCCGTTTTGATCGCCAGTAGCTCTCGATCACCGATATCATAATTCTTCTCTGCTGGGGTAAGCTTCCGTGAGAAGAAAGCTACAGGATGGAGCAATTCCTTGGTGCCCTTCCGCTGGGAGAGAATGGAACCTACCGCATTCTCCGATGCATCCACTTCCAGGATGTAGGGCAGGGCGGCGTCTGGGTGACCCAAAATGGGTGCCGAGGTGAACAACTTCTTCAAGGCTTCAAAAGCTTCCTGAGCTTCAGGTGTCCATCTGAACCGGGTTCCCAGCTTGGTTAGCTGAGTAATGGGGGAGACCAGACCCGAGAAGTTCTTGATGAACTTTCGGTAAAAATTTGCAAAACCAATAAATCGTTGGACGCCTTTCCTGTCCATGGGTTCAGGCCAATCCAGTATTGCAGCGACTTTCTGGGGATCCATCGCGACCCCCGCGGTGGAGATGATCAGGCCCAAGAAAGTAATGCTGGATTGTTCGAAACAACATTTCTCTGCCTTGGCGTACAACCCATGCTGCCGTAATCGCCCCAATACCCTTGCTACATGTATTCTGTGTTCCCCCAAGGAAGGGGAGAAAATCAAAATGTCGTCTAGATAGACGATAACAAAGACGTCCAGGAAGTCCCTAAAAATATCATTCACAAAGTGTTGAAACGTGGCCGGGGCATTACACAATCCGAACGGCATGACCAAGTATTCAAAATGGCCGAAGCGGGTGCGGAAGGCCGTCTTCCACTCGTCCCCCTCCCTTATGCGAACCAAGTTGTATGCTCCCCTCAAATCCAGCTTTGTAAAAACCACTGCTGTTTTTAAACTTTGGAATAATTCTGGTACTAACGGCAGTGGGTAACGGTTCTTTATCGTGACCCTGTTCAACTCCCTGTAATCGATACACGGCCTCAAGGTTTTGTCCTTTTTTTCAACAAAGAAAATTCCCGCCCCCGCCGGTGAAGTGGAGGGGCGGATGAACCCCTTCTGGAGGCTGTCCTCCATATAATCCTTCAGGGCTCCCAATTCGAGCTCCGAAAGGGGGAAGATTCGCCTAAAAGGAATTTCTGAACCGGGTAACAGGTCAACGGGACAGTCATAAGGGCGGTGGGGGGGTAGAGTATCAGCTCCCCGCTTGCTGAACACATCTAGAAACTCATGGTAGGCTGCCGGGATTACCTGTTTTAATTCAGCTTCCCCCTCAGAGCACAGGAGGATTTGGGGGACCCCCGGGTCCGAAATGCGGCAGTATACCCGACAGTAAGGAGAAGGGAACGAAATTACTCCGGTCTCCCAGTCAATTTGGGGGTTATGGGCCCGTAACCATGGGAGCCCCAAAATGACTGGGAAGAGGGGTGAAGCTATAGCATCCAGGCGGAGCAGTTCCTGGTGCTGGCCGGCAATGACAGTGGCGATGGAGGGGGTTTCCTGGTTCACCACCCCTGATTTTATCCGGGAACCGTCAGCCAAATAAATATTGAACCCCTTCTGTTTCAATTGGAGAGGAATACCCTGCTGGTGAGCAAAATTAATGTCCAGGAAGCAGCTGCATGCCCCTGAATCAACTATGGCCGATACTTCCACGGTCCTTTCCGGAAGCTGAAAGGAAAGGGGCACCACTAAGTATTGGGATGGACTAACATTGCCAATGGACAAGGAAGAAGAGGTGCACTTACTCAGTTTCTGCGGGCAGGATCGTACCATATGACCAGCTTCGCCACAGTAGAGGCACAGGTTCTGGGATTGTCTGCGCTGATGTTCCTCTGGAGATAGTTTAGGCCGCGCCAGGCCGAGTTGCATAGGTTCAGGGATATCTCCAGGTGGCCGGTTCTGGATGTTTGGCCTAGGTGCTTGACTGGGCCCTTGAAATGGCCCCCAGGGATTTCCATGACCCTGGCCGGACCTCTCAAACCTGCGTTCCCGCAGTCTACGGTCAATCTTAATAGTCAGTGCAATTAAGTCCTCTAAAGTCTCAGGCACCTCCACCCGGGCGAGCTCATCTTTCAGGCCTTCTGATAGGCCTATACGGAACTGATGCAGGAGAGCAAACTCGTTCCAACGTGTGTCCCCCATCCAGCGCCTAAATTCAGACGCGTACTCCTCCGCCGCTCGGCGGCCTTGCCGGAGCGTGTACAAAGTAGCTTCAGCAGAAGCTGCCCGCTGTGGGTCATCGTATAGGATGGCCATTGCGTCAAAAAAAAAGTCAACCGAGCTAAGGTGAGGGTCATTTTTTCCCCGCAGTCGGTGGGCCCAGTCTTGGGGTTCACCCTGCAGGAGGGAGATGACGAACCCCACCTTCACGGATTCAGTCACAAAGGTTCGTGGTTGCAACTCAAAATAGAGGAGACAGGACTCACGGAATGACCTGAAGCGTGTGCGGTCCCCATGAAACCGTTCCGGTAGGGGTACTCGGGGTTCGGCCGCCGGGAGTGGGGCGGATGCCCCAGAAACCGGTACAGGGGCTGCTACGGCCGGAGGTGCGGGGACCGCGGCCTGTGGGGCAGAAACGGATATAGTGCAGGTCTGGAAGTGATTCTCAATCTTCTGACATCTGTCCTGCAGGGCCGATACGGCCTGCGTCAAGTTAGACAGGTGCC
The DNA here is from genome assembly GCF_062004578.1 of Staurois parvus. Lineage (NCBI taxonomy): Eukaryota > Metazoa > Chordata > Amphibia > Anura > Ranidae > Staurois > Staurois parvus. The sequence goes on from NW_028317852.1 coordinate 12,394,854, forward strand.
TGCAGATCTCCTCAAGCGGCGAGGGCCCTCCTCTAGACTCAGTCATGGCCTTAAGGGACTGTAAGGGACCGCCTGGCGGTACCACTAGCACTCCACTGAATAGGCGTCCCCAGCGCACGGAGTCTAAGTCCCAGGGTGCTTGTTCACCAGGGCCCCTGATGGTGGGGATGGACTTGGAGCCCCCTGAGACCAGGTCGTGGCTACTGGGTGCGTCCGTCAGTGGTAGTGGTATGCGCCAAGGGCTCCCACGGGGAAGAGTCTGATATGAGGAGGTCAGCAGACCCCACTGCACGGGATGGATGGATGGATGAGCAAGGTCAGACGGGCCGGGTCGGTAACAGAGAGGACGGCAAGGTACAAGGCAGCGGGCATAGAATAGTCGGGTCACACGCCAGGTCAGCAACAGCAGGTCAAATCCAATAGGGGGCATTCAGGAGAGAGGTCAGGCAAAGCAAGGGTCTGGGCAGGAGAAATACAGCAAGGTCAGGTACAATCCGGGTCAGCAACTTACAATACACAGGTTCACGGATACAGGATACAGGTAAGACCAGAAGGCATTCAATGACAGCTCAGGGTCGTTTAAATATCCCGCCCTGCGCTGCCATTGGTGCCCAGCGGGCGGCCGCGGCTTCTACATGTGCGAACTCGAACGCCGCGGCCGGCCCGGACCCAGTGCTCGAGTCCCTGCACAGGGCGGCACACTGCGCCTGTGCCGGGACCATCGCGGCGGGGATCGAGGGGATCCCTGACAGGTACAGACAGTCAATTTGTTATCAAAAGCATTCCAAGTTGTCAAAAAATAAAGCCATAATATAGTACACAGTCAACAGATAGTAATGATATGTAAGAGGCAAGCTAGCGTTAACCATCATCCACTACTTCTGCTTTGCAAAGTTTACAAGAAATTCAGCAAGACAAAGGGGCCGAAAGGCCTAGGAGAAGTCAAACATTGAATTCTGACATAATAAACATATAGGCATCCATTGTCTGTTTCCAGGTACCTTTGCAAGGTACAGCTCTTCTGAGCAGGTAACCGATTTTCAATTTAAATCTGAGAAATATTATAGATGTAAGGAAATAGAGTAGCGAGAGAAGAAAAGAAGAGAAAGAGAAAAGTATCCATAGGATGGATATCCTCAGTTTTAGAATACCATAGGACTCTGGTTGGCGGTTGCCTCCACAAAGCAGGGATGCATGTGAATAACTGCATAGTTAGAGTTTTCTTTTATTTCCCGAGGGGTCTCTCCCTTAGGCCAAGTAAGCATGCAGCCAGATTATCCTTCGGGTCAACAGAGGCTAAGTTTTTAATGGTGGAGGTCACCTCCTTCCAAAAAAAAGGTAAGAACAGGACAGGACCAGAAGATATGGAATATAGTGCCCACTGCTGCATTACAACACCAACACACATCATTGACACAGCTCCAGATGATCCACATTGGCTCACAATTGATATGATCCAGAAATATTTAAACAGAATAAAGGTGAATAAAGCACCTGAACTGGATGGCATACACAGGTCCTTAAACAATTGAGCTCTGTCATTTCAAAGTTTCTCATTTTTAGGAACTCTTTAATGACTGGCATAGTACCACTGGAAGGCCAATGTGATGCCTATCTACCGCCCCACCTAGCCTCCCCACCCCCGTCACCCCTTCATCTCCCCCCTCTTCTGCCCTCACAACCGCACTGCCCCCCACCTCTCCCAAGGCCCCGTCCACCATAACCCCCCCTGCACTGCACTCCCTCAGCCCTGTCACTACTGAGGAACTCACCAAAGTCCTCTCAGAAGCCCGCCTCACTACCTGCCCCCTGGACCCTATCCCCTCTCAACCCCTCCGGTCACCCCCCGCCTCCCTCATCCGCTCCCTCACCCACATCTTCAATCTCTCCCTCTCTACTGGCGCATTCCCCTCCCCCCTAAAGCATGCGCATATCACCCCCATCCTCAAAAAGCCCTCCCTGGATCCCGCGGACCCCAACAACCTCAGACCCATCTCCCTGCTGCCACTCACCTCCAAGCTCCTTGAGCGCATAGTCTACGATCGCCTAAGCTCCCACCTTACTGACAATAACCTCCTTGACCCACTACAGTCCGGCTTCTGTCCCCTACACTCCACTGAAACTGCCCTCCTCAAAATCACTAACGACCTACTAAACGCCAAAGCCAAGGGCGACTACTCTGTCCTCCTTCTCCTGGACCTCTCCGCGGCCTCCGACACAGTTGACCACCCCCTCCTCCTTAATAAACTACTCTCCCTTGGCATCAGAGATACCGCTCTCTCTTGGTTCTCATCCTACCTATCCCGATGCTCCTTCAGCGTCACCTACAATGGTGCCACCTCCCCCTCCCTCCCCCTCTCTGTTGGGGTCCCCCATGGCTCTGTCCTTGGACCCCTTCTCTTCTCCATCTACACCTCCTCCCTGGGCAAACTCATACACTCCCACGGCTTCAACTATCACCTCTACGCTGACGACACCCAAATCTACCTCTCCACCCCTATCCTCACCCCCACTATCTCCACCCGCATCACTCACCTCCTAAACGACATCTCAGACTGGATGTCGCTACATTTCCTCAAGCTCAACCTCTCCAAAACCGAGCTACTCGTCTTTCCCCCTGCCCACACCCCCCCCCCCCCATCCTATCCATCATCACCAACAACTCCACTATCATTCTCGCCCCGCAAGCCAAAGTCCTTGGCGTCATTCTTGACTCTAACCTCTCCTTCCAACCTCATGTCAAATCACTTACAAACACATGCAGGCTCCACCTCCGCAATATTGCCAAGATACGTACCTTCCTCACCCCTGACACCACCAAACTTCTAGTACACTCCCTCATCATCTCATGCCTTGACTACTGCAATTCTCTTCTCACTGGCCTACCCAAGTGCAGGCTCTCCCCGCTCCAGACTATCCTGAACTCAGCGGCTAGACTCATCCACCTCACCACCCGCTCCACCTCTGCCACCCCCCTCTGCCTCTCCCTCCACTGGCTCCAGATTGCCCAATGCATCAAATTTAAACTTCTAACTCTGACCTACAAAGCCGTTCACAACACTGCCCCTGTCTACCTCACCAACCTGATCCCCAAGTACCGCCCTACCCGTACCCTTCGCTCCTCACAGGACCTCCTTCTATCCTGCTCCCTGGTCTCCTCCTCCCATGCACGACTGCAAGACTTCTCCAGGTCCTCCCCCATCCTCTGGAACTCACTGCCCCAATCCATCAGACTGTCACCTTCCCTCCTCACATTCAGGCGCTCCCTCAAAACCCATCTCTTCAGGGAAGCCTACCCCACCCTCACCTAACGGCCATTCTTCCTCTTTCCTCCCACCCCTCATTCCCCTCAGTCACTTCCTACTGTACCATTACCCCCTCCTTCCTAGATTGTAAGCTCGAAACAGTAGGGCCCTCTTACCCCTCGTACGTTGTTTGTTATTGTTGTACTGTGCCATGTATTGTCCCCCCCTCTATTGTACAGCGCTGAGCAAACCCTTTGGCGCTATATAAACTCGATGTAATTATAATAATAATGCCTATATTTAAAAAGGGGTCAAAATCTTTACCAAGTAATTATAGACGTGTTAGTTTACCTTTAGTTTAACTAGTTGGGAAGATACTGGAGAGTTTAATAAAAGACCACATAGATGAGTTCTTGCTGGAAAAAAAATATTTTAAGCAACAGACAGCATGGATTCATAAAAGACAGAAGTTGTCAAACAAATCTGATTTATTTTTATGAGGGGGTGAGCAAAACCTTGGACAGAGGGGTAGCAGTGGACGTGGTATACTTGGATTTTGAAAAAGCTTTTTACACAGTTCCCCACACACGGCTAATGTGTAAGGTAAAGTCTACAGGCTTGGAAAAATCCATATGTAAACGGATAGAAAACTGGCTAAAACATTGTATTCAGAGAGTAGTGGTAGATGATTCATACTCTGAATGGTCTAGGGTTGTTAGTGGTGTACCCCAAGGTTCAGTGTTGGGACCCTTACTTTTTAGTGTATTTATAAACGATATAGGGTCTTGGATGACAGAAAAGTCTCTGCAGATGACACCAAGCTATGCAGTGGAATAACATCCTTACAGGATGTCTCCAACTGACAAGTCGACCTCAATGTAATGTTTAATTGGGCAACTATGTGGCAAATGAGGTTTAATGTTGATAAATGTAAGGTTATGCACTTGGGGGCTAAGAATATGCATGCATCATACATACTAGGGGGAGTACAACTGGGGGAATCAATGATGGAGAAGGATCTGGGAGTTCTGGTAGATCATGCAATGCCAAGCTGCCGCTTCTAAAGCAAGCAAAATACTCTTGTATTAAAAAAGGGAGAGAGTGAGAGAGAGAGAGAGAGAGAGAGAGAGAGTTTTACCCCTGTACAAATCATTAGTAAGACCTCATCTGGACTATGCAGTTCAGTTTTGGGCACCAATTCACAGAATTAAGAAGGGCAACCAAGCTAAGAGGCATTGAGGAGCTCAGCTATGAGGAAAGATTAAAAGAACTGAATTTATTCTCTCTTGAGAAGAGGAGATTAAGGGGGGATATAATCAACATGTATAAATACATCAGTGGTTCATATAGTGAACTTGGTGTAGAGCTACTCACCCTGAGGTCATCACAGAGGACAAGGGGGCACTTTTTACATCTGGAGGAAAGGAAATGTAATCTCCAAACATGGAAAGGTTTCTTTACAGTAAGAGCTGTGAAAATGTGGAATAGACTCCCTCAAGAGTTGGTTCTGGCCAGCTCAGTGGATTGCTTTAACCGCTTCCCACCCATCCTGTAGCAGATATACTACAGGTGCGCAAAATCACGTATATATGAGTGATTTTGCATTTCCGGGTAGGGGGTGCTCATGCCCTACCCGCGCTGCCATTCATGGCTGCTGGACCCAGCCGGTGATTACTTTTCTGCGCTCAGTGATTGACGATTGATGTAAACAATACAGTTCTCCTCCCTATCAGCCCATGCACACTGCTTTGGACTGCCAACCGAAGCAGTGTGATTACAGTGAAGTACCAACAAACAGCACATAGTAAAACAGCACACAGTTAACCCTTTGATCGCTCCACATGTTAACCCCTTCCTGTCTAGTGCAATTAGTAGCTTTTTTTTAGCACTGATCACTGTGTTGGTGTCACTGGGGATCTCAGTGACACCAAGTCAGTTCCCCCCAGTGTCAGAATTCCCACCGCAGTCCCGCTATAATTCGCTGATCACCGCCATTACTAGTAAAAAAATAAACAATTCCAGTGTATATTTGTAAACGCTATAACTCTCACGTAAACCAATTAATTTACACGTATTGGGATTTTTTTTAAGCAAAGACATGTCGCAGAATACATTTTGGCCTAAATTTATGATGAAATTTGCTTTTTTAATTTTTTTTAATGGACATTTAATAGCAAAAAGACAAAAATATAGTTTTTTTTTCAAAATTGTCATTCTTTTTTTGTCTATAGCGCAAAAAATAAAATAATGCAGAGGTGATCAAATACCACCGAAGGAAAGCTCTATTTGTGGGAAAAAAATATAACTGCATGACTGCGCAATTGTCAGGTAAAGTAACACCGCTACGTATCGCAAAAAATGCCATGGTCAGGAATGGGGGTAAATCCTCTGGAGGGCAAGTAGTTAAAACTGAACTACAGATAAAACAGGTAAATACAAGGTAAATACAAGGGGAGTGTATATAAGGAAGTCAATTTCACCTGCCAAATGATTTGTATTTCTGTGCATCAATTCCTCAATATTTACACAGCCCTATAAGCACAGCCCAAGCAGGTCAATTATGTCAGTTACAATTAAAGTGTTAGTAAACCAAAGACTCTGCATTCACAATATCTGGTCTCCCACAGTGCACACAACATGGAAATGCAATTATTTTAGTAAATATAAACTGCTAAATACTTTTTCTCATCAGCAGTTAGAGAATTCTATCAGTGTTCAGCAGAGCACTGGTTAAAGCTTGTAGGAGTTTTATTTTGCTCTAGGAGGATGCAGAATCCCTGACCTCTGTCTGGATAGTGCTGGTTGTCCCTGTGTTGATCACATTCACTCTCCCCCCAAAAAAAAAAAAAAAACTCTCTACAGGTTCAGTCTGTCTTATCAGGAGATAAGACATGGACATATAAACAAGAGGAGGAGCAATGCAGACAGGATAAAACAGCCTTTTTACACAATGCAGAGGATTAACCCCTTAGGTTCCACAGTGAGTATAACAAGCATGCTTTACTGCATATACAGACTGATTTTACAGTTGTGGGTTTAGTAATACTTTGAGTCCTCATGCATATTGAATGTTTTTACAGCTGCTGTTTTTGGCTTTTGGCTTTTGGCTTTTTTTTTTCTACAGCCACTAAACCCCCCAGCATGTTATCTTATGTGTCCATGCACACATAGACTGTAATCAGCATTTTTTGACTGGAAAAAAAACTCAGAACTAGTGGGTTTCTAGGGGAGTTTTTTAGCTGTAAAAATGCTCAAAAGCTGTAAATTGTGGCAAACCAGCGTTTTTGCCCATTTTTTTTTTCTAAAATAAAAAAATTTTTGGGTGGTGGAAAGAAAAACACTAGAAAACATGAAAAAATGTGGCAAAACACAGCTAAACGCTAATGCAAAAAACGCTAAAACACGCTGAAAATCCTCACGTTTTTAACTTGACTTTATACAGCTAACGTTACCAGCGTTATTAAAATGCCCAGTATGCATGGAGCCTAAGAATTACATTGGTGTCCTCTCTCCAACTACGTTTTCTGACGACATTATCTTTTACAGCAGCAAACTGAAAGGATCATCCCTTTACTCTCTCCTAGCATCATATTCCCTGTAAACATACTGTATGTGAATGCCTGAATGGGTCTCAGCACCAACTCTTTCTTTCCCATGAATGTTGCTGTACAGGGAATTTCAAAATGCAAATACAAAGTCTTTTCAGGTGCTTACACCTGCATTTAAAAAAAAACTAAGCAGGATGATGCTTGTATCCCTATTTCTTTATGCCAGTAACTGAATTCCAGAATTTTCCCAGTAAAATCACTAACACCATGTTGCACAATTTACAAATAAATGGTCCACACAGAGTGTGTTTGGTTGGATGTTTAGCCTATCATTACTTTTCGGGTCTAAAAAAGAGTGGATGTTATTGTTGTCTTTCTTGTATACTCTGTTCAGTTAATATCAAGGATGAAACTTTCACTCATCCCCATGAAGACTATTCTTTGAAAATTAAAAACTATTACATATGCCTTAGACATTGAGGTATTTTGGTTTGACGCTGCCCAAGCAAGACTAAAATTGGGTGCCCCCCCCATCTAAATTTATCCTACCCCAGCCATGGTATACCATTCTCGTCTCAGGGTCTGATGAGGAAGCTGCAGCTGTTCACAATACCCAGCTGCAGCTTCCTCATCAGACCCTGAGACTTAATTCATCCAAGTGCCCCATATGGTGGTCAATGATGGCTCCATTGTAGAAACACACCCTGATTGCATCTGCTGCTCCTCATCAGGCACCCAGGTGAAAAGCTCTGGTCTGGCTGCAGCCTCCCAGCTTCTGTCCCTAGAAGCTCGAGGGGGAAGATTGGCACCACCTTGGCTGCACCAGGCCGGAGCTCCGGCCTCTTTATTCCTCCTGGTTACCCTTCTTGTGAGGCGCAGCTGCAGGGTAAATCGGAGGATAGAGCAGGCAGTGAAGAAGCTTACACACAGTACCTGGCTACTGTGGAAGAGTTCCTTTGTATATACACTATGGGAGGCAGTGGCACTGGGATCCCTGGAAAACAGTGATCTGTCTGTCGGTCCTTCTGACTAATTAACCACTTGCCAACCACGCTATAGCTGAATAATGTCTACAGCAGGGTTGTCCAGTTCTGGGAGGGCATCATATGACATCCTCCCAGAACGGGCCCTCCCGCATGCCTTCACTGGCAAGCACCTGGCACTCTCCGTGTCCTACAGACACAGCTTACCTCTGGTCAGAGGCAGCTGGGGCTTCTGGACCTCGACTCTTGGCTGTTTTACCTTTTGGCTGTGCCTCTTGAAATTAATGGTTGCAACAGAGCATTTTTCAGCTATGGGGTTCCCATTATCTATTCTATGTAAGTGTTCTGCAATAAGTTCAAGAAATGAAGACCTCTTGTTGAATGTGCTGTACCATTTTCCCAACCAATTTCTGGATAATTGAAATCCTCCTATAATAAGTTAGGTTTCCTGCCATTCCTGTGAAAGGAACTGAATCTCTTTTTTTATGTTCGGCAGTCTATAACATACTTCCATATCTACTTTAGCTTTTAATACACTCTGTTAAAGCTCCAACCATAGCGCTTCGAAACCATCACCACCCTCATTAATGTTGTAATCTCTAATACTCACTTTCAAACTGCTCCTGACATAGAGGCATACACCCCACACCCTCTTCTACTAATCCCATCCCTTCAAAACAGTGTACCCCTGGATATTAACAGCCAAGTCATGTGAATTTTCTAACCAGGTTTCTGATACTCCCACCAAGTTAAAGTGCTCCCCAACTAATATAAATTCTAGTTCTTCTATTTCGTTTGCCAGGCATTATCGTGTGAACATGCATTTTAAATTTATATAAGCATCTATCATAACCCTCCCACTTCCCTCTCTAATATTCCCACTTTTAAATCCAGTGCTCTCTGTAATCCTTGCTCACAATATGGTATATTTTTGTCAGATCCCTCCCTCTGGATCCTTGTTTTAATGCTCATCCAGCCTTCTAATCATTTTCTCCCCAAACTGAGCTGCATCTTTCCTGTTTAGATGAAGTCCACCTCTACAGTCAAGTCAATAGCCAATCAAAAAGTTAGCCAGTTCTATATGAACTCAAAACCCTCCTCCTTACATTAGTTCCTGAGCCACTTGTTCAGCCCTCAAAGTTCCCATTGCCCCTCAGAGTGTCTTAAAACATTATTTCAACCACACCAATCTACTACTATCATTCACATCATTCGTACCCATATATAACCTTACAGATTTGTCTTCCCCAGCCTTACCCAACAGCATGACAACCTGGTCCACAACATATCAAACCTGAGCACCCAGAAAACCTCAAATTGTTTGACTATTACACCTCCCATCCTCACTAGAGCAGTCTTACCTGCAGGAGGTATTCTGCTCCAGCATTGCTATTTCTGGGCTGATATCCCCAATATCATCCAACCATGCATGTTTATTAGGGTGCATAAGTTCAAGGCTAGCCCCTAAAACATTTTCCTTCTACCAGGTCTTTTAACTGTAACTCACCTACCAACCTCTTGATCCTGCACCACCATTCCTCCACCTTCCTCTAATCTGGCTCGAGCCTTCACCTGATGGGTGAGGTTCAAACTCCTCTTCAAGTTGTTCATGCTCTGTAGCATTTTTTAGCTAAATTCTTTAGATCAAGATTCTGAGCTTCCAAACAAGCAATTTGCTCACATCTTGCACAACAATCTTCACAGGAACATGCATACAGCAGATTGTGTGATGAATCACATTACCACCTATAAAAGACATAATTAAAATTAACTAAGTAAACTATATGGGGATATTCCTAAAATGTGAATGCTGCTACAATTTACAGTAATGAGGGCCCACCGGCCTAGTGCATTACCATAAAAAATGTTTAATAAGAAATAAAAGTAGGTATTATACTCACAAATGACAGTAAAGTCAAAGGCACATCATAAAAGAACAGCTTGGTCAAAACCGCGCTATGTGACTGTCCACAATAGGGTGTGCAGACATCCATAAGGCTAACGCTTTTTGAGGACTTGCCTCTTCCTCAGAGCCAACTGACCAGATGTCTGTACCCTCTTTTATATGCTCACTACTTTAACCAAAGATCACATGTCGGCCTTCCTGGACACTCCCCCAGGCGGGGGGAGGAGTCGCAGGGGCTATTGACATCATGAAAGCAAACACAAAAACATATACTGAAGCTAGTCAAAATTCATGAAAACCATAAGAAATAAACATGAAGGTAAGTACTTGTATAAGTGAGTATAACATAGTGTTCAGGGACACACATACCAGGTGAACGGGGCAAGATGATATCCTGGTGCATGAGTAGGATAGTGGATCTTGCAAAAGATCGGCTTCAGGAGTGGTGGTGCGGCTGGGAACTGCACCCTGTAGAACTGTGTAAGCTGGAGCGCACGCCCACATATGACAGCCGTGGATCTGTAGGCTTGTATGTTCCGGCAGAAGGCGGGACCGCCCCCCTCCAACAAGGATAAGGCCCGGAAGAGCAGCAACGAGTGCGCTCCACCAAGGGCCAATAGGAACCCTTAGATACAGGGAGTCTTGGGCCAAACCCCCCAAGGGGTGGGCTCAGAGTGCGTTCTACTGGGGGCCAGTCAGAGTGGGGGGTGAACCACATGACCACTCGTCACCACAAAGGGGTGGGCACTACAGGCACTATATCGAGATCAGTACTACGATGCTGCCTGGTGCCCTAATATCCACTGGCAGCCGCGGGAGGGGGATCCTCATGTGGAATATGATGTTAGGATAGAGAGGTTCTGGAGACCAGGAGATGCACAGTGCGGTTAGAAAAATTAAACTTGCAGGATGTGTGGTTATAATATAGTCATACATGGTAGTCAATGATAAGGCAAGGTCAGGGGCGGACTGACAAATCATGGGGCCCCCGGGCAATAGGGGATCATGGGGCCCCTGTGTCCTTGCCCAAACTCAAAAAGGCCTATGAAAAAGGTACCAGGGGCATCTCATGGGGCCCCCTACTGACCCCGGGCCCCCGAGTTTCCAAATGGTCAGTCCGCCCCTGGGCAAGGTATATGTTGCAATGCAGTGCACCAGGGGTGGATGTACATATATAAATACTATATAAGGGGGAAAATTGTATTGCTGGCATAAACATATATGTTGGAACATTACAAAATCATATTGATAATACTTATAAAACATTAATACGATACTAAAATAGTATAACATTTTATAAAATGGACATAAATGCATGATACACACATATATATATATAAAATACATATGTGGAGAACTAAATGTATGAATGAAAACCTAAAAGCCATCAAATGGTATGATGGGAAAAAAACACCTGCATGAAAAACAGCAGTGCCCAGTGGATTACGCACTAGAACACATGCGTGCATACATGCGTATGTTGGTACATAACAATATGTATACTTGTAGCCAATGCTATAAATCATGTATGGGAAAAAAAAAAAAAAAATATATATATATATATATATATATATATATATGTTACATAAAAGAATAAGTGACCAATGAAAGATACACACGCACATGAACCCAGGAAATGTAATCGAGTGCATGTGTGCATGGGTGGCACAATAGGTGTAATGTGAGCAACCTGACTTATGAGGATACAGGGTGTTGGTAGCTTTGCTGATGATACTAGAGTTGTGGTAGCAGATGAAAGTAAGTGTGCATATTAGCATACATCTGTAATGGGTGGTGTACCCACTATAAGTCACAAGGGAAAGGGGAGGGGGGGAGACAGAAAGGGGAGAGAAAGGATGTGAGAAACATATACAGCTCCGTAGAAGGTTCCTATGGGTGATATGGGGTCAGTGAATGACCCCATGTATCTCAAGATCTTCGTTGAGCCCAGTGGTTGCAAGGAAACCTAGAGTAAAGATCCAATAAGCCTCTCGCATAGTCTTTGGAATTTTATTCCACCATCTGAATCTTCTGTGATGGATTCAATCCCAAAGACTTTCATGCCTGATGGATCATTTTTGTGTGCCTCCTGAAAATGCCGTGGTACAGAATATTTATATTTGCCTTTGTTGCTCTCCTTATGATTCATGATGTTGCATTTATGTTCGCCAAACCTGACCCTCAAGGGACATATGGTTCGCCAACATATAGGAGGCCACAGGGGCAAGTGAGCCCATATATCACAAAAGAGGTGCCACAGTTGATAAACTGCTTGGTCTTATGCACATGACCATTGATGCCAGCCACCTCTTTCTTCCTGTGGCAGATGTATTTACAAGTTCCAGAATTGGTCACTCCACATTTGAAGCTGCCCCTTTGATCAAAAAGGGCAAACCAAGGATTGACCATATTAATGGCACTAGCAAGAGGCTTCTTAATTCTACTGGGTGCTATGTGACTCCTGAGATCCCTGGGTTTCCTGAACACAATTTCAGGTCCTGAAGCAAGGCTCTGACCAAGGACAGGATCCTGCTTCAGGATTTTCCAGTGCTTTTGTATGCTTCATTGTATGTCGAAGCCATCTGTTGTTAGAGTCTTTAGTAGCTTGCCTGGCAGATGTGTGTGGTATATACAGTGGACTCTCTCCATATTGGCCCCAATATTTCTGATAGGCTTCCTCAATGTGGACCTCACTATAGCCTTTTTCTAGAAACTTAGTCCTCAAGATGGCACTCTGTTCCTCATAGTCAGCTCTGGTGGTACATGTTCTCCTCAACCTGCAATACTGTCCAAAGGGGATGTTATGGATCCATTTGGGGCGTTGATGGCTGCTAGCGTGCAAATAAGAATTGCCTGCGCTAGGCTTAAAATGTGTTTTGGAACAGATATTGCCATCCAAGTCTGTCCGTAGTTCGAGATCTAGCAACAGTAGACTATTGGCATCTACCACATGTGTGAACTCGATGCCAAAGGGGTTATTTCTGCAGTGTGCAAGGAACCAATCAAGATCTTTGTATGACCCTTGCCAGATGATGAGGATTTCGTCTATATATCTGGCGTACAGGGTCAGATTGCCCCGATATGGGTTGTTGTTCCATATTGATTCCTCCTCCCAATACCCCATGAAGAGATTGGTGCAACTGGGGGCAAATCTAGCTCCCATAGCCATGCCTCTAATTTATCTATAAAAGTTCCCTTGAAAGGAGAAATAATTATGTGTGAGGGTATAATAGATAGCTTTTTGTAGGAAAGCAGCTTGAATGGAAGGTATGTCACTTTTATCCAAAAGGTGTTTAATGGCAGACATGCCATACTGATGTTCAATAGATGTGTAGAGAGAAGTAACATCTAAGGATAGGCATTTATATTCAGGATGCCACTTAGAGACTCAGGACATACAGTTGCAAGAAAAAGTATGTGAACCCTTTGGGATTACGTGGAGTTTTGCATGAATTGGGCATAAAATGTGCTCTGAACGTCATCTAAGTCACAACAATAGAAGAACACAGTCTGCTGAACATAATACTACACAAACATTAGATGTTGCCATGGTTTAATTGCACATAACATGTAAACATTCACAGTGCAGGGAGGAAAAAGTATGTGAGGCCCTAGCTTAATGACTTCTCCCAGAGCTAATTGGAGCCAGGAGTGAGCCAACCTTGACTCCAATCAGTGTGATGATATTGGATGTGTTGCTGACAGCTGTCCTGCCCTTAAAAAACACACACCTGTTTTGGGTTTACTGGTTTCAAGAAGCACTGTCTGATGTGAACCATGCCTCGCAGAAAAGAGCTCTCAGAAGACCTACGATCAAGAATTGTTGACTTGCATGAAGCTGGAAAGGGTTACAAAAGTATCTCCAAAAGCCTTGATGTTCATGTGTCCACGGTAAGACAGACTGTCTACAAATGGAGAAAGTTTAGCACTGTTGCTACTCTCCCTAGGCGTGGTCGTCCTGTAAAAATGACTGCAAGAGCACAGCGCAGAATGCTGCATGAGGTAAAGAAGAATCCCAGAGTGTCAGCTAAAGATCTACAGAAATCTCTGGCACATGCTAACATTTTTGTTGACACATCTACAATAAGGAAAACATTAAACAAGAATGGAGTACATGGGAGGACACCATGGAGGAAGCCATTGCTGTCCAAAAAGAATATTGCAGCACATTTGAAGTTTGCAAAAGAGCACCTGGATGTTCCACAGCACTACTGGCAAAATATACCGTGGATAGATGAAACCAAGATTGAGTTGTTTTGGAAGAACACACAACACTATGTGTGGAGAAAAAAAGGCACAGCACACCAACATCAAAACCTCATCCCCACTGTAAAACATGGCGGAGGGAGCATCATGGTTTGGGGCTGCTTTGCTGCCTCAGGGCCTGGACGGATTGTTGTCACTGATGGGAAAATGAATTCCAGAGTTTATCAAGACATTTTGCAGGAAAACGTACGACCATCTGTCTGCCAACTGAAGCTCCGCAGAGGATGGGTGATGCAACAGGACAATGACCCAAAGCATACAAGTAATTCAACAAAACAATGGCTGCAACAGCACAGAATACGCCTTCTGGAGTGGCCCAGTCAGGGTCCTGACCTCAACCCGATTGAAATGCTGTGGCACGACCTTAAGAGAGCGATTCACACCAGACATCCCAAGAATATTGCTACACTGAAACAGTTTTGTGAAGAGGAGTGGTCCAAAATTACTCCAGATCGTTGTGCAGGTCTGATCTGCAACTACAGGAAACGTTTGGTTGAGGTTATTGCTACCAAAGGAGGGTCAACCAGTTATTAATTCCAAAGATTCACATACTTTTTCCTCCCTGCACTGTGAATGTTTACATGTTATGTGCAATTAAACCATGGCAACATCTAATGTTTGTGTAGTATTATGTTCAGCAGACTGTGTTCTTCTATTTTTGTGACTTAGATGACGTTCAGAACACATTTTATGCCCAATTCATGCAAAACTCCACGTAATCCCAAGGGGTTCACATACTTTTTCTTGCAACTGTATGTTGGAGATCCTATCTTCCTCTGACATATGATGGTAAACTCAAGAATAATTCTTGGAGGAAATGATCAATGTAGCATCCCAAATTGCTGGGGATGCTATCCATGCCAGCTGTGATGGGTCTATCAGGGGGATTTTGCAAGTCTTTGTCAATTTTTGGTATGTGGTAAAAATAGGGAGTAAGTGGGTGTTGTTTGAGAAAAAAAAAGGTATTCATTATTCGATAATATTTTATTGGTCAGAGCAGGGGCGGACTGACAACTCATGAGGTCCCCGGCAATAGGGGATCATGGGGCCCCTGTGTCCTTGCCCAAAATCAAAAAAGCCTATGAAAAAGGTACCAGGGGCATCTCCTACTGAGCCCGGGCCCTCGGGCAGTGCCTGAGTTTCCAAATAGTCAGTCCGCCCCTGGGTCAGAGCCTCATCTAACAACCTTTTTAGGGAATCTTTGTATTCAGGTAAGGGATCTCTATGGATCTGTTCATAGGTGTCAGGATCTCCTATCAATCTTCTGGCTGTGGTGACCTTGCATAAAATTAACATAGCAAAGAGTTATTTTAATGCGTAAAGTGGTCTTGTCACTCGCCTGTCCCAGAATGAACAGTATGTGTTGCAATATCTTCAATCTCTCTCTCTCTCTCTCTCTCTCTCTATATATATATATATATATATATATATATATATATATATATATATTTTACACACAATATACTACATTGTATACTACACCATTAACACCAAAGCAGCTGAAACTGATTAACAACCCCTTCTACTACTTAACTGACCAGATCAATATCACAAAAAATGGCAACTGTTCCAACCTACATAACAAGCCTTAGCAGTAAGGTGCACATGGAAGGGCAATACACACTGCAAACAAACAAAGGATTTTCCAGCAACACTCGCCAGCTAGCCTGCAAAACAACCAGATCAATATCCCAGAAGTTTAATTGACTTGATGCTATTATCTGATTAAAAAAGTGTTTTCTTTAATTTTTTTGTATCAGTATATATATATATATGCAAAAATCTTAGGCAGATGTGAAAAAATGCTGTCAGTTAAGAATGCTTTTAAAAATGTAGAAATAGAAGTGTTCATAGTTTATTTTCTATCAATTAACAAAATAGAAAGTAAATGAACGGAAGAGAAAGCCAAATCAATATTTGGTGTGGTCACCCTTTGCCTTCAAAACAGTATCAATTCTTCTAGGTACACTTGCACAAAGTTTTTGAGGGAACTCGACAGGTAGGTTGCTCCAAACATCTTGGAGAATTAACCACAGATCTTTTGTTGTTGTAAGCTGCCTCAAATCCTTCTGTAATCCCAGACAGACTCGATGATGTTGAGACCAGGGCTCTGTGGGGGCCAAACCATCACTTCCAGGATGTTCTTCTTTACGCTGAAGATAGTTCTCAATGACATTGGCTGTATGTTTGTTACCACAAGGATGAGAGGAACGGACTGAGAGGTTGGACATTGAGGTTTTTTTGACAGCTGTCAAAAGCAAGTTCCCCTATGTTGGCTAAAGATAACACCATTATTGATGCTCATTGACAGTTCTGTGGTGCTCTTACCCACTCCCATGGTGGATGTCAAGTACCTTAGATGTAAGTGTACTATTTTTACTGTTGAATAAATTGTTCTTATTGTATTAACGAGGATCCCCGCACTGCTCTATTTTTATCAGCTGTATGTTTGGGATCATTGTTCTGCTGCAAAATACATTTGGGGAGAATCACACACCTCCATGATGGTATGGCATGATGGATAAGTATCTGCCTGTATCTCTCAGCATTGAGGACACCATTGATCCTGAATAAATCTCAAACTCCATTTGCAGAAATGCAGCTCCAGATTTGCAAGGAAGCTCCACCATACTTCACTGTTGCCTGCAGACACTCATTATTGCACCACTCTCCAGTCCTTCATGAACAAACTGCATTTTGCTACAGCTAAATATTTAAAATTTTTACTGCACCTGCTGCCACTTTTCTGCACTCCAGTTCCTATATTTTTATGCATAGTACATGGAAACAAGGCAAAACGACCCAACTATGTATGAAACCATAGGAACTGGGGTACAGGGAAGCAAACTGGAAGGCAACCCAGGAAGCAATAAAGGGAAATTGAGATAAAGAACAGTAGAGCAAGCAACGCTCGTAACTGAACAGAGTAGCCAGCAGCATATGTGAATGAAATCACAGAACTAGCAGAACCACTGAAGCAAGCAGGTAGGAAATGCACAAACAGAAATTTGCAGGCTAGAGCGTGACACAGTTCTTCATCTGGGCCATCTAGAAATGGTGAGGACTGTGCCAATGAACCAGAAACCCCCACTGAATTGTTCTGATGTGCTAGTGCAACCACTTGACAATCAAAATTGTGACCAATAAAGTGTGCAATAAGCTTAAGAGACTGAATCTTAGTCCCTGGCTAAAGCTTTATTGACACATGATAAGATCAATGGTATCCTCATCTTGGGTGACTCATCCACATTCTTGTTTGTGTTGATGACTGCAGGGTTGTGAGTAAGAGGCCCATGTCTTCTTCAAAATGGGGAAAAAATGTTCTGCCTGAGGAGTCAGTCTGGAAAAGCACCCTCCCCATGTGGAGGGCAAGTGGATAGCTATGATGGTGGGGAGCACATGCTCATCTCCCTTTCCTGGCCTACCAGCCCACATGCTAGGATAAGGGTCTGTATGGAAATAAAAGGAGACCTCACATTTCCTTTTTTCCTTAAACTTCTTACCAGACCTATAGGGTCTGGTATGAATTTTGGGGGATCCCACACTATATTTTATGTCTCAGCTACCATCCCCACACCTTTGTTAATATTCACCTGTCAGCCAGAATCCCAGGCCAATAGAAGAACAGATAATGACATACGGGCTGTTAGGACACTGGTTTCCTAACAATCAGCCTGAGCTGAAAGTTGTCACATTTGTGTAGTAGTAATACTGCTACTAAATGTTTCTCTTGTCACTGCATGCAGTCTGAGGTTCAGTTTGAATATGTGTCCAGTGTCCAGTCTAAACACAAAGCTCATTCCTAGTGGTGATTTCATAAAGATTGCTATCTTTTTAATATTTCATGCTTTGCTATCTATGTTATCTTGTATATGGCCATTGTATCTCTATAATAGAGGGTTAGTGATTGTTTTGTGAATGTTCAGTGTGATCAGGATTCACTTCACTTCCCTATGTTTGACAGAATATTTTCAAGCTATGAAGGAAATGTTTAGCACATATTCACTAGCTAATGAAAATTTGCCCTAGATTACTGCCATTTATAACTTAACTCTGTACTACGTTTACATGCCATTTATAGCATACTTTGATAGCTAATGAACATAGCATTGCTATACACACTATTTATTTATTTCAGGTACTTATATAGCGCTGTCAATTTACGCAGCGCTTTACATATATATTATACATTCACATCAGTCCCAAATCCTCAAGGGGCGTACAATCTAAGGTATAATGAATATGGTTTGATTCTTTCTAATAAGTTGTTTATAGAAAAGAAAATATGTTGTACTTTTGGAACATGATCTTGTACTAATCTTAGGTAGGTAGGTCTGCAGTATATTCGTATTGAGTTGTTTCTTGTTTGACGTGTTTGGTCTCTGGTATTACAAACCAGGCTGAATTTCATCAAAATGTTCCAGTGTTCGCAGCAGTAGAGAATGCAGTTAATGGGTACATAATGATCATTGGCCACTCTTCAGAGGGGATTTTCACATTCAAAATCTTTTCAAATATGTTAACATATATGTTAGCAGAGACAAGTGCAGCATTAACAATGTCATCACCCTTATATGCTATATACAGTGGAGCCAGCACCCACCAATCCAATGGAATGTGAAATGAAATGTAAGAAGGACCAGTAATAGGACATATACAGGTAGAGTAGAGAATGTTATGTCCTCCGGATAAGAGCATGCCAGACTGCATGCTTGCTTATGTAGATACAGCTACTGGATAAATGTGCTTTTGAAATCTCACCACAAAAACAAAATGGGACAATTTTTGAAGGTTTCTAAATAATAAGCTAGAGCTTATCAAAGTTTACCATACCTGCTATCTCTAATCACAAGAATACATCTGATCACCACTGTTAAACTGAATATGGGTATAACATGTAACATGTTGCGAAAGGTGAACTTATCCTTTAACAACACCAAAATATAGTTGCCAGTGAATACTCACTATGCTTAATCTGTGTTGTTTTTAATTCTTAGCATCTGAAGGGATGACATATTTCAGATTTTTGCCAGGAAAGCAGTTTAGGATCCCTATTACAAGGGGACAGAAAACTTGCAACTTCTTTATTAATATTTCCAGTAATCTTCTAGATTGTAAGCTCGAAAGAGCAGGGCCCTCGATCCCCTCATGTTTTGCATTGTATTGGTATTGTTCTGTCACATGTTCTGTCCCCCTTTGTAATGTACAGCGCTGAGTGAACTATTGGCGCTTTATAAATACTGTATAATAATAATAATAATAGGATAGATTCTTACAAAGATATTTTCATTGAAACTGTTACATCAGCCATAGCACCAGTGTGAAATGGTGATATGCACTGTTCTAGCTTTTTTTTTTTAATATTTAGGTAAAAAAAAGCAACAAATGTAAATGGGAGCCTTCTGAGGCAAATGGCATACATTTCTCATTTGATAGTCATTTACATGCTGTAACATTTCCCTGGAAGCACACTCGCAATTTATGTGATAATACTGGTGAATTTGTGGTTAATAAGGATTGGGGGGGGGGAATAATTTCAGCAAAATTTCATTAAAACTTGTATCTAGACAAAAACTGCTTGAAAAAATAAATCTACACTTTAGTGTAACCTTCCCATGTTGTTTTGTCCCTACCAAACAATACTTGAATAGAAAGCCATAGTAAATTAAAGGTTTTAAAAGGGTGCACATGTGTGCATTGAGTTGGGGGATTATAATGGCAAAATGTGATAGTAACAGGCCTGAAGATGATTATACTCTAGTAAGATGGCCCATTAAAAATGATCATGTTGACTTATGTAAGGAAAAAAAATGGCATTCTTGGCAAAACCTGGGCAACCAACAGACAATCATTATAATAAGCTGGCTACAAAAGGGAAATTATGACAATACACAGGCAAAAACAGGCAATAAAAAAGCAATCATTATATTACTTGGGCAAGAATTTGGCAATTGTGACCATACAACGGTAAGAAATGGGTAATTGTGACACTACAAAGATATCAAAGAGCAATTCAGATAATATGAGGACAACAAATGGGAAATTCTGACAATACAGAGAAAACAAAGGGAAAGTCATGCTTATACAATGAGTAACAAATGGGCAATGAGGATGGTATGGATGCAATAAACGGGCAATTCAATACAAACACACAGACAGTAACTGAAAAATGTAAACAATAAACAGGCATTCTTAATGAACAGGCAAGAATGAGCAATTGTTCCAAATTCATGAGCAACAAAAAGACAATAATTACAATATCTAACATGATGTTTCTAACTAATGAGTGTTTTTTTTTGTGCAAGAACAACACAAAAATAGCGGAAATTAACTTACAAAATACAACAAAAATCAGCTTAATAATGCCTTTAACTTCACTGCAATTCACTGAATTGAAAAGATTTTGCTAAAATTTGTGTTGAAATTTCAGTGAAGGAAGAATTTTATTTTTGCATCACCCATTAAGAAAGATTGAAATTATAAGACTGGCAACTGTGCTATTAACCAGTAAAGGTGCCAGTGAATGTTTTATAAAAATGCCCTGAAGTGTGCTTATATTGCTTTGTGTAGTATGTATTCCATGCAGTATTCTGTGATTCAGTACATCTTTAGAATTTAAAAAATGTATGTATTTGCATTTTAGTTCATGTTTGTTGTTACTAATTTGTTGTTACTAATTGTGTTAACATGCTTAAGTACATAAGAACATTGAATACATGATAAGAGGGTAATTTACTAGAGATAATCTGCATATACGTGTTACAGTATTATTACAGAGTGACCTTTTTCTATTTAAAAAATACCTTTATTAGATATTTGCATAGTGAAAAGCTTCCTGGAAAAATAAATAAATGTTTTCAAGAGACCTTGAAAATGAGATTCACAGCAAACCATCTGCTGTGTGTAGCATACAAGACATGGACTTTTTCTTTACAGTCTTTCTTCTGTCAATAAAAAATGACACATTTGATAGACAATGGTCAGCGCCACTCGCAGCAATTTTCCATCTGTGCTCCAAATATTGTCTGTAATGTAAAATCAATGTCTTGTTATAATATTACTGAATGACAACTAATAAAATGATTAGGACATTAGAATTTGTTCTACTATACTGTAGTTTTTTAAACACTGAATAATTTAGTTAGGTATTGTTGGCAAAGTCCTTTAGTCTTTGATTATTGTGTCTTAACAAAAGTGCTGTATTTGGAGAAGGAAAAAAGAATAATCTACAGACCTAACAATTCTTCTTTAAAAAAAGAAAATTGTGAAGGACTTCGCTTTTATGTAAAAATGAAAAAAAAAAATAGCTAAACAAGCCATATTCTAATGTAATGTTATTTAGAAAGTGCATTTCCTTTTCAAATTGCAGCTGCAGTAATTTTCTGTAAAATTCAATGCAATATAGCAAAATGCTTGCCTTTGGTACACGCCTTGGTTTACACTAAGACACAAGTAAAATTTTAGGCATCATTTGTAACAGAAATCAGAACACTGATGATGTATCAGCTGTTTATATTGACACTCCCATTCAGGAATCAGTATTCCAAGGACATAGTGGAACTTTCAACTTTTTCTAAAAGAACAAAAACAGGTAGGACTCCTGCAAAGTTACAAAGCTACAAAGTTTGGCAAAATTCTTCCAATGTACATAGATCACCAAAGGGGATTGCTTTTTTCTCAACTCAAGTAGTGCACATTATCAGTGTTTTTTTGTTCAGCCCAACAAACTGAGCAACTTAAAAAAAACTGAAGCACTCATGAAGAAATTGATGTTAGTACAGCGATCTTCCCGTTGAGCTAATGTGTTCTGACAGGGGGATGCTTCTCCCCCACCAGAACACACTGGTCAGAGCTCTTAGCCATTGGCTGAGAGTGTTGATCAGATGCCAACTGGCAGACCTTTTCTTGGTCATTCTACTTTGACGCACATGGGTCCAGTGTTGGCCACGTCAATAGAAACTGCCTGATATTCGGCCCTTGTGTATGGGGTTTGCTCTTGAACTTATATACATATACACTAAGTTAATTTTATTTTAGTTGCTTACTTCAATTGAATTTATAAATAAAACTGAAGGAAAAAAATGAGTATGAAAGTGAAGCTGCTGGCAGAAGCAAGCAAATAGGCTTCACTTTTCATTTTATGGTAAAATTAAGCAAAATTTCTGTTTGGATGTGAAAGGAAAATGGAACAGGCAATTTCAGCTAATTCAGTTTCAATTAGGAAGACATATATTAAAGATACTTAATGCAGAAAATCATAATATTAACCTTTTAGTATTTTATTAAACAATGAATATATGGATAAAACTTTAAATGGTGTTCTAATACTTTAAAAAGTGTTTCTAAAACATGGTATGTGGCACAGAAATGTATATGGGGGGAATGATCAACAACTAAGTCCACCCTGAAACTGGAGTTGACACTACCCTACCTTTGTTGGTCATTCTCTCCCAGGGCAACACCAAAAAAACAAACCACAAAGCACAATAAGCTACATGCAATCAAATACAGATATAATGTATGCCTAAATAGATGTACATTTAGTTATACTTTATCTTTGTATTTGAGAGCAGGTAGCTTTTACAATATATAATTTGTTTTTAATGTATGTAGTCTACCAGTCCACATCTGGTGTTCATAGCAGCAACTACCTGTAGTAAGATATTTCCACTGAATTCCATTTGAAGTTTTGACACCTTAGGATTGAAGTTATTTTTATTCTCTCCCAGGGGAAGTGGACCTAGGCTTTACCCTATTCAGGCGTGGCTTCTAGAGACACTCTTATATGCAGCACAGTGGGCTAGGACTCAGTATGGAAGCAAGCGAGCTTTGGTTTATCTGGAACATTCTGGACATTGCAGGGGTTCAGCCTAATCCCTTTATTGCTGGAGCCCTAGGGTTTGAGCTGGACTGTGGGGAGAAGTTATGCAGAACCTACAGTTTCTCACTGTGGAAGGCATGCACTAATTCCTTGCATCTATTGGTGTGTGTTTATATACAGGAGTTAGACATAAAATGGAAACACTACATGACTTGCAGGTGTGAAAATTACCACATGGTTTGCATTGAAAGCAGAAGTGATGTAACATCCTTTGTTTCCGCTGTGTGATGAGACGCCTAGCTAACAGGTGGGAAGCTTCATATTCAGCATTCACTGCCTGTGCAGCTAGTAATACAAAGTCATGTCAGAGCTTACTGAGCTTCAAAGAGGGCAAATTCTTGGTGCCTGCTTAGCTGGTGCCTCTGTGATTGAAGTTGTCAATTTATTTGCCGTATCGCGAGGTACATTATCAAAGGTTATAACAGCATATACATTTTCTGGGGAAATGTCATCTGATAAGCATAAGTGCAGTTGACATGGTCTACTGACTGAAAGAAACTAAAGGACATTGTGCAGAATAATAAGAAAACAACTGCTGCAAAACTCAATCTCAGTCTTCACAGAAGCCCTGGGAGTCATGATACACCACTGGAGGTGGTGAAAAGGTAAGTCTTCCATGATGTACTAGTATGCAGTACATACTAACACATTATGACATTAACTTGCAGGGAGACCTTTTTTTGTTTCTTTTTCATAGACTTAACTACCACTTTAAATGGACTGATGGAGCCTGAGAAGATGAATATTGACCAGGTCATTTTGACATCAGTGAGGGTGACAGATTAACTACAACAATACTTCCCATACATGGCTAAGCCAGATCTATACAAATGATTATGGTAGGGACAGGAATAATAGGAATAAGGAGAAGAAAAACTCATTTGGATATTGGCTCTTTAGAATAGACTGGACTTAGATAAACTAACAGAATGGACCGAGATAAACGAATGTCAATATAAATGACATTTTATGATGTTTTGTACCCTATTGGAACTTTCCTCCTCTATATCATGGATTTCTTTCTTGCAGTATATATACTGTACAATAGATTAACAATATGCCTCAGTATGTGCATTACTAAGCAGTTGCAAGTGTACCTGTAATGATGGACTACCACACAAGGAAAGAAGATTGGAAAACAAAACACAACTATTTCAAGCCATTCATACACTAGTTGAGGTGAACAGTTGGGTCCATTTACAGTGTAGAGTTTCTCAAACTCTTTTTGTAGGAAGGGAGAGTGGTGTGGGCAGTATAATGCCCAATATAATGGCCAAGAGGAGGGACCAGTCAATGGAATGGAACAGTCAATTCATTTATAAATCATTTGACAAAGTAGACATATTGTCTAACATCTGTTTCCTTTCTTATATGTGGGAACACTATTTTCATATACTTTCATCTTGAATATTGTTCTCTTTCCTTGAAGAATTGTTTTAAGGAGAACTGTGCTAGAAGTAAACAGCTTGTCTGAACAACTGTTGCCACCTTAACAAATTCCACAAAAAACAAGGGTGAACTTAGATGCATATAGATAGTTAGGTCCCACCCATCTTACGATATATACAGTACATTTGTATTAGAAAGGCCCATACAGTCATGCTTGTCCTATAAATACATTTACTTTTTCAAATCAATTTCAGCAGTATGTGTCACTGAAACTTTTTTGGGTTTCCTAATTAGATGCTATTTGCAACACCACTAATGCTCTCAAGTTTTTATTTATTTCATGCTTTAAAATGATTAATGCATCTTAACAAAAATGATGTAAGTGTTTTGGCACTGATTACAATTTATTTGGCAGATCAAAAAATGTCATTGGGCTTCACAGACAGAAATGCTTGTCTAAAAAGATATTTCTTCTTTTCAAACTAAGTTTGTGATAACAGTAAGCACTTGCCAAGATTTTATTTCACTTGCTTTACTTGTATATGCACAAAATGACTTGACTTGTGTTTTTCAGCTGAATGGAAGTTAGCTTTCATTTTATATTATTAAACAATATGATTAACCCGATAATATAATTGACAAAACCAAGCATTTCTAAATTAGTTTTTTTACATCACACGAAATGGGAACTACTGCCTCATAATCATGTGTACAGCCTGTATTTAAATAAAAGGGAAACCATTATAGTTTAAATTTATCATCAAATGTATGCAAATATCCAAGTGTTAGATGAGAACGAAATAAAGTCATATGCTGTAATATTATAAAATCTACCTAAACCCTCCTGGCTTCTAACTTTGATTTTCAGAATAGAATCAACTATCTTATTTGCTTGTAAGCAGGGCTTTTTTTTCTCAGAGAATAGGTGCAGGAACTCAACTATGTGTCGCCGTCCCCTTTACACACACACAACCCCCTCCCCCACACTGTTGGCAACTCCATCTCTCTCACTTGCAGGGAGATCATCCAGCAGGTTCATTGGAATACGGGCACCAGGGAAAAAATGAAGATTACAGACTGTGAAGCCTACCATTCACCCTCTCCCGCCCATCACTGAACGTCAGGCACCTGCATTTCCCTTGTCCCTGTCCTGTACTCAGTGGGATCTGCTCAGGAGATCCAATTTGTGGGAGCAGTTGGGAGACAACCTATCACTGGCAAAGACAGAAATCAGACTTCTGTGTTTACAAGTGATAGTGATGAGCAGGGAGCAGAGGGCCAGAGCCAGAGTTGGTTGAACTGAGTTCTACCAAGTTCCAGCTGAAAAAAGCCCTGCTTGTAAGTGACAGTATCCTCTGAAACTGCTTCCACCTCCACCCTCCACCTCCCTACATTTCCGGACATCTCTGTGGTTCTTCCACCAAGGTTCCTCCAATCATCTCCTACATTAATCAATAAGGATTCACCACCTCTGGCACATTGTGCCCCTCTAATGCATGCCTAGTTATACAGTCATGTTGTATAGGATAACCAGAAAAGGGCACAACCACCAATATTTGCTTATACACCCTAGATACTGCTCCAGGTGAAATTATGCTCTGTGCTCCATATCTGCAAATTGGGTGTCTCCAGAGACTGTTACATTGGCATAGCAAAGGAATACTGCACTCCGGAATGCCACAATTGTGGACACCTTATTGAATAGCCAAGAAGAATAGTCAAGTGCATTTTGCACAAAGGCACAGCACTTCTCAAATATATAAAATTTGCTTCTAAACTTTGGATGCCAATTTAGCTGATTTCTACATTTCTTTTTAAGAAAATGATTCCATATATTATGTTTGGGTAAAAACACTCGAATATCAATAATATGTGTCACAATTTAGTTCAGTTTATTACCATGGCTGCATGTGCATATAAAAATGCTCAGTGGTAGACACTTTTTTCAGATCTTTTCTATAGTCAATATTCCATGCAATATCTTAACAGAGTTAAAAATCATTTTGATATGCAACAAGATTAGTGTAAATAGAGATAATGATTGTGTTTAACAGAATCTGACTACCTTGGATTCACTAGCTCAATAATATTGGTCTACAAGATGCTGTAAATTTATGCTATGTTTATAGTATTTAAATCTCACATCACCAAGACATGTAATTGACAGACTATCAGCATTATCCTTTACTGATAATAATATTATTAACATGACCTAACTTTTCTGTTATTCTTGCTTCTGTTCCATGGTAAAAATATCAACATATGTTGTGACTGGTCTCGCAGTCTCTTCTCCTATGCTTCAGCAGTCACAGGTACTCTGGCCCACAATCCTGCATTGGACATGAGGTTGCCAAGGGACAGCTCACTGTTGGAACAAAGGGGAGTACAGAGTGCCAGCTGCCAGGAGAGTGGAGGGATCAGGTAAGTAAAATTGTTTTTATGGCCCCCTAGACTTAAATGAGCATTTAGCCCTTACAGTGTGAGGGCAGCCCAACTGCAAGGGAGAATTTGTCTTTACTCTAGAGATGGGCTTTAAGCACAAACTCATTAACACTGTATTAATACTAATGCTACCATTGTAGGGAATTAGATCATTATAAGGCACTGTTATGTTACCTCAATACAAGTCTTGAAAGCTAAAATATTAACTTGGCATGGTGTGTGTTTGTGTCACACAGTTTTAATAAATCTAGGGAGGTCAACATCAATCTCATGACTTTAGTAAATTGGGTACCAAATGTTTAATATTGTTTAAGCCTTTTTCTGCCATGAACTTATAGCATACCGAGACACAGGACCATTTTTAGCTGGTCAGGTCAGTATGCCATACATCCAGGGAGGGACTGACCATTTGGGCATTCGGGCATTGCCCGAGGGCCCGGGGTGAGTAGGGGGCCCATGAGAGGATCACTGTGGGGAGCGGAGGAGCAGGCAGCCACAGATCCCGACCCAGGAGTAGCTCACCTGTCACTTCACGTGGTGGCAGAGTGAGTCGGGTGACGGTCTGGTCACTGTGCTGGAGATGGAGCCGGTGGGGAGTGGGAAAGTGAGAGGCATATCATCCATGTGTGCGGGGTGTTCACCCCCCCCATGGATGATATGTATCAGGAACAAAGTTGGAGGTGATCGGTGCAGTGGAGGGACAGTGACAGCACCAATCTCCCTGCATGGATTTCAATGAAGCAGCAGAAAGCTGCGGGAGGGTGAGGCTTCCAGCTGCCTTGTTGAAATCCATGCAGAGAGATCAGTGCTGTCACTGTCTCTCCACTGCACCGATCAACCCTGACAATGGACTTACCTCCTGCCCCCCCCCCCTCTGTCCTCCTCAGCTTCCCCCCTCGCAGGTCTCTGATGCCTCGTCTTCTCTGACAGTATCCAGCCCCTTTCCCCATCCTGCACTGCAGAGCAGAGGAGAGAGGATCTGCTCTACCTCCCCTGTTTCAGATCAGCCAGCAGCTCTGTGATGCTTCTGAATGTACCAGGTCAGTTCTCCATCTCTCTCCCCCTCTCTCTCTCTCTCCCTCCCTCCCTCTCTCGCTCTCTCCCCCACTCTCTCCCTCCCTCTCTCTCTCCCTCCCCCCTCTCTCTTCCACCCCCTCTCTCCCTCCCTCTCCCTCCCTCCCTCTCTTCCTCCCCCTCCCCCTCTCTCTCATCCTCTCCCTCCCTCTCTCTCCATCTCCCTCCCTCTCCCTCTCCCTCTCCCTCTCTCTCTCACTTTCCCTCCCCCCTCTCTCTCTCTCCATCCAGCCTCCTCTCTCTCTCCTTCCCTCCCTCTCTCTCTCTCCCTCCCTCCCTCTCCCTTCCTACCCCCTCTCTCTCTCTCTACCCCCCCCCTCTCTCTGTCTCTCTCTCCCTCTCCCCTCTCTCTCCCTCTCCCCTATCTCTATCTCCCTCCCTCTCTCTTTATCACCCTCTCTGCCCCTCCCTTCCTCCCCTCTCTCCCTCCCTCCATTCTCTCTCTCTCCCTCCCTCCCTCCCCTCTCCCTCTTTCTCCTTCCACCCTCTCTCTTTCCCCCTCTCTCTCCCCCATCTCTCTCCCCCCTCTATTTCTCTCCCTCTCTCTCTCCCGCTCTCTCTCCTACCTCTCTCTCTCCCTCCCCCTCTCCTTTCTCTCCCTTCTCTCTCCCTCCCTCCCCTCTCTCTCTCTCCCCCCTCTCCTTTCTCTCCCTTCTCTCTCCCTCCCTTTCTCTCTTCTCTTTCTCTCCCCCTCCCCCCCTATTACTCTCCCCCTCTCCCCCCCCTCTTTCTCCACCCCTCTCTCTCCCTCTTCCCCCCCTCTCCCCCTCTTTTTCTATCCCTCTCTCTCCCCTCTCTCCCCCCTCTCTCTCTACCCCCTCTCCCCCCCTTTTTCTCTCCCTCCCCCCTCTCTCTCCTCTATCTCTGCCCTTTCTCCCTCTCCTCTCTCTCCCTCTCTCTCTCCCTTTTTTTCCTTTCCTTCCTCTATCCCCTCCTTTCATTCTTTCCTCCCTCTCCTCCTATCATTTCCTTCCTTCCTCCCTTCCTTCCTTCTTGCCCCTGTCAGGGAGCGAGGATCCAGACACACAAGGAGGTACAATTAGGGTAGGTTTATTAATATAAAAATAAGACAAGAGTCTATGCAAGTCCAACAGTGGAAATCGTAGCCAAAGCCGGGGTCAAGAGTCAGGAAGAATCGTCGCCAGAGCTGGGATCAGGAGCCAGGAAGATTCATCGCCAGAGCCGGGATCAGGAGCCAAGAAGAATGGTTCCCAGAGTCGGGATCAGGAGCCAGGAAGAATGGTCGCCAGAGCCGGGATCAGGAGACAGGAAGAATGGTCGCCAGAGCCGGGGTCAGAAGCCAGGAGGAGTCTTAACCACAGCCGAGTCGGTATCCAGGAAAGCAATGAGTAGCTAAACAGGAGCTTGCTGTTGTGCAACAGAGAGGACACGAATGCAATGGACAGCCACAAACAGCAGACTTATATGTGATAAGCCGCCACCTCCTGGGGGAGCAGCCTCAGAGGGCTGAAAGCATAAAGGATCCCACAATGCTTTGCAGACACCTAAGATGGATGCCAGCACATGGAGCAGCACAAGGTCTGAGGAAAGGTAGGACCTTGATAGCCCCTCCTTCATTCCTTCCTTCCTCCATAAATTCCTTCCTTCAATTTTCTTCCTTCCTTCCCTCCCTCCCTTTTTTCCTTCCTTCCTCCATCCATTCCCTCCCTCCCTTTTCTTCCTTCCGCCATCCCCTCCCTTCATTCTTTCCTTCCTTCCCTCCCCCCCCTCCCCTTCTTTCATCCATTTCATCCCTCCTTTTTCTTCCTTCCTTCCTCCCTCCCCTCCTTCCTTCCCTCCTCTTCCTTCATTCCTTCCTCCATCCATTTTCTCCCTTCCTTCCTTCCCTCCCTTTTCTTCCTTACCTTCATTCCTTCCTCTATCCCCTCCCTTAATTTTTTCCTTCCCTCCCTCCTTGTTCTTCAATCATTCCTTCCTTCTTTCTCCCTTCCCCCCCCCCCCCCCTTCATTCCTTCCTTCCTTCCTCCATCCCCTCCCTTCATTCTTTCCTCTCTCCCATGCTTTCATTTCCTTCTTCCTTCCTTCCTTCCTTCCTCTCTCCCCTCCATTCATTTCCTTCCTTCCTCCCTCCCTTCCTTCCTTCCCTCACTTTCCTTCATTCTTTCCTCAATCCATTTCCTTCCTTCCTCCATCCATTCCCTCCCTCTCTCCCTTTTCTTCCTTCCCTTCCTCCCTCCCCTCTTCCCTTCCTCCCTCCACTGGCCACCCAAAAGCATTTTGAAAACAAAATGATAAAAATAATAAAACTTTAATTTGTAAAAAAAATGATAAAATTGCAAAAAAAAAAAAAAATAATACTAATAAAAATGAAGAACTACTGACACCATCCTACATATACTACTCACAGCCATACACTCCGCATTCCTCTCCCTGTACATAATACCCACTGTCATACACTCCACACTGTAGATTCCCTATTTAACATTACCTCATTCTGCACTATATAAGTCATCTCAGACACTATTTAACCACACCCCTTTTAAGCCATGCAACGGCACACCCCCTATGAATATGTGCTAGAGCACGAAACGAGTAAGGGAGGAGTTTCAGCGTCCTGACATCATGCCGCCGAGGCCCATGCTGGTCCGGCAGCCATCTTTACTTTCAACTCATTGTCAGTCTGTTTTTTACTTCCACTTCTGTTTTATTCCTGTTATGGATCAATAAAAAATCTCTTTTGAAGCGGTATCACACTATTTTGGCATCCCTTCTTGGGTCTCTTGCTGAGCCTTACCACCCACAGAGCCCACTTAGAAAGGAGGTGAGAGGTGCTGCATCCCATTGATGACCCAGAGGGAAGTCCATACCAGGATAGAGGTGTCCATAAGAGGATCCAGCTGGCCCACTGAGATGTAATTTTTCTCAAATGCATGATGGAATTATGCATCTGGTGAGTGCGTAATTCTATTATTTGATCACCAGAAGATACACAGAGGATCACTTTATTTGAAACTTCACGTTTATTTATGGATATACAGACTTTGTCACTTATAGCATCATTTTCACTTTTCTGGATGTGTGTTTGCACTGTTGTCACTTTATCTTTTTACCTGTATTTGGGAACGTGCATTTGCAATGATTGTCACTTTATGGATTTACCTGTGATGATTGATTCATCACTTACGTTGTTAGCATCTGCACTTTATAATTTCATTAGTGATTGCATTATATTGGATTTATGATTCTAGCGCTGCACCTTAATATATCAGTTAGTCTGCATGCCTAGGTGCTTGATTTTATACACCTGTGGCAATGGAGGCATATATATATATATATATATATATACACATACATACTGTATATATATATATATATACATATATATATACACACACATATATATATATATATACACACACACACAAGAAAATGACTCGTCTCATTTAATTATTCCTTATTGGACAACTCTTTCATGTTTTGCTTGGACAAAGTGAGAAAAGTAGGCTGTAAATCAGCCAACCCCAAGTGCACTGGAGACCCTTAACCATATACTACATGTTATTTGAAATACAAATATTGTATGCATCAAAATGCATTCAATAATTTTACTAACATATTCAAATATGATAAATAAATATAAATACAATTAAAAATAACAAAACCCTACAGTGAATTACATAATGTAACTTAATGTGCAAAATATCAGTCTCTAACAATGCATAACAATTAATTTGTGTATTTTCACAGCTAAATTTGTGCCAAATGCCAACATTTTTCAAGGTAGATAGACCCCTTAAATAATAGGTTTGATGGCTGCTTCATATTGTATCGTCCATAGCTTTTTATACCATGTCACTAGCCAATGAATAGTTAAAAATGCTTATAAGCTAATGCTCTTGAAAATGCCGCTAAAGACAAGATAGTCAAATGTGGAAAAATGTTACCAAGATTAAATTAATCAAAATCAAATTAAATATCATCTCTAATTTGTTATTTTTAGCCCTCCTTCCCCCATTACATTTCACAAAAATGAAAGAAATGTGAGGTTGTTAGACCCCAAAAATAATATAGCATCTCCAGTTAACCCTCTGCATACTGCTATACACACTAACACTCTTCTAGCAAACATTGCATGAAAATGGGACTTTTTTGTTTTGCTAATGATATACATATACAGTAATTATTATTAAAAATCAGTTAAGGAAATAATATACTTGGCTCAGTCCCTGATATTTACTTCCGAACCAAACTAAAAAAATCTGATATGATTCTAAATAATTTTCAGAGTACATGCTGTACATGCTATACACCTTACCAGATTTCTCATTTCTGAAAATGTTGCTCTAAAAACAGAGATTCTTGATGTGTATTTTTTACAATAAATGTTCCAGCTGCCACAATGTGCAGTGCGGGAAGCAGGAAAAGGGATTTTTGCTAGAGACCTCCTATCATCCCCTCCACTACCATTCTTTCTTATAAGTATGTTAAGATCGTGGGGGAAAACAAGGAATGGGTGTATTGATTCCATGGAGTCCAAATTTTATGAAATATATAATAGATTTCTGTTACTCTGCTTGACAATTTTTCATTTACTAAAATGAATCTACATGACGCCTAACCTCCATGAGTTTTATAGGTTAATGCTTCCATGATCATTGTATTCTTTGTTTGGTAGTCTGTAATATTGTATGTACACAGCTAATTTGTACAGGAGTTTAGTTAGGGAGTTGGTTTAAAGTGAAGGACTGCCACCCACAGATCTTTGTGATGCAAATATGGACTAGGGTTTGTAACAGTTTAAAGACTTAGTACAAAATCTGTTTAACATTGGATAGTTAAAATAAATCTGCATGACATCTTTAACCACATCCAAGAATCTAAAGCATATATTTAATTGCACCTGATGCAAATAGGGAAGTCTGGAAGGCACAATATACCAGAAGGTGAAGACCTTGAAGGCAGATTTCAAATTGGTTATATTAACTGACCAGCAGGCTATTGTTGATTGAATCTGTACCCATTTGTTTTTAACTTAGTACCCCTAAGGTGTTTCTCCTTCTTGCAAGCATAATCATGTGTTGTATGGCCAGGTAAAGAGTTCACATTTGAATAGACAGTCAATATGAATTTGGGTGAGAGTGGGGTATAATGACAACATGTCCATTAATAGTCAGTTTAACTTTGAAGCCTCTGCTTCTTATAAGCAATGGGATCCAGTGTCTAATCTGCATATACCTAAAGAATTCAACGTTTCATATTTGGACTTAGTATGTAGCTGGCATCCTTTTAAAGACAGAGTCTCTATCTAAAAAGAATACATGTATAAGTAGTGCTTACCCCAAAAGGAGTCGCTTAATATTTCAGGTTCTCTGTTCTTATGCCCTGCCTCTGTGAACAACTCTACTCTCTGACACACCTGCTTTGGCAAGAGACAGCTACAGCCACTTATGTACATATAGGTACGGTATACTGTAAGTATCCCAAACACCAGAAGCTGACAGTAAACCATTAGACTGCAAGTAAAGTAATATTGTAAATGATGAATGACTAAGAAAACTATTACTCTATATTAATTAGCAGTTAGAAAGCATTAGGCTATATTATCTCACAATTGACAGTTAATACTACAGCATTGCATCATATAAAGAATGAAGGTATCAATAAACAGCATCAGATGATGATCCAGATAATAGCTACGCAAATAGACATCCGACAGTAAACTGTGAGAGTTCCAAATGTGTACTTTGGTCCTTAACCTGCAATGAATGTCCCTAACAAGGTAAATGGCCTGTAAGTGATCACCGTGCCAACAGTCAGTAAGTGATAGACTTCTTGCTCTTAACCTTCTGCTGGCTATTGTGTAGAGGCCCAAATTTGTGCTGGCATACTTAAAATGCTTCCCCTGTGAGGATTCTGCATGCAGTAGCACAGTGCTCCTATATGACTGTCAGTCTCACTCTTCTAGTAGTGGTAGTATAAAATCAGCCAGCTGCCACTCACTGGCCCTATGTGCACAGTGACCTCCAGTCCAGATGTTTGGCAACCAGGGGGTCTCTTTTGGCAATATCATTTCAATGGGTCTCCTCTGTGCCCATCTGGCTCCCAACAGTCTAGATTACAGTCTCAGGCTTAGGGATAGTGTCCCTCTGCTTCCACTGCACACAGCTAGATTATGGTGTGCACTGCCCTGGTCTTCCTGAAAAAGAGGAATTTCATTCTTTCAAAGCCCAGGAAAACTATATCTGCTACTCAAATAAAAGATAAATCTCCGTGTTATTAGATTAAAATATATATATAAATATAATGTAACCAAAATAAACACAAAACATAAATGATAGAAAAAATTAGAGCAGCTACCACTTGATAGTGTATTCACCACACCAAGCAAACAATTTAAAAGAAAAGATAGTGAAGCACTCCAAAATATACCAGATGTTACCTTGTTTTAAAATACACATGTCATTAAATCATATGTGAATAGGTGTAAAATCTGTGACTTTCATAATATAGTAAATATTATATCAACATTCATATCAAGCATAAAATGAAGTGACAAATATTAATATATCAAAAATATACTAAGGCTTTTGATAAAGTGTTTGGACGCAATGCATCAGGCGGACATTGACATCATCACACTGGGAGGGGCAAGGATGCCATTTTGTTGGATTATGGATCTGTATGCCTTACATGTATTACTATTCTCTCTCTTGTGAGTGTATATTTTTAGTTTTTTGCACTATTAGCTCTCCCTTTATACCCTGCATGAGACATATCTACTGGAGATTGGAATTTAGGAGAGAAGAACTGGGCGTATGAGTGACCAGTACCATCTATATACAGTATCTCACAGAAATGAGTACACCCCTCATATTTTTGTAAATATTTTACTATATATTTTCATTTGACAACACTGAAGAAATTACACTTTGCTACAATGTAAAGTAGGGAGTGTACAGCTTGTATAACAGTGTAAATGTGCTGTCCCCTCAAAATAACTCAACACACAGCCATTAATGTCTAAACTGCTGGCAACAAAAGTGAGTACACCCCTAAGTGAAAATGTCCAAATTGGGCCCAAAGTGTCAATATTTTGTGTGGCCATCATTATTTTCCAGCACTGCCTTATCCCTCTTGGGCATGGAGTTCATCAGAGCTTCACAGGTTGCCACTGGAGTCCTCTTCCACTCCTCCATGATGACATCACGGGGCTAGTGGATGTTAGAGACCTTGCGCTCCTCCGCCTTCCATTTGAGGATGCACCACAGATGCTCAATAGGGTTTAGGTCTGGAGACATGCTTGGTCAGTCCATCACCTTTATCCTCAGCTTCTTTAGCAAGGTAGTGGTCATCTTGGAGGTGTGTTTGGGGTCGTTATAAAGTTGGAATACTGCCCTGCGGCCCAGTCTCTGAAGGGAGGGGATCATCCTCTGCTTCAGTTTGTCACAGTACATGTTGGCATTCATGGTTCCCTCAATGAACTGTAGCTCCCCAGTTCCGGAAGCACTCATGCAGCCCCACACCATGACACTTCCGCCACCATGCTTGACTGTAGGCAAGACACAACTGTCTTTGCACTCCTCACCTGGTTGCCGCCATACACGCTTGACACCATCTGAACCAAATAAGTTTATCTTGGTCTCATAAAACCACAGGACATGGTTCCAGTAATCCATATCCTTAATTTGCTTGTCTTCAGAAAACTGTTTGCATGCTTTCTTGTGCATCATCTTTAGAAGAGGCTTCCTTCTGGGACGACAGCCATGCACACCAATTTGATGCAGTGTGCGGCGTATGGTCGGAGCACTGACAAGCTGACCCCCCACCCCTTCAACCTCTGCAGCAATTCTGGCAGCACTCATACATCTATTTCCTAAAGACAACCTCTGAATATGATGCTGAGCACGTGCACTCAACTTCTTTGGTCGACCATGGTAAGGCCTGCACTGAGTGGAACCTGTCCTGCTAAACCCGCTGTATGGTCTTGACCACTGTACTGAAACTCAGTTTCAAGGTCTTGGCAATCCTCTTATAGCTTAGGCCATCTGTATGTAGAGCAACAATTCTTTTTTTCAGATCTTCAGAGAGTTCTTTGCCGTGAGGTGCCATGTTGAACTTCCAGTGACTAGTATGAGAGCGTGAGAGCGATAACCTCAAATTTAACACACCTGCTCCCCAATCGCACCTGAGACCTTGTAACACTAACAAGTCACATGACACCGGGGAGGGAAAATAGCTAATTGGGCCCAATTTGGACATTTTCACTTGAGGGGGCAGCAAATTTCACTGTTATACAAGATGTACACTCACTACGTCACATTGTAGCAAAGTGTAATTTCTTTATTGTCACATGAAAAGATATAAGAACATTTTTACAAAAATATGAGGGGTGTACTCACTTCTGTGAGATACTGTATATAAGCGTTTCTGACCGCCAATACTATTGTGGGGTTCATAATATCAGGTGAGAGGATAACCATTGGGGTATGGTGTTGGTGTCTCTAGTGAAGAGTTATAACCACTAGATTATAGATTTGATTAAAAATTTTCACAGTGGAGATGGATTTTTATTATATAATTGAACACTTATTTTGGAATTTTTTTTACACGTTTAGAGTCTGCTGAATGGACTTTATATGGCATTCGGTATCTTTTTGATATAGTAATATTTGCCACTCCATTTTGAAAGAAACACTTTGAAAACACATCAGATCTCAATGGGGAAAAATATCATGCTGGATATCTACACTGATATGGACTGGGTAATGTGTTAGGAACGTAAGGATGCCCCATTATTTGATGGAAATGAAAATGATCAACCTACAGAGGACTAAATTCAAAGACACCCCGAAAATCAAAGTGATCAAAAAAAATGATGCAGCAGGTTAGTCCATTTTGCTGAAATCTCATTACAGCAACTCAGAATGGTACTCAGTGGTTTGAATGGCCCTAATGGGACGACGGATGGGGTGTCCTGGGGTATTTCCTCCCAGATCTGGATCAGGGCATCACTGAGCTCCTGGACAGTCTGAGGTGCAACCTGGCTGCGTCGGATGGATGGAAACATGATATACCAGAGATGTTCTCTTGGAGTTAGGTCAGGTGAGCATGGGGGCCATTCAATGGTATCAATTCCTTCATCCTCCAGGAACTGCCTGGATACTCTCGCCACATGAGACCGTGCATTGTCGTGCACCAGAAGGAGCCCTGGACCCACTGCACCAGTGTAGGGTCTGACAATGGGTCCAAGGATTTCATCCGGATACCTAATGGTAGTCAGGGTGCCATTGTCTAGCCTATAGAGGTCTGTGTATCCCTCCATGGATATGCCTCCCCAGACCATCACTGACCAACCACCAAATGCTGAACGATGTTACAGGCAGCATAATGTTCTCCATGGCTTCTCCAGACCCTTTCACATCTGCCACATGTGCTCAGGGTGAATCTGCTCTCATCTGTGAAAAGCACAGGGCACCAGTGGTGGACCTGCCAATTCTGGTGTTCAATGGCAAATGCCAATCGAGCTTAATTGACATGATGCTATACTCTGATTAAAAAGTGTTCCTTTAATTTTTTTGAGCAGAGTATATTGGAGTGCTTCACTATGCTTTCTTTTACACATTTATATCTGATACTCCCTTTTTTATGCCTTTTTCTTGGGAATCGTAGTCTTGCCACAACAACCAGATCTATCCTGTGAACTTGGTTTCCCACTATCCATCTTATGCTGTCCTACTAATGGTTAGCCAACAGTTAGCTAACAAAACTGACAGAAGCAGTGTTTCATTCCAAAACTGAATTTACTTATGTGAATAATTTTGTAAAACTGTAATGTGATCATATAATCTGAAATTACAATATGCTTGTAAACATGTCTCTCACAAACACATACAATGAACACACTTCTTACAAACACCTACCTACAAATCACACTGAATACATTGAAATGCGAGTTGAAATGAAAGAACTTACAGGAATATGTGTATCAAAGGGTGAATGGAGGAGACCTTCACTGGTGTTCTTTTAAAAGCTAAACAGACCGCAGTGGTTTATGGAAAGTATTTATTTTTAACAAACATGAGACACTTACTGTTCTTTACTGATAAGGGTGCAATTGCAGTGAATGCCCAATGGACAGCTCCCTACTCAATACAATGATGATATACAGAACACATCTCATTCTTGCATCAGAGTCCTTCTGGTACTTCAAATCCCACGGGTGGAATGAAGTGAAATGGCACTAGTTAGATCAGTATAGAGATCCTGTGTGGGCACACAGAGTGGCAGCAATACAGTGCCTTGGTATCTGTTTATTCCTTGCCAGCTAAACATACAGTACATACAGTATGAAAATATGAGTCCTCTATTAGGTAAATGTGTGAGGGGATTCCAGACCAAGGGGTAACATTGGGCTTTCCAATATTGGGAAAAATTGCTAAGTGCAATGAGATTACCTTAATAAAGTATGTAGTCCTGCTCTAGATTTTAGTGTTGTGTTGATTGATATTTAGGGGACTGACTGATATTGGTCCTAATTGGGATGGGATCCATGGCAAAGCTTAAAAATTTACAGGTGAACAACTGTGGGTTTCTAGTTCATCATAGGAGGCAAACAGGGATACTAAAAAGGGTTATTTGTGAGGCTTTATAATTCTTTATGAAAAGGGGACAAACCTACAGTATGGCAATTGTGTGCATACATGGCTTTCCAGGGCTCTGTTTTCTAGGGGTCTCTTGTTGCTGCATATAAAGCACCAAATGTGATTTTGGAAAGATTTAATGGTAGAAAAATGAATGGGAACCAGAAAAATGTGAAAAGGTACATTAATTTTGCTGGCATTATCTTTTTCTATGCAGGAAAGGTTATGTTTTGTTCGGGTGCTGATCTAATCTTTAAGACTGTAAAAGGAAGGGATGTAATTCACATTATAAAAGGTCTGTAAGTGGTTCTGATGTTTTTTTGACTAAAATAAATGAAAGTTGTATTTAGCAGCAGTATAACATTTTCTGGCAAGGATATGTTAAGGTGATTGATTTTCTTCCTTCATAAGAAAACTGGGAATTTGGGAACATTTCTGCAAGACAGCAAATATATTGGGAAGTGAGATTACCAGTTTTCTGAGAGTTATTGTAAATTATCAGTGAATAAGCTCACATTAGATGTCTTATTGTCTAATTCTATACAGTTATTTTGGGTCAAACTTTATGAGGTGGGCCAGTCGCCTAAATAATAATATAAATAGAATGGGGGAGAGGAAACCATCTTGTCCCCCTTTCTATAGGGAAGGTTGAAGAAAAAGTGATCAAGTGTATAATGTAAACATAATGGTATTTAAACATGGAATAGACAGAAAGTGGTTGATTTACTAAAGACAAATACTCTGTTCACTTTGCAAGGGAATTATTCCCATAACTTTCCCAGAAAAGTTTGTAAATTGATAGATAGTGGTTAAAGATTCATACTCTGAATGGTCTAGGGTTGTTAGTGGTGTACCCCAAGGTTCAGTGTTGGGACGCATACTTTTTAATATATTTACAAATAATATAGGGTCTGGGATTTGCAGTGGTTGCAAACGACACAAGCTGTGCAGTGGAAACACGTCCTTACAGGATGTCTCCAACTTGTAAGCTAACCTCAATGCACTGTTTAATTGGGTAACTGTGTGGCAAATGAGGTTTAATGTTGCTAACTGTAAAGTTATGTGCTTGGGGCTAAGCATATGCATGCATCTTACATACTATGAGGCAGGGGCGTAGATAAGGGGGGGGTCAGTGGCATCTGAACTTCCCCCCAGAGGAGAGTTGCCAACCATCCCTGCAGCCCTCCTAATTTTCACTCGCCCACAAGTGGAAATAAGGCGGGGGCGGCGAGCAGTGCCAGGACTAGGGTTTGTGTGGGAGGGGCGGCGGTGAGGGCGAAGACAGGCAG
The DNA here is from genome assembly GCF_062004578.1 of Staurois parvus. NCBI lineage: Eukaryota > Metazoa > Chordata > Amphibia > Anura > Ranidae > Staurois > Staurois parvus. The sequence continues at coordinate 12,434,478 of NW_028317852.1, forward strand.
CAATCTCCTGTATAGCCTTCAATAAAGCAGCTGGAAGCCACAGGAGGGAGAAGAGAAGAAGTGGCTTTCAGCTGTTTCATTGAAAACCATACAGGAGATCGCTGCTTATCACCACACACACCACTGCACAGAACATACCTGACAGTTCAGTTTTCTTTATGGTCCCCCCTCTCTCTCCCACCACCGCTGTGTTCTCACTGCTGAGCCCCTCCCTCCATCCTCCGCACCAATAGGAGAAGAGGAGAGAGTGGCCGGATCTGCTCTGCCTCCCCCTGTGCCCGCCCACACTCCAGTTCATGCAGCTTCAGAGGATGAGTGGGTGGGGAACAGAACACAGCAGCCGACAGCTCTGATATATCTGACAGAGTCATGGTTAGTCCGTATTAACCTTCCTTCCACCCCACCCACCCCTCTCTTCCTTCCACCCATCCCTCCCTTCCTTCCTTCCACCCATTCCTCCCTTCCTTCCTTCCACCCACCCCTCAGTCCCTTCCTTCCTTCTGCAATGGAACCAACCCAGACTGCGCTTGAGTACTTCTGTTAGAATACCGCTTCCGCGTCCAAACACCGACAACAGATACCACAGCCGACCATACAAGACTAGACAACACCAGTCTGTCTGAACATGGAACTCTTAATTTTAAACTCAAACGGGCTTTTTATACAATACACACTGAAATTGATCACATGAGCATATGCAAACGCAGCTATATACAGAAATAGAAAAAAAACAATTAGGTCAGTCACCTAAAGTGTCTTTATGAGTATAACACTCAAGACACTTCTTAAACCAACATCATCGTGCCAATATAATTAGATAATGAGTATAAAACATTAGGTGCTGCTATTAATAATAATACAATTATTCTATAGAATTCTAAACCAAATCAATAAATAAATTAATTAATTAATATATCCACCACCATATATGTGCAAAAATAATCAATGCTAAATCATATATAGGAAGTCCCGATATAGTCCACTCAGAAAAATCCATATATCAATGATCCTCAATAAATGAAGTAATGAGATCCTCCTTCACCAATGTGATATCCAGTGCACAGAACACCCCATCAAATTGCACACTCACACTGGTGATAAACCAGCATATCAATATATATCCAGCATTCCACCAAACAGGCTCCAGCTTATGGAAATCCTCTCATATCCAATAAGCACATGTGAATAAAAAGAATTCTCGCCATAGTGCAATATCATCCAGCAAATTTATTAAGGTAAAAAACCCCCCTTAAAACTACACTCACAATGAGCATATAAATACACAGCGTTTGTTAATACTCAACGCTACAAGCTCTGTATCCAGTGTCTCACCAGCCTGCCTGCACTCAAGATGGCGATAGTGCGATCACGTGGTCCAGGCACGTTCATCAGCGTGCGTGGTGACGTCACTGGCGAGCCACACTCTAACGCGTTTCGTCCAATGACTTCTTCTGAGGGAGTCGTAAGCAGTGCATGAAGGGCGCTCTTATAGAGCCACCTCCTTTCTAATTGGCCCAATCAATAAACCACCTGAAGGTGTAATGTTGTTACTAAGCATAATCTGATATATAAACCGGACTACCTCATTGCAATAGCACCATCTTGTGTGCAAATACTAATATAACAATGAGATAATAACAACACATATCATTGTAATAGCCATCAGCATAATAACGTTTATACACTCAAAAAATACACTTTAAATTAATAATAATTAATAATATAGAAAATATATATTATGAGCTTTTATGAGCCCCCCACCCAAAGTGACTCCCGTCACACCTTCCACCCCTACCTCCCTCCCTCCCTTCCTTCCTTCCACCCACGCACCCTTTTCTTCCTTCCTTCCTTCCTTCCTTTCTTCCTTCCATCCACCCCTCCCTCCCCTCCACCCACCCCCCTCCCTTCTTTCCTTTCATCCCTCCCTCCCTTCCTTCATTCCACCTACCCACCCCTCCCTTCCTTCTTCCCTTCCTGTCTTCCACCCATCCCTCCCTTTCTTCCTCTCTTCCTTCCATCCACCCACCCACCCTTCCTTCCATCCACCCTGCCCTTCCTTACTTCCACCCACCCCTTCCTTCCTTCCACCCCCCCCCTTCCTTCCTTCCAACCCCTTCCTTCCAGCCACCCCTTCCTTCCTTTCTTCCACCCACCCCTCCCTTCCTTCTATCCACCCTTCCTTTATTCCACCTACCCCACCTTCTTTCTATCCATCCATCCTTCCTTCCACCCCTCCTTTCCTTCCACCCCTCCCTTCCTTCAAGAGGGAGAAGTTGTAGGTGGTGGTGGTGGTGAGCAGTAAAAATGCAGCTCAGCTGCGAGCTGAACCCACCCCAGAAAAAAAAAATTATCTACAGCCCGGCTATGGGGAGTAAAACTGGGGGAATCAATGGTGGAAAAGGATGTGGGAGTTCTAATAGATCAAAATCTTAAAGTGTTACTAAACCCAGGACCCTGCATTCACTATGTTTGGTCTCCCACAGTACACAGAACATGGAGATGCAATTATTTTAGGAATTATAAACTGATAAATGCCTTTTCTCATCGGCAATTAGATCTGCTTTATGACTTCTATCAGTGTCCAGCAGAGCACTGGTTAACCGCTTCATGCCTAAGGGTAAAACAACTCTTAATGCCTAAGCACAATTTTGCAACTTTGACATGTCTATAAAACTGCACATTTCACCGCAACTGCTTTGTGCATCTAGGTGGGTTATGCTGAATTTTTTTCAGGACAAATTGGTGCTTCATTTGGTGGTAAATGGTAATGGATATCTCCTGTTTTTGTTTATAATAATCAAAGGAAATTTGGCCAAAATAGTAAAAAAAGTCAGTTTTTTTATTTAGTTGTATATTTCTTGCTACTACCATAACCTACCACCAAAGAACAACCCAAAATAATTTCTCCTGCTTATGACGATCACAGCGATACCACATATGTGCATGTTAGTCGTTGTTTGTATCCATAGTACCATTCAGAAACAATAGTGTGCATTTTGTTTTTTTTATCCTGCCTACAATACACTGACACTGATACTAATTTAAAAATGTAAAAAAAAAAACATAAAAATAGTGATCCTGACCTTTGACCTTGACCCAAACACTAACTCAAACACACAGACACCACCCCCTTGTAAAACACTCCCTGCACACAGCTAACCCTTTGTTCGCTCCCCTTCCTGCCAAGCATCATTAGTACAGTGTCAGTGCTTTATTTTTAGCACTAATCACTGTATTGATGTCACTGGGGATGTCAGTGACACCAAGTCAGTTTCCCCCATTGTCAGAATGCCCACCTCAGTCCCATAGTCTTGCTATAAGTCGCTGATCTCCTCCATTACTACTACTAAAAAAAAAAAAAAATTCCAGTAATATATTGCCATTTGTGGACGCTATAACTTTCATGTAAACCAATGAATTTATTATTATTATTATACAGGATTTATATAGCGCCAACGGTTTGCTCAGCGCTTTACATTATAGTGGGAGACAATACAGTAACAATACAGTTCAATACAAGAGGGAATTGAGCTTACAATCTAGGAGGGAGGGGTGAGTGGTACAACAGGTAAAACTGTGGGGGATGGAGTGGTTGGAAGAGTAGAGGATTCCAGTATTATCAGAGGGCGGGATAGGCTTCCCTGAAGAGATAGTTTTTCAATGATCGCCTAAAGGTAAGTAGAGTAGGTGATAGTTTAGGGTAGGGAGTTCCAGAGGATGGGTGACGCCCTGGAGAAGTCTTGGAGACGAGCATGGGAGGAGGAGATAAGGGAGCTAGAGAGTAGGAGGTCTTGCGAGGAGCAGAGTGTACGGTTTGGGTGATATTTAGAGATAAGATCGGATATGTAAATTGGAGCAGTGTTGTGGATGGCTTTTGAATTTTATCCATTGGGCAACTGGGAGCCAGTGGAGGGATTGGCAGAGAGGGGTGGCAGATAAAGAGCGGTTAGTGAAGTGGATGAGTCTGGCAGCAGCGTTCATGATAGACTGAAGGGGGGATAGCCTGCGATGAGGTAGGCCAATGAGGAGGGAGTACAATAGTCGAGGCGTGATATGACAAGGGAGTGAATAAGTTGCTTAGTGGTTTCCGGGGTAAGGAATGGTCGTATCTTGGAGATGTTGCGGAGGTGAAGACTACATGATTTTGTCAGAGATTGGATCTGGGGCTGGAAGGACAGATGGGAGTCTAGGATTACACCTAGTACCCTGGCATGAGGGGATGGACTAATGATTGTGTTATTGATATGTATGGTGAAGTCAGGGGAGGGGGCACGGGCAGGGGGGAATACTAGGAGCTCAGTTTTGGAAAGGTTGAGTTTGAGGAAGTGGAGTGACATCCATGCCGATATGTCACTTAGTAGGCTAGAGATGCGGGTGGAGACTGAAGGGGTGAGGTGAGGGGTAGACTGAAAGATTTGCGTGTCCTCAGCATAGAGATGGTAATTGAAGAAGTGGGAGTTTATCAAGTGACCAAGGGAGGAGGTGTAGATGGAGAAGAGAAGGGGTCCAAGGACAGAACCTTGAGGGACCCCTACAGAGAGAAGGAGTGAAGAGGAGGTGGCAGAGTTATAGGTAACACTGAAGGAGCGCTGCGATAGATAGGAGGAGAACCAGGAGAGAGAGGAGTCTCTGAGGCCAAGAGAGTGGAGTTGTTTGAAGAGGAGGGGGTGGTCAACCGTGTCAAAAGCCGTGGAGAGGTCGAGTAGTAGAAGTATTGAATAGTGGCCGTTGGTTTTGCAGTTAGTAGGTCGCTAGAGAGTTTTAGTAGGGCAGTTTCAGTGGAGTGTAGAGGGCGAAAGCCAGACTGTAAAGGGTCAAGAAGGTTGTTGTGAGGTGGGAGCTCAGACGATTGTAGACTAAGCGTTCTAGGAGTGTAGAGGTAAATGGCAGCAGGTAGATGGGTCTTAGGTTGTTAAGGTTGGTGGGGTCTAGGGAGGGTTTTTTTAAGTATGGGAGTGATGTGCGCGTGCTTTAGAGGGGAGGGGAAGGTGCCTGTAGAGAGGGAAAGTTTGAACATGTGAGTGAGGGAGCATAGGATGGAAGAGGAGGGTGACCGAAGGAGTTGTGAGGGGACAGGGTCTAGGGGGCAGGTGGCGAGGCGGGCTTCTGAGAAGACCTTGAGGACATCTTCGGTGGTAGCGAGGTCAAAGGAGGAAAGTGTTGAGGGAGGTATGGTATGAGGAATGCTAAGTGGGGTGGGTGTCTGTGTAGTGGCGATGTCCCTACGAATTGCATCAATCTTGTTTTGGAAGTGGTTTGCAACCTTGTGGGCATTGAGTGAGGCGCCGGGTGGCGGTGGGGGCGGAGAAAGTAGAGAGTTAAAGGTAGAGAGGAGCCAATGAGGACTCGAAGAGAAGGTATTAATGAGAGTGACAAAGTAGGCTTGTTTGGCAGCATGAAGGGAGGAAGTGTATGTTAGGAAGGCAGATTTATAATGGGTGAACGCTTGGTGGGATTTGGTTTTACGCCATAATCGCTCCAGCGCGCGACTGTGTCGTTTGAGATTCCGAGTGTGGTCGGTGTGCCAAGGTTGTAGAGGTTGGGGCCTGATGCTTTGTGTTGTTAGGGGAGTAAGTGAGTCTAGAGCGGATGAAAGCGAGTTGTTGTAGACAGAAGTGGCCAGGTCAGTGCAGGACAGGGGGTTCATGCTGTCATAGAGTTTACACATATTGGGATTTTTTTAGCAAAGACATGTAGCAGAATATATTTTGACCTAAATTTATGGTGCAATTTGATTTTTTTACTGTACATGTTTAATAGCAAAAAGTCAAAAATATTTTTCTCAAAATTGTCTCTCTTTTTTTTTATAGCGCAAAAAATAAAAACCAAACAGGCTATCAAATACCACTGAAAGAAAGCTCAATTCATGGGAAAAAAGGACGTAAATTTAATTTGGGTGCAGCATTGCATGACCGCGCAATTGTCAGTTAAAGTAACACAGCACCGTAACAGAAAAAATGGCCTGGTCAGGAAGGTGGGTAAATGCTCAGAAGGGCAAGTGGTCAAACTCTGCTTATTGCAAATTGAATGAATATATGAAGTGCAGCGCTAAAGTGAGAAAATAGAAACCCAATAATAAATTCATGAAACAAAGTATAGTACAATAAATAAATAAAGTAAACCAATATCATAAATAACTAATACAAATTCATATAAACCACCACTATACACAAATGTGCAAAAAAGGATAAAATGAAAGAAGCAAAGAAAATAGTTCAAATACTGCAGTGACTCCAACAGTGTTAGATAAACATATAGTAAAGTAAGATCCTCAACAACTGAATAGTGAGAGCAGAATTGCAAAGTGTCTTCATATAATAACAAACACTATGGGATTGATTTACTAAAGGTAAATGTACTGGGTACTGCAAGTGCACCCGCTTTTAAATCGCATACAACAGACATTGCATGTCTCCAGGGGACCAGGTTTTCCAAAGTATCTCAGTAAACATTGTCCTAGTTTACAAGTTTAAAAGATTGGGTACAAGGGATTCTCATAGCATTTAGGCGTAACCTCCCCTCCGTCTTTATTTACAGGAGAAATTATATGATATGGAAGTCATATTAGTTACATATTATCGAAGACCAGGTTCTTCTACCTCATGATGAAGGTAATCTGTCAACATACAGGCACTACTTGTAATAGAAAACGCAAACCCCCCTGGGGTTGCCTCTGCTGGTAACATCTCACTATTATAGTAGCCCTATTCTGAGTGGAGAAAACTGTTTTTTCTGTTTTCTCCAGGATCGGCAATTCCAGGATTGGGTTCTGGAGGCTTTGAGGAATCTAAGGCTGGCCATACACTATACAATCTTCTATCTGATTTCTGCCCAATTTCCTTTAGATTTAACTTCAACTGCGTAGTGCAAGGGCCTGCCTAATTGGCTACAACTGAAAGTGTTGTTTGGGTTTGGCCTCCTATTATGTGGTTTTTGGTCAATCTAAAGCACAAATCTCAAGAAAATTATATAATGTATGGCCAGCCTTAGGAGGGGTGAAACCTCTATCTTGGAGTCAACATCTTGCTGGAGACCAGCAGTCTGATTGTGCAGGTGTGCACAACCTTTTTAGGCAAGGCACAGTCTGGGCAGAAACTGGACAGAAAATTGTATAGTTTATGGCCAGCCTAAGGCCAGAATGTACTCTTCCAAGAGCCCTGAAGCACAATTTCCTTTAGATTTACCTTCAACTATGTAGTGCAAGAGCCTGAGTTGGATACAATTGAAAGTATTGTTAGGTGTGACCTCCTATTATATGGTTTTTGGTCAATCTAAACCAAAAATCTCAAGAAAATTGTATAATGTATGGCCTGCCTAAGGGAGAGGCCATCGGACAGGCATCACCTGAGAAGGTTTCATAGACTGTGTCATTAGGAAGGAGCCAGTACAGCCCAGGTGGGCATTTTATTTGTCACAAAGTGAGTCAACTTGGTGAGTCTGTGCCAAGATAGGCAGAGAGACTATGACGTTTGGATATCCAGGAGGCTGGAAAATGTCTGTTATGTCAGGGTGAAAACCCCTCCCTGCAAGGGTAAACTTGTGGGATGTTTTAAAGTATACTTTAACCTCCCTAGCGGTCTGATTATGTCCATATTTCTGTGCTCAAAGCGGTACTTTTTTTGCATGGAAATATGTATTTTTTTTTTTATTGTAGGCCTGTATTTTTTAACTCACTGAAATCTGTCCGAACAAGAGTCTAGTAAATATCCCGGGTATGATAAAACTTGAAACATGAAATCATAAATTATAATTTAATAAATAATCATAAAAAATAATAATATAATAATAAATTTTATTCAATAAAATAATCAAACCAAAAACACTGAAATTTGAAATATAGCGCCATGTTCACATATCACGAGCAAAGTCGCAAAATCGTTTTCAGTGTCTGATGACGAATTTCACCACAAATCATTATCACTCAATTCTGCAAGTGGTTCTGATTTACTATCGCTGTTCTCTAGCTGGTCTAAAACCGCTTTTGACATAAAGGGACGCTTTTTGGACGCCATGGACGTTTCTCAGTTTCCAGGCAGAAAGAACAGTAAAAATGCAGGCAGGGCACAGGACAAAGCACTCGGGACAAAATGTATGTGAAATGGTTTGATACAGTAATGTTTTACTATGTGATTTTAGTGAATGTCACTTTTTGTCATTTTTAAATTTCCCGCCATTCCGTCCCTCGTACGTTCCGACGCTCGCAGGGGATGGAACCCAGATGACAGATGCCGGCATCCGCTGGATTAATTTGCCGGGGATACCGCAGGAGGTACATCGCGGGAGCACAGGACAAGGTAAACGATCGAGGGATCGCGGAGCAGCGCCGCATGGTAAGCTCGAGTGTAGCTCGGGGGTTACCGCTTGTGGCACTGAAACTTTACCCCGAGCTACACTCGGGAATACCGCCAGGGAGGCTACTATGAAAGAGAGACAAAAGCCCTGAAACTACTTGCCAGGCAGGACTGAAGTTGATGAAAAGCACTGCATTTGTGCAAATCCCGGGAGTATGTGTGAAATAACTGCTATGCATTTTGCCAATAGCTGATGTTGCCCTCTAAATGACAGATCCCCAGCTGCAGTTTGAAGACAACAGCTCCTGAGTGATGTCACAGTATTTGGTGAATTACATCACCCAGAATCCCTGGTCTTATTGTTTACATTCCAGCAATATTGAAAAATCTGTCATTTAGTGGTGGTAGTGTTGCAGGGAAGAATTGTAGGGTGTAGGACATTGTTTCCAGTTTTGGAAAGGAATTTTTATTAACCATCTGACCTCCAGAGGCTTTACCCCATTTCTTGACCAGGCCATTTTTTACGGTACGGCACTGCATTAGTTTAACTGACAATAGCACAGTCATGCAATGCTGCACCCAAATTAAATTTGTCCTTTTTCCCATGAATATAGCTTTCTTTCGGTGGTATTTGATTGCCTCTGCATTTTTAATTTTTTGAGCTATTACAAAAAAGGCTGCATGCCCGGATATGGGCCTGGTTGGCATTTAATTAGTTTTTTTTACATTTTAATATGTATTGTTCCTTTAAAATTTATGAAACCATGAAATAAAACTAGGCCCCTATCTAGGCATGCATTGGGGGGGGGGGGGTTATCTGAACAGGCAGCCTTTTTGAAAGGCACCTTGGCTCCATAGTTCTAAGGCTTTTTTCCCCACATCTGGTCCCCAAGAGGATGTAGACCTTTGCAGGGGTAGGGGAATCTAGAGGCCTCCCTTTATAATAAGGGGTTCTCAGATATCTAACCCCCAGTGGAATGCAATCAGGGTACCTTAGTGCCCCTAATTACTCATTCCCAAAAAGAGTTAAAAAAAAACCAATATTCTGACTTTTTAATTTTTAAAGGAACACTTCTCATTTTTAAAAAAGCAAGAGGTTTGTTCCTCTTTAAAATATATACCAGACCTATTTCCAGGGAAGCAGTCTGGGTGGCCAGGAAAGAAAAGGTCGTGAATGGTTTCATGATTTAGAAGCAATTTATTTATTTATTTATTTGGTAAGGAAAGGCAAAAAAGCAGGGAACCGTAATAAGTGGTAATCCTGTGGATGAGAAAAAAGACATGTATTTTACAAGCAAGTCAATCTTATCTAAAGTGACTAGTTCAAACTCAATTTATTTCTTATCTTTACCCCTTTGAAATTCACATACATATCTCTGAGATTGTTCTGAAGAGAATGACCTGTCACTATGACAGGATCAGCCTTAAATTGAGGGCATGGGCTGTGTCTTGTGCAAACATCAGGGAACAGTAGTTTTTCCCAGCTAGAAATTACATTATACACTTACAGAATCACATACCCATAGAAAGGCTAAAGGTATTTGTCATACTGAATGTGCCTACTCTCTTTTTCTGTTGTGTGTTTGTACTTGTGTTTCTTTTTGGCTTTTCCGATGCTTGTTTGTCTGATTTCGGTTAATTTTTTTATATACACAACCTTGCATAGGATTACTGCTTTCAGCTGGTAATGGTTGAATCTGCCTAAGTTAAATTTTTCAAGGGTTTGGTGAATGTTGTTTCAAACCTAAACCTATTTCCCCTAAATTCTATGGGTAGCAATTTTTGATAAATTCTGGCCATTTTAAGAAATAATAGGTAGTGTTTTCTTTCTCAGAGAATAGGTGCTAGAACTCGTCTTTTCCAAGTCACCGCTTATCTTTGCCCTGTACCTACCAACGAGTACCATTATTTGGTTCTATCCTTCACCCACCTTCTAGTACCACCCTTTTAGAGTATACAAAACCAAGTATTATTTTATGGTGCTAAGTAATTTTTATGGAAATTGTTAATGATGGCAAGAAAAGCAGTAAAACAGATCTCCTACAGCCATCAACAATAGACCCTCCCAGTGACAATAGATCCCCCCAGCCACAATGGATCACCTGCAACAAAATACCACCCCAGCCACTCTAGACCCCCTGCAGAAACAACATATCTCCTGCAACCAGCATCAATAGATCCTCCAGCAGACAGGAACAATAAACTCCTCCCTCAACAGTAGATCCCTCCCAGTAACAATTGACCCGTGAACAACATAAGGCCCACCCCCCAGCAACAATAGATCCCCCACCAGCAGCAATAGACCTGCTTGGAAATATATATCCCCCCAACAGCAACAAAAGGCTTCCCTGCAAAAATAGATCTCCATCATAAACAATGGATTCTCCAACCCACCCTTGCCATTACATTCAGTGCAGGAGGTGCTATAACTGTGGTCACCCACCTTCCCGCTGAAAAAAAGCCCTGCTAATAGAGGAACTACTATAAAAAAAAGTTAGACACTACCCTGGAGAATATGTACCAACTCAAAAAAAAAACATAAACAACAGGACAGTGGGGAGTAGGTCTTTTCAGGCAGCATTGGGGTAAAGCTTAAAAATACACAGAACCTTTAATAACATGCTTGAAGGATGCCTTAAAAGTGTATGTTTTTATTCAGGCAACTTTAACAGCGACACTGCTGTATGACGTGCTACTGAAAAAATGACAGTTTAAATTGCCAACAAATTACACTCATTGCCTCTTGCTTCTTTTTGGATTTGTTTTAGATAGAAATGCACTTTCAAACATGCATTGTAAATCTTGCTGCTTATTATATAATCATATGATGTTGTTTGATGCAAAAGCTTCTCTATAGCTGGGTATACATTGTTAGTTTTTATTCATTCAGTCAGATGGCTAAATTAAAAAAATATATATAGTTTCCTCAATCCACTCAAGCGAGGTGAAGGGAGGAATCCTCCCCACTGCGACATTGTATTCCAACAGTGGGGACTTTTTGCTGTCAGAATACACTGATCAGTGGCTGTAGCTGCTGAATGATGAATTCTAATGTGGCTGTTCAAAAGAAGTTGGTCTATTGATTGATGTCTGTCGAATAGGGAGGGCCACACACAGATTGAACCATCAAATTTTTATTTGCCTGTACCCACCTTAGGTTTTAGCTTGCCATTCTTCATGATATAATGGCCATTATATCTGATGCTGTAACATATCATAAAACCAGTGTATGTTATGATCAGTTAAAAAAAAAAGTGACAAATTTTTAATACCATAACTAGGCCCAAAACCCTACAAGAATTACCTATTGCAGGACATAGCAGAGGGAAACTGGCCAGTAGTAGGACAATTATTATTTTTGTCCAAATGAGCCTGTTAAGCATTGCACCAGTGATCAGTAGATCACTGATGCCATGCAGGTCTCCTGCAGACCTGTCAGTATATCTGCTTGCCGTACAGGAAGTATGAGCAGGAAGCTTCAATGAACTACCATGGTGCTCCACAGCGCCGTGGTAGTTCATTGAAATCTACAAACTGACAGCTGCTAAGGCTGCCGGGATCTGCAGTTCATTCATCCGTGAATGAAGGATGAGGCATTGTGGACGGAGTCCTGCATGGCCGCAATGTTTTAAAATTTGACAGATAGTACGGGGGAACCTCTCCCTGTACTATCCATCAAAGGGAGGAGGGGGCGGTGGGAAGTGCAATCATTTTAGTAAATAAAAAACTGCTGTAAATTTAAACAGCTAAATACCTTTTTCTCATCAGCAGTTAGAGCAGTCTTGTGACTTCTATCAGTGTCCAGCAGAGCACTGGTTAAAGCTTGTAAGAGGAGTTTTCATTTTTCTTTAGGAGGATGCAAAACCTTTGACCTCTGTCTGGACAGTACTGATTGGCCCTGTGCTGATCACATGTACTCTCCCAAGAAAAAAAAAAAACCTCTCTAGCAATACACACCAAACTGAGCATATACACAGTGTCTCCACACGATATGTCTGATCAGGAGATAAGAGGCAGGGGCACTGGAAGAAGGGGAGGATCAGAGAAGACAGGGTAAAACAGCCATTTTACACAATGCAGAGGATGCATATACAGACTATATATGGGTTTAGTAACACTTTAATAACAAAATGGCAGCAAAGGCATTGATTGCTCAAGGAGCTAACAAATTAGAATTACAGTACAGTTTCCTAATGGACCCTAAACTTTCTCCTATGCTGTCAGCTTTCTCAATGGTTTCCCTACAACAGCTTTCAATTCGCTGACATGTAGACCATTATGCCCTCTCCCTTTGAGTGGTAAGGGGGGGATGGCTTTCATACAGGCAGACCTTTAAATCCTGCTTGCCATAGATCAAAGACCACACAGTGCATTATAGATTAAAATAAATTCTACTAGTTGAAACTGTACAAAAATCTGCTGGGACTGCGAATCTTAATCCCTTAGTATTCCCCTCGAGCCCATGGTAAAGCAATGGCCTGTGTTATACACACAGCAGGCATCATGACTGCGGATGGTCCCTTCGGACTAGTCTGTAGGGTAATAAAGTGATGGCAGAAGGGAGGGATGGTGAAGGGGCGTGATTTGGATTGTGATGGTAGATTATCGGTAGGAGGAAGAAAAAGGAGGGGACTCCTGCATCACGTTAAGTCCCGTGACATACTGGTCACTCAGTTGGCGCCCTTCCACGGAGAAGGAAGTCCCCACCAGGGGCAGACTGACCATTTCTAAACTCGGTCACTGCCCGAGGACCCGGGGTCAGTAGTGGGCCCCATGAGATGCCCCTGGTACCTTTTTCATAGGTTTTTTTGAGTTTGGGCAAGGACACAGGGGCCCCATGATCCCCTATTGCCCGGGGGCCCCATGAGTTGTCAGTCCGCCTCCCTCCCCAAGTTTTTGTTCCTGGGTTTTGTTGTTATGCCTTTGCTTATGACATTTATAACAAAATAAAAAATAAATATATTAATAAATAATTGGGAAAAAGAAAAGAAATAAGAACACATAAATGAAAAAAAAAAAAAGACGTGCAGTTTTTTTTGCAGGACAATGAATAAATATATACAAAGTAATTAATTCAGTGACACCTTGTTATTATTGGTTCCAGTCCTGTATATTTGTTGTCACGTGATATTTTTGTCACAGCTGGTGTTTGTCCCTTTTGCAGGCTGAGTTGGCAGGTGGCTGGTAGAGGTGGTGGAATTGGTAGCAGGAGGCTCCAGTATGCCCCTGAGCCTAACCTGGACGGCTGGGGGCTGAATCGGCTCCTGCTAAGGAAAAAAAGTGGAGATACGCCATTCTCCTAGATAGTAAGCTCTGAGGAGCAGGGCCCTCCTATCCCTCTTGTATTGAACTGTATTGTTGCTGTATTGTCTCCCTTTAGATTGTAAAGTGCTGAGCAAACTGTTGGCGCTATATAAATCCTGTATAATAATAATATTAATAATTTGGCGCTGCTAAAAAGGGATTTGGTGTTAGATATGTTTTATTGGTTGATTGTTCATTATTCATAGATATCAACCACGGCACCACCTGCCTGGAGTTTGCATGTTCTCCCTGTGCCTGCGTGGGTTTCCTCCGGGTACTCTGGTTTCCTCCCACAAGGGGCGGACTGACCATTTGGAAACTTGGGCATCAGCAGTTAGAGCAGTCTTGTGACTTCTATCAGTGTCCAGCAGAGCACTGGTTAAAGCTTGTAAGATATGTTTTCATTTTTCTTTAGGAGGATGCAAAACCCGAGGGCCCGGAGTCAGTAAGGGGCCCCATGAGATGCCCCTGGTATCTTTTTCATAGGTTTTTTTGAGTTTGGGCAAGGACACAGGGGCCCCATGATCCCCTATTGCCCGGGGGCCCCATGAGTTATCAGTCCGCCCCTGCCTCCCATTCCCCTAAGACATGCTTGTAGGTTAATTGACTCCTGTCTAAATTGGCCCTAGTATGTGTATGTATGAATGTGAGTTAGGGACCTTAGATTGTACACCCCTTGAGGGTTAGGGACTGATGTGAATGTACAATATATATGTAAAGCGCTGTGTAAATTGATGGTGCTATACAAGTACCTGTAATAAATAATAATAAATATCAAGCTGTGCCCGATACTTAAATAATAATACATCAACGCAGTTAAAAGTATCTTTGTTGTCAGTGTGGTTATTTTAGTCAACCTCAGGGAGAAGTGAACAGTGTACCAGTCATGGAGAACCTAAAGCTCATTCCTACTTTCAGTAATTTCAGTTGAATCTGGCTGTGTATGTCCATATGCTTGTCAGATTATACGATATATTTATTATATTTCTCCTTCTCCCTCTCAGTCTATCATGAAGAATATGTCCCGTTGTGTTCCACTGTTCCTTATAGTCTTTGTGTACTGGTCACATTCTACAGTATATGCATACTCAAACTGAATGTTTGTTGTTTATATATTACCTGTTGGGCAAATCTGTTTTTTCATTGGTCTGTATAAAGCCAGACATTAAAATGACATGGTGATGAGATATCAGAAAACCATTCAGTTTTCTGTCCAGCATAAATCTATAGTCTAGTATGCTATGATTAATCATATATAAAGTAGGTCCGTAAATGTTTTCTATATTAAATGCACTATGCTAAATGATGTTTAAATGTAACAAACCCAGGTACTTTATTAACTTATATTTATTTGTATTTATTATACCAGTACTCCCTCTGACTAGAGATGAGCGAATCGAAGTAGGCGAAGTGGAATTCGAGTCGAATATTGGAAAATTTCGCCGAATCCGAAAAATAGCCTACTTCGGACGCGCGAATCGAAATTTTTCCTAAAATGGCGGCGGACATGTGCGGCGACGGAGCGGGGATGTCTGGGAAGGCGCGCAGACAAGGCGCGCTGACCCATAATGCATTCCTTAATGACATGTGATCGCATTAGCCAATCAGCAGCCAGGCAGCCAGCACTGTGTAATGGTCGAGCTATAAATAGCGGCCATTTTAGAATTCTTCATTTGCCTCCAGTCATTCAAGAGAGGCAGACCGCTTTGTATTAGGGACAGAGTTAGGGCCACAGAAACGTTACTTGGGGACAGAGAAACGTTACTTAGGGACAGAGAAGCATTACTCAGGGACACAGAATTGTTAATGAGGGCCACAGAATCGTTACTTAGGGCCAAAGAAACGCTAGTTAGGGCCACAGAATTGTTACTCAGGGACAGACAGAATTGTTACTTAGGGCCACAGAAACGTTAGTTAGGGCCACAGAATTGTTACTCAGGGACAGACACAGAATTGTTACTGAGGGCCACAGAACTGTTACTTAGGGCCACAGAAACGTTATTAGGGCCACAGAATTGTTACTCAGGGACAGACAGAATTGTTACTGAGTGCCAGAGAATTGTTACTTAGGGCCACAGAAACGTTAGTTAGGGCCACAGAATTGTTACTCAGGGACAGACACAGAATTGTTACTGAGGGCCACAGAACTGTTACTTAGGGCCACAGAAACGTTAGTTAGGGCCACAGAATTGTTACTCAGGGACAGACACAGAATTGTTACTGAGGGCCACAGAACTGTTACTTAGGGCCACAGAAACGTTAGTTAGGGCCACAGAATTGTTACTCAGGGACAGACACAGAATTGTTACTGAGGGCCACAGAATTGTTACTTAGGGCCACAGAATTGTTACTCAGGGACAGACAGAATTGTTACTGAGTGCCAGAGAATTGTTACTTAGAGCCACAGAAACGTTAGTTAGGGCCACAGAATTGTTACTCAGGGACAGACAGAATTGTTACTGAGTGCCAGAGAATTGTTACTTAGGGCCACAGAAACGTTAGTTAGGGCCACAGAATTGTTACTCAGGGACAGACACAGAATTGTTACTGAGGGCCACAGAATTGTTACTTAGGGCCACAGAAACGTTACTCAGGGACACAGAATTGTTACTGAGGGCCACAGAACCGTTACTTAGGGCCACAGAATTGTTACTCAGGGACAGACACAGAATTGTTACTCAGGGACACAGAATTGTTACTGAGGGCCACAGAACCGTTACTTAGGGCCACAGAAACGTTACTCAGGGACACAGAATTGTTACTGAGGGCCACATAACCGTTACTTAGGGCCACATAATTTTTACTCAGGGACAGACACAGAATTGTTACTGAGGGACACAGAATTGTTACTGAGGGCCACAACCGTTACTTAGGGCCACAGAATTGTTACTCAGGGACACAGAATTGTTACTCAGGGACACAGAACCGTTACTTAGGGCCACAGAATTGTTAATCAGGGACACAGAATTGTTACTGAGGGCCACAGAACCGTTACTTAGGGCCACAGAATTGTTACTCAGGAACAGACACAGAATTGTTACTGAGGGACACAGAATTGTTACTGAGGGCCACAGAAACGTTAATCAGGGACACAGAATTGTTACTGAGGGCCACAGAACCGTTACTTAGGGCCACAGAATTGTTACTCACGGACAGACACAGAATTGTTTCTTGAGGGACACAGAATTGTTACTGAGGGCCACAGAACCGTTACTTAGGGCCACAGAAACGTTAATCAGGGACACAGAATTGTTACTGAGGGCCACAGAACCGTTACTTAGGGCCACGTAAACGTTAATCAGGGACAGACACAGAATTGTTACTGAGGGACACAGAATTGTTACTGAGGGACACAGAATTGTTACTGAGGGACACAGAATTGTTACTGAGGGCCACAGAACCGTTACTTAGGGCCACAGAATTGTTACTTAGGGACACAGAATTTTTACTGAGGGCCACAGAACCGTTACTTAGGGCCACAGAATTGTTACTTAGGGACACAGAATTGTTACTGAGGGCCACAGAACCGTTACTTAGGGCCACAGAATTGTTACTTAGGGACACAGAATTGTTACTGAGGGCCACAGAACTGTTACTTAGGGCCACAGAATTGTTAGTCGGACAGACACAGAATTGTTACTCAGGGACACAGAATTGTTACTGAGGGCCACGGAACCGTTACTTAGGGCCACAGAATTGTTACTCAGGGACACAGAATTGTTACTGAGGGCCACAGAACTGTTACTTAGGGCCACAGAATTGTTACTCAGGGACACTGAATTGTTACTGAGGGCCACAGAACTGTTACTTAGGGCCACAGAATTGTTACTCGGACAGACACAGAATTGTTACTCAGGGACACAGAATTGTTACTGAGGGCCACAGAACCGTTACTTAGGGCCACAGAATTGTTACTCAGGGACACAGAATTGTTACTGAGGGCCACAGAACTGTTACTTAGGGCCACAGAATTGTTACTCAGGGACACAGAATTGTTACTGACGGCCACAGAACTGTTACTTAGGGCCACAGAATTGTTACTCGGACAGACACAGAATTGTTACTCAGGGACACAGAATTGTTACTGAGGGCCACAGAACCGTTACTTAGGGCCACATAAACGTTAATCAGGGACACAGAATTGTTACTGAGGGCCACAGAACCATTACTTAGGGCCACATAATTGTTACTCAGGGACAGACACAGAATTGTTACTGAGGGACACAGAATTGTTACTGAGGGCCACAGAACCGTTACTTAGGGCCACAGAATTGTTACTCAGGGACAGACACAGAATTGTTACTCAGGGACACAGAATTGTTACTCAGGGACACAGAATCGTTTAATTAAAGAGTATGTCAGACAACATGCAGAGGAGTGGCAGAGGAGGCAATGTTTTAGGAGCGAGCAGACGTGGCAGCAGAGGAAGGGGTCGAGGCAGCACTATTCGCAGCCAGAGGCCAGTGCTCCCGGTGTCATCCAGCGGTCGTGTCTCCACCGACAACCCTGCCGTCGTCGATTGGTTGGCTCGGTCGTCTTCCTCTTCCCAGGTCACCTCTGACACCTACAGCCAACGGTCGGTGGGTACGTCAGACACAACCGTTAGTTGGCATGGCCCGGGACCAAGCCCACTGAAATCACGTGTCCTCTACCTGCCCCTGTCCTTTGGTGTTCCCTCACCAAGCGAAGTATCGCATGCTGTGGGCTCAGCCCCACTGTACAGTGAGGAAGAGCTAACAGAGGGCGGTCAGGAACGGGGGGAGACATCCGTCTTTTCAGCAGCCAGGCGAAGAAGTAGTGGCGAGGAGAGTGGCTCGGTAGCCGGTCTAGAGACAGGTCTGTCTCCTGACCCAGACGCAGCCGAGGGGGATAGTAGTGAGGCGGAGACCCTACTTGATGATGAGGAGGTTGATCGCACTTGGCAGCCTCGTCGTCATCAGGCAATTTCTTCCGCATCATCAGGAGAAGAGGGTGGCAGCTTGGCAGCGAGCGAAACAGTCGGTGGGTTGCCCAGGAGACAGCAGCAGGGTCGCAGCAGTGTCAGTGGAGCCAAACGGCCACGGAGTAGAGCACCAGCTCCACTGCAGCCTACCACCACGGCCAGTAGTGGTGCCGGTGTGCACGGAGGAAGCAGCAGTCAGCCAGTGAGGAGTATCGGGGGCAAAGTTTCCTACTCGGCGGTGTGGCAATTTTTTGTCAAGCCGCCCGAGGAAGTAAACGTAGCCGTATGTCGACTATGTGGCCAGAAAGTCAAGCGTGGCCAGGGGGCCCATGTTGGGACTACAGCGTTGCGGCAGCATATGCAGCGTCGCCATTTGGTGGCCTGGGAAAACCGTGATAAAGACACGGCGGTTCTGCCCGCCCCAGCCCCCGCTCCATCACCCGCTCCGTTACTTGCTCCGTCACCTGACGTCAATCGCCCTCCATCAGCCAGTCAAGGCTCCAACACCTCTGCTGAGGGGAGTTGTCGCTCGTTGGCATCTTCCGCTAGTTCAGATGCTCCTTCTCCTGCTACTCCTCTTCACGGATTCCGTCAGCAGTCTTTCTTGGAATCCGTTTCCAAGAGACAACAGTTTGCGAGCACGCACCCGACGGTGCAAAAGCTGAACGTCTTCCTGTCCAAGTTGCTGGTGCTGCAGTCCCTCCCTTTCCAAGTGGTGGACTCAGCACCTTTCCGAGAAATGATGGCTTGTGCCGCGCCGCGGTGGAGAGTGCCAAGCCGTCATTTCTTCGCCAAAAAGGCAGTGCCAGCCCTGCATTCACATGTAGAAGAGATGGTGGGCCAGTCTTTGAGCATGTCGGTCTCTGCCAAAGTGCACGGCAGTGCCGACGTGTGGAGCTGTAACTACGGTCAGGGACAGTACATGTCATTTACGGCCCACTGGGTGAACGTGGTGCCGTCACAGCCGCACCAGCAACTTGGACAGGTCACGCCGCTTTTGCCTCCACGTTTGCACGTCCTTGGTCCACAAAAGGTGTCCGCCTCTACCACCTCTTCTTCCGCCGTGTCCTCAGCCGCCACCCCCGTGCCAAGTCCCATTACCCGACCGGCATATCACATGTGCAGGGCGCAACGGTGTCACGCTGTGCTGCACCTGGTATGCCTTGGCGAACGTAGTCACACAGGGGAGGAACTTCTGAGTGTAATGAACAGAGAAATCGACAGATGGCTGTCTCCGCGCAAACTGAAAATCGGAACCATGTTGACCGACAACGGAAAGAACATGGTGTCTGCTCTGCGTCAAGGAAGGTTGTGCCATGCGCCATGCATGGCTCACGTGTTCAATCTGGTTGTCAAGCGGTTCCTAAAATCCACCATCCCACTGCAAGACATCCTTAAAATGTCACGTAAACTTTGCATGCATTTCAGCCATTCCTACACCGCAAAGCACACCCTCCTTGAGCTGCAGCGGCAGAACGGAATTGCACAGCATCGCCTGATCTGCGACGTTGCAACAAGGTGGAATTCAACCCTACACATGTTAGACCGCCTTTACGAACAGCGAAAGGCCATCACCGATTTCCTGATGTTACAAGCGGATAAAGGTACTCCCCTGTGTAACTTCGATGTCAGCCATTGGCAGCTCATGCGTGACACCTGCCGCTTGCTCAGGCCCTTTGAGGAGGCCACGCTATTCGTGAGTCGGCAGGACTATGGGATGAACGACGTCATTCCTCTGTTGCACGTCCTGGAACAAATGCTGTTAACAATGGTGGCCTTTTTCACACCTGCTGAGAGGGAGGCCAAAATAACGTACTGTAAAAACCACCTATGTAGTCAGTTGGTCTCTGCCTTTTTGCACCAACGTCCATCCTCAGACACTGTGGGCCCTGTGCGCTCGCGTTCCGCTGCCATGGCAGCAGGGGAGGGGTGGGGTGGTAGGAGCAGTGGCAGCTCCACCAGCAGCGGCTGCCTCAGTCTGCAGTCGATGATGAGTAGCTTTCTTCACCAGCGCAGTGAGGAAACTACTAACCAGCCGCAGCAGCAGCATCAGGTGGACCTGGAGCAGGACCTCAAACAAAAGGCTTGGGCCTACTTGGACAGCACCCTGCCAACCGAGGTAGACAATCCCCTTGACTACTGGGCAACGAAACTTGACCTTTGGCCCCAACTAGCTGAATTTGCCCTTGAAAGGCTGTCATGCCCGGCCAGTAGCGTGGCATCGGAGCGCGTGTTTAGTGCGGCAGGAGGTATTGTAACTCCGCGGAGGACACGACTGTCCACCCAAAGTGTGGAGAGACTCACGTTTGTGAAAATGAATCAGGCGTGGATTAGTCTGGATTTCAAACCACCAGTTCCTGACACAACTGACTAAATCCGCCATGAATCATGCCTCAAACATGTGCCACTTTCAGGTCTCCTCACACACTGCTGGTGTGTTCCATTTTTTGTCATAGGGTGCTGGCAGATTACGGGCCTCCCATAGCTGCTGCCAGGCCCCTAATCTGCCATGGGCCCCTATACCGCCTCCTCATGCTGCTGCCAGGTCCACAGTCTCTTATGCCATGTGCCACTTTCAGGTCTCCTCACACTGCTGGTGTGTTCAATTTTTTGACATAGGGTGCTGGCAGATTACGGGCCTCCCATGGCTGCTGCCAGGCCCCTAATCTGCCATGGGCCCCTATATACCGCCTCCTCATGCTGCTGCTAGGTCCAGAATCTCTCATGGGTCCCTGTACGGCCTCCCATTGCTGCTGTCTCCATCGCCACACTCTGCCATGTGCCACTTTCAGGTCTCCTCACACACTGCTGGTGTGTTCAATTTTTTGACATAGGGTGCTGGCAGATTACGGGCCTCCTATAGCTGCTGCCAGGCCCCTAATCTGCCATAGGCCCCTATATACCGCCTCCTCATGCTGCTGCCAGGTCCAGAGTCTCTCATGGGTCCCTGTACGGCCTCCCATTGCTGCTGTCTCCATAGCCACACTCTGCCATGTGCCACATTCAGGTCTCTTCACACTGCTGGTGTGTTGAATTTTTTGACATAGGGTGCTGGCAGATTACGGGCCTCCCATAGCTGCTGCCAGGCCCCTAATCTGCCATAGGCCCCTATATACCGCCTCCTCATGCTGCTGCCAAGTCCAGAGTCTGTCATGGGTCCCTGTACGGCCTCCCATTGCTGCTGTCTCCATCGCCACACTCTGCCATGTGCCACTTTCAGGTCTCCTCACACTGCTGGTGTGTTGAATTTTTTGACATAGGGTGCTGGCAGATTACGGGCCTCCCATAGCTGCTGCCAGGCCCCTAATCTGCCATGGGCCCCTATACCGCCTCCTCATGCTGCTGCCAAGTCCAGAGTCTCTCATGGGTCCCTGTACGGCCTCCCATTGCTGCTGTCTCCATCGCCACACTCTGCCATGTGCCACTTTCAGGTCTCCTCACACTGCTGGTGTGTTGAATTTTTTGACATAGGGTGCTGGCAGATTACGGGCCTCCTATAGCTGCTGCCAGGCCCCTAATCTGCCATAGGCCCCTATATACCGCCTCCTCATGCTGCTGCCAAGTCCAGAGTCTGTCATGGGTCCCTGTACGGCCTCCCATTGCTGCTGTCTCCATCGCCACACTCTGCCATGTGCCACTTTCAGGTCTCCTCACACTGCTGGTGTGTTGAATTTTTTGACATAGGGTGCTGGCAGATTACGGGCCTCCTATAGCTGCTGCCAGGCCCCTAATCTGCCATAGGCCCCTATATACCGCCTCCTCATGCTGCTGCCAGGTCCAGAGTCTGTCATGGGTCCCTGTACGGCCTCCCATTGCTGCTGTCTCCATCGCCACACTCTGCCATGTGCCACTTTCAGGTCTCCTCACACTGCTGGTGTGTTGAATTTTTTGACATAGGGTGCTGGCAGATTACGGGCCTCCCATAGCTGCTGCCAGGCCCCTAATCTGCCATGGGCCCCTATACCGCCTCCTCATGCTGCTGCCAAGTCCAGAGTCTCTCATGGGTCCCTGTACGGCCTCCCATTGCTGCTGTCTCCATCGCCACACTCTGCCATGTGCCACTTTCAGGTCTCCTCACACACTGCTGGTGTGTTCAATTTTTTGACATAGGGTGCTGGCAGATTACGGGCCTCCTATAGCTGCTGCCAGGCCCCTAATCTGCCATAGGCCCCTATATACCGCCTCCTCATGCTGCTGCCAGGTCCAGAGTCTGTCATGGGTCCCTGTACGGCCTCCCATTGCTGCTGTCTCCATCGCCACACTCTGCCATGTGCCACTTTCAGGTCTCCTCACACTGCTGGTGTGTTGAATTTTTTGACATAGGGTGCTGGCAGATTACGGGCCTCCCATAGCTGCTGCCAGGCCCCTAATCTGCCATGGGCCCCTATACCGCCTCCTCATGCTGCTGCCAAGTCCAGAGTCTCTCATGGTTCCCTGTACGGCCTCCCATTGCTGCTGTCTCCATCGCCACACTCTGCCATGTGCCACTTTCAGGTCTCCTCACACACTGCTGGTGTGTTGAATTTTTTGACATAGGGTGCTGGCAGATTACGGGCCTCCCATTGCTGCTGCCAGGCCCGTAATCTGCCATGGGCCCCCGTACCGACTCCTCATGCTGTGACGTTGCAACAAGGTGGAATTCAACCCTACATATGTTAGACCGCCTTTACGAACAGCAAAAGGCCATCACAGATTTCCTGATGTTAAAAGCGGATAAAGGTACTCCCTGTGTAACTTAGATGTCAGCCATTGGCAGCTCATGCGTGACACCTGCGCTTGCTCAGGCCCTTTGAGGAGGCCACGCTATTCGTGAGCCGGCAGGACTATGGGATGAACGACGTCATTCCTCTGTTGCACGTCCTGGAACAAATGCTGTTAACAATGGCTGGTCAGGGTGCGGTAGACATGGCGCACAGATCTCAACGCCACATGACCCCTGTGGGGGCAGGACAGGAAGAAGAGGAGGAGGTAGAGGAGGACATTGGTGCTCAGGAATTATTGAGTGAAATGGGTGGTTTTTCCACTCAGCGGACAGCAGTGGAGGAGCAGGAGCATCTGGTAGAGGAGGAGGAAGAGGAGACAGAGGACCCAGACGCACCGTGGCAGTATGCTGTGGAGATGGAGGCAGGGAGTCCCTCGCATTCCTTGGCACAAATGGCCCATAGCATGCTCGCTTGCTTGCGTACCGACAGCCGAATAATAACCATCAGACAGAGGGATGACTTTTGGCTGTCCACCTTGTTGGACCCTCGCTACCGTTCAA
This sequence comes from Staurois parvus, assembly GCF_062004578.1. Taxonomy (NCBI): domain Eukaryota; kingdom Metazoa; phylum Chordata; class Amphibia; order Anura; family Ranidae; genus Staurois; species Staurois parvus. The sequence goes on from NW_028317852.1 coordinate 12,458,278, forward strand.
AAATGGTGGCCTTTTTCACACCTGCTGAGAGGGAGGCCAAAATAACGTACTATAAAAACCACCTATGTAGTCAGCTGGTTTCTGCCTGTCTGTGCCAACGTCCATCCTCAGACACTGTGGGCCCTGTGCGCTCGCGTTCCGCTGCCATGGCAGCAGGGGAGGGGTGGGGTGGTAGGAGCAGTGGCAGCTCCACCAGCAGCGGCTGCCTCAGTCTGCAGTCGATGATGAGTAGCTTTCTTCACCAGCGCAGTGAGGAAACTACTAACCAGCCGCAGCAGCAGCAGCAGCAGCATCAGGTGGACCTGGAGCAGGACCTCAAACAACAGGCTTAGGCCTACTTGGACAGCACCCTGCCAACCGAGGTAGACAATCCCCTTGACTACTGGGCAACGAAACTTGACCTTTGGCCCCAACTAGCTGAATTTGCCCTTGAAAGGCTGTCATGCCCGGCCAGTAGCGTGGCATCGGAGCGCGTGTTTAGTGCGGCAGGAGGTATTGCAACTCCGCGGAGGACACGACTGTCCACCCAAAGTGTGGAGAGACTCACGTTTGTGAAAATGAATCAGGCGTGGATTAGTCTGGATTTCAAACCACCAGTTCCTGACACAACTGACTAAATCCGCCATGAATCATGCCCCAAACATGTGCCACTTTCAGGTCTCCTCACACTGCTGGTGTGTTCCATTTTTTGTCATAGGGTGCTGGCAGATTACGGGCCTCCCATAGCTGCTGCCAGGCCCCTAATCTGCCATGGGCCCCTATACCGCCTCCTCATGCTGCTGCCAAGTCCAGAGTCTCTCATGGTTCCCTGTACGGCCTCCCATTGCTGCTGTCTCCATCGCCACACTCTGCCATGTGCCACTTTCAGGTCTCCTCACACTGCTGGTGTGTTCCATTTTTTGTCATAGGGTGCTGGCAGATTACGGGCCTCCCATAGCTGCTGCCAGGCCCCTAATCTGCCATGGGCCCCTATACCGCCTCCTCATGCTGCTGCCAGGTCCAGAGTCTCTCATGGGTCCCTGTACGGCCTCCCATTGCTGCTGTCTCCATCGCCACACTCTGCCATGTGCCACTTTCAGGTCTCCTCACACTGCTGGTGAGTTCCATTTTTTGTCATAGGGTGCTGGCAGATTACGGGCCTCCCATAGCTGCTGCCAGGCCCCTAATCTGCCATGGGCCCCCGTACCAACTCCTCATGCTGCTGCCAGGCCCGTAATCTGTCATGGGCCCCTGTTGTCGCTTGTTGGCATATTCCGCTCGTTCAGATGCTCCTTCTCCTGCTACTCCTCTTCACGGATTCCGTCAGCAGTCTTTCTTGGAATCCGTTTCCAAGAGACAACAGTTTGCGAGCACGCACCCGACGGTGCAGAAGCTGAACGTCCTCCTGTCCAAGTTGCTGCTGCCAGGCTCGTAATCTGTCATGCGCCCCTGTACCGCCTCCTCATGCTGCTGCCAGGTCCAGAGTGTGTCATTGGCCCCCGTACCGACTCCTCATGCTGCTGCCAGGCCCGTAATCTGTCATGGGCCCCTGTACCGCCTCCCCATGCTGCTGCCAGGTCCAGAGTGTGTCATGGGTCCCTGTACGGCCTCCCATTGCTGCTGCCAGGCCCGTAATCTGCCATGGGCCCCCGTACCGACTCCTCATGCTGCTGCCAGGCCCGTAATCTGTCATGGGCCCCTGTACCGCCTCCTCATGCTGCTGCCAGGTCCAGAGTGTGTCATGGGTCCCTGTACGGCCTCCCATTGCTGCTGTCTCTATCGCCACACTCTGCCATGTGCCACTTTCAGGTCTCCTCACACTGCTGGTGGTTTCCATTTTTGTCATAGGGTGCTGTATGGCCTCCCATTGCTGCTGCCTCCACCGCCACACTGTGGCTCCACACTCTGGTTTTGGCCCCGTGACTGCCCAAATGAGTGAAGTGTGCGGTGATTCTAAGATCGACGGCACTCATCTGCATGTCATACTGACTGACAGTATTATTTCTCTTCCCCAGCAGACTCCAAGGGCATTTAAATTAAAGGTACAGTGTTCTGCACTAATATTAAGTCTCTCTGAAGCCTAGAAACACCCTTTTTTAAGTTAAATTCACAGCGAATATATTCGACTCGAATCGAAATTTTTCCACGAATTCGCCGAATCAGTCGAATCGAATTTTTGAATACTTCGCTCATCTCTACCTCTGACCATTACTTTGTTTGTTTTTCTCTCCACAAGGACGGTGCCATCTTTGTTCAGGCATCACGAAGGGGCAACATCTACTTCCTGGACTGAGATGTCAGTTCAGAAATGACACAGTCATGTAAATACTGGTACTTTTGCAGTTTTTGGCTGTGTTCAGAAATGTCTGACACAAGTCTGCCTCTGATGCAACCTATTACCGTGTAACTTTCGACAAAGTCTAAATGTTGCAGCCTGAGCATGGGAGGGAAACTAAGGAAATGTTAGCTCAAGTGTGCAGGTGACTAATATCCTTTCAGCCTAAGCATAGTTACTGATTGGAGCTTGAGGACACTTTTAATACAATGTAGAACCTTTTAAAAAAACTATACCATTGCTGTATATAGTAACATGAGGAATTTATTCATGCACATTATTTGACATAAACCCTGCTTAGTTACAGACTTTGATCTCCAATCAGCAGAGAGTGAAGGCTTTGCTGACTGCTGAGCTAGTGGTCTGACTCAGGAGGACGCATATCAGACCTCTGCAGAGGGACCACTGCTTTTACACAGAGAGCAAGGGTCCTTCTCAGCAGCATGCTGACAGGGGAATAGCTTTTCTATTTAGGTTGTGGCCACTTTCTTAACAGAACAAATTGTTAGATCTTTTACATTTATGAGCTTGGAATGTATTTAGCTAATTAGAATGAAAATTTACTTGGGGTTTAATAAAAACTTTGGAAAGGTGGATATTTGAAGCAGATAATTATATCTTATATACTGTATACAATCGACAAGCAGATGTATCTGAAGAAAGACATTTCCATTTAGCATGCATTATAAAAGACATTTCATTCAAAGCAAGAGAACAGAGTAATGAAAAAAAAAACTCATCAAGGTTAATATTACTAATTATGTTCATATATGCACAATGAAGAATATTTTCTTTGAGTCTACAAATCAAATTTTATTGACCTTTATTTAAAGAAATGTTTCATGAGAGAAGCATGGGGGTGGGGAGCTGTGCTGAAAATATTAGTTGTCTGGCAGCCATGTAGATCTAATAGCTTCAATACTTTTGGAAACAAGAGATGTGAAAAGAAGCTAAATGTACCAACTGTTGGTTGTTTGTAAAAAAAAATATAAGCCACATACATTATTTCTTATTTACATGATTAAAAATACTTTTTAGTCCTGAATATAATGAGCAAAGAAAGAAAATACTGTATGTTCAAAGCCCCATACACACCCTCTTTAACTACCTCCCACCCAGCCTATAGACAAATGACGGCTGAGCAAGAGCAATGTTATACTGGGAGGACCTCATATAAGCCTAGACGCCACTTTCCAGCATAATCTGACACCTGCTGTGTCCATCTGACACAGTGGAAGACTGATCATTGTACTGGTTCTACCATGATACCATGTGATTGCTGTGGCCAATCACAGCAATTACATGACAGTTGTACATAATTAATGTATTTCATTGAACACTATTGTAACTGATCACAATGATCACATGGTGCTGGCCAATACCAGTTATCACAATAGTACACAATGCCAATAAATGGATACTGTTCACAAAAATTATTGCTTAAGCAATCATAATGTAAAAAGACACCCTGATCATTTCCCCAGAGCAGTACAGTGTCAGTATGGCAATACTGTACTGCTCTGGTCACAGTATGTAAAAATAAATTACAAAAAGAATTGAAAAACCTTATTCTTTTTCTTTTTTTACATTCTGGTCACCAGTCCAGGGGCTGACTGACCATTTGGAAACTCGGGCACTGCCCGAGGGCCCGGGGTCAGTAGGGGGCCCCATGAGATGCCCCTGGTACCTTTTTCATAGGCTTTTTTGAGTTTGGGCAAGGTCACAGGGCCCCATGATCCCCTACTGCCTGGGGGCCCCATGAGTTGTCCGTCCACCCCTGCACCAGTCAGTATCCCTGTTCACCGCCACACCAGTTATATGATTACGTTGTACTGCTCTAATGACAGTATGTTTTAGAAAAAAAAACAAATTTTATTTAATTTCTTCATTTTCTAAAAAATTGTAACACAAAATTACAACTTCAGAAAACTAACCATGACTCAGACTGTCTACTTTCCAAAACAGGGTTATTTAGGGGGTATTTGGACTGTCCTGGCATTTTAGAGCCTTAAGAAATGAGAAAGGCAGTCAGTATATCAGGAATGATCAATTTTCAGACATATATACCATAGGTTGTAGATTCTATAACTTCCATACAGACTAAAAATTATACACAAATTTTGGTTATTTTTATCAAAGAAATTTAGCAGAATACATTTTGGCCTAAATTTATAAAAAAAAAATATACATTAAAAAACTAGGTATGTTTATGTTTATATACCAAAAAAACCCCAGTGGTGATTAAATAAAATCAAAAGAAATATCTGTCTCAAAAATGATAAAAATTTCATTGGATATAGCATTGCATGACTGAGTAATTGTCATTTGACAGCGCTGAAAGCTGATAATTGGGCAGAAACGGGGTGAAAGTGTCTGGTTTGAAGTAATTAAATACACAGTATCCTCTCTGTCATTCATTAAATGTCTTATTAAGTTTTAAGGTGAAGGGCTTCTGCTATATGCAGTAAGTGTCTCTAACATTTGTGTTAATTTCAGAGAGCAGCTAGGTAGCAGCCAAGCTTAGTGCTCCTTTTCTTCTCAGCCTAAGATCATGCTGGTTCTTTTAGCTTATATCAGCTTCTACTCTGCATGCTTCAGCTGTTGGTGTCACAGGTTACCTTTTGACTTATTATTTATTTGTCAAGCCAGTTACTAAGGAGCTTGTGCTAGTAGTGTGATCTTGGAAGGCAGTTTGGAAGAGTCTCCCATTTTTGGGAGATTACTATGAGATGCTGTCCTACTAAAGGATAAAAAGTACCTTCTCAGTTGTTCGTTTCTCAAGGAAAAGTACAAGCAGGTCAGTCTTTAAAGCAGGGCAAAAGGGACAGCTGCCCTGGGCCCTGTCATTGTTGTGGGCCCAAAATCCTAACAATTGCTCCGTCACATACTGCAGCAGCAGGGAAAGGGAAGTAGTAAGCCGTGGTGTCCATGAGTGACAGCAGAGCTGGCCGAGTGGAGAGACACACTGACAAGCAGCGGCAGGGGCCGGAGAAGTGAGAGTGGATCACAGGGAGGAGGCAAGGACATTCCTACAGCAGCATGGATGAACAGAAAGCTGGTAGTGCGAGAGTTCCAATCTGAAGGAGCACATGTGCTGGGCTGAGCTGAAGTTTTCCACTGTTACCATTACCAGCACTGCCTGTACATAACACTGGTCGGCATGGATGAGTGGACAGCTGGTGAGTTGTGATTAAAGCGGAGCTCCACCCAAAAGGGGAAGTTCAATTTTAAAGACCGGTCCCCCGCTCCCCATTAAGGATTGGTACCTTTGGGGAGTGGGGGGGGGGGGAGAGAAATTGAGAGATTTCTACTTCCGCTGCAATTGCTTAGGCGATCGTAAGAGGAAGTTGTCCTCCTACCCTCCGTCCACCTATTCTTCTGGGACATGTTGCAGACGGCTGGTGAAACAGGCCTTGGGGAAGACACCACGGGATCATGGGACAGATGAGCGGCTGTTTTTGTAGCTGTTGACTTTTATTTTTTAAAGTGTGAGTGGAACTCTGCTTTAACAATCTGAATGAGCTAATTTGCTCTACTGAGTTGAACTTTCATTGCTTTAGATGCTAAACTATCACTCATTTCTGCCTCTCTGCTTCTATGATCATTGACAGTACAATTTGGAATGTAATCCTGGTCAGCTTCATTGACTCCATTTTTTCTGCCACATATTAAATTGTGCTGCAGTGCAAGACAACACTTCTACTTTGACTGTTGTGTGAGTTTGTACCATAATATGCAGTGACCTTTAGTAACCAATGGATGAGCAAAAAGGTTGTGCAGTAACCTCTAGCAACCAATCACTGAGTGGTAAAGATGTGCAGTAACCTCTAGCAACCAATCGGTGAGCAGTAAGGTTGTAGAGTAACCTCTAGGAACCAATCAGTGAATGGTAAAGATGTGCAGTAACCTCTAGCAACCAGTGAGTGGTAAAGATGCACATAACCTCTATCAACTAATGGGTGAGTGTTAATGATATGCAGTAACCTCTAGCAACCAATCAGTGAGCAATAATGATGTACAGCAACCTCCTAGCAACCAATGAGTGGTAAGGATGTGCAGTAACCTCTAGCAACCAATAGGTGAGCAGTGAGGATGTGCATAATCTCTAGCAACCAATAGGTGAGCGTTAATAATGTGTAGTAACCTCTAGCAACCAGTGAGCAGTAATGATGTACAGCAACCTCTAGCAACCAATCGGTGAGCAGTAATGATGTGCAGTAACCTATAGCAACCAGTCAGCTAGCAGAAATGTTGTGCTGTAACCTCTAGCAACTAGTCAGTGAGCCATAATGTGTGCTGTAACCTCTAGCAAGCAGTAAGTGATTGGTAATGATATGTTGTAACCTCTGGCAATCAATTGCATTCGCTGATCTGCTGCAGTAAACTGATTTTGAGTCTAGTTGCTATTTATTGTATGCCTCAGAGCAGATGGAGAGTGAAATTGCATGTCGGGGTGCTGGGGGGGGGGGGGGGGGGCAAGAAAATGTTTGCCCGATGTACAATCAATATTAAAGATGGCTCTGAGCACAAGGAAGGAAGAGTTACCAAAATATCACATCAGTCCTGGTCCCTAAGCAGAAGAGATCAATGAGGTTTCTATAGTTCAGCATAGTCTGGGGGAAAACAAAATTGTTTGTTCTACAAGGTGGCTGGGTTCCAGGCTGTTTTTGCTAAAATAAAGAACAAGCCCTTAAGTGGATCACTCTGCAAAACTAAAGCCAATTAGGTAAACTAAGAAATCTAGGTGTGCCATATTATGTCATATGAAGGGCATTTCCATTACCTCAGGGTAAAAAGCATTGTAAATGAATAATGAATTTATTTTATAAGTAAAAGAACATATACTGGCCCCAAGAGTAGAAACCATAATATATATGTGTGGTAAATGCCTGGGTGCTTAACCACAGTAATACAAATATGTATCAAAAACAGGCATAGAAGCACTAATGGGTCTTGCAGAAGAGATCACAGCAACACCATGTTATTGTCAATAAAATGACAATGCTTATGTGTTTAACTCTCTCTTCCTCTGCACACTGAATGGAGAATGGCAAGCAGAAATCGATGCTCATGTAGCAGCCTGGAGTCTGTTTAGATTTTTTAAGACAACTTTTTGCTTTTTGGTGGAAGCGATCACTACACACACAGTAAAATACAAATGCCATCAACATAAAATAAAAACAACATACCCCTGAAAAATTTAAATCTCAAAATTGCACTTCTTCATCAAAAGCCTACTTTCAGTTTGAGTGAAATCTTGCAGCATTACAAATGTTTGCTATGGAAAGGAAAGCAGCTAAAAGTGATTGATGTCCTTAAATAAACCACAAAATAAAATTAAAGACAAAAAAGCACCTTAAATAAACCACAAAATAAAATTAAAGACAAAAAAATCACCTAATATTAAAACCAATAATGCAGCAAAGGGGTTAATTGCCCAACCTGCTTACACTCAGACCATTCAGCTGCTCAATCACTAATATGGTACTGTGAGGGTGGTGCACCCCCTTTCCCACTGTGGTTTCCTGGTTCTCCCAATCCTTAGGGAGAGGGTGGCTAGTGTGAGTAGATTGGGAACTATCCATTCACTAAATCGAGCTCTGAACTTTTCTGGGTTCAGAACTGTCAGAATTCTCACTAAAATGCCATGTAATCAGATAATTCAGCCCAGCTCTATGCTTGATCAGCTGGAGTGGAGGCAAGGCAGACATTAGGATATCTCTATAAAGAGAACCTTTCAGCTGCCTTGTGATAGCAACAAAACGTAAGTGACATTAAAGTCTGGTTTAAAAAAAATCTATTCATGTATATATTCTTAACTCAAAAAAGTACTTTCTATTGCTCTCAGTCTCCTCCAAATCTAATTTACTTTTTTTTGGCTGTGATAGAAAAGATTTGTCTTTTAGAAGGTGGCTACATTTTTTCTGCATTGTCCCATAAATATATTTAGGAATGTAGCCACCCCTCGCTTGGAAGATGGACTAGAGACTAGAGACTTTGGACTATGGGATTTGTAGCGTGCAAAGAGCAGTGCACATGACTACATGGCAACTGCTCATTGAAAACAAATGAAAATAAGGGGAAAAATGGGAGCTCCAAAAGCTCATGGAGGGAGTTAAAAGGAGACTGTAAAAGACAGGATGAAATGATTTAATGACAATAGATTACAGGACTAATATATTATAATTAGTAGACGTGCATTGGTTATTTTTGGAGAATAAGGATATTGATTGGCATCATAATTTGGCTATACTTCTCCTGTGGATTCTCCTATGGATTACAGGAGTGTAGTTAGGGATCCAGCCAGAATCTTGGACCAGCACCTGGCTCAGCCTCTCAGTGACCCACTAAGAGTCTGAGCCAGCCCCTCCTGCCCCCCTACAGCCCAGAGCTCCAATGAGCACTGGAGGGGCAGAGCTGAGCTTTCTGCTCAGAGTGGAGGGGAGAACTGAGTGATCAGGTGTGTTTGATCACCCAGTTTGATCACCCAGTTCTCTGTGCAGAGCTGCATCCACCTAGGTGAGTATGTTTTTTCTGCCCATACTTCTCTTTTAAATGAAAAAAAGTAAAAAATGTAAATAATAATAAAATAACTGCATTTAAAAATGTAAACGTAACCCCATTTCCCTGCACACAAAATGAATGCACATGCATGTGTTACACAAGCAGGGTATCGCTGTGAAAGTTGAACTGTTGGCAATAATTCTATGGCCATCATTCGAGGTTACCTCTAAACTCATAACCTGTAAGGATATTTAAAATGTTGCCTATGGGCAATTTTGGATAAGTAGTGTTTTGTCATTTCCAGGGTGCATACAATTTTAAAGCTTGACATATTTGGTATTTACATTTACTCAATGCAACCCCATATTATATATTTTACCAAAAATTGTATATTATATTCTGTTTATGTGTAAATTCATTTTAGTGTCTTTTTTTCCCTGAAAATAAACAGTTGCACAATTATTGTGAGACATAAATGTAAAGTACCACCATTTTTTTCTACAGGGCCTCTGATTTTAGAAAATAGTGCTTGGAGGTTTTAAGTAATTTTCTAGCAAAAAAAAAAAAATCACATTTTAACATGTGTACAAAAAAATTGCTGCCCTCTCAGCACTGGGGATACACGATAGTGTATTACAAAAAATATAAAGTAGTGAGAGCGCACTGGCCTAGCGCATTATCCCAATAAATAATTTATTAATAATCTGCGTAAGACAGCTAGGGTCCAGATGACATCCTTTCAAGCTGAGGAGCATGTGTAGTGGATTGAGTGACTTTGATGCTGATGCTTACTCTGAGGGGCTTTGCATATCACAATGTTTGTGAGTAGATTTATTTTGGATTATTAAAAAATGATTTATTGGGAAAATGTTGGTGCACCCTCTTTTATTTGTGTTTTTTTTACATATGCTGGGCATAATTCTGTCTCTATTTTACCATGTACAATATGATAAAATCATGCCCGTTTAGGCCCACCAATCTTTAACTGATGTGCACACATCTATAAACCATTCTTTTGGAATGACATTTGTAAAGCTGTGTTTTGTTATTTGTTATTGGAGCAGATATATGATGATAAATATATAATAGTATAAAACTCTCTTACAGCATCCCATCTCAGACATGTGGTCAGCACTGAAAGAACCTAAAAGAATAAGTATGTCATATTATCCTTTATATATTTCTCCCAAGACAGGTAATATTTGAGCATTGCTCCACTTTTAAGGTTGAACTGTTTTTTTTATTATTTTAGTGTTCTACTGTAGAGAAAATTAAAAACTCTTACTGAAATACTCACCCTTTCATCAATGTTGCTTCAGCACTGGTCCTCTGGTTAGCATTTTTAAAAAGCACTTCTAGTCTAGGTTTAAGTCTAATTTGTCAGGGACTTGCCCTCTGTGGGGCATGTCACCACAACAGTCTAGACTCACAGAAGAAAGCTACAAAGATTGGCCCCACATCATTGTATGGCACAGCTATCTGCAGCTTTCAGGACCCTCATATCACAGGAAGAAAAGAACCAGTGACATCACGCAACCAGGCCAAAGATACATGGTAAGCATGTCGGTTAAGGATATAACAAGGTGAGCAAAAGATCAGGAGAGTTGTGGCAAGCCTATAATTGGGCTTTAATCATAATTGTAACACTAATAATCATAACAAAAGAGGATCAAAGTTGATCACAATTAAAATACAGTAGCTATATGATAAAACCATTAGTTCTTTAAGTTTGACTATTTGAAACGCTATTTTGGCAGGAATGTTGAAGTTTGAGAAAAAAACAGGCCTTCTGAAGTCCCAAAAAAGCACTTTATAAAATTGTTCTGTATATTTTATATTTACAGTACATTCAAAGCTATTTAATATTACAAAACCATGTTGATTTGACATCACTAAAGGAGTTGGAAGATTTAGCAAATATATTTGAAACAAAGTGATAAAACCATTAGAAATAAATTATACAGAAGCAAACTATGCAAATGAATGTCTTGTATGCTGCAGTATATTTTCATGGACAGTTACATTTACTTTGTTTAGTTAATGTTTAGTGTGTGATTGTATGCTAAAAGGAATTTTACTTCTTGTGTACAAATTTAACATGATCTGCTCTGCAAACTGTTTTCCCAACTTTTGCACATAACAATATTACTTAGAAAAAATTTCCACTGTCCAGTATTAATCGCGCCATAAACAATCAAAGGCTAAACAACTTAATACAATGTTAAACCGAAATACATGTAAATGGTATTTGAAACAGTTTATTTGTTCAGAAGCCAAGCTGGCAGCAAATTAAGTAGGCTTGAGAAGCTTAAGATTGTCTTCTGAGTGTGGAAAATATCTTTCTTTGTTACTGTTGGCATTTTAACAGCTAATAAGTGTCATGATTTCTGCAGCATGTCATGTTCGCTTGTCCCCCTAAAGTGACAGGACGTGTCTGTGGTTCAACTGGTTAGGACATCTGTCAACTGGATGTGGCGTACTGATGGCCTAGAGTTAATCTGAAGGGACAAAAATTAAGTATTCTTAAACATGAAAAGAAAAGGTGAAAAAGACTGTGCTGTGGCACAGAGAAACAAGGTCATTACATATCGGTCATAGTCCTTTTTAGAGAACAGTTCTCTAAATGTAAGTACAAATTTGCATATTGCTTGTATATACAAATCCTTTAAAGCTCTGCACTTGCTATGAGTTGTTATCCAACAGAAGATAATGTGGCTTTTAGCTTCTTAAATATTTCAGAAATCACAAATTTTAAAATTACAAAAAAATCTGTAAAACTTAAGTATTTTCCATATATGGTTTGCAGTATGTTTGGTGGACTTTACCCATGTTCAGATGCTGAATCTGAACCCCATTGAAATCAATGGTAGCAGAATAGTAATGGCCATTTTCTAGGTTAATTGGGAAGTTATTATCAAACAAAGGGCACAAGTAGTTGGGTAGTGCCATTGGGGACATATACTAAAGCAAACACAAAAGAAAAAAATTGCATTTGGCAGGAAACAGTGATTTTATTAATACCTAGGCTCCATGCACACTAGCAGCCTTAAAAAAATGCTAATAAAACCTAATAATTACTGCTTTTTACCGGTTTTTAGCATTGTTTTTTGCAGTGTTTAGGGGTGTTTGCATTAGTGTCTCGGAGCGCTGCCGTGTCCTTAACAGTGAATGACTTGTCAGATGTCAACAGGCTGAATGTAATCAACAGAACTGACAGCAATTCAAACTTGAGAAAGAAAAAAACAGTGTGGGGGTTCTCCCCAATTCTTACCAGGCTCTTCAGGTACGGATTTTAAGGGGAACCGAATACCAATTTATTTTTAAAAAGGTGTGGGGTCAGACCCTTATCTGAGCATGCAGCCTGGCAGGCCAGGAAAGGAAAGGGGGTGAGCAAGCGCCCACCCCAACCATATCAGGCCCCATGCCCTCAACATTGGGGGATTCTTTGGGGCAATGCACCTTGCCCCCACAATCCTGGCCCAGGGATTTTTGGGGGTCTGTGGGGCAGGGAGCTTATCAGAATGTGGAAACCCCCTTTAACAAGAAGGTCCCCAGATCCTGCCACCTCAATGTAAATCAGTAGTGGTAAAAAAACAGAGACAGTTTTCGACAAGTCCTCTATTTTATTAAAGAATTGGATTCGGGGTTCCCCTTAAAGTCCATACAAACCCAAAGGGCCTAATAAGCATTGGGGGAGAGGGGGGCACACTGTTTTTTTCAATTTTGAATTGAGCAGTTCTTTTCTTTACACTTAGGTGTCAACAGGGCTTCCATGATGAATTATCTGTTGTTAAGGACGTGTTGGTCAGCTTGCCCACCCGCTTCTTAACCTCCAACTATCCACTTGTTGTTAAGGACATAGGCGGCCACTGGCCAGCTGGGTACTGGTGCTTAGCAACAGTTAGCAGAGTTTAGGACCTTTCAGGGCTTTTTTTTCTGCTAGCAAATCGCTCCCACACATGCAAAAAAAAGAGTTTTTCTGCTCCTAAATGCTAAAGTTTCAAAAACGGTTCTAGACTACAATAGAGTGCATAGACACATAGGACAACACTATTAATAATATAATTTTCTTCTAGTGGCAGAAAAATAATGCTTATAAGTAGCTGCTAGGAGATTATTTTTAAGCTAAAGTGCATGGAACCTTAAAGTGAAACATTAAAAATGCTAATAATTCCTTTAAATAACATGCTCTAAGCTTGCTTGTGAAGCGGCACATCTCTACAATTTATACTAACCTACAGAAAAACTGACATTTGCAAAGAAAATGCTGTTTAAATTGCTAGTAAATGACAGCTCTTGGGCGCTTTGTTCTGTTTGGAAACAAACGACTGGGGATTCCATTTGTCTGTACCAAACCTCTATCCTTTGTGAGGGTCTGGTATAGATGTTAAAAAACAGCATGGAATTCTGTCTAAAAATACACACTGAGCCCTTTTCCTTGATGAAGGCCTGGTATGAACGTTAAGGGGAAATCAATGCGGGGCGCATGCGCGGCCAGGGACGATGGCGGCCGCACTTTAAGTGAGCTCCGCTCATCCCGGCCAGTGAAGACTCACCCGACACTTGCCTCCGCTCCTCTTCCGCTGCGGGTGAGTCACCCGTACTCTGCACCCGGCCCGGCACCTGAGCGAAGGCTTGATGGGGAAGATAGGGCGCTGGAGGCCCCCCTCCCCGCAACCACGTGACCCGCGGCCCTCGCCGCTCCGGAGGTTCCTCTCCAGGCCACAATCCCCAGCCTCAGGTATGACTGAGAGCCCAGGGAGAGATCGCGGCCCCCCGGTGGTCGCAGACGGTACTGCACCCACAGACACTCCAGCCTCTGCCCTGACACACTCCCTGCTGGAGGACTATGAGCCCCAGCATGCTACTGCAAGGGCTGCGGAGCACTCTGCCTCAGAGAAGCATCCTCTTTCCACCCTGGCACCTCAACAGGCCACCCAGTCACCTTCCCTCACATTGTCAGCGTTGGATGACAAGCTACAAAATTTTTTGCGCAACATTACCGCGTCCATATCCGCTGAAATTGGAAAGCTGGCCTTGGAGCTTAGAGGGGAAATTACCCAGATTGGAGACCGCACGGACAGACTGGAAAATGAGTTTGATGATCTGGTTCAATACGTCCACGTGCTGGAAGAGGATAACGCTTATCTGAAGCATTCCATGTCCCAAATGCAGCTCCAGCAAGAGGATCTGGAAAACAGGGAACGGCGCCAAAATATCCGTATCCGCGGTATGTCCGAGTCTATTGCAGATGCACAGTTGCACCGTCATCTTTTGTCCTTCTTTACCGCGACTGCCCCCTTGGTTCCAGAAGCAGATTGGCGTATGGATAGGGCTCAACGCTCCTTGGGCCCAAAACCTGCTGAAGGCACCAGATCTCGCGACGTTATTGTTCGCTTTCATTTTTTTCAAAGCAAAGAAGCTCTACTTTCTGCTGTTCGCCATAAATCGTCTCTGGAATTTCAGGGGGACAGACTCCAACTCTTCTGCGACCTGTCCCCGATTACACTGGCTAAGCGACGAGATCTGAAACCGATCACCACACATCTTCAACAACACCGTGTCCCTTACCGCTGGGGGTTTCCCTTTCGGCTGATCGTAACTAGGGACAATACCCAAGTTGTGCTCCGTGATCTTCATGAGGCGGACTCCTTCTTAAAACGCCTGGGACTTCCACCTCTGTCTGAAGATGTATCCCCACTGCCACCAACTCCGTCTTGTCCATCCGCTACCCCCAACAAGATCTGGACCCCAGTTCGCAGAGGTCGGAAGAGACTTTCTCGTACCCCACAACGTCCGCGTCTTCCTCGGTCAACTGATCCACCTGCTTGACGATTCTCTGGGGCGCCCTTCTGAATCCGGTGATGAGCCTTCCTTCCTGGGTTTTTGATTCTTTTTGTCTTTACATAATTTTCCCACAGGTTTACCTTATCTGTCCGGCCAAATTGTCGGGTGTTTTTCATGGTTGATTTTTTTTTTTTTTTCTGGCCGGGCTTGACGATCTTTCCGATGTCCTGGTTGTCGTGTTGCCCCCGACTTTGTCTAGCCATAGGCCTAGACGACTTGGGTCCCATTGTTATCCCCGAGTTTATATCCTTGCGGATACTTATTAGTGTTAGTTCTCTGTTTTTGTTTTTTATACTATTACTTTGCACTGTATTGTGTTATTCAACTGTTTTATGTTTTTTGTTTTTCACTATATTACATCGATGGTATTCCATTCATTTTTCATGCTATTACATGTAGGTCAGTTGTCGTTGTTTCATAATGGCGTTGAGGTTTCTGTCATATAACGTCAAGGGCCTCAACTCCATTCAAAAACGGTGGATGGCTTTGAGGGAATTCCGATCCTCTGGAGCAGACATTATTTTTGTCCAAGAAACCCATTTTAAATCTACTGGCTCTTTTCGTTTTGCCTCGAGATTTTTTCCCCAAGCCTACTCGGCCTTTAATCCTTCTGGGAAGGCCGGGGTGGCAATCCTTATTGGGTCACACTGCTCCCTTCGGGTTGTTTCCTCCAAGGTTGACCATCAGGGTCGTTTTATTATTTTAGAGTGTATGCATGGCGAGACTCCCCTTGTTCTGTTGAATTTATATGCTCCCAATACAGGTCAACTGCAATTCCTATCCCAAACGCTCGCTAATCTAGACTCTATTACTACCTCGCAGGTGATTGTAGGGGGAGATTTTAATCTGATTGTTTCCCCCCATAAAGACAGGAAAGTGCTTTTTGAGTCCACCCCCTCGAAGCGGCAATGCTCCTCTTCAAAATCTTTTCGTAAATTGATTAGGGAGCATCGTCTCTTTGACGCTTGGCGGATTAAACACCCCCTTCATAAACAATTTACATTTTACTCCAACCCTCACCGTAGTTATTCCCGCCTAGATCATTTTTTCATCTCTGCCTCTTTGCTCCCACTTCTGGTTTCCTCTGAAATCAATCCCATCACTTGGTCTGATCATGCCTCTTTGACCTTAAATCTTTTTTTTCCCCCTGCTATGCCCAAACCGTGTCACTGGCGCCTTAATGAGACATTTCTTTCCACAGACCATCTTAGGGATGAATTGTCACGGGGACTCGATTCATACTTTACTCTTAATGTCGGTTCCATAACTTCTTCCTCATCTCTGTGGGAGGCCCACAAGGCGGTTTTCCGTGGACTCTGTATCTCCATGGGTTCCCGTTTAAAAAAGTCCTCGGCGAGTGCTAGGGCCTCTCTCATACAACAGCTCTCGTTGGCGGAACGTCAGTTACTGAATAAGCCATCTATTTCAGGGCTTCAGGGGGTAACATTTCTACGTGACCGAATTAAAGCCCTTGACTCCAGTAAGACTTCACAATCTCTCCTTTGGGTTAGACAGAAATTTTATGAATTTTCTAACAAGCCACACCGTATGTTAGTCAACCGTCTCAAAGCCCAGTCCCCCTCCACGATGCCCGACCTTCTAATACAGCCTGATGACTGCCCTACTTATGATCCTCGGGCCATGGCAACCCTTTTTGGCTCATTCTATGGGAAATTGTATAACTGTTTAACCCCGGACCTTCACCCTTCTCTCACACAACCATCGTTTGATAATTTTTTTGACCCCTTGCTACTTCCGAGAGTATCACCCTCAGACATTGACGCTCTTAATGCGGATATTACGCTAGAGGAATTATTGGATACAATTAAACACCTCCCTTCTCGTAAAGCCCCGGGACCGGACGGACTGCCCTACTCCTACTATAAATCTTTTATTGGTACTCTGGCCCCTCATCTCCTATCCCTTTACCGAGATCTATTTAAGGGAATCATACCCCAGACTGACTTCTCCCGTGCATATATCTCGGTTATTCCTAAGCCTGATAAGGATCACTCTATCGTAGATAACTATCGCCCTATTGCCCTACTTAATTCCGATTATAAGATTTTTACTAAAATCTTGGCCAATCGACTATCCGGTATTATTTCCAAGCTCATTCACAGAGATCAGGTGGGCTTTGTACCTGCCAGACAGGCTGCGGATAACACCAGGAGATCTACTGATCTGGTTGATCTGGTCAACCGTTCCTCTGCCCCTACTGTGTTATTGAGCTTGGATGCCCAAAAAGCCTTTGACCGTTTAAGCTGGCCTTACATGTTCATGGTTTTGGAGCGATTTGGTTTCAGGGGTTCATTTGTTGCAGCTTTGAAGGCCCTTTATTCATCCCCTTTCTCACAGGTCAGATTAGCTTCCTTTCTCTCACCCCCCTTTCAGATGTCAAATGGCACTCGTCAGGGATGTCCACTCTCTCCCCTGCTGTTCATTCTCTGTCTGGAGCCATTGGCTGTTGCCATCAGGTCGAATCCGGATATCCGGGGGATACAATCCCATTCTCATGAGTACAAATTATCATTATTTGCAGATGACATCCTCCTCACACTTACGAGTCCCCACACCTCTTTACCGCTTTTGCACAAAATTTTGAAACAATTTGGGGCTTAATCAGGTTATAAGGTCAACACGTCCAAAACTGAAGCACTTCCAATACATGTTTCTCCTGTTGTTCTTTCCTCCCTTCAGGCAGCCTTTCCCTACCGGTGGTGCACCCACTCTTTAAAATATTTAGGAACCAACCTTACTTCCTCTTACCAATCCATATACGAGGCCAATTTTCCCCCACTGTTTATAGCAATTTCTCGCTCCCTGAAACACTGGGATGCCTTGCCTATCTCTTTCCTCGGTCGTATTAATGTCTTAAAAATGACCGTACTACCCAAACTTTTATATCTGTTTGCAACCCTCCCCGTACCCGTTCCTATGTCCAAGCTTCACTCCCTTCAGAAATCTTTCTTACATTTTATTTGGCACAACAGGCGGCACAGGATTGCTCGTTCTGTTCTGCTTTCCCCACGTTCTAGGGGAGGCTTGGGAGCACCGGATATAATAACATACTATTTTGCAACCCACCTTCGCTTTCTTCTGTCATGGTCCATTCACTACCCTCCCAATACATGGACTGAGATCGAGTCTTTACAATTGTCCCCAGTTCATCTGTGTTCCCTTCTCTGGTCGACCTCGGCGGTGGATGTTCATTCTTTTCGCCACTCACTCCTAGGCCCCATGCTTTTTTCATTGACTGTTTGGCAGAAAGGGGAAATCAATGCAAAAATAAACTAACAAAAAAAGAAGAGTATGTGCTCCTCTTACATTTTACACCAGACCCTTTCACCGTTCATGAATGACATGATTGATAATAGACAAGTATGTTTGTGATAAATGGTTTCTGTGTGTTTATTTACTTCAAACCTGTAAAATGGTACTTAAAATTTTCCATGGGCAAGAGCTACCTGTGAGTGGTGGCCCTAGAAGTATTGCTCTCACTCTGACCTGCCTCGAGATACTGTATACTGTAAATTACCACCATAAAATGAATAAAACTATTAGTGATTAGAAACAAAGTACTCAGTTCGAAAAGAATGTCCAGAAATCAAAACTGAACTCTTCATATAAAACAATTCATCTGTGAAATCTCCTTGCATAAATCCACCACCACTATGCACTCACCAGAATACAAAATATAATAGTGGCCAATGTGTGCTAAAACCTCCACAGATTGCTCATCTTCCAGGTATTGCCGCAGATGACCAACGATCCTATGAAAAGCAGCTCACCACAGAGAGCCCAAAATTAATTTCATAGTTCTCCATGCTGGACATGTCTTCTCCCCCATGTCTTTTGGTCTACTCCCCCATGTCTCTCGGTCTACTCCCCTGTGCCACTCGGTCTACTCCCCCGTGTCTCCGGTATTCCTCTCTCAGTAAACTCCTTTGGCTTCTTCCAGTTTTTCCCCCTCACTGTACTTCCTGTTACCCGCTATAAAAAATAATACTGTTTAACATGTTAGACCATTTCCTGTGGTTTGCACTTTATTTGAGAACATTTCATTATGCAGCAGCACAACAATCTCAAGAAATTTTAAGAAAAATCTTTGATTAGATAAGGTGGAGTAGAGGGGCAGCAAAGTCACCATTTCCACCCCTTGCACTCAGATAATGCCTTGCACTCATTGAAAAAAATACAAGGTGTTATATGAATGGTGGAGGTGGCGAGCCAGTGACCCCTGTAGTCAGTGTGCAGAGGGAAAGCCGGAAGATCACAGCCCTGTAGTAGTGCTGACTACAGCATTCCCAAAACCCAGTACTATACACCTCCAGTTATCAAATATCTATACTTACACAGAGCCAAACTAGCTCAGTGTAAGTATGAAAAAAATATTATTATTGGAGTTTAGCTTTCATTTTCTTCCAGAGTGAAAATTCACTTTGCAAAGTGAACGTACTCTATTCCTTTAGGAAATCAACCCTAATATAATAATTAGACCAATGCAGGGACCCCGAGAAATAAATAATCAGATTCTGTCCCTCCAAAAACATTTTTTTTTAATTTTTATTGCCACCTAGCGTATTAAGTTAATGGGTGTATATCATTTTCCATTATTGCGGAGAGAGAGAAACTTATGGCAATCATGACTCTGCTCATTTCTGCCTTTCAGAGTTTCACTCATTGAATATTACATTGCTGAGGTTAATTTACTAAAGGCAAATAGGTTGGTCAATTTGCAAGGGAATTTTCCCTTAGCTTAAGGATGGTGGTGAAACTCTACTGACTTCCATCATTCAATCAAGTGCAAGGAAACATACAGTTTTTTATGTTTTCCTTGCATCTGATTTGGTATTCTTTGCAAATTGAATTTTTACCGCTTTCACCACACTAAGGAAAAATATCTCTGCAAATTGTACATTCCTTTATAAAGTGAACAGCCTATTTGAGTTTAGTTAATCAACCACATAGTCTCACTTTTCCAACATCTAATTATCAGCTGGATGTATTTTTCCCCTCTCTGTGTATTTTTATACAGTTCTCTGCACACTGTAATCAGGTGAATAAATATTATTTTATCTGCCTTTTAAAATGTGAGCTATGTGGCTAAGTTATTGATATAAAATATAATAAATGGACCAGATGTAAATCTGTTTCTTCTAAAACAAAATGGAAAGATTTATTGAGGTTTGCAACCAAATGTGATTACTATTGTAGCATCACCCATATGAGTTATGGCATTTACAGTTTTGTTTAGTACTATACCTGCAATTAACTGCATCATATAAACTGGATTTCTGATTCACATGAAGCTGAAATGGCAACCGATAAAAAGAATGTGATCCTAGTCAAGGAAGAACTGCAGTAATAAACTCTGGAATAAACATGATGAAAACACTCAGCTAAAGGCAGAAAAACTGGTATACTGTACATAACTATTCCTTTTCCTCTTGAATTTTTAATGGAGATGACAGGCCACAGAGTAAAGATCTTGGAGTGGAGTTGTATGTAACTATGACCTGTTATGAACGTGCTAGGGGAGATGATGGAAGAAAAAAATGGATATGAGCACTAAAAATGTATTTATCCTTTAAAGAAATGCAGTTCTAAGGATAACAGATGTTGGAAATACGAAAGAGGTCCCCGAAGGCATTGCTGCAAAACTGGAGTCAGCATATTAGTATTTATATAAAAAATAAGCATACAAATAAAAATGTACTTTAATAAACACCATATTTGTGAGACAAGCCCTCCTCCTAATATGAGTCTTAGGAACTGCAGAAGAAACCCTGTCCTCATATTTCAGATGTTTGTCTATGGGGTTTAGCTCTCTGTATTTGAGAGTAAGATTGTTGTGTCTATACACAATATAATATAATATATCTAGTAATACAATGTATTAAATAGAGCTAAAATATTTGAGTAACAGAGAAATTATTTAGCAAGCTCTAACATAGTATTAAATACAAACAGCAAGAAAGAAAAGACATAAGAAAAAAAAAAAAACATATACATGCCAGTGCCTCATTCTGGTGTTCTGGTTTTCCAAAGACTCCTCTTAACTTCTCCCTCCAAATCCCCTCAAGCATGTGTATTGTGATAGGTCTCTCTTTCAAAGGCTTACACGGAGAAGTACTGATTGGTGGGCATACCTGTTTTTTTAGCATGACCCCTTTCCATGCAAAGCCTAAATGACTTTACAACACAACCTTTTTTGAGGGAAAATTACATATGTGCAGGTTTGAAAGGTCTCCAAAGGTCAAGTAATGCATTCCTAAAAAGGATATGTAGAAAATAAAGAGGTTGGAATCCCATTGTTCAGATAAAATAACCTGGCCCCAAATCTTCTGAAAGAAACTCCTCACCTATTATCAAGTCTTCTAGCATACAGTATCATATGTAATAAATAGAATATTCTGGGGGACGTGGCTATGGCAGGGATGTGAGTGGACACGTGGGCTAGAGCTCTCCTTTCCCATCCTGAATTTTTCATCCTCCATCGGGACCCATCCTGACTTACCAGGCTAGATTGTACACCCTCGCTCTCCTGACTCACTTGGATCTCTTGGTGCTCATCATCCTTGCTCCAGACTCATGACAAAGAAGAACAGGGAAGCAGGGTTGGTGACCGACCGCTCTACTCAAGATGGCACTGGACCCCAGCCTCAGCGCTCAGTTAAGAAGAAGCTGCATTATACAACCGCCCACCTGGAGCACTTTGCCCAGACACTGACTAAGGATGCTGGCGACCCCAATACATTGGCACCTCAGGCGGGGATAGCTACTTCCTGGGCCTCTAACTCCCTGGCCTGGGAGGAGGATGCAGCTATGTGACTATTCCTGAGGGCGCAGTAAGTAACCCTGCTACAGACCCCGACTCCATCCCTGATGGTGATACTGAACCAAAATTAAAAGATATGTCAACAATCGCCTCCTGTGATAGCTCTCTTACTAACCCAGGGATTTCGAGGCATGAGGGAAGATATTTCTTTACTAGGATAAGATTTACACAACTTTAAAGAAGTAAAACAGAAGTAGTGTGCTGGAGGACTCTGTTCATCCCTTGTTTCAATCTACTAAATCTACAACTCAGAGGTTAGCCAGTCATGACTTCCATTTGGAGGACTTGGAAAATCGTTTACGCCAGAATATAGTTAGAGTTGTGGGTCTTCCTGAAAGAACGGAGGGTAAGAATCTGGTGGACTTTGTGAAAACCAGGCTTAAAACTACATTTGGAGCGGAACGTTTTACTCCTCTCTTCGCTGTAGAGAGGGCGCATAGAGCTCCGGCTAGGCTTCCACCGGCTGGAGCCCCTCCTAGAACCTGTCTTATACGGATGCTTCATTATCAAGATTGTGACATCATTCTACAGAAGGCAAGACAGAAAGGGTCTATCTCTGAGGACGGTTTGCAACTTTTCTTCTTTTCTGATATTTCAGCGGAAGTACAGCGCCAACGTGCAAAGTATTCTGATGTGAAGAGAAGGATGAGCCAATTGAATTTCAGTTACTCCATGCTATATCCAGCTAGGCTGCTGAATATTGGTCATAATACTACCTATTTTTTTGATACGTCAGCTGCAGTTGTTCAGTGGCTAGATGAATATAAGTGACTCAGTCGCTCTTCTAACACACCTTGAACCCTGATAAAGATTTTCTACTGCTTCTTTTGGAAGCTTTGTGAAGCTCGGCCTAGACAGATGGATAGCGCCATTGCAGATTGTGGTCCTGTTCTGGGGTTTATATACAGCACCCAGTACAGGCGTGTTCAGCACAAGTTCTTTTCCTGGTCACATGGCCTCCCAGGTAGTGGAGCACGTTATTTTATAGGATGTTTATATTTTTTCTTCTTTTTATGTTTTCCACTTATTTCTCTTTTTTGATGACTTTTGGTTTGCTGCTTTCTTTGATCGTGCTAAATATTTGATTTTATGGGCTGGAGGTCGGCGCTATTCTTGGAGGCTTATGAGGCAGATGCTCTCTGACGCAGTAAGAGTTAGTCCTCTCAAGGTAATGTTCGTATATGCTCTGAATTCCTTCATTCTGTTCCATGACGTCGGGCCCCCACTGCGCTTTTCTGGCTCCACTCGTTGGAGCTGGACATTTTATTATACTTTGATTTTGGCTGAACTATTATTGGTACATTGACTGACCTTACAATTTCCTGGAATGTGAGAGGACTCGGTGATCCCACTAAGCTGTGTTTGCTACTCTGAAATGTCATTCTCCTTCTGTGATCTGTTTGCAGGAAACCCACCTTTGCTTAGATACTCTAAAATGTTTGAAACACACTACTAATAGTACTCAATATCATTCTACTTACACCTCTTATTCTAAAGAGGTGTCTATCTTAAAAGCCAATGGGATGGACTTTTCTTGCAGCCAGGTCCAGCGGCATACGAAAGGAAGGTATATATTTCTGTATCGTACATTGTTTAGGAAACCATATTTGGTGGCTAAAATCTATATACCTCCTCCCTATTCACCTGACGTCCTTAGGGACCTCCTAAAGTTTACCTCAGATAAGCCAGATAATTCAATAAATATTGTGACCCATCTCTGGATAAGTATAGCTCTGCCACAGGACCAGTGCCATCGCAAACCACAGTCTTTGCTAAATATATTCAGGAGCTTGGACTGGTAGATATTTGTAGGCTACAACACCCTACTGAGAAACACTTTTCGTGCTTCTCACGTACTCATAAAACCCTGTCGAGAATAGACTTAGCTTTGGGAACAACTAGACTACTGCCCTTAATCTCTTAAATTGCCTATGCGGCTAGAGGTCTTTCAGACCATTCCGCTTTAATCCTAAAACTGTTTTTGAGGTCAAATCTTAATCAGACCTTTTTCTCCTTCTGAGAAGTATGCTGATTGACCTTCAAGAGTATAGTGTTACCAACAAGCCAACTGTGCCCACCTTAATACATTGGGATTCATTGAAGGCCTACCTGCGAGGTGCCCTTATAGCACAAATTGCTAGTATCAAGCAGCGATCTAAGCAGTGGGAAAGTGATTTTACTACTCAAGTTCTACAGGCCGAGGCCAGATATATTACTGAACCCACGATGATTAACCAACATGAATGGGAACAATTGCAGCAGGCTTATGCCTCTGTCTCTCTCAAGAAAGCAGAACAGAAGCTCTTTTTTCTCCAGCAGCCCTACTTTGAGGAAGGGGAAAGTACGGGTCATTTATTAGCTACTATAGTGAGGGCAAAGAATTCTCTGGCCTATAGCTGTGGAGGCCCCCAGATGTTGTGGTAACTACCACTCTGGAGATCCCTTCAGTCTTTAGTAATTTTTTTTCTATGTGAATGTACTGTAGTTTCTTAATTCTATTAAATTACCATCTCTGTCTTATCTGGAGAGAGAGGCACTAGAAAAGCCACTGACTCTAGAAGAGTTACAATTTGCTGCTACTAGTATGTGTAATAATAAGGCTCCAGGGATTCATGGCCTTCCGAGTGAGGTGTATAAAACTTATGGAGATTTCCTTTTTTCCAGAACTGTTGGAGGCATTTAATACTGCTTTTGATGCTGGGACCTTGCCTCCATCTATGAGCGAAGCTATCATTGTTGTAATAAACAAGCCTTGCAGGGACCCCAGCATTCCGGATTCTTATCGCCTACTATCATTACTTAATTCAGACGTTAAGCTTCTGTCTAAAATGTTGGCCGTCCGATTATTGAATATTATTTTCAAGATAGTGCATCCAGATCAGTCAAGCTTTTTTCCAACTAGGGCGACTTCCATAAATATTAGAAGATTGTTTCTGAACTTGCAAATCCCTACGAGTGATGATGGCAATAGAGCAGTATTATCGCTTGATGCGGCGAAAGCATTTGATAGTATAGAATGGAGTTTCCTGTGGCATTGTCTAAGGAAGTTTGGGTTTGGAGCCAAATTTCTAAGATGGATCTAACTTCTCTATGTAGCGCCGACAGCTAGCGTACAAATTAATGGGCATGCTTCAAATTCTTTCCCATTATATAGAGGTACGAGACAGGGATGTCCATTATCACCCCTCCTTTTTGCATTGGCTTTGGTACCCTTAGCAGCAGCAATCCATCAATCATCTAAGATCATAGGATTCAAAAGGTCTACAGGGAGGACAAAATAGCATTATACGCTGATGACACCTTATTGTTTTTGGGGAACACTTCCTTCTCTTTAATTGAAGTAATGTCTCTTATCAATACATATGGTTCGTTTTCAGGTTTTACTATTAATTGGGACAAGTCAGTTCTTTTACCGTTGGACCCCCTTTTATTAGACCTACCCCCAATTGCTAAGCAGATATCGGTTGTGTCATCCTTCAAATATTTGGGAGTTCTGATCACTCCTCAGGTGACTGATTACATGGAACGTAATTTGGAACTCTTACTCCATAGGTTAAAACAAACGGGTAGCATAAATTGCCTCTAACGGGCATTGGTAGGGCTAATTTGGTTAAGATGGTTTGGATGCCTCAGCTCCTATATATTTTACATAATTGTCCACTGTGGCTTCCACAGCTCTTTTTTTGAAAAATGTAATCCCTTTTTAGGGATCTTATTTGGAAACATGGACATCCCAGAATATGGCTCTCCACATTACAACTGCCCATTATTTACATCTGCTAATGCAGATTTCACAAGCAATTATGAACTGCTGAACACTATGGCCCTCTGAAACCTTGGTGGAAACATGTATATCCTATGTTGTCTTTAGAACCCTTAACACAGTTATTAGTAATTGATTAATCTCATATCCAGAACATTTTGAGAGGCTAAAAAGAAAAAAAATAAAGCATTCTAGTTTCACGCAAATTAAAAATAAGTTTAAAAAATTACATAAGTAACCAATCCAGCAGTCCAGAATCAAGCTTCAGATGAACTGATGCAAGAAAGAGGATCCATGGCAACGCCTAGGAAACCACAAACAATTACAAACCCCTTGCACGTTGAAGTAAGGAAAATGTTTCTGACTATGGGTACTTTTCTCCTTCCGCTGGAATATTACAACATTTGACAGCGCCTGGAAATTTATAGTATATCCCTCCCTCAAGCATAAGTTGATTCATTCTTTATCACTGAGCCATGGTTGATAGGATTGTCCTGAAGAGTTTAAGCATAAAACTGAGTCAGTATTCTAGTCAGTATCCAAAAACATGGAGATTGACTCATGTCAATAACAAATTAAATACCCTCTATCTTCTCAGCTGTGACCCCAGGTCCTCTCTAACTAAATACTGCAGCTACAGAATCACTAGATGGTTTAGTTTGCATCTCCCCACCAATACTTTATAAGACAGCTCATCCAAGAGGGATATAGACTTTCAGGGACAATCTGACTTTTCCCAGGTGCATCAGTATTTAGCTACTGAGTAGCAATAGCTGTAGGCAGGGCAAATATGGTAACTCTTTTTATAAATTTAACCCAGTAGGAAAAATAACATTTACCTGCTTTAATCAGGTGAATGTGTTCATTCAGATTTATGACATTTCAAACCATCCTGTGATGTCTTTCATATGACAATCTACAACCGACAAACAACATTTACTACTGACATTAATATTATTACTTTTTTAGTTTTTCTCAGGAAACAAAAAAAATTCCCTGAACTTCATAAAGACTGGCATAGACAGATTTTGTGCAACTTTAAAAATGCTCTTGAAACAAAATCTGTTTGAGCCTGTTTTAATCTGTACATATTTAAATGGTTGCATGGAAAATAAACAAAACAGAAAATAAATCCTTGCCATCCAGGCACTAACTAAACAGCAGAGATTCCTATCTAACAGATGAAGAGCTTCTCCCAGTCACCAACAAAACAAAATGTTGTGCAAACTTTACCTTTTTTTATACAAAGCAAACTTTCACATCCACAGCTCTCTCGTGTATGGATTCCTGAGACCCAGGCCAAGAGCAGCCTCTTTCTCCATTCCTGCTTTATTTATTCCACCTGCTGGTGTTCACAAGTGTAAAGGAAATCTGGTCCGGAACCAATACTGCCAAAGTTACATAGTGTCCCTCAATCACCTTAACTTTCATAATGTCACAATACAGTGTGTGTGTGTGTGTGTGTGTGTGTGTGGTTTGGCACCTGTACAGTCCCAATGCTACCCAGAAGTTTGTGCATGTAATGTACTATCTATGTTCACTCAGAGCATCCCCTCTTCTTATTACCCATTTATACCTCATTCTTATTACCCTTACCATGCAATTTTGCTTTATTAATTGGAATGGCAAATTCTTGGTCATGCGGCAGTCTACCCAAATTAATTTGTATATTATTATCAGCTTTATGTTGTTGGTATTTAATAGCCAGTGTGTTTTTTATTTTTTATTATATAAAGGAAAATAACACAATTTGAAAAACAAAACCTGATGTCTTGCATTTTTGAGGCCCTAAAATTGGTTAGTTTAGAGCATAGTGTATACAGTGCAGCCAGGGGCGGACTGACAACTCATGGGGCCCCCGGGCAATAGGGGATTATGGGGCCCCTGTGTCCTTGCCCAAACTCAAAAAAGCCTATGAAAAAGGTACCAGGGGCATCTCATGGGGCCCCCTACTGACCCCGGGCTCTCTGGCAGTGCCCGAGTTTCCAAATAGTCAGTCCGCCCCTGAGTGCAGCATAACAGTAATGCACAGAACAGCTGGCAGATTGTAGTGGTCAGGTGTCAGTACTTCCTTATGGTGATGTCCAATCGTGAGTTCCCTTTAAATGTGTCTGGCCAATGGTATGTGCCCCCTTAAATGTTGATCAGTGGTGAGTACCCCATAACTTATGGTGGTCAGTGGTATCTTCTTTCATAATTTGATGGTCACTGTGTCCCTTTAAGGGTCATATACCACCTATGTATTCCCTTGCTGCTCAGAGGTGGATTGTGTGCCTCCCCCCGCCCACCTTGATTTGCAGTGTGCCCCCCTTTTGTTAGTAGTCAGTGGGAGCAGGTGCCAAGCCCCCTGGCTTAATAATGTGAACAAGGGCCTCATTCCCACAACTCAATGGAATTGGGGGTATGCTTTGAAAGAAAAGATTTTAGGAATCTTGAAGCCCCCTTTAAGATAAGAGGGGCCCCTCCCTCCCCTACATGAATGAGTAGGGGCTGCTTACTACTCCTTGCTACTCATACAAAAAAAATTAAACACACATATAATAAAAAAGTATTTTGCAAAAGGACAAAAAAAGCCAAATTATGATGAATGACACCATGCAGACCCACCAACACAAACACAATGACCTGCTCTGACAATCCACTCCCGCCAGAATCTCACTGCAATGGCAACTCCTTGGCCAGGTGCTGAATATCAACAAACCAGCACCATTCGCTATTTATTTATTTATTTCAGGTACTTATATAGTGCCGTCAATTTACACAGCGCTTTACATATATATATTGTACATTCACATCAGTCCCTAACCCTCAAGGGGCGTACAATCTAAGGTCCCTAACTCACATTCATACATACACATACTAGGGACAATTTAGACAGGAGCCAATTCACCTACCAGAATGTCTTTGGAGTGTGGGAGGAAACCGGAGTACCCAGAGGAAACCCACGCAGGCACAGGGAGAATATGCAACCATATTTGGACAATTGCATCACCTTGGGCTGTCCATCAGCTTGTATACACCTTGAAACAAGGCAGGGAACCAGAAACTTCATATAGACGCGTAAGAAATTCTGACAATAAATTAATGGCTTTTGGCTGCCATAGAGATTCAGGTGGGCAGGTGAACTGGTCAAATCTATCCATTCAATTTGCCAGATTCTCTAAACTATACACAGCTCAAGTTTGGGTCGACCCAAACCTGAAGCTCTTCCCTAGTTGGAAGTCCTAATCTCTTTACTTGTTTATGTCATCATGATAAATAGGAATCCACCATTTTCTCAACTGTATTTTATTAGCTTTTCCCTCATTCCGATTTGATCTTACCTTTTCATAGACATTGATCTTTCAGATAACATGACTTTTAATGAAGTCTGTGCTAATACACTGTTATTTAGATTCCAGTTTAACCTTGAAACATAAACTGATCACTGCTGTTCAGAACTATTTGCACTCACTGGAGAGGAACAGTTTTTTGGCTCACTCTCACATTGTGGATCATTATTTACTATAGTTGGCAGTTATGACTTTAACTTTATCTGCACATGCATCTTATTAGACAATTGCTTGATTGAGAAGTACTTTTAAATAGACTGCAGTTGTTCTTTAGTGCCTGTTGCATGAATTATTTATGAGAGCCAAGGTAGAGCAGAAAAGAACAGCTATAAGATACATACTACACTAAATCAATGTTACTTCACTTTCTAAGTACATATCAAAGAATTCATTTTATGACATATGGATGAGCCAGACTCAGGCAAGTCTTTGCTGACCTGATGACTGGTGTGGGTAATTGCTCTTTGCTGATAATATGGTAAGGAATATATGTGAATGTCCTTTAAGACAACAGTAATGATGGGTTTTTGTAAAATAAGCCAAATGTTTCAGAAATTGCTTAATGCAAATATTAGATCCTGTATTCACAGAGAAAACATTTTGCTACAAAATATTATTAAGAAAAGAGAAAGAATGCTCTTGTATTGGCAACTTACCAGCTTGTTTATTACAAGTAATTCAACAATAAACAAAGTACTGCCATATTTTTATAGCCCTCAAGTGGCTAATGGTGGGCAAAGGGCATAGAAGTCTCTTTCTTTGAACTGAGCATACACAACTTTTTCTTTAAAATATGGCTTATTTTTTACTTTTAAAGTTGTTACCTATAGCAAATAATATCCAAATTCATCCTTTTAGAACTGATAGCAAAACTAATAGGAGAATGTGGCGTTTTGAAAAAGGCGATAGGCAATAGGCTTTTTTATAGATGACTCAGATTGTACCTTCTGTTTAGTAGCAGCTGTAATTAACTCCTGTTTGTAAGAGTTTGTAAGAGTTTTTTTGGATGCAATATTTTCTTCCTGATGGATAAGCGATAACTAAAAAGTAGTTCAACTGCTTAGCAAATAAAACTGTAACTACGGTATCAATCAAAAATGATCAATAATACCCTTTCATATACAGTATATGATCAAACTTTCACCCTTGAAAGTGCAAATCAACAAAGAAACTCCAATATGTAAATAAATAACCCTAAACATATACAGTCATGGCCGAAATTGTTGGCACCCTTGATATTTCTCCAGGAAATCATGTATTTCTCACGAAACGTATTGCATTAACACATGTTTTGCTATACACATGTTTATTCCCTTTGTGTGTATTGGGACAAAACAAAAAAAGGGAGGAAAGAAAGCAAATTCGACATAATGTCACACAAACCTCCAAAAATGGGCTGGACAAAAGTATTGGCACCCTTTCACAACTGCGGATAAATAAGAATGTTACAAGCATGTGATGCTCCTGTAAACTCACCTGGGGCAAGTAACAGGTGTGGGCAATATAGAAATCACACCTGAAAGCAGATAAAAAGGAGAGACGTTCACTTAACCTTTGCATTGTGTGTCTGTCTGTGCCACACTAAGCATGGACAACAGAAAGAGGAGACGAGAACTGTCTGAGGACCTGAGAACCAAAATTGTGGCAAAATATCAACAATCTCAAGGTTACAAGTCCATCTCCAGAGAACTAGATTTGCCTTTGTCCACAGTGCGCAACATTATCAAGAAGTTTGCAACCCATGGCACTGTAGCTAATCTCCCTGGTCGTGGACGGATGAGGAAAATTGATGAAAGATTGCAACGCAGAATAGTCCGGATGGTGGATAAGCAGCCCCAAACATGTTCCAAAGACATTCAAGCTGTCCTGCAGGCTCAGGGAGCATCAGTGTCAGCGCGAACTATCCGTCGACATTTAAATGAAATGAAACGCTATGGCAGGAGACCCAGGAGGACCCCACTGCTGACACAGAGACATAAAAAAGCAAGACTACAGTTTGCCAAAATGTACTTGAGTAAGCCAAAAGCCTTCTGGGAAAACGTCTTGTGGACAGATGAGACCAAGATAGAGCTTTTCGGTAAAGCACATCATTCTACTGTTTACCGAAAACGGAATGAGGCCTACAAAGAACAAAACACAGTACCTACGGTAAAATATGGTGGAGGTTCAATGATGTTTTGGGGTTGTTTTGCTGCCTCTGGCACTGGGTGCCTTGACTGTGTGCAAGGCATCATGAAATCTGAGGATTACCAAAGGATTTTGGGTCGCACTGTAGGGCCCAGTGTCAGAAAGCTGGGTTTGCGTCCAAGATCCTGGGTCTTCCAGCAGGACAATGACCCCAAACATACGTCAAAAAGCACTCAGAAATGGATGGCAAAGAAGCGCTGGAGAGTTCTGAAGTGGCCAGCAATGAGCCCAGATCTAAATCCCATTGAACACCTGTGGAGAGATCTTAAAATTGCTGTTGGGAAAAGGTGTCCTTCCAATAAGAGAGACCTGGAGCTGTTTGCAAAGGAAGAGTGGTCCAAAATTCCGGGTGAGAGGTGTCAGAAGCTTATTGATGGTTATAGGAAGCGACTGATTTCAGTTATGTTTTCCAAAGGGTGTGCAACCAAATATTAAGTTAAGGGTGCCAATACTTTTGTCCAGCCCATTTTTGGGGTTTTGTGTGACATTATGTCATATTTGCTTTTCTGCCTCTGTTTTATATTTGTTCCAATACATACAAAGGGAATAAACATGTGTATAGCAAAACATGTGTTAATGCAATACCTTTTTTGTGTGAAATACTTGATTTTCAGGAAAAATATCAAGGGTGCCAACAATTTCGGCCATGACTGTATACATAAAAATGAACCCAAATAATCAAACAAAAATTCCAAAAAAAACAACAAAAACATTTTTTAAAATAATAATAAAATAAATTTAAAAAATATATATAAAAATATAAGACACTCGTGTCCAAAAAAATTATTAAAGTCACTCCAAAACAACTTGTGTCCACAAATATACAACTTCTTGGATCCTCTGGTATCAAGCCCCCTCCAATGGCTCCCAAAAGGAAAGAATGCACCTCAAAAAAAAGAACTCATATAGTGCATTAACTAAATAAACATCATACCCATATCCCATATGCATATGTGCAACTTCCAAAAAATTTTGCAAAATTTAATAAAGTGAAAAATGTGAACACTGTGTTCAAACCGTGATAGTGCGTCACTCTGAATCCAATAATCTAAGTGACTATACAGTGTACACTTCTACAGTGTAAGGCATAGATACCCTTACCAAAAATGTATCAAACAAACGCCTTTTCAATATTGCAAAGATCGGCAGCACATTTCCACCACTTTCCTCCAATGTTGAAAAAGTACTCCTTAAGATGTCATCCACCACATTTTCCTAATGTTGCATGGAGCATGGGTACTGTGGAGTCCTATGGGGTACTTCTTTAAAGCCATGATGACACTCAGGAAAATGTGGTGGATGACATCTTAAGGAGTACTCCAGGAGGTGAGCATGGGAGAAGGTAACAAGGGATCTAGAGAGCAAGACATCTTGATAGGACAGGAGAAGAGAGGACAATTTGGGTGATATCTGCAGATGTGGTTGGTGATATAGCTTTGGGCAATGTTTTGGATGACATTGTGCTTAGTATTTTGAATTTTATACTTTGGGCTAGTGGAAGCCAGTGAAGAGGTTGGCAGAGAAAGGCAGCAGTCATGGATTGGTTAGTAAGGTGAACTATCAACTTGGACTCTGGAAGCTGTTGGTAGAAGAATTGCGTGTAGCTTGAAGTGGTCTGTAAAGTGGAGCATTTTTGTGTGTTAAAGCATTATTAAACCCAAAACCAAAATTGTAAAATACTGGTGCTTACCAATCATTAGATGCGGTGGCCGCATTCATTTTCTTACCTTTTTTTTAGGCTTTTTCCCCTCTGTTTGCACCTGGATATCTGACCAGGAACACACCTCCTGTATTAGAGTGCCTCCACTCTGAATTAGGGAGCACAAAGGCACCTTTGGATAGCAGCATCCTCTGTCTGGGGGGAGGGGAATGTTAGATGTACTAGCAGATTTAGATACTCCAGTTAACAGTTTATAAGCAGTTATAGCAAAAGTTATTCTTTCTTTTGGGATAAAAGTTTTACATAACTACATAAACGCTGATCATTGTAAGCACCCCTGTCAGTGGTAAATAATTTGTCTCATCACTCTAACTACTACATTTGTAGGAGAACTCGTTCTGTTGAAAGACAGCAAACTTACTGGTTGAATCATGAAATGAAAATAAAGGAAAAGAAGCCTAAAACAGAAAACCAATGCAGCCACCACATCTAAGAATTGGTGGGCTGCATTAAAAGAAATGCTTGCTTTTGGGATTAACCCCTTGGCGTGGAGCATATGCAAATTAGCGGTTCCACTGGACTGGGCTTTTTTCCGTGGGGATGCTAATTTGCGTACCTGTCTTTGTGCTGGGAGCAACCCACACGGCAGTCTCAATGAGAGTTCTGAGTTCTAACAATTGGGACCTGAAACTCCAGATTCCAGGTTACATGATCACTGTGAAAGCCTCTAATTGGATATCACAGTGATCACTGTGAAGCTTCCCCCCCTCCCCACCCACCATCCTTGTATCTCTCTGTCCTTTCAGAGAGAGAAAACAATGTATGAAAAAAAGTGTTTGTAAAAATAAATAAAAATAATAAAATAAATATATAAAATACCTAGATCAAGTTTTAATCTAGGTCAGTGCCAGGGTTAGTGTTTGGGTCATGGTCCATGGTCAGTTTTTTTGTCAGGATTTTTTTTTTAAATTTTTAAATTAGTATCAGTGTCAGTGGCAGGATAAAAAAAAAGAAAAATGTGCACTATTGTTTCTTGGCCATACTATGGATACAAACAACAACTAACATACAAATATATGGTATTTCTGCAATCGTCAGGAGCAGGAGACATTATTTTGGGGTGTTCTTTGGTGGTTGGTTATGGTAGTAGCAAGAAATATAAAACTAAATTTAAAAAAATGTTTTGTTTACTATTTTGGTCAGTTTTCCTTTGATGATAAAAAAATTCAGGAGATATCCATTACCATTTACCACCAAAAGAAAAATCCAATTTGTCCTGAAAAAAACAAGGTAGTTGTGATGATATTTACAGTTTTGCTAATACATGTCAAAGTTGCAAAATTGTGCTTAGGTTTTAAGATTTGTTTTACCCTTAGACCTGAAGGGGTTAATCATTGGCGTAGCATCAGAAGTCGCAGGGGTCGCATATGAGACCCCGCCCATTCTCCAGGGGGCCCGGGCAGCCGCTAAAGGTCAGTACAGTGATTTTGCACTGACCCTACATCTGCTGTCTGTAACAGAATGTTGGATCTTTACCGTTCTGGTTGCACCAGGTAAGAAGCAGACTTCTTTCCAGGAAACCTCCAATCATCACATTGTTACACGTCTTCCCTCCTTGCTGAGTACTGCGGGGAGCTGAACAGGTCATCAAGAATGTGAGTTTTCTTTTGGAATGCAGGGATCTCCAGTGTGCATCTGAGCAAGAAAGAATCACTTGTAACCCTTGCCAGGCTAAGGAGAAATAAGTGCAACATCTCAGCAACTAATGCCTCATATTTTTGGGTACAGTGTGCAAGAAGGCAATGTGTAGGGGGGGGATAGGGGCCAGTATGGAGGGGCCAATACGTGTTGGGGTAATGTTTACAGGAGTAGACATTGTTTACGGGAGGGGGGGGTAATATGTTTAGGAGGGAGAAGTTATGTACAGGGAGGGGGCTAATATGTACAGGAGCAGGCATTGTGTACAGGGGGGTAATATGTACAGGAGGGGGACATTGTGGTCGGGGGGGGTAAAATATACAGGAGGGGTCATTGTGTACAGGGAGGGGGTAATATGTACAGGGAGGGGGCATTATGTACAGGGAGGGGGTAATACGTACGGGAGGGGGCATTGTGTACAGGGAGGGGGTAATACGTACAGGAGGAGGCATTGTGTGCAGGGAGGGGGCAATGTTTACAGTAAGGGGCATTGTGTACAGGGAGGGGGGTAATATGTACAAGAGCAAGCCATTGTGTATGGGGTGTAATATGTACAGGAGGGGGCATTGTGTACATGGAAGGGGGGTAATATGAACTGGAGGAGGCATTGTGTACAGGGAGGGGGTAATGTTTACAGAAAGGGGCATTGTGTACAGGGAGGGGGGTAATATGTACAAGAGCGAGCCATTGTGTATGGGGTGTAATATGTGCAGGAGGGGGCATTGTGTACATGAAAGGGGGGTAATATGTACTGGAGGAGGCATTGTATACAGGAGGGGGCATTGTGTACATGGAAAGGGGTAATATGTACAGGAGGGGGGCATGGTGTACAGGGAGGGGGGAAATATGTACAGGAGGGGGACACTGTATACAGACAGGGGTGTTAATATGTGCAGAAGGGGGCATCATGTACATGGAGGGGAGGTAATATGTACAGGGGGGGTAATATGTACAGGAGGGGGCATTGTGCACAAGGAAGGGAGTAATATGTACAAGAGGGGGCATTGTGTACAGGGAGTGGATAATGTGTTCCCGGGGGGGTAATGTGTACAGGAGGGGGCATTGTGCACAGGTTAGGGGGTAATATGTACAAGAGGGGGCATTGTGTACTGGGGGGGTATTATGTATAGGAAGTGGCATTGTGTACAGGGGGCGTTGTGTACAGAGAGTAGGGTTAATATGTACATGAGGGGGATTGTGTACAGAGAGGGGGGTAATATGTACAGGAAAGGGCATTGTGTACAAGAAGGAGCAGTGCATATAGGAAGAGTTTATTTTTTTACATGCAATCATGTAAGCCACCAGCAGTCAGCATTATGTTCTGCCAGCCAGGAAGGCTCCCTGCCTACAAAACACAATAGCCGTGCAGAAGGGATTCCCCCATCAACGCTAACTGTATTGTAGAGAGAATCAAGCCATTTACTTTCCTAACACCCATGGTGGAAGGAAATACATTTGGATCACCTATAGACTGTTTAACTATTTTGCTACTTGGAGTATCTTGGCACATGGTGGAAGCGGCGGGTGGTAGTGAAGGGAAGGAAGGGGGGGCAGGTCAGTTCTTGCATCAGGGCCCATAAGCTTCAAGCTATGTCTCTGGGATTAATACTGCTTTAAGTTTATCCTGAGTTTTGGCCTATTTTACAGTCAAGGGTTTTTTTTACACCACACACAGCCTAATGTCTGCTATGTTCATCTTGACAGTTGGAAAGTACTGGATCACATGTGTTTTTGAGAATTCAAGCAAAGCAGAATAGATACTGTAGTCAATCTTTACTGCATCAGTATTTAAGTCAAGATCAGAGTTTTAAATTTTTTTTTAAAGAAATATGCAAGGATCAATGCAACATCTACAATTATTTGAGTATGTCTACAATTATATTTTGAACACTGAACTTGTGAGGCTTGGTCTGTGACAAAAGAAAAAAATTAGATCATGCATTTCCACAAAGGAAAGACTACCCAGAAAAGCAAACCTGTTAACCATTTTTAACTTATCAAAGCAAAACCTCTGCCTCAGAGCAGCACAACAAGATGTGGTGTATGCCAGCTGCTACTTCTAGTTCTTGGAAATATTTTCATCTTGGCAGGTGCATTACAATCTAATTTGTCCAATTTTAAAATACTTTGTTTTAATATACCCTGCCTTACAAAATATATAACCCTCTGCAGCTATTTTAAGCAGGCACTGACTCAAAAACAACATGGTTGCTAAGTTGCCACTAAGGATGAGGTTCGGGTTAGGAGCTACTTTGGGTTTAAGGTGAATCTCACTGTTTTATGAAACTGAATTTATGGCTGAAATACACAAAGAACACTGTACACCCTTGCCCTTAGTCAGACTGGACTCTGAGAACTAATAATCTAAAATCACTCAATATAATAGTGTATGCACCATAAAAAGGGCGAGGATACAGCAAGTGATCAAATGATAAAACAAGTTATACAATAGGTACTCCCATTAGGAATCAAGTATACAGTGTATAGGGCTCAGGTGCTGCCTACCAGCATGCACAGTGATGTCAGCTGACCAAGGACTAAGATGACATCCTTTAGTGACAACAGCAGAGTAGAAACTTACTGGAATCTGAAGGCTCCCTTTATAATAACGGGGCCCCTAGATATCTGGACCCTCAGGGGAAGGGAGTACAAGTTACATTAGTATCCTTATTACATATTTTCCCCAAAAAACTGCTAAGTAAATAAAAGCACCCACACCATGACAATGCCCTATGAAAATACAAAGTCAATCACAATGTCCACCAGCACAGATCCACATCAATCATGATGACTGGTTGCCATGACAATGACATTTTACCCCCTGACACAACAACCTGCTGCACAACAGTGCTGACCCATTGCACTTTCACTGCAAAATGACTGATCTGATCCCTGACCAGCTGCTGTTTGTAAACAAACTGTCCAAGGATCTTGGATGATGTAATTGACCAAATTAGATCATAAACATATTTGGTCAAAGAAGTCATCCAAGATCCTGACTGATTTGCATTAAAAGATACTCCAGTACCTTTATAGATACAGTATTTTTTTTAAAAAGTTGGATTTTTTTGCATTTGTACATATCCCCTCTGGCAGCGACCTTACTTTGCTTGGTTCACTTATGCCCAGTCAGGAACATCTTTAATCACTTGCCCTCTGTAGGATTTACCCCCCTTCCTGACCAGGCCATTTTTTGTGATATGGAGCTACGTTATTTTAACTGACAATTGCGCGGTCATGCAACGTTGGACATAAATTAAATGTATGATCTTTTTTCCCTTACAAATAGAGCTTTCTTTTAGTGGTATTTGATCACCTGTGTGATTTGTATTTTTTGCGCTATAAACAAAGAAGACCGACAAATTGAAAAAAAAAACAATATTTTTGACTTTTTGCTATTAACCACTTGAACACCTGAGGATTTACCCCCCTTCCTGACCAGGGCTCTTTTTGCTACTCGGCACTGCACTAATTCAACTGATAATTGCGCAGTCATACAATGCTGCACCCAAACGAAATTTACGTACTTTTTTCACACAAATAGAGCTTTCTTTCAGTGGTATTTGATCACCTGTGCACTTTTTATTTTTCACGCTATAAACAAAAAAAGACTGAAAATTTTGAAGAATAACGATATTTTTTACTTTAAGCTATAAAAAATATATAGTAAACTTAAAGTTAGTTATACATTTAGGTCAAAATCTATTCTGCTCCATGTTTTTGATAAAAAAAAATCCCAATAAGTGTATATTGATTGCTTTGTGTGAAAGTTATAGCGTCTGCAATCTATTGTATAGATACTGCAATTTACGCCATTTTCTTGCTATACAGCGTTGCGCTAGTTTAACGGACAATTGCGCGGTCATGCAATAAGGTACATAAATGAAATTTAAGTCCTTTTTTTCACACAAATAGAGCTTTCTTTTGGTGGCATTTGATTACCTGTGCACTTTTTATTTTTGGCGCTATAAACAAAAATAATTTGAAGAAAACTAATTTTTTTTAAAAAACTATATTTTCTCATTTTGGTCATAAACAATATCCAAAAAAACTAAAATTTCATCATAAATTTAGGCCAAAATGTATTCTGCTACATGGTTTTGGTTAAAAAAAATCCCAGTAAGTGTATATTTATTGCTTTGTGTGAAAGTTATAGCGTCTACAAACTATGGTATAGATAATAGAATTTACACAGCTTTTACTTTCTGACTGCTCATCACATTTCTTGAGGTGCTAAAATACCATGATAGTACAAACACCCTCAAATGACCCCTTTTTGGAAAGTAGCTATCAGCTATCTGCTGAGAGACATATTGGGGTTTATTTACTAAAGCTGGAGAGTCCAAAATCAGACTCCCTTCTGCATAGAAACCAATCAGCTTCCAGGTTTCATTGCCAAAGCTTCATTGAACAAGCTGAGGTTAGAAGCTGATTGGTTTCTATGCAGAAGGGAGTCTGATTTTGGACTCTCCAGCTTTAGTAAATCAACTCCTTTGCGTCCATGTAAGATTTATTTTTTTCCACAAGTTTCAGGAAAATGACAAAACATTTTTTTTTTTTTTTTACACAAAGTTGTCATTTAAATGATTTATTTCTCACACAAGCCATGGGCTTATGTGGAATTACACCCCAAAATACATTCTGCTACTTCTACCGAGTACGGGGATACCACATGTGTGAGACATTTTGGGAGCCTAGCCACATACAGGAGCCTGAAATCCCCCCCAAAAAAAAAAAAAGATTTTTTGTCATTTTCCAAAGACTTGTAAAAAAAAATAATTCTTCTATTGATTCAACATGCCTCTCAGCAAATAGTTTGGGGTGTCTACTTTCCAAAAAGGGGTCGTTTTGGGGGGTGGGGGCGTTTTATGCCCAGCATTAGAAGTTTATGCCACACATCACTCACTCTTCTAACCACCTGAAGATCAAGCCTTTTCTGACACTTTTTTTCACATGAAAAAAAATCAGTATTTTTTGCTAGGAAATTAATTTAAACCCCCAAACATTATATATTTTTTTTAAGCAGACACCCTAGTGAATACAATGGTGGGTACTACAAATCTGGCACATAGTACTCGCGCAGCGATTTTTCAAAAGCAATTTTTAAAATAAAAATACACTTTTTTTAACTTTTAATGCACAATAACACAATATATTGGCCAAATATTTGGTAAGATATAAAAGATGATGGTATGCCGAGTAAATAGATACCAAACAGATACCAAACATGACATGCTTTAACACTGCACATGCTGGGGGCGCATGCACGACCGGTTAGCGGATGACAGCTCACTGATCGGAGCTCCGTCCGCCTGCCAGTGACACCGCGGCACACACCAAGCCCGAGCCCAGCAAACACCAGGGGCACACAGCTAAGGGTCACAAAACCCTCACACAGCATGACCCAATGGAGGAAAGCCAGGGCAACCGAGGAAGCTAACTTCTTCCCAACCCTCGGTCCCTGTGGACAAGATGGCGCCAGCTGCGTGACAGGCAGCCTCTCCTCACATGAAGGAGATACACAAGGAGGCACAGCATACCACCCGGACCCCAGGCTGAAGGCACCACTGTACCCAGGAGACCCTGGTGAGTCCTCTCCTCCCCTGTCTCCTACTACTAGCAGCCCAGCCAAATCCAGACCTAGATTGGA
Source organism: Staurois parvus (assembly GCF_062004578.1). Lineage (NCBI taxonomy): Eukaryota > Metazoa > Chordata > Amphibia > Anura > Ranidae > Staurois > Staurois parvus. The sequence continues at coordinate 12,498,074 of NW_028317852.1, forward strand.
TACAGATGTCCCCTCTGACAGACAGCCTTCCTTTCTACTTTCAAATCCTGACAACAACTCTCCATCTTTGATTGAATCTTATCCTGCCTCTGACCAACCTATCATGGAAATCTCTATGAAAAACATGCTACTTTCTCTGCGACAAACGCTGCATGACGTCTTGACGGTGACATTATCCCAAATTTCCAATACAGTACAAAAACAAGAACAACGCATTCACCATATTGAGAACAGATTGGGAGAAATGTGCACTGCACATAATGACCTCATAGATGCAGACGCAGATCATGAAGCTGAGATTGACCAAATAAACCTCAAACTAGCAGACCTAGAAGATCACTCCAGGCGAAACAACATCAAATTCCGCGGTATACCCGAATCTATCACAGCGGATGCCATAGTCCCATTCATCCAACAACTTAAGAAGCACATCATCCCTACACTCACAGATGTGGAACTAGCCATAGACCAGGCACATCGAATTCCCAAACCATCATTCCTTCCGGCCTTATTTCCCAGGGATACATTGGCGCACATACATTTTTAGCACATGAAAGAGAAAATAATGATAACCGCCAGAAATCCCAATTCAATCCCAGCAGCACATGCAAATATCAATTTATTTTCTGATCTATCCAAAACGACACTCCTCAACCGCAAGAAACTTGTCACCATAACGAAAGCACGGAATAGGATACCAATGGGGTTTCCCCATGAAACTAACCGTTTAACACCAAGGCAGGATCCACACGATCAAAACTCTAGAAGCAGGTATAGAACTTCTGAAAACGTGGAACATCATTCCAGGGGACACTCACCAACCCGCCTCCAACCGGCCGCAACAAATGGACGCAGAATGGTCATGACCTCAAACCGGCCCACACTCTTCAGCTTTCCACAAAATGGGCTTTGCTCCCTAAACAACTAAAACGGCCCTGTGTGGACTTCCTAATACTTCAAGTTTCTTCCCAGCATGATTCCTATAGCGAATCATGCTTCCTCAAGCCTCCATGTTACTTGTATTTTTTGCAAGTCTTTTTTTTTCCTCCTCCTTCCCCACAGTACCAGTCAATTTGTACGAATCTACCCACCTCATAGTCCTCCAGTACAAGATGAAAACCTCCTTCCACGACAACGATCGACACAAACCCATAACAGATCCTCATTGGATGATTAATACCCACGCCATGAAGAACCCCATCTTTCTCCACTCTCTTTGAAACAACATCAATACCTCATACAAACCATCAACAAAAGAAAAGATGATTAATATATCATCGCTAAATGTCAGAGGCCGCAACTTATAAAAGATCCTTACTTTTAAGAGAAGCTCAATCTTTACAAGCGGACGTACTATTCCTACCCACTTCGCCTTTACTAAAATCCCCAAGTTTAATATCCACCACTATACCTCAACTTATATGTCAACAAACCCCAAGAAAAAAAACGGGACAATCACAGCCATAAGAGACTCCCTCCAAATTCAATTAATTTCCGAAACAGTGGACCCACAAGGCCACTACAATATATCGATCTGTAAAATCACAGACATTCTGTACACACTAGTCAATGTTTACGGCCCAAATGCTAATCATCTTAATTTCTTCAACAAACTCAATGCGATCATCTTTGAACACAGAAAAAGCAGACTAATCATTGGCGGGGACTTCAACATCATCGGTAACCCGCTCCTAGACTCCTCCTCCAATAGACGCGCCTCCAGACAGACCCTTAATCATTTTCTACACTCCAACGATCTATATGATGCCTGGCGATGCCAACACAGCACGGAAAGGGACTACACATACTATTCTCCATCTCATCTGTTCTACTCCAGAATAGACTTCTTCATCACCGACAAATGGACTCTGCAACATATTACTTCCTCCAAGATTGGCACCATCACATGGTCAGACTATGCCCCGATTACTATCTCTCTTGACCACAATCAGTTCTCACAGATCCCTCGGCTATGGCGACTGAACTCATCCCTATTGAAAAATCCAGACCTCAAGAAATGCATATTGGATGCACATCACATATTTTTTTAACTCAATGATACAACTGACATATCTATTTACACACTCTGGGCTACTTACAAGGCATACATGAGAGGTATTCTCATACAACTTAATTCCCACATCACCAAACAAAGAAACCAACAAATAGACAACCTCCTCTCCTTCATCAAATCACAAGAAGAAATCAACAAAAAATCCCCAGACCCCTTAATCTCTTCCTCTCTTAACATAGAAAGAAACAAACTATTATTTATTATATAAATATGATCTTAATCTCCAAAAGATGAAAGTAAAATATTACTCACTAGGAAACAAAGCTAATTCAGTACTATATAAACTCATTAAACAAAAACGTCTAAAATCTAAAATTGCTTCAATTAAACACTTAACCACCCATACCTTATATACCAACCCACAAGATATAGCTAATGCTTTTGCAAATTATTATCAAAATTTATACAACCTTAAAAACGATCCTAACACCATGTAACCTACACTCACATCCATACAAACATTCTTACACACAACAAAACTCTCCCAACTCTCGCCATCCCAACTTGCTGACATTTCTATTCCATTCTCCCCCAAAGAGATAGAAACAACTATTAAAACACTACCGCTAAACAAATTTCCGGGAAACGACGGATACACAAATGAATACTACAAGCAACTCGCCCCAGAACTATCACCATACCTGACCAGACTTTTTAATAATGCAGCTGAAACTGGCATATTCCCTAGAGACATGCTACAATCTATTATCACAACTATACCAAAAAGACCCACTACTTGTCCAAAATCATAGGCTGATATCGTTACTTAATACTGATATAAAACTCTACGCAAAAATCATATCATGCAGACTTCTTTCCTACCTTTCTACCCTAATACATCCAGACCAAGTGGCTTTCATTCTAGGCCGCCAAGCACCAGACGCTACGAGAAGAATCATATCACTCATCCACAATCTACAACTTTCTAAATGCCCCTCCTTACTACTATCCCTAGATGCAGAAAAAGCATTTGACCGCATACACTGGAAATTTATGCAACTCACACTCCAGAAATTTGGAATTACAGGTTGGATGTTGACAGCCATACTATATTCACACCCCTCGGCTAGAGTACTAACAGATGGAACACTATCCGATCCTTTCGGCATCACAAACGGCACTAGACAAGGCTGCCCACTCTCCCCGATAATATTCGCACTCCTCATCGAACCCTTAGCTTCTAATCTCAGAGATGACCCATCATTTACCAAAATCAAACATCTCAAAACAGCACATAAAATCAGCCTATTTGCAGATGACATCATTTTGATGGTGACCAATCCCAACAAATCCCTCACAACAATTCGTAACCACCTCCATACCTACTTGACAGTCTTCTACTATAAACTCAATGAACCCAAATCTTCAATATTAAATCTTCATATATCACTCCAAGACCAAAAACTATTGACTACACACTTTCCATTTTCCTGGGAAACCCACAGTATCCCCTATCTAGGAATCAGACTAACTGCAACAACAGACCAACTATACCTTTCAAATCACAAGAAACTCCTTGAAACTGTCCCCCACAAAATGTCTACTCTCCGCACTTCAGAACTCTCCAAACTAGGTCAAGTAGCGACTCTGAAAATGTACATACTACTCAAAATCTTGTACATATTCCGCACACTTCCAATACCAGTTCCTAATGCTTTCTTCTCCAGACTACAAACAATCCTCACAAAATTCCTCTGGAACTCCAAAAAACCCAGATGCACTAATAACCTTCTTATACGCACCACAACCAGAGGAGGAGTAGGCCTCCCCCACCTGAAGTCTTACTACAATGCCACTCTACTTGACCAAATATACTTATGGTGGAACCCTTCGAAAGAAAAAATATGGCCCACAATGGAAACTCTCCCGTTTTACCCTCTTGATCCACAAAACCTGCTCATAACACCTCATACAGCCCAATTTGAATATCAATTGAAACATCCCTGTATCAAAGCCACCCTACAAGCTTGGCAAGATCTCCTTACCACCAAATTCACTGACATTAAACACATCCCTACTCCACTCAATTTACTATACGTCCTTACACCCTCCTTAAACTTAACCCAATGGACAAAACAAGGCATATTACACATTACTGACCCCTATAATGACCAAATCCCATACTCATTCCAAAATCTTCAAATTAAATACAATCTTCCTTCTACTGAATACCTTACCTACCTAAGAATTGTACATTGCTTACAAACAACGAAAATACCTTACTCTACAAAGTTCCCAATTACCTCCTACCATTTTCTTACCAAAACATGATATCCCGGTAAGGGCATTTCCACCTTTTATACGTTCCTCACTAACTTGCAATTCACCATACAATCTACCTCCCTAACAAACTGGGAAAAAATACTTTCGGAACAAATCACAACACAATCATGGGAAAAAGCATTCAGCATCACCCACAAATCCACCTGGTGTACCTCCCATTGGGAGTCGTACCTAAAAATCTTTCACCAATGGTACCTAACTCCCATTAAGCTCGCTACCGACTATCCAAATCATCCCTCTTCTTGCTGGAGACAATGTGGTGAAATTGGTTCAACACTACACATCCTCTGGTCCTGCAAAACAATTAGATCCTACTGGAATAGCATTTTCAATTTAATCTCTGAAATATCTGGAACCCTGATCACCCCAAATCCTTCTTTAGCACGCCTACATATCGGAATCGAAAAATTTCCAACTAACTCCCGCACCATCATTACCCATACACTTTTTGCAGCCAAAATTAACATCACTAGATTATGAAACACCACCAACGCTCCTTCTCTTACATCCCTGATCCAAGATCTCAATTTCCAATGTGACATGGAAAACAGATCAGCATCAAATAACTCCTTTCAACATAAATTCACTCCTCAATGGGCTCGATGGTTACACAACCCAAAATGCTCTGTACAACTTTAATACATAAATCGCAATTTTTAAAACCAAAAACCATTAACCAAACCTTGACTGGTACTTCCTCCCCTACCAAGTTACATACTCCCCCTTCCTTTTCCCCCTATCTTCCCCTGTTTAATACTTCCCCCAATACCTCATACACTTCGCCAAGTTCAACATACTAACTAGAATACTTCTGATGATATTGTCTTATAGACCCTTACAACACCTTCCAATAGTCGGAGGGGTAAAATACTCCTGTCTATACTGTATTGCGACATTTTCTGTTGAACCGTATAACATCAATCTGTTATGTCTTTAAAACTTTCAATACAAATTATTGGAATTAAAACTGCACATGTGCCGTGCAATGGCGACAAACTGCATACATTTTTAATATCCATAGGCAACGCTTTAAAAGCCTTTAAAAGCTACCATTTTAGATTTACAGAGGAGGTCTAGTGTTAGAATCACTGCCCTTGATCTGACATTCACGGTGATACCTCACATGTGTGGTTCAACCGCTGTTTACATATCGGCACAGGGTCAACGCTTGTGCACACAGGTGTGCGTGCATGGGAGGAGCGAGTTTTTTTTTTAAAGTTATTTTGATTTTTTAATTTTGATTTTTACACTGTACCTTTCATTTTTTTGTATCACTTTTAAAGCTATTACAGGGAATGCAAATATCCCCTATAACTTCAATGGGCATTGTCATATATTCTTTTTTGAGAAATCTGGGGTCTATCAGGCTCTAGATATCTCTTCTGCCCTTACATTATCTAATCAAACCAAAATCGGTGTGATCAGATGCTTTCCTAATTTACAAATGGCGCTGTTTATATCCTGTGCAACTAAAGTCAGGAAATGCTCATAGCTTCCGAATTCTTAGACTATAGAGATGATTGTCACCACTCTGGTCTACAATCAGCTCTATGGTTAGCTGGCAGAAACACCGGCTGCATTCTCAGGTTCCCCCGATGGCACGTGACTGCCCCAGAAGGCCGTGGAAGGCAGCGGGGGAGGGGGGGCATCATATCCCGCTGCTTGTAAAAGCAATCCTGCAGCTAATTATCCACTAGGATTGCTTTTACATGAAAGCTGATCGCCGGCTGAATAAAATGATACCAGGATGATGCCTGCAGCTGTAAGCATCATCCTGGTACAACCAAGTGATGCACCAGTACGTCGCTGATCCTTGTTGGGTGTATATGCTATGTTCTTTTTTTTTTTTGTATGCAGCCTGTGGACTGAATGAGAAAAAAGAGAATACATCTCTACCAGAAAAAGTGTGTGGTATACCCACCATTAGAATATACCTCCCTGAATCCACCCACTTATAATGGTGGGCACACATTAGGTCACACTTTGCCACATGCGCCAGTTCCAAGATTGTAAAAATGTCTAAATAGTGGCATGCTTGAATAAAAATTGTCCACGTATAAGTGGTACCCCATATGGAAAAAGGATGACACCAAGTCCCAAACTATCTTGCCACTGCTCCCCATGTAGTCTGGGCATCCGGGGGGCTCCATGTGACTATCTTTTCCCACGTAAATCCGACACTTATAAGTATAGCCTGTTGTCCTCTCACAGCTGTTGTCCTCTCACAGCTCTTCTACATCTTGACCCCATATACACTTGCTGGGGAGAAATTGTTTGAATGCAAGGCGGCCAGAAAAATTAATGAGGGACTCATCAACGCAGATGTTTTGCTGGGGAGTATAGACATCTGCAAATTTTTGGTTAAGGTGATTTGCGAGGGGCTGAATTTTGTGGATCCGGTCAAATTCAGGGTCACCCCGAGGATGACAGAGTGTATTGTCATTGAAATGCATAAAACACATTATACTCTCATATCTATGCCTGGCCATGGCAGCAGAGTACATGGGCATATGTTGAATCGGGTCTGCGGACCAATACAACCGCAATTCATTTCTTTTAGTAATGCCCATGTTGAGGGTTAAGCCCAAGAAAAATGTAAATTCAGAAACCATAATGAGTTTCCATGTGACTGGTCTGGCAAGGTTTGAGCATGGGTTGGCGGTGATAAATCGTTGTGCATATAAATTACTTTGATCCACAATCAACACATATAGATATTCTGTGAAAAACAGCTCCAAGAATCAAGGGGTAGTTAAATTTGCTATTTCCACCTGAATTCCGGGTTGGGCAGTGAATGGGGGAAGTACGGGTGCTGCAGAATTTGTAGGCTGTCAATCGGGATTTGCAAGCATATCCGGAAGGATACTAGGAGCTCTATGGGCCTGTGTGCGAATTCTTGGTGGCTGCGGGACAATACTTGTGCTTGCTACCGCACCGGCTTTACTGGACTTATGGGACTCGCCACGTCACCAAGTCATACTGCAGTGCTGGTATTATTATTATACAGGGTTTACATGGCGCCAACAGTTTGCTCAGCGCTTTACAGTATAACGGGAGACAATACAGTTCAATACAAGAGGGTTAGGAGGGCCTAATCACTTTCACTATGATCACTGTCATAAATCCCTGATCACCGCCATAACTCGCTGATCACTGCCATTACTAGTATAAAAAAAAAATCTCAGTAGCTTTCCCGCCATTTGTAGACACTATAACTTTCACGTAAACTAGATTTTTTTTTTATACTAGTAATGGCAGTGATCAGCGAGTTATGGCGGTGATCAGGGATTTATGACAGTGATCAGCGACTTATGGCGGGACTGCAGGACTGCAGTGGACATTTTGACACTGGGGGGAACTGACTTGGGGTCACTGACATCCCAGTGACACCAATACAGTGATCAGTGCAAAAAAATCCACTGACACTGTACTAATGGCACTGGGGAGGAAGGGGTTCACTTTTTATAGGCAATGAAAGGGTTAACTGTGTGAGGGGAGTGTTTTACTATGGGGCGGGGGTGTGTGCTTTACAGGAACACGCTGATTCCGAGAGATAAACTCCGCTCTCAGGATCAGTGTATTAGGAGCTAACAGGGAGCAGAGCTGCATTGTAAACAATGCAGCTGTGCTCTGTGTCACTGTTTGCCGGCAATCGCCAGGACCAGGTGGGTAATGACCGATGGGACCCGGCGATTGATACCCACTGCTGCGATAAGCGGGTCAGGTAGGGTGGGAGCGCGCCTCTTGCCCCCTACCTGTTTTGCAATATGACATTTTAAATTGTGATTTTGCCCAGCGGTGTCACCTTGTGCCCGGTTTTCTACAGTGGCTGGTCGGCAAGCAATTAAACATGTTCAATAAAAAAAATTTAAAAAATCATATTTCAAAATGCATCAAAATGCATCCTGCATAGCAGAGCCATGCAAAGCAGTGCGCTTACAGTGAAGCACACACAGCACTTAGTAAAACAACACAAAGCACACAGTTAACCCTTTGATTGCCCCACATGTTAACCCCTTCCTTCCCAGTGCCATTAGTACAGTGTCAGTTCTTTTTATTAGCACTGATCACTGTATTGCTGTCACTGGGGATGTCAGTGACACCAAGTCAGTTTCCCCCAGTGTCAGAATGCCCGCCGCAGTCCCTAGTAAAAATAAAAAATAAAATAAAGGGGGGCGCATGCGCGACCAGGGATGATGGTGGTTGCATAGAGCCTGAGCTTTGCTCATCCCCGGCCAGCATGGACTTACCCGCCACGCGTCACTGCCTTCCTTCAGCTCCGGGTGAGTCACACATCCTCTGCACCTGGCACGGCACCAGAGAGAGAGACCTCTATGGGGAAGATAGGGTGCTGGAAGCCCCCCTCCCCGCAGCCACAGGATCCGCGGCCCTCACCGCTCTGGCAGTTTTTATCCAGGCCGCAATCCCTGGCCTCTAGTATGTCCAGGAACCCAGGGAGCGATCCCGGACCCCTGGTGGTCACGAAGGGTACTGCACCCTCATGCATTACAGCTCCTCTGCCTGCCTCTGCCCTGATCCAGCCCCAGATGGAGGATCCTGACCCCCAGAATATAACTGGGGGGGCAATAGACCACCCTGCCTCAGGGAATCAACACCCCTCTACTCAGATTTCCCAGCAGGCCGTCACGTCATCTTCTCTCACAATTTCAGCGCTAGATGATAAATTGCAAATATTCTTACGCAATATCACCGCATCCATATCCGCTGAAATTGGAAAACTGGCGTTGGATCTCAGAGGGGAAATAGCGCAGATTGGAGACCGCATAGATAAATTGGAAAATGAGTTTGATGATTTGGTGCAATACGTTCATGTTCTGGAAGAGGACAACGCGTATCTGAAGCATTCCATGTCCCAAATGCAGCTCCAACAAGAGAACTTGGAAAACAGGGAACGGCGCCAAAATATCCGCATACGCGGTATGTCCGAATCTATTGTTGATGCACAACTACACTGTCACCTATTGTCCTTTTTCACCGCAACTGCTCCCTTGGTTCCAGAAGCAGATTGGCATATGGACAGGGCTCACCGCTCTTTGGGCTCAAAACCTGTCAAAGGCACCAGACCACGCGACGTTATAGTTCGCTTCCACTTTTTTCAAAGCAAGGAAGCCTTATTATCAGCAGTTCGCCACAAGCCAACTTTGGAATTTAAAGGTGACAGACTCCAACTCTTCTGCGACTTGTCTCCGACTACCCTGGCCAAGCGGCAAGCTCTGAAGCCGATCACCACACACCTTCAGCAACACCGTGTCCTTTATCGGTGGGGGTTCCCCTTCAGGCTGATCGTAACTAGGGACAATACTCAAGTTGTGCTCCGTGATCTTCATGAGGCAGATTCTTTTTTAAAGCACCTGGGACTTCCACCTTTGTCAGATGACGTGTCCCCACTGCCTCCCACTCCATCCCGTCCATCAGCCACCCCCAACAAGATCTGGACTCCAGTCAGCAGAGGCCGGAAGAGGCTCTCACGTACCCCACAACGTCCACGTCATCCTCAGTCAACTGATCCGCCTGTCTGATGATTCCCTGGGGTGACTCTCCGATGTGAATTCGGTGCCGATCCTTCCCTCCTGGTTTACACATGTATTTTCCACAGGTTTTTCATTTCTGGCAGACCGAACCATTGTTGGGTGTTTTTTTTTCACCTTTGTTTTTCCTGGCTGGGTTTGGCGATCTTCCTGATGTTTTGGTTGTCGTGCTGCTCCCGATTTTGTCTAGCCATAGGCCTAGACGACTTGGGCCAAATTGTTGCTCCCAAGTTTATATCCTTGTGGATACTTATGTCAACCACTGTGTTTGTTCTTTCTTGTGTTATTTTAATGTTTTTTGTTTTCCATTCTTTTACATCGATGGTATATTATTCATTTTTCATGCTAATACATGTGCTCTTTCCATTATTATTTCATAATGGCTTTGAGGTTTCTGTCATATAACGTCAAGGGCCTCAATTCCATTCAAAAACGTTGGATGGCTTTGAGGGAATTTCGATCCTCAGGAGCAGACATTATTTTTGTCCAGGAGACCCATTTCAAATCAACTGGCTCTTTGATCCTTCCGGAAAGGCTGGGGTGGCAATTTTGATTAGGTCACACTGCTCCCTTCGGGTTGTTTCCTCCAAAGTTGACCAACAGGGTCGCTTTATTATTTTGGAATGTATGCTTGGTGACACTCCCCTTGTTTTGTTGAATCTATACGCCCCAAATTCGGGTCAATTGCAATTTCTTTCACAAACACTCGCCAACTTAGATTCCATTTCCACTTCGCATGTGATTGTTGGGGGTGATTTTAATTAGTTTTTTTTCCCCCATAAAGACAGGAAAGTTCTTTTCGAGTCCACACCATCAAAGCTGCAATGCTCCTCTTCAAAATCTTTCCGTAGACTGATAAGGGAGCATCGTCTCTTTGATGCTTGGCGGATTAAACACCCCCTCCATAAACAATTCACTTTCTACTCCAGCCTTCACCGTAGCTTTTCCTGTCTAGATCACTTATTTATCTCTGCCCCACTGCTTCCTCTCCTGGTCTCCTCTGAAATCAACCCCATTACCTGGTCTGACCATGCCTCTCTGACTTTAAACCTTTTTTTCCCTCACATTATACCCGAACCATGTCATTGGCGTCTTAATGAGACCTTTCTTTCCACAGAACATCTTAGGGATGAACTGTCACGGGGACTTGATACCTATTTTACTCACAATGTTGGCTCCGTAGCTTCTTCCTCAACCCTGTGGGAGGCCCATAAGGCGGTATTTCGAGGACTCTGTATTTCTATGGGTTCTCGTTTAAAAAAGTCCTCGGCGAGTGCTAGGGCTTCTCTTATTCATCAACTATCTTTGGCAGAACGATGGTTGTTGGCCAAGCGGTCCATTTCTGGGCTCCGGAAGGTAACATCTCTACGTGACCAAATTTAAACTCTTGACTCTAGTAAGTCTGCACAATACCTCCTATGGGTTAAGCAAAAATTTTACGAATTTTTCAACAAACCTCATCGTATGTTAGTCAATCGACTCAAAGCTCAGTCTCCTTCCACGATGCCTGATCTTTTAATCCAACCGAATGAAAGCTCTACCTATGATCCTCAGGTCATGGCATCCCTTTTTGGCTCATACTATAAGAATCTCTATAACTGTTTAACCCCAGACCTTCACCCGCCCCTCACACAGTTATCTTTTGATAATTTTTTTGACTCCCTGTCACTTCCGAGTCTCACCCTCAGACATTGCCACCCTTAACGCTGACATTATGCCAGAGGAATTACTTGACACAATTAAACATCTTCCCTCTCGTAAAGCCCCTGGACCGGACGGATTGCCCTACTCCTACTATAAATCCTTTATTGGTATCCTAGCCCCTCATCTCCTCTCCTTTTATCGAGATCTTTTCAACGGGGTCACACCCCAGACTGAATTCTCCCGAGCATATATCTCGGTTATCCCCAAACGCGATACATGTCCCACCTGTCGTTTTATCCTCTCTTCAGGAAGCCTTTCCCTACCGGTGGTGCACCCACTCTTTAAAATATTTAGGTACTAATCTTACTTCCTCTTACCAATCCATATACGAGGCCAATTTCCCCCCATTATTTATAGCAATTTCTCGCTCTCTGAAACACTGGGATGCCCTGCCCATTTTTTTTCTCGGACGCATCAACGTACTAAAAATGACCGTGTTACCCAAACTGTTATACCTGTTTGCGGCCCTCCTCGTTCCCATTCCTATGTCCAAACTTCACTCCCTCCAGAAATCTTTCCTGCATTTTATTTGGCACAACAAGCGGCACAGGATTGCACGTTCTGTTTGGTTTTCTCTGCATTCTAGGGGGGGCTTGGGGGCACCGGATATAATAACATACTGCTATGCAACTCTCCTTCGTTTTCTCATGTCATGGTCTACTCACTATTCTCCCAACACATGGGCTGAGATCGAATCTTTACAACTGTCTCCAGCTCATCCATGCTCCCTCCTTTAGTCGACCTCAGCAGTTGATGTCTCTTCTTTTCGCCACCTATTCCTTGGTCCCATGCACTTTTCTCTAACTGTTTGGCAGAAATGTAAGGCTAAATTTACACTGGCCTCTGATTGCTCCCCACTGACAAATATCCTCTATAACCCTAATCTTCCAGACAATATGGCCATGTCCCGGATGTCCCTTTGGGTAGTAGCTAACCTTTTTCAATTGCGTCACTTGGTACACCCGGTGACTCGTAAGTTACACTCATTCCCAGATCTCCAGAAAAAAGCTCTTCTACCTTCTCAACACCTATATATTTACCTTCAAATAGGCCACTTCTTTTCCACCTTATCACCCTCATTAACCCTGGGGAAGCCTACTTCCTTCCAACGTTTATGCATGCAGGGTCCCCACCAAAGCGGTATTATTTCTAATACTTATAAACTTCTTTTGGATGCCCCCTCCTTATCCAATGACACTCACCTTTACATGCGTAGGTGGTCTCAATTCGTACAATGTGATATTGACCTATTAACGTGGAAGAAAATTTGGGAAAATGCATCTAGATCTTCTGTTTGTGTTATTTTTAAGGAAAATATATACAAGATCATAATGTTATGGTACAAAACGCCTGAAGTTCTTCATGCTTATAATCCGAATGCTTCTCCTGCCTGCTGGCGCTGTGGTAGAGACCTGGGATCTCTCTATCATATCTTTTGGACATGCAGCTCCATTACTCCTTTTTGGGAAGATGTTCTCTCCCTGTAACAATCACTAATGCGTACCTCTCTCCCACTTGATCCACTACATTTTTTGTTAGGTCTACCATTTCCAGGTCTACCTAAACCATCCGGAAAACTTGCTGTACATGTTCTGACCGCGCTAGGAGAAGCATTCCTATGTGTTGATTGTCTTCTACTCCTCCTTCAATGTCGATTCTGTACAAACTTATTGCTGATGTTAGACAGATGGAATACTTGACTGCACTACATAATTGTTCATTTGCTGTGTTTGAGATGATTTGGCTCCCATGGGATACCTTCATTTCCTCTATGCCGGACCAAAATGTAAGGTCCTGATAACCTTCACACTGTTATTTTATGTTTTTGTTGGTCCTGTCCTTACGCAGTTTTGCCATCGATGTACCTTTCTGTTTTGCTTGTTTTTTTTTCTTGTCCTTTTTTTTAAACATACTGTTTGTATATTCATGAAAATCAATAAAAATTGTTAATACATAAAAAAATTAAATAAAAAAATCCCAGTATATATACTGCCATTTGTAAACACTATAACTTTCACGTAAGCCAATTAACTTACACATATCGGGATTTTTTTTTTTAGCAAAGACATGTAGCAGAATACATTTTGGCCTAAATTTATGACAAAATTTGATTTTTTTACATTTTTTCCTGGACATGTTTAAAAGCAAAAAGTAAAAAAAAAAATTTTTCTCAAAATTGTCAGACTTTTTTTTAAGGAACAAAAAAAAAAAACGCACAGGTAATCAAATACCACAGAAAGAAAGCTCTATTCGTGGAAAAAAAAGGACATACATTTCATTTGGGTGAAGCGTTTCATGACGGCGCAATTGTCAGTTAAAATAACACAGTGCCATAACGCAAAAAATGACCTGGTCTGGAAGGGGGTAAATCCTCAGAAGGGCAAATGGTTAAGGGGGAATATGATCAACATGTATAAATACATCAGTGATTCATATAGTGAAATCTGTGTAGAGTTATTCATCCTGAGGTCATCACAGAGGACAAGGGGGTACTCTTTATGTCTGGAGGAAAAGAAATGTAATCTCCAAACACGGAAAGGTTTCTTTACAGTAAGAGCTGTGAAAATATGGAATAGACTCCCTCAAGAGTTGGTTCTGGCCAGCTCAGTGGATTGCTTTAAAAAAGGCCTGGATTCTTTCTTAGATACACAGAATATAACTGGATACTAACATTTATAGGTAAAGTTGATCCAGGGAATATCTGATTGTCTCTCGGGGGTCAGGAAGGAATTTTTTCCCCTGCAAGAGCAAATTGGATCATTCTTTGGTGGTTTTTTTTGCCTTCCTCTGAATCAAATGTGGGTATAGGATTATAACTTTTTTTTTGGTTGAACTGGATAGTATTGTGTATTTTTTCAGCCAGACAAACTATGTAACTATGTAACATCAGTATATTTGGTCAAATTAAATGTTTGCGCATCATTTCCATATCATTTAGGGCCATAGGTAAACTGTACACATCCTCAGTGACAAGGATCCTTCTTAATTTCAGCATTAACTGTTTATTAAATATATTATCTTCCAGTAATAAACGCATTATTGTTTAGCAACCGTGCAACATCTTACAGTATATCCATACTGTATCTTAAAAAGAAGACGAACCTCCAGATTAACAACACTGTGAAAAAGCTAATCAGAAATATACTACTTGCTGAATTAAAAATAATATCATCAATAAAAATCCAAATTTTCTCATTAATATTTGTTGCAGCCACAATTTCCCAATAAGATGGAAACTATAATGCAAACACAACAGGAGAATAAAATATGAGTAGAAGTACCAAAATGCTTTTTCAACACACCATGAAATAGGATGGTGTCAGCCTTATTATTTACCAAGCTATTTTGTTGGCTATTTTCCTTTCCATCCCCCCCTTACCCCTAGGGCCTATGGGGGCTTCGGCCTTTTTGATGATTGATGGACCATCTCCCTCACTGTTCGCCTCATGCTGCCTCCTGTTTCAGCTCCGACATAATCAAATCTCATCTCTGCTTTCCAGACCATGAATGCACTGAGAGAGTAATGACTGCAATCTACTCCAGGCAGAATGCACAAACTGTCTCTGAATGTTTTGATTTATTCACATAATAAACTTTTCTATGCTAATATTTGGCCAATGTAAGGACAAGATCAGCTTAGCAGGGCGGTGATGTAGTGCACAGTATTCTAACTGTAAAACAAGAGGCTGCCTTTGTCCTTACTAAAGGCAGCTTAGTAAGACATACTGCTTTCATTTCAAAATACATAACCATTTTCTGTAGGTTACCAAGCAGACTGGAATATTAATAGATCAGGAAAATCAATCTTGTGTACCATGTATACTCCATACATTTAGAAATGAAATATAAAATCTTCCCAATAAACTAATTTAGCTTATCATTGAAATAATAATATAATGTCTGCAGGGTTTTGTTTTTTAGGTTCTTTGCTGCTTTAATGAGATACCCTTTCAGAGGCATTTATGAATACGAAATATTTGTAGAGTTCATTCACACTGTTTTTAAATATTTGTTAAAACATAAATCTTTAAAAAGAAGAGCATTGTGCATTTTAACCTGGTCACACCAGCAGCGGCATTACAATGCAGCAGCTGGTGTGTGGTGCTGATGTGCCAATGCATATCATTCTGTAAACGTAATAATTTTAAGTACATTTTATTGAAAAGTCAGAGTTCTACTGGCCACAGTGTGATGTGATACGGTGGATTGTGTCATACAGCACTGTGCTCAAAAAAGTACTGTATACAGTCCCTTTTTACATCTCACACCACTGCAACTGGGTAGTGTGCATTGGCCTGATAGGAGACAAGGTCTTTTGCAGTGGTACTGTGTTGGCCATGTTGCCCAGCTCAGTCCCACTACCCTCCTATGTGAGCAGGTCCTTAGGGAGCACAAAGTTTCCTTTTTGTTTGCAGTTTTTGCTTACAGTTAAGTATGGACAAATAGCAACATTTGACATAGATATATAGTTTTGTGAATGTCAGGGCCAAGAAAAAATGTGAGGTGACCCCATGGGATTGTCACCCCTATCACCCATTTGTTTTTTATATAAATGTCACTCTTAACCACTTGGTAACCACGCTATAGCCGAATGACAACTACAGCGTGGTTATCCAGTTCTGGAAGGGCGACATATGACGTCCTTCCAGAACGTGCCCTTCCGCTCTCCCCAAGCGACCGCACCAGATGATCTCCGTGATCACGGACACAGCTGATCATGTGATGAGGTAAAAGGCCAATCACAGTGGCCTTTTACCATGTGATCAGCTGTGTCCAATGACACTGCAGATCACGGAGTAAATACAGTTGCTGGTTATCGGCAGCACTTTCCTCACACTGTCACAGCGGGAGGAAAGTACTGCCAATAACCGACAACTGTCACAGAGGAGATTGGCCCTGATGATCAGTGCCGTCCAGCAGTGCCACGCAGTGCCTCCCACCAGTGCTCATCAGTGCCCAGCAGTGCCATCCATCAGTGCTGCCAGTCAGTGCTGTCCATCAGTGCCGACCATCACTGCCCATCGGTGCCACCTATCAGTGACCATCATTGCTGCGTATCAGTGAAGCATCATAAGTGACTCCTCATCAATGCCCACCAGTGTCGCCTATCAGTGCCGATCAGTGCTGCCTATCTGTGCCACCTCATCAGTGCACATCAGTGCTGCCTATCAGTGCAGCCTCATCAATGCACATCAGTGAAGGAGAAAAATTACCTGTTTGTAAAATGTTATAGTAGAAACAAAGAATAACAATTTTTCTTTAAAATGTTTTGCTTTTTTTTGTTTATAGTGCAAAAAATGAAAAACCCAGCAGTGATTAAATACCACCAAAAGAAAGCTCTATTTGTGTGAAAACAATTGATAAAAATTTCATATGGGTACAATGTTGCATGACCGCGCAATTGTCAAAGTGCAACAGTGCTGAAAGATGAAAATTGACCTGTGCACGAAGGGTGTATAAGTCCCCAGTAGGCAAGTGGTTAATAGAGGGCTACAATGATTGGTAATTCCATGTCTCTCTATGGCTGCTTTACTGGCTCTTTCTGCTTTGTGTTTCAGGTAACAAGCTGCTTGCTGTTGCTAAGATGATTTACCTCAGCTGCTGAGCACTGGATTGGTGACAAATCTTTATGCTGGAAACATCTAGCCAACGAGAGTAACATTTCACTTATATCCTCTCTTGTCACTGGGCAGAGTCAGCATTTACCCCAGGTATGTCAGCTGGACTCTCCTTAGCCTTCCTTCTAGATCTTTTGACCTGCTCTGCCACCCTCCCTCCCCTTTGTTAATTTTTCCCTTGTCGCTGTCCACCTTTATGTCGCCTAGTTTGTGGGTGGACAGTGGTTGGTACACTGTTATTTGGTTGGTATAAGATATTGCTGCTTGAGTTTTGGTGGTTAAGCATGTTTATCTGTTATTGGTTAACAACAGTTCTGTTTGATATTGAAGGTCTATCTTTATGGGGTAATGTCACCTACTTTGTGGGTGGACAGTGGTTGGTAAACTGTTATTTGGTTGGTATAGGATATTGCTGCTTGAATCTTAGTGACTAAGCATGCTGGTCTGTTAATGGTGAACAGCAGTTCTGTTTGGTATTAAAGGTTAAAGTTAATTTCTTTTTTACTTACAAACATTTTTATTTATTAAGAAATAGGCTGCAAAAACAGTTTAACAGCATAAGGTATAACATACAACAGAAAAAAAGGCACATCTGTAATATTTATTCCAATAAGGTACTGTTATGTAGAACATAAAAGTTAAGTACATGAGCAAGGTAGGCAGAGCAATAAGGCCACCAACGGAAAGATACCATCAATTAAATTAGGAATATTCATTGGTCAGACAGTAAAGGTAAATTTTCCAAACATCCCATTTTTTGTCAAATAAGTGCATCCTATCCAGTAACATATTGAATACGTTCCATGAGCATCACCACATCGACTCCTCATAAAACCGAGGCCAATGGTACAGTGGGCAACTTCTAATGAAGGGCAATGGCCCATAGGGCTGAGACACAGATGGTGTAAATCAGTCTCATAGCCTCAATCCGTGTTCCCGAGATATGGGCTCCCAGTAGGCAAGACTGCATAGACAAATACACCGGGGAATAAGCCACAGCAGAGATTTTACGCCATATCAATGAAAGGCCTGGACAGGCCCAAAATGTATGTACTAGGGTACCAGCTAGGCCACAACCCTGGAAGCAAAGGTGGGACGTCTCTGGGAATATGATGTGTAGTCTAGAGGGGGTATAATACCAGCGAGTTAATACTTTAAGGGCCGTCTCACAGACAGAGAGAGGCCTAGAGCTCATACGTATGTTATCCACCATGGAGTCCCAGTCCTCTACAGAGAAGGTGACACCACTATCAGCTTCCCATTTCTGTCTATATAAAGGGGGAGAGGGAAAGATAGTTTCCAAAAAAGGCAGTACAAATTTGAGATAAGACCTCTACCCCTAGGAAAGTCAAGGCTGATACTTTTAAAAAATGTAATCGGGACGAAGGTATCAAACCAAAATGTGAGTTGAAAAAATGTCTTATTTGCCGATAACGATAGTATTCGCAAAGTGGGATATCGAACAGTGTTTGTAATGTCTCAAACGTGATATAAGACCCACCTCTTTGAAAGTCAGATAATCTGATAAGGGATCAATCGTACCATCAGCGTGTGGAGACGAAAATGTCTCAACGAAATTTGGGTCACCAATAAATTACAAAGTGAAACAGAAGAGACAAGATTTAATTTAAGTTTATAACGGGACCAAAGTATCAACGAGTGGGCAACAATTGAATTATGGGTCAACAAGGAGCGAGGAGGTTTTTTTTAGTCCATATTAGACCCAGTAGATAGAACGGGCATATAGATTGAGATTCAAATCTAGCCCAAGGGATCTGGGAGTTAATAGTTGCCCGTTGCGATAGTTCGGGCGATAGTTTTCAAGACCGAGATTGGGAGTGCTCAGAATAAATAAAGTAATTTCCGCAAAACATTCATTTTCACCGCCGTGACTGGTTAAAGTTAATTTCATCATTAAAATTGATTTGAACCCAATAAAGGGGCTGTGGCATAAACCTTTCCACAATCCTTGAGTGTTTATTTTATTATTTAGGTATGATGGGTGTTCATGGGGTGTACAATCCCATGGTGTTACCTACCACAAAATTACAATTCTACTAAGAGAAATTTCTATCCCCTGATCCCATCTGTGTGGTCATGCGGGCATGAGAACCCATTCATTTGAATGGACTCCCGTGCCCCAGGACACAAAGGGAAGAAGTCCCTGCGCCACTTGGGAAATCACAGCCCGCATGGGAACCAAGGTTCTCAGTACAGTTGCAATTTCCAGTGCAGGCAGCATGCCATTAGAATTAATGGCACCTGCCTGCTGGTCCTGTATTCCTCTGTGTGGGTGGTGCGCTGCAGGTATTTGTGCGGGTCCCGCAGCGACACCACCAGCACAGATATGAACCAGGCATTATTCAGAGAATACTTGTCAGGCAACACAGTCAAGTTCTATCCTCACTTTACTCTACTGAATTTAAAGCAGAATAGATTTATCATTGATCACCCTAGCTTTTCATTGGATGGTAAAGAAGCAGAAACACATTATCCACTTCTGCGCCTCCCTATAACAGAAATACTACGTATTCGTGATTTTGCAGTTCTGGGTAGGGGGCACGCGCTCCCTACCTGCGGGCATTCGCAGCCTTGGCTGTCAATCACCAGGTCCCAGCCGGTGATTCCCCGTCAGCAACCGGTGATCTCCAAGGATTTCCGATGGGGAGAGACCCGTATATAAACAATACAGATCTCTCCCCTGTCAGCTCCTGCACACTGCTTTGTATGGCTCTCCATAGCAGAGCCATACAAAGCAGTGTGCTTACAGTGAAACACACACACAGCCCCAACCTTTCACCGCCACACACATTAACCTCTTCCTGCCCAGTGCCATTAGTACAGCGTCAGTGCTTTTTATTAGCACTGATCAGTGTATTGGTGTCACTGGGGATGTCAGTCACACCAAGTCAGTTCCCCCCAGTGTCAGAATGCCCACCGCAGTCCCGCTATAAGTCACTGATCGCTGCCATTTCTAGTACAGTATAGTGTAGACACTATAATTTTCACGTAAACCAATTAATTTACACATATTGGGATTTTTTTAACAAAGATATGTAGCAGAATACATTTTGTTCAAAATTTTTTATTACATTTTTTTTCCATTTTTTTACTGGGCATGTTTAACCATTAGCCGCCCGGCCAATGGCCGTTTGGCGGCTTCAGAAGTGTCTCTGCACTCCGGGTGCACGCCATTTGGTGTGCTCCCGCACATGCGCCATTTGCGCTAATGCAGAGTGGCGCAGCAGTGCGATTTCTCACCGGCCGTGCACCTCGGACACGGCCGATGA
This sequence comes from Staurois parvus, assembly GCF_062004578.1. Taxonomy (NCBI): domain Eukaryota; kingdom Metazoa; phylum Chordata; class Amphibia; order Anura; family Ranidae; genus Staurois; species Staurois parvus. The sequence goes on from NW_028317852.1 coordinate 12,518,592, forward strand.
CAGATCCGAGTACCGGCTCCCGTTGCTGGTACCATGTGACCTGCTGTGACCAATCACAGCAGGTCACATGACAGTTGTATACAATGGATGGCTTCATTCATGATGCCATCCATTGTATACTAGTGCCTAGCTGTGAATGGTCACAGCTAATCACATGCACATGTCATATGATTAGCTGTGACCAAATCACAGCTAAGCACAAAAAAAAAAAAAAAAAAAAAAAATCTGAATGAATCGATTTCATTCAGGTAAATGCTTGCTTATAGCAAAGTAATTCTTTGCTATAAGCAAATTGTGTAAAAAAAAAAATACTGATCACTTCCCCAAAGTAGTACAATGTTACTATGGTAACATTGTACTACTTTGGTCATAGTAAAATATGAAAAAAAAAAATCTTAAAAAAAATAAAAAAAAAATAATAAAAAATGAAATATAATAAAAAAAAATATATATAGATATATATATATTTTTTTCATACTGTCACCAGTCAGTGTCCCTGTTTACCGCCATGCCAGTTATATGATGATGCTGTACTGCACTGGTGACAGTATGTAAAAAAAAAACAGTGAAAATAATTTTTTTAATTTTTTCATTTTCCGAAAAATTATGACAAAAAAATACAACTTCAAAAAACTCGCCATGCCTCTTATGAAGTACGTCGGACTGTCTACTCTGCAAAAAGGGGTCATTTGGGGATATCTGTACTATTCTGACATTCTTGGACCTCAAGAAATTAGATTGGCTGTCAGTACTTCAGGATTGATCAATATTCAGATATACACCATAGTTTGTGAACTCTATAACTTTCCTACAAACTAAAAAATACATCCTAATTTGGGTTATTTTCACCAAAGACATGTAGCAGAATACATCTCGGCCTAAATTTATGAAGAACAATTATTTATTTGTAAACTTTTATAACAGAAACAAAGAAAAATGTGGTTTTTTTTCAAAATTTTTGGTCTTTTTTTGTTAATTTAGCAAAAAATAAAAACCCCAGCGGTGATTAAATACCACCAAAACAAAGCTCTAGTTGTGTGAAGAAAATGATAAAATTTTAGTTTGGGTACAGTGTTGTATGACCGCGCAATTGTCATTCAAAGTGTGAGAGCGCTGAAACCTGAAAAATGGCCTGGGCAGGAAGGTGTAAAATTGCACGGTATTGAAATGGTTAATAGCAAAAAGTCAAAAATATATATTTTTTTCAAAATTGTCGGTCTTTTTTTGTTTATAGCGCTAAAAATTAAAAACACACAGTCCATCAAATACCACCAAAAAGAAAGCTCTGTTGGAAAAAAAGGATGTAAATTTCATTTGGGTGCAGCGTTGCATGATCATGCAATTTGTCAGTTAAAGTAATGCAATGGCCTGGTCGGGAAGGGGGGTAAATCCTTTGGAAGGCAAGTGGTTACTGATGTTTTCTTCTCCAGCAGCTACCCCTGTACTGTGCAATGTGATAAAGTCTGATTGGCTCACAGTACTGCTCTTTCCTTTCCTCTCTCTCCAGTTTAAATCATGTTGCACACAAACTTTCAAGATATTAATATAAAGCCAGAATTAGGTGTTATTTAAAAAAAAATGTAACTTTTGAAATTGAAATTATTACAGCTTGGTCAGTATTTTATTTACGTCTCCAATTTTGCTTTAAATTCATTTTTAATGTGACATTCACATTTTTAGAAGCTTCTATACTAGACCAGTTTGCCATTTAGCAATTTGTTTCTTTAAAGTCATTGTAGGTGGTACAGGTGAGTATCTGTGGGCAAAACATATCTCACTTCTATGTACACTACTTTATCATTTTAAAAAATGATTACATATTAACCACATTTGTTTTCTCTTCCATCCTGAATCTCTTTGACCCCCAAAGCTTTTTTTTAAATTATTTTTTATTTATTTATTTTAACAATTACTTGGTTCTATACATTACCTTTTAGCTTTTCTAGTCTACCCTAACATATAATACATTGTTTTTCTTGAGACAGCTACATCTTCTGGTAGCAGATCTGGTTAAATATATATTTATTATTGGGAATAAATGGTAGAAATTTAGAATATAATGCATTTTCCAGAAAATGTTCTCAACCAAACATTGTATGTAATTCCTGTACCCCCATATATTTACCACAAAACATAATCAACAAAGTCTTCTGAATAAAATAATATCCCATTAGTGTGTGTGTTTTATGTAAGGAAGCAGAATGTTAAAGCTCAAAGTAAATGTATGCATTTTATTTTAGTAGGGCTTTATTCCCTGTTTAACAGTTTCTTGTAACAGACACAGGAGGCAAAATTAAGGTTAAAGTGGTTATAACGATTTGTTTTTTTCTTTAAAATAATAAGCAAATCATACTTACCTGCACTGTGTAATTGTTTTGCACAGAGCAGCTCCAATCTTCCTCTTTCTGGGTCCCCCGCTGGTGCTTCTGGCTCCTCCCCCCTACTGACTGCCCCCAGAACAAGCTGCTTGCTCTGGTAGCACTCCTGCTTGCTAGCTCCCGAGCTGTCTTTGTGTGTCTATGGGACACACAGAGCATGACCTCAGTCCCTCCCCCCATTCCTTCCCAGTTGTGTCAATTGAACCAATGGCTCCCACTGCTGTGTCTCTGCCAATGAGGAGAGAGAGACCCACAAGAACCTCGGTTCTTGTGCACATTGCTGTATAGAGATCAGACTCAGGTGAATATTAGGGGGGCTGTGGGGGGAGCTGCCCACTGAAGGTTTTTTGCCTTCATGCATAGAATGCATGAAGGTAAAAAACCTTCAGCCTTTACAACCACTTTAAGTCAGATTGATGGGGGCAGAAATTAAGCATACATGTTCAAATGGCATTGCATTAACTTACATGTCACCCAAATCATCTGACAGCATTATTAAAATCTTGGCATTAATTGTGGGAAGGAACATTTTTATTTCTTGTAGGATACACATTACTTTTGTCTTATATTGAAGACTTTATTTCCAACTGGAGTTGCTCACAGGAGGTGAAAATTGCATTTCTGCAAGTTGCTTCTTGCTTCCAAGGCTTCTGCAACAAATGACAAGACATTTCTTGGGAAGTAGTAGTACTAAATTCTTGGGTAAAACATTATTGTTACTTGGAGTTTCTTAAAACAAATGTCCCTCCTTCTATTTGGAGATTAGGCCAGAGAATGAATTAAAAGTCTTTGAAATTTACTAAAAAATGCTACTAAAATACTGAATGACTTATTTTATGATGTCATGCAGTATTTTAATAGCAAAAACATGCGGTAATTTAATGCCGGTGGTAGCAGGCATATTTATTTATAGTAGTAAATACTGAATTGTTAAGGAGCAGGCAGCCACCAGCATCCTTGCCAATCAATAACTGTCATGGTTGTTAAAGAGCGGGCGGCTGCCAGGTCCTTAACCACTTGCCCTCCTGAGGATTTACCCCCCTTCCTGACCAGGCCATTTTTTGCGTTACTGCGCTGTGTTACTTTAACTGACAATTGTGTGGTCATGCAACGCTGCACCCAAATACATTTATGTCCTTTTTTCCCACAAATTGAGCTTTCTTTCGGTGGTATTTGATCTCCTGTGCGTTTTTTTAAATTTTTTGCACTATAAAAAAAATACCGACAATTTGGAGAAAAAAAACTATATTTTTGACTTTTTGCTATTAAACACGTCCAATAAAAAAATTTTAAAAATCAAATTTCATCATAAATGTAGGCCAAAATGTATTCTGCTATGTCTTTGCTAAAAAATCCCAATATGTGTAAATTAATTGGTTTACATGAAAGTTACAGTGTTTACAAATGGCGGTATAGATACTGGAATTTTTTTTTACTAGTAATGGCGGCGATCAGAGACTTATAGCGGGACTGTGGTGGACCTTCTGACACTGGGAGTAACTGACTTGGTGCCACTGTCATCCCCAGTGACACCAATACAGTGATTGATGCTAAAAAAAAACATTGACACTGTACTAATGGCACTGGGCAGGAAGGGGTTAGCATGAGGGGCGATCAAAGGGTTAACTGTGTGCAGGGAGTATTTTACTGGGGGGCAGTGTCTGTGTGCTTCACTGTAATGGCACTGCTCTGAATGGCTGTGCTGAGCAGTGTGCCCGAGCTGACAGAGAGGAGGACTGTTAGTAAACAAAACAGTCCTCCTCCCCATCGGAAATGCTTGGTAATCACCAGGCTGGGACCCGGTGATTTACAGCCGAGGCCACTAATGGCTGCGCGGGTAGGTATGTATATATACATGATTTTGTGCACCCCTGCCACCCTGTATCAGTATATCTGCAATAGGGCAGCGGGAAAGCAGTTAACAACCAATGAGTCATCAGTTGTCAGCAGGGTTCTCCTCTGACAGCTGAATACAAGTGCCAGCAATTAAAATAATACTAAAACAGCATGCTATCCCCCCCCCCAATCCTCTTAGGTCTGATAAAGATTTAAGGGGAAACCCCACACCTAAATAAAAAAAATGCTGTGGAGGTCCCCCAAAAATCCATACCAGACCCTTATGAAGGCAGGTCGGGAAAGGGACGGGGGAGCAAGCAAACGCCCCCCCCCCCCCCCTTGAACCATACCAGACCACATGCCCTCAACATAGAGATGCTTTGGGGTGAACCTAATGGTCTTGTATAGATTTGGGGGAACCCCATGCCATTTTTTTTAGGCATGGGGTTCTCTTTAAAATCCATACCAGACTCAAATGACCTGGTAGGGATTGGGGGGCACACAGTTTTTTCCCGTGATTTTTAATTGCCGACAATTGTTTTGTTTATCTGGGAATCCTGCTGGCAACTAATTACTCATCTGTTGTTAAGGACAAGATGGCCCCCTGCTCCTTAACAACCATGTTTATTGATTGATAGGGAAGCAGGCTCCTTAACACTTGCATGCTTGGACCACTATTTATTTACAGCACGCATTTATTTATTTATTTCTCTTTGTGAATTGCCTTTAATTCCTGTTTAATGCAGTGTTTACCAAGCATTTTTGCTTTATGCAGTAAATACCGCATAAATCAATAGTGAATTTACATTTTCAGGATCACATATGGTATTTGGGAAAACACCTAAATACTGCATAAACACTGCATAAGCCCATAAACACTTAAAAATATCAAAAATGTGTTGTTGATTTTGACCAGTGTCATTTATAAAACAAGTAACGTAACTGTTGATAAAACGCATATATTTTATTTTTTAATAGTACTCTATTTTTTTGTAGAAGTCATCTTTGCACTTTTATATATTTTGCAACTGTTAAAAAAATGAACAAACAAAATAAACAAAAAGAAAATTTAAAAAGAAGTATATATTATGGGTAAGAAAAATAGAAATAAAAAAAAATCAGCTTAAAAATATTAGCCAATAATTGACTTATTTATTTTACTTGTGAGGTTGATTTAGCAGATGTCATATGCAAATCAACAGATTGCACATTTGATCTACATATGAATGAATGCATTGTCACATTGTATTACTCAATGGCACTTGGCAGAATATCTTCAAGTGGGATTTTACACAGGGTTTGCTGCTCTTGCTTTGTGATACATAGCAAATCCTTGCCATCATTTTGACAGCTAGTTGTAGTAGCAGCAGTAATAAAGGTAAATTAGCAGGGCATAGGAGATATGTCTTAGAATCTTTGTTGATGTTTTTTAGTAGGTATCTTCTATGTCTAAGGTTACTCTTCAAACCTCACACAATGGTAAAAGTGAACTTAGTACCATGATGCATTTTCATGGCATGCAAGTGTTTTCCAGATGTGATGTCCGAGATGTTCTACAGAAGCAAAAACAAATTAAACTGCAATGCCATGGGAAATAAGTGCAGCAGACAAGAAATACATTGTCATGTTTTCTTTCATAAAACAGGAATATACCAGTCATCAGCTCAAAAGTTTTACATATATATCCATCCAAATCTAAGGAGGAATTTACAAAAGTGGCATTCATCAAAGAGTTGAGACATACAGGAAAAGCTATTCCTCTGAAGTGTGAGCAAAGTCAGTGTTTCAACCTGTTTGGAGAAAGTTGCATTCATAAATGCCTGCAGGCAACAGTGAAACCTAAAGTTGTGTGCAAGGGCGGACTGACAACTCATGGAGCCCCCGGGCAATAGGGGATCATGGGGCCCTTGTGTCCTTGCCCAAACTCAAAAAAGCCTATGAAAAAGGTACCAGGGGCATCTCATGGGGCCCCCTACTGACCCCGGGCCCTCGGGCAGTGCCCGAGTTTCCAAATGGTCAGTCCGCCCCCGGTTGTGTGGCTCATTTCTGCAAATGGAGGTGGTGATTTAAAGTGTAACTAAGGGCAAAACATTTTTTTTTTCATTTTAGACAGAGTGGAGAGGGATTAGAGCACCTGCCAGTTTTTATTGCTGCCTGTGCCCCAACTAGCTCCTGTTTATTATTATTATCATGCACACTGAAAGTAAAAGAAAATCCCAGATTCTGGGTTATCTCCAGAAAAGAACGGAAATTTTCCAATGGGAACACTAGTTCTGGTGACCTGGGGGGCCTAAAAGGATTGCTTTAAATTGCAGGGATTTCCTCCAACTTTCTGTTTTGGATATAGGACTGGAAGTGAAGGTAAATTTTCCCACTGAGATGTTGATTAAAAAAAAAAGACAGTTTACAGGTTTACAACCCTCCCTATTGATGGCATCCTCACTGTTAAGAAATACAACAGTTTGTTTTTCATAGTGCATTACCAGCAGGGAGGCATGTAATCCGTCCCAACCTAATTTTATAGCACTAAAATTGCTCACACAGCCAAAATCAAATAGAACTATCTGCAGTGAAAAGAAGAACAAAGAATGATTCAAACTGTATGGACTATACCAGTGGTCGGCAAGCCGCGGCTCGCGAGCCACATGCGGCTCTTTACCCACTCTAATGCGGCTCTTCTGTGTGCCGGGCGCCTGCTCCCCTCCCTCCTCTCGGTCGGCCGCTCCCCTGCCTCCTCGCGGTTGGCCGCCCCAAAAGTCCGCGCGGACCTTTTAATCCGGCCCGCGGATGTGGCTGTCAGGATGTGTGTAGGCGGGGCAGCGTGCCGAACGTGAGGGGAGGGGAGCTAGGCTCCTCTCACAGTCCGCCCTGAAGACCCGAACGGCGCGAGAAGACAGCGAGAGGAACGCGCGGAGCAAAGGTAAGTGAATTGACACGGGGGACTTGGCTTACTAGAAGGGGGGGGGAATAGTACTGTGGGGGATGAAATACTATATGAGGGATGAAATACTATATGAGGGATGAAATACTATATGAGGGATGAATTACTATATGAGGGATGAAATACTATATGAGGGATGAATTACTATATGAGGGATGAAATACTATATGAGGGATGAATTACTATATGAGGGATGAATTACTATATGAGGGATGAAATACTATATGAGGGATAAAATACTATATGAGGGATGAAATACTATATGAGGGATGAAATACTATATGAGGGATGAATTACTATATGAGGGATGAAATACTATATGAGGGATGAATTACTATATGGGGGATGAAATACTATATGGGGGATGAATTACTATATGAGGGATGAAATACTATATGGGGGATGAATTACTATAGGGGGGATGAAATACTATATGATGGATGAAATACTATATGGGGGGATGAAATACTATATGAGGGATGAAATACTATATGGGGGGATGAAATACTATATGAGGGATGAAATACTATATGGGGGGATGAAATACTATATGGGGGGATGAAATACTATATGAGGGATGAAATACTATATGGGGGGATGAAATACTATATGGGGGGATGAAATACTATATGAGGGATGAAATACTATATGAGGGATGAATTACTATACGGGGGATGAAATACTATACGAGGGATGAAATACTATACGGGGGATGAAATACTATACGAGGGATGAAATACTATACGGGGGATGAATTACTATACGGGGGATGAATTACTATGGGGGATGAATTACTATATGGGGGATGAATTACTATGGGGGATGAATTACTATGGGGGATGAATTACTATGGGGGATGAATTACTATATGGGGGATGAATTACTATATGGGGGATGAATTACTATATGGGGGATGAATTACGATGGGGGATGAATTACTATATGGGGGATGAATTACTATGGGGGATGAATTACACTATGGGGGATGAATTACTATATGGGGGATGAATTACTATATGGGAGATGTATTTTCAGTTTTAAAAATGTGGCTCTCAAAATAAATTTCAATCATGGTTTTGGCGAGATTTGGCTCAGTTGAAAAAAAAGGTTGCCCACCACTGGACTATACTGAGCCCTAATCACAACATAATTGAGACAGTCTTGAATTATCTAAAGGAAATGAGACAGTCTACAGTGAAATTGTGGCAAGCTCTGTAGAATGGTTGTGTAGCGGGCCATTGCTGTTTCAATTTTAAAGAACTGTTTCCATTTTAAGACTGCATGTTGTCAGAAAGGGTTTGATTGGCTCAGTTCTCAGCAGTACTGGAGTGCTTGTAGGAGTTGCAGTTTCATCACAGAGGCAGACAATGTAACTTTATACTGCACAGGACTACAGGACCAGGATGCTTTGCAAGGAGGAGGGAGAGGAGAGCCATGTGTGCCTTTGCAGAGGACATGTGGGAGCTAGTCTGCAGCCCCTACTGTTGAAGTACACTAACACTGCTTCCAGAACAGCAGAGGTTGCTAAGAACAACAGTTATCTACAGCAGCTGAAGTCAGCAGCAACTGTGATCATTGGTACCAGTCACCCGCGATGGCAGTTACCGACAGCAAAGACATCTCCCACCGCAGAGAGAGGTCAGAGTGTTGGAAATCGCAGAGGAGGCGTGTGACCATCCCAGGTGAGGCACCTCAGAGATTGCGCAGCACTGACAATTGACAAAAGGAAAAAACTAGCAGAGAGACAGAGCCCCATTCATCATCCCTTCAAGGAGACTGTTCTTTCTTGGATTTGGTGAGCAACTGCTAACCAGTGACATGTCAGTCCTTAAGAGCGCTCCACCAATTCACTAACACAGGCCTGTGCAACACATAGACTTACACATTGTTACAATCCCACAGTATACAAGTGAATTTGGGACTGAGCCTAAAGAGATGTCAGTTTAGCTGGGGACATATAGCTGCTATAGTTGCAGGGGGTAAATTCTGATTTATAGCTATATCGGTATATACGTATATACATGAATATTGAGTTTATTGATGTTATTGTGCCAATTCTAGAAGGTTTGTGTATTCAGTGCATTTAACTGCTATTTTCCAAGTTAATTTGCAGTCTATTTGCAGAGTTTTACCTGTCTTATTAAATCTGTTATAAAACTTCCCACAAAGTGTACTGGTGTGCTGTGGATCCAATGTGTATATGGTTCTTCACTGAAGTAAAGACAGAAGTGCCCGTTAATTCCAGCGGCTCCTTTGGTTGTGAGCGCTACAGTTGGAACAACCTACTATGCAAGTGCCTTCAGAAACTGAATGCAAGTGAACTAAAGAGAATTGTTGTGAAAGTCAAAGTATGATCATGCCAAATATGATTTATTTTGTTTTTATGTTGTTATGCTTATTGCACTTTCTAGGACGTCCTTGAAAAAAATTATTCATGGCATTATTTTTGTATTGTTTTAGCACTCATACTTCACAATATTTTTGCCACAAAACATTTGTACTGTACTACTGTAAAATGGATTATTAAGGGGGCCTGGCATTCAGTTTTAGCAAATTAGCCAATTACATGGTAAAAATATTATACTAATACTATCATATACATGTATACATTGCAACACTATAAAATGGAAAACAGAAGTTTTATAATTGTGTAGAGATTAGTGACATGAATCAATTTGTGACATGACTTCAATACTTAAACACAACAAATTCTGTCTGCACAGGTTGTCTAATGACATCTTGCAATTGTACACACTGTGACAATATTAAATATATAACTGAAATTATAGAAATATGCAAAGATAAATTAACAATTAGGTAGCTGACAGGACACTTTCAAAAGTGTCCTGCTTTGATTCTGTTGCCAACTCAGCAGACACTCAGGTTTGATCCCCGGCTGTTCTCTATCACCTGCTGGGAGCTCCAGAGTGGTTAACCTTCTGCTCAAACACCATGGTGACATACAAAACAAGAAAGATGCTCCCAAGTCTGAAAGTCAACATGGCATCGTGGCGGCCCTTCCACTGCACACCCCTCATGGTGTGGAGAAGCCAAAAGAAACTGTGAGTAAGCAACCCAAAACTCTAAAGACACTTGTAAAGAACCACCTAGGGACATGCGTTTTTATGCCCAAAAGCTATTGCTGCCCTCGGAACAGCCTGTAGATGCCGATGCTAAACAGCCCCCAGAGCTCTTGGATACTGAGCAGGTGGAGGCTGAATGCACTTCAGGCCTAGACGCCATTACAGACCAGTTAGAACTACAGCCTGAGGAATAAGAGGAAGGGGATGAGGAGGGGGAGCAACCCATCCTGGCAGAGGTTCATACATGCACAGCCTCTGTCAATACTTTGAAAGATCATTTTGGGGGGCTGAAGGAGGAGGTGGCTTTAATCAGACAAGACCTACAAAAAATGAGAGAGAGGACTACAGCCACTGATAGCAGAATTATCAACAATGAGGACAAACTCTCCCCCCATCCTTAGGTAGGTTCAGCCTACTTCTTAGCTAGTCAAAGCCACTGACATGTGAGTCGAAGATGTTGAAAATCACCTAAAGCTTAACAATGTTCGTATAGTGGGACTAGCAGAGAAGGTGGAAAGCAGAGACCCCACTGATTTTGTGGAGTGATGGCTGATTAATATTTTTGGCAAGGAGGCATTTACACCCTTATATGGAAGTGGAGTTCCCCCATGGCCTTTGATAGGCAAGCCAGCATGGTGTGCCATGATTGCATTTGCAAACTACAGGGACAAGGAGATTATCCTGCGGCTTGCCCAAGAACATCAGAACATACAGTTCAATGAAGTGAAGATCTCATTTTACCCTGATTTTTTGCAGAAGTCTAGAGGAACGGAGCAAAATTCTCCACTGTTAAAAAATGCCTACAGAAGTTACAGGCCTCAATGCTCTACCCTGCAAAGCTTCATATCACAGTCAGGGGGCAGGCTCACTTTTTTTAAGAAAGCTGCAGAGGCCTCAGCCTGGCTTGATGCCAATGAACATATTCTTCGTCCAGTCCGGAGACCAGAGGTAAAGGAGGATTTAACTGACCTGTCCCTCTAGATTCATATTTTGCCAACGCCGAAGGAATCAAGGTATCAACGTTTTATTTTAGCTCTTGGGACTTCCTGGGAGTATTTAATTATTATTTTTTTCACAGAGAGCAAAAAAAGTCTTCTGATTTACAACTTGGTATCTTTAACCTGTCCAGTGTTTAATTACTGGAAGAATGCCTCTATGCCAGCAACTGGAGAGACCTGTTGTCCTCCATAATGATGTTTACTATTGGCTCTATGGGTCTCTCTGGGCCACCTGTGCAATAAGTCCATCCATGAAATTTCCTTGCTATTAAATATTCCATGATTCACTGTTAGTGATATTATAACAAAGTATTATAACAAAGTGGAAGTAACTGGGAACAACAATAACTCAGCCACAAAGTGGTAGGCCACGTAAAATAACAGTACACAGAAGTCGCCAACTGTCTGAAGAGTCAATAGCTAAAGACTTCCTAACTTCATGTGGCCTTCAGATTAGCACAACAGTGCGTAGAGAGCTTCATGAATGGGTTTCCATGGCCAAGCAGCTGCATCCAAGCCCTACATCACAAAGTGCAATGCAAAGTGTTGGATGCAGTGGTATAAAGCACGCCATCGCTGGACTCTAGAGACTTATTCCCTGCAGTGACAAATCACGCTTCTCTGTCTGGCAATCTCATGGATGTGTCTGGGTTTGGCGGTTGCCAGGAGAACGGTACTTGCCTGATTGCATTGTGTCAAGTGTAAAGTTTGGCACAGGGGGGATTATTGTGTGGGGTTGTTTTTCAGGGATTGGGCTTGGCCCCTAAGTTCTTAAGGTGTCAGCACACCATGACATTTTGGACAATTTCATGATCCCAACTTTGTGGGAAGAGTTTGGGGAAGGCTCATTCCTGTTCCAACATGAATGAGTGAGTTTGGGGTGGAGGAACGTGACTGCCCTGCACAGAGTTCTGCCCTCAACCCAACAGAACATCTTTGGGAGGAATGAGAGTGGAGACTGCAAGCCAGGCCTTCTCATCCGACATCAGCGCCTGACCTCACAAATGCGCTTCTGGAAGAATGGTCAAACATTCCCATAGACGTTCTCCCGAAACTTGTGGACAGCCTTCCCAGAGGAGTTGAAGCTGTTATAGCTGCAAAGGGTGGGCCAACTCAACATTGAACCCTATGAACTAATGGGATGCCATTAAAGTTCATGTGCGTGTAAAGGCAGGCGTCCCAATATTTTTAGCAATATAGTGTATGTAAGATAGTTTGGATTGTGTATAATACCTGTGAATGTTTATATTCATATTGCAAATACAGATTTGATATGTTTGTAGTTATGAACACATAATATTTTACCATTATGGATGGAAATTTGGGTCAGGGGTACTGGGAGGTCCTTATTTCTATTATGGATGATTTATTTATGTGTCTGCACTATTTTTTGTTTGGTTATAACATGTCTGAGGAAGAGGTCCTGTGTGGTCCCAAACCATTGCCTTTCTATGTGATCATACAAGGATAAAGTGCTTTGAACTTTGGAACAAGCTTGTTGGTGTGGTGATAACATTTCATTCATACACATGAATCATCATGTATCATGACCAGTCAGGAGTCATTAGCGCACCCTTTTGATCACATGGCTGATTCCAGCGTGGTGTGTGGGAGGAATATATCAAGTCTACTGAAAAACAGGATAATGCAAGTCAGGATAATAAACTATTAGACTGTTGCATGCCCAGCAGCAGCAGCACAATTCAAATTAGCAAAAGGCTAATGCAAGTTAGCAAGAAACTAATAGACTGTTGGTTGCCCACCTGGAGAGCACTGAGGCTCAGATAACTAACTGAGAGACCAAAACAAATTGGTGAAGTAGTTGGCACCCCAGAATTCATGAGCTTCTGTCATTTTCCCTTGTGACACTCGTTTAGACAGAAGCAAGATAGAAGTAATCACCTTCTACAAAGTATGACAGCCAATTAGAAAACCTCTAAAAGGAGTAGAGAAGATAGAATGGAGGAACTTTACCATATGGAGAAAGATAAAATGGAGGTATTTCGTACAAGCTGGAAAAAGTGGGTACAGTTTAAAAATTCAGAGGTATACCTAGAATACATGAAAAAAGGAAAAGAAGGGAAAGGGGATAAATATAGTACAGTATAATACCAGTAATAGCTAAGGTTCAGGATTTCTAGAATGAAGTTAAAAATGCATAATCAAAGGGTGGGGGGTAAAAGGTCAGATAGATTAAGGTTATTTCTGGGGAGTGTTATGACAGAAATGTGTAATGTATACTGTCTGTTTTATTAGCTTTTGTACATTTAATATGGTCATTTGAAAACAATAAAATATTTAAATAATAAAAAAAAAAGAACACCTCTAAAAGGTGACCTAACCTCATACCAGGCCCAGGGTTAGTAAAAATTAAAATCAGAGATCCTATGATATCATGTTCAGGTCATATTCATAGCTGATCAATGACATCATCCAGGAGATTCTTCCTTCTTGTTTACATTCTGTCATTCATGGCAAATAAGCAACAGGATTGGTTGTGCTGTTTTTTTTTGCTTTTGGCGAGTATTGCTCATCATGACTGATGAGAATCTGCATCACTGGACACCATGATTGATGGCAGATGTACATAGTAGTACCTTTTTGGGTTTGTTAATTCTTTTTTGGAACCCCATGCCATTTTTTTTTGCACAATTCCTGCCCCTTTGTTTGCATTAATCACTAAACTAGGAATCCCTGGGTGACAGATGTATGGGCCAGGTGGGGATAAGTCATTGTTTGTTATAAATGCCTATGACTGCAGCCCACCAACAGCCAGAAGCCCTGAGCAGGAAGGTGTCACATTCTGTTGCATCCAAAGGTTCAGCTCAGTTGGACATCCATTTCCTTTGACCATTCACCAAACCTCCAAGCAATAAAAGCCCATGTTAGGACTGACCTGGCAGCTCATCCCTAATAGGGAATCCCTCTTAGCCATGGGAGATAGGTCCACATTGAAATATAGACAGTTCAGATACCTGAGTCCCTGATCTTAGCACAGGGGAAAAAGGTGAGAGAGTTTCTGATGTGAAATAGCGTTATCATCTCAAATACATGACATTATTATACAGTACATACATTACACACTGCAGTACATGGGGCACATTTTACAATTTCTATAAGATGAGAGGGGTGTTTGGTGTTTTAGAGAGAGAGAATGCATACAGGTTGTATTAGAACAGCCTGCAGGTCTAAGCAAACCCAAACTATCTCAGAGCTAGCAGAAGACTGAATGCTTTGTTCTTTATTGAATTGTGCTGACACAGTACCCCTGCAGGGGGAACTTATTTGTTTGAATTTGATGTAACAGTGATGAATAAACACTGGCAGAAAGCCCTTGAGTGCGCTTTGGAGTTTAGACTATCATTCCCCCAGCTATATGTTTGCAACGTATCCCCTACATGCCTTAAAGTTGTGTATAATGCAACACCATTAAAAGTATAACTAAGATGTAAAAATGAAATACAAGGACAACAAAAAAAAGAAAGTTAATTCTGTATGAAGCAATTTTCTGATAATGTCTTACAAATGTACACTCTGAAGTGTAATACAGTTTTGTTCTACTGTGTAAACACTATATATATATATATATATATATATATATATATATATATATATGTATATATATTGTATTCATGTAATATGCATATGCTTGTTTTGTGTGTGAGTATGTGTAGGGATGCTGAGAGCACTTATTTTCTGGTGTATGCAGTCATTTGAGACACTGAGATTTATCCCTAAGCTCTCTCTCTCCTCTCATTTATTTCCTCCTCTAATCACACCCCTAATTCTGTCCCTCTGCATGTTGTCAAATATGACATCTACCTATACAGTGAAATAGTTATCACAAATTAATGTTTGTCATTTATTACTTAACTTCTTTAGAAATGGCACATATTTTTTATACTTACAGAATAGCATACTAATCTATTGTCTTGGTCTGGCAAGTTAATTCAGTAATCACTGAAGTTATCACAATAACATTTATACCTTTGTGTTACAATTTGCCTTGAGTATAGTATAAATGTAGGTCTGCACTTTCATAAAATGATCTTTTTTTTAAATAAGTGATCAAGAAATCTATATGGACATTTATAGTTGTTGGTGAGCTGCCTCCAGGACTGCATATCACATATAACATTACAACAAAATACAAGGTTCAGTGCTCCTATAATACAAAATAGATTTATAGAAGCTGGGAAGAGATAGCTGAGATGGTGTAACTCTTTAATGACAGTAAAAGTCAAAATAATGCTGGATAATGATATTTTTATACACATGTACAGTATCTTGTTCAGTGACCAAGGTTCATCTATTAGGACTAACTTTTAGGAAATAAACTTAAAAAAGTTTATGGTAGCGAGCCCTATAGAACAATATTAGAAATCACTGGTCACTGCACATAAATAAATACAGTGTTATATAAATACAGTTTAGTATTCTTTCAGTAGGATCCATAAATTCTATTCCCCCCAGAGGAGGCACTTCTTATCTTATTTGTGTCGGCCAAATTCAACTTGACAGAAGCATCATCCTGTATTAAGCTGTGATCCAGCAGGTCATGCTGCCTAATCCATTTGCAGATGATGCTTTGTGTTTCCTATAGCATGTATATTGGGAAGGATGGATAAACGAGGACAAAAAGTGAAGTAAATGTGATTGATTACCTAGAGACATAAATATAACAAGACAGTCATAAATTATTAAACAAACCCCCACAAACAGCACAATGGAATCGCTTCACTGAACTAAAAACTTACATAGACCCTTTTGTATTTTAAACTGTTTGTTGTTTTTGTACAAGAAAGTTACAACCATATGGAATAGAAATGTCAGCATACACAACAATGAATTAACAAAGAACGAGTTTATTATCTGCAATGTGTCAAATGTTTCATATAGCACAACGCACAAAATTAGTGATATGAGTCTTTGTATATGTGAAGAAGCCCTAAAAAAAAACCAAAGAAACATTGAACTGCACTTGTTAGAAACAAAGGTGAGCTAAACCCAAGCTGTATGCAGTTCACCAAATGGGCAAAATAAATGTACAAATTTGGCCAGTTTGGCCTTCAGCTGCAAGTAATACATTTAGTGGCTACAAGCCAATGGGTATCTCAGGTGAAATCATTTATCAGATATGTTCATGACCATATTTGCTCAATGACATCAGTCAAAATCTCTGGCCAATTTGTTGACAAACAGAAGCCAGATGTGGAATTATTTCAGAAAGAAATCCAGCAAAGGAGGATCTTGTGGCATGGATCATGTTGTTGGTAGGTTGGCGGTACATCATTCATCATGAATGACTTTGAATCTATTTTGCTGGATGATGTAATTGACATTGGATTTCAATTGGTGGACAATACACATGTACAGTATTAATGAAGGGCTTTTACTATTTTGTCTGTGTGTAATTTACTAATTACACCTATTTGTTTGTGAATGAGTAACAAGGGGTACTATGTATTCAGTGATCATTCACTTAAGGGGAGGACAGGATATCTGGGGGCCCCCTTATTTTAACCACTTCCCACCTAGCCATTGCATACAAAGAGATGGGTGGGACAAGTGCAGATCTGGAAGGAAGTGCCCACTCTTGGTGCTCGCTGCGTTGTCTCAAGGCCACGCATTGGCATAATCCTGTGATGGCTGTGTCCCTGAGACACAGCCATCACAGATCTGGAGATCTGCACTCTGATTTGGCCCTCCCAAACATGTGAAGGCTGTGTCCAATTACAGCCATGACAGAATGTAAACACAAACACATGTCAATGTATCGACTCTCCTCTCTCCTCACACAAAGAGTGCAGCGAGAATAAGGAGAGTGAATCCATGCAGCCTGTCAGGAATTTGTGTGTAGCTATTGATTTCACTGTGCAGTTACACTGATATCCTTCACAGTGCAGCCATCTGTAACCAGTGCACCAAGCACCATTTGTTAGTGTCCAAGTGCACAGCAACATCTGTACCAGTTTCCCATTAATATCACAAAAACATATGTCACAGTGTACCAGTGCACATCAACATCTGCAATAGTGACCCATTACAACATCAACATCTGTCAGTGTCCCATTGCAATATCAACATCTGATGGTGTCCCGAGTGGTAAGTCAACATCTGTCAGTGTTCCTAGTGGACTGTCAACATCTGTGGATGTCCCCAGTAGTAGTGTTCCCACAAAAACATATGTCACAGTGTACCAGTGTCCTATCGACATCTGTCACAGTGTACCAGTATCCCATTAGCATCTGTCAGAGTGTACCAGTGTCCCATTAGCATCTGTCAGAGTATACCAGTGTCCCATCAAAATCTGAAATTGTGTTCCATTGCAATAGTAACATCTGCCAGTGTCCCATTGCAACATCAACATCTGGTGATGTCTCTAGTAAACAATCAACACCTGTCAGTGTCCCTAGTGGACTGTCAACATTTATTGGTGTCCCCAGTGGACTATCAACATTTTTCACAGTGTACTAGTGCACAAAAACATCTGTCACAGTGTACCAGTGTACCATCAACATATGTTACAGTGCACCAGTGTTCCATAAACATCTTCAATAGTGTCCCATTGCTACATCAACATCTGTCAGTGTCCAATTGCAACATCAAAATCTGTGGATGTCCCTAGTGGTCCATCAACATCTGTCGGTATTCCTAGTTGACCATCAACATCTTTCAGTGTCCCTAGTAGACCTTCAACACCGGTCACTGTCCCAGTGGACCATCAACATCTTTCAGTGTCCTAGTGGACCATCAACATCTGTTGGTGTCCCCAGTGGACCATAAACATCTGTCCCAGTGCAGATCAACATCTGTCAGTGTCCCAGTGCAGAACATCTGCAATAGTGCCCCAGTGCGCATCAACATCTGTCATAGCGTCCTAATGCGCAACATCCTCTGCAATAGTGTCCCAGTGCACATCAACATCTGTCACAATATCTCGATGTGCAACAACATTTGCAACAGTGTCCCAGTGCACATCAACATCTGTCAGTATTCCCAGTGCACATCAACATCTCTTAGTGTCCAAGTGGACCATCAACATCTGTCTGTGTTCCAGTGAACCAACATCATCTGCAATAGCGTCCCAGTGCAACATCAAAATCTTTCCATGTCAGTGGGAGAGTATCTGATTTAGAGGAGGAAGGTGTCCCAACAAAGAGATTCAGGTGATCTGAGGGGAAGCAGGCAACCACCAGCAGCACTAGTGCAGTGGTGAACACCAGCAGTGCAGTACACCCAGATGATAGGAAAGGTACAGGTAGTGGGGTGTCATGTCCACCACAAAGTGTGGGTTATAAATATCTTAGAAACTGACAACTTTGTGTAAAATATACATATATATTTTCATTTACTTTCCACATTTCCTAAAAGCTTATGGCAAAAAAAAAATGACAGGCTCATTATGCTTCATAGAAAATACACTGGGGTGCTTGCTTTCCAAACTTTGGTCATTTTGTGGGTGTTTCCATTGTCTGGGTGCTCCCGGGCCTCCAAAAATGTGATAGATAGGAAATTGGATGTGTAAGGTAGAATGCCTGAAGGTTAGATGTTGGGCCTTTCTATGTGGTTAGGCTGTGAAAAAGTCTCACACATGTGGCATCACCATACTCAGGAGGTGTAACAAAAATACATGGACAAGAAATACACCCACAAATACATTCTGTTACTCCTCCTGAGTATGGTGATGCCACATGTGTGAGATTTTTTACAGTCTAACCACTTAAAGGTGCCCAAAATCCAAGAAGCACCCTATGTATTTTCTATGAGGAATGATGAGTCTTTAGAGCATGTCCTTTTTTTTCCACAAGTTTTTGAAAAATGTGGAAAGAAAATTAAAACATTTTTACACTAAGTTGTCAGTGTATAAGATATTTCTAGCATGGACATAGAAATACATGGACAAGAAATGCATCCACAAAACTTGTGACAAAAAAAGGACATGTTCAAAAGACTCATTGTGCCTCATAGAAAATACATATGGGTGTTTGTTTTCCAAAATGTAGTCATTTTGTAGGTGATTCCATTGTCCTGGTGCTCTAGGGCCTTCATGTTTGCTTTTGTTCATCAGTATCCAGATTTCCCGATCTTTGAAGGGCTGCACCTCCCCGTTTGGCATTCTGAATTCCTTCTAGTCTGCATGAAGATTTCAGCACTGGTTTAATTTGTTTGTTTTGGATCACTATGCCTCTTACTGAATCACTTTGGATGTCTTCTTTCCAAAAAGGAGTAATTTTGGGGGAGTTTGTACTGTTCTGGAATTTTAGGGCCTTGGGAAATGAGATAGACCACATCAGGATTGATCAATTTTCACATATATGTACCATAGCTTGTAGACTCTATAGCTTTCACACAAACGAAATAATATACACTCATTTGGTTTATGTTAACCAAAGAAATGTAGCAGATTCAGGGGCGGACTGACTATTTGGAAACTCAAGGGCCCGGGGTCAGTAGGGGGCCCCATGAGATGCCCCTGGTACCATTTTCATAGGCTTTTTTGAGTTTGGGCAAGGACACAGGGGCCCCACGATCCCCTATTGCCCGGGGGGCCCCATGAGTTGTCAGTCCGCCCCTGAGCAGATTACATTTTGGTCTATATTTTTTTCATTTTATAACAGAAGCTAAGAAAAACCAAGCGTGTTGATGGGGGAATCAGCACAACCCTTCGTTGAACGGAAAAAAAAATTTATAGTTTGTGCCCTACCTTAATTTCACAGCCACATTTGCTCATTTAAACAATTCATTCCATCCCAGGCTCCACTCTAGGATACTCTGTCATACTGTCTTCTGTCCCTCAGCTCTGATTCAGGCACGACAGCACATTTTGTGCTAACTTGACACACTAAGGGAGGGGGATTTATCAAATCTGGAGAAGCTAAATATGACAACCAATCAGCTTTTAATTTTCATTTTTAAGGCTTAACTGAACAATCTGAAGATAGAAGCTGACTGGTTGTCATGCAGTGGCTCCCTGTTTTGTCTGCTCCAACTTTGATAGATTTCCTACTCTGTATAGTGATCGCTTTCTGCATATACCACACTCTTCCCTCACTCCCCTTTACAACCTGTCACATCACTCTCCAATCTGTAATTATCCCACAGTGGGAGGATTTCAATAAAGCTGCTGCACCACTTTTTTGGCATTAATTGTTCTTATTAATATGTTGCATCTAATTCAAGAAACATCTGTGGCAGTTTTGGTTCTGACAGCGACTCATGCACCAAATTAAAAAAAAAAATACAGATAGTTTATACCTTACAAAAATGGAGGAGAGGAGAGAGAGAGAGATCAGATGTATAGATGTGTATACATGTATTTGTGCTCAACTTTCCAGCCTAATATTAACCATCATACATATAAATGTGTATGCTTGTAAAATAAAAAAATAACATAGTATTGTAAAAAAAATATAATTTGTTACTGTCATGTATTTATATTTTTGATATTGATTGAACAAAACAAATGTAAATATTAAGCGAAGTTTGGGGTATACTCACTTAGGTTCTTGAATGTGCAAGGGACTTGCTTTAAAACTACATATTAGTAAAAGTTATCATTGTATAATTAAAGCAACCAGTAGTAATGAAGATTTGTTAGGTTAGTGTATTGGCTAGTGTTCCTGTCTCCAGTATGTTTGGTTGTAGCTTCAAGACTTCAAAAACGCATTGTTATTGTTTAATCTTTAGAGTTAACTGTTAAAGCTCCTAACTTATGTTACTGCATGTAAAATATTACAAACATGTTCATCTCCATCACATGAAACACTAAACCACGATCAATGAAAAAAAAATAATGGAATGCAATACAATAGCCACTTTTTATTTAGTCTAAAATTTGTACTGTACATCCATTTAAACTACATCTGATAGAAAACAATAAGGAATTCTTCAAATATGGATTTTAATTACTCTAATTACTAATTACTGTAATTTGATAAGTCTCAATTGAAGAATTTACCTTGAGGAATGTTCTCAATTAGCAAGTTTAGACCACCAGTTCACCTCAAAAATGCTTTTGATGGTTGTAAAAGAATTGCACCAAATTTAAGTACAGGTTCTAGACAGGTTCGTGAACTTGCCACACACTTTTAGAACATTCATGGGACACTTTGGCAAAATCTGTTTTCGCCAGTCTTTATGAATTCCAGGGAATGTGTCTTATCCTTCAACCCACCACTGTCTTCAACCGATTTTTCACATCCATCATGTCATTACTTTCATAATTTCAAGTCTTCATCCATGCCATTCCCCTGGGTCCAGTCACACACCCCTCCAAAGTTTTTCTCTCTGCCTCTTTCTGGTGACCATTCAGCTTTATAAGCACTGTAAGTCCTCAACTGACTTGGTTGCTGCCAAACCAGTAGCTGATACGACCTGTGAAGATAATCAAACTGGAGGACATAAGGTTACTTTTCTTTTCCATACCAGATCTTATTAATAGTACCTTTACCCAACACCTACTCTCCTTTCATTCTCCCTATCTTATAGACACCATTAAATGTCTAGTTAAACTTTTATTCCATATACATTGTTTTCTAACTTAAGGTAATCCACAATTTCAACCATTTCATGTCTAGCTTTGCATTGTATATCACTCACAGTATTCACTATATCCAAATATAGGTTTTGTGCTTTTTCAGATCAGGAGACATACTTGGCCACTGAACCATTTTCACCCTGTTCTTCTTCAGAAATGCAACAGTGGCCCTAGATGTGTGTTTTGGATCATTGTCATGTTGGAAAAGTGTATGACGACCAGGTGCAGTGATGGTAGCATCTTCTCTTTCAATATAGAGTAGTACATCTGTGAATTCATGATACCATCAATGAAATGCAGCTCCCCTACACCAGTAGACCTCATGCAGCTCTACAGAAGGCACTGCCACCACCATGTTTCACTATAGGCACCAAGCATTTTTCTTTGTACTCCTCACCTTTGCGATACCATGCAGTTTTGAAGCCAAACATTTATATTGGTCTTATCACTCCAGAGTACAGATTCCCAGTAGTCATCTTCTTTTTCAGCCTGGGCCCTGGCAAATTCTAGGTGGGCTTTTTTGTGTATGAGATATAGGAGAGGCTTCCTTCGTGGATGACACCCATGCATGCCATTCCTCTGCAGTGTATGCCGTATTGTGTCACAGGAAACAATCACCCCAGTTTGGCTTTCTACTTCTTTAGCTAACTGCAGTGAACTTGCATGGCAATTTTCTTCATCTTTCTCACCAAAAGATGCTCCTGTTGAGGTGCTAACGTCTGTGCATGGCCTGGACATCTCTGTAAGATGGTTACAGTTCCATCTTTATTAAATTTTTGTATCACTTTTGCTACAGTAATGTGACTGATAAGTAAAGCTTTGCTGATCTTCTTGTAGCCTTCACCTTTCTTGTGTAAAGAAATTATTTTGTGACATTTCTCTTCTATGTGATGCCATTGCTGACAGCATGAAATGGGAAGGGGTTTTCTTTAAGTAAAGCCCTTTTATAAACAACTGTCTGCTGGACACCTGTATAATGAATAATTAGCCTTTGCCTACTGGGCACTTTTACCCCCTTCCTCTCCAGGCCAATTTTCAGCTTTCAGCGCTGTTGCACTTTGAATGACAACTGCGCGGTCATGCAACATTGTACCCATATGACATTTTTATAACTTTTTTCACACAAACAGAGCTTTCTTTTGGTGGTGTTTAATCACTACTGGGGTTTTTAATATTTTTCAAATGAAAAAGGAGCACAATATTTGAAAAAAAAAGTTTTTCTTTGTTTCTATTATAACATTTTGCAAACAGGTAATGTTTCTCCTTCACTGATGTGCATTGATGAGGCTTCACAGATAGGCAGCACTGATGGGCACTGATGAGGCAGCACTGATAGGTAGCATTGATGATGCACTGATATGCAGCAATGATGGGCATTGATAGGCGACACTGATGGGTGGCACTTAGTGGTAGCACTGACTGATAGCAGTGACTGGAGGCAGTGACAGACGGCACTGACCGGTGGCACTGCTGAGCACTGATAGGAGGCACTGCTGGGCAACACTGCTGGGCGGCATTGCTGGGTGGCACGGATAATCAGTGACCTGATTATTAGTGCAGATGTCCCCTGTCACATTTGCCGGTTATTGGCAATACTTTAAAGTACAGCCGATAACCAGCAACTATATTTACATTGTGATCTGCTGTGTCGTTGGACAGAGCTGATCATGTCATTAAAAGCTACTTGGCCTTTTACCTTCCAGTGATCACTAACAGCGCTGGGTGCGCACCACTGGGGGCGTGTACTGGGAGGACATCCATGGACGCCCTCCCAGAACTGGACAACCACGCTTGTAGCCGTCTTTTGGCTATAGAGCGGTTGAGAAGTGGTTAGACTCACCTGTAGTTGAATTCTTGTTATTAGGATTTTGTTGTCTAAAGTTTAGCTTTGCTCCTAAGACTTTCATTGGAGTGTATTCATTTTTGCAACATGGTCTTGATTGAATTTGTTAGGAAAAATACTTTTTTGTATGTGCAAATTAACAAATCTTGTTTGCAATCAATGGCCTGCATTTGTGGGAGTATTTTGTAGTATAGTGTCTCACAGAAAATGTTGATTCTGAAAGTAAAGATTTTCTGACAAATCTGTTGGGTGGGGGGGGTACTCATTTAAGCTAAGAAGTGAACATGTTAACTTTTAGACCTTTTTTACATCAGGATATAGTATTATGTAGTATTATTAATAGTTTTATTACTTTCTCTAACCTAAATGATTGACTGAAGTTGTTTATTTTAGTAATCAGATTTTCACATTTGAGAATCTGAGTTATTAGTTATGTATTCAATGCTGTCTCAAAGTATTAATTTTTCTACATCCAATGCTATTTTCTATTTTCTATGAGGAGGGGTTATTGTATTGATATTGTATTGATATGAAGGTGTTTTTTATAGCCCTAATGAAGGGAGATTGGGACATGTAATATACATTAGAGTCATGGATGCACTTATAATTTGTAATGGCGAATGCAGCACCTAACACCCAGGTCAACACCAAAAAGCCCAAGACATGGTCTGCTAGTCCCCATGCCTAGTGATGTCACTAACATTATAAACTCACCAAATAAAAAAAGGAAATTGACTGGCCAATGACTAAGGGTGGCCATACATATAGACAGATGTAACACTCACAACATTGTTGAAACATCTGACTTTCTTCAACATCTCCAGATAAAGCTAAGGTGTTAAAACTTGAATTATGTTCTATAACAGCACATGTGTTTAATTAATTTTTTCCTTTTTCTGTGTGAGAAAAGGAGTATTGGTACCTTTCTCATAGAGATTTTCTACTAAATCTGCATTTGAATTCCCTGATAAAATCTGTAAAGATATCCGTGAAACCTGTGACCATGTGAAGTCCACTTGGCTAAATGTTTGTAGGGGAGGTAATAGCTGCAATGCACCTGAAGTCACCTCACATAACTGATGCTTAAGTTCAAATGCTGATACAAATAGCAAAAAAAAAAACAGAAAACAGAAGTTGATTTCTTATTATTGGTTTATCTCCAGACATCAACAAAGACATTAAAGGTAGTGGTTCTAGGAGAGGTTACCCAGATGGTAGCAGGACAAGCTAGACTGGAAGATCTATTAGATAGGGCCACTAAAAAAGTATTAAACCCAAAAGTCTGTTGTTTTTCAAAAGTACAAGCTGTCCTGCAGATGTATCAGTTACAGAGATGAGACAAATCATTCAATACTGACAGGGCTACTTACAATGATCAGTTTTATTTATTTACTGTATGTAAACTTTTATCCCACAAGGAAAATAAACTGTTTGCTGTAACTGATAAAGTATTAGCTGGAGTTTGGCAACAATTTCTTAATCTAACGCTCCCCTTCCAGAAGACTGACAATGTTGCTGTTCAAATGTGGCCCCTGTGCTCCTTCTTTCAGAGTGTAAGCACTCTAATACAGATGGTATGTTATTCGCCAGACCACCAGGTGAAAACAGGGAAAAAGCCTAAAAAAAGATAACTACTTCAGCCACCACATCAAAGACTGGTAAGCTGCAATATATAAAAATGTTTGGTTTTGGGTTTAATACCCCTTTAAAGATTTCCCCTGGTAATCTCCACTTGCTAGTATCAAATGCAAGTAGCTGCTAATCAAATAACTTTGAAGATTCTAGTGTGTTTGGAAACGATAGAAAGACAAAGAATGGAAAGGAGTTTTTTGTTTGTAAAATCTTTTATCACACCAGCTTTAAATGGATATTTGTAAAGACTATGAAAAAGGTCAAAATTATATTGTACATAGCCAAATGCCAAAAGGGGAAACTTTGTTAAACAAACTTTCAGCTTGTCAAACATAAACTAAGTCATTAATATGTGTCTTCTCAAGAAAAGATGTACATTTATATCCACATTAAAAGACAATTATCCTATACAAGTATTACCTCAACCATGCAGATTAAAACAATGAAACATTTGGGCATTTATAATAGACTACAGTAAATGCCAACTTGCAGGTCTGGTAAAATGTAATCAATAGGAACCACAATTTAGTAATATTTAAGTTGTTACTTATTAATGTATTGAATGCAAGGGTTACAAAAATATGAAATGTTAAGAAAACAAGTCTCAGGCCTGGTTCACACCCATGAGTTTTTCAGTGCTTTTTGCGTTTTGCAGAAACTCACTACAATCCATTTAACATGGTTTCCTATGGGACACGCTCACATCTATGCATTTTCAGCCACTGTTGTTTTTGGATAGGGTCAGGAACTTTTTTTGCTCGCAGCAGATTGCAACACGCATAGGTGTGAACCAGACGTTAAGCAATTCATAGAACCACTCATATAATGGGAATGTGAGCTGATTAAAAAAATTCTGAAACCAAGTGGATAATGTCTAAATATACTGTAGATAAGTACTGGGAAAAATAAATTTCCTATAGGAACAAAGTTTTTAAGAATAAATAAAACAAATATGGCTAAACAGAAATGCTTAAGATATCAAGAAAGAAAAAAACATTTCAATCTCAAAAGTTGAGGATAATGAAATCTAATTAATGAAGTAAAATAGTGTAATAAAAAACAGCAAAAAAAGAACTAACATTATTAGAAGTTAAAGGTAAGAAAGAGACAGTTAATGATGTAGAATTAAATCCAAAAAAACATGTATCAGTAAATAATTTCAAACACAAGGAATTTGATAATATAGACCCTTTAGATCCTCTAGAACAGTGGTGGGCAACCTTTTTTTTCAACTGAGCCAAATCTCACCAAAACCACGATTGAAATTTATTTTAGAGCCACATTTTTAAAACTGAAAATACATCCCCCATATAGTAATTCATCCCCCATATAGTAATTCATCCCCCATAGTAATTCATCCCCCATATAGTAATTCATCCCCATAGTAATTCATCCCCCATAGTAATTCATCCCCCCTATAGTATTTCATCCCCCTATAGTAATTCATTCCCCATATTGTGTCAATTCACTTACCTTTGCTCCGCACGTTCCTCTCGCCATGTTCCCGCGCCGTTTCGGTCTTCAGGGCGGACTGTGAGAGGAGAGGAGTTTGTCACGCTGCCCCGCCTACATCCTGACAGCCAATGTGTGCCACGCTCCGCGGGCCGGATTAAAAGGTCCGCTGGGCCGTATACGGCCCGCGGGCCATAGTTTGCCCATTGCTGGGCTAGCTGCAGAGTCCTGACTTTTGGGGCGGCCGCCCGAGAGGAGGGAGGGGAGCGGGCGCCCGGCACACAGAAGAGCCGCATTAAAGTGTGTAAAGAGCCGCATGTGGCTCACGAGCTGCGGCTTGCCGACCACTGCTCTAGAAGATAATGTGGGAATTATATCTGTAGTGGACCTAGGAAAAAAACTAAACATTCACAAAAGAATAGCCAAAGTCAGATAATGTAATTGATGAAAATAACCAATGCTCTACAGTCATTGTTATTTGGCTAACACGGGAAGCAGTGCAATTACACTTGAACAAAATGATGGTAGATAAAGCACTTGTGACAACTTGTGTCTAAAGTGTATGTCAATCCTTCTGATGCAGAGTCCAGGTACATTCCTAAGATATACATTAAGGGCAACCAATCCAAAAACTACTAGTAAGCCATGGGTCAATAAGCACTTGGATCGTGATAGTAATGTCAATGGAAGTAGTGAAGTAGAATAAAAAGAATTGGTGTAAAAACTTCTTCAAAGGAGATGAGGTCTATCACCTAAGGACAATAGCAAAAAAAAAAAAAAAATGAGCCCGATCCCATGGAGTGGATTTGAGTTATAAGAAAGTGCACTGGGGTGCGTTGCCAGCAAAGGTGTCCAATCACCTGAAGGTAAGTGGTACATTACTCATGCTCTATGACTACATATCCTGTGGCATGTACTGTACAAAAACTTTTTAAAGTTTTGGATACTTGGGGGGAAAGATTAAAACCCTGCTAGGTTTTCACTGCTATCTGGGGCTCCACTAGAGAGATTTATTTTCACTTCTTGTCCTGCTGATAATTGGTTTATCAGACAGGAAATGAAGGAAAATATACAAAAAGGACACGGACAGCAATAACGTGCTGAAGGAGGTTCTAGCCTTCTCCTACTGTATTAACCCTTTCAATGCCAGAGCATTTTTTAAATTTTTTGCACACATTTAAGAATCATTTTAGGCCTCAAGATTAGTACAACACTCACACAGCATATATTTCCTGAAAGCAGAGACAATTTAAAATGAAATGGTTGAAGTTTCAATTTTGTTTATCACATGACATTAATGCAACAGTTTATAAAGTGCACATTTACAGTAAAAATACACTAAAGTTTTTAGTAAAATATACCAATATTTTAGTAAAACATAAAATATGAGGTTGTACAAAGTAAATAGACTCAACACGTCAAGCCGTAAAATTGCATGCAGCTATGAAATTGAAATAAACTTTGGTGCCTAAAATTTTCCATAGGCAATGCTTTAAAACTTCTATGCAAAGCAGTGTGCTTACAGTGAAGCTCTAACACACATTCCCTAGTAAAACAGCACACAGTTAACCCTTTGATAGCCCCACATGTCAACCTTTTCCTGCCCAGTGCCATTTGTACAGTGCTCCATTAGCTTCTTTCCCAGACACAGCAGCTGAGGAAAATGACTGCCAAACCTGGAAGTGACATGATAC
The DNA here is from genome assembly GCF_062004578.1 of Staurois parvus. Lineage (NCBI taxonomy): Eukaryota > Metazoa > Chordata > Amphibia > Anura > Ranidae > Staurois > Staurois parvus. The sequence goes on from NW_028317852.1 coordinate 12,546,989, forward strand.
ATATTGCTTCCATGTTCATTCTAGCTAGGGGACATCAGCAAATGGACTTTCAATGCTTTCCCTGCCTTTAACCCAAAGGCACTAGCTATGGGGGGTCCAAGGCCCACAGGTGCAACAGTGAAGTCTTGGAAAACATGACAGGAGGTCCGTACTGCTGAGGATCTGTGTATGCAATTAGGCAGCTGTACCGCTTCCATCTGAAAGCTAGCTTGTAGTAGGAGTGTGTGCAAAACCCCCACTACTTGTGAGGTATGACATATGTCAGTGGAAGCTAAAGGGTTAAACAAAAGCATTTGCAGAGCTTTCAGCTGGTTTGTTGAAATCTTTAAAGTACCATCCAGTTCCAGTGTGGAAATGTTAATGAGGAGCTTTAGTCTCCCCCTAAAAAATTAAAAAGTCAGCAGCTACAAAAGTGTGTATTGTTTTCTGGGATTCTCTCTTTGCTTAGACAATCCGATAGGATTGGGAAACAGCTGGTGTTTGCCTTTATTTATACAATTGACCTTGGGAAGGTTTTACCCCCTTTTTGACCACGGCATTCTCTGCTATTGTTGTCACTGTGCTACTTTAACTGGCAATTGTTTGGTCATGCAACACTGTACCCAAATTAATTTATATCATTTTTTCACACAAATAGAGCTTTCTTTGGATAATATTTAACCATTTGAATACCGGACAATTTTACACCTTCCTGCCCAGGACATTTTTCAGGTTGCAGCACTCTCACACTTTGAATGACAATTGCGTGGAAAGTTATAGAGTTCACAAACTATGGGATATATCTGAATATTGATCAATCCTGAAGTACTGACGGCCAATCTAATTTCTTGAGGTCCAAGAATGTCAGAATAGTACAGATATCCCCCAAATGACCCCTTTTTGCAGAGTAGACAGTCCGACGTACTTCATAAGAGGCATGGCGAGTTTTTTGCAGTTGTATTTTTTTTTGTCATAATTTTTCGTAAAATGAAAAAATGCAAAAAATAATTTTCACTATTTTTTTTTACACTGTCACCAGTGCAGTACAGCGTCATCATATAACTGGCATGGTGGTAATCAGAGACACTGACTGGTGACAGTATGAAAAAAATAATTATATATTTTTTTTATTTTCTTTATTATTTTTAATTTTTTATTACATTTTTTTTCTATTTTTAAGATTTTTTTTTCATATTTCACTATATCCAAAGTAGTACAATGCTACCATAGTAACATTTTACTACTTTGAGGAAGTGATCAGAATTTTTTTTTTTTTTTTACACAATTTGCTTATAGCAAAGAATTACTTTGCTATAAGCAAGCATTTACCTGAATGACATCGATTCATTCAGGCTTTTTTTTTTTTTGTGCTTAGCTGTGATTTGGCCACAGCTAATCACATGACATGTGCATGTGATTAGCTGTGACCATTCACAGCTAGACAGTAGTATACAATGGATGGCATGAATGAAGCCATCCATTGTATACAACTGTCACGTGACCTGCTGTGATTGGTCACAGCAGGTCACATGGTACCGGCAACAGGGCCGATACTCAGATCTGTCATCGGCCATGTCCAAGGTACACAGTCGGTGACAGATCGCACCGCTGAGTGGCTCTGCAAGCGCGAAAAGTGTGCATGTGTGGGAGGAAGCCATTTGACGTTTAACCAGGAAATGCAGTACATTTTGCCGGCCACCTTTTGGCCGCGCTTGTATTGGTTAATCACCACTGGAGTTTTAATTTTTTGCATAAACTGAAAAATACCAAGCAGTTTGAAAAAAACATGTTTTCTTAGTTTCTGTTATAAAATTTTGCAAACAAATAAAAATGTAGTCAAATGTAGTCAACATACATTATTTACTTTTCTGGAAAGTTAAAGATTCTACAAACTATGGTATATATATCTGAAAATCATTCAATCCTGATGTACTGATTTAATTTCCTAAAATTTGCCCTAAAATTACAAGTATCCCTTTTTGGAAAGTAGACAGCCCAAGGTATTTAGCAAGAGGCATGGCATGGTTTTGAAGTTATAATTTTTTTGTCACAATTTTTTGGAAAATTAAGAAATGTAAAAAAATAGTCTTTTTTTTCCATATACTGTCACCAGTGCGCTACATCATCATTATATGACTGGTGTGGTGGTGATTTGGAATACTGATGACAGTATATAGATAGATATATATATAATTTTTTTTCAATTTGTTAATTTTTTTTTTTTACATACTGTTATCAGAGTAATTTACTGTCACCATTAGCAACATTGTACCCCTCTGGTGGGATGATCATGGATTTTTTTACAATGTTTTTGCTTATACCAGGATGCCAGATACCATGTGATAGCTGTGGGCCAATCACAGCATCACATTAGTAAGTAAGCTGTCATGAATGGAAGCAATTAATTACAGTTTTACCCGCATGTAGTCATGTGATCACTATAATTGATCATAGCAATCACATGATGCCCCGGACACTGCAAGCACCATGATCTGCTGTGTCCACTGGACACAGCAGTCACAGGATCACACCACTGCGCACCCCAGGGGACACGCCAGTGCACAACTGCACAGCAAAGTACAGGTACATGCCTGGGGAAGTCACCCGCCAGCAGCAAATGTACTGTTGGCGGGCGGGAAGTGGTTAAAACATAAATAAACTAAAAAATGTAACATACTGCAGCATGCCAGTCCTTGGATGTAATGTACGCATTTGTTTTCTTTTTTCTGGCTATACAGTTAGCCATCTTATGAAACACACTGCCTGCCCTAGGGTGACTAAAATCACGTATTCCACTGTATCTATGAAACAAGCCATTGTTGTCACCCCAGGACTACAAACATATACAGTATATATATACACTATATATATATATATATATATATATATATATATATATATACAGTATATATATCTCCGCTTCCATCCAGGGCACTTTTACCCCCTTCCTGCCCAGGCCGTTGTGATACATATGTGACATGGGTGTATAGAATGTATGTGTGAAGGATGATTGACACTCAATTGCCATAATTTTAGTAGGATATATTAGTGGAGGGGTAACTAGAGTTTAGAATAATAAGACAAGGACATTAAGATCTATCAAGGCTAGATCTATGATTCATAGTTACCAGATGTGCAGTTGCAATCAGTCAAGGATTTATAGTTATAAGATACAGTCATGGCCGAAATTGTTGGCACCCTTGATATTTCTCCAGGAAATCATGTATTTCTCACGAAACGTATTGCATTAACACATGTTTTGCTATACACATGTTTATTCCCTTTGTGTGTATTGGGACAAAACAAAAAAAGGGAGGAAAGAAAGCAAATTCGACATAATGTCACACAAACCTCCAAAAATGGGCTGGACAAAAGTATTGGCACCCTTTCACAACTGCGGATAAATAAGAATGTTACAAGCATGTGATGCTCCTGTAAACTCACCTGGGGCAAGTAACAGGTGTGGGCAATATAGAAATCACACCTGAAAGCAGATAAAAAGGAGAGACGTTCACTTAACCTTTGCATTGTGTGTCTGTCTGTGCCACACTAAGCATGGACAACAGAAAGAGGAGACGAGAACTGTCTGAGGACCTGAGAACCAAAATTGTGGCAAAATATCAACAATCTCAAGGTTACAAGTCCATCTCCAGAGAACTAGATTTGCCTTTGTCCACAGTGCGCAACATTATCAAGAAGTTTGCAACCCATGGCACTGTAGCTAATCTCCCTGGTCGTGGACGGATGAGGAAAATTGATGAAAGATTGCAACGCAGAATAGTCCGGATGGTGGATAAGCAGCCCCAAACATGTTCCAAAGACATTCAAGCTGTCCTGCAGGCTCAGGGAGCATCAGTGTCAGCGCGAACTATCCGTCGACATTTAAATGAAATGAAACGCTATGGCAGGAGACCCAGGAGGACCCCACTGCTGACACAGAGACATAAAAAAGCAAGACTACAGTTTGCCAAAATGTACTTGAGTAAGCCAAAAGCCTTCTGGGAAAACGTCTTGTGGACAGATGAGACCAAGATAGAGCTTTTCGGTAAAGCACATCATTCTACTGTTTACCGAAAACGGAATGAGGCCTACAAAGAACAAAACACAGTACCTACGGTAAAATATGGTGGAGGTTCAATGATGTTTTGGGGTTGTTTTGCTGCCTCTGGCACTGGGTGCCTTGACTGTGTGCAAGGCATCATGAAATCTGAGGATTACCAAAGGATTTTGGGTCGCACTGTAGGGCCCAGTGTCAGAAAGCTGGGTTTGCGTCCAAGATCCTGGGTCTTCCAGCAGGACAATGACCCCAAACATACGTCAAAAAGCACTCAGAAATGGATGGCAAAGAAGCGCTGGAGAGTTCTGAAGTGGCCAGCAATGAGCCCAGATCTAAATCCCATTGAACACCTGTGGAGAGATCTTAAAATTGCTGTTGGGAAAAGGTGTCCTTCCAATAAGAGAGACCTGGAGCTGTTTGCAAAGGAAGAGTGGTCCAAAATTCCGGGTGAGAGGTGTCAGAAGCTTATTGATGGTTATAGGAAGCGACTGATTTCAGTTATGTTTTCCAAAGGGTGTGCAACCAAATATTAAGTTAAGGGTGCCAATACTTTTGTCCAGCCCATTTTTGGGGTTTTGTGTGACATTATGTCATATTTGCTTTTCTGCCTCTGTTTTATATTTGTTCCAATACATACAAAGGGAATAAACATGTGTATAGCAAAACATGTGTTAATGCAATACCTTTTTTGTGTGAAATACTTGATTTTCAGGAAAAATATCAAGGGTGCCAACAATTTCGGCCATGACTGTATATAGTCGAACAAGTCAAGGTTCATACTCACAATAGTTACACAAATAGAGTCTACTGCGCATGGCAGTAAACAAGGACACTGCAAATTATGTATATAAAAGACGGGGGATTCTAGGGGAATTTGGGACTCATTGAAGACGCGGCAGACGTGCCTTGCGGTGATTTCCCGGATTTCCCCTTTGCTGATTGCTGAGAGTCCCCCAATCGTTGGGCAACGGGTGATGCTACAATATCCGGTGATGTATTGATGCTTTATTCTTGCTATAATATGCTCTAAATATGATTTGCAATTCTGACAATTCTTATGTTATTATACTAACAGAACTTATTCAATAAATCATGTTTTGCTTTAATATTTATTAAGCCTAATCCGTGTATTAGTGAGCGATTGTAGTAGTGTTAAAAACACTTTGTTTTGAGGCAAAACATAAATTGGCGTAGTCGGCAGGATGCCAGGTAGATATACCTCCTATTAAGAAAGGTTGTTTGAAAAAGTAATATTTACACATTGGTCCTCAGGCATAGGGGAACCTCTGTGCAAAATATTGTCATTTGACATTTTGCAAAAGTTTTTAAAAAAATTATATATTTTAAGATAAGAAAGTGATATAAAAAAATTGATTTTTGCACGTTGACCCCTAGGTACCAGGGGGCCTCTGTGCAAAATATTGACATTTGTCATTTTGCCAAGAAATTTTGGAGATTTAGCTAGCTGGCATTTTAGAAAAGAACCAGATATGTTTAAGCGAAAAACGAAGAGTAAGATTGATAAGGTGGAGATTCCCGGCTGGACCGAGGCTCCATATGATATTTTAGCACAGGAATTGTCAGGTGCAGGGTTGGCAGAATCATGGGATAGTAAGTTTAAAGGTATCGAACCCCTTGATGTTGTAAATGTACTCGAGGGGATCCCTGCCAAGGCAGGTGATGTAGTAGCTTTAGGCAGACGCAGTTGGATTTTGCTAACTGCATACAGGAAGATTCATAAGAAATTACATCAGGTAATGAAGGATTACCATCAGCTAGAGCAGAAGACCATAGAACAGGAAGGTAAAATTGTTCTTCTGCAATGTGGGCAAAAATTGATGAAAGATAAATTAGAACATTATCAAAATATAGCCGAGATAGCAGCAGTAAAAGTGGCCCAAAATAAGTATAGGAAATGAAGGGAAAGGGTGAACCGTGGGAAAGTCCACAGGGCAATAGCAGCAGCTACAGTTGATTGGAATCCAGATAAATGGGACGCTGATGTGTGGGATTCTTCATCTAGCGATGATTGGGATGATTGCCCTGGAGGACTGGATTGCCCAGACCCAGAAATTGACCCACCTAAAAATACTAGACCTATAAGTAGGAGGCAACAAACTACTGAGGATGGACCTCCTAGGCAGAGGGTGGATGACCAGGGACAAATAGTACGGGATGATCAGGGACAGCCTATAATGGAACCTACCTCCATTATACGGAATAGAGTTAGGCTAGAAGATTTCACGCAAGTAGAGGTAGAAGATATTTTACAACGGTTTAGACAGCGGCCCGGAGAAAGTGATATAGTATGGATGGTCAGGTTATATGACCAAGGGGCTAATGGTGTTTTATTGGACATAGGGGATTCATTTAAGTTTGTAACCATATCTCGAGACCTAGTGGTCCAAGGAGTAATGAGAACCTATTTCCAGGAACATCCGGAACAACAGCTGAACTTGTTTGCGCTAGTCGCTGCAGGTTTTAACGAAAAATACCCTTCTGAAGTTGATTGGCCCACTAATGATAAGCCTTGGTATACTTTATGGGACGGGATTGAGCGGATAAAAGAGGAAGCTATGAAAACAGCCATAGTCATGGTAGCAGATTATGATTTAATGCATACACTATTGACAGTAGGGATGAGAAATAAAATTATCAGAACTGCCCCTCCTGCCTATAAACATGTGGTTATGACTCTTTTATTATCCATGGTGAATCAACCTATTCAACAGGTAGTGGAAAAAATGAGGGAGCTACAGGAAATGGGGGATTGGGATCCTAAAACCCGAGAAAAAAGAGATAGAGGAGATGGGGATCAGAAAGGATTTGCACCAGCCAATCAACAGAGAACATCTAGAAAAGATATGTTCCAAGCCCTCCTGAAAGCTGGGGTCCCTAAGGAACATATTGATGGGAAGGATACACAAGTATTGTGGCGATTGTACAAACAAAAAGGTATTGTCAGAGAGAAAAATAGACAAAAAAGATAATACAAGATTAAAAGAACATCGGGATAGTGTAAAACGAGGAAAGGAGGAAGATAAAGAGAAATCAGGTATAGGAGGATTTCCTGATTGGAATCAGTTCCAAAAATTGTACCCATGGGAGGAAATAGCAACTATGGTAGCTTCAAAGGTTCAAACTAAAGTGACTTCTTCTGCTGCTGCTTCTGCTCCTCATTTGGATTTGATGGAACTTGATTCGGAGGATCAGTCAGCATGAATAAATAGCCAAGCCCCCATATGGATTAAAAAGGATGATAGGCCATATGTACAATTAGGTATTCATTGGAGGGGGGGTAATGTACAAAGAGTACCTGCCTTGGTGGATACGGGGGCGGAGGCTACTTTAATTTATGGGAATCCGAGTAAATTCAAAGGCCCCAGAGTAAAAATATCAGGGTTGGGAGGAAAAGTGACAGAAGGTGTACAAACAGAAGTAGCCTTAAAAATTGGAAATTTACCAATAAGAAAATACTCTGTGCTTATAGTCCCTATAAAAGAATACATTATTGGTATAGATGTATTGAAGGGATTAACTTTACATTTACAGACAGGAAAATTCACTTTTGGTGTTAAAAAGACAGACTTGGAGTGTTTTCCGGTAGTGGTGGGAAAGGTCAAAATGCCACCAGTCCATATTCCCCCGGCAACGAAGCTTATTTCTATGAAACAATATAGAATTCCAGGGGGACATAAAGAAATTGGGGAGACCATTAAAGACCTTATGGAAGTTGGGGTAATGAGGCCTACCACCACTGCTTGGAATAATTCAGTTTGGCCCGTTAGGAAGAGTGATGGGAGTTTTAGAATGACCGTGGACTATCAGGAACTAAATAAATATACCCCTCCTTTGACTGCTGCAGTTCCCGATACTATTACCATTGTAGAACACATTCAGGCACATTCAGGAGATTGGTATGCTGTGATAGATTTAGCTAATGCTTTCTTCACCATACCTATTGAAGAGAAAGCACAGGATCAATTTGCTTTTACGTGGCTGGGAAGGCAGTACACCTTCACTAGGCTCCCACAAGGGTGGGTGCACAGTCCTACTATCTGTCACCGGACGGTGGCAGAACATTTAGATGAGTTTGATATACCGGCTGGTGTGCAAATCTCACATTATATTGATGACATTATGATTCAAGGAACCTCTGAGAGTGAGGTAAAAGAACAACTAGAGAAATTGATAGCTCATATGCAAAGCAAAGGCTGGGAAATCCATCCGGCCAAAATACAAGGTCCATCTCAGGTAGTGAAATTCCTGGGGATACAGTGGAATAAGGGGTACAGAGAGATCTTGCCCAAAGCAAGACAAAAAATTCTTGAATTTCAAACACCAAAATCCAAGCAGGAGACACAGTCCTATATTGGATTATTTGGGTTTTGGAGACAACACATACCTCATCTTGGTCAACTGCTAGGCCCCCTTTACAAGGTAACTAGGAAAAAGTATGAGTTTACCTGGGGGGAAGAACAACAGACTGCCTTTGATATGGCCAAACAGGCTATCCAACAGGCAGTAGATCTGTGGCCAATGAAGAACGGGGAGGTAGAACTACATGCATCAGTGCACCATAATTATGCCAACTGGTCCTTGTGGCAGAAACAGGAAGGTAAGAGAGTACCTTTGGGATTTTGGAACAGAAAACTCCCGGAGGCCGGGGAAAAATATACTCCCCTCGAGCAGCAGTTGTTGGCATGTTATTGGGCACTGGTTGATACTGAACAGTTGACCATAGGTCACACCGTGCTACTAAGACCGCAAATCCCAATTATGCAGTGGATACAGTCTAACCCAAAATCAAACAGAATTGGGCATGCTCAGGAACAAAATATCATTAAATGGAAATGGTACATTTCAGAAAGAGCCAAGAGAGGAGAGGGGGGAGTGGCCTCTTTACATGAAAAAATAGCAGAAATTCCTATAGAAGGTATTCTTACCTCTCCCCCACAGCAAGTGGAAGAGTCACCAGTAAGTTGGGGAAGGCCTTATGCTGAGTTGACAGAAAAGGAACAAGAACACGCCTGGTTCACTGATGGATCAGCCAGGTATGTATCAGGAAAAAGGAAGTGGAAGTCAGTAGCTTTTAATCCTAAATTGCAAAAAACTCTGGTTACAGAAGGTGATGGAAAGAGCAGTCAATATGCTGAATTATATGCAGTATTTTTGGCATTAAAACAAGAACAAAATGGAATGTGTCATTTATATACTGACTCATGGTCAGTAGCAAATGGATTAGTTACATGGATGATGAACTGGAAAAAGAACGCTTGGATGATACATAGTAAGGAAGTGTGGGGAAAAGAGGTATGGCAGGACATTGAAAGTTTTGTTCAAAACATGACTGTAACTGTTTATCATGTGGATGCTCATGTCCCTCTTGACTCATTAGAACGTTTGTTTAATTCTCAAGCAGACGCTGCTGCAGCCATATTCAAAACATCCGATGCAGAAAGAGAAGCTGAAATTCAGGAAACATGGCTGCAGGGTACAGCCCTTTGGGCTCACCAAAAAAGTGGACATCTTGGAGAAAAGGCCACTTACAGGTGGGCACAGGAAAGGGGGATACCATTAACTATGGACATAATTAAATCCATCATCCTTAAATGTCCAGTATGTCAACATGTACAAAATAGAGAAGTCCCACACACAGTGATGGGACACATTGGAAGAGGTAAGTTGCCAGGTCAGATATGGCAGATGGATTTCATTGGACCTCTCCCAGCAAGCAGGGGATGTAAGTATATTTGCACGGCGGTAGATACTTACTCAGGTTATCTAGTCGGGTTCCCCTGCAAAGCTGCTACTCAGTGGAGTACTTTGAGGACTATAGAAGTGATAACCCAATATTATGGAACTCCTTTGCAAATTCAGACAGACAATGGTTCCCACTTCACAGGACAACAGGTAAAAGATTATGCCATGCAGCATAACATTGAATGGGTGTACCACATTCCCTACTACCCTCAAGCAGCTGGGTTGGTGGAGCGAATGAATGGTATACTAAAATCCACTTTAAAGAAGTTGCAAGGGTCTGATGCATATGGTCAATGGCGAGATAATCTGTCAGAGGCCTTACAGATGATTAACAATAGACCTGTGACAGATTCTACCACTCCTCTAATGAGAATGTTGACACCTAATTTGACCATTGATGCAGTAAAAATAGAAACCCTGATATACTGGAAAATGCATGAGAAAGCTAAAACACCTCTTAGGGCATCTCCAGAGGCAGCTGGATTGGACCTATATTCCATTGAGACCGTGGTGATCCCACCAGGAAAGGTAAGAATAATCTCAACAGGAATAGGCTGTCAGATTCCTCTGGGACATTATGGCCAATTAGCAACTAGATCAAGTATGGCGGTCCGAGGAGCAGTAGTTCTGGGAGGAGTAATAGATGCTGATTACCAGGGAGAAATCAAAGTAGTGATAATCAACCTTAGCACTGAAGCTATGATTTTACCAGCCCAGGACCGAGTAGCTCAATTACTTTTGATTCCTTTGTATATCGCTAACATTAAAGAAAGCGAAGCTCCCACAAAGTTAACGGTTAGAGGAGACCAAGGCTTTGGCTCTACTAACACAGTTAATGTGGGGGCTAAAATTTGGGTACAGGGGGCATCTGGTCCCCCGGAACCTGCAGAAGTAATAGCTGTGGGTAAGGATCGCACCCTACTGATCATGAAACCAGGCAGAGAAAAGTGGGAATATGTCCCACAAGGAAAATGTTATTTGCGAGAATGATTCATACTGTATTGTCTTTCACAGAGCAACAATGTACTTACCTTCAGTCTTGGAATCCTTGGTATCGTGTGGTTGGTGGAATTAGAGGTCGGAGCGTGGACTCCGGGAGTTAAAGTAACAGATACCGGCAATGCCAGAATGAGCTGGGGTTGGAAAAGCATGCGTACGAATAGAACTCAAGATGATTTTATATGCCCAGCTAATCAGCCCTGCCTCATTCTAAATATAACCTTCAATGGTACTGTATGGACAGGAGCTCCAATAGAGGGTTACAAGCCAACATATGCGGTTCATGGAAATGAAGGTGTGATAAATGTAATCTCTGAAGTTAGCATTTGCTGTTGCCAACAGGAAGCAAGCTTCATTTATTTGTCAGCTGCAAATAGGAGGTCTGTAACAAGAAACTGTACCACTAAGACCAAAGCAAGTACTGTTTTTCAGTTTGCTCTTAATGAGACAATCATTATGACTTGTACCAACGCCAGTGAAATCCAAGGAAGACCATGGTGGGGTCAGTACTTAATCTTCGTAAATTCAAACACCACTCGTATCGACCCCGGACATATTAAAAGATTGCCTTCTACATGTGAAAAAGTGGGTCAACATGCACAGAAAACTGTTATACATGCTCAAATAATATTCCCAAGTACTGTAAAAATCTGTATGAAACGGAAAAAGAGGGCATGGTATGATACATTGCTTGGGGGTTACGGCTCCCTAACAGGAACCTTAAATGGGTTTGATATTGAAACACTAGCAAATAGAATGTCTAATGCTGGGAGTAAGATTAACGATGCTTTAACTATGCAAGCTAAATGGATGCCTACTATATTTCATCCAGTTAGTAAGGCTGCTGGAGTTGATAACATGATGCTTCATCTAACAAATGCTTCAAATAATTTTGCAAAAGGTTTTGACACTAATGTTGCAAAATTTATTAACTGGACAGTGTGTACATTGCAAACCATGTATGAGCAACAACAAAAAGTTAATATGCAGGCTACGTTGATGACCGGTAATGAATTAGTATGGAGGACCGTGTTCAACAAGAATGTCCCCATAGATATGTGGATACATTTGGATGCTCAAAAGATGATTTGTAATGACACTACCTGCCTTGGGACAATAATAATGTATAATATTACTAAATCAACTATAATGTGTAAATTTGTTGTGATGCCTTTGATTATTGGTGCGCCTGGCGCTCAACATTATTGGAGCCCAGAACTATATGGCACCCATGTAGATAATGATAATAAGACTCATGATCTTTCTTTTTGCGATGATACTTTAGAGGGAAAAATCTGTAAGCAACAGTCTTCTGTATATGAGCCATGCTTGTTACAGAACACTGTAAATATATGTAAATGGACCATCTTACCAATTTCCTATGAGATGATGATTGAAATAGCTCCGCAAACTGTGTGTATGGTGACCAACACTCCCGTGATAAAGGGAATGAGAGTTCCCTTCTCAGGCTGTGTTAGTAACCTGTCTTCTTTAATTTGGCACAATGAAACCTTTATATTACAGGGTGACAAGGAAGAATCAGTCCAAGAATATTGGAAGGGTTTTTCATTGGAGATCCCCAATTGGGAGTTCAATTTAACGGTTTTGAAACAATTAATGAATGAATCAATAGAAGTCCAACAACATATCAAATATTTAAATAAGACGATTGCACAACACATTGTGACTGCGACCATAGTAGGTGGAAAATTGATAAAAGTGGGGTCTAGTATAGCGGAAGCTACTTCCCATCACTGGTGGGATGTGTTTCTAGGCTATTCCCCTTCAGCTACTAAGGTTCTGGATTTTCTGGTTCACCCTCTACTGATTATTATGATTATAATAGTTTTATTAACTCTATGGAACTGTTATATAGCTTACAAGCTATTTTGCAAGCGACCAATTATGGTCATGGCAACTTATGTCACTTGAGTTTCAATCAAGGACCGATTGTGATACATATGTGACATGGGTGTATAGAATGTATGTGTGAAGGATGATTGACACTCAATTGCCATAATTTTAGTAGGATATATCAGTGGAGGGGTAACTAGAGTTTAGAATAATAAGACAAGGACATTAAGATCTATCAAGGCTAGATCTATGATTCATAGTTACCAGATGTGCAGTTGCAATCAGTCAAGGATTTATAGTTATAAGATATATAGTCGAACAAGTCAAGGTTCATACTCACAATAGTTACACAAATAGAGTCTACTGCGCATGGCAGTAAACAAGGACACTGCAAATTATGTATATAAAAGACGGGGGATTCTAGGGGAATTTGGGACTCATTGAAGACGCGGCAGACGTGCCTTGCGGTGATTTCCCGGATTTCCCCTTTGCTGATTGCTGAGAGTCCCCCAATCGTTGGGCAACGGGTGATGCTACAATATCCGGTGATGTATTGATGCTTTATTCTTGCTATAATATGCTCTAAATATGATTTGCAATTCTGACAATTCTTATGTTATTATACTAACAGAACTTATTCAATAAATCATGTTTTGCTTTAATATTTATTAAGCCTAATCCGTGTATTAGTGAGCGATTGTAGTAGTGTTAAAAACACTTTGTTTTGAGGCAAAACAGCCGTCTTTCAGGTTTCAGCGCTCTCACACTTTGAATGACAATTGCGCAGTCATACAACACTGTACCCAAACTAAAATTTTATCATTTTCTTCACACAACTAGAGCTTTCTTTTAGTGGTATTTAAGCAACACTGGGGTTTTTATTTTTTGCTAAATTAACAAAAAAAGACCGAAAATTTTGAAAAAAAAACCCATGTTTTTCTTTGTTTCTGTTACACAGGTTTGCAAGCAAATAATTGTTCTTCATAAATTTGGGCCAATATGTATTCTACATGTCTTTGGTGAAAATACCTAAATTAGGATGTATTATTTAGTTTGTAGGAAAGTTATAGAGTTCACAAACTATGGTATAGATCTGAATATTGATCAATCCTGAAGTACTGACGGCCAATCTAGTTTCTGAGGTCCAAGAATGTCAGAATAGTACAGATATCCCCCAAATAACCACTTTTTTGCAAAGTAGACAGTCCGACGTATTTCATAAGAGGCAAGTTTTTTGAAGTTGTAATTTGTTTGTCATAATTTTTCGGAAAATGAAAAAATAAAAAAAAATATTTTCACTATTTGTTTTTTACATACTGTCATAAGTGTAGTACAATGTCATCATATAACTGGCATAGCAGTGATCAGGGACACTGACTGGTGACAGTACAAAAAAAAATATATAATTTTTTAAAAAATTGTTTATTAGTTTAAATTTTTAATTACATTTTTTTCTCTTTTTTAAAGAATATTTTTTCATATTTCACTATGACCAAAGTAGTACAATGTTACCATAATAACATTGTACTACTTTGGGGAAGTGATCAGTATTTATTTTTTTTACACAATTTGCTTATAGCAAAGAATTACCATATTTTTCGCTCCATAAGACGCACCTGACCATAAGACGCACCTAGGTTTTAGAGGCAAAAAACAAGAAAAAAAAATATTCTGAACCAATGGACTGCAGACACAGTACAGGGGATGACCAGAGACTGCGGACACAATACAGGAGATGACCAGAGACTGCGGACACAGTGCAGGAGATGACCAGAGACTGCGGACACAGTGCAGGAGATGACCAGAGACTGCGGACACAGTGCAGGAGATGACCAGAGACTGCGGACACAGTGCAGGGGATGACCAGAGACTGCGGACAGTGCAGGGGATGACCAGAGACTGCGGACAGTGCAGGGAATGACCAGAGACTGCGGACAGTGCAGGGGATGACCAGAGACTGCGGACAGTGCAGGGGATGACCAGAGACTGCGGACAGTGCAGGGGATGACCAGAGACTGCGGACAGTGCAGGGGATGACCAGAGACTGCAGACAGTGCAGGGGATGGACAGAGACTGCAGACAGTGCAGGGTATGGACAGAGACTGCAGACAGTGCAGGGAATGACCAGAGACTGCAGACAGTGCAGGGAATGACCAGAGACTGCAGACAGTGCAGGGAATGACCAGAGACTGCAGACAGTGCAGGGAATGACCAGAGACTGCTGACCTTTGGGGAGGGAGGGGGAGCGGGTACCTGAATTTGACAGGTACCCGCTCCCACTTCCGCGGAGTTGTCCTTCCCTCTTCTTCCCGGGCCGGCTTCTGTGACAGCCGGGTGCCCACTGCGCATGTGCAAGAAGCGCTGCACTTTGTGAATGGCCCGGCGCCTTCTGGGACCTGTCATGTGTCCCAGAAGACACCGGATCATTCACAAAGCGCAGCACATGCGCAGTGGGCACCCGGCTGTCACAGAAGCAAGCGCGGGAAGACTGTGCAGCGCTGGAGCGAGGAACAGGTAAGGCCCTGCAGGAGAGAACAGCTGAGCGGCCGGCCCGGTATTCTGACATGGTGGCGGCAGAAATACCGGACCGGCCGCTTTATATTCGCTCCATAAGACGCACTGACATTTTCCCCCCTTTTTTGGGGGGAAAAAAGTGCGTCTTATGGAGCGAAAAATACGGTACTTTGCTATAAGCAAGCATTTACCTGAATGAATGACATCGATTCATTAAGGGGTTTTTTTTGTGCTTAACTGTGATTCGGCCACAGCTAATCACATGACACAGCTGAGCTGTGATTGGCCCAGCTTGTGCATGTGATTGCTGTGACCATTCACAGCTAGACACACTAGTATACAATGGATGGCATGAAAGGAAGCCATCCATTTTATACAACTGTCATGTGACCTGCTTTGATTGGTCACAGCAGGTCACATGGTACTGGAAACGGGGCCAGTACACAAATCTGTTATCGGCCGTGTCCCAGGTACACAGCCGGTGACGGATCACGCCGCAGAGCGGCCCTGCGGGCAGGCACACTGTGCTTGCCTGAAAGGACGCCATATGGCGTCTACCCGGAGGGACGAGCTGCTCGCCTGGCCGCCTTTGTGCTATTGGACGGGCAGGAACCGGATATATATATGTAGCACACTCTGGTGTACATTAATTGGTAGTGTAGTCAGAGGCGTGTTAGAAGATTGTGAGTTGGTGAGTATACTATAGGTTAGACAGGAGAACTCTACAGTACTGGCCTCTGGTATCTCCCCCTTGGCCAAGAAGCTTGGAGAAGTTTCTAGAACCTATTGGGTGGAGACCAGAAGGTGCTGATCTGAATATTTATGGGAATCTGGCCAATCACAAGGTAGGAGGCCTGGCAAGGTGGCCTAATTATCCCAGAAATATCAGAGAGCCTGGCCAGCAGAGGAGTCAGGTGGAAGATGGAGTACTGAGGTGAGCTGCTGTGTAGCCTGGGAGGGGACACTGGAGACGGGGGGGGGGGGGGGTTCTGAATGAGTCGGGAGAGAAACTAGCTCAGTGAAAGACCTGAAAGCAGTTTAACCAAAGCTACAGGACACAAGGACAGTGTGAGTATTTCTCCACCCCCAGGGACTACAAGTTAGAGGGCTGCTATGTGCCATACCCAACCAGTTCTCCCTGGCACAGTGCTGCAAGTCTGTTCTAGAATATCTTGCTCTGGGGTACGCTTCAAGAAAGCCAGGTGGATGGACAGTTTCTAGCTCGGGTCTGAAGAGGTTTATATAAAGAGGGGACCAAGTACTCCTTACTGAGACTGTGTTACTGATCCATCAAGAGACTAATGGTGCTCCAGAGGAAGTAGAAAGTGCAGGATTCATCCTTTTTGTACAGAATTTAGGATGTTTGTCCTCAGCATTATTGTTTTAAGTCAAGTTGGGCATCCCATATACCCCTAAACTATAGACCTTAATAAAATAACAACAACAACAAAAAAAACCCCACAAGTCCATGGACTGGTCACTGACTCTGAATGGAAGTTGGAAAAATGTGTGTTGCATGGCTTTGCAGGAAATAAGGGGACCCAAATTTAGTGGCTCTTAAGGGGGTAGCACTACATCAGTAATTTCATTAAATGGTTCAGCTTAATCCATAAATAGCAGATCCATTTGTTTTTGTGTCATTTTTATTAAATGGATTTACTCCAAAGTTTATATTGCATACTTTGTCATGAATTGCTCTATGAAATTTTATGCACGGGGAGAGAAAAGAAGTGGTAAAATGTTTTTATGTGGTTTTGATGTAAAGGAAAAACTGTGGAGAACCAAAGGAACTAATTGATCTTTTTTACCTTCTGTGATGTGAATGTAAAAAGTTAGTGAGTGTGTTTTTTACACACTGATCTGGGAGAAAGGTGAGCACATGGGGTGAAAATATAATCACGTTTGTATAAAACACTTTCATTAAAAGTATTTTTGCTTTTGTATGGGATTTATTTTATAGAGTTTCTTTTAAAGGATAAATGCATTTAATATATATCAGAGGTATGATGGTATAAGTGCTGCAGATTTTGTTATATGACTTTTTAGGATTACAGACATATTTTTCCCCCTTCAGCTCAATTAAATGGGGCATCAGAGAATACGTAGTTTGCAGAAGATAACCCGGACGGAAGATGAAGAAGTTAAAAGAACACTAATGCAGCCTCCACATGTGAGAACTAGTAAGCTGCACTATATTACATTTTTATTCTTGAGTTTAGATTTTTTTTTAAAAGAGTTAAAAAAGTAAATAGAAAACTATAGGGCAGTAAGCATGACTTCTGTAAATTTGAAGACATGGTAAGGTAAATAATTTGAAAAGATGATATGTGAAAGCACTGTACATTATTATTATTATTACATATATTACATATATTATATACATATAGTACATATATTAAAGATTGGTTGTCTCTAAATTGATCCTTAGCCTTGCCCAGTGGAAAATAAGCTAGTAAAGTAATCCTTATATACAGTATAAGTATTTTCCTTTTTCAATTTTCCAATACTCGGTGGACAACCCTAAAGGACAGTTTGACCTGGACTACGTTATGCCCTAGCGTATAATGCGCCACTTGATATTTCATGTAAGTCTCCTACAGAATCCTGCCATACATTCGGATTATTGTCATCATCCATTGCTGAATATTTTAATTTTAAATGGGTCTCCGTTATAGACTGTGATACAATAGGACAAGCCCATAAGGCTTCCATTGGAGGTAAATTTATCTCTATAGCCATTTACTAGGAAAAAAGCAACATTGAACATAGTTGAACATTTTTGAAACTCTTTGACACATAAAATGCTTTAAGCTTTTATATATTAAAACTATTCTCTTTTACTACCTTTGTAGCCTTGTTACAGACTAAAATGGACAGTTAGACTTCACTTTACCAGTGGGACAAAAACATTTTTTCTACTAAACAACTGTTTTTCAATTAAAACAAGGAGGCCGATTCACTAAAGAGTTTAGAATCTTCACAAAGGTTAAGGTTGCTGTTCATCCCCGTTTTCGGGGGACAGTCCCTTTAGTGAGGGTTCTTTCCTCGGGAAATTGGTATCCCTGGATTTGTCCCCAGGAGCAAAGTTTGTCTCCAGAGTGCAAAGTTTGTAGTACATAGGGTCCAGCCCGTCACACTGCTAAAGTGGCAACTGGAAGATGGCACTGTTAGAGCTCCTAGTACGACGATTACTGCTGAGCATGAAGGCTGCACCAGACCATACCCTTTCCAACTCATACCTCAATCACCAATCTAAACTGTAGTGTGAGTTGGAGCTTGAAAACTTTACACTACTTGGCTACTCCCAGGGAGGATGTACCAAACCAGGTGTAACTGCAGCTAATTGCACACAAGACAAAAACCTCCTGCGGATGTGGATGGCTGCTATTAGATGGCTTTACACCTTGTTGCCCTATGAGGACAGGGGTTGTTCCAATTAGCAACTTCAAAAACACAAACAAAAATATTAACATTGTTAATGTTTATATATCATTCATACTACTTACAGTAAACAGTGATTGTCTGAGTTTATAATAGGAGTTTCTGTCATATTTTAGGATGTCAGTAAAAATGTGCTTCATCATTAAATTTTCAATACTACAACATACTGCTCACTGCCCCACTGCATACTGAAGGGGGCACACTGACTGCTTTACTCTCGGAGGTTAATTAAATATTTAATGTTGGGGTGGTAATTATTGTGTAGTTCTGGGGGTTAATAATGCACAAAGTTTATTGCTGTGCTGGGAGTTACTGTGCCATGCTACAATTTAATTGTTTTGCCATGCTACGGGGTTAATTATTGCTCATTGTTGGAGGTTAATTTTGGTGCAGTGCTGGGGTTATATTATTTTGTCATGCTAATTGTTCATTATTGCACTGTTTGGGGGGTTAATTATTGTTCTGCACTTGGGGCTAATTATTGGTCAAAGCCAGGGGTTAATTATTATGCCGTTCTGACCTTTACACTTGCTGGGGTTATTGCTGACCCTGGCACTTGCTCTGGGGTACCATTACTGATCCCATTTGGGCTTATTTTACTCCAACAATCCCTTTAATGTGCCCCAAGTCCCTATTTAGTCTATACAACGAGATAGACCATGAAAAAACACCCACTTTCTGGCCACATCCACTTTTTGATCACACTCAAATCTGGCCATGCCTACAAGAGGGATGGTGGGCAATGCGCTTCGCGCGCCATATTAGTCCCCCCACTTATACCTTAAGCACCACATAGCACCCCCCAAAAAATTGGCTGGAGCCACCCCTGATTTGTCGATAGAAAGGCCTCTCAATGGCTATTTATCCTGTGCCAATTATAAACAGAGTAAATAACTAGCTGCCAATCTGCTGTTTAAAATCTATCCCAGTAGAGAAGGGGGTTAAGAATGTCCACAAAAAAATAATAATGCACATTTTTGCAGAAAAAAATGTACTGTACATCTATTATTTATTTATTTTTTCATTAGTCTGCAACTGCAATCAGTGGATCATAGGGGCAATGCCAGGCTCCTGCAAACTCTTCTTCCAGCTCTGTGTTGTCTAAGGGCCAGTTCACACCACAGAAACACAGTGTGGATACGATCTGGATGCATTTCTGCATTCATGCTTTGATGCATTGTTGATAAGTTTTGCCACTTTGCAGTACAGTTCCATATAGAAAAAATGCAATATGTTCTAATTTTTTGACTGCACTGGAATGCACTACATTGGACTGTGCTATGTCATTGGAACCCATATAGCCTACTGTCCATATGTTTTTGATGCAGAACCCCCCTCCCACTGGACTGCATCTGGTGTGAACCAGACTTAAGTCTTTCAGTTAGTCTTTCAGTTAGTCCATTGACACTTCCTCCAGCTCTCTATGAGTGTGGTAATAACTGCATTCATGTTCCATTGAGATGTACAAGCCCATCTGCTGTGGTGGAAAAAGGGACTTGTAGTTCATTCACACACATATCTCTCTGCAAATTTCAGTAGAGACAGATGCTATGGGAGAGAAGAAACTCAGCACTCTGTCATGGGGGGAGCAGTTTGGGGATTGGGGGGGTCCTATTTGCAACTTGTTACATGTTACACCCTAAATACGGGTGTAACATCTAATATGGTAAAAAAATGGAGTTATCCTTTAAGGCATCCCCCAAGCATTGTGTTGTATATTTTTAATGTTGCCCAATCAGCTTTATGAAAAGACCTGTTCCCAGCTGCACGGTATTAAAAAAAAAACTTAAACTGAAGCATATACCCAGTGGCAGTGACCAGCTACTTGTGTCCTATTTTACAAAAAGCTTGGCTTTGAAAAAGATTTGGCTCCCACAGACTTCAGTTACATATAGTTACACAACTACATAATTAGTCAGGTTGAAAAAAGACACTAGTCCATCTAGTTCAACAAATAAAGAAAAACATAGCACAATCACACGCATAGAAGACCTCCATGTACACAGTCCTATACCCACAGATGATCCAGACTAAGGCAAACTCCCCCAAATAAAGCATGATCCAATTCGCTCCAAGGGGAAGAAAATTCCTTCCTGATCCCCCATGAGGCAATAAGATATTCCTTGGATCAATTACTCCTGTTGTTACCTCTAAATATTAATATCCAGTTATATTTTGTGCTTTTAGGAATGCATCCAACTCTTTTTTGACACAATCTACTAAGTTGGCCAGAACCAGTTCTTGAGGGAGTCTATTCCACAGTTTCACAACTCTTACTGTGAAGAAGCCTTTCCATATGTGAAGGTTAATTCTCCAGATGTAAAGAATGCCCCTTTGTCCTCTGTAATGAACTGAAAGTAAATAACTCTACACCAAGTCACTATATGGACCACTTATGTATTTATACAGTACATGTTGATCATATCCCCCCATCTCATCTTCTCAAGTGAGAATACATTCAGTTCAGCAAATAGCTGAGCTCCTCAATGCCTCTTATCAGTTTGGTAGCCCTTTTCTGAAGTTTCTCTAGTTTACTGATATTCTTTTTATTATCTGATGCCCAAAATTGAACTGCATATTGTAGATGAGATCCTGTTAACAATTTATGAGATTTGTTTACTAATGATTTGTGAGATATAACAATTCTAATGGATGACTACACACTGGTAAAAGCCAACTCCTTTATTTCATCAATTTAAAAGATAAGATACCTCATACACAATGGAGCAGGAAAAGAAAAGATTCTATAGCTTTTCACGCTGTTAGGCACTTGACAATGTGATTTGCATCTTCTCTTTTCCTGTTATATTGCAGATATGGTTTTATATTTTATATTGATGGAATAATGGAGTTGGCTTTTACCAGTGTGTGTTCATCCATTGGAATAGTTATACAGTATTGCTGTGGTGAGCTGGACCGGCACCTGGATAATTTTGGGGCAAGCTGGCCATGAACCAACCTGGAGCACCGTTCTATACTATGTAGACTTCGATGAAATTTGGGTACTATATACAGGGATGATGAATTTCAAATCATCTCATGAACTGAATCCAGGATAATTTGTTCATCACCAGATGTGCTCTACTAACTGTAAAAACAGGTGTGTAAAATGTACCTCATTGTATTGACGCATCTTTGCAGCTGATCTGTCTTTTCTATGCCTAAGACCTGTAGACTTGCTGGTACATATAGCTCCATAGAGCTCCATGGCCCTGTAGTGCTACCCCTTTAGGGTCTGCTGATATTAACTGGTTCTTCCCCAAAATTGTAGAGGCTGCCTGTCCAGCCAAGCACCAGTCAACTCATTCTGGCTCCACTAATGGAGTTAGGGCATGGGATACTCCAAAACAATTAACAGCTGTTAGCAGACAATCTTCTCCATAGGTAAATGTAAATACCCTGTGTAGTTTCTATAACACTACACAGTCACAGAGTTCAGTGTAAGGTCTTTACTCACAAGTCCCCAGACCCAGCTGCCACCTTCCAGCTTCCTCCAGACAAGGTATAGCCCAAATCCCTTGTGCTTTGATTCCACAATCTGTTTATAGCAAAGTCCATCCAGGCCCTCATTTCTAGCACCTCTGAGGCCTCCATAAAAGCTGCACAGTCCATGTCCTGCCTGGAAGCAGTAGCCCCTCTGGCTCTGGAACCCTCCTGGGGAGAAGTAACCCTTCTCTCCAGTGTCTCAGACTATCATCATTCCAGTCCCCTTATGTACACTCCTCTCCAGGGATTGGCTGGAACCCAATAAATATTCAGGCTGCTTGTTTTAAATTTCCCATCCTAAGCTCTGGAAGTTTCTTCCAGAGGCAGGAAGAAGAAATCAGACTAGGACAAATGACCACTGCTCCCTTGATTATAGAAGGAGCCAAAAACTAAATTTACCTAGCATCTTACACTAAGAGGGTGCTACATCATTAACTTTCAAGGTTCTGCTGGTGCCCATTATACCAAAAGATGTGTTCAAGACTGGTTTATTGCCTGATGTTGATTCAATTAGATACATGTCTAGTCAGGCCATCTCCCTTTTTATTTACTTTGCATTCCTCGTGTTCCCCAGTGGAGAAGATTCATAGTGTTCATAGTGTTCATAAGTGCCTCCTAGTGAAGAAAATTCCTCATGACCTCGATTGACTCTTGGTGCCCCTAATGTACTGAGAGACTCCCTGTGACCATATGATTCCTAGTGATTGTCTAGCAATTGTTTGCAAGTGTTTCACAGTGCCTTCCAAAGTGATCCTTGTACCCCCTGTTCCTGTGCCTCGCAGTCTGTATCCTTGCACATTTTGTATCCTCTGAGCACTGCTTCAGTGTCTTTCAGTGTAATCCTGATTTGTTTCCTGCTCTGTGTCCTATGCATTTTGATTCGCTCCTAGTGATTCCAGATTGTGCGAATTACTACTCAGTCCTTGTGATTCTGTGTGTCTCTGTGTTTCCCTGCACATCTGTCTGCTTGGACTGTACTACATACTGACCTGTGATCCTTGCACCCTAATGCTGCAAGGGACCCTTACCTGCTTGTAAGTCCTTAGTTCCCATTAGCTGTCTGATCATGTGAGTCAGAGGACCTTAACCTAGTAATCAGCTGCAATGCCAACCCAACCCATCTCCACCTTTAGGAGCTCTGCAAGAGACAAAGTTGTTCCTTAAACTATGTGCTTCAGCCCTTCCAAGTGCCCTCACTTTTGCTGGATATATAGTCAGGCTGGGTTCTACCCATCAGTACCAATAGGTATACCACATGTCCTAACTCCACATGCACCCCAACTGTGCCTAGATTCTCTGAGATCCCTGTGTGCATCCATGTTGCTCAAACATACTGTTACCCCTGTGTTCATGTATGTTCAGTATTCCACTGCTGTAAGATATTCTTGTATTCCTGCCTCGCTGTGAGCCCTGCATCCCAGTGCTGTAAGTGTCTCTTACTGGTTTTCTGTGCCCTGCCTGCCTTTAAGATCAGCACAATAGTGCTGCACAATAGTCCAGTATGCTGTCCCAGATTCTCAGCTCTAGTGCTTTCCTGGTCAGTGGTAGGCTGTCTGGGTGTACTCTCTGAGCACACCGCCATCTATTGTACAGGCTGCCCAAAGGTCTCAACTATATGTGACAGTAACATTCATGACATTTGTTTAGTTTACAGGAAACCAGAAAAAAACTGTCAATTCTATAGTAAATGAAGCATGTTGATATTTAGAGACATTTTATTTAATTGTGTTTTAATTCGATTGCATTTCTGATTTAGATTATCATTTTTCAATTAGTAATTAGAACCAGAAATTTCTCAGAAAGTGATGCTAGAGATAATAATTACAGTGTCGGAGATGGAGAAAAAGGATGAAATGACTGAAAATAGAGAGGGAATTAGAGTGTGTTAGCAAATAGCCTGGAAAGTTACAAGAATAATTGAATGATTGTTCTCTATAATCTGGCATCCAAATATCTAATTAGTATAAAAAAGCAGGTAGACAATAACCATATAAAAGAATGCATTATATTTAAAATAAATTTCTTTAATTATTAATTTTCAGTTCACATATATTTCAAAATAGTTTTGAGTATTGACCTGGAATATTTTTTTTTAATCAAGAGAATTTTTATGAACTTTAAAAAACAGAAACAGACCACCACGTAGGGTGGAAGACAAAATTATCAAGGAAGGAGCGACCATGTCCAAAAAAGAATAAAGTATAATTACAGAGTATCCAGTGTGTCAGGCCTGAATAGTACCGTGTCAAATTTTAAGCAGGCCAAGGTGAAGAAAACATGACAGGCATATACATATTATGGCATCCGGATAACTAGGAAAGAGTAGAGCACACATACTCAGCACACTGGGACAACATTTTTGCATAGTTCCTGTCCTGAGGAAGTATGTGTGTTTTTCATAAGAGATACATTCATTAAGATCTATTATCCATTCAGAGACTGGGTGGGTGGGTGAGATGAGGTCCATTTAATTGCAATCAGCCTGCAAGCTATGAATTGGAATTGAGAAATACTGATCACTAAATTATGGTCCTTTAAAGATGAATCAGCATAACCTAATAGGCGCATTAGGGGTCAACTAGGAGGTTAATCCCCAATAAGCCATTTAGCACACCAACTACCTCAGCCCAGTATCTCTGCAACTTGGGACATCAGCACAATATATGAAAAAGAAATCTTGCAGAGTGTCCACATCTAGTGCAATATAGGTCATACTTCACATCAATAGGATGCAAAAATGCAGGAGTCCTATACATCCTATGCAGAATAAATAGCTGTGTGAGTCTATTGGAGGGGGAAAGAGAGACCCACTGTAAGGACTGTGAGACATCCCCAAATATCATCTAAAATGGGGCCTACTGTACATTCCTTTCCCACCGGACCTTGCATAATAGGGGGAATTTTATAAGGAAATGGTCCAGTATCATGAGATAGGCATCTCTGACCAGCCCTTTAGTGAAGGATGCCAATAGTATATTGTCTAATATGGACATAGAAGAGAAGGAGCCAAAGTCCAGTTTGGTATGTTTCTACTGAAGGTATTGGTAAAACTATTTAGGGTTAAAGACAAACTTATCTGTCAATTTTCGGGTAGGATTTTAAAGAACCATTCTCATACAGATGTGCCAGGGTGATCACTCTAGCCTTTTCCCATCTTTGGAAGCCCTGAAGCCCACTTACAGGTATATCTAAGGTAGGACTGATCTGAAACCTTTCCAGGACATCACAAAAAATAGGGCCATTTGATGCTATCAAACTCCTTTATGGCATCCAGTGCCAAGAAGGCCCTATTGGATCAATTACTTAGGGGAACCTGCATATTCAAATACTGTAGACACTCCTTGTATTGACCTTTGTGGGCAAGTTGGGAATTAATCTCACTTGGTCCAGGTGTATGAAATGTTAGATGATTGCCTTTTGGCAAGAATCTTAGCCAGTATTTTGATATCACAGGATAGTAGGGATATAGGCCTATAAGGACCAGGATATGGAGGGTCTTTGTCTTTCTTGGGTATGACTACTACGGCTGCTTCATGCAGTGATTCAGGGAGATTGCCCTTAGAAAGGGCCTCATTAATTGCAAGCAGTAGTGGAGTGGGGGGGAGTAAGACCTCAACATACTTTTTATATATCTCTATGGGTAGGCCTAGGGTCTTGCAGTTCAGTAAGCTGGCAACTGCTACTTTCAACTCCTCCAGTGTAATATGGACATTTAGTAGATTCCTGTCAGCATCTGACAGCACAGATCCCATCTAAATAGTCATGTAAATCCGTAGATGTGTAATTCACCCTAGAAGGGTATAGAGACTGATAGAATCTTGAAAGACCCCCAAAATAGGACCTGCCTGAAAATGAGTGTGCCCGAATATATCTACATTAAGCTGAGACATGAGCATTGCCCCTCTGTGAGCAAACAATCTGGGCCAACAGCTTACCAGTCACCTCTGCAGCCCAAGACAAGCGTTTCTGAAAAAATTGCTTATGCTTGGCTCTACTAGGAGAGAAGTCAGTTGAGTCTGAAGGAACAACCATTCTGTCTTGTTATCTGGTGTGGGGTTCAGAACATACTTGGCTTCCGCAGAAGAGGCCACCAATTTCATATGTTCCATTTCCCTCCTGGAGGAGGACTTGGTAACACTGACCTGTTTAGTAAGTATTCTCCAAGATAGGTCTTAAGGGTATCCCAGACAAAGCAATTATAGGCATAACCAGCATTATGAGCCAGAAATGCCTCAATGGAGGAGGACATCTGATAGCAAGAGGAGCTCCAGCCAGAATAGGTTCAAATGCCAGGGAGCACATGGGCCTGCTAGGCCCAAAGCTAAAGTAAAAATTAGAGGTGAGTCATCTGAGATCCCTCTAGTTTCAATAGTGACAACTAAGAATGCTAAGGTGAGCTCTGCATTGCACAAAAACAGACAACAAGTTATGTGTTTTTGTATTTCAATGGTTTTTATTAATTTGCAACAGTTTAACACAGGAGCAACAAATCATGCCCACATCAATTGCACATAAAAAATTAGAAAATTAGAAAAATCTGTGCTCCAACGCCAACCGAGCAAAAGATGCGCCCACGCAGGGGCTATCAATGGCACTTAAAAAACAAAACATTAGTATTACACTGATAGTAATTCAAACTAAAGGCAGCTATCCACTGCCACACCAAAAACAAACAAAAAAAAAAGAAAAGGAAGGAGGAGTACAAAAAAGATAACAAAACCAAGAGCAGAGATCCAAGAACGCCAATGCCGAACAACATCACATCCCCAGACTAGCCAGGGGGAGCAGGGGAAAGGCATATTGCAACCATGGCTCCCATATTTTCAAGAATTTACGTTGGGAGTCGTTGCAGATACTCGACATCTGTTCAACAAGTTATGTGTTTTTCAATGACAATTATAGCACAGATCATTTGGATGCATCAGTCTCAACACATCTTGCAGTGCCAACCCCCCGCATATTCTCCCAAAGGGAGAGGATGCAGAGATGGAAATTTATCCCTACAAAGGTCAATAGCATTATTAAAGTCCCTGACTCACAAGTATCGGTATGGGAAGGAGATCAATGCAAATGAGGCGAGCTGGCGTAGCACGTCTGACTTGTAATGGGGTAGTATATAAACAATGGCAAGTATAAATTTCAAATAATAGAGTTTTCAGTGCACAAAGACATATCTACCCCCTCCATCGGCCAAAGCCCACCCACAGGAAAGCGCCATGCCATGGTGAACCAAAATGGACGCCCCTTAAGACTACATGGAGTACACCAAATGGTAGGCAGTATGAATAAACCAATGTTACAGTAAATGGGCAGTTTCCTTAGTTGCATGCATCTCCTGCAAACAAATCAAGGAAGGACAGAACCAAAATAGACACCCCATGTTCTGTCTCTCCAATTTAAGGCATTGATAGTGTGATCTCTGTAACTTACAGTTGTGATGAGATAGCAATAACTTCAACCTCAGTTGGATACCACAGTCAGTGACTCAATCAGAATGATATCTTGCAGATCTTGTGAAGTTTATGTGATAAACTGAGAGAATCTTACAACAATGAAGATTCGATAGGTCAAAAGATCATAATGTTTCCTGCTTCATGACATGGGGCTAGAGCTGCAATGCATTACTGGGAAGGGGTGGGCTATCTATACAGAATTAACCTAAGCCAAAGTAAAGGGAGGAGCAGAAACAAAATATAGAAACACTTAAAGGCATAAGACAGTCAATATGACAGTCATGTGAAACATGACACTCCCCGTCGAAATCTATGATTTCTATTATAATAACTTTAGTTCAAGTCCAATATAAATAATGAAGATTCTTTCCAGAAACATCTGCAAAACAAGAGGGAAGGGAAGAACAAAGGAAAACAATGCAAACATTTACCATAATACTTGCAGATGTTGGTCTCGAAAGTCCAGTCTGAAACATGGAAATCCATATTCAGAGGGGAAGGCAGCAACATGCACATTCCTTCTTACCTGCCTTTAATTCAGGTTGATGACTTGTCTTCCTTTTTGGGCAAAAGAAGTACTAGTTCCTTTATAGGCCTGAAGTAATGGTGTGCAGAACCTTCTGCCATGGTGGATATAGCCAAGATTTGTCCCAAAATGCAGTAATAGGTACTGCACGACTGCCGCAGTCAGCTGTGTTGAGGGTAGTGAGAACATAGTGCCATTGTTCAGGCATAGAGAACAGCCTTATGTGTTCCACTCTGTTGCCGACATACACGTAGAACTGTCTTGTGCGATTGTGTATATATCCTAGCACTATTTTGCTGTCTGTATAAAAGTCAAAGGAGTCTATTTCAACATCTGTTTCAACTTCTATAAGCTCAGCAATTTTCACAGCTAACACAGCTGCACAAAGTTCAAGCCTTGGAATAGTATGTGCAGGTTTTGGTGTGAGCTTGGTCTTGCCCATGATAAATCCTACACCTACTTTACCGCTGGGATCCGTAGCTCGAAGAAAAGCCACCGCAGCAATGGCTTAGTTGGAAGCATCAGAGAAGACATGAATCTCTCTTCTGGTGGCATTTTTTAAGGATGCTTGGGTGTAAGAGTGTGGTATCTGGAGTTGTTCTAATGCTTTTAGAGACTGTTTCCAGGATTCCCACCCTTGTTGTTTCTCCTTGGGAAAGGGGGTATCCCAGTCTGAACTTTCAGAAGTAAGTTGTCTCAGCAGTACAGATCATAAATGCTGTTTACTGTAGACAATACTCCTCGCTTTGTGAAGGGCTTGTCACAGGCTGATGCTTGAAATGTGAATGTGTCTGTCAGGGCTCCCGGGTATGACCAGAGGTGTGTGACTGACGCAGGGAAACGCAGAGTTCAGATAAGTTATAAACAATTTATTAACACTAACAATACAAACATAAACGCAGTGCAATACTAAAACATAACACAGTGCAAACGAACCAAGCCAAACCACCCACAGATAACAGTACATACAGTGCAAGCGTCGTCAGGCAGGCCCGGTCAATATCAATCGGGCAGGTAGGTACAGGGGGAGCAAGCGGAGAATAGTCAGGTCACGAGCAGGGTACAGCAACTAACAGGCAGGTAGGTACAGGGGGTCAGGCAGAGAATGGTCGGGGTCACAAGCCAGGGATCAGAACAGGAGAAGTCAGCAGAGGTCAGAATCAAGCCGGGTCAGCAACAAGACAGGAACAGGAACAGGAACAGGAGCAGGATGCAGGGACAAGATACAGGGCCCAGGAAAAACACAACACCAAGGCAGAGTCTGCAGGTCTGAATGTCCCTTAAATACACCAGTATAATTAGTTCCAGGTGTTTGACTGGCTGCAAGGTTGAGTCTCTGATTGCTGGGAGCAGCCGCTGGCCAGCCCTGGTACTGCAGCTCACAAGGCAGGTGAGTCCCACTATTGCTGGCCAGTCCATTCCTGACAGTGTCTTGTTTAACATTCCAAACCAATCCAAGACTGTGTTGTGTAACAGAAATGTCAGATCCTAGTTGGAATTTCTTCACACTGACAGCATGGTCATCAGAAGGAAAGGCTATCATGACCTTGTCACTGTTAGAGATGATTTTGTGAAGTGTGAGGTTTGCAGTGGCAAGCATGTTCTGGGTTCTAGTAAGAAGGTCAATAGCTTCTTCTTCATTGGGCAGATATTTGAGTCCGTCATCTACATAGAAATTCCTTTTGATGAACTGTCTTGCATCAGATCCAAATTCTTTCTCACCCTCTTGAGCTGTTTACCTCAGTCCATAAATTGCTACTGCAGGAGAAGGACTGTTACCAAAAACATGTACCTTCATTCGATAGTCTATGACTTCATCATTGACATCATTATTGCGGTACCATCGGAACCTGAGAAAGTTTCTGTAGTCTTCACGGACGATGAAACAGTGGAACATCTGCTGAATGTCAGCCATAACAGCAATTGGCTCTTGTCTGAAGCAAAGTATAACTCCTATGAGATTGTTGTTCAGCTTAGGCCCAGTGAGAAGATTGTCATTGAGGGAGACACCTTCATGATGAGCACTTGAGTCAAAGACCACCCTAATCTGATCAGGCTTGCGAGGATGGTAGACACCAAAGCAGGAAAGTACCAATCTTCTCCTTCCGTAAGAGGAGGTGCAGATTCGGCATGATCTCTCTCAAACACCTTCTGCATAAAGTCCACAAAGTGCTTTTTCATCTCAGGCTTCTAGTTCAAACTGCGATTTAAAGAAACAAACCATGATTCTGCATGTACCCTGTTGTTTGGTAGTCTCTTTCTTGGGGTAGGAAATGGTAGAGGTGCTACCCAACTGTTGGAATCATCTTGGTAGAACTCTTTACTCATGGTTTTCAAGAATTCTTTGTCTTCTATGGTAGCTGCCAACTCATTGTCTTTAGTGGTTACTTCGAACACTGATGTTGTCATCCCAGAGATTAAGAGCTTTCTTATTGTCTTGTATGATGTGCTGTTGTGTACCTTTTTCAAACAGTCTTTCTTTCACAATATATTTATGTGGTCGTTGTGCAGAACAAGTTGTTCGTCCATTTGACAGGAAATGTGTTTTAAAGGAAACCACTGAGTAGGACCTCCTGTCCTTGTCTAAGCAGACATGGTCTATGATGACTCATCCTAGATCCAGATGCTGAGCATATGGTGCATTGTGTGGACCGTTGATTTGATGAGAAACTTTTTGCACCCTTAGGATGTCTCGACCAAGTAACAGCAGGATATTGGCACTTTCATCGAGGGCTGGTATTTGGTTGGCTATGTGCTTTAAGTGAGAATGGTGAAAAGCAGCAGCAGGAGTAGGAATCTCTTCCTTGATGCTTTGAATCTGGTTGCACTCAGTGTTAGTGGGCAAAGATATTTCCACATTGTCCTTCAGAGGAGCAACTACAAATCCATTGGCTCGCCTACCTAAGACTTCTGTAGTGCCGGAACAAGTGCTTAGAGTATATGGCAGAGCATCTCCAGTTATGTTCAACAGTTTAAAAATTTTGTGTTCTTGCAAGAGATCTGTTACTCTGATCATTCAGAATAGTATATGATCTTATGGCCTTTTCAGGTTGACCTTTGGGGTATACACGGACCAAGCATATCTTTGCACTAGATTTGTCGCAGAATCCTTCTCCACAGACCTCTCTACATGTAGAGAACACTGGGGTGGTAGGTGCTGCTTGATCTGGGCACTCTCCGCCTTGTTTTGCCTCAGGAAGATTGTTTGTGAGTGTAGTAGAGTTGTGCGAGTATTGATGAACAGCTTGCACATGGTCATCACTGTCACACTCTATACATTTGATGATTGCTTTACAGTACTTTGCAAAGTGTTCTGTGGAGGCACTGTATTTGTAGCAAACCCCAAATTTCTTCAAAAGTTCCTTACATTCTTGGAGGGTTTTTTTCTGAAGCCGATACATTTCTTAAGTGAATGTGGTTTTTTATGTTTTGGACACTAGCAATTTGGGTCCTCAATTCTCTTGTTTTGATCAGTATTTTCAAGAACTGTAGCAGGTGCAGGTAGAACATTAGTCCTTTTCACTAACACTGGACCTCTACGGTCTCTGTGCGACATACGTGTGTTCGTAGGTCTTGGAGAGAGTGTACTGAGAAGGTTACAGTCCCCATTTGAGAAACTTGGGTCATTCTTAGTGTCTGCAATTCTTTTGATGAACTCACAGAAGTAGGAAAAAGGAGGAAACGCAACTCTATGTTCTTCCTTATACTTTGATCCAAGCGCTGCCCATCTTTCTTGAATTCCATATGGTAGCTTGAGAACAAGAGATTTGATGCCATGAGAGGTGTCGAGGTGTCAAGGTAACTGAGACCAGGTAAGTTGATGTCAGCCTTAGCAAGTTAAAGCTCTAATAGAACATTGCTGAGTTCTTGAAACTTTAGATTGTCACTAGCAGAAATCCTTGGGAAGCTTTGCAACCTTTTGAATAAAGCATCTTCAATGGCCTCTGGGCTGCCAAAGGTATGTTCAAGGCTGCCCCAAGCAGCATTAAGGCCTGCAGCAGGGTTGTCAATATGAACTGCTTTAGTCTCTTGATGCGTTTAGTAGACTGGGGACCTAGCCATCTGATGAGTATATCTAATTCCTCTGTCGCATTGATGTCTAGGTCACTCATTGTGGTCTTAAAAGTAGATTTCCAGCCTCTGTAATTTTCAGGCTTGTCATCAAACTTGGTGAGGCCTGTCTTAACAAAATATTTTAAAAAAACCTCCTGCGCTTACATGGAATCCTAACCTTAGAAAAAAGCTGCTGACACTAAACGTATACCCAAAATAAGTGAATGATCAATTAAAATAAACAGTGCAGCGCTAATAAATAATATATATATACTGTATAGATATCCAGTGAGATAAGTGATACAATAATCAAACTTAATATACACCCCTAAGAGTATATATCCAAAATAATCAACAAATATATAATAGTGTCATGCGTGTATTACCTCATAGGGAATATCTAGTGCAAGAAGTGACAAATATAATCATAAAACAATAGTGGCAAAACACATACAGTGCTCAAAAAAGTTAACCAATATTCAGTTACAAGAAAAGTCCAAACAATTGATAATAATAATGCAATGCTTTGTGGTGGTCTTCCCACTCCACTCTTCATGCAAAAGTAATGTGCAGTGTGCGTGATTCACACGTGCCAATCCTTTTAACGGCCAAAATGCCCCCTCACCTCCTTACTTAGACCCCAAAGGGCCAGCACGCTTTAAGGATCAAACGATCCTATCAGAATGGATTCCTGGGTAACGCCTTCCACCTCCAGCATCCACCAGATTAGAAGCCAGCTCCTCCCAGGGTCATAATAAAACACAAACAGAGACCCTCCATAGTGCAACCAGTTTTATTCAGCGATAAACAGATAAAAGTAGAGTTCTACTCACATAAATAACGATTAATCCAGCTTCCTACCACATGCTATGGGTGTACTGCATGGGTAATACACAGGGTGATCCAATATGGCCCCCATGCCGGAAATGACATCACCGCATTAACGGAAACACCTCCCCACGTACCGACGCGT
The DNA here is from genome assembly GCF_062004578.1 of Staurois parvus. NCBI lineage: Eukaryota > Metazoa > Chordata > Amphibia > Anura > Ranidae > Staurois > Staurois parvus. Next base: position 12,580,087 of record NW_028317852.1, read on the forward strand.
TGCGTCACGCTCAGCACGTGACTTCATCAGGGTCCTTAACAAGCTCTCTGCGGAGCATGTATTTAGCAAACTGTGACATGTCCGTGTTTTTTTTTTTTTTTAAACAAAGCTTTATTTGAATTTTTCAATTTACATAAACTCAGCGGATGAAACACTCCAAGGATGCTTCTTGGCAACAAATTAACATTTTTTTTTTTTTTTTTTTTTTAACAGTACTGATAGATTGACCAATATGAGCAATACAAAATTTTGCAAAGAAAACTGATCAGAAAGATTCACGATATGTCAGCAGTTAGAACCTCTGAACAGAAACTCTGAAGGCAAATGAGACAAAAGAGGGGAGGCATTGTAAGTCAGTATAGAGTGTAGGGAATGTGTAATGGTGAGCTATGATATATATCCAAAGATAAGAAGGTCAGGACATACCACTGAACTTTGAATGAGAACTGGGGTGCTTAGAGTATGTCAGTTGTCATGCGTAAGACGTGAATGTTGAAGTAAGAGAGAAGCGTATGTAGAGAAGATAATCAAAGAAGAAGGATCAGGGAGATAGGTAGATCTATTCAGAAGGAGAAAAAAAGTTGAGAAGGAAGCTAGTATGGAGAAAAGATGGAGAAAAATATGGAGAAAAAGAAAAAAAAAAGAAAGAGGTGGGAAAATGATGTTGGAACGGGCGAGAGGATCCCCTCCCAAGAAGTCGTTAAGAATATTTGGTAATGAGCCAAGCGCTGTGGTTTGAGAGAAAAATAGAGCTAGAGGCGACTCCCTGTATCAAAAAGTGATATACGTGTTGTGAGTCCTCGCTGATTAAGGGTGGGGGGAGAAGTTATAAAAGAATGTGCGATGAAGATGAAGTATAAAGAAAATGGTAAAGGAAGTAGATGAAAGGAAGTGTGGCTTGGTTGCCTAGGTTGGCTAGAAGCGGTGTGAGAGCAGCAACAAACGAGTATTGTAAATGTTTTAGATATAGTCATGCACACCTTAAATCCTCATAAATCAAGACAATAAGTCCGGGTTTACTGGATCATGTTTCCAGATTGGGGCATCACAGAAGAGCCATGAAGAAAAAACTGAAGCTCTGTGGTTGGAAAGGATTTTTGAACATAGAGTCTCCATTTTCGATTATATTGATCCTCACTGTGCTGGAGGGATGAGGTGAGGAAGTTAAGCTGGTCCAGACGAAGAAGTGCATTAAGAGCCGACTTGACATCCGAGATATTAGGAGGACTGTTGGAGACCCACTTTTTCAATATGGCTCTCCTCGCGACCATCAGGCAAGAGGACAGCCACGGTTTTGTGGCTCGGAGAATGGCAAGCTGAAGTGGATGAGCCCCTGTGAAGACTGATTCCAAGTTGCCAAAGAGAAGAGGTAAAGGGTCCCTTGGTAGTTGTAGAGAAGTGATGAAGGCGATATAGCTGAGTAGTTGGGACCAAAAAGTAGATATTAGTTGGCAATCCCAAAATCTGTGTTTTAGCGAAGGTTTATAGTGTCCACATAAAGGGCAAGTAGAGACCGAGGGATTCCCACGGACATATAGGCATGGCATATAGGCATGGTGCATTAACTTTAATTGTTGCTCCCGCCAGAACTCATTGGAGTTGAAGGCACAGGTATTGTTGAAACCAGTGAGGATTTGATCCATTGAGAGTGTATTGTCAAAGTCTCTGATCCAAGGAGAAGTAGGAGTGGAGGCCTCTAGAGGGTGCACATAGTGTAGGTTTAATGGTCCATAAATGTGGGATATCTTGTATTTCCGATTTCTAACTAAGATATCTACAAACGAGGAACGGAAGCGACTAGATTTAACCAATGTTATCTTATTCACATAATTACAAACTTGCAACACATACAGAAAATGATGAGGAGGTAGATTGAAAGAAGTTGAAATCTGAGAAAAAGATAAAGGAAAGCCAGAGGCCGTATCGTATAATTGGCTAACTAGTTTGAGGTCCCTTTCCAACCATAGATCATAAGCTGCGTGTTGTTGAGGGACAGAAAAAGCAGGATTATGATGTATGGGGAGGAAACGGGAAACCCATGGGGATACGCCTAATTTACGCCTGATCTCCCTCCATGTGATAAGGGTATCACGGATGAGTGGATTATATTTTAAGTGTGGAGGGAGTGAGTTAGGGTTTGAATGTAAAAGGGCTGCAAGATCGAAAGGATGGGCCATGGCAGATTCTATTTGCAGATTAGAATAGTTGGAGGAATTGGTCAGCCAATCTATACACACCCGTAAGATGCATGAGAGATTATATACTCTGATATTTGGAAGACCAATTCCCCCCTCACATCTAGGCAGATATAGCTTATGCAGGGCAATGCGTGACCGACGGCCTTTCCAAATTAATGTAGAGAGCGCTTTGTTTAGTCTAAGAATGTCCGTATGCTTAAGTAGTAGAGGGATGGTCTGAAGAGGGTATAACAATTTCGGGAAGCTCACCATCTTGAAGAGGTGGGCTCTCCCTACAAGTGACAGTGGTAACTCTTTCCATACCTCTAGTTCGCCTATAATTTTTTGAATTGTTGGTAAAAAATTGAGCAAATAGAGAGAAGAGTTTTCCAATTTTGATTCCTAAGTATGTAATATGATGAGGGGCAATTTTGAAATGAGAATTATGAGCCCATGAGGGAGTGCGTGCATGGAATAAGGGAAGGACTTCGCTTTTCGTGAAGTTAATACGAAGACCCGAACAGTGCCTGAAGGCTGTGAAAATATCCTGTATATAAGGCAGGTCATGAGTTGGGTTGGCAGTGAAAATTAAAATGTCATCAGCAAACAAGGCTAAACGTAGATCTTGTTGAGCTATTTGGACTCCGTGCAGCTGTGAGTGGAACAGAAGGAAGCGGGCTAAGGGTTCTAGGGCCAAATTGAAGAGCAAGGGGGATAAGGGGCACCCTTGTCTTGTTCCTTTATGCAGTTTAATAGGGGTAGATGTGTGTCCTGCAGCAACCACCTGTGCTGTAGGAGCTGAGTACATAGCTTGGACTACATGAGTGAAAGGACCTGAGAAGCCAAATCTATGTAAAACCATCTGCAGCCACTGAAAGTTAACATTATCGAAGGCCTTTTCAGCATCAAGAGAGATTATCGCTAGAGGATTGATTTTAGCATGATTTAACACTGCTAGTACTTTGCGGATGTTTGAGGCAGCAGAGCGTCCTTGTATGAAGCCCGCTTGAGAGGGATGAATGATGGAAGGTAAAACAATAGCTAAACGATTTGCGATAATTTTCGATAGAATTTTGGCATCTAAATTTAGAAGGGAGATCGGCCTATAGGAACCTGGGTCAGACGGATCTTTGTCTTTCTTTGCTATCAATTTTATATGTGCCTGAAAGGCAGACGGAAGATAGGCACCCCCTTCTTGTATAGAGCAGTAAACTGATTGCAGGGTAGGAGAAAGGGTTGTAGCCATGAGTTTATAGAACTCAGAAGTGTATCCGTCTGGGCCAGGGGCTTTACCATTAGCTAGAGTTTTTATAGCGGATTGAATATCGGATTGAGATATAGGAGCATTAAGAGATTGGAGTGCTACGAGATCGATTTGAGGAAGAGCAATGCCGTCTAGAAAAGACAAAGCCTTTGATTGGTCAATAGGGTCGGGGCCATATAGTTTAGTGTAGAAACTTTCCAATATGGAAACAATTTCTTCAGGGGAGTGTTTCAATATACCCTGAGAGTCTTTGAGGGAGGTGAATTGTGTAGGAGTAAACGGTTTACGGCACAAGCGAGCCAGGAGTCTGCTTGTGTAGGTGGACAACTTTGATGACAGGTCCTGAAAAAACTGTTTTGACGGTGAGTTTGGAGCATAAATATTGGTGAGGACCAATGATTGAGAGCCTACTTTGAGGTGTACCGCTAGGAATCTGCCTGCCTCATCAGTGTTTACCGAGATTATGTCAGGTGCAAGCTTTTTGTGTAACAGAATGAGCACACCTGCTTTATTATTGAGTGAGGGAGAACCTATAACGTGTCCTACCCAAAGTTTCTTCATACGAACAAAGTCAGATTGGCCTAAATGTGTTTCTTGGAGTAGTGCTACATCTGCTCTAAGTCGGCGGAGATGGCGGAGAATAGCCATTCGTTTATGAGGTGATCTTAAGCCCTTGACATTCCAAGAATAAATACGAATCATTAGGTCACATGATATGAGGTGAATACAAAGGTAGTGGACTTACAGTTTTGTAGGGTGGAGCCAGCTATCCGCCCATTACCGCCCAATCTCTGATGAAGTATGGTCGACTCCCAAGGAAGGGGTGATTCTCCAGAAAAATGTAAGGAAGGAGAGCAGAAGAAAGGAGAGAGAGAGTGGAACATGGTGGCCTATCAGAAGAGCAAAACAAACAAGAAACCATAACAGTGTATTGGACTTCACATAAATCTGTATGCTGTCCCTGTACTGCGACCAACGTATCCGGGAAATAGCAGAGTAGTGATCTGCAGCAGTGACTCATTGGAGTTGTTGAGAGGGCAGGGGAGCATGACCCCCTTGCCTAAATGGCATCGCCAAAGGGAGAAGAGGCTCAACAAATCGAATGACCAGAGCGGAACTGTGGTCGAGGCAAGGCACAGAGAAGGGATGACACAGTCAGTACATATATATGCTATCAAGCAAAATGAGAGGAAAGTACCACAGGACCAACTAAATTATTGCTTTCTAACAGCTGGTATAGCTATCTGTGGACTGAAGATGATAGCTAAAGGCACAAGAAACTTAAATTTAGTTAAATAAGGCAGGTGGTCCAATTCGTGGAGTAAACCGTATAGCGCCTGAGAGAGTGCGCCAGCTCAGGACTGGCGAGATTTAGAGGGAGCAAAGTTAGTACGTGGGCGTTTCAGTGGATCTTTGCGAGGGCTTCGCTGATCTCTAGGGCCTGTGTTGCGAGGGTGAGGAGACGGCACACCATCCGTAGCCATCAAGGAATCTTGTAAATATTGAGCGGTTTCTTCAGGGTGTATGAAAGACTTTGTATCGCCAGAAGGTGTAGTAAAGCGGAGAGTAGCCGGATAAGCCAGGGTGAATTTGTAGCCCCTTTGGTGGAGCGTGGCACATATTTCCTGAAAGGCCTTACGTTTGCGGGATACTTCTTGCGAGTAATCGGCAAATAGGAGTAATTTGTGACGGTCTACTTGTAGGGATCGAGAATTGCGGAAAGAATTAAGAATAGCCACTCGATCAGCGTAGTTGAGATACTTGACTATCACTGATACGGCGGTCATTCGAAGGCGGCCCCAGGCGATGAGCTCTCTCGACCTGACACAAAGTGGTTAGACCTAGAGCTGAGGGTATACGTGTGGAGCATAATTCTGGAAGCACCCCGGTTGAAAATGATTCTGGAAGGCCCACTATGCACAGAATATTTCTGCGTGAGCGATTTTCTAAATCATCCAGCTTGTCTAGGATGGATTGGTGCGTACGATTGGTTTGAAGTGCACCTGAGCGCAGCGAGTGAACATATTTCATACATAAAGTCTTTTCTGATCTGTTCAATGCCTGTGGCTACTGCATGATCCACGGCTTGTGTGATTGTGGGCAGTAGAATGGCAGCGACTGCTTGTGCAATCTTGTCATACATTTCTGTGGAACTACAGGTGCCAGGAGTAGAGGTCAGGGCTGGTATAACATTATCACTGTGTGCAGGGAGGGTGTGTACATCTGCACCAGCGTGTGTAACAGCCTCTGTGCCTGTGTCCATTGAGATACTTTGGGCGGCGGCCATCTTGGCTGCAGGAGGGGGAGAGCCGCATCCCTCTCCCCTCGTGGTGGGACCTGAACCCTGCGGATTTGGCAGGAGGAATCGCTCCATGCCGGAGGAACCGAGGATCGTGCGGGGGGGCCAGTGGGGAGCTCCTGAAGCAGCTGACAGGAGTCCCCTGCGCAGAATGCCGGCTTTATATGCAGGGATCCCGGGAGCCGCGGGTCTCACCTCCTCACAGCATCAGCGCCGGAACCAGAAGTCCATGTCCGTGTTTTCATATTTTGGGTGCATGACTGCAGTAGGAAAAGAGTTGGTTGTGACGGTTTTTGGACTTACGTGGAGTGATTTGGGAACATATGTTGCTGCTAAGGCATTCAATGCCGGAGCTGGCTTAAAGTCCATTGGCATGTTGGTTTGTAGAGTAGTGCGTTTGCTAAGAGGTATTCTGTTGGTGCCAAAGTATGATGAACGGTCTATTAAATGCACACCAGTGTCTGCGGCTAGCTGAGATTCTGCAGTCTGATGTATTGGAGGATATAAGGGCAAATGGTCTTGAGGTACAGTAGGTGCAGAAAAGAGACTTTGATGGAGTAGTTTGGCTGTTGTGACAAGGAGTTGACGTTCTGGAGAGGTGTTTGAAGAATCTGAGACATAAGATACAACTGAGTGTCTGGAACTGTTGTCTCTTTCGTTTTCACTAGTGGCTTGTTCTAAGACCCTTAAGAACCTTGCCATGGCTATGGCATGCTCACATTGTTTTTCCAAAACATCAGTTTCTGCCCTTTGGCGTGTGGCTTCTGCTTTTTTCTCTGCATTCTGATGTGCAGCCTGAGCCTCCATTTCTGCTTTCTTATTTGTGGCCTGAGCCTCTACTTCTGTAGCCTGATCCTCCATTTCTGCTTTCTTATATGCGGCCTGAGCCTCTATTTCTGTGGCCTGAGCCTCCATTTCTGCTTTCTTTTGGGCGAAAGCTGCCTGAATTTTAGAAGCTTCAGCATCAGCACGGGCTTTTATTAGTTGTTGACTGAGTGTAGAAGATCTGGAAGATCTTGAGGAGCGTCTAGTAGATGCAGAGCGATAAGATCTGGATTCATGGAGCTGTGTTATTTTCACTTCTGCCTTTGTCTTTGCTCGCACCACTAAATTGTCTCTTTCAAGATTGAGCTCCTCAAAACTCATTAATTCTTCCAACGACCCTTGAGAGTTTTACCGCTTTAACAAAGCAACATATTTAACACACAGTCTTTGATAATTCTCATAAGCAACTTTCAATTGCTGGATAGCGCAGTCTAGTTGTATTGGCGCATGATATTGTTGGGAGAGAGCAGACATGCATTTAACAGTATTAGACCATAAGTCATTAATATTAGACAGCAATTCTTCTTTATCAGTATTAAAATTCTCTTGCACTTTCCAGGTTTGATTTCTTACGCGTTTTTCTCTTTTATCTAAGTCCTGTTCTGGATGAAGCTCTGATTGTGGTTGTGTATTAGTTTCCCCAGACTATATATCACTTTCCTGAAACATCATGTTAGCAAGGAGAGGGGTTGATAGAAAGCTTACAGGGAAATGTATAACATTTCCTGTGGGTTAGTTCAGATTTCCTAGTCAATGGCTGCAGGAAGATTTTCTTTTTTCTTTCTTATAAGTTCACAGGGAAGAGTTGTGTTAATATATACAGATGCAGTGTATAAACTTGCAGTTGTAAAACATTCACATCAATAATTTGTCCTGACACTGATGAGTGTTATGCTGGGCTATACTTGGAGGCATGTACAGACTGGTGTTGAGGTGGCTGCACTCTCTATAGCTGTTATATCCAGTATCCATGTAACATCTCACTGTGTATTCTAGCTAGCAAGGATTCTTATGAAGACAGTTCACTGACTCTTTGATTAGCCAGGTTCATATGAAGCATTCCACCAATCTTTTGACTGTTCTGTCTCTCCAATCTAAGCATTGATAGTGTGATCTCTGTAATTTATAGTTGTGATGAGATAGCGATAACTTCAACCTCAGTTGGATACCACAGTCAGTGACTCAATCAGAATGATATCTTTCAGATCTTGTGAAGTTTATTCCATAAACTGAGAGAATCTTACAACAATGAACATTCAATAGGTCAAAAGATCATAATATTTCCTGCTTCATGACGTGAGGCTAGAGCTGCAATGCATTACTGGAAAGGGGGTGGGCTATCTATTCAGCATTAACTAAACCAAAGGAAAGGGAGGAGCAGAAACAAAATATAGAAACACTTAAAGGCATATGACAGTCAATATGACAGTCATGTGAAACATGACAACCTATGAGAATACATGGAGTACACCAAATGGTAGGCAGTATGACTAAACCAATGTTACAGTAAATGGGTGATTTCCTTAGTGTCATTCATCTCCTGCAAACAGATCAAGGAAAGACGGAAGGAAAACATATAGTAAAATGTAGATTGCATCTTCAACAATTCATTTATGCCCTGGACATTCCATGAAAGCACTTAAATTATCCAACTAGTCATTGTTCCATGTAGAAGAGTGAGGCCCAATGGACAAATACCAAAGGTGCAATAAACAAAAGAAGAGTGTTCAAAGGCCTAGACTAGGAGACATCCAGGTCTCCAGCGTGACATCTGGAATGTGCACTCCAAAACAATGCAAAATAAAAAAAAAGAAACAACAAAATGCAGAAAACCATTACAAAGCGAGTAAGAGGACTGGTATCCACTCATACTCATTAGAGATGAGCGAATCGAACTTGGCGAAGTGGAATTCGTTTCGAATATTAGGAAAAATTTGATTCGCTCCGAATCCGAAAATTAGCAAACTTCGGATGCACGAATCGAATTTTTCCCGATCGGATGATTTTCATCCCTTCTACAGCCGGCAAAAAGTGTCCCTGCAGAGAGCTCCGCTATTTCTGACAGTTCTCTGACAGTTCCTTCACATTTACAGCGGTTGAAACATTGTATCTATTTGTTTCCATTTAGGATACAGATGTTTTTATTCGGAAACAAATAGATACAATGTTTCAACCGCTGTAAATGTGAAGGAACTGTCAGAGAACTGTCAGAAATAGCGGAGCTCTCTGCAGATACACTTTTTGCTGTACTGGAATTCTTATTTTCATTCTTCTTCTTCTTCTTCTTCTTCTTCTTCTTATTTTCATTCTTCTTCTCCTTCTTCTTCTCCTTCTTTTCATTCTTCTTCTCCTTCTTTTCATTCTTCTTCTCCTTCTTCTTCTCCTTCTTTTCATTCTTCTTCTCCTTCTTCTTTTCATTCTTCTTCTTCTTCTTATTTTCATTCTTCTTCTTCTTCTTCTTCTTTTCATTCTTCTTCTTCTTCTTATTTTCATTCTTCTTCTTCTTCTCCTTCTTCTTTTCATTCTTCTTCTCCTTCTTCTCCTTCTTTTCATTCTTCTTCTTCTCATTCTTATTTTCATTCTTCTTCTTCTTCTTCTTCTCATTCTTCTTCTTCTTCTTATTTTCATTCTTCTTCTCCTTCTTCTCCTTCTTTTCATTCTTCTTCTCCTTCTTCTTTTCATTCTTCTTCTCCTTCTTCTTCTTCTCCTTCTTCTTTTCATTCTTCTTCTCCTTCTTCTTCTCCTTCTTCTTCTTCTCCTTCATTCTTCTCCTTTCATTCTTCTTCTTTTTATTTTCATTCTTCTTCTTCTTATTTTCCTTCTTCTTCTTCTTCTTCTTATGATTATTTTCCTTCTTCTTCTTCTTCTTCTTCTTCTTATTTTCCTTCTTCTTCTTCTTCTTCTTCATCTTCATCTTCATCTTCTTCTTCATCTTCTTCTTCATCTTCTTCTTCTTCTTCATCTTCTTCATCTTCTTCTTCTTCTTCATCTTCTTCTTCTTCTTCATCATCTTCTTCTTCTTCATCATCTTCTTCATCATCATCTTCTTCATCATCTTCATCTTCTTCATCATCTTCATCTTCTTCTTCTTCATCTTCTTCTTCTTCTTCATCTTCTTCATCTTCTTCTTCTTCATCTTCTTCTTCTTCTTCATCTTCTTCTTCTTCATCTTCATCTTCTTCTTCATCTTCATCTTCTTCTTCATCTTCTTCGTCGTGCCCCGTGACTGCCCAAATGAGTGAAGTGTGCGGTGATTCTAAGATCGACGGCACTCATCTGCATGTCATACTGACTGACAGTATTATTTCTCTTCCCCAGCAGACTCCAAGGGCATTTAAATTAAAGGTACAGTGTTCTGCACTAATATAAAGGCTCTCTGAAGCCTAGAAACCCTTTTAATAAGTTAAATTCGCAGCGAATAAATTCGCATTGAATTTATTCCGCAAATTCGGCGAATCAGCCGAATCGAATTTTTGAATAATTCGCTCATCTCTAATACTCATAAAGGCACTAACAGCTCCTCACAGGAGAGAGGGAGGAGGTCCATAAACTGGTAACCGGTTGGTGGAATTTTTGGCATCATAGAATAATTATAAAGCTGGCATTTAATGGAAGCAGGGATGCCTGCAGAACAAATCTTTGACTTGTTGAGTGCAGAAGGAAGACTGTTAAGTTGCAGATCTTGAAATCCAGAGGACACCAGAGATCAACCTTGAGGATTAAGTACATAATGAAGGATCAATGGGATTCAGATAAGAATCTCCAATAGGATAAAGACAGAGGGTCAAGAGAGCACCTATCAGGTATTAAAATGGTGGTCAAGCTAATCCTTAGAAGCCTGGGAAAAACAGAAGAATTGAACCTTGCTTTCATGTACCACATGAAGACGGGAAGGGCAGACCATAGAGTAGGTCAGTCTCAGGCTCTGCATCAATGTCTGTACTTCTTAGAAATGAGCTCTTGGCTTTTGCACCTCTGGAGGGGAGTCAAGAAAACACATGACTTTAGAACCGTTGTAGTGAATCTCCTTTAGCATCCCTGTAATTCAGCATGTGTTTGAGGAAGGGTCTTGGAGGGTTGACTGGAGATAAGGGGCCAGTAGTGTCCCTATGAGCACACTCAACAGTAAAAAAAGAATGAATATGTTCCTTGCTGAAAAACTTAAGGAACCATTGCTCCACAAAGTCTGTTGGATCTACTCCCTCCACTTTCTCAGAGCCAAGAACCTAAACATTGTTCTGGAGTAGCCTATTCTCAAGATCCTGTACTTTAGAAATGTTGATGTTTATCTTTTGCATAGCTATTTTCATTTTCATGGTAAGCAGGTCAGCATGGGAATACAGTGTCCTCTGAGATGTTCACACATGTTTCCAGTGCTGCAATACACTCTTGAACCTTCATCATATCATGGCAAATCAGTGAGATGTCTTCCCTCACAGCATGGACTTGCCCAGTAATTACAAAGTTGGAGGCAGAGCATTGCTGATTGGCAGAGTATACATCCCTCAGCTTGGGCTCTCAACACCCTTTCACCTCTGGATGATTTAGAGACCATAACAGCATGGCTCACAGCTTGATGTATAGTTTTGGGCCAGTTAGTGCCTTTTATCTGAGCATCTGTGACAGCTAAATTTTGTGACAGTAAGGTTCCATCCACAGTAATGGCAGGAGACTGCTTATCCGTGTCTCTGTGCAGACTCTGGTGCCTAGAAAACCATTCCAGACGAGTGGCTGCAGAGTCCTTTGCCAATGCCCCCTGGGTGGATCTGTCTGGGAGTGGAGGTAATGTGGCGCCGGCACCATTTTGGATAGTGGGGTCTGCCATCTCCACCCCGTCTCTCCTTTTCATCATCATGAAGGAATGAGGAAGCAAAGGTGATAGGAGAGAGAGAATCTTCCAAAAACCTTGCACTGGCTTTTGCAAGTTCAGGTGACAGGTATATCAGCAGGATATTAACAGGATGTGTAGCCAGAGCACTTCAGCCTGCATCTCCTTCACATGCTCAGCCAGCCATGCCCTCTGACCTGAAATATTTTATTTGAATGTATTTGAAAGTTTGAGTCGAACGTAAGTTTGACTCAATCAGCAGCCGTTCGTGTGTTCGGCGAACACACAAACTGTAAGGGCACCCCACAATGCACTGCACTCTGACAGCACATTGTGATTGGCCAAAGCAATGCACCTGACTGCAGGTCAAGTGCAATGCTTTGGCCAATAACAGCACAGGTGGGTGGAGCTAGTGGTGACGTCAATTGTTTACATCTGACCAGCAAATGTCAGATAGTGGCGAGTGCTCAGCAGGTGCGGACGGGTAGGCGAGAGTCAGGTTTTTTTACTTTGGTGAGTCAGCGTCATCATGACAATGCTGAACACTGTGATTGGTGATGGATTACAATGATGGAACCATTTTTTGCCTTTTTTTTAAATAAAGGACTTGTCAAAAACTCATTCACAAGGGGGGGTGGGATCGGGGGGGTGGGATCGGGGGGCACCCTTGTTAAAGGGTGCTTCCAGATTCAGATAAGTCACCTCCCACAACCACAGCCCAGGGGACAAGGTACTTTGGGGGGATCCCCCCTACCCCAAAGCACCCCCCCATGTTGAGGGCATGTGGCCTGATACAGTTCGGGGGGGCACTCATTCGTCCTCCTCTTTCCTGGCCTGCCAAGCCTATGCTCGGATCAAGGGTCTGTTAGGAATTTAGGGGGGCCCCCACCCTTTTTTCCACCTTTTTTTGGGGGTGGGGTTCCCCCTAAAAGTCCTACCAGGCCTAAATGGCTTTTAGGGGGTACCTTCCTATCAGACCTAAAGGGTCATTTGTCATTTTTGTTTTTAAAAAGGTCAGTCCTGCTGCAACAGGTTCTATACATTGTACAGATGTACAAATTTTGGGTAGTTTAAAGGGACCCCCCAGACATGATATTTAAAGGATTGTTTCTATTTATTTTTATTACTTTAAGTAATGAAAAATAGCTGCCCCTTTAATTCATGTCCCTTTAGGGCAGTATCCGAGTCCCTATACCCCTTATAGGGCCAATAACTTTCATAGAAGCCTTCAAAATGGGCACTTTTGAATTTACAAGTTCGAGTCACATAGACATGCATGATGTTTGAAGTTCGCGGTCGAACTTTCGTTAGGTTTGAATGTTCGACTCAGAACCAAACAGGGAGTGTTCAAACAAATTATGATTATAATAATTTGTCATAAAATGCTCCTATACAATAATACACGGTATGTTTATTTTCATAACCCTATAAATGACCGTTGCTTTGGTAAGCATAATATAACCACTTTAATCCCAGGGGTTTTTTTCTCCTTATACTTCCAATGAGTCCCAGACAGTTTCTTCCATTTTGTGGATGTCTCAGGTTTGCTCTGTTAAAGAACATCATTGACAGTGTTTGCTTCAAAGAACTTTTGCAATATCAGCAATATCTGCAATATTGCAATATTCATTATAGGCAATAAGAAAAACACAGTTATTGTTTTTTTTATGAGGTAAAGCGGTAGTAAAGTGTCAAAAAAAAGAAAAGAAAAATTTTCTCTCTGCAAGTTAATGTATAATGTGCTAGTATGCACTGCTGTAGAAATAGTAAATCTCTCCTAAACGTGCACCATTTAGGAGATATTCCTTTTACCTACAGATAAGTCAGCAAGCAGGGTTTACTAACACTTTAAAAATAGGTATATAGTTTGGAAGTGCCTTGTAATGTCCAAGTAATGTCCCCTGTGCTGATTTTGTCTTTAATCATTTTTTGACTAAACTTAGGCTTTAAAGATAATTAGAGATGAGCGAATTATTCAAAAATTCGATTCGGCTGATTCGCCGAATTTGCGGGAGAAATTTGATTCGATGCGAATTTATTCGCCGCGAATTTAACTTATTTAAAGGGTTTCTAGGCTTCAGAGAGCCTTTATATTAGTGCAGAACACTGTACCTTTAATTTAAATGCCCTTGGAGTCTGCTGGGGAAGAGAAATAATACTGTCAGTCAGTATGACATGCAGATGAGTGCCGTCGATCTTAGAATCACCGCACACTTCACTCATTTGGGCAGTCACGGGGCACGACGACGACGACGAAGAAGAAGAAGAAGAAGAAGAAGAAGAAGAAGAATGAAAAGAGGAATGAAAAGAAGAAGAAGAATGAAAAGAAGAAGAAGAAGAATGAAAAGAAGGATGAAAAGAAGAAGAATAAAAAGAAGAAGAAGAAGAATGAAAAGAAGAATGAAAAGAAGAAGAAGAAGAATGAAAAGAAGAATGAAAAGAAGAAGGAAAAGAAGAATGAAAAGAAGAAGAAGAAGAATGAAAAGAAGAAGAAGAAGAATGAAAAGAAGAAGAAGAATGAAAAGAAGAATGAAAAGAAGAAGAAGAGGAATGAAAAGAAGAAGAAGAAGAAGAATGAAAAGAAGAATGAAAAGAAGAAGAAGAAGAATGAAAAGAAGAAGAAGAAGAATGAAAAGAAGAAGAATGAAAAGAAGAAGAAGAATGAAAAGAAGAAGAAGAAGAATGAAAAGAAGAATGAAAAGAAGAAGAAGAATGAAAAGAAGAAGAAGAAGAATGAAAAGAAGAATGAAAAGAAGAAGAAGAAGAATGAAAAGAAGAATGAAAAGAAGAAGAAGAAGAATGAAAAGAAGAAGAAGAATGAAAAGAAGAAGAAGAATGAAAAGAAGAATGAGAAGAAGAATGAAAAGAAGAATTAAAAGAAGAATGAGAAGAATGAAAAGAAGAATGAAAAGAAGAAGAAGAAGAATGAAAAGAAGAATGAAAAGAAGAAGAAGAAGAATGAAAAGAAGAAGAAGAAGAAGAATGAAAAGAAGAAGAAGAAGAATGAAAAGAAGAAGAAGAAGAATGAAAAGAAGAATGAAAAGAAGAAGAAGAAGAATGAAAAGAAGAAGAAGAAGAATGAAAAGATGAAAAGAAGAAGAAGAAAAATGAAAAGAAGAAGAAGAAAAATGAAAAGAAGAAGAAGAAGAAGAAGAATGAAAAGAAGAATGAAAAGAAGAAGAAGAAGAATGAAAAGAAGAATGAAAAGAAGAAGAAGAAGAATGAAAAGAAGAATGAAAAGAAGAAGAAGAAGAATGAAAAGAAGAAGAAGAAGAATGAAAAGAAGAAGAATAAGAATGAAAAGAAGAATGAAAAGAAGGAGAAGAAGAATGAAAAGAAGAAGAAGAAGAATGAAAAGAAGAATGAAAAGAATAAGAAGAAGAATGAAAAGAAGAATGAAAAGAAGAAGAAGAAGAATGAAAAGAAGAAGAAGAAGAATGAAAAGAAGAATGAAAAGAAGAAGAAGAAGAAGAAGAATGAAAAGAAGAAGAAGAAGAATGAAAAGAAGAAGAAGAAGAATGAAAAGAAGAATGAAAAGAAGAAGAAGAAGAATGAAAAGATGAAAAGAAGAAGAAGAAAAATGAAAAGAAGAAGAAGAAGAATGAAAAGAAGAATGAAAAGAAGAAGAAGAAGAATGAAAAGAAGAATGAAAAGAAGAAGAAGAAGAATGAAAAGAAGAAGAAGAAGAATGAAAAGAAGAATGAAAAGAAGAAGAAGAAGAATGAAAAGAAGAATGAAAAGAAGAAGAAGAAGAATGAAAAGAAGAAGAAGAAGAATGAAAAGAAGAATGAAAAGAAGGAGAAGAAGAATGAAAAGTAGAAGAAGAAGAAGAATGAAAAGAAGAATGAAAAGAATAAGAAGAATGAAAAGAAGAAGAAGAAGAATGAAAAGAAGAATGAAAAGAAGAAGAAGAAGAATGAAAAGAAGAATGAAAAGAAGAAGAAGAAGAATGAAAAGAAGAAGAAGAAGAATTAAAAGAAGAATGAAAAGAAGAATGAAAAGAAGAAGAAGAATGAAAAGAAGAAGAAGAAGAATGAAAAGAAGAAGAAGAAGAATGAAAAGAAGAATGAGAAGATGAATGAAAAGAAGAATTAAAAGAAGAATGAGAAGAATGAAAAGAAGAATGAAAAGAAGAAGAAGAAGAATGAAAAGAAGAAGAAGAAGAATGAAAAGAAGAAGAAGAAGAATGAAAAGAAGAAGAAGAATGAAAAGAAGAATGAAAAGAAGAAGAATGAAAAGAAGAAGAAGAAGAATGAAAAGAAGAAGAAGAAGAATGAAAAGAAGAATGAAAAAAAGAAGAAGAATGAAAAGAAGAAGAATGAAAAGAAGAAGAAGAAGAATGAAAAGAAGAAGAAGAAGAATGAAAAGAAGAATGAAAAGAAGAAGAAGAAGAATGAAAAGAAGAAGAAGAAGAATGAAAAGAAGAAGAAGAAGAAGAATGAAAAGAAGAATGAAAAGAAGAAGAAGAAGAATGAAAAGAAGAAGAAGAATGAAAAGAAGAAGAAGAAGAATGAAAAGAAGAAGAAGAAGAATGAAAAGAAAAATGAGAAGAAGAATGAAAAGAAGAATTAAAAGAAGAATGAAAAGAAGAATTAAAAGAAGAATGAAAAGAAGAATTAAAAGAAGAATGAAAAGAAGAAGAAGAATGAAAAGAAGAGGAAGAAGAATGAAAAGAAGAATGAAAAGAAGAAGAAGAAGAATGAAAAGAAGAAGAAGAAGAATGAAAAGAAGAATGAAAAGAAGAAGAAGAAGAATGAAAAGAAGAAGAAGAATGAAAAGAAGAAGAAGAATGAAAAGAAGAAGAATTCCAGTACAGCAAAAAGTGTATCTGCAGAGAGCTCCGCTATTTCTGACAGTTCTCTGACAGTTCTGACAGTTCATTTACACCGGTTGAAACATTGTATCTATTTATTTCCGAATAAAAACATCTGTATCCTAAATGGAAACAAATAGATACAATGTTTCAACCGCTGTAAATGAACTGTCAGAACTGTCAGAGAACTGTCAGAAATAGCGGAGCTCTCTGCAGTGACACTTTTGCCGGCTGATCGGGGAAAATTCGATTCGTGCATCCGAAGTTTGCTAAAATTCCGATTCGATGCGAATCTAATTTTTCCTAATATTTGAAACAAATTCCACTTCGCCAAGTTCGATTCGCTCATCTCTAAAGATAATATTAGTATTTACTGAGTTGATGACTTAAACAATTCCTATATAATCATGTGCAGTTGCATAATTCCTGCATTTTGCTGCAGCTCACTAATCAAAAAATGTCCAGTTATAGTTGGGGCTCAGGCTCAGGCCCTATCTCCTACATATTGTTGCAGTTGCCCTCAGGATTGTCATTTTGTTTACTACATGGTTAACAATTGTATGTTTTTGTTCCATGTGTTGTCAAGATTGCCATTTTATATCTGCATATTGTCAAGTAAGAGCTGTTTGTTTACAGAGCCACATTACATAATGTAATCCCCATCAGGCCTATTACTATCAAACCACACATTCATGGTCTGGAGTCATGCTCAAAGGCCAGTAGCTATAGCAGTAGAGAAGCTCCCACCGACCAGTTGGATAAGTACAGAAGGAGGCCACCCTGATGGATGACATGGGTCACCTGAGGTGCGGAGTCTATGTACTAACAGGTGTTCACCAGAGCTCCAGATGGTGGAGATGTGTTTTGCTGTGTGTCAGTACAGTTCGCCGTCCTCAGGATTGCCCCAGCAGACGGTGAGCAAGCTGAAGTCCAGTAGCAGAAATACTAGGTAGGGATAAGCAGAAGTGTAGTCAGTAAACAAGCCAAAGATCAGTATCGAGTGGTTTCAGGTTGAGATCAAGCAGAAGCGTACTTGAGGAAGAAACCAAAGATCAGCAATGAGTAGTAGCAAAGATTCAGAAGGCAATATTTATTTATTTATTACAGATACTTTTATAGCGCCGCAATTTACACAGCGCTTTACAAATATATTGTGCATTCACATCAGTCCCTAGCCCTCAAGGGGTGTACAATCTAAGGTTCCTAACTTACATTCATACATACAAGGGCGAATTTAGACAGGATCCAATTAACCTACCAGCATGTCTTTAGAGTGTGGGAGGGAACCTGGTGTACCCAGAGGAAACCCACGCAAGCACAGGGAGAACATGCAACTCCAGGCAGGAGGTGCTGTGGTTGGGATTTGAACCAATGACCCTAGTACTGCCAGATGGAAGTGCTAACCATTTAGCCACTGTGCTGCCCAATAACAAGAGCAAGTCACTGGTTGGTGAGAGCACAAAAATTTGGCAAAACCATCATGTTTCTTCATTTACAAAACATTGTGGCAAAAAAATGAGATCAGCTTGGAGTATCTACTTTCTAAAAAAGGGTAATTTGGGGATTTTTGCACTGTCCTGGCATTTTTATTTGATATGGTCAATTAAAGAAAGTAAGGGAACCATTCATTTTTTTTTCTATATAGTAAAAACATAACCCCAGAGATTATGGAATGCGACCAAAAGAAACATCTGTCTGTCCCAAAAAGTGATTTCAAATTAAATTGGGTACAGTTTTGCATGACTGGGTAATTGTACATCAACGTATTAGAGCACTGATCACTGAAAAATGACCTGGTTTGAAGAGGAACCATGGGCTTGTACTCATGAGGTTAAGCAAATCATTTTTTGTGAGTCTATAGCAAAATGGCTTACCTGGATATACTGCAAGTAACAGCACATCCTATTTCATTCTGGCAATGTTAAGCCACTGCCCTGCAATTAGTAGCAACATTGTCAGCTGGTTCTTTCAGTGTTGTGTTGGGTTCCCCTTCTGCTAGATCTGCTAGACAGCCTAAGGGCTAACTGAAGAAAATCACACAAGAGGCTGACAATGCTGTGCTAATTGTGATGCAGTGGTTTTGTGCTGTCAGCAAGTGCACTCACTGGTAACATTTCCAGGTAAGATGCTTTGCTACAAATTCACAAAAATTATTTTGCTTAAGAGACTATACATTGAGACATGATGTAAAACATATTGAAAAAATTGATTGGGGGTTTACATATGCTGAAATAAACATAAACCCCAACCTTTGTTTATCTGCAAATAAATGGTCTGCTGCATTACCTATATCATACCGCTGGGAAACATCTCCACACTTTCTTTGTTATCAACACAGCAGTCAGGGATTTATAAGCCTCCTGTAACCAATATATCTTCCTAATGTTTGATTTTACAATGCAGTAATGTTTACATTGTTGATAGGCAATAGCTAACCAATTTTAATGTTTGTTGAGCGTGCTAAAATTGCCTGCTGTGGTCAGATTCAATTCAACCAAGCACATACTGTATATTCATTTCCATATTCTATTTCAATAATTTCCCGCTTACTCCTATTATTCTGAATGATCATGAAGTTTATAAAATTATTTTGTGAAGATCCCCACACTTTTACTTCTTTGACTTCTGTGGCATGTTCACTATGGCCTGTGAGTAGGCACTGTTTCGTCACAGAATTCACACAGCCTGACTTCTGAACTACAGAGGTGCTGAGAGGTGGAGTTTTTGGAGGTGGATTTAGTACAGAAATCACTACCTGCGGGCAGAAAGGTGCCATGGGACATGTAGTCCTTAGAAATAGAAAGTAAACAGCAGAGGAGAATCTGTAAAGCATGCTGGGAATCCAGGAAACTGTGGAAAGAGATGGCCAGCAAACAGGCAGAACTCACAACATGAAAGGATATTTTTATATATATTGGATTGTCAAAAATAACCATTGCTTCAGTGAAGTGTCAATAAAAAATAGCTGCACACAAATATAATTATACCCCCCTGGGGCGGTATAACATATAATACCCCCCCAGGAAAAGGGGATGAGAACGTGGAAAAATGGGGACTTTTAAGGTGCACTCAGACACAAAAAAGTAGAAATATAGTTATACAAACACATTTTATTTTTATACAAATTAAAAGAATGTTTTTGTTTGTATAAAAACATTCAATACCAGGTACAGTACAGTCAGAAAGATAAAATGCTTCAAATAAAAAAAATAAAGAGCAGACGGATCAAGGCATTTTGCCCAGAGAGAGCTTCCACTTTGTTTTGAATGTTTTATAATATTGTAGCTGATAAACAATACAATCAATACATTTATATATACACAAAATACAAAAAATAAATAGTAATACCATAAACAATCTGAATCACAATAGACATCGCCAGCCTGGGGGGCACAAACAGTAGCAATATACTGATACAAAAGAGTGCATAAAATGTGTTTAGAAAGTGTAATGACACATAATTTACTTACCCTAAATGAGAGAATGGGAAGAATAGCAAAAATATGCAGCCAACCAACAAATGATGTTGCACCTTGCAGATGACACTAAGGCTAGGTTCACATCTCTGTGTTCCTGCGGGCCGTGTTTTGCGCGGGCACGAGAGCCCATTCATTTGAATGGACTCCCGTACCCCAGAACAAGCAGGGAAGACGTCCCTGCACTTCAGCGGAAAATGCAGCCCGCACGGAAACCTCGGTTCCCAGTATGGTTGTGATTTCCAGTTCGGGTGGTGTACCATTAGAATTAATGTCACCCTCCCGTGGGTCCGCATTCCTCTGTGCAGGTGGTGCAGCCGCACAGATTTCTGTGTAGATCCACAGTGGCACCACCCGCACAGTTGTGAATCAGGGGTGAATAAGTCAAAGACTGGATGACCTACAGGGGCACAGACCTAACAAACAAAGGATATTTAATATGCATATATAACCTAAATCTCTAAAATTAATTTTATGTGATATATATAAAGTAAACACATATCAGGCTAGCCCAGTAAGAACACTTCCCCTTATAAGGAAGGCAGCCAGCTGTCCAATGAACACAAAAATCTATGAGCAAAACCAACAGAAGAAAGCCTCTCTTGAGTGTACCCAATATAGTGTAAAATGAAAAAGGAACCATTCAATTGTAAACCAGTAAATAGAAAACATATAAAAGTAATTTTATAAAAACTAAACAATTAACCAAGGAGAAAAAAAAAACATAGAGTCCAAACTACAATTAGAACAAACCACATTAAACAGCATATTACCTGCATAAAAGGAGGGAACTCTCCAAATAGTCCATCCACATATCTGCCAAGAAGACACAAAATGGTGGTGCCATGTGTTAACGGCATTCCTCCGCCTATTTAAGCTCCCCACCCATGTCTGTCATTCCCCACATCCCACAAATGCAGTTTGCTAGAAAAGCCATGGTCTGCTAATTGGGATGTTCCCCCACAAATTTGGCGCACCTCCGACATTAACCTGAAGTGACATAAGTATGTACCTCCAGCGTCAACCGGAAGTGACGTCAATACCCCCATGATGCCACCCAAGCCAGAATTGCCAGGACACCACTGGAGCGCAAAGTGCTCCACAGAGGTCCACAGCCACCTGGAAAGGAGAGCCAAATGGGGCACACATAAATGCTCACAATCACCACACAGCAACCATGGACAAGAGTCTGTTCAAGCTGTCACATCCACAGCCAATCCACCAGCCAAAGAAAAAACACTCACATACACACAAATACAACTCATAAAATGACCACAATTAAAGGGCCAGCAGTATATCTGAAAAGAGAAAAAATATTAAATGTAAATTAAATATACAATAAAACATATGACAACCACTATGGAAATTATATGGTGAATTACAGTACCCAAACAAAAGCTCAATAATATCCAAAAAATATGCATGATAAGATTTCACAAGAATACGACCAGCAGGGAAATTCATATCATATCCCATATATTTAAGGAGTAGCAGATGATATATGACAAATTATTCACCTGAAAGAGAGGGTAAAGCTGAGTGTATCATTCAACCATGGTTTCTTACAGGCATTCAGATTAAAGATCCACCTTCCCTCCCACTGTAGGATTGTTCTATCAAATTGTCCACTATGTGAGTGGGGATGGATCCATCCCAAAGCAAAAAACTTTAGGCTGTCACCTTTATAGTCATGGCATTGAGCAAAATGACCAGC
This sequence comes from Staurois parvus, assembly GCF_062004578.1. Lineage (NCBI taxonomy): Eukaryota > Metazoa > Chordata > Amphibia > Anura > Ranidae > Staurois > Staurois parvus. The sequence goes on from NW_028317852.1 coordinate 12,601,483, forward strand.
TACTGGACTCTCTAGATCCCACCTTCTTCTTTGGTACAGCTTACACAATTGCATATACATTCCCAGAATCTCCATTTTCTTTTGCCTATGTAAAAGGCTTGATATGAGCTCTTCATACTGTAAACAATACCCACTGTTTGGCAGGATACAAAATGCCTAGGAATACATTTCCTCCCATTTGGTGAAGTCTGGGAAGATTTATCCACTATATATTTGCAATAAGGACAATTCGCACATGGAAAGGTGCCTAAGGGGAGTCTACTACAAGGGTCCTGCATACCACCATGTGTATAGTGGCTAGATGTTACCATGTCTTTAATGGATTGATTGCATATGCATTTTGTTCAGATTGTGCACTAAATCTAGTAATGAATGTGCAAATCCTTATTTTTTTTAATGTGTTTCACAAAATGGCCAACTATCTAGGGAATTTATAGACAAATTATATGTTACAGATTCAAACAGAGGTTAGAGGCTCTAACAAAGAAGATATTGAAATCTCCTCTACAGAGACCAGGTTGAAACTATTTGTTTAACACTTTTTATTTCCAGTAATACATTGATTATATAATGGTGCCTTTTGCTCTCAGATTTTTCCAACCATTCGATTACTCTTCTCTGAGTTATAACTTAAATGGGATAACAACCTTACACAGTGTTCACTTATTATGATGCAAATATTAAAGGATTACTATGAGACTGAAGCACTGTTATTGGACAATGACGTTTTAGAATTGGTCAGCAAATTAGCAGTCTTTCAAAAAAACCAATTTTCAGTGAGAATAATTTTCAGTGTGGAAATTAAGACAGCCCTGGAAAAAAACAGTAGTGATGTTATTTGCAAGAAAGGCAACAATCTTATGACTTTTCAAAGTGGCCATGCTTCTAAATGGGAAAAAAAAATCAAAACATATTAATTAGGTCTAAATCTAGAAATCGCACACATACTGAGGATGGTAATATGACTGACTCATCAGCTGCTTCTTCTGTTTCTTCTCTTCACACAGGTACACATTTGGAACGAGTGCAACGATCATGTTCTGATTCACTTTCTTCTAAAAGTAAACAACAGGAATGAGATGTCACTTCTCCACATGGTGGTGGTAATTCTGCACAGCTTACTAATACCTTCCAGGCTTCTAAAATTGCCCGGGTTCCTCAAGCTTCTGATAATGCTATCTCTCCGGTTGGTCATGGTAATACACTGGTGTCAGTCTCTAGTTCATAGGTACGCACCGCTCCTCACTGTGGCTCTATTCTGAAGAGCTGTCATCCCATTGATTTTTTTAGACAGGATGATAGAAAACATAGGTCAAAGCATTACAAAGAAACCAACTATGATAGACCAACACATGATCCAAATGACCAATGGGATCAAAACAATCTTGAAGTAATCAATTTATCATGATTTAACAATAAATGAAAATAGCCTTCTACAATATGGCCTCAATTTCTGTCCTACTCCAGATATGGACATGTTTAATATCATCAAAGATGTTCAACTCTTTGCTTGTAAATAAAATTTTAGGACAGCTATTGAGGGTCCTAAAATTAAGAAATAAAACTGCACTATTGGATGGATTCTTAATGGATTGGCTGGATTTCATCAAAAAGGACTATACGATGTTGAAAATATTAACAAGATATGAAGTAGAATTTGATACTCCAATAGACCTTGGAGAGATGGAATTGACATATCCAACCAAATACACTGATGGTTTACACAGTTCAAAAATTTAAGTAAAAATCTACCAGGTTCCCGAATCAAATCAATACCAGGGTTGACCTTTTTGTGAAAATGGTAGTTCAACATCTTGCCTTTAATAACAAAACAGAGAATCTGTCTCCAGCTGAGTATCAGGCTCGTTAGACTTGAAGAAAAGGACTGACTTAGTCATTAAACCCACCAATAAGGGGGGCAACATGGTTGTTATGCAAAACAAACAGTATGTCAATAAGTGTAAAAAGAAAAGATTGATAGTTCCTGTTTGGAGCAGTCTACGTTGGAGTTTTTCAATTGGTTGATGAGCATTGTTTGACAGACATTATTACTAAATAACTACAAGATTTTCTGAAGACTGGGGAACCCCCCCTCCCACGTTTTATGCACTACCCAAAGTGCACAAAAATACTAAATACCTGCCAGGATGACCCAATGTATCTGGAGTTAGTGGTTTGATACAAAATGTCAGTGCTTTCATTCATGATTCAATCATAAACGTAGTGCAGCGCTAAACAAATAATCACCAATATGATATAGAAATAATAAACCGTTCATAAATAAGATTCAAATTCAATATGCAATATAGTATCCAAAATAGCTAATCAGATGGTAGTGATTAATCCCACTGGTGAGCGATGGACCAATATAAATATCTCCCCGTGTATATAGATCATGAAATCCGGTGGCGTGCGATCAAGATGGATATAGAAAGATTGCCCACTCACCAGAAGCGCAATCTTAATGCGCAAAGATCAGATAAACCAGGAGCAGGGGTTCCCTTGAGGGTACAGCCTGGAGCAGGATCCTCTCCTCTGTAACTCCGGGTAATAGATGAATCCCTCCCAGATGCCCTGGAATAGGTGGACTGCAGTGGGGTTTGGTCACTGGTTCCCTCCTCTAATCCTGGTGGTGCACCTGGGTTCCTAGATGGATTTAATTGCACGGAGCAAAGAATATGGATTCCCATAGTGTAGTGTTCCATAATTTTTATTGTGAATAATAAGGTTAAAATATATTACGTATTACACGTACAGAATAAAATCAGGTGGATAAATCCTAGGTAATATGCAGATAAATTAAAGCAGTACTGCTAAATATTCACTGACTAGCTGGAGTTAGAAAATGTCCGCCAGACCTCCCTGATCCGGCGGCGTGATGTCACGGCATGTATGGGCTCCTCTCTGACGCGTTTTGTATGCGAATACGTCCTCATAAGGGTGCATATGAAACGCGCCAGAGGGGAACACATACACGCCGTGACGTCACGCAGCTGGATCAGGGAGGTCCGGTGGCCATTTTCTAACTCCAGCTGGACAGTGTATATTTAGCAGTACTGATTGTTTATGGTGTTATTTTTTTTCTTTTTTGTATTTTGTGTATATATTAGTTTATTTATTGTATTTTTATGAGCTACAATATTATAAAACGCACAAAATTAAGTGGATCCTAAGGAAGAGCTCTCTGTGTGAAACGCGTTGATCCATCTGCTCCTCGTTTTTTTCGATCTGAAGCATTTGCACCTTTCTGATTGTACTGTAGGTGGTATTGAATGTTTTTATATAAGCAAAAAAACTTTTGTGTGCATGGATTGCTTTTAATAGCTTTAATTAACTTTGAGTTGCAAGGACACACTACATTAAAAAAAAACAAAAAACCTTTGATGAATGTTTTGTACTATTAAAGTGGAACTAAGCTCTCCTATTCTATATAGTAATAAAACAAAAATATGCATTTGTCTCTGCACTAGATGACCATGGATGTCTAAAAATAAAGAGTTTTTTTTTGCTACTTTATGCTACATCCCCACCCCCCCACATACCCACCAAAGACAAACTTTGCCAAAATAGAGCCTCTCTTTCTGGATTAACATATCCACTCATCACAAATGTCATTTTAGATAAGGAACTTTTCACTACCAAGGCTTTCCAAGTCTTCATTTAGATTTTCACCCATGGTGCTACACACATAAGCAGCTATGACACCAGCTATTTAAGGGCCTGAAAGAGGGAGAGAACTGATATAATCACACCAGCAACTGTGATAGCTATCACCAGAGGCATACCTTGAATGTAGCAAGCACTTCACTAGCATGCACTAGTCGGCAGAATGCAAATGATTGAAAACATAATTTGTATGATTGAATAAGGATTTACTAATATTTTTTTAAGATCTCTAACTTGAGCTTTCCTTTCAATCAGTGGGCTTAGTGTCAGTTAATCCTTTTTTTTAAATTCCAAATATGTATTTATTTTCTTTATTTTTCAACCAGCTGTTACTTCCAGTTTTGTTATCTTTTCCCCTAATCCCTTTTCTCCTTTCTTGACTTGTGTCATCAGTGCTGCTGTTTTTTGGTTCATACGTGGCTCTGCGGGGATAGAAGTTAAATTACAAACCTATTACAGGCAGTCCCCGAGTTACAAACATTCAAGTTATGAACAACTCGTACTTACGGAGGGAGAAACAGGAAGTGAGAGGAAATCTACCCTTAGGAAGGGAAATTCACTCCGGTAAGGGTGTCTTCACTGAAGCTTTATCACCAATATTTGTTTGTATGACAACCCAAAATTTTCCAAATTCAATTGTCATAGGGACAGGAAATGAGGTGAAATCTTCTGAACAGGGGCACAGACAGCAAAACAAAAATTACAGTGGTGTTAACCCTTCCCCTTATTTTTGTTTGGCTGGAGATACACTTAAAAAAATGTACCTGTCCCAACTTCCAACCTGTTCCATACAAATTCAGCTTTGGAACATACCTACAGAACCTATCTTGCTCATAACTTGGGAACTGCCTGTGTCAACAAAGTGAATAAAAATAAGCCAGATTATTCTACTCCAATGATGATGCTTGGGGTCAATGTGCAATAACTGCAGTAACTTTGTGCTGTGTATTGTTACTTGATTCCGTTGGGGTTCACTTTTTTAACCTTTGCTGTGAATTAAAATCTTGACATTTTTGTCTTAATAAGTATGATTTCTTCTATTGAAAAAAATACGCATATGCCCTTTAGAAAAAAATTACTGTTAAAAGAATGTTCTGAATGTCTAGTCTACTGTACTCATTCTAAGGGAAAAAAACAACCTCCTAGCATTCTCTGCTAATTATTCCTCTTTGTGCTAATCTACTGCATGCTTCCAGACAATGAATGTAATTTATTGTGTAAGAACAAGCATCATTATACAGAACTGCAATTGTGCTTTATCAAGCTGTTCTTTTTTCATTAGAGATTTCACCCCTAGTGCTTACATTTCTAAGGCACTTCACACATCAGAAAGGAGACATTTATATTTAAATGGGTGGAGAAAGGATCATCAGAAGATAAAGAAATGATGCTTCTAAAAAGATTGGTAATTCCCAAAATATATTCTTGCTTCATGTGCATTTTAAAGTCTTTTTACTGAGAAGGGACATTACATCAGTAGCACGTTATTTTTAATTTTGTTGAGAACATAGTGAGAGAATAATAATAGATTAGGAAAGTAAAAGGGAGAATTATCTACATTTGAAATTTTGAAAGTGCATATACATTGTAAACTCAAAACCAAGCGTTTTTTTTTACCAGACTGAAATAGGACCAAAAAGAGTTCATTGTTAAATATAGAGATGAAACACATATGTGAAATACATGTGTGAATGATATTACCTGTCAAAAAATTGCATTTCTGGAAAACTCTGCCCAAACCCATGACCATATATTGACTATTAACTTTGTGCCATGGGCAGCCAGGACACATGACCTGGACCTTCTACTAAGTGCCTTGTGTCTTCTCTGCATTAATTGTTATCATGATCATAAGTAAAACAAACATACCTTAATCTTTGCTGAACTTTGGTTTGTACATCCACTCTCACACTTCCACTAGAACCTGGAAGCAACATGCATTATGTCACTCCCTGGTTCAGAGCTGTCAATAATAAATGACTTGGAAATTACATGCATTTGAATTTGGCTTTACATTGGTTGCAGGCATCTTTTTATGCAACTTGCGGCAAAGTGAAACTGACAACCATGTATCATCCATGAGAATAAATCCTCTATTGATTACATAGTGAGTTGCAGCTAGAGATGGAAAGGCCTGGGGAAAAAAACTGAAAAATTGGGGGAAACATTTTGTTTTTTCATTTTTTTTTGTTTTCCAGAAGCATTTGAAAAAAAAATGAATTGTTCTTTTACAATAATAAATAATTTATCTATGACATGGCATTCAAACTATATAACAAAAATATCTTAATGAAATATTTCTGAGACTTACGTAAAGTCCTAAATTATTGCAAGTTCTCTCAGCTGAAGACAAACAAATCCTAGAATATAATTCAAGTAACACTGTACTTCTCAATTCAGTTCTCAAACAAGAGAAATATGCCTATCTGGCACTAGGGGGCACTGCAGGGGAAAGGCAGCAGTTTAGTTTACTTGTGGGTTCCATATTGTACCTTCTACAGTTGGGTGATTGTTGGGATACAGTAGTTTCTGTCCTCTCAGGACTTTATATATATCTTTATAGTCTTTAAATTATTCCTATTAATGTTCTCCACCATCACAGCATAATATGTACCTATAGTCTACTCAGTAAATTGGTTTTTCTTTTCCTCCTCTCAGTGAAATAGTGAAAGCAACATCTACAGTTCAGAAACATTTCCACAATGCAACTTCTGCAGAGAGAGTGCTCCAAGGATAACAAAACATCCTTGCAAGCCAGAGGTGCCCTAAACACATTAGAAATAGTTTATGGATTAAAGGATGAGGGCTTTAATGAATGTGCAAGTAGTTTTCCTCCCCAGTTCTCTTTCCAGAAACACTCTTTCTGCTGTTTCTGGATCATCACAGATTGTTTCTTCACTAGCAGTATCTTCACATAAGGAAGTGTTGCAAATCACAGCCTCACAAAAATACACAATACCTTCCTTTATAGATAAAATGACACCTGAAAATCAGGAGAACATTGATCAAGCTTTTGCAAGAACAGTATATGCTTCTGGATCAGCATTGTCAATAAATGAAAATGCATATTGGCAGGAAGTTTTTAAGCTATTAGGAGGGAAAAGGGGGTGGTTACCTGTTCTCATGTATAGTTGAAAAGTTCTTAAAGTAGTAAAGTCTCTTTTTTATATTTTATCTACAGCTAAGCCTTTAATAATTCTTACCTGTAGGTACTGTAAATATCTCCTAAATATTATATATAGGAAATATTTACTCTAGCATCACCGGTGATGTCACTGGCACATGTGCACTGCTCTCTCAATGAATGGTATGCCATCTACTTAAAGAGCCATGCCACTGCCAAGACGCCCCCGTGCATGCTCGGCCAGTCAAAAGCCCACATCCCGTGAACCCAGAAAGAAGATGGAAGACCCTGGGAGCTGTGACAGTGCTCCACTGGAAGGCTTCGTTTTCAGGTAAGTATTTCATAATATGCTAGTATGCAATGCATGCTTGCACATTATGCTCTTAACTTACAGAGAGATCATTTCTTAGTTAATTTCTTGCAGTTTACTACCACTTTAACAGTCCTTGCTATTCCATTTGTAATAAAAAATACAATTTTAAAAAGCAACTTTAGTTTATTTACTGAATAAGCTGTACTTTACTTCAAGCATGATATGTTTATATGCATTGCATTTCACATTTCCAGTATACCAAACAGCTTTCAATTTGAAAAACTACTCCCCGCTGATTTTTTTTCTTAATTTTTTTCAAAACCTCAATTTTTTTTTCCAGACAAAAACAGGGGGAAAAGGTTTTTTTTCCATGGCTTCAACATTTCTTGAAATTTTACATATCTAGAGTGATATGCAACATGTTACCAAGAATAGCACAAAAACCAGTAAAGTATATTTTCATAACACCTATAATTCACAGCATCACAGTTATGACAGGAGTCTGATAATATTATGTAAAGGGTTGATTTACTAAAGGCAATTAGGTTGTTTGCTTTGAAAATTTACTTTGCAAGTGAATATTGTTTTTCTTTTTTTCCTTGCATATGATTGGGTTTTTCGTTTCAAAGTGAAAAACCTATTTGCCATCAGTAGATCAACGCCAATCGTTCAATTATTTTGAGAGCTAAGATGTTAAACATTACATATTTGAAATTTTATAATTCCATGCACTTATTAACTGTTTAGAAACATTTTTGTTTGCTATATGCTTCTGTTTGAAGACATATTTACTATATACTCCTAGAAGCTATACTATATATTTTCAAGCTGAATATGTTTTAGCACTTGTCAGCTCAGCCATTCAGATCTATAGTGTTTGCTACATAATTAATGCCTTACCCCTTATTGTATGTACTGTCTTACTGGTCTCCATTGTGATAGTCCCCTGTCGGGTGACTCTTGTTGCTATATAAGACGTAATGTTCTTCTTTACAATTTGTACTTCTTATTTTGTTTCTTACCAATAAAGCATTTGAACAAAAACACATTCATTATAGATATTTGTATAATGTCATCAGTGCTAAAATTAACAAATGTTGCATTTATTTAGATGAGCCAACAAAATGCAGCTCCCTTTAATATATGTACAACTAAATAAATATAATCTATTGATATCTCTTTTTTTTTATACTTCCTGTAAAACTGTACTTCCTGCTAAACTGTAAAATACTGTCTAAACAGTCCTTCCTATATAATGAAAGCAAAATTATAACTATAAATCATTGTGTTAGTATCTGTTCCTACTGTAAATTAATTTACAGCTTTACTAGCGTAGTTCACTGATTATATACCTTAAACCAGCCTTTCTCAACCAGGGTGCCTTGATGTTTTTTCAGGGGTGCCTTGGCAAACTGCCTAAACATAGCCCAAAAACTGTATACAAGCCAGTGGATGGATCAAGCCTGCCTTTTAGTTACATGAATCCACAGGTTTTCATTGTGCATCACTACAACCTTCTAGCTACCAGCATCCTAACAACCAATGATGCCATCAGTTGAGGATGGAGGATGCTGATCACCTGCATGGCATCCTTGTTTGACCCTCCCCTACCCCTCTCTGTCAGTAATGGGGGTAAATTAGCTGAGTGAATGAAATTGAAGGAAAAGAGAATTAATGGAATACTATTCCAGTGTTTCTCAACCTTAAAGGCACCATTTAAAATTATAGACAGTCCCGAGGCACCTTTTAAAATTATGGACAGTCTTGAGGCACCCCATTCTAAAATGGGTTGCCTCAAGACTGCCTATAATTTTAGAAGGGCACCCCGTTCTAAAATGTGAAAAACTATTCTAATAGTTTTATATAATGCAGCAACATCCACACTTGTAGGACACCCAACATTAGAGGGGATTTATTCTTCCAAAGCAAATACACTTTTGCACACTGGTACTTTCTCCATCACTGAGTTAATGTGACCCCAGCAGTGATGGAGAGGGGCAGGGTAGAGTCAAACTAGGATGCTGTGCAGGCAGCTGACATCCTCCTGATCAACTGATGATGTCATTGGTTGTCAGGACGCTGGTGGCTAGAAGATTGTAATGGTGCACAACCTGTGGCTTTGTGTAACTAAAAGGCAGGCTTGTTCCACCCGTTGGCTTGTATACAGGTTTTGGGAAAATTTTGCCAAGGCACCCCTGAAGAGACCTCAAGGCACCCTGATTGAGAAAGGCTGTACTATTCAATACCAGTGTGCAAAAGTGTATTTGCATTGGAAGAATAAATCCCCTCTAACATTGGGTGTTGCTGCGTTAGGTAAAACTATTATAATAGTTTTTTGCATTTTAGAATGGGGTGCCTCAAGACTGTTCATAACTTTAAAGGGTACCTGGACTGAAAAAAAGGTTGAGAAATACTGCACAGATAGCAATAATGTCATGGATATTTTAAAAGATGCTTTTAGGGGTAAGTGTATGTGTTTTGTGTGTATATACTGCATGTCTGTATATTACTTTTATATTTTGATGGTTCTGATATACCAGCTAGCTGGTTTCTAATTTCTTTTGCTCACATAAGTTAGGGTATTCCTTATTATTTACCTAAAAGAACAAATGGAATGATGCTGGGAAATGACTGTATTATAGAGCCACTGAAACAAAAATGTAACATGAATGTAAAAGTCCATAGTAATAAACACCATGTCAGTGGCAACTCCCCATAGAGTAAAGCAATGCTCTGCGAAAACAAAATTGAACAAATGAGGGAGCCAGCCTAGGTTTAGTATTAAGAACAACGTTTAATAATAAAAACAGCCAAATAACTACTCACAAAGTAATGTGTCTGTGGGCATGTAATGTAGAAAATATCTGAGCTCTAAGGAGGTGTTTTGGAACGGCGATGTTGGTCCTCACTTCTCAATCTGAGATGGCCATATCAGACTGCTGACTGTCAGCTGTGGACACTGTAACCAGCGTGGAATGCACAGAAGGCCTGAGGCAACATCCAATGGGGAGGTGAGGGCAAATCAGGTGACGCTTTTCAAAGCTTCCGATTTTTCTTCAGACCACTATATGGTGAATTAATAGTGAGGTTAATAGAAACAGGGAAAATGGGGAAAATGAGGGAGAGGGATACCCAATATCTGATAATTTAACCCTCATTACAAAGATCAAATCAGCATATTCAGATGACTACCTTCAAATGAGATTTTTCATATATGCTCCTCCTTAATCTCAATAAATCATCCATCTGAAATGCTGACAAGACTCAAAAAAGAAGTAGGAACACTATGATATACTTCTTTTTTTGAGAAGTGGAAGCTTTGAAATGTGTCACCTGACTTGCCCTCACCTCCCCAATGGATGTTGCCTTCAGCCTGGCTTTCTGTGTGTTCCATGCTGGTTAAATTGTCCATGTCTGACAGTCTGCATTCTGATATGGCCATCTCAGAATGAGAACTGGTGGACCAACATCAGCTTTCCGGACACCTCCTTGGGGCTCTGATATTTTCTACATTACATGCCACAGACACACTACTTTTGTGAGTAGTTATTTGGATGTTTATATTTATTAAACCTTGTTCTTAATACTACGCCTAGGCTGGTGCCCTCATTTGTTCCATTTTAATTATTTATCTGAATGTGTCCTGGGCTTTTGTGGAAATATGCAAACTGCAAAGACCAATGACCCAAAGACCAACTAGAACAGTGCAGATCTATCTGTATAGCAAAATAATTCTAAAAACCATAAGTTCAAGTGCAATAAACATGTTGAATATGTTAACTCATTTAATTATACTTTTAAAGTGATTTTAAAGGCTAATTTCTTCTTTTATTAAAAAAAATGTCAGACTTACCTGCTCTAAGCAATGGTTTTGCACGGAGCAGCCTGAATCCTCCTCTTCTGGAAGCAAATGGGTCAAAGTGCTGCCTCTCTGTCCAATGAGGAGAGAGAGAAATGAGAGAGACTCTGCTCTTGAGCGCATGAGCACTTCACTGGATCGAGATCAGACTCAGGTAAGTGTTAAAGGGGGGGAGCTGCAATGCATTAAGGTAAAGAATCCTCTGCCTTTAGAACCACTTAAAATATAGCATGATTATGATGATATATAAAGTTAGTATTTGATAGATTCAGCTACTGTATGTAATAACAGTGTTTTTCATGGACATGCTGTGACTTGTAGTGCCACATATTGGAGATTTACAGTATTCTGAAGAGCAGCTTAAGTAGTGCAATGTTTCCATGTAGGGTGTATAAGACTTAATGATTTTTATTGTATTATAGATAAAAAAAATACATCATCAACAATGTTTTCTACACAGTTCAAGGAAAAGGTGGTCCCTGGTCCCTCATTTATCAGTGGTGCCTCAGAATGCAAGACAATACCATTATTGCCAATCTCTATATAGAAATAAATCCAGACCTTAGAATATGCCTAAGGTGATAAAACGGAGTATAAAAATGTTGAACTAAACACCTAACTGCCTTGTTACATTGCATAACAAATGACCCTCCTGACATATCAGATACCCCCTCAACACATACAGTAACACAGCAAATAACCTTCCTGATGTATCAGGTGCCACCTCACAACTTACACTGCAGGCAATGCTAACTCAGAATCATCCACAGGACCTGTACTGTGTAATAATGGTTCTGTGTTTTTTTCACCAACAGAGAGAGTTAGTCAGATTTATTATAATGATTTATATTGTCTATTTCATATTGATTAATTTATACAGATTAGGGTCGTTGATGCTTTTCATGCTATACATTCAGGCACTCAGACTTTATGGGACAGAATTATGTCTGAAATGGGCTCTGAGTAAAATAGACATGTCCACGGGTTTATTTGTATAGTGATCCCACTGATTTCTTGGATATAGTTAATTATTTCCTTCCAAAAATCCTGTATTTCTGTACAATCCCACCATATGTGTGCCATTGTACCCTTTTTCCCACAACCTTTCCAACATAAAGGTGAAACATCAACTTGCTGTTTATGTGCCACGCTACCATCTCGTCAAACATTTGTACTTCATTTCTACTGTACTCATATTTATCACTCCATGTGTTAATTTAAATATTTAATTCCTTTGTTGTTCACTAAGTTCTGTTCCAAACTCCTTTTTCCATTTTTCTAAAAACCCGGGAGGATCAGCTCCCTTCGTATCTATCAGGATCTTATATATCCTGGAGGTAGCTTGTTTTGGAACTGTATTAACATTCAACAATTTTTCAAATGGGTACATATCCTCCGAGGGCCTCAGTGGTTGAGGGAGTGTTGAAACAAAATGTCCTAATTGTCCATACCGCCACTCGTCTAACATGAAAAATAAATAATTTTTTCCCTTTAACTGTTGATATGTGTATAATTTCCCTTTATGCAAAATATCCTTCAAACATGCATTTTTATCTTTAATCCATTTACCAGAAATTATATCCTTCCATGGAGAGAAATACTCTGTACCCACCAAAGAAATCAGACCAGAATCATATTTCCATCCTTTCTGTTTATAGATTCTATCCCACACACTTAACACTTTTTTTGTTAAAGGACTAATATTCTCATCTAGTGTACGAAATTTATGTGGAAATCCATGCAATCTTCCCTAGCTGTGCTTTACTTAGTGTTCCTTCCATATTTACCCATCCTTTCCTTTGTGAGTTAAAGGTCCAGTCTACTATTTGTGATAATAACACCGCTAAATAATATTTCCTAAAATTTGGCAACCCTAATCCCCTGTTCCTTTTTACCCTACACAACACATCATAACTGATCTCAGACCATTGTCCTGCCACTCTCTTCCAGGGATAAATCCTACCTGATCTAGATGTACCCACTCCGGCATCAGCTCCTTCAATCTAGTTACCTTAGAAAACAATTTTGTATCAACATTTATTAAAGATATGGGTCTATAGCTAGAACACTGTGAGCTGTCCTTGCCTTCTTTGAGTATGATAGTTATATGTCCTTGCAATGATTCTTCCCTCATTTGCATCCCATCCCCTATTGCATTCATGTAACCGCACATTGTGGGGACCAGAAGATCTCTAAATTTTTTTAAATAACCCACAGTATAACCATCTGGACCAGGACTCTTTCCTGGGGCTGTGCTCTTTAAAGCCAAACTAATTTCCTCTGGGGTAATAGTTCTCTCTAGGGCCTCTAGTTTTTCTTCTGCTATTCTTGGTATCTCCTTTAAGAATTTCTGCCTTTTACTCTTCTTATCAGCCTTATTTCTTTTTGATTTCTAGGGCTCACACCAAAAAGCCTACTATAGTATTCTTGAAACCTATTAGCAATATCAGTGGTGAAATACACCAGTTTTCCTTTACCAGTTTGAATTTTATATATAACCTTTTTGGATGTCTTACCCTTTAGCCTCCTCATTAGATGTTTTCCAGGTCTATTCCCCTACTGATATATTTCCTTTGATACCCTATTAAATTCCTGTTCCGTAAGATGTTTTGGTTCCTCTCTTTTATGGATTATCTTCTGATATATATCCCTACCTCTCTTAATTTTGTTATGTAACTGTTCTAACTTATATAGCTCATCCGTCACCTTCTTTATTCTCCCCCCCCTTTTTTTTTGGCCCCAATCGCTATCAGTATTCCCTTGATATATGCCTTATGAGCCTTCCACACTGTGGCTACAGAAACCTCTTTGGTCTCATTAAACTAAAAAAATTGCTCGATTTCCTGTCTAATCTTTTTCTCTATTTCAGAATCTTGTATGAGCATCTCATTTAGTCTCCAAGTAGTTTTTATGTCCTGCTCCACTCCACGCTCCTGTCACAATGACGCTTCGGGTTGATCAGAGATAGACATAACCTCTGTATTGGAGCTAACCAGCAACTCCAATTGTCTATGCTCGATCAATATATAATACAGTCTTGAATACATTCCGTGTACTGGAGAGAATAAGGTGTAGTCTCTTTCTCTTGGATGTTTTACTCTCCAAGAGTTGGTCAATTGACCTTGATTTTAATTTCTTACCACCCTCTCTCGACGTACCAGATGACGTATCCAAATGTGGATCCAGACACAAATTAAAATCTCCTGCCACAACCAGATTAACCCTTTTATATTCAGAGATTTATTTTAACGTACCCTCAAAGAATGTTACTTGGATTTTATTCGGACAGTAGATATTAAGTAATGTATATTCAGTTCCTTGTAATCTTCCCTTCAGGAATATAAACCGACCATCTGGGACCTCCAATCTCCCCTCCGGCATGAAGCTAACATTTTTTGAAAACCCAATTGCTTCCCCTTTAGCCCTTTAACTGGGGAATCAGCATAATACCATGTTAGATAGTACTTTGAATATAACGTAACTGCATAAGGAGTGATTCGTGCTCCTGCAGTTTCACACGACCCGCGGGTCCCCGAGGGATCAATCATCCAATTTAGGCCAGTGATGTCCAGCCCAAGTCAAGCGATCAATCCCTGTTCTATCCTGTCCTGTGTTGATAGTTACACAGGACAGGAAGTGATAAAATCTTCTCTCTCTGGGCACATTCCATCCTAGAGAGAGAAGAATCAACATAAACCGTGAGTAAAAGCACTACACAATTCCAGTTAGAACACTTTAGGACATTTAACCCCTTGATTCCCCCCCCTCCCCAGTTAACCCCTTCACTGCCCTGTCACCAGTGTCATTAGTACAGTGTACAGATTTTTTGCTGATCACTGTATTAGTGTCGCTGGCGACTTCAGATAGCGCTAGCATCAGTTAGCGTTAGTTAGCACCCCTCCAAGATAGCGTCAGATTGCCCATTAGTACATCAGTAATCACATTTAACCCCTTGATTGCCAGGAACATGCTCACATACACAATAAACCTCCACTGATAGTATAGTGTCTGAACGGATCAATATCTTTGATCAGATCAGCACTGTACCAGCATTCACATTAGTATAGCATCCCCAAAAATGCAGCATTACTGGGATCAGCCCCTACGCATACACCCTCCCCCTTCTCCCCCAGCAAGTGCAGTGTCAGTAGGTCACTGTCACTTGATACATTGCACGCAAAACAGCAGTATTCGCAGAATCAAAAAATAAAAAGCGCACAGGTGATCAAATACCACTGAAAGAAAGCTCTATTTGTGTGGAAAAAAGGACAAATTTAATTTATGTACAGCATTGCATGACCGCGCAATTGTCAGTTAAACTAGTGCAGTGCTGTATAGGAAAAAATGGCGTAAATTGCAGTATCTATACCATAGTTTATAGACGCTATAACATTCACAAAAGCAATCAATATACACTTATTGGGATTTTTTTTTTACCAAAGACATGTAGTAGAATAAATTTTTGCCTATATTTATGACTAACGTTGAGTTTACATTATATTTTTTATAGCCAAAAGTAAAAAATATAGGTTTTTTTAAAAATGTATGTAAAAAAAATGTATAGCACAAAAAATAAAAAGAGCAAAGGTGATCAAATACCACCGAAAGAAAGCTCTATTTGTGTGAAAAAAGGACATCAATTTTGTTTGGGTATAGCATTGCATGACTGCGCAATTACCAGTTGAAATTGTGCAGCGCTGAGTAGCAAAAAAAGCATGGTCATTAAGGGGGGTAAACACTACATCTATGGAATGTTGGTATATTTCCCTAAGTATCTTATGTCTTTTTGTTGGGGAGCTTAATAATTTTACATTGTAAGTCATAAACTTAATCAAGTTCATTTCTGGTGTTCTTTCTCTATCTTATCCATTTACCCAACACAGGGACATTGATATAAACAATTTAAGATATGGACCTTCCCCTCCCCCTTCCTACAACCT
This sequence comes from Staurois parvus, assembly GCF_062004578.1. Classification (NCBI taxonomy): domain Eukaryota; kingdom Metazoa; phylum Chordata; class Amphibia; order Anura; family Ranidae; genus Staurois; species Staurois parvus. The sequence continues at coordinate 12,617,385 of NW_028317852.1, forward strand.
CCCCATCCACCTCTTCCACTCTCTCTAATCTCCCACCACCCCATACCCCTTGGACTCTACATATTGCCCTGGAATCTGTCATGGGTATTTTCCACCTGTGATTCCTAATTTGGGGCGGGACTCAGAACACACACGTCCGCTTTAATCCCTAGTTCGTAACATTTGTTAGATTGGAGTTTGAGAGCATGTCCGACCTCTGGGCTACCTGCCTGAACAATATTTATTTTACCCCTCCATCCCTCCCAACCATCCTCACACCTAGGGAGGGAGGGATTGAGGGCAGAGAATTAATGGCACAACCGGGAGACGGCCAAGCAATGTTGGAGAAAAAAAAAAGGTGGGAAGAGGAAGGGGAAAGAGACAGGAACAGCGCCCCTTCCCCAAAACTATATCTAGGGACTCTCTTCCTCACCCATCCCCAGGCCTCCCCCACACTCCGATTTTTCCCACCACTCGACCCACCACACCCATCCTCCCTACTTCTTCTTCCTAGTTACCCACTGCCATTTTCCTACCCTGTGCCCAATACTCGCATGAAGTCCCTCTGACCATCCTTCAAGTTCTATTTTTTGTGAATCTAGCATCTTGTAGAAATCACCGGAGTCTTCAGGAAACCTCAGTCTTGCTGATTTTCCATCTTTCCAGCCAGTCAGGCATGCTGGAAAGCCCCAGTTATATCGATTTTTTTCTCTCTCATATGCTCCAATAATGGTTTCAAAGATCTTCTTCTTGCCAGTGTCTCTGGAAAAATGTCAGTAAAGATATGCAACTTTGTTTCCTCATATTTTATTTCAGTAGTGTCCTGTAGACATAATCTTTCTCTGTTTGTGTAATGATGAAATTGAACTATCATGTCTCTAGGGCTGTCACGCAATATTTTTAATGGCTGTCTAATCCTCTGTGCTCTTTAAATTTGGAATTTCTCTGACATTGGTCTTCCCATTATTGGGTTACACACTCTCTTTATTTTCTCCTCTAGATCCTCTACCTGTTCTTCTTCTGGTAGACCCCAGATCCTTAGGTTTTTTTTTCTATCACGGTTCTCCTGGTCCTCTAACTTATATGAGAGCTTTCTCTGTTCTCTCTGAATATCCTCCACCTACATTTCCAAGTTGTTGATTAATTGAGTATGTGCTTCCATTCTCTCTTCTACGTCTTCCACTCGAGTTAGTATCTGACCCAGATCATTGAGTAATACCCCCAGCTCATTTTTCAGGCACATCTCCATTTTTGCAAATATTTCTGCCATGTCATTATTTTACTCAGAGCCCATTGGCAAACAATATAAAAACAGGGTATTATATAATTTAATCAGTGCAGCGAAGGACTTGATTTCCATGTTTTGGCAAGCTCCAGAGCCACCAAGAGTAAATGATTGGCTAAGTAGAGTGGAAAATATTTTTAGGATGGAGGAACTCTGTCATATGGAGGAGGATAAAATGGATGAATTCAGGAAAATGTGGATTAGTTGGTTAGACTTTAAAACATCTAATAGATTCTTAGAACTGGCATGGAGCTTAGGGGGGAAAAGTCTGGAGAGAGCCTAACAGAGAACTTGAAAGAGTAAGAGGGCGTGAGAGGGATGGGGATATAGATATCGATAGATAAGTTTATAAGGAGTAAGAATTTATGTATCAAGATCTGGAGAGGGGTATCTTGGTGGGGGGGGGGGGGGGGGGCAGTGGGATAAAGGAGGGGTGGGAGATATGTTGTTGTAAAAGAGATTTATGAATCTATGAATACGATATATTTTGGGTTGTTATGTTTTTGTACTGGAAACAAATTTAAAAAAAAATAAAAAATAAGTATAGAGGCCTCAATTCTGGCCACCAACATGTCCAGAGGGACACACTCTAGATTCATTTTTGTAAATATTACTGTTATTCATTAGGATGGTGTTAATAAAATATAAAAAAAAAAGAAAAAAAGAATTATGTCTGAAATGCACTGTGGTGATTTTGTACAATGCATCTTGAGGGCAGAGTGGCATTAGACCCTATCTACTTGTCAAAACTAGCTAGTAGATCTTTCACTTCTGAATTATTTTAAATGTTATAGCAACAGAACAGGTGGCGTAAAGAGACATTTACTATGGTCTATAACTTATAGTTACTGTATTTTTCGCTCCATAAGACGCACTTTTTTCCCCCCAAAAAAGGGGGGAAAATGTCAGTGTGTCTTATGGAGCGAATGTAAAGCGGCCGCTCCGGTATTTCTGCCGCCACCATGTCAGAGTATCGGGCCGGCCGCTCAACTCTTCTCTCCTGCAGGATCTTACCTGTTCCTCGCTCCAGCGCTGCAGTCTTCCCGCTGCGGCTTCTGTGACAGCCGGGTGTCCACTGTACATGCGCAAGAAGCACTACGCTTTGTGAATGGTCCAGTGTCTTCTGGGACACATGACAGGTCCCAGAAGGCTCCAGGCCATTCACAAAGCGCATCGCTTCTCGCACATGCGCAGTGGGCACCCAGCTGTCACAGAATCCGCCGCGGGAAGAAGAAGGAAGGACAACTCCGCGGAAGTGGGAGTGGGTACCTGTCAAATTCAGGTACCCATTCCCCCTCCTTCCCCAAAGGTCTGCAGTCTCTGGTAATATCCTTTACTGTCTGCAGTCTCTGGTCATCCCCTGCACTGTCTGCAGTCTCTGGTCATCCCCTGCACTGTCTGCAGTCTCTGGTCATCTGTATTATGTCCACAGTCTCTGGTCATTCCCTGTACTATGTCTGCAGTCTCTGGTCATCTCCTGTACTGTGTCCACAGTCTCTGGTCATCTGTACTATGTCCACAGTCTCTGGTCATTCCCTATACTATGTCCGCAGTCTCTGGTCATTCCCTGTACTGTGTCCGCAGTCTCTGGTCATTCCCTGTACTGTGTCCGCAGTCTCTGGTCATTCCCTGTACTGTGTCCGCAGTCTCTGGTCATTCCCTGTACTATGTCTGCAGTCTCTGGCCATCTCCTGTACTGTGTCTGCAGTCTCTGGTCAACCCCTGTACTGTGTCCGCAGTCTGTTGCCATCTCCTGTACTGTGTCCGCAGTCTCTGGTCATCTCCTGTACTGTGTCCGCAGTCTCTGGTCATCTCCTGTACTGTGTCCGCAGTCTCTGGTCATCTCCTGTACTGTGTCCGCAGTCTCTGGTCATCTCCTGTACTATGTCCGCAGTCTCTGGCCATCTCCTGTACTATGTCCGCAGTCTCTGGCCATCTCCTGTACTGTGTCTGCAGTCTCTGGCCATCCCCTGCACTGTGTCTGCAGTCTCTGGCCATCCCCTGCACTGTCTCCGCAGTCTCTGGTCATCTCCTGTACTGTGTCCACAGTCTCTGGTCATCTGTACTATGTCCACAGTCTCTGGTCATTCCCTGTACTATGTCCGCAGTCTCTGGTCATTCCCTGTACTGTGTCCGCAGTCTCTGGTCATTCCCTGTACTGTGTCCGCAGTCTCTGGTCATTCCCTGTACTGTGTCCGCAGTGTCTGGTCATTCCCTGTACTCTGTCCGCAGTCTCTGGTCATTCCCTGTACTATGTCTGCAGTCTCTGGCCATCTCCTGTACTGTGTCTGCAGTCTCTGGTCAACCCCTGTACTGTGTCCGCAGTCTGTTGCCATCTCCTGTACTGTGTCCGCAGTCTCTGGTCATCTCCTGTACTGTGTCCGCAGTCTCTGGTCATCTCCTGTACTATGTCCGCAGTCTCTGGCCATCTCCTGTACTATGTCCGCAGTCTCTGGCCATCTCCTGTACTGTGTCCGCAGTCTCTGGCCATCCCCTGCACTGTGTCCGCAGTCTCTGGTCATCCCCTGCACTGTGTCCGCAGTCTCTGGTCATCCCCTGTACTGTGTCCGCAGTCTCTGGTCATCCCTGCACTGTGTCCGCAGTCTCTGGTCATCCCCTGTACTGTGTCCGCAGTCTCTGGTCATCCCCTGCACTGTGTCCGCAGTCTCTGGTCATCCCCTGTACTGTGTCCGCAGTCTCTGGTCATCCCCTGTACTGTGTCCGCAGTCTCTGGTCATTCCCTGTACTATGTCCGCAGTCTCTGGTCATTTCCTGTACTGTGTCTGCAGTCTCTGGTCATCTCCTGTACTGTGTCCGCAGTCTCTGGTCATCTCCTGTACTGTCCGCAGTCTCTGGTCATTCCCTGTACTATGTCCGCAGTCTCTGGTCATCTCCTGTACTGTGTCTGCAGTCTCTGGCCATCCCCTGTACTGTGTCCGCAGTCTTTGGTCATCCCCTGTACTGTGTCCGCAGTCTTTGGTCATCCCCTGTACTGTGTCTGCAATCCATTGGTTCAGAATATTTTTTTTCTTGTTTTTCTCCTCTAAAACCTAGGCACGTCTTATGGTCAGGTGCATCTTATGGAGCGAAAAATACGGTAAATCATTATAAGTAAGAGACAGTGGCTGTATGCTTTTAATAACCAAAACAATAATCTACGTTTTATAGCCAGTTTTTGTGCCCTATTAGAAAACTCTTGAAAAATATTTAAAGTAATACTAAAGGCATTTTTGTAAATAATAAACATGTTATACTTACCTGCTCTGTGCAGTGGTTTTGCACAAAGCAGCCCCAATCCTCCATTTCTTGGGTCCCTCCATCAACTCTTCTGGCACCTCCCACCTGCCAAGTGCCCCCAGAACAAGCAGCCTGCTAGGGGGGCTTCTGAACAGGATCGCTCCCGTGGCACTGCTATGTGTGTCGATTCACATACAGAACTGTGGCTTGCCCCCTCCCTATCTCTCCTCATTGGCTCACTGCCTTTGACAGCAACGGGAGCCAATGGCTTCCATTATTGTCTCAGTCAATGAGAAGGGGAGTCCCCAGAGATCTGAAGCTCTCGTGCACATTGCTGGATTGCAATGGGGCTCAGGTAAGTATTGGCGAGGAGAGAGGGGGTGGAGGGGCTTCTGCACACAGAAGGTTGTTTACCTTCATGTATAGAATGTATGAAAGTAAAGAAAAAACTCTTCAGCGTTTACAAACAGTTTAAATGTGGATATTAATATTTTGTACTACATATATCACTGGTATGTCTTCAGATATTCATTTCTCACAGGATATTTCTAGAATGGATGCAATTATGTTGATGGAGAATTTATATTATACTATACAAGATTCTAAATCTCATTTTTATGCCAAGTCTAATCCATGTTTTTGTATCATCTATCGCCTGTAGACCAACCCTGATTATGGATTGGTGTTCTACTTGTAAAATGACAGCCTTATTTTTTTTCTATGGGAGACTTTTCTCTTGTATTATATAAATACTTCTGTATTATTTTTCTTTTCTTAGCTGAAGATAATGAATGTGCCCTTTCTTTTTTTGTTTTTTTTTCAGTACTTTTGTAATATGCATAGATGTCTTGCAGTTTGACACTGACTTTATGTACCATAGTCAGGGTGATTGGTGATATTTCAGCATAGGAAGTGGTTCTAAAAGAAAGCTTGCATACATTTTACACCCTAATTATCATTACAGCACTAAGAATATAAAAAGCTTTACTGGTGAAGATTAATTTTGTGATCGGTGCAATCTGTTTCCATCACAAGAGTAATCATTCCTGTGACTAATTTTGTGGAGCGTGTAAAAAACAGAATTGTAAAGAAACTGCAGATGTGATGCCCAGGTGTCCTATCTGCCATGATTTTTGTCATTTTATTTAGAAATTCATAAACATTTGACTGCTGAAGCTAAAATGTTACTAAACCCAGGACCCTACATTCAGTATATATGGTTTGTCACAGTACACAGCAGTTAGAGCAGTCTTCTGACATCTATAAGTGTCCAGCTGAGCAATGGTTAAAGATTGTAGGATGAGTTTTCATTTTGCTCTAGGAGGATGCAGAACCCCTGACCTCTGCCTGGACAGTGCTGATTGGTCCTGTGCTGATCACATGCACCCTCCCAAAACAAAACAAAAACCCTTCTAGCAATACACACCAAACTGAGCATGTGCAGAGTGACTCCACACAATATGTCTCATCAAAAGAAAATAGGGGGATACTGGAAGGAGGGGAGGATCAGAGAAGTCACGATCAAACAGCATTTTTATACAATGCAGAGGATTACCCCTTAGGTTCCACAGTGAGTATAACAAGCATGCTTTACTGCATATACAGACTGATTTTACTCTTGTGAGTTTTGTAGCAATTGTACATACAGAGATGGACGCGATCATCCATCTTGCTAAAGATCCTCTATCTTGTATCATTCTCTCTCCCTCCAATACCCCTCCCTCAGGAATGTGGTCTGTGTGTATGCTGAGTTCACAAGACATCAGGCACAGCTGGATAGCTTCATGGTTATAAACCCCAATTAGCCTGGGCCCAGTATGTCTTTGAGACTCTTGCTTGGATATGATCGTTAGGCTATAAACCAGTCCTTCACTGGACATGAAAGACATTCCCAGATAGCAGTAAAACATACATCCCATTTAAAACCACTTTTCCATACAATTTCATATCTTAAGATAGGAATGAAACAAAGCATATATTCCGAGAGGTCACTTTAATACAAGTTACCTGGTACCTTACACCCCTAGTTAAACTCTACAGGAGAGTAGAAAGCCGTATAGTTCTAGCTGAAATAGTAAGATATGGCATATTTGATGTCTGGACATTCAGGATATCATTCCGCATATTAATCTACTAGTGGCTAGGCTGCTACATGTACCTAGGGAAGGTTATTGACCATGGTATAACTTGGGAGGGATTTGGTCATAGCCTGAGTTCCCCGCCTAAACAACCCTCCCCAAATGAGGCGATTGATTCTCTGCTTTAAGGAGACAACCTGCTGAGTTCCTAGAAAAGAGGTTGTCAGGCTTGGAGAAATAAGTTCAAGAATTCTCCCTTTTTAACATCAGGAACCAACTTGGGAGAACGGTACTCTTTTGTTCAGGACCTTGATCTGCTTAAACCAAGGCTGACGGCAAGTATTCTACCTCTCTAAATATCTTTCTGTTATCTCTCTGTTGTGGTATTGCTCTCTGTATTTTTATATATATATATGTATTGGTTACATATTTTCTGTAAATATTTTTATTGCACCATTTTGACTTTTTTAGTAATAAATCCTATTTTCTGAAAAGTGTTGAATTGTTTCTAAAGCTCTTTAATGCAAACTAAGAATCCCTGTCTCTGAAGAGTGCTACTGTGTGTTTAAAAACCTCTGGATACATCTGTCTGCGGTGACAGGGTGTATACAGACGCTTATTCAAACATCATAGTGTTACTGCTAAGATTGGCGAGTTTCCTCCTACAAAAAGGTAGTGGTGGCAGTGTGAAGGGTTAATTGCATAATTAACCTGACCCAGTAACAATCGCTCTCAGGCTGCTGCACATAGGTTGTGGTCCAGTGAGCTGCGGGGTGCAGCTGAGCGTGGCATTGTTACGCACGTGACAGCGTGGTTTTAGATTGGCTAGTCCTTTGGTTACGAGTTGGTGAAAAGGGCTGGGGGTCTGACGCCGCGACCGTCACAAGTTTAGTAACACTTTAAAGTGAATTTTAATTGTCCACAAATACAATGGTTTGTGTTTTGGTGCATGTTTTTAAATTTGATTCACATCACTGTTACACGTCACCTCTCAAAAAATAAATGCAACAAATACATAATTTATGACTTGGAGTGTATACAAAAGACAGAAACACACATTCCAAACTATACCTACACAGCAACATGTATGAAAGATCTTGTTCAGTTCTTTGTTAGCTGTAAGTTTAAAGGTTACACCTTAATTGCTGGAGGGTACAATTTTTATTTCATTGTTCAAGAAAGGATTAAAGAAAAAACTTCAAGTAAAGCTAATACGCCAAGGGGGTTTGGAGATAAAATTGGTAGATTTGTTTGTTTTCTATAGGGGTTTCCTGGAGCTTTTTTAATACAGAAAAAAAAACAAGAGTATGTCGATGCTATGCCCATTATTAAGTATTACAATGTAGAATACTTGATGTCTGGGGAGAAAACAGTTTATGGACTGACATATGGAAAACAGGCACAGAACCTTTCATCTTTACGAAGAGCTAAAATCTTACTGCAAACAGGATGTGACAATTTTAAATCAGACCTATGAGCAGTACAGAAATTGTGTGATGGGCATGACACAGCAAAAAGTAAAAAAAAACTAAACGTGCAAAGAAACCAAAAAAATAACATTTTTTTTCTATTCTAGTGTATTTCTATTCTAGTCTATTCTACCCTATTCTATTCTTTTATTTTCTATTCTTTTATGTTCTGTTTTATTCTATTGTATTCTAGTCTGTTTTATTATATCCTATTCTATAAAGCAGTCTAAGCATTTCACTTTTATACCCTACTGTATTTATTGAAATATGTTTCCATTTCGAATTCAAATACATTTTCCAATTATTCATTTACTTATAATTTATTTCAGATTCACTGAAATTCATTACTATTGTGATCCAGAAATTAGGATACATCTGAATTTCCTAATAACGAAAATTTTGTCTGAATTTTGATTCGTAATGAAACTAAATCATTAAACAAAGAAGAAACTAGTCTCTTTGTCGTCTTTGTGCCCAGCAGAATAGGAGAGCCTGTCATTCAGAACATCATAAAATGTAACTTTGCAATGCGCTCTTATAGTAATTATTTGAAATAAATAATATTACCAATGCTGATTAAGGAAAAGTACTATGCATGCCTACACTTATATCATATATAGGAAATTTTGCAACAGAAGGTATCTTTCATATGTTTATACTCTTTGTACTAGCCTATGCCCTTATTTTACACATAATAATTTTTCTGCTTTCCAAGCCTAGAACAAATAAAAATTCAGAGATCATTATCTAGAGGCATTCATATTTGTATAATGTAAGCCTATAGATTATTTTGTTTGCAATCTGGTTAAAAATGAATATTCATATATTACTCCTTATTTAATTTGATACATATATTTCCAGTGATATCCTATTTAAGTCATAATCCATTCACATAGCTTATATATCACAATCATGTCACAGTCTCTCAAGGACAATGAGGTAATTGATGTGATATACTTTAGTTTTGATTTAAAATCAGAAGCAGCAAGACTGATGAAACGTATCAATCGTTTCAAATTAATTTCCTTTAAAATGCATTTGCTTATTTTAATTTCTGTGGGGTTTTTGGTACCATATGAAAATTTCACAAATTCTTTCAACAAAATAATGAGTAAAATAATTAATGCACACAACACATTATTTTATAAATTGTACCGTAAATGTAGCCGATTACTCAGATTTTCCTTCCAAGAATTAACTAACATAACAGACATACAACTTAAAGTCGTTGTAAAGCCTGAAGGTGTTTTACTTTTCTGTATTTTATGCATAAAGGTAAAAAAACCGTCAGCTCCCCCCGCAGCCCCCCCCCAATACTTACCCAAGCCAGCAATGTGCACAAGAGCATCTGCTGTCCCTGCTTTCTGCCTCTTCAATGACTCAGAGACAGCAGCAGGAGCCATTGGCTCATACTGCTGTCAATCACAGCCAGTGAGGAGGGAGTGGGGATGGGGGGGGCTGAACACTACTTTGTGTGTCTTATGGACATACAGAGCAGGGCTCAGGACTGAGCAAGCATGAGTGCCCCCACAGCAAGTGGTTTGCTCTGGGGGCACATGGCAGGGGGGAGGAGTCCAGAGTGCTGGTGAAGGACCTGAGAAAAGAGGATCAGGGCTACCCTGTGAAAAATTCTACAACATGTTTGTGTGTTTTTGTTTTTTACCTGGCTGTATTCCTGAGTGTAGCTCGGGGTAAACATTCAGTACCAAAAGCAGTAACCCCGAGCTACACTTGGGATTACCCTGCAGCATTACTCAGGGCTTCCCTGCAGCACTTTCCTTGTCCTACGCTCCTGTGATGTCCCCCCTGCAGCATCCCCGGCCATTTCCTCCGGCCAATGCCGGCAACCGTCTTCCGGGTTCCGGTCCCTGCGAACGTCGGCTGATAGCTTCCATTATACGCCGCATTGAGGCAGTAATTGCTGCAAAAGGGGCCCAAACCAAGTACTGAGTACATATGCATGCTTATACTTTTCAGAGGTCCCATATTGTTCTATGTACAATCCTTGTTTTATTGATTGCATATAATATTCTAATATTCTGAGATTGTGGATTTGGGGTTTTCATGAGCTGTAAGCCATAATCATCACAATTATGACAAATCATGGCTTGAACTATCTTGCTTTGCATGTAATGAGTCTATTTCATATATTAGTTTCACCTTTTAAGTTGCATTACTGAAATAAATGAACTTTTGCACGATATTCTAATTTTTTGAGTTTCACCTGTATTTGTATGGAAATATATTGTTTTTTTTATTGTAGGCCTGTAATTTTTAGGAATAACTCACTGAAATATGTCCGAACAAGAGTCTAGTAAACACCCCGTGTATGATAAAATTTGAAACACAAAATCATAAATTATAATATAATAAATAATCATAAAAAATAATAATAATACATTTAATTCAATAATATATTCAAACCAAAAACACTGAAATTTGAAATAGAGCGCCAAGTTCGCACATCACTGAGCTTAGTCGCAGAATCGTTTTCAGTGTCTGATGACAAATTTCCCCATGAATCATATTATTATAATTGATGATTTTGTGTTTCAAATTTTATCATACACGGGGGGACACTGGAATTCAAGCATCTTGCAGTGTGTGCCTCTACATTCTTTCTCCATACTCTGGGTCCTTGGTTTCCAAATGAGATGCAAAAAGTTGCTCTCATCAGAAAAGAGGACTTTGGACCACTGAGCAACAGACCAGGTCTGTTTTTCTTTAGCCCAGGTAAGACGCTTCTGACGTTGTTTGTTGTTCAGGAGCGGCTTGACAAGAGGAATACGACATTTGAAGCCCATGTCCAGGATCCGTCTGTGTATGGTGGCTCTTGATGCACTGACTCCAGCCTCAGTCCACTCCTTGTGAAAGTCCCCAACACTTTTGAATGGCCTTTTCCTGACAATCCTCTCCAGGCTGCGGTCATCCCTGCTGCTTGTGCACTTTTTTCTTCCACACTTTTCCCTTCCACATAACTTTCTATTAATGTGCTTTGATACAGCACTTTGGGAACATCCAACTTCTTTTGCAATTACCTTTTGAGGCTTTCCCACCTTATGGAGGGTGTCAATGATGGTTTTCTGCACAACTGTCAGGTCAGCAGTCTTTCCCATGATTGTGATTCCTACTGAACCAGACTGAGAGACCATTTAAAGGTTCAGGAACCCTTTGCAGGTGTTATGGCTTAATTAGCTGATTAGAGTGGGACACTTTGAGCCTAGAATATTGCACCTTTTCACAATATTCTAATTTTCTGAGATTGTAGACTTTGGGCTTTCATGAGCTGTGCGCCATAATCATCACAATTATGACAAATCATGGCTTGAACTATCCTGCTGTGCATGTAATGAATCTATCTCATATATTAGTTTCACGTTTTAAGATGCATTACTGAAATAAATGAACTTTTGCATGATATTCAAATTTTTCGAGTTTCACCTGTAAATGTACCGCTTTGAGCACAGAAATATGGACATAGTCATACCTCTAGGGAGGTTAATATCACTTTCATATTTTTTAGTTTACCATGTAGATGTGATATACAACTAATATTTCCTACTATTGCTCTTTAATAATATTAACATTTAATAATGTCTTAATTTCCCTGATCTTTATCTATACTTATTCATATAAACAAATAGGTTAAATTGTTTTGCAAGTACACTTGTTTCATTTGAAAATAGAATTGCAATTATTTGTTTTGTGTCTGCATTAATATATTCTGGTATGGTGTTCTTTACTGAAATATAAACTTTATTCCAAAGCACTGGAAAGACAGGATAAAAATCTTTCTAGTTTATTTTGCCTTACCCATTTTTTCCAAAGGTTTTTACTTAGGGAAAGATTTACTAAAATTGCTGCACTTAGAATCTGGTGCAACTGTGCATGGTAGCCAATCAGATTCTAACTCCAGCTTGATCAATTATGCTTTGGCAATAAAACCTGGAAGCCAATTTGTTTCTTTGTAGAGTTGCACCAGATTTTGCACTCTCCGCTTTTCCAAATTTTGAAGTCTGTAAGAATAGCATTAAATGAATTATGAAAGGAAAAAAATGACATATCTCTATTCATATTTTTGTTCCTAGAAAAGCTTTTGTTTAAAAATATTCAACAATTTTCATTTCTAAGATGACCCAAGCTCTTATAATTCTACATGGCATTGTGAATCTGCACTTGTTTCGGCTTGAAAACATTATTGTTTTTTGGTTATTATTAAAAAAAATCCTTAGCTTTTTCTGCCAACAACAAAAAAAAGGACTAAATGTCCATTTTCTTCAGTGAAGCTATGGCCCTACGTACAGACCATATTAATAGAGTTGATTTAATAAAGGTACTGTTCTGTTCATTTTTCAAAATGAGTTTTCACTTTGTAATGGAATTTTCCATTGGCCTAATGACTTCCATCATTCAACCATGTGAAACCAAAAATACTTTTTTTTTTATTGTCTTTGCTTTTTATCAGGTTTTCTTTGCTTCCCTTGAAAAGTATACATGTTTTACTCCTTTAGCAAATCAGCTACAACTGTGTGTTATGTAATAGCTGTCTTTTTAGAGGTGCTGTTAAGTTTATTATACTCAATTCAAGGCTTCTTTCTTGTTTATAGATACTTTGACAATTACAGAGTTACAGTAAATTGACTACAATGTTTCCTTATCTGTTGACATGTTGTTTGAAGCATCTGCAAATCCACTTGGCTTCCAGTAAATCTGTAAGTGATTGAACTACCTCTGACCTGTCACTATAGATTACCAGTGGGCTCCTGCTCATCTCATCTAAAACCAACAGTGTTTTCCTTGCTTCTAACTCTGCTCCTTGTGCCAAGTAATGTCCTGGCAATCTGTGTTAAATGTCATACTCTCATTCAGGATACCAGATTGCATAGCCAGATTATTATTTTTTCCCTGAGCAAATTATAGAATCACTACAAACACTGGTTCCTCCATTTTCTATATGACATGAGAAGTAAAGGTATCTTAATAATTATGTGCCTGTCCTACATTTATATCAATTAGGGAAGAATGTATTTTGTTATAAGATCTTTTTGAATTTGTTTAGATGACAGGGTTTCCAAGCACTGTAAAAAGTTTGGATGAGATTCTCCTGGACCATTTTTCTCAAGAAGTGGTTTAGTGGGGGGAAATGAGTATGCAAAATAATGTTATTAGATAGCATAATGTGTTTTTTTTTTACTGTAAAAGAAACTACTATAAATTGTTTGACCCATATCTCAAAGCCTTTCTTTACAGGTTTTAAAATTCTGGAGAAATAGATCAGAATTTTCCAATTACTCATTAGCACCCAAAGGAATATTTCAGACTTTGCATAAAAAGAATGAATTTGTAGAGCTAAACTGAGAACTTTGCACCTTTTAATTTGGGGGTCTTTCAAGTCTTTTTTCAGAGTCTCAAAAGTTTTATACTGGGTCTCGCCTCATGGGTCAAATAGATAATTACGTTCATTTTTCAGAAAAGTCATTTATACCAATGCAAACATAAGGCCATTACTACAGGCTACAAAAAAAATGGCAACCGTCCCAACCTATAACCAGCCTTAGCAGTAAGGTGCACATGGAAGGGCAATGTACATTGCAAAAAAAACAAAAGTTTCCTAGCAACACTTACCAGCCAGCCTGCGAACCAACCAATTTTGTCCCTGTTTAACAGTTTGCATTAAAAACAGTGGGTTTTGTTTGCACTCATTTGCAAATACATGCAGAAGCCACAGTCCCAGGTCAAGGGCCCTCTGTATAGTGTGGACATAACTGCCCATAACCTATACATTTATACATGTGCTCCTACTATGGAGGCTTTGGAAATTTTTAGTTTTTTTAACTTTTAGAATTTTTTTTAGCTAGGTTCACAACATACAGAGGACCCTTGGTGTGGGACTGTGGCTTATGCATGTATTTACAAATGTGTTTCTAATGAAAAATGTTAGACAGGGCCAAATTGGCTGTTTCACAGGCTGGCTGGTAAGCGTTGATGGGAAATCCTTTGTTTTTTTTTTGCGACACCACTAGAGGCTGACTGTGATGTAAGAGGAGGAAATGTTTTCAGTGCAGGAGAGGCAGTGGCTATTTTGTTGAAGAGAACAGAAGGAACAGGTAGGGAGAAATTTAACCACTTGCCCTCCAGAGGATTTACGACCCCCCCCCGCCTTCCTGACCAGGACATTTTTTGCGTTATGGCACTGCGTTACTTTAACTGACAATTGCACGGTTATGCAATGCTGCACCCAAATTAAATGTGCATCCTTTTTTTCCCACAAATTGAGCTTTCTTTTGGTGGTATTTGATCGCCTGTTTGTTTCTTATTTTTTGCGCTATAAAAAAAAAAGACCATCAATTTTAAGAAAAAGCTATATTTTTGACTTTTTGCTATTAAGCATGTCCAGTAAAAAAAATAAAAAAAAAATCAAATTTCATCATAAATTTAGGGCAAAATGTATTCTGCTACATGTTGTTGCTGAAAAAAAAATCCCAATACGTGTAAATTAATTGGTTTACATGAAAGTTATAGCGTTTACAAATGGCGGTATAGATATTTTTACTAGTAATGGCAGCAATCAGCGACTTATAGCGGGACTGCGGCGGGCATTCTGACACTGGGGGGAACTGACTTGGTGTCACTGACATCCCCAGTGACACCAATACAGTGATCAGTGATCAAAAAAGCACTGACACTGTACTAATGGCATTGGGCAGGAAGGGGTTAACATGAGGGGTGATCAAAGGGATAACTGTTTGCTGGGAGTGTTTTAGTAGGGGGCAGTGCCTGTGTGCTTCATTGTAAGCACACTGCTTTGAATGGCTGTGCTATGCGCAGCCATCTAAAGCAGTGTGGCTGAGCTGACAGGGAGGAGAACTGTTAGTAAACAAAACAGTTCTCCTCTCCGTCGGAGATCCTTGGAAATCACCGGGCGCCGTCGAATAATCACCGGCCGGGACCCAGTGATTGACAGCCGTGGCTGCAAATGGCGGCGCAGGTAGGGTGCACGTCACCCCCTACCCGGAAATGCAAAATCATGTATATATGTGTGCTTTTGCGCAAATGTGCCGCCCTGTAGCAGTATTTCTGCTATAGGGCAGTCGCAAAGCGGTTAAACCTGGGTCTTGCGTGGCAGACAGTAGCAGGTAATTATAATGTCTTTTTATTATGAGATTAGGATGACACAATGAAATCCTGACACTCTATGCACTGGATATGGGGAACACGTAACCCTATCAATGTGTAAAGGGTGCATTAGTACTCAAAGTATGTTACTGTATTGTGTGACTTGATTCAACACAAGTCTTTTAGGAGTAGTGTGGAACTAAACATACTTGAGTTGAGATCGAGGAGGGTTTGGCGAACATTGCTAAAGTTAGGGTGTTGAATCCAAACCCCATCAACGGGAGCCAAATATTAAATAAACTATAACAGACAGTTTCTAGACTAATAGCTAAGGGATTGTCAAACAAATGGCATAGGGAGGGCTGGGTGCTGCCCTAAGGGACACATACAAAATAAATAAATAAAAAATGAAAATCCCCTTTTGGTCAAGAGCAGTGATTGTATTGGTGCTTAATAGGAAACATTCAAACTGCAAAACTCTAATAAATGACATGCCTGGGGGTTGCCCTGACTTTGTCTGAGGAACAGAGCAGGCAGGGATTCCCTTATCCTAGATATGAGTGTCTGGTGTAGTTGTTAATTGGGACCCCCACACAAAAAAACAGCATGGGGTGCCCCATAATTTATACCAGGCTCTTTTGGTCTGGTATGACTTTTACGGGGGACCCATGCAAAAAAAAAAAACACACTGTATGAAGTTCCAATTTTTATACCAGACCCTAATCTGTTCCACTCCCTCATATTCTCAACATGGGAAGACCTCCCTGACAAAGCACCATATCCCCTTGTTAATATTGTGGTGGTCTGCAGGTAGGATGCTTATCAGAAGAATTTCCCCATCTGACCCCATCCAATGCTCTTAGAGAACATTCAAGTAACTCCTGCAGTAATTGTATATTGGCTTCCATGTGTTTTCATATCATACCCATCTTCCTCAATAATGTAGTGTCAGTTTATAAGTCTTGTGATGGATTCATATTACTAGAGACATCTTTTTGTCTTCTCATACTATTGTTAAGAAGATTAGCTGAGCTGTTTTTTTTTTCTTTCTGTCTAATAAGAATTAAATAGAATACCCAGGATTCAAATGATTTAGTCACGGAAAGCCTCCATTAGTCTTTTCTTGATTGCTGTCATACTGTGGAAAATTGCAATATTAGTTTTAGATTTCTCATCATCTGACATACTTTAGCTGCTGGTCTCCTGTCAAATGAGGTGGGAAGAATCCAGAGGAGTCTGCAAGGCAGACATTTTTCAAACTGAGGAAGATAAATAATAATGGCACCATAACATTTAGGAAGGTGACTAGACAACTGTGAAACAATTCCATAGTTATATTTATTTTAGTACCCATTAATGATAGAGAAAAAGCTAAGAAATTGGCCTCTCTAAGACAAGTTAAAATTATAGATGTAAATGTGTAATTACATGTGTACTTAACAATTAAAACAGACTATTAAAAACAGAGGGCCTGATTTACTAATGCAAATGAACCAGAGGTGGGGTAAATTGTTATGGCACCCTTTCTCCACAGGACTGCCTGTCCATATGGATTGTACAGGCACACAACATTCACAATGTTTGTCATCATGTGATTTTGTCTTGAAGTGGGCTTTTTTAACGGACACTACAATAAAAAAAAATAAATAAAAAGAAGCCTCCAGCTGCACATAGTGGTGGAGATTTACTAAAACTGATGGACATAGAACCTGGTGTAGCTCTCCATAGAAACCAATCAACTTCTAGGTTTTATTGTCAAAGCTTAAAGTGTCACTAAGCTCACAGCAGTAAAATCAGTCTGTATATGCAGTAACGCATGCTTGTTATACTCACTGTAGAACCTAAGGGCCAATCCTCTGCACTGTGTAAAAATACTGTTTGATCCTGACTTCTCTGATCTTTCCCTTCTTCCAGTGCCACCCTAACCCAATACCACTGCCTAATACATAATCTGGTGACCTTTTTAACGTGGCTTGTGATGCTGGAATATATGTTGCCAATATATTGCTGCCTCTCCCATACAACAAATCTACCATAGTTATAATAACAAACCTACCAAGTTATTTATACTTACTGCAACACAATAGGGGTTGCTTTACTAAGGCAAATAGATTGTTCAGTTGGAAACGAAAGTTGCACTTTGGATGGGAATTATCTCCACAGCATAGTGAGTGAGGTAGAGCTTTGCTGACTTCCATCTTCCAATTATGTGCTGTTACAGCATGAGGAAGTACTGCCGATAACTGGCAAATGTCACAGAGCAGATCTGCACTGATAATCAGGGCACTCATCAGTGCTGCCCAGCAGTGCCTCCCATCATTGCCGCCAGTCAGTGCTGCCCATCAGTGCCACCTTTCAGTTCTGCCTATCAGTGCCCATCATTGCTGCATATCAGTGCAGCATCATCAGTGCCCATCAGTGCAGCCTCATCAACGCACATCAGTAAAGGAGAAAAATTACCTGTTTGCAAAATGTTAGAATAGAAAAACTTTTTTTTTTCAAATTTTTTTCTCTTTTTTTGCCTATAGTGCAAAAAATAAAACACCCAGCGGCAATTAAATACTACCAAAAGAAATCTCTATTTGTTTGAAAAAAAATGATAAAAAGTTCATATGGGTACAGCGTTGCATGATGCAATTGTCATTCAAAGTGCGACAGCGCTGAAAGCTGAAAATTGGAATTTGTGGCCATCCGGAACTATCGGCAGGCACCGGAGGTCTCCCCAACCCTGCCCGCATCAGGGGGAGTAGGGGTGTCTCTGGCCCCTCTTTGAGGCACCAATCGTGCCCGGCCTGGCGAGGCCTACCACGACATACCGCATCACACCTTCCCCCTATAATCCGCTGCCATTTGGACACCGGAGGGCCTCTGGTGGGCTCCGGGGATCCTCCCAATCCTCCCAGCGCCTGGAGGAGTGAGGCAGGGTGTCTCTAGCCCCTCTCTGTGGCGCCGATCGTGCCCGGCCTGGCAGGGCCTACAGCGGCCTACCGCATCACACCCTCCACCTATACTCTGCTACCATCCGGGCAACAGAGAGCCTTTGGTGGACACCGGAGATCCTCCCGATCCTCCCCATGCCTGGAGGAGGGGAGAGGATCGGATTGGGTCCATCTCAAAAGCAGATGGCATACCCGGCCTTTTGGAGCCTACTGCGGCCTACCTCAATACAGCCTGGCCCTAATCTGGATACCATCCGGCCCCACAGTGAATACAGCCAGCGGGGGGAAGCACAATCAGCACCCATCAGGTCCTCTGCTGGTGCTCCGGGGACTGTGACTAGTGTCTGTAGCCCCGGATGCCTATATCATCATACACAGAACCCCTATTGTGCCTGGAGGCTTGCAGTGGCCTGCAAATTGCATATAATCACAAGGAGCCCGGAGAAGATGGCAGCTTAGTGCCCAGAGCCCTGACAAATGGAGGTAGGAAAATGTGACCGCCGCAGGGAGAGACACCGCTGACATGGGGAGAGCGGATAGGAGACCCGCCGCCCCACTATCGCGGTCTCCCCGCCAGACGAGCGGACCTGCCAGCCACAGCATTCCGGATTTATTCCAGTCCCAAACCCCAGAGCACATTGAGGCCTCCTCCCATGCTGTCTCCTCCCATTTTCTTCACAAAGCGTCCCGCTCGCAGAGCAAGGGACCAGCCGCAGCACCCACAGCCGGGCCTTCTGTAGCCTCTTCTCTCACTATAGGGGATTTGAAAGCAGTAGCATCAGATATTAAAGAGACCCTCTCTGCAGCAATTGCAGAACTACATATCGATATGCAGGCAGTGGCCCAAAGGCTTGAAGCAGTGCAGGATAAAGTTATCACGCAAGACCTTGCCATACATGATATACGCCAACTGGTAGATACGCACACTATGCACCTAAGAGAGCTTGATCGTCATATCGAGGACCTGGACAACAGGGGAAGACTACATAATTTAAAGGTACGTGGTGTCCCTGAAAAACTGATTAGGGGCAACTCACCCAAACGCTCTTAAACATTTTTAATGATCTTTTGGAAAGACCACAGGAGTTTCCTATTGAGATCGAACGCCTCCATAGGGCTCTACGTCCTAGAGGTAGGGACACTGATCCCCCGAGAGATATAATTTGCTGCTTAGTCGACTTCCGACTCAATGAAGAAATATTACGCAGAGCGCGAGATCGAAACCTCGTGATATATAACGGAGCAGAAATCAAATTATTTCAAGATCTCTCCCATCTCAACCTACAACATGGAAAGGATTTACAACTAGACACATAGGAACCATCCTTTAGAATACCATACCTTCATACTTATTAGTCAGCATCCCTAGATTTACACACGATTACTCACAATATTATAACCAACACACCTCTGCATATAACATCTCCTAACCGTGCCCCCTTATTACAAATTGAATACCTCTCCCTACAAAAAATTGCTGAAATCCACCTATCTCCGTGTGTCACTGCTACCTTCTTTTGGACCCTATTTTATACACACTTTTCGTCCTTGATATACCTAGTAGGTCCTAGACAGTCTTCCTGGAACTCTCCCGCGACCCCCCACAGCGGACGCCTCTGGGTCTGACACATCTCCGATTCTCAATACAGGACAGCGTAGCCAGATTACACTGTCTCCAGAGTTTGTTTCGTAAGAGAAGTTTTAGGACCACATAACACCACATTAGTATGGGGTTTTTATTGTGGGCGCCTAACACGTTTCACCTCTACTATTTTCTGATTTCTTGACTCTTCCCCTCTATTTTTTTCACTCCTATTTCTACTTTTCATTTTCTCTGCCCTCTGGGGGGTCT
This sequence comes from Staurois parvus, assembly GCF_062004578.1. Lineage (NCBI taxonomy): Eukaryota > Metazoa > Chordata > Amphibia > Anura > Ranidae > Staurois > Staurois parvus. The sequence continues at coordinate 12,637,340 of NW_028317852.1, forward strand.
GTTTGGTGTGTTTTTTTTTCGTTTTTCTTCTTTCCTCTCCCCCTCCCCTCTCCTCTTGTTTGACCCCCCCCTTTTTTCTCACACCCATCTGCTGCACATTATAGACCTTGAGTAGTACTTTTTCTGCCATCCAAGACAATGTCTACTAAACCCACATCCATACGAGCCCACCATACCCTTTCTGTGACATCTCTTAATGCAAGTGTCTAAATATACCTGAGAAACGCTCACAACTCCTGACTTACATGAAAAGCTTGCGAGCAGAAGTGCTCTTCATCCAAGAAACTCACTTTCATGCTGATCATATCCCTAAATTCTCCAATGCTAATTACCCAACAGTCTACCATTCAGTTAACACAGAGGTGAAAGCGAAAGGTGTGTCCATTTTGATCTCCAAAACACTCCCGCTCACAATTACTGATTCTCTCCAGGATCCGGAGGGAAGGTTCCTCTTCCTTAAAGGCACCCTCTACAACAAACTGCTTACTTTAGCCAACATTTACAGCCCCAATACGGCACAAGTGAGCTTTTTCCGTAGCATTTCTAAAACACTTGCAACCTTTCAATCGGGTATCCTGATTCTTGGGGGGCAATTTTAATGTATAACTGAATCCATTGGAAGACACTTCATCAGGCTCTTCATTGAAACCCTTCCGAACACTTAAACAGATTAAAATTGAACTGAACGACCTTGTTCTCCATGATACACGGCGTACCCTGCACACCTCTGACAAAAACTACACTTCTTTCTTCGTACCTCAGAAGCGTTATTCCAGAATCGATTATCTCTTTCTTTCACAAAAAGACTTACACACATTAAAGTCAGCCTCTATTGAACCAATGATTCTTTTTGACCATCACCCAATAATGATGACCATATATCTTCCTGATGCCCCACCTATGTCCAAAACATGGAGAATAGATCCATTTCTCCTTACGGACTCATCCGTTACCCTCCAAATTCGTGAGTCTCTGACCAATTATTTTAAGGAAAATACGTCCCCGGAAACGACACCTCTCATTCAATGGGAAGCACACAATTGTGTGATACTTGGGCTCCTTCTTTCAATCACTGCTTCTCAAAAACGCATAGCTCAGGCATCTTTTACTTCTATACTTCATAAAGTACATAAACTTGAATGCTCACATAAACGCTCCACAGCTGTAAACTCTGTGACCGAACTTGATCAAGCACGCAAACAACTTTGAGACATAGTGAAAAAGAAAACCAAGGTAACTATCGTCCAATCTCCCTCCTGAACGTTGATCTAAAGATTTTCGCCAAAATACTAGCCAATCATTTACTACACATCATAGACCCCATTATTTCCACTGACCAGGTAGGGTTTGTACCCGGTAGAGAGGCAAGAGACAATACGATCAGGGTGATAAATGTACATCATTGGTGGACACAGAAGAAACAATCTGGCTTCTTCCTCTCTCTGGAAGCTGAGAAGGCCTTCGACAGACTGGCATGGAACTACATGGAGGCCATTCTGACTGGCCTTGGGCTTCCTCCCTGTCTTTTGAACTTTATCATATCTTTATATACAACACCAACAGCTAAAGTTAAGAGTCAATGGCCTCCTTTCAGATGCCTTCTCGATAAGCAATGGGACCAGACAGGGATGTCCATTATCCCCCCTCATATTCATTCTTAATTTGGAACCTTTCTTGAACTGCATTAAACAGAATGACAACATCAAAGGAATTTTAATCAATGGCAAAATCCACAAAATAGCTGCCTTTGCCGACAACATCTTACTTTTTCTGACAGACCCACATATACCTAACTTACTACACGATTTCAAAATATTCCAGTATTTGGCCAATTTTAAAATTAACTTCAATAAATCCCAGGCCCTCAATGTTTCCCTAACCCAAGATCAGACAGGCAAAAACAAACTTTCCTTTCCCATGGCAGTCTGAGGCCATCACATACTTAGGAATCCAATTACCGACTCACCTTACAGAACTCTATGCCAAAAACTTCTTACCCATTTTACATAGCATCACCAAAGATCTACAGACATGGGACAAACCATTTTTCTCTTGGTTTTGCAGAGCAGCTATTCTTAAGATGAACGTGCTTCCCAGACTACTATACCTGTTGCAAACGATTCCAATCAAACTGCCCAATTCCTTCTTTAAGTCCTATAAAACATTATGTACCTCGTTTCTATGGTGTAATAAATGCCCAAGAATCGGTTTTGAACAACTTACCATGCCTAAGACGGGCGGAGGTATTGGACTGCCTGATATCACCCGCTACTACAAAGCCTGTCGCATGGCAAGAATAGTAGATTGGTCTATGAACCGCAACCGTAAGGCTTGGGTTAATTTGGAAGCTGCATTTTCGGGGACCCAGCTCGCCACTTCCCCTTGGCTGAAAAATTCCCACATCCCATCTGAGTTCAGGGAACACCTTCCTATAGGCCCTACTCTATCGTGTTATCATCTGATAAGTCAGAAAACAGGTTTTTCTTCAACCCCTGGTCCACTATCAAAATGAACCCAGACTTCCCCCCTGGTATGTCTTGTGCCTTTCTCGCCGGGTCTAACCCCTCAGACAATTGGAATCTGCATCAACTCTTTAAAGATGCAGAGACCACCTTTTGAACAAATGGCCATCCCTAACCCTGATGTCGTGGATGTATAGACAGCTCCACCACTTTATACATAGCTCCTCACACCTAAAAGATTACACTAGACCACTCACCCCATTTGAAAAACTTTGCTCAACCGACTCTCCCCAGAGACATGTCGTATCTAAGCTCTACAAATGCCTTGAAAACACTATTGACCTTCCGTCTTGGAAAGCCTGCAAGGCCTGGAGCTCTGACTTACTACTCCAACTATCGCCAGAAGACTGGGATCACATTTCGATCATATACATAAAGGTTCCATATGTGTCTCAACACAAGAAAACAATTTTAAACTATACTCTAGATGGTACAGAGTTCTGTCCCTGCTTCACAAATTTGACCCTAATATTTCGGATTCGTGCAGGAGATGCCACCAGGCGATGGGTACACTATTGCATATCTGGTGGGACTGCCCATCGCTGCAGCCTTTCTGGGAGAAAATCCAACCCATAATCACGCAAGTAACTACGTACTCCCTAGACCTCTCCCCCGCACAATTCTTGCTCCACCACTCTACACTTCCACTTCAGACGTACCATAAATCACTTGCCATGCACATGGTAAACGCGGCAAAACAATGTATCCCAGTTCACTGGCGCACAACACATGTTCCCACTATTCGAGAATGGCTTGCTAGGAACAACAAAATT